>NC_091075.1:55000000-56250000 GCF_032405125.1 Capricornis sumatraensis
ATCAGGTGAAAGCAGCAGATGAGGCAAAACTCCGTAGACCAATCTGTTTAACTTCTGAAGTATTGGTTGTGACATACAGTCAGGTGTTGTGGAGAACTGAGCTCTTTCTGTAGACCAATGCCAGCTGCAGCTGTTACAGTTTTCGGTTCCTCTCATCCATTTCTTGAGCATAGTTCTCAGATGTAATGGTTTCACTGGGATTCAGAAAGCTATGGGCTTCTCAAGTGGCTCTAGCGGTAACCTGCTTGCCAATTCAGGAGACTTAAGAGACCTAGGTTCAATCCCTCGGTCAGGAAGATCCCCTGGAGGAAGGCCTGGCAAACCACCCCAGTATTCATGCCTGTAGAATCCAATGGACAGAGGAGTCTGGTGTGCTACAGTCCACAGGGTCGCAGAGTCAGACACGACTGAAGCAACTTAGCATGCACACAGAAAGCTATAGAGGATGAGACTGGCAGCATGTCACCAAACCATGACCTTTTTTGGGTACATGTTTGCTTTGGGAAGTACTTTGGAGCTCCTTCTCGGTCCAACCACTGAGCTAGGCATCACTGGTTGTCGTATAAAAACCCCTTTACATAGCACATCACAATCTAAACGAGAAATGGTTCATTGTTGTTGCATAGGATAAGAGAAGACACTTCAAAAAGAAGATACTTTTGATTTGTGGTCAGCTATTGAGGCACTTACTTATTGAGCTTTTTCACTTTTCCCATTTGCTTCAAGTGCCAAATGACCTTAGAATGTTCGACGCTGAGTTCTTGTACAACTTCTCGTGTAGTTTTAAGACAATAAGCTTTGATGACGCTCTCAACTGGTCATTGTGAATGTCTGAGGGCCAGCCACTGTTTTCATCTTCAAGGCTATCATCGCCTTTGTAAAAACTTCTTAAACCACCACTGCACTGTACATTTGTAAGTGGTTCCTGGGCCAAATGCATTATTGATGTTGCAAGTTGTCTCTGCCACTTTCTGACCCATTATGAACTTGAATAAGAAAAATCAAACTTGCTTTTTGTCTAAAATCATTTCCCTAGTCTATAAAATAAATACAAAATGAGCAGCAAGTAATGTCATCAGTGAAATAAAGAAAGAAAGAAAGAAAGAAATGCACATTAAAATTATGCATAACTTAACTACATTTATGTAAGAATGTATTCCAATATCAAACAGGAAAGTTCAGCAATGCAAAACCGCAATTACTTTTGCACCAAACTTAACAGTTAACGTGTGTGTGTGTGTGTGTGTGTGTGTGACGAAAGCCCCTAAGATCTTGTCTCAGAAAATTTCAAATATTTAATATGGTATTAACCATTCTGCACATTGGGGCCACAGAAATTATTCACCCAAAAACAAATTTAGTAAAGTTGCGGAATACAAAATCAACATACAAAAGTCTGCTGTGCTTGTGTTTGACTAACAACAAATTTTTTGAAAAGAAAAATTAAGAAAGAAATCTCCTTTATAATAGCATTAAAAACAGTAAATATTTAAAAATTAATAAATTAAATTATTAATTAATTTAACCAATAATAAATTTAACCAAGGAGGTAAAAGACACTATACTGAAAACTATAAGATGTTGATGAAACTAATCGAAGAAAACACAAAAAAGGGAAAGGTATCCTACACTCTTGTGTAAGGTTAAGGGATTTAGAGAAGAGGTTCAGAAAAAGAAAGAGACCGGCACTTTACAGGAACAGATCAGCTTTAATGAGGCGAGAAGGGGCAGCAGTCAGATTTGCAAGCTGCTGCACTAACCCAAGAAATGAGTAAATACATATAGGCATGTATGTGGAAAGTAATTATCTTAAGGGGGCCTGTTCTTCTCCAAGGTTGTTGGGAGTAGTTATCTCTTAAAAGGCTGGGGAAAGGAATTTTGGAGATGGGCCAGAGGCTGGACTGACTGGGAGCTGGGCGTAATCAACCTAATGTCCATTTTTTTTTTCCCATGAGAGAGTTCTTTGTTTTGCATAGAATGGTAGGGAGAACCCGGAGGGGAGTTTTAACTCAAGGCTATCTTGAGCCATGCAACTTTCCTTCATCTTGGATTAGAACAATTAATACTGTTAAAAGGTTCATAATATCCAATGCAATTAACAGATTCAATTCATCCCCTGTCAAAATTCTAAAATACTTTCCCCCAGAACTTTAAAAAAAATAAAATTTGTATGGAAAATGCTAATATGTTGTGATACAGTGCAGCTGCCTAATTCACTCTTACTAATTACTGAAATCACAGAAAAGGCCCAACCTCATGTGAAGAAACCAGTAATGATATAACCACTCTGAATTCTATTTACTTAGTAAAATATGGAAGGTAAAAAACAAAGATTTTAAAATGGTATCAAGTTAATGAAAGCGAGTGTACAGAGTTTATTACCATAGTTTAGGGTCAGAAGTTTTAGTTTGGAATACCAGAAGCATAGAAGTCTCTGCATTGGTTGATATCCTAAAGGACTGATGGAAAATCTTCAATCATGAAATCTATTTGTCCTGAAACAGTGAGTATATAGTTCGTGGCGGCATCTCACACAGAGACTTAAGAGCAGCACAACTAGATTTGGTTGAACGTTTCAAAGTTAGGACTGGTGAAGCCAGGACAACTAAACATTTTCCAGATTCTATACGTTCAGCCTTGGAAAGTCAGTTTGGAGATGGAGTTTTCTACTAATTCGGGAGTTAACTGCGTACAACACAAAAAGAAACGCCAAAGCTACCATGCCAGCTAACAGTGTCAAAGCTATTAGTTTAACGCAACATGGCCAAACAAACAAACAAAAATCCCCAACAAAACAAAACAAAAATATAACATGCACACATACTTTTTTATTCCTCCCTACCGTGGTGGTCACCTAGGGTGGGTTGAGTCGGGATGTCCCTGGAAGGCAAATAGCACAGCTGGAATCTGCAGTTGGCAGGTGCATCCCAGGAGTCACTGTGGCTCCAGCTAGAATGCGCTGGGAAGCCCTGGGTGTCTGGAGCGGCACGGAGGGGTCTGAATCCGACTCAACTCCACGGCCCAGACCACACTTCCGGAAGGAATCGGGATCTCGCGGGATCTCAGCCTCTTGAGGCCGGAATTCTGGCAAGAGAAAATCTGGGCTGTCCCGGCTGTGTGTGGCTGTGGTCTGTTAAATTCTCTGTTAGGTGTGTCGCTCACGTCATCTATCAAGCAAACCCAAAACCTTCTCAGTGCTACATCTGTCCCTGCAGTATCCCTACTCAGAATCACAGTGAAGTAGTGCCTTGCTTCGGAGGCCCTTGGCCAAGTGTGGGAATGGACCCAGCCTAAATACTGTGCTCGGCGCGATGTATGGACCCTTAAGATATATGAACCTTTATGATTTCAGCTTCATGATAAATTTCTGACCACCTTTTATTCGGAATGTAAGAAGTACGGTGTCAGGTAATTTAAAGAGTTTATGGAATTAGTGATTGATTACTCTGAGTAATTCACCAGAGTAATATTTTTGTATGGTTTTTAAGGTGCTTCCCTGGTGGCTGAGCAGTCAAGAATCCTCCTGCTTAGCCGGAGATTGGGTTTGTTCCTTGTGTCCGTTAAGGTCCCCTGGAGAAGGAAATGGCAATCTACTCTAGGATTCCTGCCTGGGAAATCCCATGGGCAGTCCATGAGGTTGCAAAAGACTCAGACAGGACTTAGGGACTAAACAAGACACAATCTAACAATATAAAATTGGGAGGGGCGTGTCAAGGGTCTTATTTGTCTGAAAAAGTTTTTAATAATTACTCCTTAGGCATAAATTAGGTTTGTGTGTGGTAAAAAAAAAAAAAAAAAGAAGTCATAATAGTTTAAAGAAATATAACCTAAATTTAATGCGATTTAATGTGACAAGTGTTTATTCCATTGATTTATTCCTAGGGGAGGAAAAAATTCCCTGAGTAGGGATGGAGAATAGCTAAGAAAAATAAATATATTAGTACAAAAAGAACAATATTTGTTCCTAACGTTGTGTCTTCAGCCCCTGTGAACAGATCTGTAATTATTTTTCAAAGATACGTTTTGCTATTTCTTGTCCGATTTTAATGTGACTGAATGTTGTCATAAATAATATGAGACTCTTTCATTTATCAGAAGTGTCCAGTAGAAAGTCAATGATATTCTGAAGTGTTTAGAAAAATATAGATTAGATTTTTATCCAGAGAAACAAGGTAGTAGACATTAAAAATAACAGTCACAGGATATAAAGCTGTAGCTAAAATGTGTGATAATCTCTTGGCATACATTTTAGGAAGAATAAAAAGAATATTGCAATATTTAAAGAACCGCTCTTCAACAAATTTAAGGAATGAAAATTAAGGTATCAGTAATCCAATACCGTGAAAGCAGCTAATTGGAAAGATATAGACTAAAAGGTTAACCTGCTAGAAGAAAGAAAATGCTAATCTATGGCTTTTGGCATACAGATAGGCTTGCTGCAAAGATCTAGGGTGGAAGCTGTGGAATTTGTACTGTCAGCCACTTCATACAAAGGTCTTGTTATAACAGTCTTCTGACAGTTTTCTGATACCAAAACATTCTTTAAGTAGCCACAGTTTGAGGTGTGTAGTTGGTACATTTTTTTAAATCATTTTTAAAGGTTTGCGTCTATAATTTGAAAACATGGATCTTAGGAGCCTGCTCTTGAAATTTTACTGCTGAGCTGTTTGCTCACAGTAAATTAGAAGATTCTTTCCACTGAGATCCAAAGATCTGAATTCTATGATTCCAGAAGTTCAAGCCTTCAGGTTTTAGGTCATCAAAGGTCTTTTGGAAGAATGTTGAAAATGGACTGTTTATACCTTTTTAACATCAAGACTGAGTATATATATGCTTCATGATTCCCTTGGCCATGTGAATTTGCAACCCAGCAAGTTCTCAGACCAGAACTGATATTCCTAAATGCATAGGCTGCCAAGTTACTAAATGATATAGCAAAAAGTGATAGAATTATTTATTTGATTTCACTATTGATTTTCCCTATAATATGAAAAGTTGTAATTTGTGTGTGTGTGTGTGTGTGTGTGTGTGTGTGTGTGTGTGTGTAATTTGTCTAAATAGCAAAGATTGGGTTGGTTTTATGCCCTTAATGGGCTTCCCAGGTGGCTCAGTGGTGAAGAATCTGCCTACTAATACAGAAGACACAAGAGACTTAGGTTTGATCCCTAGGTGTGGAAGATCCCCTGGAGGAGGAAACGGCAACCCATTCCAGTATTCTTGCCTGGAAAGTACCATGGACAGAGCAACTAGACAGGCTAAGTTCATGGGGTTGCATACTCAAGACACGACCTAGTAACTGAGAACACAAGCATGCCCTTAGTACTTACGGCTTTTATTATTTAAGAAAATGAAGATTGCTTATTTATGGAGAAACAAATCTCTTTACAACCATATTTTTTTCTTTGCTTATTTTTAAAGGTTTTATAGTCATTTACATTAAATAGGTGTCCAAGTATTTTTTTTCAGACACCCACAATTTATGTCAATGAAATATTCAAATATCTTTTGACAACTTGTTGATTTCTGCTACTCAAATTGGATTTTAATTATTGCAATTCAATTAAAATTAGAGGATGTCTCTTGCACCTAATACTATCTTTGATATATTTCAGAGGACCTCTGGAAATTTACAAAGATATATTCTTTAGCCTTAAAAAAGAAGTGTGCTATAATCAGGTTTATTTGATATGTTTCTGATGATGGGTTGCATGGAGAAGTTGAGAACTCAGAAAAAATGCTCAGCTTTTTCTTGGTTAAATTTATAGATGTATAGGTAAGTAAAATATTCAGAAATTATATGGTTTTGTGAAATTTTTGGTGATTTGCCAATTCTCTTATTTTTCATAATATGTACTAAACTCGTAAAAAGTGTTGAAATAGTGTTTCAATGAGTTCATCTACATTTATCAGATTCCTAGTGGTATTTGATCTGATGATTTTAGGCAATAATGTATGTTATAAGTCAGGCACATTGTAGGGGAGGAAAAGTTTTTGTCAGCCCTCTTAGGGTCCCTTGCTGGTCTGAAAAGTAAACTGACAAGAACACACTAACAGGACACAGCATGCATATGTTATCAAAATTGTTTGTATACATAGGAGACTTCACAAGAAACTGAAGACCCAAAGAAGTGACCAGAGCAGGAAGCTTTTATACTTTTTGTCAACCAATCTATACATTTGTAAAGAATTTGGAAAGACAAAAGGCTTCGTACTAAGGGTAGTAAATGGTAAAGAAGTAACTAGGAAGATAAAGGTTAGATTAACAAGGTTTGTTTATATAGTTGTTTGTTGTTGTTGTTGTTTTGCCCCCAAATCCCTGTTTCTGTGCTAAGAATGTCTTCATTCCTCCTGGTACAAAGAAGAGTATCTTTCACATAGGAAATTCATATCCTGCTCTCAGGAAAGAAAGTGGTGTTGGGTTATCAGAGGGACCTTCCTGCTTCTTTGTTTTTCTTGATTTCTTTCTGCTTAAGATATTCAACATGCCAAGGTGCCATATTTTGGGGATAGAATGTCCTAAACCTCATCAATATTTTAACAAATGTTAACTAGGTAGCAACTTATAATTTGAAACTAACATTTTCTAGCAGTTCACAACTCATCCAACTTACCAAAAGAGTTTGATACAATAGATGTCTTAATCTTGTTTCTTGATATATTCTTTAATATATTTTTAAGTGTATGATTTCTGTGTTCACATTATAGTATATAGTTTTACTTCATGATTATTATATGTCTTATTCCAATGTTGTATCTAAAAATTATGTTTTTCCATTTAAAAAATCAGACATTGCATTCACTTTCTTTTTTGGAAATAGGATTAATATTTGTATTATTGTGTATTTTGTGTCGAACTTGTTTTTGTTTTTGTTTTTTTGATTGATCTTACTCTATTGGTAGCATGATACAGAAACAACTAGATATTTTTGTTAGCGATTTTGCATCATTCTTGTTATGATCTTGAAGGATATCAGAATATGCCCCCACACACACACACACAAATATGCTGTTTTGGCATATGAATTATTTTTAGCTAAAGGTCATTGAGTTTCCAATCCTGAACCCCTCTCCCACCTCCTACCCCATATCATCTCTCTGGATCATCCCATGCACCAGCCCCAAAAATCCTGTGGCTGATTCATGTTAATGTATGGCAAAACCAATACAGTATTGTAAAGCAAAATAAAGTAAAAATAAAAATTAAAAAAATAAAAATGAAATTAAATAATAAATAAATAAAAGTCATTGAAAGCTGGCTGACAGTGGAAAAGCTCTAAAAACAGGGCACAAGTTTTCCTTTTATAAGGGAAGTTTATATTTGTAAATTATGTCTCCAGATATCTTATCAGGAACAAGAAAACTCTTAATAACTCTTACCAGTGGAGAAGGCATTGACTTACATCTGAATTACAAGACTAACTAACCAACATAATGAAACAAGCTTTGTTTAGCATACTTTTCTAGTTATCTCACCATACCTTTCCTTCCCTTGCCCAGAAGTCCAAAACTCCTTTTTCTTTCCTTTTGCTTAAAATTCTACATACACCCAAGTTCTAACCACCTGTTTGAGTTACTCATCTCTAGGTACTCCCACATGTAAGCATGATGCACATGCCAATAAACTTATGTTTGCTTTTCTATTGTCTTTGATTTGTCTAATAGACAAGGCTCCACCAGAAATCTAGGAAGATAGTAGGAAAAATAACTTTTTTCTACCCTATAATCTCTTGTTAGAACTTTGAAATTTGGAAATTATTAATAAGTTAACCACAGTTATTTTAAATCTCTGCTGTCTACCGGTAGTTTATTCTGATTTTTGCCTGAAGGCTGTCTCATTAGTCATCTCTCAAATACTGTGTATTGAACAAAGGAGACTTTCTCAGAGCCCCATGAAAAAGGACTGTATCAGATATTTCAAAATATTTATACTTCAAAGAGTAACCTTGCGGTCTTAAGCTTCTGATGTCATTTTGGTACCAGTTGGCTAAGTCAGGATTCCTCAGATTCCACCTATATACCTTTTCAGGTGTCTTAATGAGACTGTTAACCAAAGTTAGTAGATTAAGAATGAGTTATAAGTATTGCTGATTTAGCATAATATGGAATGTCTATATTTAACATTGCTGTATGCTATAATTCTTGGTTGCTAAGAGAATATATCCTAAGATTTCTCATTACAAGGAAAAAAGAAATTCACAACTCTGAGGTGATGGATGTTAACTAAAAATAAATAAATAATAATGAAAAGGAGAAATAAAGAATGAATTTTGTAAGACTGAATGAACTGACAAGGGAAATGATATTTGAAATAACATTGATGTTGTTTAGTGTTTTCTATGTAATGAAGTCCTTTCTTCTTGATATACTGATAACTGCTGCTCACGAAAAATAGCAGAATATACCACTCCAAAATATTCCACTTGGATATATTAATTATTTTAGGCAGTAAACACTTGAAAAACAGCAAATGCAGGTACAGGCTTTCTCTAAACTCCCTTATCTGGTTTGGGTAATCTGTATAGCTGATTTGGGTTTGAAAACTAATATTCAAATGAAAACAAACCAAAAAAATGAGTTAGTTTGAATTGTTTTTGGTAGTACTGTTGTCTTTTAATCTCTGTGTAAGATTATCCCAGGAAGTAGAGTATGTCACCTATCATAGATTACAGTGACTGGGATTGTAACTGGCAATGAAAACAAGGATGAGAAATCACTTTCTTAGACTAATGAAAAGCTAGTCAGAGTATTGGAAAAACAATTGACATAAGAAGCACAGAGTACTTGACAACAAAACAAAACAGAAATTCTCAATACCAAGGGTCTCCTGAAAACACTTGAATTTTAGCCAAATATATCTCTTGAAAATCTACTATCATTGACCAGTTTGTAGCATATTGTCAGTATAGGTGGTACTGCCACATTTCTACCTCTTCAGTTTTCTCTAGAGCTCTTATAAAATAAATACATTCATAAATGTTATCATATTAAAACAACAAAAGAGTAACATTCTAAAGAATAGGAAAGACAGAGAAATCTTTGTTAAACATGTTAAAGAGGTTATGTATTAGATCCGGGTGTGTGTTTATCTGTATAATGTTAAACTTTACCTAAGTATCCTATGTTTGAAGAAGGCATCTTATAGTTTTGTTTAGTTGTTTGTTTCCCAGAATCTCCCCTTTGTCTTTCAAGGAAAGTGCTAACAGCAAAGGACTACGCTGCCCTAATATGTTCTAAGATAAAACCTTTCTCCGTTATTCCTGAATCTCAGGAATTATTCCTTTCTCCATTATTCTGAATCTCAGAATAATTACCAATGATTCCCTTCTTTACTTTACTCTAAAGGATCCAGGGCCCTCTTCCTTTTCTCTGAGATATTCTTTATTAATGAATGTTCTCAATGTTGCAATAAATTATTATTGAAAAAATAATCACTGTGTCTGGTATTATATATGCAAACATATTTATATATACATATGGATAAATATATTTGCATTTATAAATAATTATACCATAGTAGACCATAAAATGATCAAATTGGCACACTTCCTGTTTGATATTTACAATGTCTGCCTTGTGCTTCTGTGTTGCCACTTCATCATTCACAAATACCATGTAAAGCAGAATGGAGAGACACATTAAGAAAAGAATGAAGGTTCTATTTAATTCAGATTTTGTGCTCATTTTATTTATATGTATGAAGCAGCTGTAAAAAGTATGAGTTTTAGCATTTGAAGCTTTACATTTTAGTTCTTCAACTCTATTACCACTTCAATCAGATCACTAAATCTTACTCTACTCATCTGTAAAATGGGAATAAAGTATATTATACAGAAATAGATTTTAAATTATATAAAATATATATAACGTTCCTAGTATAAAGTAGGTGTTAGTATTCTTCCTTTCTCCCAATGGTGTTTTGTTCTGTCACTTTATTAAGAAATGTATCTAATAGTTCATTTATATCAGTATTAAGATATGAATAAATGTTGAAGCCTAACATTCTTCCTCTGCTGTTAGTATTTGATTTTAGACATTATCAGAGCTATAATCCAGGGAAAACACAAAAAAGGATGATCTGATGCAGATAATTTTGAGTGGAGATTTTAAAGATGTTCCTGAATGTGAGCCATCAGGCAGGCATCTTCTCTTGTCTCTGTGTCAGATTAATCTTGAATGAATTTCAATATGCAGATACAGTTATCCATCAGTTCAGTTGTGTTCAGTTTAGGCACTCAGTCGTGTGCAACTCTTTGTGACCCCATGAATGGCAGCAAGTCAGGCTTCCCTGTCCATTACCAACTGCTGGAGCCTGCTCAAACTCATGTCCATCGAGTTGGTGATGCCATCCAACCATCTCATCCTCTGTTTTCCCCTTCTCCTCCTGCCTTCAATCTTTCCCAGCATCAGGGTCTTTTCCAGTGAGTCAGCTCTTCGCATCAGGTGGCCAAAGTACTGGAGTTTCAGCTTCAGCATCAGTCCTTTCACTGAATATTCAGAGTTGATTTCCTTTAGGATGGACTAGTTTGAACTCCTTACAGTTGAAGAGACTCTCAAGAGTCTTCTCCAACACCACAGTTCAAAAGCATCAATTATTTGGTGCTCAACTTTCTTTATGGTCTAACTCTCACATCCATACATGACTACTGGAAAAACAATAGCTTTGACTATATAGACCTTGGTTGGCAAAGTAATGTCTCTGCTTTTTAATATGCTGTCTAAGTTGGTCATAGCTTTTCTTCCAAGGAGTAAACATCTTTTAATTTCATGGCTGCAGTCACCATCTGCAATGATTTTGGAGGTATTATCTATTTCTGTTTTTATTCTAACATAGTTAATTTGGTATTGGACTTGGCATAACAAATATATGACTTGTGTTTGTTTAGAATGATAATATATTAACATCATTTATAGGTGATCACATACATGGGGAAATAGCAATCAGGCCTTAGGACTTTAGAAGTCATATCTAAAACTCCAATTCTTATATTTAGATTAACTAGTTAGATTAATTATTTAATTTCCCAGTGAAAGTGTCTCAGTCGTGTCTGACACTTTGTGACCCCACTGACTATACAGTACAGCCTTTCCCTTCTCTAGGGGATCTCCACAACCCAGAGATCAAATCCAGGTCTCTCACACTGAAGGCGGATTCTTTACTGGCTACGCCACAAGGGAAGCACATTTGATTTCCTAGGATTGGTGTTAAAGAACATAGGCTTTTGATAATTACTATTATAATTGTGTGGCTTTTTTTAAAATGTATAGCTGATGTGCTTTGTTTTCAGAATAAATCATTATGCATTTAAGATTAACCTATCTGATGCTATGTAAAGTACTCTGGGATTTCTTGATAAATAATGTTTAAATCTCTGTGGAGGAATTGAAAACGTTGAGGAATTGAGATGTAAAGGAGGAAATGAAAACTCTGGAACATTTAGTGCTATATTGTGTTAGTTGCTCAGTTGTGTCCGACTCTTTGTGACTCCATGGACTGCAGCCCACCAGACTCCTCTGTCCATGCAATTCTTCAAGCAAGAATACTGGAGTGGGTTTCCATTCCATTCTCTAGGGGAATCTTCCCTGACCCAAGATCAAACCAAGGTCTTCTTACATTGCAGGCTGATTCTTCACTCTCTGAGCCACTAGAAAAGCCCTTGGTGCTATATTAAGATGACCTTACTAAATGTGTTTCAAAAATTCAAAGAGGAAAACAAAAAGCAGTGTAAATTAATGTAATTGCATTATTGGCTTTCCAGGCTAGAATGTTTGTCACTATATTTAATTCACAATAGGCAATTAATTGTCTGTTTTCATGAATGAATGAGTGTATGGATGAATGATTGAATGGTTTCACACATACACACACACAGTAAAGCATTCATGATGAGGCATTAATTTGATTTTGACAAATATGTTGGGTGAATGCAAATAAAGCAGAAAATAATTATATGTAGAAGGGAAATGCTAAGCAAAACCACAGAAACCACAATTACAACGAACTGTAATGAGTTTAAGTAAAAAGTATGCCTGACAATGTCGTTGAGAAATACAGTGAATAGTTAAAATAAAGCATCATTTTAAAATTGTGTGTATATATATATATAATCTTAAAAAGCAATATTTCCCTAAAATCATTATAAAAGCTACTGATATTCTTCCATCTGCCTTCCCTACTCAAAACATTTTTTTCATTTCTCATTGGTAAGCACTTCCAAATTGTGACATAATTTATAAATAAAAGCTAATCCTGCTATTTTTAATATTTTAGAATTCAGTTCAGTTCAGTTGCTCAGTCGTGTCTGATTCTTTGCGACCCCATGAACCACAGCACACCAGGCCTCCCTGTCCATCACCAACTCCCGGAGTTTACCCAAACTCATGTCCATTGAGTCAGTGATGCCATTCAACCATCTCATCCTCTGTTGTCCCCTTCTCCTCGTGCCTTCAATCTTTCCCAGCATCATAGACTTTCCAAATGAGTCAGTGGTTCACATCAGGTGGTCAAAATATTGGAGTTTCAGCTTCAACATCAGTCCTTCCAATGAACACACAGGACTGATTTCCTTTAGAATGGACTGGTTGGGTCTCTTTGCAGTCCAAGGGACTCTCAAGAGTCTTCTTCAACCCCACAGTTCAAAAGCATCAATTCTTCTGTGCTCAGCTTTCTTTATAGTCCAACTCTCACATCCATACATGATTACTTTTAGAATTAGATATTTTAAATACCTAGCCATCAAATGATTTTTAAAATAAGGAATGCTTTGATTACTTAAAAGTCCTACCTCCATTTCTCTTTTGCTTTCTCTCACACACACTCACTTGCATACTCATATTCATGCCCTTCTTCCTACTACCCAATATAATTATATCTTAAATTTTAGATAGTTCTTATGAAAATAATATGAAAATTCTTATTCAGAATTTAGTCATGCAGAATACATATCCTTTGTTATACAAATATTTGTTTTCTCTGAAGTTGATAATTGCCTCTTATTCTTTTTTATTTAATTTCTATAAATCTGTCAACAACTTAATCCAAACTTTTATTAGTAGTTAAAATCTTCTCTTCTGGATATATCTAACAGACCAAGTAGATCGGTATTGTTCTACTTTTTTAAAAGACATCAAGCTGTCTCTTTTGCTTTAAAAAGGCAACTTCAGACATGGTGAAGCATCATTTTCCTGGAGTCTATTGTCATAAGGATTCTCATGTTTTCTCTCTTTTTCCTAAATTTTTATATTTAGACTTCTTGGCTTTACTAACTTGTTTTAATAGAAAAAAAAACATATTTCAGTGGTTTCTTGAAGAACATCACATAGAAAAAATAATATTTTGTTGTGTAAAAGTGATTCATTTACCCTCATTTAAATTTTGTATAGAATTCTTGAATGGACTTCATTTTTCTCAGAGTCTCAGTCATCTTTATATGTTCTTCTAGGTTTCATTATTGCCATTTGATGAGTCCAGTGCCTTTCTATGTTTAGTATTACTTGTTTCTCAAATTCTTGGATGCTTTTAGCTCAAATTTGTATTGAATTTTATGAAATCTCTAAATAAAGTGACTTTCTGGATTTTACTCTTCCTTAGTGGTAAGGACACTATCAGTTCTTGAAAATGTGTATTTATGTGTGTTTAGTGTACTTTCTGACTATTTTGCTTGAGGGCTAGTTGTGCTCAGAGACTGAAATTGCCTTTGTCAATAATTTAACACAGACAGGTTCAATGTGGGATTTTTAATAATTTCACAGACTAACAGCATATAGGATGATATTCTTAATAAGATAATAAAGAAATAACATACTCAAACAGACAATACATTAATTAGGGGGAGTATGGGAAGAGATTTCAGACAAGGGCAAATGACAAAAATAAAGTCCAAATTAGGCTGAGCAATACTGTCAACAGTATATGAACCGAGAACTTCCAGATGTTCAAGCTGGTTTTAGAAAAGGCAGAAGAGCCAGAGATAATATTGCCAACCACTATTGGATCATAGAAAAAGCAACACAGTTCCAGAAAAATATCTGCTTCTGCTTTATTGACTACGCCAAAGCCTTTGACTGTGTGGATCACAACAAACTGTGGAAAATTCTTTAAGAGATGGGAATATCAGACCACTTTACCTGCCTCCGGAGAAATCTGTATGCTGGTCAAGATATAACAGATAGAACCGCATATGGAACAATGGGGACTGGTTCGAAATTAGGAAAGGAGTATATCAAGGCTGTATTTTGTCACCCTGATTATTTAAATTATATGCAGAGTATATCATGTGAAATGCCAGGCTGGATGAAGCACAATGTGGAATCAAGGTTGTCAGGAGAAGTATCAATAACCTCAGATACGCAGAAAACACCACCCTTAAAGAAGAAAGTGAAGAGGAACTAAAAAGCCTCTTGATGAAACTGTAAGAGGAGGATGAAAGTGCAAGAGGAGAGTGAAAAAGCTGGTTTAAAACTCACCATTCAAAAAACTAAGATCATGGCATCTGGTCTTATCACTTCATGGCAAATAGTTGGGGAAACAATGGAAACAGTGACAGACTTTTTCTTGGGCTCCAAAATCACTGCAGATGGTGACTGCAGCTATGAAAGATGCTTGTTCCTTGGAAGAAAAGCTACGAACAAACTAGACAGCACATTAAAAAATGGAGACATTACTTTGTCAACAAAGGTCTGCATAGTCAAAGCTATGGTTTTTCCAGTAGTCATGTATGGATGTGAGAGTTGGACTATAAAGAAAGCTGAGCACAGAATTGATACTTTTGAACTGTGGTGTTGGGGAAGACTCTTGAGAGACCCTTGGACAGCAAGGAGATCAAACCAGTCAATCCTAAAGGAAATCAACCCTGAATATTCATTGGAAGGACTGATGCTAAAGATGAAACTCCAATACTTTGGCCATCTGATGGGAAGAACTGACTCATTGGAAAAGACCCTGATGCTGGGTAAGATTGAAGTTAGGAGGAGAAGGGGACGACAGAGGATGAGATGGTTGGATGGCATCACGAACTCGATGGACCTGATTTGAGCAGTCTCTGGGAGTTGGTGATGAACAGGGAAGCCTGATGTGCTGTCGTCCATGGGATGGCAAAGAGTCTGACATGACTGAGCAACTGAACTGAACTGATACCTTTTATATAATTTGATTTTGCCAGTGCAATATTCAATATTTCTTGTTGCTAGAACATGTTGCTAGGAAAGGAAGACACAGGGTTCAGTGGGCAGGCTAGAGTGCCCCCAGCATTATCACTCCAGGGACCTGTTTGTGCCACTGCCCATGAGTTGTGCCTCACCCAGGTAGAAACAGATGCACTTTCTCTTCTGAGTCTGTGGCGCAGTTTAACACCACTGCTAACTAAGAGTAGCCTAGCCATGGTAGGAACAAGATCTTTAGAGAACTAGATCAGTTAAGGGTAGCTTTGTCCTGAATGAAGCTCTTTGTTATTCCTCACAAACCATATCTATAATGTAAATGTTCCTTTCTATATCTGCTTTTGTTAATAGGCCCCCAGAGGAGCCCTTCAGCTGCTCAGCTGGTAAGGGCTTATCAGTGACAACAGGTAAGATAATGACATCCTGACGCAATTTTCTTCATTCTTATGTCAAAAGAAGGTTTTTGGTTTTGTTTTTGTCTTGGTTATTAACAGGTGTATTAAAAGAATTTTGCTTAAGTCATAACAAGTGGGTTAAAATGATATGAAACCAGTATAAAATACTGTCACTTTCAATGTTGCTAGTTTTTAGAATTCATATTATTCACATGTTGCAAACCTAGACTTAGCCTATGGTTTTGCTATCATTTCTTAATCATTTCATCTTTCTCATTTTTAATGTTTAACTTGACTGTTCAATGGTACCTCAATCTTTCAATTCTTCTATTGAGTTATTTATTTGTAAGACTTCTTTTTGGTTTATTAATGGTCATTTTTATAACATTTTGTTCTGATTCATGATCTTCCTCTGTTTTATGTACTTTAATACTCCTTTTGTTTTAGATTTTTACCACTCACTCTTTACTCTTTCTTTCAAGTGCCTATTTTTACTTATATTGGTCTTCATCTTATATGTTAGTGGCTTTTCCTGGTGATCCTGGGATGTCCATGAATCATTATTATATTTTGCCTTGACTACTATGTAGATGTTTTCTCCATAAATAAGTCTTTTAATCCCATGTATAAGGATTATAAACCTGATTGCTATCTTTTTGTAAATCGTTGTGGTTAACTGATTTAATCCCGTGTTTTCTCCATGGTTCCTGAATTTCGTTGTGCCTGAAGACTCCATGCCAAAGTTTAGTGGAAACTCCAGTTAAAAATTTCCAGACAGTAAAACTTCAAATTTAGGTCTGAGTAGATTGGGGAATGTAAGCTTTAGATTACTTCAGTTTTCGGTTTTAATTCTTGGTTTTAGCCACACGTGTATGCACTCTTGTTGTCATCACATTTTTCAATTTACTGTGCTTTCTAGGGCCAGTTACAAGCATTTTTCTCTTATTGCCATTTTAAACTTTATATATTAGATTTTAGTTTCTTTGTTCTGCTAAGCCAGCTTAAATTTGTTTATCTGCTTTCCGTATTTTTTAGATGATTTAAAGTGTCCTTTCCTGTTTTTTGTTCATGAAGCATCTGTTAGTTTAGAATAACTGTATTTGGGTTTCTGATGGACATCGAAGCAAATTGATGTGTTTAATTAACCGCAATTAATTGGTGCTGAAACATTACTTAGGATAATTGTATGCTTCTATCAACCAAAGTAAACTTAATCACTTGTTATTTGTTTGTTTAAGTATGTGTACATTTCCTGTAGTAGGCTGACTAATAGCCACTGTAAGATATCAGGTCCTAATCTTTGGAACCAGCAAATGTTACTTTAAAAGCAAAAAGATTATTAAACTAAGTATCTTGAAATAGGGATATTATCCTGGATTATCGAGGTGTTTCTGAAATGCAACACAATGACCTTATAAGAGAGAGGCAAGGGGAGACTTGATACAAAGCGGAAGAAGATACGCACAGAAAAAAGTAATATTAAATCAGAAGTTGAATGAAACAAATAATGGAATCTCTGTTTGATCCTCAGAGGTGATCTGGTCCCACAAACATCTTAATTTTGGCACAGTGAAACTGATTATAGACTTCTTGCCTCAAGAATTGTGAGACAGTATATTTCTGTTGTTTAACAACAATTTTGTGGTTGTTTGTGACAACAATTACCAAAAACTTATCCTGCTTCATGTATCTATACTTTGGGTTTGGTCCTCTTCAAAACTATGGTTCAGTTGATCTAGAAAAAAAAATGGATTTAACTTTAAAATAGTAACAGAAAACTATATTTCTGTATGACTAGACCACATGGAATAACATTTCTAAATGATTAGGTTTAATGCAATGAAAATCAAAATCCTATCAAGAATTTAGAGTATTTTTGATTTATTTGAAAATAGACATGGGAAGTCTAGATAAAAACATCTTGAATAAGATTAGATCATAAATTTATTGTAAGGATAGGGAGTATGTCTTAGCATAATATCTTCCACAGAATATTCTATTAATACCTTTGAATGAAATAAAAATTACAAATGTAATAGGTAGAATTCTAAGATGACACCCAAGGTTTCTAGCCCCTGATATGCACATTCTGATAGGTACTTATAAAAAAAATGTATGCTGCTATCAACCAAACTAAACTTAAAAAAGCAATTGGACTCTTCCAGAAGGGAGAGTTTTGAAGTTAGAGATTATTCTGCTGAATTTGAAAAAAACAAAATAGGACTCTGTGTGTATGGGTTGTAGGGTTTAGACTTGAGGGTGCCCTCTAGGACCTGAAAGCCACTTGACCTACAGTAATCCAGAGAATAGGAACTGACTCTCATAACCATGAGGAACTAAATTATTAACAACAATATATATGAGCTAGAAAATGGATTCTCCCGTAGTCTAACCAAAACCTTGATTTCAGCCTTGTGAAACCCTCAGCGGAGCACCCAGTTAAAGCCACTCCCAAACTTATGTCACACAGAACTGTGAGATAATAAATTAAGTGGCTATATTTATCATAATTTAGAACATGGAATAGAAAACTAATATAAGAAGGGACTGGCTCAAATTGGCATTAAATATACCATAAATGTTCAACAATTAAAATAGATTTTTCCTTGCACAGGATTCAATTGGTAGATCAATGGTTCTGATTAGATATCCCAGAAATACACATAATTTTATATATTTTTTATTTTGTAAGAAATGTATATTTTTAGCTACATCAGAAAGAACATTTATTCAATAAGTGGCATTGGAACATCTAACTATTTTTATATGTAAAAGTACCTATTTACATGGCAGATTCTAAAGTATATTACAGATTGAGTAATAATTTAAATGAAAGAGATTAATTTTAAAAAGTAGTAGGAAATAAAGTTGAATATTTTTTCTATCTAAGGGAACAATTTCTCATGTATAATAGCAAATGGAGAACTCCCAAGAAAACTACATTCAATGGTGATACTACATATGTTTTGAAAGAAAGTAGACTACAATAAAGGCTTCCCAAGTGGCTCAGTGGGCAAATAATCTACCTGTAATGCAGGAGACACAAGAGATACAGGAGATGCAGGTTCGATCCCTGAGTTGGGAAGATCCCCTGGAGGAGGGCATGGCAACCCACTCCATTATTCTTGCCTGCAAAATCCCAGGGACAGAGGAGCCTGGCAGGCTACAGTTCATAGTCCCAAGGAGTCACACATGACTGAAGCAACTGACACACACACAGAGCACACAGACTATAATAAATATATCCATGTGACAAACTGTCATGTTTAAATTATTTGAATTCAAAGGTTATGAAGTTAAATAAAAAATGATGAAAATATATTTAAAGATATTTATTGAAAACAACATAACTTATGCATGCCTCATAAAACATGGACAAACAACACTGTGTACACATGCATCATAACCTGCCCCTGCTGTAGCACTGTTTAAGCAAACTGTTGGGCTTCTCTGGTGACTTACATGGTAAAGAATCTGCCTGAAATGCAGTAGAGCAGGGTTCAATTCCTGTGTCAGAAAGATGCCCTGGAGAAGGGAACAGCTACCCATCTTAGTATTCTTGCCTTGGAAATCCCATGGACAAAAGAACCTGGTGGGATACAATCTATAGGGTTGCAAAGAGTTGGACACAACTGAGAGTTTAACACTCTTTTCACTTCACCAGCAAGCTGCTACATGGTATCATCACTGATGTACGTATAATGGTGTCCCACTTCAGTGCTATTGAATACTGGGACAGAGGCTGATACTTAACTCAGTGATTTGACAGTTATTTTATGTTCTGACCCAGAGAAGTTCTAACAGTTAAATCCTTCTTTAAAGTTTGACCTAAGAGCCGCAAAAAGTGTTGTCTCTTAAATGAGCTTTGAACTGAGGGGTCATGGTTTGCCTTTTCATGGCCTTGTGTGCCTGATGAGTAAGGTAAAACAGAGAAGGAAAAGGAAAGAGGACAATGAAGAAAGAAAAGATAAAGAACAAAAGAGAAGAGAACAGAAAAGGCAGAGGAGAGAATAGTTAGAAGGAAAGAGAAGGGAAAAAAGACAAGAATACAGAGAAAAAATTTAACATACAGGGTCTCAGTGTCACCAAGCACAGTACCCATGAGGAGTTACAGAGAAGGGAAAGCATCCCAGGCTGTGGAGACGGGAATATAAAGATCATATGCAGAAAATTTTAAAAAAGGAGCACGTGAAGAACATAGAGGAACCATAGGTAATGACAAAACGAAAGTGTGGGAGTGGCCCTACTTATAGTGACCTGGTATAGGAAAGTACGAGATCTACTTAATAGTTATTTTTCTGGGCAACAGAATATTAAATGGCATCAAAGAGGAGGAATGATGCTTACTTCTACTTGATAACCTGTGTTCATAAGCATGTTACAGAAACTACTTAGGAAAACAATACAAAGCTTATTTAAATTTCCTACTCTCTTGGGCCTAAAGGATGGACAAAAATAATCTATACTAAATTTCTCTCATTGGATAAATATTCCATCAAATTTCTGGAGTTCTTTAGGTCATTTGAGAACATGATAGCAATCTATTTCCATTTATTTACATTTTGTTTGGTTAGGTTTGTTATGAAGTTCTATTTTCACATTAATTCACAAAATTTAACTTATATACTATACTCACAGTTTCTATATTTTACTCCCATGCTCTAAGAATAAAATTCCAGGGGTATGTGTTTCAAAGGTATTGATTCTAAATTTAAAGATACATTTTTAATGCACACATGATGCACACATGATATCTCTTCTTATAAACTTCTTGATCTTTACCTACCCTTGGTCATTTTCTAAGGACCTCTGTTTCCTTTTAGTAAAAAAAAAAGAAAAAAAGTATTTCCCAAGCTGGTCACTAAGGTTACTCATTGTTACTGGACTATTTTTACTTTTAGGACTTTGTAGTGGGCAAAATTTGAAAGTAAGTTTTTTTTCTTTTTTTTTTTTTAAGTAAAGATGAATGAATCTTGAGTTCACACCATTTCTATTTCAAATATAAGATTGTCACATTTTTCTTCCATATTTTATGTGTTATTTCTCTACTATCTACTACTGTCTCAGACACACTTATTCTGACAGTGACATTACAGTAATGTACTTTCACTAAATCTAAGAAACTCAGGTTATTTTTCATTGAAATAAAACTCTGTCATTTTAAAACTAATGTATACATTTTCTTTAAAGATAATTATGTAATCATATTGCTCTTGTTTATAATAATTTGATGTTTCAAATTGTGGTACTGGAGAAAACTCTTGAGGTTCCCTTGGACAGCAAGGCGAGTAAGCCAGTTAATCCTAAAGGAAATGAGCCCTGAATATTCATTGGAAGGACTGATGCTGAAGCTGAAGCTCCAATACTTTGGCCACCTGATGCAAAGGGCTGACTCAATGGAAAAGACCTTGATGCTGGGAAAGATTGAGGGCAGGAGGAGATTGGGTAACAAAGGATGAGATGGTTGGATGGCATCACCAACTCAATGGACTTGAAACTGAACAAACTCCAGGAGATAGTGAGGAACAGAGAAGTGCATGGGGTCGCAAAGAGTTGGACATGACTTTGCAATTGAAAACAACAACATAATAATTTGCATGCAGTTATAATGCATATAGGACTTTCCAGGTTGCATTAGTAGTAAAGAAGCTGCCTGCCAATGCAGAAGAGATAAGAGATGTGGATTCAAACCCTGGGCTGGGGAGATCCCCCGGAGGAAGCCATGTCAACCCACTTCAGTATTCTTGCCTGGAGAATCCCATGGACAGAGGATCCTAGCAGGCTATAGTCCATATTATCACAAAGAGTCAGACTTAATTGAAGTGACTTAGCATACATGTACATAATGCATATAGTAAGCATGATATTATGTTAAATAAAATGATTTTTCCATTATATATAATAACACACAGAACCGGCACAGATTCATGAACAAACATTACTAACTCTATAAGCATTGGAATTTATCTATTGTAAGGGACATATTGAAAATTATCCAAATATGGCTTTGTGTAAAATTAATAAGTGGAAGCCTAAATTAAACAGTCAGGGGACTTGAAGAAGGAGCTCTCATGCCCGCACCAGTGGAAAAGCTGAACAACAAGAAGAAACAATCTTCTTCTTCCTAGAAAGGACACAGACAGTGAAAAGCCATGGGACCTCTTTTCTACAGCCCTCCCAACTTCCTTTTCCTCTCTAAAAGCTTTTACCTTCCTGTTTGGGGACTTGCATGTGGCTTGTCAAGGTTACCAGTCCCTAATTGCACTTCTTTTTGATCCCAAATAAACCCATCTTTCAGAAATATCTGGCAGTATATTTATTTTGGTGAATAGCTTCAAGCCTGTCAGCAGGGGAATAAGGTGATATGATAAGTGATATGGGTGGTGATATGGGTAAGTGAAGTTTTTGAAGACAACTTCTACTATGCTCAGTTAGAGAGAATTTCTATCTTCACCTATATATGAATGATTCCATGTTTATTTAAGCCTCTTTTTGATTCTCATTCGAGTTTAGTAATAATCCTCATAAAAATTTTATACAGTTTTGGGTCAAGTTGTCTTTAAAGTTTACCTGTAAATGTAAATGGTATCTGTGTTTCTATTAAACTTTGTTATCTAGGCAAAACACGTTTTTGTTTTTTGAGAATCTTTCTCTTTTCCAGTCCATATTTCATACTTCTGTCAGATCAGTCCTTCAAAATGTAATTCAGTGATTCTATCATTTGAAGATATGGTGGAATAAAATAATCAGAACTCATGAAAACATCTCACAGTTCAGTTCAGTTCAGTTGCTCAGTCGTGTCCAACTCCTTGCAACCCCATAAATCACAGCACGCCGGGCCTTCATGTCCATCACCAATTCTCGGAGTTCACTCAATTCACATCCATTGAGTTGGTGATGCCATCCAGCCATCTCATCCTCTGTCGTCCCATTTTCCTCCTGCCCCCAAACCCTCCCAGCAGCAGGGTCTTTTCCAATGAGTCAACTCTTCGCATGAGGTGGCCAAAGTACTGGAGTTTCAGCTTTAGCATCATTCCTTCCAAAGAAATCCCAGGGCTGATCTCCTTCAGAATGGACTTCTTGGATCTCCTTGCAGTCCAAGGGACTCTCAAGAGTCTTCTCCAGCACCACAGTTCAAAAGCATCAATTCTTCAGCGCTCAGCTTTCTTCACAGTCCAACTCTCACATCCATACATGACCACTGGAAAAAAACATAGCCTTGACTAAATGGACTTTGTTGGCAAAGCAATGTCTCAGCTTTTGAATATGCTGTCTAGGTTGGTCATAACTTTTCTTCCAAGGAGTAAGCGTCTTTTAATTTTACGGCTGCAATCACCACCTGCAGTGATTTTGGAGCCCAAAAGATACAGTCTGACACTGTTTCCATTGTTTCCCCATCTATTTTCCATGAAGTGATGGGACCGGATGCCATAATCTTTGTTTCCTGAATGTTGAGCTTTAAGCCAACTTTTTCACTCTTCTCTTTCACTTTCATCAAGAGGCTTTTTAGATCCTCTTCACTTTCTGCCATAAGGGTGGTGTCATCTGCATATCTGAGGTTATTGATATTTCTCCCAGCAATCTTGATTCCAGCTTGTGCTTCTTCCAGCCCAGCGTTTCTCATGATGTACTCTGCGTGTAAGTTAAATAAGTGCAGTGAAGTGAAGTAGCTCAGTCGTGTCTGGCTCTTTGTGACCCCGTGGACTGTAGCCTACCAGGCTCTTTCCTCCATGGTATTCTCCAGGCAGGAGTGCTGGAATGGGTTGCCATTTCCTTTTCCAGGGGATCTTCCCAATCCAGGTATTGAACCTGGGTCTCTGCATTGCAGGCAGATACTTTAACCTCTGAGCCACCAGGGAAGCTCCAGTTAAATAAGCAGAGTGACAATATACAGCCTTGACATACTCCTTTTCCTATTTGGAACCAGTCTGTTGTTCCATGTCTAGTTCTAACTGTTGCTTCCTGACCTCCATACAGGTTTCTCAAGAAGCATGTCAGGTGGTCTGGTATTCCCATCTCTTTCAGAATTTTCCACAGTTTATTGTGATCCACACAGTCAAAGGCTTTGGCATAGTCAATAAAGCAGAAATAGATGTTTTTCTTGAACTCTCACACTTTTTTGATGATTCACCAGATGTTGGCAATTTGATCTCTGGTTCCTCTGCCTTTTCTAAAACCAGCTTGAACATCTTTATAGTTAATTTCTCTTATTTTTAAATTATTAATTGATATTACTCTATAAATTAAATCCTTTCCTTTGCCAAATTTCCATAGGTTAAAAAGTGCCTCAAAGGAAAGAATTAATTTCTAGTTGATTTGTTTCTTCTAAATTATTTATCATAATAAAGACTTGTGGCATGTAGCCTTGGTTTAGTCATAATGGAGGAGCTGATAAATTTTAGGTACACAATTTAGTGGTGATCCAATCCATCAGGCTGAAGTGATGATGTCACAGTGGTCAAATCCTCTTGATTTAGAGAGTGTATGTGAATCATTATATAAAAATTTAATATAATTTTCTTAAGTAATGATTTATAAATTTCTAATTATTCATTGCTACTGTTGTAAGTCCTTTATTTTTCCTTTAAGGCTGTCTTTGGTCATAAAACTTCTTTAAACCTTTAGTTATAATCACATTAAGAAACACATAAATGAATAAATATATGGATAGAAAGATCATAACTATTTTGTTTACATGAAATTAGAGTATCTAAACTCCAGAATATGATTATATATTATACAAAACAGTTTCACTACCAGATAGTTGCTTCATCGTAGTTAAACACTTACCAGGTAGGGCAGCATCTGAATGACTTAAAGTAAAGAGGCTTATAATTTTTGTCACCCTTAAATCTGTTTTAGTTGTTACACATTGTATTTCATATAATAAGATTCTCTTGTCAATCTCCTTCCTTTCATTATAGTATCAGTATTGTCCACATGGAAGTGACAAATAGATTCAATGGGTTAGACCTGATGGACAGAGTGCCTGAAAAACTATGAACAGAGGTTCATGACATTGTACAGGAGGCAATGATTAAGACCATCCCCAAGAAAAATAAATACAAAAAGGCAAAATGGTTGTCTGAGCAGGCCTTACAAACAGCTATGAAAAGAAGAGAAGCTAATGGCAAAGGAGAAACAGAAAGATATACCCATTTGAGTGCAGACTTCTGAAGACGACATTCTGGAATGCAAAGTCAACTGTGTGGGCCTTCGGAAGCATCACTATAAACAAAGCTAGTGTAGGTGATGGAATTCCATTGAGCTATTTCAAATCCTAAAATATGATGCTGTGAAAATGCTGCACTCAATATGACAGCAAATTTGGAAAACTCAGCAGTGGCCACAGGATGGGAAAAAGTCAGTTTTCATTCTAATCCCAAAGAAAGGCAACACCAAAGAATGTTCAAACTACCACACAATTTCACTCATCTCACACACTAGCAAAGTAATGCTCAAAATTCTTCAAGCCAGACTTCAACAGTAAGTGAACTTTCAGATGTTCAAGGTGAATTTACAAAAGGCAGAGGAACCAGAGATCAAATTGCCAACATCCACTGGATCATCGAAAAAAGCAAGAGAGTTTCAGAAAAACATTTACTTCTGCTTTATTGACTAGGCCAAATTCTTTGACTGTGTGGATCACAATAAACTGTGGAAAATTCTGAAAGAGATGGGAATACCAGACCACCTGACCTGCCTGCTGAGACATCTGTATGCAGGTCAAGAAGTAAGAGTTAGAAATGGCCATCGAAAAACAGATTGGTTCCAAGTTGAGAAAGGAGTATGTCAAGGCTGTATATTGTCACCCTGCTTATTTAACTTATATGCAGAATATATCATGAAACATACAGGGCTGGATGAAGCACAAGCTTGAATCAAGATTGCCTGGAGAAATATTAATAACCTCAGATATTCAGATGATACCACACTTATGTCAGAAAGTGAAGAAGAACTAAAGAGCCTCTTAATTAAAGTGAAAGAGGAGAGCAAAAAAGTTGGCTTAAAACCCAACATTCAGAAAGCTAAGATCATGGCTTCTGGTCCCATCTCTTCATGGGAAATAGATGCGGAAAGATTGGAAACAGTGAGAGAGTTTATTTTGGGGGGCTCCAAAATCATTGCAGATGATGACTGCAGTCATGAAATTAAAAACCTTTTCTCCTTGGAAGAAAATCTATGACCAACCTAGACAGCCTATTAAAAAGCAGAGACATTACTTTGCCAATCAAGGTCCATATAGTCAAAGCTATGGTTTTTCCAGTAGTCATGTATGGATATGAGAGTTGGACTATAAAGAAAGTTGAATGCCAAAGAATTGATGCTTTTGAACTGTGGTATTGGAGAAGACTCTTGAGAGTCCCTTGGACTGCAAAGAGATCAACCAGTCAATCCTAAAGGAAATCAGTCTTGAATATTCATTGGAAGGACTGATGCTAAAGATGAAACTCCAATACTTTGACCACCTGATAGGAAGAACTGACTCACTGGAAAAGACCCTGATGTTGCAAAAGATTGAAGGCAGGAGGAGAAGAGGACGACAGAGGATTAGATGGTTGGATGGCATCACTGACTCATACATGATTTTGAGCAAGCTCTGAGAGTTAGTGATGGACAGGGAGCCCTGTTGTCCTGTAGTCCATGGGGTCACGAAGAGTCTGACATGACTGAGCAACTGAACTGACTGATTTTCCAGATGTACCCAAAAGAATGTCTTTTTTCCCTGTCCTTTTTGTCTCTGTTAAATGTTCTGTTATTTTTTGAGGATAAGGTGCTTTCATGGCCATTGACAATCAATGCAAAGTAGTCAAGTTCTATCAAATGCCAGTACTCAATTGAAAAGGAAGTTTCTACAAACTATTTGCAACCACATTCTACTTTACATACAAGCTAAAAATTGTGATTCATTTTTAACACTACATATATAATTGAAAACCAGTAAAAGGCCAGAATACGAGGCAGAAATGATCAGTTTGAATGTAAAAATAAATATTTTTACCTATAGAAAACCATCCTATTTCTTGCTTGAGAGAACTGAATGCACTATAACATAATGTAATCTTTCAAAGCATAATGGTACAGAGACAACTGTGAATACTGTGCACAAATTCTGACATTGACAATTTGTCCAAGAGTCAATGGAATATAAATGGGACTGACAAGCATTTCAATTCCATTGGTGTTTAGGTACTTTAAAAATCAAATTGCTCAAATAATTTTAATGCTCTTACTTGGGCAAGACTTTTAAAGTCTGTTTAAAAAGTCTGAAAACAAAATATTGCACTGTGTTATTATATATTTACCAAGATTGAGTCTAATATAAATCCAACCTTATAAAAATCACTTTCTAAAACAGAACAGAAATGTTGATTTACTAAGGAAAATAACAGCTACATCTTCTCTTACACCAAGAAAAAGGTAACCATAAGTTACGAAATGCCTCATCCTTCTGCATCAAAATGTACAAATTTATCTGTAAACATTCCCATATTTTTATTCCATCTGTTCCTGTCTGTCCCTTCCAGAGTTGTACCCTCTCCCTCTGCTTGATGTATATAATACCTTCCATTATATCATGTTCTTTCTCTCTCTCTATTGGCTCCTTCACATGAAAATTAAACTTTTTTTCATTACAGTACTCCTTCCAGTACCTGCCCCTCAAAAAGAATTTGTTGTTTTCCTCACTGCATAATTTTCTAACTTTTGTCCATTCTATTATGTGTGTGTGTATGCTCAGTCATGTCCATCTCTTTGTATCCCTTTGGACTGTAGCCTGCCAGCATTCTCTGTCCATAGGATTTTTCAGGCAAGAATACTGGAGTGGGTTACCTTTTCTCCTCTAGGGAATCTCCCCAACCCAGGGATCAACCCTGTATCTCCTGTGTCTCCTGCACTGCAGACAGATTCTTTACCCACCGAGCTATTAGGGAACCCCCTATTCTATTATATTATAGCATCCATATTTTTCCCCACATCCCACTTCTGGCATCACAGGAAGTGCCAGAGTTTTCCTTATTTGCAAAATATGCTTTTAGAATATAGAAATGTCTAAGGATTCTACTAGAGGCTATGAGTATTGATGAGAATATGGAGTACCTAGAAAATAAATAAATAAATAAATATATATATATTTAAAATTATTAATAACTATATGGGCTTCCCAGGTGGCTCAGTGGTAAATAATCTGCCTGCTAAGTGGGAGACATGGGTTCGGTCCCTGGGTCAGAAAGATTCCCTGAAGAAGGTAATGGCAACCCACTCCAGTATTCTTGCCTAGGAAATCCCATGGAGAGAAGAGTCTGGCAGGCTACAGTCCACAGAGTTGCAAAGAGTTGGATACAACCTAGTGACTAAACAATAACATATTAATAATATAATCTTAATATTAACGTAACAAAAATATAAACTTTAAATTCCCCCAAAGAGAAAAATGTTGAGTGTGTTTGTGTATAGCAATAAAAGTAATTGTACCTGCCACATAATAATATATATTTTAGTGAGAAATTTTCAGTTTGGATAAGTAGAAAATATATATTTCTATAAGGGAAAGCTAAGAAGTTAGGAAGATGTCAATTCTACATAATGAAATTTACAGCTTTAATACACACAAGACCCTTATTCCAACAAATCTGTTTTTGAACCTGTCAAATTCTTTCAAAAGTTTCTCTTTAAGAAGCAAATAACTGAGGGTATAAAACAAAGTTCAGAAATGTAATTGGAGGAAAAGAACCCAACCTCATATTACTTATTTTAAATTATATTTTAGAGTTAAAAGAATATAAGCATTTTGATAATCAGGCAAGAATCAGTTGTTTAATAGATTAAAATGAAAGGTTGCTGCTACGAGCCCTGGATGACACCAGGATTCTTAGCCTAAGGAGGACAGGAATTCTATCTGGGGCCAGTGATGAGGCTTGATCACTCAGAGATTTTGTGCAAAATTCAGGCTTAAATTGAAAAAATCAGGGAAAACCACTGGGCCATTCAGGTATGGCCTAAATCAAATCCCTTATTATTATACCGTAGAGGTGATAAATAGATTCAAGGGATTAGATCTGGTAGAAAGAGTGCCTGAAGAACTATGGAGAGGTCCATAACACTACAGAAAAGTGAAAGGGAAAGTCATCCAGTCATCTGACTCTTTGCCACCCCATAGAGTGTGGCCTGCCAGGCTCCAGTGTCCATGGGATTCTCCAGGCCAGAATAATGGAGTGGATAGCCATTCCGTTCTTCAGGGGATCTTCCCAATCCAGGGATTGAACCCAGATCTCCTGCATTGCAGGATGTGGTGACCAAAACCATCTCCCAGAAAAAGAAATTCAAGAAAGCAAAGTGATTATCTGAGGGAGGCCTTACAAATAGCTGAGAAAAGTAGAGAAGTAAAAAGCAAAAGAGAAAGGGATAGATATACCCAAATGAATGCAGAGATCCAGAGAATAGCAAGGAGGGAAAATAAAGCCTTCTTTGGTGAACAATGCAAGGAAATAGAGGAAAACAATAGAGTGGGAAAGACTTGAGATCGCTTCAAGAAAATTGGAGATACCAAGGGAACATTTCATGCAAAGATGGGCTCTATAAAGGACAGAAATGACAAGGACCTAACAGAAGCAGAAGAGATTAGAAGTGGTGGCAAGAATACACAGAACTGTACAAAAAAGGTCTTAATGACCTAGATAACCTTGATGGTGTGGACACTCACCTAGAGCCAGACATCCTGGAGTGTGAAGTCAACAGGAACTTAGGAAGCTTTACTACGAACAAAGCTAGTGGAGGTGATGGAATTCCAGCTGAGTTGTTTCAAATCCTAAAAGACGATGCTGTTAAAATATTGCACCCAATATACCAGAAAATTTAGAAAACTCAGAAGTGACCACAAAACTGGAAAATATAATTTTTTGTTCCAATCACAATGAAAGGCAATGCCAAAGAATGTTCAAACTACTGTTCAATTTGCACTGTTTCACATGCTATCAAAGTAATGTTCAAAATCCTTCATGCTAGGCTTCAGCAGTATTTGAACTGAAAAATTCCAGATGTACAAGCTGGATTTAGAAAAGGCAAAGGAGCCAGAGGTCAAATTGCCAACATCCAGTGGATCATAGAAAAAGCAAGGGAATTAAAACAAACAAACAAACAAACGAAACTTCTGTTTCATTGATGCTAAAGCCTTTGACTGTGGAAAATTCTTCAAGAGATGGGAACACCAAGCCACCTTATCTGTTTCCTGAGAAACCTGTATGTGGGTCAAGAAGCAACAGTTAGAACCAGACATGGAATCACAAACTGGTTCAAAATTGGAAAAGGAGTATGTTAAGGATGCATATTGTCACCCTGCTTATTTAAATTCTATGCAGAGTACATCATGTGAAATCCCAGGCTGGATGATTCACAAGCTTTAATCAAGGTTGCTGGAAGAAATATCCACAACCTCAGATACTCAGATGAAACCACTCTTATGGCAGAAAGTGAAGAGGAACTAAAGAGTCTCTTGTTGAAGGTGAAAGAGAATGAAAAAAACTGGCTTAAAATTCAACATTTAAAAAACTGACATCTTGGCATCCGGTCCTATTACTTCATGAAAAACAGATGGAGAAAAAGTAGAAACAGTGACAGATTTTATTTCCTTGGGCTTCAAAATCACTGCAGATGGTGACTGCAGCCATGAAATTAAGAGATCCTTGATCCTTGGAAGAAAAGCTATGACAAAACTAGACAGTGTATTAAAAAGCAGAGACATCACTTTGCCATCAAACATTCATATAGTCAAAGCTGTGGTTTTTCCAGTAGTCATATACAAATGTGAGAGTTGGACCATCAAGAAGGCTGTGGTGTTGTAAGACTCTTGAGAGTCCCTTGGACAATAAGAAGATCAAATCAGTCAATCCTAAAGGAAATTAGCCTTGACTATTCATTGGAAGGACTGATTCTGAAGGTGAAGCTCAAATACTTTGGCCACATGATGTGAAGAGCCAACTCACTGCAAAAGATTGTGATGCTGGCAAAGATTGAGGGCCAGAGGAGAAAGGGGCTGCAGAGGATGAGATAGTTGGATGGATCACTTACTCAACAGAGATTAGTTTGAGCAAACTCTGGGAGAGAGTGAAGTACAGGGAAGCCTGGTGTGGTGCAGTTCATGGGGTCGCAAAGGGTCAGATATGACTTAGCAACTGAACAACAACCCATAATATATAATTGTCATTTTATACTATCTGTATACCATAGCCCTGTTCTTGAACCACTTTTTATAGTCTTGGTTTTGACCCATTATTTTATCATTATCTAGCTAACTTTTTGTTACCAATTTTATTTCCTGACCACTTCCTTTCTCATAACACTATAACAGATGAGATACTCCCAAGATCACTTTTATCTTCTCTATTACCTTTCCTTTTTCAGACTTCATCTGGTTCTATAACTTTTGAAATTTTTTGTTATAATTGCTCTCAAACTTAAAGCTCTACTACCACAGCTTAGAGCTACAATCTGTTTTAGTCCATCTGTATGACATCACCATATTTGGTTTAATAGACATTTCATAGCTTAACTTATCACAACCAAAATATTATTAATATATCCTCCTAAATCTATACATTCTAAATATTTTCTCACATCTCTAAATGGTGCATATTTGCACAAATGGTCAAATATACCCTATGAGTCATTACAGATTATATTTTATTTCACCTTTTATGGCCAATAAACTTTTAAATCCCTTTGACTCTGCCCTCAATATACTTTCTGTATCTGACCATCATTTACCCTTTTTACTCCCAAAACTCTTGTCTAAGCAAGTAACACATATTTTGTGGAGTACAACACCAGAATTCTCTCTTACCTCCCCACTTCCCATTGCCATAGCAGCCAGGCAGATTTTTATAAAACATAAATCATATTATGTAGCCCCTATATTCTATATATACCAATATCTTTCAGTCACACTTAAAGAAATATCTCATCTCTTTCCCATGACCTGAGAGACATGATCTGTTTCCTAGCAATCTCTTTGATCTCATCTATTACCACTATCTGCTTGATCCCTCTTGTCCACATATTTGGCCTTCATACTAGTTTTTACATAAGTTTTATCAAACTCTGGGAGATAGAGATAGACAGGGAAGTTTGGCATGCTGCAGTTCATGAGGTTGAAAAGAGTCAGACACAACTTAACGACTGAACAAGTTTTTAAACATACCGAGCACAATCCAGTTTCAGGGAGTTTATGCTTCCTGGTTTCAGCGCCTGTCATTTCCACCAGGTCAAGGCTTAACTTCATTCAGACATGATTGTCACCCTTGTTGAGAAAGGAAAAATAATCAAAACTTTCCCATAAATTTCTTTTGTCCTTATGCATGGGAATTTTTAAATTCCCAGTTTACCTCAAAACTTAACAAACTTTATGCAATATACCTCATTCTCCCTGGCCTTGCTTCTCTGAGAGTTTCTTCCACAGATATTTTCTATGCTAGTACCATGCTCTAATTCTTCCTAAAATACTTCAGAAATATTTTGTCTGCATTTGATTTTATGCTCATTATCATATGCACCTATGATGCACCTGTACCCCTAGAATATGAGCTCCTTCAAAGCAAGGATTTAATCAGTCTTTTTCATTTCTGTATCACAGAGTTTGCAAATTACATGAAATGTATTAGGCATTTCACAAATATTTGTTGTATAATCAATGCCAAGCAAACTTTTAATTGTTAATATCAACATTTTAATAAAGTATTAAAAATAAAATCATATATAATATCCTCAACAGACAAAGGTAACAGTCATATGTAGCATAAATATATAAAGGAAACTGTAAGGTGAAGGTATTTTTTAAGATATCAATAAGTAGCCAAAACAATAAATGTTTTTAAAATATGTATCTTAAAGAAAATCTAGGGAAAATAAAGTCCAAATAGCAATGACTTCTTTTAAAAAAGTATTTTTAAATGTCTTAGCTAATAAGCACTAAATATGTTATATATATGAGTGAAGGGACAGATTTAGAAAGGACAAGTAAAGTTAATGAGGTAAAGAAAATCACAAAGGACACATTATGGCAACTGAAAAATAGAGTACTGAGGAAACCCTGCCAAACGAGTTGATGAATCAGGGAAACAAACTATAAAAAATAAAGCAACAAACATCCAAACAAAACATATCTTAAAAGTAGTTTACACACATTCCTCCAAAATTGATGCATGTTAGTGTTTGCACTAACTTGACATTTTTAATGTTCATGTGTACTCTTTTCCTAAAATATGTTTTAATATTAATCTATATTTTCCCCCTATGTCAATCAATGAAGAAAAATAACAACTGTCACACAATCACCAAAACATATTCTGTACCAAAAAAAAAAAAAATAATCTGTAACCAAGGAGTAAATAATAGATATGATATATCTCCAGCCTGATTTTGTTGATAATTCATTTTCCACACACCAATGGTGCTACTGTACCTTTTAATAGACTCTCTAGTGCATTCTTTGTAGTGTATTTTGGACTAACCCACTAACACAGAGGAATATTGCTAGGGGAAAAATAGTACAATGCAGCCCTTAGTGAATGATTCAAAGAATGATTGAATCATTTTTCTTTCTTGGAGGAAAACGAGTTTTGTTTGTACTGTTCCACATTTTTATTATCATAAATAAGGCTTGCATTTCCGCGAGAGAGTTTCTCTGACAAATACCCATTGAAAGTATATAGGAAAGAATAGGAGATGTAATAATTTTATAGAGGAAAAAAATACAATGAAAGTGACATATATCCCTGTAGTTGATATCTGATCCCTGAGAGTATCATTTAAACCATTTGGTCCTGAAGAAAACCCAGAGTCTTCATAAATCTTTCCTTTATAAGGAACTATTCAACTTCTTTTACCATGCTTGACAGTTAAGTTACTTCTCATCACTTCTTCATCCTTAGAGATGAGAATTATGTGGAGTTAGTGGATTTTATACAAGCGCTTTTATTACCTTCTAAGTCAGGTCAGGATAATGTTTGTTTCTACTCTCTAGTTTGATGCCCCCAGTTTTCCTTCTTTGTCTTTTTCTTGGGTTTGACATTGTCCTCCCTTCATACACTGGCATTTAACTCTATAATCTCATATACTGATTGCCCACCAAATACTTTAAAGTATCGGGAACTATTAAAGTTTTATAAACCAATTTTGAGTTTGGAAAAATGACTTTGTTATGGTGCAAAAAAGAAATAAATGAAAATTATTTTCTCTACCTGACAGGAGTGCAAAATGGAATTTAATATGGGGACAGTGAGGAATAGAATATTCAGCAATATTAGGGCAAAAAGGAGACAAAAAAATAAAATAATGAAAACTTTATGAAGAGGGAGAAGGACCAGGAAAAATAAGACATTTGAAAAATAATTTGAGTTTTGAGGTGAACTGGAAATTTTAAAAATTTTCATGTAAGTAGTGTAAGGTTCTGAAAAGTTTGTGAGAAATTGAGAAGTTGTTTTCCCTTTCACAAGAACGGTGGAGATTCTGCCCTTTGGTTTGTTTGAGGGAATAAACAGGGGCAACAAGAGAACAATGGCAAGAAAATAGTTGTAAATTTTCTGGAGAAAGCTGGATATATCAGGTTCAAAAATTTTCTGAGAACTTTTTTGTCAAACAATGAAATGTTACAAGTTTTTACAGCCAAGTAGGCAAGAATAACTGAATATCACTCTTATTTGTTTCTTCACTCAGTGAAAGTGTGCTATTTAATCAGCACTATACAGAGCATGGCAACATATTAATATAATACTGGACAAATGGGTGATGATGCTACATTAGTTCTGAGAGAAAGAAGTGTTCATGATGATAGGAGAGATGAATGTGAATGTGTTGTAGAAAGAGCAATTATGCTCTCCTGATGAATTTGGATATGGATGTAGATCAATGAAGTCATGCATGACACTAAGGACTTTGGACTAGACAGTAAGAAAGAATTTAACTTGAGTCAGGAATTTAGTTTCTAAAAAGTTATTATATTTAAATGTATCTTAGTATGTCTGAGAAAATTTATAGAATATGATAAGTAGGTAGTGACCTATAAGAATAGATTTGGGAGGACATAACTAGCCTGGGGAAAATTTTTTGCAAATCTTTGACATATAGAAAGTATTTAAATCTATGGGAATAGATCATATCAACAAGAAACTGAAAATCTAGAGATGAGATGGAAGGCCTAGTTCCTATGGTATTCCAAACTAAGAAGTTGAGAAGATAAGATATAAGTAAAGTAGATAAAGGAGGAAAAACTAGATTGGTAATTATAAAATAAATAATAGAAGTAGTGTGTTACCTTGGAAACCTAGTGAAGGAAGTTTATAAAGCAAGAGGAAGTGATTAATGGGCAATGTCAAATGCTAACCAGTTAAATGAAATAAAGATGAATAATTGATAAATAAAAAAGATGCATGTTAAGGAATAGGGAACAATGAAAGGATAGTGACATAAATATACTGAATATCCCAACAGAGTGATGAGTTTGGGGTACCAAGGTAAATGAAGTAAACAGGAGGAAGTGATGAGAAAGTAGTATAACATTTAATATAGCTACAGTGTTGTGTTATTTAAGCTACAGTTTGTTTGTAGTAGCCAATTGTTTAATATTTTGGATTTTTTTTTAAGGTGGTTGCAAAATAGTTCAGTTCAGTTCAGTCGCTCAGTCATTTCTGACTTGTTGCGACCCCATGAGCTGCAACATCCCAGGCTTCCTTGTCCAACACCAATTCCTGGAGCACACCCAAACCCATGTCCATTTAGGCGGTGATGCCATCCAACCATTTCATCCTCTGTCATCTACTTCTCATCCTGTCCTCAATCTTTCCCAGAATCAGGGTCTTTTCAAAGGAGTCAGCTCTTTACATCAGGTGGCCAAAGTATTGGAGTTTCAGCTTCAACATCAGTCCTTCCAATGAACAACCAGAACTGATCTCCTTTAGGATGGACTGGTTGGATCTCCTTGCAGTCCAAGGGACTCTTAAGAGTCTTCTCCAACACTACAGTTCAAAAGCATCAATTATTTGGCACTCAGCTTTCTTCATAGTCCAACTCTTACATCCATACATAACCATAGCCTTCCTAGAAAGACCTTTGTCAGAAAAGTAATGTCCCTGCTTTTTATTTATTTATTTATTTTATTTTTATTAAAAAAATAAATTAGACATGAATCCACCACAGGTGTGCATGAGTTCCCAACCTTGAACCCCCCTCCCACCACCCTCCACATATCATCTCTCTGGGTCATCCCAGTGCACCAGCCCCAAGCATCCTGTATCCTGTATTGAACCTAGACTAGCAATTCATTTCTTACATGATAGTATGCATGTTTCAATGCCATTCTCCCAAATCATCCCACCCTCTCCCTCTCCCACAGAGTCCAAAAGTCTGTTATTTACATTTGTGTCTCTTCTGCTGTCTCGCATACAGGGTTATCATTACCATCTTTCTAAATTCCATATATATGTGTTAGTATACTGTATTGGTGTTTTTCTTTCTGGCTTACTTCACTCTGTATAATTGGCTCCAGTTTCATCCACCTCATTAGAACTGATTCAAATGTATTCTTTTTAATGGCTGAGTAATACTCCATTGTGTATATGTACCACAGCTTTCTTATCCACTCATCTGCTGATGGACATCTAGGTTGCTTCCATGTCTTGGCTATTATAAACAGTGCTATGATGAACATTGGGGTACACGTGTCTCTTTCAATTCTGGTTTCCTTGGTGTGTATGCCCAACAGTGGGATTGCTGGGTCATAAGGCAGTTCTATTTGTAGTTTTTTAAGGAATCTCCACACTGTTCTCCATAGTGGCTGTACTAGTTTGCATTCCCACCAACAGTGTAAGAGGGTTCCCTTTTCTCCACACCCTCTCCAGGATTCATTGCTTGTAGACTTTTGGATCGCAGCCATTCTGACTGGTGTGAAATGGTACCTCATTGCGGTCTTGATTTGCATTTCTCTGATAATGAGTGATGTTGAGCATCTTTTCAAGCGTTTGTTAGCCATCTGTATGTCTTCTTTGGAGAAATGTCTCCAAATGTCCCTGCTTTTTAATATGCTGTCTAGGTTGGTCATAACTTTCCTTACAAGGAGTAAGCGTCTTTTAATTTCACGGCTGCAATCACCATCTGCAGTGATTTTGGAGCCCCCCAGAATAAAGTCTCTCATGGTTTCCACTGTTTCCCCGTTTATTTGCCATGAAGTGATGTGACCAAATGCCATGATCTTAGCTTTCTGAATGTTGAGATTTAAGTCAACTTTTTCACTCTCCTCTTTCACTTTCATCAAGAGGCTGTTTAGTTCTTCTTCACTTTCTGCCATAAGGGTGGTGTCATCTGCATGTCTGAGGTTATTGATATTTCTCCTGGCAATCTTGATTCCAGCTTGTGCTTCCTCCAGCCCAGCGTTTCTCATGATGTACTCTGCATAGAAGTTAAATAAGCAGGGTGACAATATACAGCCTTGACGTACTCCTTTTCCTATTTGGAAACAGTCTGTTATTCCATGTCCAGTTCTAACTGTTGCTTCCTGACCTGCATACAGGTTTTTCAAGAGGCAGGTCAGGTGGTCTGGTATTCTCATCACTTTCAGAATTTTCCACAGTTTATTGTGATCCACACAGTCAAAGGCTTTGGCATAGTCAGTAAAGGAGAAATAGATGTTTCTCTGGAACTCTTTTGCTTTTTCCATGATCCATCGGATGTTGGCAATTTGATCTCTGGTTCCTCTGCCTTTTCTAAAACCAGCTTGAACATCTGAAAGTTCACGGTTCATGTATTGCTAAAGCCTGGCTTGAAGAATTTTGAACATTACTTTACTAGCATGTGAGATGAGTGTAATTGTGTGGTAGTTTGAGCATCCTTTGGCATTGCCTTTCTTTGGGATTGGAATGGAAACTGTCCTTTCCCAGTCCTGTGGCCACTGCTGAGGTTTCCAATTTTGCTGGCATATTGAGTGCAACAGTATCATCTTTTAGGATTTGAAATAGCTCAACTGGAATTCCATCACCTCCAGTATCTTTGTTCTTAGTGATACTTCCTAACGCCCACTTAACTTCACATTCTAGGATGTCTGGCTCTAGGTGAGTGATAACACCACCGTGTGCAAAATCATTAGTACTTTAAAATCAACCATGACTGGACAATTGGTATACCAGAAATAAATTCTACAGATCAAGTTTTTTTTTTTTTTTACTTTCCCAGAGAAGTTTTACCTACTTATAATGCATATTTGTATGTTTTTATCATTGTAAGGTCTGCAATTATTAGAAAGAGTGCTTACCTAAACAGAGAGATGAGCTAATAAGAGGAAATGAGTTCACATACCTGAGAATTCAGTGTATTAGAAGTATCATCTGTATATTGTTTTTCATATGTATATGAAAACAGTTTAAAAAATCAAGGTGCGGTACTGGGGAGAGTAGCTGTGATTCAGAAGCTAAAAAATCACTAGAAATGAGCAGGTATGACTACTCAGTTGTGAGAAAATAGCATTGAGAGACAGTGTGTCATATACACAAAACTAAAAGTGTCTGGAATGAGAAAAGAATGGCCTAAAAGTGGAGTGAAAGAAAGGCATCTATATGCTCCCTCTCCAGGCTCTGCAGCATCAAAACTGTGTGAGGAAAAATAATCATTACTTTTTTGGTAAACAAAGTTTGTGAAGGGAAGACAGATTAGAGCATGAATTTAGAGCATGAAAACGAAGGAAAGGTTCAGAGGAGAAGATCAGAATATAGGAGGTTATTCTGATAATGTATGAAGGTGTCATGAAAGATTTTGATGAATTAGAAAGTGATGGAATGAGGATTACAGGGACATGCATATGAGTGAGAGACATGGCAGTTAATTTTGCAAACTGAGTGTTCTTGTGTCAACCAATATAATGAGGAATAATGGACATAATAAGATTAGCTGTAATAAGTTCAAGACTGGTAGGATGCTGAGGTTGTGTTAAATCGCAGGAGTGGCAGACTTTTGATTCTTCCTCTTGAACCTTGATGATAAGATTATAAGGTTTGGGAGGCATAGTCTTTTGTTGTTCAGTCGATAAACTGTGTCCAACTCTTTGTGACACCATGGACTAAAGCCTGCCAGGCTCCTCTGCCCATGAAATTTTCCAGGCAAAAATATTGGAATGGGTTGCCATTTTCTAGTTTAGTATATCTTCCTGATATAGGGATCAAACCCATGTCTCTTGTGTCTCTTGCATCGACAGGTGGATTCTTTATCACTGTGCCACCTGGGAAGCCCACTACCTCCCAGAGTTTGCTCAGATTTGTGTCCATTGAATCAGTGATGTTATCTAACCATCTCATTTTCTGTTGCCCCCTTCTCCTTTTGCCTTAATTTTCCCAGCCTCAGGGACTTTTCCAATGAGTAGGCTCTTCACATCAGGTAGCCAAAGTATTAGAGCTTCAGCTTTAGCACCAGTCCTTCCAATGAATATTCAGGGTTGATTCCCTTTAGGATTGACTGGTTTGTTCTCTTTGTAGTCCAAGGCATTCTCAAGAGTTTTCTCCAACACCACAATTCAAAAACGTTCTTCAGTTGTCAGCCTTCTTTATGATCCAACTCTCACATCCATACATGACTATTGGAAAAATGATAGCTTTGACTATACGGACCTCAGTCAGCAAAATGTCATTTTTGCTTTTTAATACACTGTCTAGGTTTGTCATAGCTTTACTTTCAAGGAGCAAATGTCTTTTACTTTCATGGCTATAGTCACTTAACTCTCTGCAGTGACTTTTGATCCCAAGAATAGAAAATCTGTTACTGCTTCTCTTTTCCCCATCTATTTGCAGTGAAGTGATGGGACCTGATGCCATGATATTAGTTTTTGAATGTTGAGCTTCAAACCAGCTTTTTTACTCTTCTCTCTCTCCCTCATCAAAAGACTCTTTCCTTCCTCTTCCCTTTCTGCCATCAGAGTGATATCATTTGCCTATCTGAGGTTGTTGATGTTTTTTCCAGGCAATCTTGATTCCAGTTTGGGATTCATTCAGCCTTGTATTTAGCATGATATACGCTGCATATAAAGCGTCTGCCTGCAATGCGGGAGACCCGGGTTCGATTCCTGGGTCGGGAAGATTCCCTGGAGAAGGAAATGGCAATCCACCCCAGCACTCTTGCTTGGAAAATCCCATGGACAGAGGAGCCTGATAGGCTACAGTCCATGGGGTCGCAAAGAGTCCAACAGGGCTGAGCGACTTGACTTTCACTTTCACTTTCACTCTGCGTATAAGTTAAATAATAAGCAGAGTAACAATATACAGCCTTGGCATACTCCTTTCCTAATTTGGAACCAGTCAGTTGTTCAATTTCCAGTTCTAACTTTACTTCTTGATCTACGTACAGGTTTCTCAGGAGACAAGTAAGATGGTCTGGTTGGTATGCCCATGTCTTTAAGAATTTTCCACGGTTTGTGAGATCCACACAGTCAAATGCTTAAATGCAGTCAATGAAGCAGAAGTTTTCCTGGAATTCCCTTGCTTTCTCCAGGATCCAACGAATGTTGCAATTTGTTCTCTGTTTCCTCTTCTTTTTCTAAATCCAACTTTTACATCTGAAGTTCTCGGTTCACCTACTGCTGAAGCCTAGCTTGAAGGATTTTGAACATAAATTTGATACGATGAGAAATGAGCGCAATTTACAGTAGTTTGAACATTCTTTATGTAACTATATCCTATGTTGACTTCATAAAACAGTTCATTTGTTTGTTTGCTTTAACTGGAAGATAACTGCTCTACAATATTGTATTGGGGCAGTTAATATTTGAGTAAAGTTCTTAAAAATTCATCAACTTATTATTTTAAGTTTATGCTTAATCCCTCTTTTTTTTTTTTTTGGTCTTTTATTTAACAGAATGTCCATTGCTGATTCAACTTTGGCCCCTTTCTGTCTAACACAGGAATAAACATCTACAAGGCCATTAATTAAAATTTGTTGAATGGGTTCAAAGGTTACAGCTCTCTTGATTCTCACATTCAGCCCCTGGTGTCCACAATACAGCACTGATACAGAGAACTAGCTCTATGGTATTGAAAGAAGAAACCACATGCTGAGTTAGAATTAGCCTTTTGAACAAGTAATTCATAATTGAATTCATAAATAATTAGTTACTTAATAGATTTTTAAATTTATAGAAACATAAATATTTTCAATTTGTTATAACCTACAACTTGGCACTCTAACCTGAAAAAATTAAGAAATAGGAAGCTCTGTGCCCAGCAGGTTGCAAATGTATATTTTGTTAGAAATTTCATGAATATATTGATTCTGAAGTGCTTTTAGTATTATTTTAATTGTTAAATGGATAATTTAAGCTTATGATAAAGTAATAGGACTGATGACTCTCTAAACTAATAAAGTAACTTTTAACATTCAGCAATAAGAAAACAAAGAGCCCAATTAAATAATGAATAAAATACAGGAAGAAATACCTCACCAAAGAAGATACACAGATGCAAAAAAGAATATGGAAAAATGCTCCCCATCATATGGAGCTTCCCATCATTAGGGAACTTTCAGTTAAAATGAGGTATCATTGCACATCTATTAGAGTAGCTAAAATCTTTTCAGTGATCAGTGCAAAGAAATAGAGGAAAAGAACAGAATGGGAAACACTAGAGAACTTTTCAAGAAAATTAGAGATACCGAGGGAACATTTCATGCAAAGATGGGCTCGATAAAGGACAGAAATGGTATGGACCTAACAGAAGCAGAAGATATTAAGAAGAGGTGGCAAGAATACACAGAAGAACTGTACAAAAAAAATCTTCACAACCCAGATAATCACGATGGTGTGATCACTCATCTAGAGCCAGACATCATGGAATGTGAAGTCAAGTGGGCCTTAGAAAGCATCACTACGGCCAAAGCTAGTGGAAGTGATGGAATTCCAGTGGAGCTATTTCAAATCCTAAAAGATGATGCTGTGAAAGTGTTGCACTCAATATGCCAGCAAATTTGGAAACCACAGCAGTGGCCACAAGACTGGAAAAGGTCAGTTTTCATTCCAATCCCAAAGAAAGGCAATGCCAAAGAATGCTCAAACTACCACACAATTACACTCATCTCACACGCTAGTAAAATGATGCTCAAAATTCTCCAAACCAGGCTTCAGCAATACATGAACCATGAACTTCCTGATGTTCAAGCTGGTTTTAGAAAAGGCAGAGGAACCAGAGATCCAATTGCCAACATTCGCTGGATCATGGAAAAAGCAAGAGAGTTCCAGAAAAACATGTATTTCTCCTTTTTGACTATGCCAAAGCCTTTGACTGTGTGGATCACAATAAACTGTGGAAAATTCTTCAAGATGGGAATACCAGACCACCTGACCTGCCTCTTGAGAAATCTGTATGCAGGTCAGGAAGCAACAGTTAAAAATGGACATAGAACAACAGATTGGTTTCAAATAGGAAAAGGAGTACATCAAGGCTGTATATTGTCATCCTGCTTATTTAACTTCTATGCAGAGTACATCATGAGAAACGCTGGACTGGAAGAAACACAAGCTGGAATCAAGATTGCTAGGAGAGATATCAATAACCTCAGATATGCAGATGACACCACCCTTATGGCAGAAAGTTAAGAGGAGCTAAAAAGCCTCTTGATGAAAGTGAAAGTGGAGAGTGAAAAAGTTGGCTTAAAGCTCAACATTCAGGAAACAAAGATCATGGCATTTGGTCCCATCACTTCATTGGAAATAGATGGGGAAATAGTGGAGACAGTGTCAGACTTTATCTTTTGGGCTCCAAAATCACTGCAGATGGTGACTGTAGCCATGAAATTAAAAGATGCTTATTCCTTGGAAGAAAAGTTATGACCAACCTAGACAGCATATTCAAAAGCAGAGACATTACTTTGCCGAATAAGGTCCATCTAGTCAAGGCTATGGTTTTTCCTGTCGTCATGTATGGATGTGAGAGTTGGACTGTGAAGAAAGCTGAGCACTGAAGAATTGATGCTTTTGAACTGTGGTATTGGAGAAGACTTTTGAGAGTCCCTTGGACTGCAAGGAGATCCAACCAGTCCATTCTGAAAGAGATCAACCCTGGGATTTCTTTGGAAGGAATGATGCTAAAGCTGAAACTCCAGTACTTTGGCCACCTCATGTGAAGAGCTGACTCATTGGAAAAGACTCTGATGCTGAGAGGGATTAGGGGCAGGAGGTGAAGGGGACAATAGAGGATGAGATGGCTGCATGGCATCACTGACTCAATGGACGTGAGTTAAAATTCTACTGGCATTCAAACACTTTGGAAAGCACATTTTTCTGTCTAGTGGTTTTCTGCACCCCAAAGAGTCTAAGAATAATTTTCTCCCATAGTCTGATTGAAACATTTTGCCATAGAACTAACTGTTGAGTATACTTTTCCTAAACTAAAATGTAGAACTGAACTGATTACTTAAAAAGAGAAGCCATATTTACCTGAATAGTTTTATGACTATGAAACAGAAAAATGACTCTTAAATTACTCATGTGATATTAGTATTTTAGTTCAGGCTGCTGCTGCTGTTGCTAAGTCGCTCCAGTCGTGTCTGACTCTGTGACCCCATAGACAGCAGCCCACCAGGCTCCGCCGCCCAAGGGAATCTCCAGGCAAGAACACTGGAGTGGGCTGCTATTTCCTTCTCCAGTGCATGAAAGTGAAAACTGAAAGTGAAGTCACTGAATTGTGTGCAACTCTCAGCGACCCCATGGACTGCAGCCCACCAGGCTCCTCCATCCATGGGATTTTCCAGGCAAGAGTAGTGGAGTGGGGTGCCATTGCCTTCTCCATTAGTTCAGGCTAGTTTTGCACATTTAGTATTATTATGTGTGGGGGGAGGTGCATGTGTGTATGCTAGAGACCAAGGAGTTATACCCAAATCCAGGACAACTTCCATGAATAATATGGAAAAAAAAAAGCTGAACAGAATTTTGGAAATGTTGTCTTTTTAATGGAAGTAACTGAGAAAAGGGGAAGGAGATACAGGGATAATCTGTCCTAGGTATAATATATAAATTCTATGTAATATGTAAAACAATGCATAGGATACATATTCTATACACCATATATACAATATAAATATAAATTATTGTATATAATAATACATTCTACTTTATATCAATATATAAATGTGTGTCTATGGTATAGCATATATTACATGCTTCATGTTCATGATCTCTTTCTATCACTGCCAGGTTATTTGCTAGGCAAAAGTCTAGAATAATTGCTATTGGCCCTGACCATCCTTCAGTCAAAACTGTAACTGTTAATGTTCAAATATAGATAATTTGCAATTATTAAGTTTTCTAACATCCTATAACTTGATACTTTATTGAGGGATTCCATCTTCTTGTCTTAATAGTTATAAATTTCACTATTCATTCATTTCATAGAATCCATTCTCTGTAACCATGGAAAGCCATTGCAACAATGGTGAATTATTGATTTGAATATCACTACATTTCCCAGATCTTTTATGTGTAAACTAGAAACCACCTTTCTCCATATTTCATTTTTGCAATTGGCTATCTTGCATGCTCTTTCATATATGTGAGATCTATATTGAGAATTCATGAAGCCATAAGTAAGTTTTAATGCAAGATTTTATTGACCTTCACTGTGCTCATTCATTCAGTCATGCCTGACTCTGTGGCCCCATAGCCTGTAGCCCACCTGACTCCTGCTGCCTATGAGTTCTTCAGGCAGAAATACTGAAGTGGTTGCCACTTCCTACTCTAGGGGATCTTCCCAACCCAGGGACTGAACCCATGTTTCTGGCATATACTGGCAGGCAGATCACCGCTAGCACCACCTAGGAAGCCCCATTGACCTTCCTTGCTAGAATATAAAAAATTTCTAATCATTATTTCTTTCTGTTAACTTATAAAAATTCCTCTCAACTTTTACTCTTATTGTGAACTTTTAATAGACTAAACTATAAATGCTTTGAACAATATGGTCACACATTCTTAGCTCTATATACTGTTCTCTCCAGGCCTCATGTTCTTTTACACATGGTCAACTTCCAACATAATTTTGTTAAATTATTAACATTTTAGTAGAATTAAAATATATTCATTTTTTTTTAAAAATAGGTTGAAATTCAAATTTGAATTTTAAACAGTGAGGAAGAGTATAGATGTAGTTATACAAATTCATATATGTAATAATACATTCAAAAAGGGCAACCTATTTATCTAATCAGAATCCTAGATTTTTCTGTCTAAAGCCTAACTACTAGAGAAATACTATTAATCACATTAACACTATTTATGGTAAAACATTACTCATCTTGTTTGATGAAAGTGTAGTATCTTTGACAGTCTCCAGAGTGCCATCTGATTATGACAGTCATCACTCATATTCAATGATATTGGCATCCATGTTTCAAAAACATACAGCTGCTACTTGCGGACATATTCTTTATAAATTTAACAGAAACATTGAGAGGAGACAGTATCTTGGGTGTCTATGACAAAGCAATCATTTTAGAGATAGATGAGCAACATTTTCTGTAAAACAACACATTTTTTATCTAAGTTAAGAAAAAAGTCTTTTGGGTTTCTCCTACTCTATAAATTGTTCCCTTGTAGAAAAACAAAAGCAAAAAATGTTCCCTGAATTCATTAGAGCACAAATCACAGAGAAAAAAAAGCACGTGAATTCTTTTCTAAATGTCACCCAAAGAAATAATAATGCTAATTTAAGGGAAAAATTAGAGATTTTAGCAATTAGTTTATACTCAATACAACCTATAATTTTTCTTTGGTTAACAAGTCAGAATAGAAAGTTTATATTTTTCTAAAATATTCCAATATGGAGAAATGATTTTTTTTTCAGCTTTACTGAGGTATAAATGGCAAATAAAATTGTAAGACATTTAAAGCATACCTTGTGAGGATTTAATATATGGTGTATATGTTGTGAGAGGGTTTTTCCCCAACTAGTTAATTATCATATGCATCACCTCACTTATTTATCTTTTTATTCCCTCTTTTTTTTTTCTTGATGAGAACATATGAGTTCTACTCTTTTAGCAAAATTTAATTACATAATACAGTGTTATCAACTATAGTCTATAGTATATAGGGGATGGATCTCCACTCCAGTATTCTGGCCTGGAGAATTCCATGGACAGAGGAGCTTGGCAGGGTACAGTCGACTGGACTCACAAGAGTTGGACGTGACTGAGTGACTTTTAATTTCACTTTCTTTTCAATACAGTATTATCAACCATAGTTACTATGTTGTGCATGTTATCCTCAGGCCTTTTTCACCTTAAAGCAAAAAATATTACACAAGTCACATTTAATATACATACTTTATCCAGCATTGAAGAGGATTTACTAGGCCTAGAATAACGTGTGTAAGTCAGTCTTTAAAATTCACCTATTCTCAATTGCCCTGATTTACTTTAATTTGGCACATACTTTTTAATAACCAGTGTATCCCTGATGAGATTTTATGTACTATGTGTTTGAAGTAGCTCAGCTGGTAAAGAATCCGCCTAATGCAGAAGACACCAGTTAGATTCCTGGGTTGGGAAGATCCTCTGGAGAAGGAGAAGGGATAGGTTACCCAATCCAGTATTCTTGGGCTTACCTGGTGGCTCAGATAGTAAAGAGTCCACCTGCAATGCAGGAGACCTAGGTTTGATCCCTGGATTGGGAAGATCCCCTGGAGAAGGGAATGGCTACCCACTCCAGTATTCTTGCCTGGAGAATTCTATGGATAGAAGGCTATAGACCATGGGGTCACAAAGAGTTGGACACGACTGGGTTCACCTTCACTGGATAGAGGCACAAATAACAACAGACTGGTTCCAAATAGGAAAAGGAGTACATCAAGGCTGTATATTGTCACCCTGCTTATTTAACTTCTATGCAGAATACATCATGAGAAACGCTGGACTGGAAGAAACACAAGCTGGAATCAAGATTGCTGGGAGAAATAACAATAACCTCAGATATGCAGATAACACCGCCCTTATGGCAGAAAGTGAAGAGGAGCTAAAAAGCCTCTTGATGAAAGTGAAACTGGAGAGCGAAAAAGTTGGCTTAAAGCTCAACATTCAGAAAACGAACATCATGGCATCCGGTCCCTTCACTTCATGGGAAATAGATGGGGAAACAGTGGAAACAGTGTCAGACTTTATTTTGGGGGCTCCAAAATCACTGCAGATGGTGACTGCAGCCCTGAAATTAAAAGACGCTTACTCCTTGGAAGAAAATTTATGACCAATCTAGATAGTATATTCAAAAGCAGAGACATTACTTTACTGAATAAGGTCCATCTAGTCAAGGCTATGGTTTTTCCTGTGGCCATGTATGGATGTGAGAGTTGGACTGTGAAGAAGGCTGAGCACCGAAGAATTGATGTGTTTGAACTGTGGTGTTGGATAAGACTCTTGAGAGTCCCTTGGACTGCAAGGAGATCAAACCAGTCCATTCGGAAAGAGATCAACCCTGGCATTTCTTTGGAAGGAATGATACTAAAGCTGAAACTCTAGTACTTTGGCCACCTCATGCGAAGAGTTGAGTCATTGGAAAAGACTCTGATGCTGAGAGGGATTGGGGGCAGGAGGAGAAGGGGATGACCCAGGATGAGATGGCTGGATGGCATCATGGACTCAATGGACGTGAGTCTGAGTGAACTCTGGGAGATGGTGATGGACAGGGAGGCCTGGCGTGCTGTGATTCATGGGGTCACAAAGAGTTGGACACGACTGAGCGACTGAACTGGACTGAACTGAACTGTGCTGTAGACCAGTGGTTAGTACAGATTTTCTTTTGAGAAGTCCAGCAAAAAAATGTTCAGGGTTTGTGAGTCACATTTTCTTTTTCACAACTGTCCGACTCCATGGTTACAATGTAAAAACAATAAAAAGAAAATATATGTGACTGTGTCCCAATAAAATTTTATTAGTGAACATTGAAATTTGAATTTCATATAATTTTTAAGATTTGTAAATGTCAATCCCTTTTTGGTTTATTTTCAACTATTTAAAATATAAAATCTGTTCTCAGCTTGTGATTTATATAAACAGGTATGGCTTAGATTTGATCCTCAGATTGTACTTTGCTGACGATATAGACATATGGTATAAATTATAGGGATATAGGGTTCTCTGGTGCCTCAGATGGTAAAGAATATGCTTGCAGTACAGGAGACCCAGGTTTGATCCCTCAGTTGGGAAGATGCCCTAGAGAAGGGAATGGCTACCCTCCCCAATATTCTTGTCTGGAGAATTCTATGGATAGAGGAGCCTGTTGGGCTATAGTCCATAGGGTCTCTAAGAGATGGATACAACTAAAACAGTTATATAATTTAATATACACAGGAAATGATAATGAAAATGCAGAAAATTTTCACCATTATACAACTTACAAAGTTAGTCTGAGATGGATTCTTGGAAAAAGTGTGATGGCACTTAAAGTAAGTTTAATTAAGAATATAAAACAAGAAATTGGAAGGAAAGAGAGCCAGAAACAAGTTCTGAAATCAAGTTTTAAAAGCAGAAATGAATGAGGTATGTCTTGGTTCCTTGGAACTTACCACTAATTTGGATTTGGACAGTGCTTACTAATGATCTCTCAGTTCTTAGTCTACAGATTTCTATTTTTTAAGCTTATGTTGAATGATAAAATACTCATTTTAATGATTTAATATTAAATATAAATACAATGCTTCCAATATCTGATATAAGTATACTCAATATTTCAAAAATATTTAACTTCAATATTCATATTAAATATGGACATTTCATTTCATTTATAGAAATCTTTGAGAAAGTTCTGTGGCTTTTTTTTTTTGCCATAATTTGATCATATCAATCTTTCAGTTTTCGCTTCTAAAAGAGAAAAACATTTACTCAAATATGCAAGTAAACAGTATGAAAAAGGTAGAATTTTCTGGGTCAAACAATCCCCACTTGTCACTGACTTCAAAGATACTACATTTCTATTATAGTTTCAAGATGAGACCACAACTTAGCAGAAAGAAATCCCTCCTTTGAATATCATGTATCACACATAAAAACTGTACATTTAATTATCCAAACCAAATCAGACAATTTTATTGAAAGAAAAACACATAACTGTTTTGTGGCAAGGATAAAATTATGTAACAAATTAAGAGAATTATTTTCTTTTTAAAAACTAACTGCAGCATCACACGAGCAAATCAAATAAAAAAAATCTCTTCAAGATACCAGCATTTGAATTTGCTTATTACAGACAGTCATGAGGAAAGCTTTTAACTCTCAAACAGGTCAGATTTCTTCATGGAGGATATGGAAATTTTTTTCTCTGAGCAGCAGTATTAATTTTAGTATTATAAAACGGTTTGGTGGTATCATACTTGAACAATGTCCCCAGGCTGATATATGTTGAAAGCACAAGGAAAGCAAATTATATTCATATTGTGAATAGCATCACTAAAGAGTAATAATGGATAAAATCCTGCTCTCAAAAAACATTTCATTTACATCAAGTCTGTGCACTAACCATTAAACTGTCATGCCAGATTTAAAGCCAATACAGTTTGATCCAAGTGTCCATCCTCTTCACCTCTATGTAAAATGCTCATCACTTAGGGGTAAGTTATACAAAGTTGTTCATATGTTGTAAATTTTCCTACTTAAATATTGCTTTAGCAGACATTCTGGAAATTTGGCATAAAAATACTAAATCCTATTAACATCTGCTTCATTTACATTTTAAATTTTATTTACATTGAGGTACAAATACTTTTATATCAAAATAATACAGCTAGAGTGTAAAAGGTAAAGAAATTGTCTTAGCAAAAAGAGCAAATAATAATATGTTGAGAAATGAAAAAGGAAAATCTTCCCATGACATTTTGGGAAGATTGGTTTTATTTTGGTATTTTGGTAGTTGGCTGGAAACATTTAAAATTCCATGATGGCTTAGTTGTATTGGTAGGGTCAGAAAACTCTCTATAAAACTTGGATTCTACATCATAGAATGCTGAAATATCCTTCATTGATACCAAAGTGCTTATGAAACTATTACTGATTGGTGGCCATGCAGTATTATTTGTTTATAAAAATAAGCCCAGCTTAAGGCAAAGAATAAATATATGTTTAATTTAGATTTTATTTTTTAATACTTATGTAGCTATCAATGTAACTAGTCTGAGTGATTTTTCTTAGGAATCTTATACCAATATATTGGTTTCTCAAGATGTACATTAATGATTCATTGCCTCAACAATAGATGCTTCAGTGCTGTCTGTAAATGTATCTGGCTGATATATCTGAATGAACTTAAAGTACAGAAGGATGACCACAAATAATTATTACCAACAATTCCAAACCATCCTAGGTTTATTTTTCAAGTCTACTAGATTTCTAAGTGGGACTTCAGAAAGGTGCCTACCTTTTAGATGAGCCCTATATTCCTCCATATTCAGTGTTGCATCCTCTTCTTTTTAAAAATCTATTTTCTGAGAGATATAACTGATATATAACATTGTATAAGTTTAAGGTACACAATATGTAGATATGATACACATATGTTTTAGTATACATCCCATTAGCTAATACCTTTATTATATCACATAATTCTTTATTTGTGTGTTGGGAACAATTAAAATTGATCTCTTAGCAACTTTGAAGTTTATAATACCGTATGGTTGCTATGCATTAGATCTCCAGGACTTATGTATATGCAAACTTGTACCCTTGCTGAAGCTGAACTTCCAATACTTTGGCCACCTGATTCAAAGAACTGACTCATTTGAAAAGACACTAATGCTGGGAAAGATTGAAGGCAGGAGGAGAAGGGGATGACAACAGAGAATGTGATGGCTGGATGACATCACCAACTCAATGGACATGAGTTTGAGTAAACTCCCGGAGTTGGTGATGGACAGGGAGGCCTGGCGTGCTGCAGCCCATGGGGTCACAAAGAGTTGGTTACGACTGAGCAACTGAACTGAAGCAACATCTCCCCAATTCGCCCACTCCCAGGTCTCTAGTTCCACTCTTTGATTTTATGAGTTTGGTTTTTTTGTATTCCAAGTATAATTGTTATAATAAGTGATATAATACAGTGTTTATCTTTCTCTTTCTGACTCAATTCACTTCATAATGTCTGTTTTCAGTCTTTAGTCTCCCAATATATTAGCTACTATATAAAAAGGAATATAATTATTATATATTGTTATATAATTATATATTTTTATAAATGACACTGAATTTTATAGTTACACGTATACTATGATAATTAATTCTTACCAAAGTGCTAGATTGTTCACCTATTGTTCCATTTAAGTACATTTTATGAAGTTTTTTAGTTCAGTTCAGTTCAGTTGCTCAGTCGTGTCCAACTCTTTGTGACCCCATGAATCACAGCACGCCAGGCCTCCGTGTCCATCACCATCTCCCGGAGTTCACTCAGACTCACGTCCATCGAGTCAGAGATACCATCCAGCCATCTCATCTTCGGTCGTCCCCTTCTCCTCCTGCCCCCAATCCCTCCCAGCATCAGAGTCTTTTCCAATGAGTCAACACTTCGCATGAGGTGGCCAAAGTATTGGAGTTTCAGCTTTAGTATCATTCCTTCCAAAGAAATCCCAGGGTTGATCTCCTTCAGAATGGACTGGTTTGATCTCCTTGCAGTCCAAGGGACTCTCAAGAGTCTTCTTCAACACCACAGTTCAAAAGCATCAATTTTTTAACAGCTAACTCATCAAGTTTTTTAATCCCAGGCTTTTTCTGATATAGCTCTAAATATGGAGATTTCATTGAGTATTCTGAAGAGACCTCTCTGATGTGTCTAATTGAGTGCCAAGTAGGCATGAATTGGGTCTAATAATTTTTTATAGCATTTAGTCCTTTGTTGATGCTCAAAGCATCTTTAAATAATGATAATAGTAACAATACTCCCTGGCCTCCTGATAGAGTGTTCCCCCATATCTATTTTCCCTCTGCTGGGTGTATTAAAAGACCCAATCTCACAGTCCAAATTGTTTGATTGTGGTTCTTTGTTTCCACACCTTGGCATTGCTTTTCCACTGTATTTATTGGTGTTTTGGCATTTCTTTCACTCAGGAGATTTGGATATTGGTCTGTCCCTATGTTGTCCTTCAGTTCAGTTCAGTCGCTCAGTCGTGTCTGACTCTTTGCCACCGTATGAATTGCAGCCTATGAAAAAATATCTCACAGCTAACTCATACCAAAGCTCTTAATTTCTACTATTTTGATCAGAAAATTCATAATTTAAAGATGCAAGTTTTCCTTTTCTCAAAGGAGATTAAAAAGTCACCAAATGAAACCTGGAGGTTTTATTCAGCTCTAGTATCTTGAGATGTTATTCAATATCTATGCCCAGCATTATAAATCACAGAAACATTTATCTTTGCATTACAATAGATCAGCAGAAAGCTTAAGGGAAGCTTTTTCATTATTGCAAATTCCCAATAGTTTCACCATAATAAACCTTTGTCCACTAAAAATCTCGGTTGCTTTTTTCCACAATTTAACATGGTTGTATTATTTAATTTATGCAGTAGTTCTTGAGCTGTGGCAGTGGTGCTAATTATTTTATTTTATTACTTAAGAGTGATAATACAATAGTTGAAAGAATAGAAAGCTCATGTTTATGTTAAAACTAAACTTTTTTCATTTTATATGTTCAGTTCAGTTCAGTCGCAAATATGCAAATATTTTTTGAAAAACAAAAATAATATGTAAGTATATAAGTACAACAAATAATAATGCACACCCCTCCCTTAAAAGTCCTAGTACTAGAAGTCTTGCAGTATTTCCCAGGGCTTCCCAGGTGGCGCAGTGGTAATAAATCGGCCTGCCAAAGCAGGAGACATGGATTTGACCCCTGGGTCGGGAAGTTCCCCTGGAGTAGGAAATGGCAAACTACTCCAGTATTCTTGCCTGAAAAATTTCATGAACAGAGGAGTCTGATGGATAGGTTTGGCAGGTACAGTCCATACAGTCGCAGAGAGTGAGACATGACTGAGTAACTAAGCACACATGTGTCAATTCAGTCTTCTAATCATATTAGAGCAAAAGCTATCTTCATAAACTTATCTTATAGATCTATATATAACAAGGCCTGTATATGGATTAATAAAAATGAGGCCTTGTCTTATCCTGTGTATAAGTTTGAATAGTATATTTCACAGTGCTTAAAGCACTATTAGAGTTACTGATATTTATTTCGATCCCAGGATTCACAAACACAGATATTGTCAGCAGTTTCTTGACATCTTTTTAGATAATAGGAAAGATAAACAAACAGGATACATTTAATGAAATGAAACTATTATTTCTGGCAAGTGCTTAAGCTCCAAACCCCATTGTAATTCTCTCGTGGCATAAAATGGAGAAAGTGGAAAACTAAGTTAAATTAATTGTAATGAGCATAACTAATATTTATTGAGTGTTATGTTACAGACACAGAGCTTGGGCATTTTACATCTCATTTAACCTTTGTAGCAGCTACAGGATGTGTCACTGTTTTGCAGACAAAGAAACTAAGCCTAGAGAGACTTGCTGGCTTGGGTATAGTCATTTTGTTAACAGGAAATAAATGTAAGATTCTTATTCAGATAGTCAGACTCAATGGTCCATGCAGAAAATGCATAGAAATGGTTTAAGTGATTTCCAATACTTAAAAAACCTTAGTTTCCTTTGATATTTTTCTGCAACAAAGCCATACCAGTATTGGAATCCTCTGAATCTTAATTCTCTGATGGTAAGATAAGTCCCAGGTAACTTAGTCAGGGTAGCAACCAGCCAAAAGACATTTACTCTAATAAAGGATAGTTCTTTCACATTCTGCTCTTACTGTTTCACCAAGTCTTTCACCAAGTACTTTTTTTGCATATGACACACTTTTCTCTGTGTTCTTTCTATGTGAATAAAGAGGTAGAAAAGGAAAATGCTAGGTAATGGGCTGGAACAGAAAAAGAGATGATATGTCTTAACCTGTTTCAAATGACCAATAAGTATTGTAAACATGATGCATTGACTGAGTCCATACGTATTTATTGAATTTCAACTAGGAATTGAAGTTTGTAGTTATGGTGCATAAGGAAGAAACATATAAATAAAATTATTTAGCAAAAATATAAGCCGTGTATGCTACATAGTGGCACCAAGCACATCAGTTTTATGGCATATTCTTTTTCTGAGATACTGTAAAAAAAATAATCTAAGTAAGCAAATTTAAATTCTGGTTCCCTATGGCATCAAAATCATTTGTTAAGTGCTTTCTCTTATTATTCTTACTATTTTCATATTATTCTTATTATTTTCATATTATTATTTAAACTGTGCATTTGATCATGGGGAGTAGATATCCATTTATTCTAATTTTCAATAAAGCATCTTACTGAATCTTTCTCACATCAATTCAGAGACTGTTTCCATTGATATAGTGTTAAAAACTAAATCAGGGCAATCTGGTATATATATATTTTGTTATAGAGCTTTTTGGCTCTCTCTACAGACATATTGCACTGTAGTGTTCCTGAAATATTCCATTTGAATAATTAAGATATGAAAGTAACTGGGGTCTGGGAAGACCCCAGTTGAACATAGGTTACCAGAGTTTTCTTATGAGAGCTTCCCACCATTAAGTCTGATTACAAAGGAGAAAATTAGAAGTGTCATGGGAACATCATAGAATAAATATAGATGAGGCAATCTTTAATGATCATCATAACCTAATTTTGGCAATAAGAAGCCATAAATAAAAAAGAAATACTTTTGTTTTCATTTTGGGACGAATCAAGTTTATACTACATTGATTTCATTTAATCTCTGCCCTTATGCTATCCTGCTTCTTATGCCACAAAGCTGCCTGAGTAATAGGGCTGATGAATAATTTTCTGATGTGATATTATTTTAATATTTTGCCTGCAAAAATTGTCATAAGCCACAATTTAAGGAATAACTGTTATGGTACCTGTATCTCCTAGATCTATTTTCTCACCCAGAATAAATTTGTGAAGGCTTACCTATGTTTAGAACTGAGAAGATTTGAGATATAGTTGGAAATAACAGATAAAATGTGGTAGACTTATGAAACCACTTTGCCTGGAATGCTTAGCTGTCTTCCACACTTGAAGAAAATCAAGTCCTTATTTATGTGATACAGTCTTAGGAAAATTATAGTTTCTTTCATAATTTTTATTTGTGAAACATAATAAAATATCTTATTAGAACATTTAATGAAGATGAAGACTCCTAAATTTAATTTGACATCTGAAAGAGGGAAAGTGTTAATAGCAGTATAGCACTCAGAAACTCAGCAGGAAACATGAAAATTGTTTAAGGGGTTAAATGAAATTACACAGGCAAAATTTCCCATGGAAAGATTAGATGATTTGCCATAAGGTCAATGTGTATAGCAGGGGATTGGTGACTACTCTAGAGATGGGAAAGTGGACTTATGAGAAAATGAAAGTGAATATTGCATGATTGAACTCACAGCAGAGGAATTCAGGAAAACAGTTTCAGTGGTCTTAATGCAACATTTTGTAAGTGAAACATAATCCAACAAAATTCTTCCAACAAAATATCATCTGAATTAAAGAATACACCCATCACTGGAAACATAGCTCCTGTTCATGGACTGGAAGAATTAATATTGTTAAAATTCTCACACTCCCCAAAGCCATCTTGGAATTATTATAAGGATTCAGCACAATACCTATCACAGTTCCAACTACTATTTTAAAAGTAAGAGCAATCTTAAAATTTATATAGAACCACAAAAGATCCTGTAAAGCCACAGTAATCTTGAGAAAGAGAAACAAACCTGGAAGTGTCACATTTTCTGATTTCAAATTATGTATAAAAATAAATACACACAGACTAATAAAACAGAATTGAGAGCCCAGAAATAAACCCCACACATATGAGCAACTAATATTCTACAAGGGAGCCAAGAGTACTCAATGGGTAAATGATAGCCTCTTCAATACAATAAATGCTGTTGGAAAAACTGGAAAACCATATGGAAAAGAATAAATTTGTATCCTTATCTGATACCACTCAAAAATTAACTCAAATTGAACTAAAAACTTAAACCTGAAACCATAAAACTTCTGGAAGAAAACATAAGGAAAAAGCTCTTCACCATAATCTTTCAGATACAACATTAAAAATACAAACAATAAAAGTGAAAATTAGCAAATGAGATTACTTCAAACTAAAAAGCTTCTGCATAGCAAGAGAAAAAATCAACTAAATGAAAGGAAAAGTACAGGATGGGAGAAAATAATTACAAATAAATTATCTGATGAAGAGTTAATATCCAAAATTTATAAAGAACCTATACAATTCAATAGAGAAAAAAATCCAATTTAAAAATGGATAAAAGACCTGACTAATGATGCTAAAGCTGAAACTCCAGTACTTTGGCCACCTCATGCGAAGAGTTGACTCATTGGAAAAGACTTAGATGCTGGGAAGGTTGGGGGCAGGAGGAGAAGGGGACGACAGAGGATGAGATGGCTGGATGGCATCTCTGACTCGATGGATATGAGTCTGAGTGAACGTAGGGAGTTGGTGATGGACAGGGAGGCCTGGCATGGTGCAATTCATGGGGTTGCAAAGAGTCAGACACAACTGAGCGACTGAACTGAACTGAAAACATTTTTTAAGAAGACATACAAATAGCCAAAGAGTACATGAATAACTATTCAACATCACTAATCATCAAGAAATGCAAATCAAAACCACAAGGAGATATCAACTCACATTGTAGAATGGCCATTACAAAAGAATAAGAGATAACAAATTCTGACAAAGATACATGAAATAGGGCATCTTTGTTCCTTGTTAGTAGGAATGTAAATTGGTTTACTCATTGTGGAAAACAGTATAGAATTTTCTCAAAAAAGTTGAAGCATGGCAATGACGACCCTGTATGCAAGACAGGAAAAAAGACACAGCTGTGTATAACGGACTTTTGGACTCAGAGGGAGAGGGAGAGGGTGGGATGATTTTGGAGAATGGCATTCTATCATGTATACTATCATGTAAGAATTGAATTGCCAGTCTATGTCTGACGCAGGATACAGCATGCTTGGGGTTGGTGCATGGGGATGACTCACTGAGATGTTATGGGGAGGGAGGTGGGAGGGGGGTTCATGTTTGGGAACACATGTAAAAATTAAAGATTTTAAAATTAAAAAAAAAAAAAAAGAAGAAGAAGAAAAAAAAAGAGAAGAAAAAAAAAAAAGTTGAAGCAGAACTACCATGTGATCTAGCAATCCACTTTTATATGTATATCCAAATAAATCAAATCAAATCACTGTTTTAAAGAGCTATCTGCCTGGTCCTTGTTCACTATATTGTCATTATTACTGACAATAGCCCATAAATGAAAACAACCTAAGTGTCATAGCTGGTTGAATGAATGGATAAACAAACTCTGTCTGTTTCATACACACACACACACACACACACACACACACACAGAGGAATATTATTCATCCATTTAAAAGGGAATCCTGCTATTTGCAACAATATTGATGGATTTTTCAGAGAAGGCAATGGCACCCCACTCCAGTCCTCTTGCCTGGAAAATACCATGGACGGAGATGCCTGGTAGGCTGTGGTCCATGGGGTCGCTAAGAGTTGGAATCGGCTAAGCGACTTCACTTTCACTTTTCAATTTCATGCATTGGAGAAGGATTCAGCAACCCACTCCAGTGTTGTTGGCTGGAGAATCCCAGGGACAGGGGAGACTGGTGGGCTGCCATTTATGGGGTCACACAGGGTCGGACAGGACTGAAGCAACTTAGCAGCAGCAGCAGCAGATGGATTTTGAGGGCATATTTAACTTATCTGCAGAGTACATCATGAGAAATGCTGGACTGGAAGAAACACAAGCTGGAATCAAGATTGCTGGGAGAAATGTCAATAACCTCAGATATGCAGATGACACCACCCTTATGGCAGAAAGTAAAGAGGAGCTAAAAAGCCTCTTGATGAAAATGAAAGAGGAGAGCGAAAAAGTTGGCTTAAAGCTCAACATTCAGAAAACGAACATCATGGCATCAGGTCCCATCACTTCATGGGAAATAGATGGGGAAACAGTGAAAACAGTGTCAGAGTTTATCTTTTGGGGGCTCCAAAATCACTGCAGATGTTGACTGCAGCCATGAAATTAAAAGACGCTTACTCCTTTTAAGAAAAGTTATGACCAACCTAGATAGTATATTCAAAAGCAGAGACATTACTTTACTGAATAAGGTCCATCTAGTCAAGGCTATGGTTTTTCCTGTGGTCGTGTATGGATGTGAGAGTTGGACTGTGAAGAAGGCTGAGCGCCGAAGAATTGATGTGTTTGAACAGTGGTGTTGGTGAAGGCTCTTGAGGGTCCCTTGGACTGCAAGGAGATCCAACCAGTCCATTCTGAAGGAGATCAGCCCTGGGATTTCTTTGGAAGGAATGATGCTAAAGCTGAAGCTCCAGTACTTTGGCCACCTCATGAGAAGAGTTGAGTCATTGGAAAAGACTCTGATGCTGGGAGGGATTGGGGGCAGGAGGAGAAGGGGACGACCGAGGATGAGATGGCTGGATGCCATCACGGACTCGATGGACGTGAGTCTGAGTGAGCTCCGGGAGGTGGTGATGGACAGGGAGGCCTGGCGTGCTGTGATTCATGGGGTCGCAAAGAGTCAGACATGACTGAGCGACTGAACTGAACTGAACTGATTTACATAAAGATTCATGTTATGACCCTAGTTTTCTATAGGAGAAAAATATTGATAATAAATAAATGGTGAATGGTCGTCTGGTGTAACTGATTCAAAGCTGTGAGAAAAACTCAAAAGCCGCTAATTTCTCTAAAATAATGCCTTGCTCTGTAATAAAATTAAATTTGTTCCTGTCAGGTCTTGATTTTTACTTCATTTAGGTGGATCTTGTTTTTGCCATTATTCCTACAATAAATCTGAACTCTAGCTATGGTTCATATTGCCAGAACAAGAAGTTTGAATTGTCAGAAACAAAGCAAAAAAGAACCACAAAAATTGCCTTCACTAAATGCCTCCTCTCTTTCTAGTTATGATTTGATGTCTGATCATTGTGTGATCTCTGAAATTTCTGTTCAGCTCACAGCCCCAATACAGCTATTCTCTGCTGTATTTTTTGGATTATTGCTTTGCTTGTTCCAAGCTTAGGAAACGGCCAATATGAGGAAAACCTGTGCAACATAAAAATCCAAATTTTCCTAGAACTTGAATAAATTTTTTTTAACTATTTTTCTGGAGGGATAGATTTAAGCTTATAGTCAATATTAGTTACATCTCATATCAAATTCCATTTGTAAAATATATTAAAAGAGAAATATCATAATATTTGCAATAACATAAAATTGTTTGAATTTAAGGTGATAAAATAGAATGTTTTTGAGAGTATATTAGACGTAAAAAGATGTACAAAGTTGATGAAGAAAAATGGAGTATATATTAATGATGTTCTCAATGAAAAATACAAAGCTATGTGTTTAATAGTGGAAGAAACACAGTCATTGATTTTGACTTCAGAATGAATGTATTTAACTTTACATAACTGTGATCCAAAAAATTATCTCTCTGTATAATAATGACTAACACTTAGCTAAGATTTTTTTTTTTTTTAATCTCATGGGAATATGTATAATAAAAACTGGGTCATTGGTGTTGAAGAATTCTTGAAATTGCTTTGTGACAAGGCAAGGGAAAATGTTGAATATAATGAAACATCAGATAGGAAGCTTAGGTTTGTATCTCAGTCTCAGAAAGGCATATACCAATACCTTCTCTAAAATATACAAATTGAAATTTGTCTTTACCAGTTTTTTGATGTTGTTATTGATCCTGTAAGAATAGAAATGCTAAGAAAAGTGAAAAAAGAATAAGAGGAACAAATGTTTTTTGAGGCATAATGTATATTGAGATTTTTCTTTTTAATTTTTGAATTCTTTTCTATGCTTTATACAGCAAGACAGTGTTCTACTAAAACCTCAGTAAAGTAACAACTAAAGAGCATTGCATAAAAAATATTATAAAAAGTATTTGTTTTGATTCATTTTGTGCCATTATCCATTTTTTTTCTATTCTGGCTAGGTTTTTTTTTTTTTTTTTTAATTTTATTCTGTTAGGTAGGGAAGAATCTTTACTTTCCAAAGTGAATTAACTTCAAGGAATTTGCACATGGGTGTGTCCAAAACTATGGTAAGTGGTATAAAGTATATGGTAAGTGGTATAACGCTAAAATATTTTTCTTTCAGTATCTTATAGTTTACTATAATTTGTGTTGCTCCAAAGCATTGCCTAAATAAGGCAATAAGTCTTTATGACTTGTTTCAGTTGAATGCTTCTAAGTAGGTGAAAATGAAGAATCATTATATGCACTGGTGGAAGCATGCTTTTAAACTGGAGTTGTGCTTAATTCCTGTCACCTTACTCATGACAGCTATAACAAATAAAGAAATTGAGGATGAATTCATAGGGATAATTAAGCAGTGTTGATTTTAGGACAGTTGTCTTTTCAATGAAACACTGATTGCATTGTTCATAACAAAACTATCTCTGCATGACAGAACTAATTAGTGACCATCTGAACTTACTTAGCCAAATGAAAAAGCAATTAAAAATATCGTCATCACTGGGTCTACCGTTGAACAGCTGGTTATATTGATAAGCAATCCAGCAAGTTAAAGCTACTTTAGAACACAATGGAACGTAATCTGCTTTCTCAGTAGTAATTAGAGAGCAATAAGAGAATATGTGATTACTGTTGAGAAACTGTAATTGTGATGCAAACAACTTTTAAAATATACTTTCTTCCTGAATTGACATAAGAATAATAGGTGAAAAATTTTATATTCTCTGAAATACTTTATAGTCTTATGAGATTTACAAATCATATTATAGGATTTATCAACATTTAGCCATCTTTCTAAAACAGGATGAATTTTTATAACATTGCTGTTTGCTTTAACAGAGCTTATTCATTCAGTCAACAAATATATATTGAGCATTTGCTATGTGCCAGGGTTATAGTAAGCAGTAGAAATAATAATGAAAGCTATGAATAAAAGTTTTGCTCTTATGGAGTTTTCTCTTTGTTAGGATGCTGTTGTTCAGTTGCTCAATCATGCCCTACTCTTTGTGACCCATGGACTGAAGCATGCCAGGCTTCCCTGTTAGGACTGGCCAGAGATTAGGACAAATCAGGATTTGTTAGGATAGAGCAGGGAGTAGCAAACATTTCTATAGAAATATTTTATTTCTGTAGAAATATTTTAGACTTTGTAGGCAGTGTGGCCTCTGTCACAATTATTTATCTCTCCAATTGGAATGCAAAAGGAACCAGAGAGGATACATATATAAGTCCTGTTCCAATAAAATCTTATTTACAAAAACAGATGGAGGGCCAGACTGGGTCTGTGCACCATAGCTTTCCCATCCCTAGCATAGACAGGCAATAAACTAGACAAATAAGTACTAATCAACTATAAATGATTGAACATAGCTAGTATGGAAAAAATAATGAAGCAGAAGGAGGAAACAGAGTTGGGACTAACACAGTTTAGGTTAAACTCAGTGTCAGGATTTATGAAATCCTCTCCATAAAAGTGGAAATTGATTAAAGAACTGAAAAAAGAGAGGAAGTAAATTATGTGTAATCTGAGTGGAAGGAAGAGCCTTGCAAATCCCTGAGGTCAGAGCATTGAGGATCTGATAGAAATAGTAAAAAGATGAGTGAGTCAGTGAGATGTGCAGGACTGGATTTGGTCTGAGAGATAGGATGCCACATCACATGGAGCCATGTCCTCCATTGTTGTTCACTCATGTAGTCATGTCCATCTCTTTGCAATGCCGTGAACAGCTGCACACCAGGCTTCCCCGTCCTTCACTATCTCCTGGAGTTTGCTCAGACTCATGTCCTTTGTGACGATGATGCCATCCAACCATCTCATCTTCTGTTGCCTCCTCCTCCTCCTGCCATCAGTCTTTCATAGCATCAGGTCTTTTCCAATGGGTAGCTTCTTTGCATCAGGTAGCCAAAGTACTGGGACTCCATAGAGAATATATAGCTATGCATCTCATGGAGAGCACTGTGGAGCAAGACAGTGATAATATGATCTATTTTAGATTTGAATGGGCTCACTCCAGCTATCATGTCAAGAAATAATTTGGAATTCTTTTATGGAGGCAGTATGGTCAATAAAATCTCTTTTAAGTTTAAAGAAATTGTCTTGTAATTAAGCAGTTCTTTTGGGTAAAGTATTTTCATTCATCACCCAATGAAATGAATTTAACAAATTATACACAGGGCTTCCCTGGTCGCTCAGATGATAAAGAATCTGCCTGCAATGAGGGAGACTCAGATTTGATCCCTGAGTCAAGAAGATCCCTTGGAGAAGGGAATGACTTCCCACTCCAGTATTCTTGCCTGAAGAATTCCACTGGCTAGCCCCAGTCCGTGGGGTCACAATGAGTTGGACATGAATGAGAGACTAACACTTTAATTTTATACAGTACTTCTGTGTGTAAGGGGTTCCCTTGTGGCTCAGCTGGTAAAGTATCCACCTGCAATGAGGGAGACCTGGGTTCGATCCCTGGGTTGGGAAGATCCCCTGGAGAAGGGAAAGGCTACCCACTCCAGTATTCTGGCCTGGAGAATTCCATGGACTGTAGTTCACGGGGTCACAGAGTTGGACAGAACTGAGCAGCTTTCAATTTCACCTTCTGTATGTAAGGAACCCTGCCATTTCCTATTGTTACATTCAAATGGGACACAACTTTTCTCTCTGTATCTGTTTTTGGCAAGTAAGTATTTGATCCTTTGCTTTTCTAAGTAAAAGTAGGTTCTTTTTTTCTGGGTCTGTAAAAACAAATATAATGATCGTGATGACTTGTCACTTTAACATTAGATTTACTCTTCTTCAACAAAGAGATACTAAAACAGCAGAAATGCGTTAGCAAGATATGTTTCATCCTCCTGTGACTTCATCATTATCTCTTCACCAAGAACTGTACATCTATTGACAGTATGGTTTGTGTCAATCACAGAAGAGAAAATAAAGGAGTCCAGAAATTGGTATTCTGATGGTGAGGTGACAAAGATTAAATTGCCCAGTTCTTGGCAACATCAGTTATTTCTTCATTTGGACAAGTCTTATAGTTTCAGCTGAACTTCAAGGTTTTCACTCAAAAAGGATCAGCCTTTGTGGGCAGTATGAGACAAAATCTCTTTCAGTTGTTAGCAAGCCTAGATAGGTTAGTGAGACCAGCTTTTGGCTGAACTTCAGACAGATAGTCTACATCACTGATTGGCATCATAAGCTACTAAAAGGACCATAGTTTTATGTTGCCAAGGGACAGAGAATTTAGGGTAGAAACACATACCTACACTTTAATCTGTTCTCCAAGACTTTTTCCCAGCATCTCTTTGGACTAAAAGCTAGGCCCATGTCCCTTTCAAATTGAGGGCAATTGTGTCATACAGGGAAATTAGATAACAGTGCTAAGGTTTTGTGGGAATATGATATCAGTCCTTGTGAACTGTTTCAGTCTCCACCTACTCATTGTCTAACAGTATTTATCTTTTACTGTAAATGCTAAGATGTTAATTTGGTATTTAGTTTTTCCTGTCATATTTGATTTTTATTATAAATACTATTATTGTCAGTGCTTTCTTATTGAATGTATGTTTTAAATTATAAAAGTATATTGTCTTATTCCTTGTTAGTCTCTGACTCTGAGATCCCATGGATTGTAGCCTGCCAGGCTCTTCTGTCCATGGAATTCTCCAGTGGATAGCCATTCCCTTCTCCAGGGGATCTTCCTGACCCAGGGATTGAACACAGGCCTCCTACTTCGCAGGCATATTCTTTGTTTGAGCACCTGGGAAGCCTGTCCTATCACTTAACACATAAAAAAATTATAAGGTACAACAATGAATAATATGCTTTTAGATATATAATGAACACATAAGACTTGAAATAGAATTTATTGTGTAAATTATAAGTAGCAGATAATAGAACTTGATTATTCAATCCTAATATAATTAAAACTTATGAAGTATTTTTAGTTTAGTTACATATGCATCTACATTTGACTCTGGGTTTTTTAACCTACCAGTTCCTGAATGTCTTATGCATTTTAATCATTCTTTATATGACTCTTGAATGTTATATATCATTACCTTAACATTTTAGAGTGTTAAATTCAAATCTTAGGAATGAGAAAGATTTAAGTGTCAAAATGTCAGACAGCCAGATGTATTATTTAGTAGACTGTTCTTGATTCTGTAATGTAACTTTCCTTTTCCTGAAATACTTTGGTGAATGCAGTCATTTAGTCTTTTTTGTTTATTTCTATTTAAATATATTTTTAATTTTCTAGGATTTTCAGATATATAAATATGCATGTGTGTGTATACATACACACACATGTACACACACACACATACATATAGCGCTTTCTTGATGGGTCAGATGGTAAAGCATCTGCTTGTAATGCAGGAGACCTGAGTTTGATCTCTGCATTGGGAAGATCCTCTGGAGAAGAGAATGGAAACCCACTCCAATATTCTTGCCTGGAAAATCCCATGGACAGAGAAGCCTGGAGGGCAATGGTCCTTGGGGTGGCAAAGAGATGGACACGACTGGAGTGACTTAGTACACATGCACATATATATAAATGTCTTTATAATAGTTTATTTCTTTCATGAGTTAGCATTTCTATTATAATTTCTCCTTAATAAATGCTCGTGTGTGTGCATGTGTGTGTGTGTGTATTCAGGGTTATACACCCACACATAGTCACTCTGTCCTCAGTGGACGTGGCATATTTTATTTTGCCTCCACTGTCCCAAGCTTTGCCTACTCACTCTTCCTTCTCTTTTCCTATGTTGCCTTGTTTGCCTGTCTTTCTACTTAAGATGTGATCATATGTGTATGCATTCATGCACATCTGCATCCATGAGATACTCTAAGAATTCAAGACAGGCATATGCGAATTAACGCAAGTCAACCATCTATAAGACAATAATAGAACAAGTAGTGAATTGCGTAAGATTTTACATCAAATTTGTGAAGAAGAATGTTTGAGGTTTCTGATTTCTGGTCCATTTTGCTTGAAAATCATCACTTCTACTACACAACAATTTTAAAAAAAGGGCTAAACAAACTTCAGTTCAGTTCAGTCGCTCAGTCGTGTCCGACTCTTTGTGACCCCATGAAACACAGCACGCCAGGCCTCCCTGTCCATCACCAACCCTTGGAGTTCACCCAAACTCTTGTCCATCGAGTTGGTGATGCCATCCTGCCATCTCATCCTCTGTTGTCCCCTTCTCCTCCTGCCCCCCATCCCTCCCAGCATCAGAGTCTTTTCCAATGAGTCAACTCTTCGCATGAGGTGGCCAAAGTATTGGGAGTTTCAGCTTTAGCATCAGTGCTTCCAAAGAACACCCAGGACTGATCTCCTTTAGAATAAGACAAATAATTTTAGATCTTTCAAAGAATTGATGTATAGGGCAAACTGTTAACACCCCAAATTGGAACGATAGATAGGTAAATACATCTATCTTTATTTAAATACACCTATATTTATTTCTTAAATTCACCTATATAAGAGAATCAGAATTTACCCAGGTAGAATCCCATGAACAGAAACCTTGGTGGGAATGTGCATCAGAGTAGGAAAACCTAAACATTTTTTTACTAACCTAAACTAGTTATTGACAAATGGCTGGGAGTACAGTATGAGCAAGTTGATGAGTTCAAAACTCTAAAATGGCCCAGTCCTCACAGACTGCAAAGTTTTCTGAGTTTTACCTCCTGGAGCTCAACTAGATTCTGTAGTGAAAATGGGAGAAAAGTCTCCTGTGCTTCTGGCAAAAGCAGGGGTGTGTGTGGCATTGTGGATATTTAGAAAAACTCCAGAGCATTCTATTATTTCTAATAAACCCTGACTTTGTGATAAACTATTTCACCAATGGATAAACAATAGAGGATTTCATCAGAGACTAAATGACATGAGGGAAAGGAAATATCCAATTCTGGTCCCCCTCTAACTTTTTTTGTTTCACATAAGTTGGAGAAACTAAACAAAGCAAAACCTGATGAGCAGTTGTGATATTTACAGTTCCAGGGCACAGGCTAACTAAAATATTGAGACCTAATTATGGGACTGGACTTTCCAGGTGGTGCAGTGGTAAAAGACTCTGCCTGCCAATGCAGGAGATGCACTTGATGCATAAAGAGAGCATACATTTTCTTTCAACATTCTCTTTTGCTTCAAACACTTCATACTGACTTGGAATCATGTATAAACAAGTTGTTAATGGCCCCATTGATTTTGAGTGGTCTCCTTTACTGACTTAGGTATCTAGTGCATGTGACTGTCCTCCAAATTGCTAATATATTTCATACTTTCCTCTTCTTCAACAGGAAATATTTGAATTCAAAAGTAACTGCTAGTAGATAGACCACTCTGAACATTTTTTTTATAAAAATCACATCAATTAATAATTAGCTTTGATATCTGAATATAAACTATAGATCATTGATGTAGTTCCAACTGTAATCCTGCAAGCAGGTGTTTTGATTAACATTTTTCTACTGTGGGTTTTCTATCCTGTTCCATTGACTATATTTCTATTTTTGTGCCAGTACCATATTGTTTTGATGACTGTAGCTTTTGCACCCATGGTAAGTTAATCTGTGATAAAGGAAGCAGGACTACACAATGTTGGAAAAATAGTCTCTTCAACAAATGATGCTCAGAAAACAGAACAGCTACCTGTAAAAAATGAAATTAGATTACTCTTTAACACCATATGCAAAAATAAGCTCAAAGTTAATTAAAAACCTAAATATAATACCAGACGCTGGAGAAAAACATAAGCAGAACACTCAGACATAAATCACAGCAGTATTTTTTTGATCCATCTCCCAAAACATTGGAAATAAAAACAAAAATAAACAAATGGGACCTACTTCAACCCAAAAGTTTTTGCACAAAAAACTTTTTGTAAACAAAATGAAAAGATAAACAACAGGCTGGGAGAAAATATTTGCAAATGATGTGATGGACAAGAGATTAGTCTCCAAAATTTACAAATATTTCCTGATGCTTAACAGCATCAAAGTTAACAACCCAATCAACAATTAGGCAGAAGACTGAAATAGACATTTCTCCAAAGAAGACATATAGATGGCCAAGAGGCACATGAAAAGATGCTCAACATCACTAATTATTAGAGAAATGCAAATCAAAACTACAATGAGATATCACATCACACCAGCCAGAATGATTATCATCAAAAAATCCACTAAAAATAAGTGCTGGAGAGGATGTGGAGAGAAGGATATCCTCTTACACTGTTGATAGGATATGAATTGGTACAGCCACTATGGAGAATAGTATGGGGGTTCCTTAAAAAACTAAAAATAGAGCCACCATATGACCCTGGAATCCTACCCCTAGGCATATATCCAGAGGAAAATATGAGCTGAAAGGATACATACACCCCAATGTTCATTGAATCACATTTATAATAGCCAAGATATGGAAGCAACCTAAATGTCCATTGACAGAGGAATTAGATAGAGAAGAAGTGGTACATATATACAATGGAATATTGCTCAGCCATTAAAAAGAATGAAATAATGTCATTTGCAGCAATGTGGATGCACCTAGAGACTGTCATACCGAGTAAGCCAGACAGAGGAGAAATATAGTATGACATCCCTTATATGTGGAATTTAACAATAAATGATACAAATGAACTTACAAAACAGAAAGAGACTCATAGACTTAGAGAATGAACTTATGATTGAGGTTGGGGGCAAGGGATGGTTAGGGAGTTTGGGATGGACATGTGTACACTGCTATATTTAAAATGAATAACCAGCAATGACCTACTATATAGACACGGAACTCTGCTCAATGTCATGTGGCAGGCTGGATGGGAGGGGTATTTGGGGGAGAATGGATACATGTAAATGCATTTCACCTAAAACTATCACATTGTTAATTGTCCATACTCCAATACAAAATAAAAACTTAAAAGAAATAAAAAATAAAATTATCTTGATATTGAAAAAAGTAAGTATATTTGCCTACTTTGATGTCTCCCATTTCTAATCTCCATAGCAATTACAGTTTACCTAATGCATTGGCATTTGGTCAACTTCTACTTTGTACTTTTTATTATCATCAGTCATATTTTTAAATTTTTAAAATAATTTCATGTCCCCAAGAAGACTGTTGCTATTAAAATGAAAATTCTAGTTATCACCCATGACATGTAAGGATGTTGATGGAGCCCCTTGATATTACAGGAAACCTATGAACTTTAGGTCCTGTTTTATTGAACTGCAACTACCAGCTTCTTTGTGTTTTTAACTCTTTCTTTAAGAAAATTACTTAACTGTTCTCTGCCTCAGTAGTCATATCTGTCAGATGACAGCATGCAGTAGAATTGAAATAACTATAAAGTGAATTTGTCTATTCCATTTACTTCATCAATTCCAATTACTAATCTGTCTGACTTCACTTTAAGTCACAATATTCAGACTCCTAATACCTGACTTTAGGATAGCAGATATTTTCAGATTGGAATTATTTAATTTGATATAAATAAAGTTCTAATTTAGTATTAGTTCTAAACTTATTATTTTCCTTTATCATAAATCTAGTATTTATTACTTTAATAAATACTGTATTTGATTTAAATTGGTGTGTTGATTTTTAATATCAGTAGTGTACTTATATGCAAATGTGTGATTTATAGTATAGAACTTTGTTTGGTTTTCTTTCTTAGAGCAAGACAATGAAATGAAGTAATTTTAAGCTTATATTGTTTAAAATTTTAACCTAGAGCAGAAATTTCTACAACCTTTTGAAGAAGCTCTCAGTGACTACTTTTATAACTAGGAGATCTTGACTTTTCAAAACATCCCATCCCACTGTTCACATGATCCTAATTGTTAAAAGATTCTTTCTCATTTTGAACTAAAGGAAGACTTTTTCTCCCCTTACCCTCAAATACTGGCATATTATCCTGCCTTGCTAAGCCACATAAAGTAAAGCAATGTTCAATTTCAAATGATAGACTTTTTTGAAATTGTAAGAGAAATGTAGCAAACATCTGTGATGAAGATGTTCAGCTAGGTAAGAATACATCTAATTCTGCTGCCACGGAGCAATATTTCTTCAATTTAAATCCAAGATAACTTGAAAGTCTGTGAAATGAATTACCAAAAGTAAACATGTGAAAATACATTATGAAAAAAATGTTTTCCTTCAACACAGATATGTGTCTTTAGCATCACTATATTCTTCTAGCTAATAGCACTATCACAAATTAAAATGAGGACAGTTTGGGCTGACTTATTCTTAGAACATATGAATTGGATTTTAATAATTTCCCATTCATTGTTATTTATTTCAAAGACTATTGACAAAGGTTCTAAGATTACATTGCAAATTTGTTGTAGGGTGGAAGGTGGAAAATCCCATTGAAAGAAGCTATTTATCTATTATAAGCTATCATTCACCTTCTTAAATATTCTTTTCTTTTAAAAAAAATATTTTTTTAAAAAATATCCTTTTTATTTTAAAGAAATATCTCATCTGGGTTTTTAATAAAATGTTACAGAAAAACCTGAACAAACTTTTTGACCAACTCAATATTTTTGGTTACAGCTCAAAGACTGCTGTTTGTTAAATAAGAGTTGAATCATCTTGCTGTGGCATTGGAGGGAAGATGGAAATATTTAATATCATATAAATAAAATTCTAATTTAGCTAACAATTTCTCCTTACAAACAGAAGTTTTGGGGACAGAAATTTAGGTGGCTCTAAAAGAGGAGTCAAAATGGAAACTCTTATTTGCCAAATCAAGGGACTAAAGGATGAAAAACTATTCACAGGCAAAATGTGCATGAAAATTAAAATATGAAAAATTTAAAAAATTGTATACAGCAACAATAATTAGTTTCAATATCTTGTTTTACTTTTGTGCAGATTTATGCTTTTGGGTATTTATAATTTATGTTATTTTTATTCTTTATAGTTTAACACTGGGTTTTAGGGTCTAGAGTGAGAAGGATATTGACTCAATATATTTAACAGGGTCAAATAAAATGGGTATTTTTTTAAAAATGCCTTTATTTTGCATTTGTTTTTGTTTTGAAGTAGAGATTTAATTAGTATGTACTAGTTAATTACTAAAATTTTTGCTTATTTTGTTTACTATATTTTTTCTCCTGATATATATTTAAAAATTTAATTTTCATTATATATCTATTTACATGATCTGCTTCAAATAGCACACACCTACTGTTTCATCAGGTAGAATTAAAATAATTATAAAATAAATTCCTTTCTCTCTATCCCATCTCTCATTTACCAATGTACCTGTCTGACTTCATTTTAAGTGATAGTATTTAGACTCCTCATATTTAATAAAACACAAATTTTGTGTTGCTGGTAATCAATACAAGGTTATTACATTGAAATATTTAATGCAGTATATACAATAGCCATTGAAATTTTTTATTGATTATTTTACAATGCTATTTATGAAAATTAGGCAACTTTATTCAACAATATTTATTGAATACTATGTCTTGGACCACAGTAGGCACTATTTATGGTTTTTAACTGAGCAAGATAGTTTGTGTCTTCAGTCCTCAGAGATCTTACTATGTCCAGGAAAGTTATGTTGGTCAAAGGTTTCTTGTCAGGTTCCTTCACTGACAATCAACAGTTGTACATAAATAAGAGCACTCACCAACTCTGAAAGAGGTCTCCTTTCTTTCTTTGTCCAAGCCCATTAACCTCTAATCCTATCCACGCTATACAGTGCATCTTTAATGTCATTCTCTTGTGGAAGCCCTCCTATCCTCTGGCAACTAGATTAATATATCTTGTTACACTACTTATTTCCTACTTATTGTTATCTCCAGAATTAATTATTTGGTTTGTTTTATGTTTGTATTGCCTAGTAGAGTGTATGTTAGCAGAAGGCAGGGCTCATTATAATATACCTCCATATCCCCAGTGCCAAGTGAATGCCTGACTCAGTAATATTGAGTGATCAAAACTTTCTTTGAGTTTTTCCTTAGAATCTTATCATTGATTAAATAAATTAAAAATTGGTAAAGGAACACAGCTAATACTGTTTTAGTGAACTCTTAATTTGGTAAAAAATTGAAAATTAAAATTATACTGTATCCTTTTTTACAGTCAACCTATTATTAGCATTTGCCATATTTGCTTTTCTCTCTCCCTCCCTCCTCCTTTTCATATATAATTATAGCATGTATCTCCAATAAACAGGACACCCTTCAACCAAACCACAATATGGTGATTTCCCTGAGGAACTTAATCCTGATAAAATAGTATTATCTTTCTTAAATCAGTATTTAGATGTATCCCAATAGTTCCTATAATCCTTGATCCAGTCAAGATCATAGATGATTTTTCAAGATGTATTTAGTATATAATCATTATTACTTAATATAATAATTTTACTTGATTTTTGAAACTCAACACAGCTTACTTTCATTTGCAAAAGTGTGGCTTACTTAAAACTTTTGAACTATTTCCGGTTTTCTGTTTATAAATCACCAAATGAACAAGTGGCGTGAGGACAGAATATCTATATGCCTTTATTTATCCTGCATAAGTAGGAGTATTTTAAATTTAGGCTGTTAAAAAGCCATTACTAATGGTATAGCATGTCAATATTAAAATATGATTTCAGCAAACAGGACTCTCTATGCTGAGCACTTACATAGTTCTGAAGACAGATTAGAATATTTTTCAATCTTTTTCTCCTTGAATTACTTTCTTCATGAATCTAAGTTTAATTACATAGCCTTAAAGAAAATGAAAAAAAAAAAATCTGTCAGAAAAACATATTAAAAAGTGCTACATTTTTATATTTTATTTTCAATACCATGGAGCTTTCTGAGAAAAATCAGTGTAGAGGAGAGATATAAGAGAGACTGTCCAAAGGACTTATCCCTTTTTTTAAGCTCAGCACCATCTTTTTAAAAGCTACAAGAATAAACATTGTTGCATTGAAGAAGTGTCTGTCTGAAGTGTGAATAGATGTTTCAATCTGGGACCATTTCACATTCACTGTGAACAGTTGGATATTATTGAACAGGCTTTGCCCTTTACTAGTAAATCCTGCAGCTAATCTTATTAAGAACCAGTGGAAACGGAAGTTATATAGAAGTCAGAAGTCAGCTCCACAGTAGAAGGTTCAAAGAGGTTTTCTTTTTGTTAAATGCTTTCTCTGTTTGTTTATGGAGCTATCTCATTGAATTAGTTTAATTTCAAACATTTTCAAATGTAATGAGATGCAGCCCCACCCCCATGAACACATCCAAAGAAGCAGTTTTGTTAAACACAGGCTAGTTTACCTTGAACATTCTTTAGTTAATAGTAAGGCACTTTGGAAATTCTTTGAAGAACATAGACTGTTTCTTTAAAATGACTTGTCTTTAACTCTGAAATAACTCTGATAGAAGAGGAATGAGAGCTGATTCTATATTCTCAATAAATTTTAAAGTACCCTATTATAAATATCTGAAGCACATGACCTTTGTGATTTTGTCATCAAGTGACTTATGCCAAATTACTAATTGTTGGTAAAACCACCCTTATGGCAGAAAGTGAAGAGGAACTAAAAAGCCTCCTGATGAAAGTGAAAGAGGAGAGTGGAAAAGTTGGCATAAAGCTCAACATTTAGAAAACTAAGATCATGGCATCTGGTCCCATCACTTCATGGGAAATAGATGAGGAAACAGTGTCAGGTTTTATTTTGGGGGGCTCCAAAATCACTGCAGATGGCGATGGCAGCCATGAAATTAAAAGAAGCTTACTCCTTGGAAGGAAAGTTATGACCAACCTAGATAGTATATTCAAAAGCAGAGACATTACTTTGCCAAAAAAAGTCCATCTAGTCAAGGCTATGGTTTTTCCAGTGGTCATGTGTGGATGTGAGAGTTGGACTATGAAGAAAGCTGAGCGCTGAAGAATTGATGCTTTTAAACTGTGGTGTTGCAGAAGACTCTTGAGAGTCCCTTGGACTGCAAGGAAATCCAACCAGTCCATTCTAAAGGAGATCAATCCTGGGTGTTCTTTGGAAGGACTGATACTAAAGCTAAAACTCCAATACTTTGGGCACCTCACATGAAGAGTTGGCTCATTGGAAAAGACTGATGATGGGAGGGATTGGAGGCAGGAGGAGAAGGGGACGACAGAGAATGAGACGGCTGGATGGCATCACCGACTCGATGGACATGAGTTTGAGTGAACTCTGGGAGTTGGTGATGGACAGGGAGACCTGGCATGCTGCAATTCATGGGGTTGCAAAGACTCGGACATGACTGTGCAACTGAACTGAACTGACCTAATTGTTTGGAGATAACAGATTGTAGACTGTTGCTTTGATTGGAGAGAAATTATGGTCAGAGATTGTGATTGCCTTTGCCAGTATTGTATTTAACACAAACAGGTTTGCTGTGGTATTTATAATAATTTCACAAGCCAATGGTATACAGGGTAATATGTCCTAAAAAACCAGTAAAGAAATAGCATACTCTCAGAAAATACTATGTTAATCCTGATATTGTTTCAGGCCAGGGGAGATGACAGCAATAAAACTCTAATTTAGTTATAAGTGTACATTTACTATAAGTTTTTGTGTCTTGGACCGATGGCTTTGCCAACTGGGAGATAACTTTCAGCCGCTAGCACAAAAATAAAAGTTCCTTGTTACTACAGCTTTCCTGGGGAATGATGGTGCTGGTGTTGGTGAGCAGGCTAGGATGCTCAGAGGGTCACAACTCCAGGGAACCATGCCTGGCTTGTGCCACCACCAACAGAGAGTGCTTAACACAGGCAGGAACAGACAGATATCCCTTCTCTTCCTGAGGCTGCTGTACAGTTTAACACCACTGCCCACCAAGAGCAGCTTTACTGTGGCAGGAGCAAGTGTCTCAAGATTTCTGTAGAGCTAGATCAGCAGAGTAGCTTTGCCTGACTAAAGCAGATACTCCTCATAAACTCTCAGTGTTTGTAGTCTAAGTGTCCCCTTGCCATGGCTGCTTCTTTACATGTTCTTACTGAGATAAGTCTCCAGGCGGTCTCTTGGCAGCTGAGCTGCAAGTGCTTATGAAGGACAACAAATAAGATGATGACATCGTGACACAGCTTACTTCACTGTTAACCAAAATAACCTTTACTTCTAAAAACAAATTTTTGTTTGTTTTTGTCACATACATGTGGAATACAACAACTTTACTTGTCATAGACAAACAGATTTAGAATAATATCAAACCAAAACACAACTGTCTTCTGATTGTGACTCTGCCACTGGTCATTCTTGTGACTTGGAAGTCTCTTAACTTTTACAAGCCTTAGTTATATGTTAAGGATAGGCTAGGATGATTCAGTAGGATCTAAAGGATTATATTACATTCTATTATATAGAATTATATGAAATCCATCTTATGCTCATGACCCTTCACAGCTTCCCCTTTTCACTCAGAATAAAATAAAATGTACTTAAAACAATTATGGGCCCCCCTGTGATATGCCCCTATTTACTTGTCCCAACTTGTCTCTGCCTACTACCCCTACCCCATGCCTACTGCCACTGCTATGTTTATACTCCTACACTTCTCCAAAACTTTTCTTTAAATACTACATTTTAACTGATGAACATCTAGGTAAAGAAAGCAGCATCCTTCTTTAAACTTACAGGTGCTGCCATCTATTTTCCCAAAACATCCATTTTGTCTGTAATATATGACTAAGAGTGAGACAAAGATGATGACTTAAGCAGTTCATTAACTTAATGATCACTATCTTACTTTTTAATGTATCATGCAGTGTAGTAGTTGGAAAATCATTGATTTGATCATCAAAAGGGTAACAATTTGAGAAAGAAATACAATAAAGAAGTAGATTGGCAAATTGAGAAAAATTACATAATTGATATATTCAATTTAATTAGGGTTTAAAATTAGAATGGTAGTTGGGATAGGTAATGTTCTTAAAAAATACACATGCATATCCCTAAGAAGCTACTTAAATAACCTTTGAACAAATGTTTCTCAGTACATTGGGTGTGATGTCTTGAAATACAGTCTCACTCAGCATTTGGATGAACTATTCTACTTAACCTAAAGTAGTTATTCAAATCTGAAGGTTCTAATAATTCCCTGGGTAAGCTGATTTAAGAAATAAATGGATTTACAAATTTATTATTTAAATTACTATAAAATAATATTTTTACAACTTTGAATGTTGCACAAAATTTTGTAGTTTTTATTTTGTTTGCTGTTGGTTGCTGTTTTGAATTAGTATTGTACATAAAGCTTTACATAAAGTCTTGGGAATTCTCTGGTGCTCCAGTAGGTCCCATGGTTAGGATTCTGTGTTTTCACTGCTGAGGGCCCAGGTTCAATCCCTGGTCAGGGAACTGATATCTCATAAGCTGTGTGGTGTAGTTCCCCAGCCCCCCACCGAAAATAAAACTTTATGTAAATTCTCATAATTTCCACTGGTCAAGTTACTTCAGGAGGGCAACTGGACTAAAATGTACACATCCAACTAAATTTCACTTCTCTGAACACTTTGAATAGTTACATATCCATCAGCAGCGCATGGTAATGCTTATTTCCCCATAATTAGTATTTTATGTGGTGATGTATGTTTTTTAAATAATGTGTAACCATAATTTAAAAAAAAGACAAGTTGTTACATTTCAGTCTAAGTGTTAAAACTTAAGCTAGTTTTATGTGAAAGTGGGTTAATCCATTAAAGAAAGCTGGTTGAGTAATACAGTGTTTTCACCTGGTTCTCAACTCTCTTTTCCTATCATCAGTCCTCTCCTGCCCTGTACACACACACACACACACACACACACACACACACACACATATATGATCAAAAAAAAAAAAGCTCCATTCTACTAGAGATTTCACTTGACATTGATTGTACTGGGAATGGGTGAACCTAGGTCTGACAAAATTGCATAATTCCTTGATAATTTGCCTAATAAGAATGATTTTATCTATTATTTTATTCTGCATTTCTGTTTAAAATAGGATCACAAAAAATTCTATTAAGCCATTTCAAACTTATGAAGTACTCTATAATTTATCTTATTGTTTATTATTATCACATTTGAAGTCTAGCTTTAAACTCTAGCTCTCTAGATAAAAATAAAACTCACAGAGATGCAGTACCCTCCAAAACAATAATAGCCAAACTCAGAATTCCTCAGAACTTTAAAGATGTGTGTGTATGCCCAGAATCATTAGTTTTAAGATATACATGAATTTTTAGATGGTGGTTAAAATCCCCACAGATTTAAGTAAAAGATATCATTCAACATGCTTGTTAAGAGGTAGCAAAAGCAATAGAATAAAAACAATACTGAATTAAAACTAGAAAAGAGTTGGATATCTGCCAGTTTTGCCTTTTTTTTTTTTTAATTTTGAGGAAAAAGATACCAAGAAGTTAATTATACTGATCTATGCAACCCAGAGAGAAACTGGCCCTTAAATCTAATTCTCCTGACTTTAGTCCAAATACTTTTATTGTATGCCACATATTATGTATTAGTTTATAGAAAAGAGTGTGTATATTATTAAATTCTAACCATAGAAATCTGTAAAGAGGAGTCAGAGATAATTCCAGTATCATTTTAAAGGATATTTTTTCCAAAAAAAAAAACAAAAATTAAATAATAATTCCCCAAATTCTCATTTGAGTGTTTCCAAGGACCTCCATTTTGAATGAGAATGTAACAATATTCTCATGGTTTTTAAATCATTTCATACATTTAAATTTTGCTGCCATAAGGGTAGCATGTCATTACCTAGAAAATTGTATCAATTACCAAATTTCAATTGATAATATGCTAATACATTTTAATGCCCTAAGGAAAGCTACTGTTTTTCATTTCTCTTCCTGATAGCAAATAAGCAAGAGTCAAATTGGAAGAAAAAAAAATGTATCCCAGGCATAAATCCTGGTGTTAACTCAAAATCAAAGGTCTCTTTGAAAGAGTCATTTACCAAAGACCAGAGACTCATCTAGATATGTTATAGTCACAATCAAGCTGACTATTATATAAGAAATAGTCTATTTTTTTTTTCATTTTTGATTTTGCATTGGAGTATAGTTGATTTACCATGTTGTGTTTAGTTTCAGGTATACAGCAAAATGATTTAGTTATGTACATATACGTATATATATGTATATATTCATTTTCAGATTCTTTTCCCATGTAGGTTACTACAAAATATTGAGTAGAGTTCCCTGTGCTATACAGTAGGTCCTTTTGATTATCTATTTTAAATATAGTAGTATGTATTTGTTAATGCCAACTTCCTAATTTATTCCTTCCCACTCTGCCACCTTTCCCTTTTGGTAACTATAAGTTTGGTTTTTAAGTCTGTGAGTCTGTTTCTGCTTTGTAAGTAAGTTTTTGAATCTTTTTTTTTTTTTTAGATTCCACAAATAAGTGATATCATCTTGCTTCACTTAGTATGACAATCTCTAGGTCTATCCATGATGGTGAAATGGTATTATTCCATTCTTCTATATAGCTGAGCAATGTTCCATTATATATACATACACACTACATTTTTATCCATTCTTCTGTTGCTGGACATTTACATTACTTCCATGTCTTCACTATTGTAAATTGTGCGGCAATGGTCCTTGGGGTGCATGTATGCTTTCAAAATATGATTTTCTTCTGCTCTATAGCCAGGAGTGGGATTGCTGAATCATAAGATAGCTCTACTTTTAGATTTTTAAGGAACCCCCATACTATTGTCCGCAGTGGCTGTATCAATTTATATTCCCATCAAAATGTAGGAGGGTTCCCTTTTATCTACACTCTTTCTAGCATTTATTGTTGATAGACTTTTTGATGATGGCCATTTTGACTAGTGTGAAGTGATACCTCACTGTAGTTTTGATTTGCATTTCTCTAATGATTAGTGATTTTGAGCATCTTTTCATGTGCTCTTTGACTATTTGTATGTCTTCTTTGGAGAAATGTCTATTTATATCTGTCCATTTTTTAATTGGGTTATTTGGTTTGTTATTGAGCTGCATGAGCTGATCATATATTTCAGAGATTAATCTCTTGTCAGTCACATCATTTACAAATACTTTCTTCTATTCTGTGGGTTGTCTTTTCATTTTGTTTATGGTTTCCTTTGCTATTCAAAGGGCTTCCCTGATAGCTCAGTTGGTAAAGAATCCACTTGCAATGCAGGAGACATGGTTCAATTCCTGGGTTGGGAAGATCTGCTGGAGAAGAATCAGGCTACCCACTCCAGTATTCTTGGGCTTCCCTAGTGGTTTAGGTGGTAAAGAATCTGCCTGCAATGCAAGGGACCTGGGTTTGATCCCTAGGTTGGGAAGATCCCCTGGAGAAGGGCAAGGCTTTCTACTCCAGTATTCTGGCCTGAGAATTCCTTGGACTGTATGGTCCATGGGGTCACAAAGAGTTGGACACGACTGAGCAACTTTCACTTCACTTACTATTCAAAAGCTTTTAAGTTTAACTAGGGCCCATTTGTTTATTTTTGGTTTTATTTTTATTAGTCTAGTTGTACATGTGTGTTAAGTCACTAAGTTGTGTCTAACCCATTGAGATCCCATGACTGCAGCCTCCAAGTTCCTCTGTGTATGGGGATTTCACAGCCAAGAATACTAGAGTGGATTACTATTTCCTTTTACAAGGGATTTTCCCAACCCAGGCATCAAACCCCATCTCTTGCATTGGTAGGCATGTTCTCTACCACTGAGCCTCCAGGAAAGAACTTATTTACTCTAGGAGGTGGATCCGAAAGATATTGTGCAGATTTATGTCAGAGAGTGTTTTGGATATGTTTTCAACTAGGAGTTTTATAATAACTAGTTTTATATTTAGATCTTTAAGCCATTTTGAGTTTAATTTTGTGTATAGTGATAGAGAATGTTCTAGTTTCATTGATGTTTTAATCCACTATCATCTCTGTGAAAACAAGTCTTTGACCAAGTGGGCCATAGGCATTCTTCTTTCTGGAGGTGTGAAAAAATAGAATTTATTATAGAATGAATTTAAAAAATAACATTCAGTTTTTGACATACATAATCATTGTGATAAAACTATAAATGTGAGAATTACAGACTGTTAGAAGATATTTTCCGCCAAAAAAGCTTTCTTATGTCTTCCAAACTGGAAGAGTCTTGTGCAGTGATGATACCCTTTATACCCATGACATTGAGGCCTTGAAGTTATACTACTGTATAGAATAGAAATTTCTAATATGAGGGAAAAATAATTAAAGCACTTACTTTCCCTACCCTTGAGAAATGATGCAAAGAATGACAGATATAAACAATCAGAAATAATTGCATATTTTTTTCTTTTAAAACTTTTGTTTGGTAAGCAGAGTGTATAGTACATATTGGAGATAAGAGGAAGGACAGAAGAAGACATAACTTCTTTTAAGGTGGTAGAGCAATAAACCCTTGAGTCTTCCTTGAATGAAGCTGAAATGCAGGAAAAATGACTTGCTAAAATTCTTTGGACCTGAGGTTAAATTTCCCCAAGTTACCTTCAGGTTTCATGAGCCACAGATGCTCAGCTGCCAGGCAGTTACTTTGTATGGGGGCCTTTGGTCAAAGAATATCACCTTCCAAAGTTGGGAGAAAGCTGCTCAAGAGGGATAGATGGAGCAGTGGGAAGATTTCCCCAGAGTGAGTCAGGGGAAACAATAATGGAACAAAATCAGCCAGAGGAAATCACTGAGCTCTCCCTGAGCCATAAGTCATGTCTACTGCAGATCCCAGCCATGCCTATGGCATATCAGATAGAGAGTGCATGAAAGCAGTCAAGATCAGTTAAGCCATAGATCATGGAATAAACCTCCTCTGCTGTTTTCTTCTAATTAAAAATAAAAGGAAAGAGGAAGCAAGCTGACCTTTTATTTTTTTTTAATTTAATTTTTTTTTAATTTTAATTGGAGGCTAATTACTTTACAATATTGTATTGGTTTTGCCATACATCAGCATGAATCTGCCACAGGTGTACACATGTTCCTCATTCTGAAGCCCCCTCCCACCTCCCTTCCCAGGATGCTTGGGGCTGGTGCACTGGGATGACCTTTTTAAATCCACACAAGATTTAGCAAGAGTTAGGGCACTGTATACCTGAACCTCGGTTACAATCCTTTCCTTTCCACTATGTTTCAGGTGTGACTCTACTCAGACTATGTAAATGATTTATTACAGATTATCTGTAAATGATTTATTTTAAATTTCTATATTTTCTTTTCAAATTTGTTAGGGATGAAAAGAAATGTTAAACATAACTCTTGTCCTTGTCAGTATTCAGATTATTTAAGAAAAGCTAAAAAGCAAAAATAAAAATGCAAAGTGAAATGTTCATAAACACAATAATAAAATAAACTTAAGAGAGGGTATAGTGTAATTATTTAACATGAAACACAAAATGGATGTTATTGTTTTGATATATGAATATTCTATTAACATTTTGAAGTTTACTATATAAGACAATTTAGGGAGATTATCTTTAATATATACCTTAATATATTTGTTCATTTATACAACTAGGTACAGTATACTAGAAAATCTATAATGCAGTGAGAGTATTGTTGATGTTATTTTCTAAGTCAAGTCTGCCTCCTTTGTGACCCCAAGGGCTGTAGCCCGCTGGGCTCCTCTGTCTATGAGATTTCCCAGGCAAGAATTCTGGAGGGGATTGCCATTTCCTTCTCCAGAGGATTTTCCCAACTCAGGGACTGAGCCCATGTCTCCTGCATTGGCAGGTGGATTCTTCACCACTGAGTCACCTGGGAAACCTAGTGAGAGAAAACAAGCAAATAAAATAAAAGTCCAGTCCTCATAAAGCTAACAGTGTAAATTTAAAGGAGCATAAATACAATAAACAAGCCAAATACAAATTTAATAATATTACTGTGTTTTGGGAGAATCATGATAGAAGAATGTCACAAACAAAATGCTTAGTCATAAATAAGTCTGGGAAAATTTTATATACTAATAATGAATATTAGAACAAAAGAGAGTTTTGAAACAAAAGTTGTGAGAAATTAAACTGCGAATACTGATAATGGCTAGACTTTTCAGTGTGTTATTGTGGTAGTTACTGTGCTATGTAGTTTGGATTTTGTGTAATAGGTAGCATGGGACTACTGAAAAGTTCCAAATATGAGTGACATATTTAAAGTTTTTCTTTAGGAAGAAAAATCTAGCAAGACCAATAGGTAGTAGAAACCTATACAAACTACCTGAGTCCTGTAATTCAGATATAGTTTAAAGTTTTTCTTTAGGAAGAAAAATCTAGCAAGACTAACAGAGAGGTAGTAGAAACCATACAAATTACCTGAGTCCTACAATTCAGATATAGTTGCATAGCAATGTAAGGCTTAGGTAAAGATCTTAGGGTGTTTAGCTTTACCCGGAAGCCCTTACAAAAAATTGCTGCAGAAGAGGGACTCACTCATTGACCCAAGTTCTTTCAGCGGTGCCTAAAGTTTTGGCAGAAGAGTGAAAACATGATAAATAAGGAACCTAGTAGCTTTCCTATTTATTATTTAATTTCATTCACTCATTAACTTAGTTTACTCTCACAATCTTTTTTTGAGTATCCATAATGTACAGGGAATATTGTGCATGGTAAGTACACATAATTAGTAAAACATGATATCCTGTACTAGAGGCACAGAATTCACATAATGTTTCTTCAGTGGGATCAAGAAAAAAGAGAAGCATGCATAGAAGCAAGAGGCAGAGATAAGACTGATTCACTGTGCCTCTAGGAAGGGAAGAAAAGCAAGATCCTTATCCCCTAAAAAAAGAGTAAAAACGTAGCAAAGGCAGAAGGGATAAAAATAACTCCTGGGGAAAAATAATCAGGTGGGTGGAAAACCAAGATTGTAGGAGAGGGCATTACAAGTGAAGGGAATCACAGGGGCAAATGTTTGTATTTCAAATGTGAGAGGATATTGGGTTTGGTTAGAACAAATGTTGAGGAAATGGAAAATAAAACTTCAAAGAAATTATTGATAATGCATGATGACTAACTCCTCCCTAACAAACCCAAACACAATGAAGTAAAAATTTTCCCATGTCTATGTAAGTAAAGGCCTTTAACCTACACTTGAAAGTATAAAGACTAGGCCATGAAGAGGTATATTAGGCATGGAAATTTAAATGTGAGACTTAATCATGTAGAGAAGAAGCAGAAGGAAGTAAAAAAGTTATGTCTAGAATCAAGTATTTTTGAATTATTGCCTTCCTCCCACTGTCAAAAAGGCTGGAATAAAATGATGTGAAACTTCTAATTAAACTTGGCAATAAACAAGCTATATCTCATTTTATATTATTGTATTATATTTTATTTTTTAACTCAAAAAAATGCCAACATCTGCTGGATCATCAAAAAACCAAGAGAGTTCCAGAAAAACATCTATTTCTGTTTTATTGACTATGCCAAAGCCTTTGACTGTGTGGATCTCAATAAACTGTGGAAAATTCTGAAAGATATGGGAATACCTAACCATCTGATCTGCCTCTTGAGAAACCTGAGGACGCAACAGTTAGAACTGGACATGGAACAACAGACTAGTTCCAAATAGGAAAAAGAATACATCAAGGCTGTATATTGTCACCCTGCTTATTTAACTTATACACAGAGTATGCATGAGAAATGCTGGGCTGGAGGAAGAACAAGCGGGAATCAAGATTGCTGGGAGAAATATCAATAAGCTCAGATATGCAGGTGACACCACCCTTATGGCAGAAAGTGAAGAGGAACTAAAAAGCTTCTTGATGAAAGTGAAACAGGAGAGTGAAAAAGTTGGCTTAAAGCTCAACACTCAGAAAACTAAGATCATGGCATCGAGTCCCATCACTTCATGGCAAATAGATGGGGAAACAGTGGAAACAGTGGCTGACTTTATTTTGGGGGCTTTAAAATCACATGAAATTAAAAGACTCTTACTCCTTGGAAGGAAAGTTATTATCAATCTAGACAGCATATTAAAAAGCAGAGACATTACTTTGCCAACAAAGGTCCATCTAGTCAAGGCTATGGTTTTTCCAGTAGTCATGTATGGACGTGAGAGTTGGACTATAGAGAAAGCTGAGTGCCGAAGAATTGATTCTTTTGAACTGTGGTGTTGGAGAAGACTCTTGAGAGTCCCTTGGACTGCAAGGAGATCCAACCAGTCCATCCTAAAGGAGATCAGTCCTGTAAGTTCATTGAAAGGACTGATGTTGAAGCTGAAAGTCCAATACTTGGGCCACCTGATGTGAAGAACTGACTAATTTGAAAAGACCCTGATGCTGGGAAAAAATGAAGGCAGCAGAAGGGGACAACTGAGAATGAGATGGTTGGATGGCATCGCCGACTCAATGGACATGGGTTTGGGTGGACTCCTGGAGTTGGTGATGGACAGGGAGCCCTGGCGTGTTGAGGTTCATGGAGTCACAAAGAGTCGGACACGACTAAGCAAGTGAACTGAACTGAATTCAAAAAAATATTGAGATTATTACTATTTTATTTTCTAAATGTACCTCTACGTTTATTTATGTTATATTACCTTTTTATTGTAAATGTATCCCCTTTTTAATTTATACTTCAGCCCAGAATTTTCACATGATGGCAAAATAGGAAGACACTAAACTCACCTCTTCTTACAGGCATGCCAACATTACAGCTACTTACAGAGCCACTTTCTGTGAGAATGACCTGAAGATTCACAGGAAAATATTTCTGCAACTAAAGATATAAACAAAGTGCTACTACAGGATAAGTAGGATGGGCAGAGATGCAGTATAATTAGGACCCATACCCCTGGGTTACTGACCCACAAAGAGAGGAATATTACAAACACAGAGATCCTTCCAGAGGAGCAAGGGGTCCAGGCCCTATATTAGGGTCCCTTGCTTGGGGATCCTGCACCGAGAAGTCAACCCCCCAGAATGTCTGGCTTTGAAACCCACTGGGGCTTATGTTCAGTACAGCAATAGGGCTATAGGAAACAGATCACCCTTCAGGGCATGCCCACAATTTCACATGGCATGAATCCCACTGCAGAGGCATTAGTTTAAAAGGATCCTGGGCCAGATCAACTTGCTTATCTTGGAGAGCCTTCTGTAAAGGTAGGAGGCAGTTAAGTTAGGACTCCCACTGGGTACAAAGATGCTGGTGGCAACCATTTTGGGGAGGTTGTTTTACTGCAGTGATCCTGTTGCTGGCAAGGGCCACTTTGGAGTCCTCCCTCTAATCTGTTAATGCCAAGGACCTGACCCCATTCAGTAGTGGGCCAGCATTGATAAATCTTTAGCTGGGCGCATCTGGCTAAGAAAAAGAAAGTAAGAATCCAAAAGATAAAATCAGCAAAGAAGGAGTAGTGTCAAATGACAGCACAGAAATAGGATTATAGGTGATAAATATAAATATTTTCACAGAAATAAAATGGACAAATTCCTAGAAATGTGAAATCTTCCATGACTGAATGAAGGACAAATAGAAATTATGAACAGCTCATTTACAGTAATGAAATGGAATCAGTGATGAAGTAACCCCCCACAAACAAAAGTCCAGAGCCAGATGGCTTCACATGGGAATTCTACCAAACATTTATAGAAAAATCATCAAAACTCTTCCAAAAAATTGCAGAAGTAACTCATCTCAACTCACTTGACGAGGTCAGTATCACACTCCTACCAAAATGAAATACAGGCTAATCTCACTGATGAACATAGATGCAAAGTTTCTTAAAGAAAAATTAGCAGCCAAATTTAACAATGTGTTAAAGGATCATACAACATGGTCTAGTGGAATGTATCCTAGAGATGCAAGGGTGTTTCAATATTTACTATCAGGGTCTTCTATCAGAGTAAAAAACTGAAGAATAAGAATCATATGATCATATGATCATCTCAATAGATGCAGAAAAATCTTTTGAGAAAATTTAACATCAACTTATAAAATCTCTCAACAAAGTGGGTCTAAAGGGAACATATCTCAACATAATAAGAACAATATATGATAAATTTATAGCCAATATTATACTTAATGATAAAAAGCTTAAAGTATTGGATTGGCCAAAAGATTAGCTCAGCTTTTTTTTTTTTTTTTTGTAAGGTCTTGACTAACACAACATTTCTCTAAAATCAGGAATCAGACAAAGATGCCCACTCTTACCGATTTTATACAACATAGTATTGGAATTACTAGCTTGTAATCAGAGAAGATAAAAGAAATCCAAACTGGTAAGGAAGAAGTAAAATTGTAAGAGTCTGCAGATGACATAACATAATAAATGTGTGTTGTGTGTTAGTTGCTCAGTCATGCCCGACTCTTTGAGACCCCATGGACTGCAGCCCACCAGGCTCCTCTGTCCATGGAATTCTCCAGGCAAGAATACTGAAGTGGGTTGGTTGCCATTTCCTTCTCCACGGTGTCTTCCTGACCCTGGGATCAAACCCAGGTGTCCTGCACTGCAGGCAGATGCTTTACCATCTGAGCTACTAGGGATGCCCCTAATAAAACTATTACAGCTATGAAATTCAATAAAATTTCAAAATATAAATTTACTACACAGAAATCTGTTATTTTCTATGTACCAATAGTAAACTCTCAGAAAAAGAATTTTTTAAATTCCTTTATAATTGTGCCAAAAGAATTAACTACCTAGGGGTAAATCTCACCAAGGAAATGAAAGACTTATACTCTGAAAACTCTAGACATTAATGAAAGAAATTGAAGATGACATAAGTAAATGGAAACATACATTCCTTGTGGATTAGGAGAACTGATATTATTAAATGACCATACTCCAAGGCAATCCTCCAATTCACTGCAACCTCTATCAAAATATCAATAGGGTTTTTCATGGAATTAGAATAAATAATCTTAAAATCTTTGTGGAATTACATAAGACTCTTAATAGCCAAAACAAACCTGAACACAAAGAATAAAGCTGGAGGTATCATGCACCCTGTCTTCAAATTTTAAAGTTATCAAAATAGTATGGTGCTGGCACAAAAACAAACACATAAATTAAAGGAAAAGAATAGAGAACACAAAATTAAGCCCACCTTTATTTGGACAGTACATCTATAACAAAGGGGTTAGGCATATACGATGGAAGAAAGATAGCTTCTTCAGCAAGTGCTGTTGGGAAAACTGGACAGTTAGATGCAGGAGACTCAACCGGGACCACTTTTTCACCCAACATGCAAAAGTAAATTCAAAATGAATTAAAGACTTAAATGTAAGACCTGAAATCATAAAAATCCTAGAAGAAAAAATAAGCAGTACACTCTTTGACATTGTTCTTAGCAATATTTGGTGGGGGGATACATCTCCTTGGGTAAGTAAAACAAAGGCAGAAATAAACGAATGTGACTATCAGTTCATTTCAGTCGCTCAGTTGTGCCCGACTCTTTGCGAATCCATTGACTGCAGCACGCCAGGCTTCCCTGTCCATCACCAACTCCTGGAGCTTACTCAAACTCATGTCCATCACATTGGTTACGTGACTGTATCAAACAGTGAAGGAGACCAAGGAAATGGAAAAGCAGTCTATTGAATAGGAGAATATATATCATTTATAAATGATATATTCAATAAGTGGTTAATAAATAAAATGCACAATATCCATACAGAACACTTGGATGAACATTTTTCCAAAGAAGACATACGAATGTGTATATGCACACGTCTTTATACACTATATACAAAATGGAATGTTACTCAGCCACAAAAAAAAAAAAAAAAATGATGTTTTGCCATTTGCAACGACATGGGTGAATCCAGTTTAAACAGACTTCCTCTTTTTCATTTTTTAGAAAGCCTTTATTGAGTTTGTTAAAATATCATTTCTGGTTTCTTTTTTTGTTTTTTAAGTCTTGGTTTTATGGCTGCTAGGTATGTGAGATCCCCGATCAAGGATCAAACACACACCCTCTGTATTAGAAGGTAAAGTCTTAACCACTGAACCTCCAGGGGAGTAAGTCCCTAGATTTAGTTTCTTACTTGAGTAAGATAACATAAATATAAGAGAGCAGACTCAACTCATTCTGAACATTAATCAATACACCAGCTGATGTAGAATAAACCCCATTAAACACATGTTGCTCTTTCTAACCTGAAAATGCATGGTGCCTACCTAATTCCATACTAAATTATAACTAAAGGGATTAACCTGTCTTGGTAGATGCTGATCAAATATTCTTATATTTAATTACAACTTGTAAGGGATATTAGAGACCTCTACACAAATGCAGCATAAGTAGATATATCGGTATTTTGTTTAAAATGTTTAATGCAGTTGATTTGCTTTTCATTTGCTGAATTTTGCTTTTGACTAGTCTTTCAGTTTCCTTAAGAATGCCACCATAAATAAAGTGTGTAGTTTCTGCTACTAGAACCTAAATTTGAGGAGCAGATGGAATTTGTAGCACACTTGTGCTTTGCTCATGAGTGAGGATTCATGTTGACAGGGAAAATGAAAGATAGATTACCAGGAATTCCTGCTGTAAATTTAACTTTTGATATGGTCTTTGGTAAGTCACCTAACCTCACTAGGAGTCACTGTCTAAAGGGGTGAAGTCAAGAGGGAAAGGTATTGGTTTTCTATCTCTTAGATGCAGGGTGTGAAATAATAATTGAGGTTTTTGAATAGAGGTAGGAAGAGGCTATTTCATTACAAGTAAAGAAAGCAAATTTCTGTGAGTTTGTAATATTAATCTACCCTATGAAAATCAAAGCTTTTATTTTCAGAACATATATACCTCAATTCTACTGCAATTAATATAAAAAGCCCAAGTTTTCTATGAAAATACTTTAAAAAGTCAGTTTTAGCTTGAATGTTAGAAATAAAAGAAACTTCAGAGTCAGTGGTTTTCTTTGCCACATAATGTCCCTTCTAAAATAAAGTTTTTTATGTAATTTAAGATTTAATTCAGGTAAAATAAGGTTTGTCTCATTTGCTTTAGAAACATGAGAAAGAACCCCATGACTTTGCTTCCCTTGTGATCTCTAGTTGTAGCTCCAGATACATTTTTGGGTACAAATATGGATGTAATTAATTGGAGATTTGAGAAAGGAAGCATTTTCTGAATCAATATTGACATATATGTAAACTATTTAACACCATTTTACCATTTTACCCTGAATTCATCTTAAATAGAATTAAGCTATTTTGCAAAGAAGATAACATTTGCTTATTGGTCACTCATTTTCTGCTTTGTATTCCTTATCTCTCTCTTTCCTAATTCTAAAATACTCAATGGTTTCTTTGTTTCTTAACTCATTTCTATTATTTCCTTCTTCCTTTCTCCTAAAAAAAAATCCTCCCATCAATGCCATCATTCTTGGTGGAAGTAGAAAATATAAATTTCGTGATTTCTCCTTGAGGCCTAGCCATAGGACTGAAGTAGAATTCTTGGACAGATAACAGATAGAAGCATAATTTTTTTCTTAATATTTGCTCAGTACAAAAAGTGAGTGAGTAGCTTGGAGAGGAAGGAAAAAAGAGAGGATGCATGGGTGATGTTTGGTATCCTGCAAATTTTATTTCATTGTTGATTGATTGCTATGTTTTCAAATATGACTATTGGTGTTTTGAACAGCAACCTTTATAAGTGGTCATTGTACAAATTACGGAAAGGAAAATGAATCTCCTTATTGAAAGGGCAAGAAATAAATATCCTCAATGATACAAAACCTAAAGTGACAACTGCCATTACAGAACAAAAAATTATTTATTTCTAGTAAATCTCACTGTGAGGATTTTGGATCACACATAATCTTTTCAATTAAATCAAATCCCTTATAAGTATACAGTGGAGGTGATGAATAGATTCAAGGGATTAGATCTGGTGGACAGAATGCCTGAAGAACTATGAACTAGAAATCAGTTCAAGAAAATTGGAGATACACAGGGAGCATTCCATGTAAAAATGGGCACAATAAAAGACAGAAATGGCAAGGACATAACAGAAGCAGAAGAGCTTAAGAAGAGGTGGCAAGAATACACAGAAGAACTATACAAGAAATGTATTAATGACCCCGATAGCCATAATGGTGTGGTCACTCACCTAGAGCCGGACACTCAGGAGTGTTAAGCCAAGTGGTCCTTAGGAAGCATTACTATAAACAAAGCTAACAGAGGTGATGGAATTCCAGCTGAGCTATTTCAAGTCATAAGAGATGATGCTGTTAAAGGCCTGCACTCTATATGCCAGCAAATTTAGAAAACTCAGCAGTGGCCACAGGAGTGGAACAATTATTTTTTATTAGGTCCCGAAGAAAGGCAATGCCAAAGAATGTATAAAATACAGTACAATTAATTTCATTTCACACGCTAGCAAGGTAGTTCTCAAAATCCTTCAAGCTAGGCTTCAGCAGTATGTGAACTGAGAACTTCCAGATGTACAATCTGTATTTTGAAAAGGCAGAGAGACTAGAGATCAAAATGCCAGCATCCACTGCGTCATAGAAAAAGCAAGGCAATTCCAGAAAAATATCTGCTTCATTGAATATGCTAAAGCTTTTGATTATGTGATTCATAACAAACAATGGAAACTTCTTACAGAGATAAGAATAACAGACTACCTTATCTGCCTCCTGAGAAACCTGTATGCCAGTCAAGAAGCTGCAGTTAGAACTGGACATGCAACAACTGACTGGTTTAAAATTGGGAAAGGAGTACGTCAAGACTGTATATTGTCACCCTGCTTATCGAACTTATTTGCAGAGTACGTTGTGCTGGGCTGGATACATCACAAGCTGAAATCAAGATTTCTGGGAGAAATATAAACAACCTCAGATATGTGGATGATACCACTCTAATGGCAGAAAGTGAAGAGGAACTAAAGAGCCTCTTGATGAGGTTGAAAGAGAAGAGTGAAAAAGCTGGCTTAAAACTCAACATTTGAAAAACTAATACCAGGGTATCTGGTCCCATCACTTCAGGTGGGTAAAAAGTGAAAACAGTGATAGATTTTATTTTCATGGGCTCCTTAGTCACTGGGGATGATGACTGCAACCATAAAATGAAAAGATGCTTACTCCTTGGAAGTAAGGCTATGATAAAACTAGACAGCATATTAGAAAGCAGAGACATCACTTTGCCAACAAAGGTCTGTATAGTCATAGCTATGGTTTTTCCAGTAGTCATGTATGTATGTGAGAGTTGGATCATAAAGAATGATGAGCACTGAAGAACTGATGGTTTTTAATTATGTGCTGAAATAGATGCTTGAGAGTCCCTTGGAGATCAAATCAATCAATCCTAAAGGAAATCAATTCTGAATATTCATTTGAAGGACTGATTCTGAAGCTTCAATACTTTAACCCGATGTGAAGACCTGATTCATTGGAAAAGACTCTGATGCTGGGAGAGATTGAGGGCAGGAGGAAAAGCGGGTGACAGAGGATGAGATAGTTGGATGGTATCACCTACTCAGTGCACATAAGTTTGAGCAACCCCTGGGAGATAGTAAGAACAGAGAAGCCTATTGTGCTTCAGTCCATGGGATCGCAAAGAGTTGAGCATGACTTAGTGATTGAACAACAACAATATTTTCAGTAACAGACAAATACACTAATTATGACAATGGTTATCATCTACTGAGAAAAACATAGCAATAAAAATATGAGCATGCTGATATAAAATGGAATGAATGTCTAAGTGAATATGCTTTTGTACTTAATGAGTTTTGAAATTTAGTTATAAGAATACTTGATTTTTTATTTATTGTTAAAATTAAAGGAATACTGGTATTTTATGGAAATTAATGTTATATATAAGCAACTATCTTTAAGGTTTATATTTCTAAACCTTTACACTTTATGCTGTTACATATTTATTCTTACTGTGGCATACTCTGGTCTTTTATTCTGAAGATTAATGTTTTATGACTTTATACTTTGTTGCATTTTCTAAATTGGTTCATATTCTAAATCATGATAAAGATGACTCGCTTCTGAGCCTTGAAGGCTTGTTCCAGTTTATAGAACAAAGCTGTTTTCATGCCTCTAGAACACTGTATTATTTTGCATTTTTATACCATGTTTAGAATTTTACCAAAAACTTTCAGAGGATGATTTCAAAGTGTTTCACTACATGGTTATTCCTCATATAATATAACTAGCCAAATGCAAGTTAGGATTTGGTTTTCTAAAATTACAAAACTACTACTGAATATATTGCAAATAATATATACTTTGAGGAATAGAAATAGAAACAGAAAAATATAAATATAAAAATAAATAGAAATATGAAAAGGTGTAGAGTTTTTTCATATATGAAAGTTACCTAATATGTGTGTACTTTTCACCAAACTTTATTGAAAATTTAATTTAATTTTTAAATGCAAATAATTATGTAATGTAAAAATGTAAATAAAATAAATAACTATGTAAATGATTCTCTATTCGGCTTGTTTCACTTACCATTACTGAACTTCCTCATTGTATTGTTTTAAAACCTATGTATAGTCATTTTATTGATGAGAAAAATCTCAATATATGGAGAAAAATAATGAAACTATATCATTTCATTAAGATGTAATATGCCTTTGATTTTTTTATTATTTTGCAAATTATGTTAAAATAACATATATTGTATATGAATACTTTTTATACTAATTGGAAATATGTTTAGAATTTATATATGTCTTAGTCTTAGTCTTAATGTCTAGAAAAAAGAAATCTGCATAACTTAGGTGATGTTTTAATGAAGGTATAATCTTCCCAGGCAGCAAATGAGAGGAATTGGAGGCGATGCTGAGAAAGAGTCATGGTAAATAAACAGGGTGATACACTACTTCAAATGAAGCTATAGCTAAGTTTTGATTATATGGTACATTCTGAATAGGACATATGGAACCAGTCACTAGGTCTTGAAATAGTTCATCAGAGGAGAAAGAAGAATTTTTCTTTGCCCTGTCTAAGTATTTATTTTGTGAACTGTTCATTTCCCCATATTTCCATGGCTATCCCAGCTACTCCTTCTGAGAGAAGCCCAGGAATCCAGGTCTCATGCTCTCTGGTGTACAATTTTATTAGAATCCAGAAGTGATTCATGCCAGATCAATCTGGAACTTACTGATTAGGGACTGGGATTCATTATGTTGTTGGTTTCACCATAGTAGGTATCACAGAAGCCATGCAAGGGATCTAGCACTCACATGATGCAGCTAAGGTAAGTAACTCTGCTATGAGACAAGCTAGTAACCAGAGATGAGGGAAAGAGTCTCAAACAGCCTATGAGTATATTGATACTTAGCAAATGAATCTGACATCAAATATACATTGGTCCTGAAACACCAACGCATCTGATAAAACTTTTGACTCTTAATACAAACTGACATATTTCATTTAAAAATGTAGATTTTTCTCTACAGATATAAGTAATAAATAAATGTATTCAGCATTTTTATTAAATCAATCCATTTATTTCTAGATCAACCAAAATTTTTCCTAAATAGCATTGTTTAATTAAATTTGCATTTTTATTACTGCTGCTGCTGCTGCTGCTGCTAAGTCACTTCAGTCGTGTTTGACTCTGTGTGACCCCATAGACGGCAGCCCACCAGGCTCCCCCATCCCTGGGATTTAAAAGTATTCATGTTTATTCATCTGGACTTTTGACTGCTCCACATCTATATAAATATTTCCCTAAATTATTTAAATATTCTTTTCCTGTCAGTCTGAAAAATATAAAATTAAAACCAAAGGAAAATATTCAAACAACACAGATCTATTTAAATCAACTTTCATTTCTCTTTGAATCAAATTTCAACAGAATTTTATATAAATATCAAATACAATAATAACAAGCATAATTAAATATTACACTCAGGACTATGTTTTAAAAAAATGTATAATGACAATATGAAAAATTTCACTACTATCAAAACACTCAAAAAAATAATAAGCAAATGGAAAGTCCAACCATGTTCTTGAATTGCAGTACTCAACATAATAAAGATGGTGACATTTTAAAAAATTTAATATATAAACTTATATTAAAAATAAATTCCAAATAACCAGAAACTTCATGGTGGCATTATAAACAGCCACCAAATCTCAGTGGCTTCCAATAATAATCATTTATTTTATACTCATAAGTTGGTAGATAGGTTGTGGTTTTGTTGCTCTCAGCTGGTCTTAGCTGACTAGACTGAATTTAAGACCTCAAATATATCTAGGAGTCTTTACCCTAGACCTAGGCTGAAGGAACCAAGGCTACCTAAGTAATATCTTCACAAAGTAGACATTAAAAACTCAGGAAAGGTCTCACAAGACTTGAGTCAGAACTTGCTCTCTCTTACTTTTATGTACAGTCATGCAATTAAATCAAGTTATACAACCAGGCTTAATGATGGGAGATTTTATTTCACTCACAGTAAATAATGAGAAAGACAGAGACAGAAGGAAGAACTGTGAGCAAATATATTCTTCAACACATAACTTCTTTACCCTTTGTGTTCTTCTTACCTTTTTGGTTTAATTTTAATCACCTCTCATATTTTTCTTTATTTCTAAAGCTTGCAAAGCTTATTCTTGCCCCTAAAACATTATACATGTTTTCTGCTCTGTACCAAGTCCATGTTTTCTATCTGCTGGTTATTTTTCAAGTTTCTACTGATTACCATTTTATTATTACTAGCCTACTAATGGCCAATATTATTATATGATCTTGTCTTATTTCATAACTAATATCATGATGGCATTTAAGTTATTTATCAATAGTAATAATTTGTTTAATGTTATCATTATTGCTATAATGACAGCTTCATGATAGCAAAATGAATTGTTTACATCCCTTGAGCTTTTCTCAAATTCTACCATAAAGTGAGTTCTCAGTAGGCACATACTGAAATAATACATGACATCATTGGGAATTATCTTTCTAGACCTATTTCTCCAATTGTTATTAGGTATCCTTGCTATTGTTATCAATTATTATGTACTCTATACATAAGTATATTATCTATCCATTATATAAATATATAACACATATAAATATATACAAAAATATGTGTTATTCCATCCACTGAAATTTGTTGTTTCCTTTCATTTTTGTTTATTTGTATTGTCTTGCTTTTGATAATTATAAAATTTTTATACAGGGGAAATTTTGAGGAGACAGGATACCTGAAATTGTAACTACAAAGAAAATTAAAGATAGCAAAAAGTAAAGATTATGTTACAGCAAACACTAGAGTATAGCCAAATATCAGAGTAAACACTATATAGTGATCCAAAATACAAAGAATATAAAATAATTAAAATAAAGATATTCATTAATGGACATTAGTTCCAAATGGGTATGGACTGCAGAATATTAAATTTTTTATGTCTGGAGAAAGCTGATTCTCCTGGGTTATGATTCAAGAAAACTTTTGATTGTGCAACTTCTGTCATTCTTTGTGGTCAGTTAAATCTTTAAGGATTTTCTTTTTCTTTTCTTTGTTGATGCAAGTATTTGTTTTAGAGAATGAATTTCCTCTGTGTAGAGAAGTGTAGGCTTGATGCTAGGGAGTCTGCCCAGAAATGTTAAGTACAGGTGTCTGATATGATGCACATCAAATGCTATATTTCTATCACTTTTATTACATTTCATTTTATTTTTCAGTGGTGATGGGTTGGGGATCTAGATTGGAAAGAGCAAGAGGTAACAATGGAGTTCATATAATTTTTAGGAAAATATCTTCCTTCGCATAAAATTTGGATTGGAATTCTACTTATTTTCAAATGGAAGACTATTATCATATGGTCAACAAATTCTCTAAATGACTAGAGCAAGTCTCATCTGCCTTATTTTACAAAGTTCAGCTCAGTTCAGTTCAGTCGCTCAGTCGTGTCCGACTCTGCAACCCCATGAATTGCAGCACGCCAGGCCTCCATGTCCATCACCAACTCCTGGAGTTCACTCAAACTCACGTCCATCGAGTTGGTGATGCCATCCAGCCATCTCATCCTCTGCGTCCCCTTCTCCTCCTGCCCCCAATCCCTCCCAGCATCAGAGTCTTTTCCAATGAGTCAACTCTTTGCATGAGGTGGCCAGAGTACTGGAGCTTCAGCTTTAGCATCCTTCCAAAGAAATCCCAGGGCTGATCTCCTTCAGAATGGACTGGTTGGATCTCCTTGCAGTCCAAGGGACTCTCAAGAGTCTTCTCCAACACCACAGTTCAAAAGCATCAATTCTTCGGTGCTCAGCCTTCTTCACAGTCCAACTCTCACAACCATTCATGACCACTGGAAAAACCATAACCTTGACTAGACCTTAGTCTGGTCGGACCTTAGTCAGCAAAGTAATGTCTCTGCTTTTGAATATACTATCTAGGTTGGTCATAACTTTTCTTCCAAGGAGTAAGCGTCTTTTAATTTCATGACTGCAGTCAACATCTGCTGTGATTTTGGAGACCCAACAAATAAAGTCTGACACTGTTTCCACTGTTTCCCCATCTATTTCCCATGAAGTGATGGGACCAGATGCCATGATCTTCGTTTTCTGAATGTTGAGCTTTAAGCCAACTTTTTCGCTCTCCTCTTTCACTTTCATCAAGAGGCTTTTTAGCTCCTCTTCACTTTCTGCCATAAGGGCGGTGTCATCTGCATATCTGAGGTTATTGATATTTCTCCCAGCAATCTTGATTCCAGCTTGTGTTTCTTCCAGTCCTGCGTTTCTCATGATGTACTCTGCATAGAAGTTAAATAAGCAGGGTGACAATATACAGCCTTGACGTACTCCTTTTCCTATTTGGAACCAGTCTGTTGTTCCATGTCTAGTTCTAACTGTTGCTTCCTGACCTGCATACAGATTTCTCAAGAGGCAGGTTAGGTGGTCTGGTATTCCCATCTCTTTCAGAATTTTCCACAGTTTATTGTGAAGTTTATTATTATTTACAAAGTTACTCCAGGATAATAAGGAGTCATGCATACTTGGGGAATGAACACAAGTTGCTTTCCCCAAGCATTGCTCATAATGCAGACAAAACATATCTCCATGAACTTGAAAAACTATGAATTTTGATAGTGTTATAAATTTTATCTATTTGAATTATAAAAGGAATCACATTTTTTCCCTTTTTAACTCTAGTGTTGTATAAGAGTATCTAAAGTTACAAACCTGCTTATTTTATTTCTCCCTTTAAAATATTTCACTTGTTTCTTGTCTCCTTCAAAAAATAAATCAGTATTAAAATATACAAAATCTTTCATGATCTAGAGAACCTTTATACCTGCCTGACTGATGTTTTTCTATGCCCTTGGTCATAAATATTTAGTTTCTATGCTGCCTCATATAATGAAGTAAAGTAACTGTAGGTTCCCTTATGAATACATATCCCCTGGCTCCCATATCTTCATGAAAAGTTATATAGGGTGCCTCTATTGAAAAATGTACAGTGCTGTATTCACACCAGTTTGACAAGCAACAGAACTATCAGTAGTGTGCTGGTAATCCAAGTCTCAAAGAGTGGCAAGAAAATCTTTCATTTGAAGTTTTTGCTAATCAATATTATTCACATCATGCTCTCACCTATTTGATTTCCACTAAATTAATCTCTAAGTCTCTGATCCCTCTAGGACTTTCATGTCTCTTATTGTGACCCCTTCTTCCAACCTTACCAGTTCCTTAAACCTTTTCATTTAGCTTTCACAAAAATAATAGTCATCATTGGCAAAATTTATGGTGTAGTCAACCTCTCCTATGAATGATCATTTCTCCTTTTTCTCTAATCAAAATCTGATGAGACAATTGCTTCTCCTGAAGCCTTCTGTGTAGCTTCTTGATTTTCTTGTCTCTGAGTCAAGTGGAATGATAGAGGTCCTTCTTTCTCTTCATTGACATTTCAAAATGTTTACCACTTCCTTTTTAAAATACCATAGCATTTTCAGAACATGACCACTTATTTTCTCTGTATCTTAGCCAATTCTTCCCATAATCTGTTTGATACAAAATTCTGTAATAATTGATTTACTCTATCTCTTCATTGCCTAGCTACATATGGCTGTTGAGCGCATGAAATGTGGATAGTGTTACTGAGATGTTGGCTTTTAATTTTATTCGGTTTTAATTACAGACATGCCACATTTTATTGTGCTTTGCAGATATTGCATTTTTATAAATTGCAACCATATATACATTTTATGTAATTGCAAGTTTTATGGCAACTTGGTGTTTTCAGATGATGTTTAGTATTTTTAGCAATAAAATATTTTATAATTAAGTTATGCTAATGCTATTGTTCACTTAATAGACTACAGTATACTGTAAATGTAACCTTTATACACATTGGGAAATCAAAAAAATTGTTACTTTATTGTCATATTCACATCTTTGTGATGGTCTGGAACCAATTTAATTTTCATTTAAATACCCACACAAAGCTAGTGCCTCCCATAATAAACAGCACAGATATTCCTAGAACATATCATTTGCAATTTGTATAATTTTCAGTTATTGTTCTTCCTCTAAAATATCATTTTCATGTACCCCATTCTCTGACAATACCGTTCATATTTTCATTTACTCTCTCTTCTGTCACAGTGTCAACATCTCAAAACACGAGTTTGTTGATCCAGAGATTTTTGCCTTCTTTCATCTGCTTCATGTTCTTTTCACTTTCCTGTCCCAATTTAGATTCTGTGATCTGTTATTGATACTGCTCCAGTGCATGCAGCCTAAAATCTATTGCCTCAATCTTACTTCATCATACTTGCCTGATAATCTTAGCTAAATCTAACTTCCCATGACCCCCTATATGTTCCAGCATAGCTGAGTACAATTATCAAAATATGCATAAACGTGCTAGCTGATCTCACTTTTAATGCATAAAAATTGATTTCAATTGTTCCTTCGTCCTATGCAGCCATTCTCTGGAACACTTTCTTTCTGCTCTTTTCTTGAAAGACTATTTTATCACTTCTTTTCCTTCCTCCAATTTCTAGTACATATTCCCTCACCCTTACTTTCAGCTCATGACTTGCCTTTCATTTCACTGAGTAGATAGAATAAAAGGACTTACATATCTATCTACCTACCTGTTTTTGTCCATATATGCTGCCTTTATCCTATTGCTACATTTGAGTTCTCTCAAGCTCTTCATTGTCACTACCTATCTCACCTAATCTGAAAAAATTAGAAAAAACAATGTAAAATGTAAACATATATACACTATGATATAAAAATAGATAATAAACAAGAATCTACTGTAGCACAGGGAATTCTACTCATACCCTGTAATAATTTATATGAGAAAAGAATCTGGAAAAGAATTTATATGCATATGTATAACTAAATCCCTTTGTTGTACAGCTGAAACTAACACAGCATTGTAAATCAGCTGTTGTTATAGTTGTTGTTTAGTCACTAAGTCATGTCTAATTCTTTATGACCCCATGGACTGTATTCTAATATAAAATAAGAATTTAAAAATTGAAAAAGAAACATGATCACACAATCTTACCCACATTTAAGAATCACATGATCACATGTTGTCTTTGACTATTTTTTTGCATCAAATATTTAGTCCAATCATAAACACTTTTGGCTCTACCTCATAATATATCCATCAACATGCAGAATACAACACTCACTAATATTATCCCCTGTAATGTCCTTGCTTACATGTCCATTACTTGGGATCATTGCAATAGCCTCCAGTTTAGACACAGTCCAATATAAAGTTTATTATCACAGAACTACAGTAATGATAAAATATTCTTTATACATTCTGATAAAATAGTCTGGTAAATGTTATAGGCCAATAGATAGGTAGACAGGAATAGCTAGCTAGCTAAATATAAAGAGTTATATCTTACAATGATTTATTTGCTTAATACATCCCCTCCTTCTCTCATTGTCTTCCTTTCCCACTCACTGAGAAAAAATAATGTAGTCATATCCATCCCTAAGGTCATACATATTCTGTACCTTGTGACAATACACCTCCCCACCCCTGCCAACAACTCTGACTTAGCTGTTAATCAATCAGTCTCCTTCAGTTATAGGAGCTTTGTTGCTATTTTTCTAAATTACCCAGCTGGTTTCCCCTTAAGGTTTTCACACTGACTTTTCCTTTGCCTGAGATCTAGTTATTGGAGAAGGAAATGGCAACCCATTCCATTATTCTTGCCTGGAGAATTCCATGGACAAAGGAGCCTGGCAGGCTACAGTCCATGGAGTCACAAAGAGTCGTACAAGACTGAGCAACAATCACTCACTCATGAGATGCAGTTATAGGACTAACTAACTCTCTTTCTTTCTTAGTATTGCTTTGCAAAATGCTATCATCATTTAAGGCTGTTTCTGATCACCCAATACAAAATATCAATGTTCTCTGTGTCTAATTGCCCTTTCTGTCCCTCTTACCTTGCTTCACCCATCTCAACAGAATTTAGCACTTTCTGTCAGTTCTTGTATTCTCTTGCTTGCTTGTTTATTTTTAGCTCTGTTGCACTATTATCTTTTTATTCATTAAACTGAAACTTGCGACTAGACTATGCTTTGGAATCTTGTAGATGCTAAGTAAATACTTACTGAATGAGTGAATGGATGAATAAAATTTTATTAAGTACCAAATTATGAACTCTGAAAGGAGTTTCTGATGTATTCCTTAATCATGTTAATCATGATTTATTAGTTTTCCTGTTGATATTCTATCCTCACTCAGTTCTGCCCCCAAGGGCTCTAAATTTGCCATTGTTTCACCATCAAGTCACTCTTAACATCTCTGTATATTTTCACATGCTGTTCCTACACCTAGAATTCATATGATCATTCTTAACTCCCTGGTGATTGCATATTATGCTTCAGTACTTTCTCAATTACACTCCTCCTCTGTGTGGCCTTCTCTGTTTCACTTGTAAGTTAATCATCCCTTTCCCTGCGCTAATATAGAATTGCTGTTGTTGTTCAGTCTCTAAGTCATGTCCAACTGTTTGTGACTCCACGGACTGCAGCACGCCAGGCTTCCCTGTCTTTCACTATCTCCTGGAGTGTTGTTAGGATAATTATGTGGTATGGTGATAACTTTTATCAAAGGTTTAATTGTATACCTCAAAATTCATAGTCTGAAATCCTAACCCTCATTACCTTAAAACATGACCTTATATGGAAACACAGTCATTGTAGGTAAATTAATTAAGATGAAATCATACTACAGTAAAGAAAGAAAAGTGAAAGTGTCAGTCACTCAGTCATATCAGTCTCTGATTTTGTGACTCCATGGACTGTAGCTCGCCAGGCTCCTTTGTCCACTGAATTCTCCAGGCAAGAATACTGGAGTGGGTAGCTGCTCTTTTCTACAGGGGATCTTCCCAACCAGGGATGAATCCCGAGTCTTTTGCATTACAGGCAGATTATTTACCATCTGAGCCACAGGTGAGCACCTAATCCAAAGACTGGTATCCTTATATAATTTTAAATAGACCCCTGCTCACAGGGAGAATGCCATATGAATATGAAGGCAGAAGTTGAAGTGATGAAGCAGATGATAAAGAATACTAAGTTTTACCAGCAGACCAGTAGAAGCTAGGGGAGAGGCATGTAAGATATCTTTTTTGTGGTCCTTGGAATGAACGGACTCTGCCAACACTTTGACTGTAGACTTCTAACTTCTAGACTGTAAGACAACATGTGTATGTTGTTTGTCATCTAGTTAGTAGTACATTGTCCCACCAGCTCAAAGTAGCAGGTTTCTTTTTCCTTACAAATTAGAAATTCTTCTTTTGTGTCATTGATCTTTGAATAAATACTTAAACTCCAACCAATCTCTGAATCAGACACAGTGTCAATACATCTTACTTAAAACAAATAAGTAAATGAACAAGACAGTGAATGATACCACAGTGCTAAAAAACTCATAATTAATCACTGTGGCTTGAGTTTGTAAGACAAGAATAAAGAATATTTGGAGATGTTGCTTCAAAGAAATATCTTAGAACAAAATGGGGCAGCGATATTTCTACTGAATATCAACATAGGCAATTAAATTTTTGTCATCTCTTTCAGTCCAACAGATTTTCACATCTGTTTAGATTTTATGTACATTAACTGCTTTCTTTTTTTATTTTATAGTTGTTTCAACATGACCATTTTTCATGAAAATCTTGTTTTAAAATAATTACTTCCAGAATCATTATCTCCGATTCAATTCCCTATATTCAAGTTATTGTATAAATTTTTATCACAAATGCCCAGATATTTGTGCCTGTTTCCATTAATTAAATCCTATTATTCCTCTTCAGTGTGTTTAGATTTTCATTTGCCATGATCTTTGAACTATGGGACAATATCTTCTGGATATTTTTGTTTATAGCATTAATTTTAGAAAAAGCTAAATATTTATTCTAATTTCCCACTACATTCAAGAAGGAGGTAGAAGAGTTTTTGAAGGGACCAAGAGCAAACTGTTATTCAAAAATAAAATGCTGTAGAACTACTTCTAGAACTAAGACCCCAAAAAGATGTCCTTTACAAAATAGTGTAGTGGAATGCAAAGGTAGGGAGAAAAGTAACACGTGGAGTAACAGGCAACTTTGGCCTTGGAATGCGGAATGAAGCAGGGCAAAGACTAATAGAGTTTTGCCAAGAAAACGCACTGGTCATAGCAAACACCCTCTTCCAACAACACAAGAGAAGACTCTGCACATGGACATCACCAGATGGTCAAAACCAAAATTAGATTGGTTATATTCTTTGCAGCCAAAGGTGGAGAAACTCTATACAGTCAGCAAAGACAAAACCAGGAGCTGACTGTGGCCCAGATCATGAATTCCTTATTGCCAAATTCTGACTTAAATTGAGGAAAGTAGGGAAAACCACTAGACCATTCATTGCGGCTGCTGCTGCTAAGTCACTTCAGTCGTGTCTGACTCTGTGCGACCCCATAGACGGCAGCCCACCAGGCTCCCCCGTCCCTGGGATTCTCCAGGCAAGAACACTGGCGTGGGTTGCCATTTCCTTCTCCAATGCATGAAGGTGAAAAGAGAAAGTGAAGTCGCTCAGTCATGTCTGACTCTTAGCAACCCCATGGACTGCAGCCTACGAGGCTCCTCCACCCATGGGATTTTCCAGGCAAGAGTACTAGAGTGGGGTGCCATTGCCTTCTCTGCTAGACCATTCAGGTATGACCTAAATCGAATCCCTTACAATTATACAGTGGAAGTTAAAAATAGATTCAAAGGATTAGATGTCTGAAGAACTATGGAATGAGGTTTATGACATTGTACAGAAGACAGGTATCAAGACCATCCCCAAGGAAAAAAAAAAGTAAAAAAGCAAAATGGCTGTATGAAGAGGCCTTACAAATAGTTTTGTAAAGAAGAGAAGTGAAATGCAAAGGAGAAAAGGAAAGATATACCCATTTGAATGCAGAGTTCCAAAGAATAGCAAAGAGAGATAAGAAAGCCTTCCTCAGTGATCAGTGCAAAGATATAGAGGAAAACAATAGAATGGGAAAGAATAGAGATCTCTTCAAGAAAATTATAGATATCAAAGAAATATTTCATGCAAAGATAGGCACAATAAAACATAGGAATGGTATGGACCTAATAAAAGCAGAAAATATTAAGAAGAGGTGGCAACAATATACAGAACTATACAAAAAAGTTCTTCATGACCCAGATAATCACAATGGTGTGATCACTCACCTAGAGCCAGACATCCTGAAATGCAAAGTCAAGTGAACGTTAGAAAGCATCACCATGAACAAAGCTAGTGGAGGTGATGGAATTCCAGTTGAGCTATTTCCAATCCTAAAAGATGATGCTGTGAAAGTGCTGCACTCAATATGCCAGCAAATCTGGAAAATTCAGCAGTGGCCATGGGACTGGAAAAGGTCAGTTTTCATTCTAATCCCAAAGAAAGGCAATGCCAAAGAATGCTCAAATTACTGCACAATTGCACTCATCTCACACGCTAGTAAATAATGCTCAAAATTCTCCAAGCCAGGCTTCAGTAGTACATGAAGTGTGAACTTCCAGATGTTCAAGCTGGTTTTAGAAAAGGCAGAGGAAGCAGAGATCAAATTGCCAAAATCTGTTGGATCATCAAAAAACCAAGAGAGTTCCAGAAAAACATGTTTCTGCTATATTGAATATTCCAAAGCGTTTCACTGTATTGATTTTCCACAACAAAGTGTGGAAAATTCTGAAAGAGAAAGGAATACCAAACCACCTGACCTGCCTCTAGAGAAATCTGTATTCAAGACAGGAAGCAACAGTTACAACTGGACATGGACCAACAGACTGGTTCCCAAAAGGGAAAGGAATACATCAAAGCTGTATATTGTAACCCTGCTTATTTAACTTATATGTAGAATATACCATGAGAAATGCTGGAGTGGATGAAGCCCAGCCTGGAATCAAGATTGCCAGGAGAAATATCAATAACCTCAGATATGCAGAAGACACCACCCTTATGGCAGAAAGTGAAGAACTAAAGAGCCTCTTAATAAAAATGAAAGAAGAGAGTGAAAAGTTGGCTTAAAACTCAACATTTAGAAAACTAAGATGATGGCATCTGGTCCCATCACTTCATGGCAAATAAATGAAGAAACAGTGGAAACAGTGACAGACTTACTTTATTTACTTTTTTTTTTGGCTCCAAAATCACTGCAGATGGTGTCTGCAGCCATGAAATTAAAAAACATTAGCTCCTTGGAAGAAAAGCTATGGCCAGCCTAGACAGCATATTCAAAAGCAGAGAGATTACTTTGCCGAAAAAGATCTGTCTAGTCAAAGCTATGGTTTTTCCGGTAGTCATGTATGGATGTGAGAGTTGGACTGTAAAGAATAGTGAGTGCCAAAGTATCGATGCTTTTGAACTGTGGTGTTAGAGAAGACTTGAGACTCCCTTGGACTGCAAGGAGATCCAACCTGTCTATCCTAAAGGAAATCAGTCCTGAATATTCATTGGAACCACTGATGCTGAAGCTGAAACTCCAATACTTTGGCCGCCTGATGGGAAGAACTGACTCATCGAAAAGACCCTGATGGTGGGAATGATTGAAGGCAGGAGGAGAAGGAGAAGGAAGAGGATGAGATGGTTGGATGGAATCCCTGACTCAGTAGACATAAGTTTGAATAGAGTTGAGAGTTGGTGATGGATAGAGAGGCCTGGTGTGCTGCCGTCCATGGGGTCGCAAAGAATCAGACACAACTGAGTGACTGAACTAACTGAGAGCTACATACTAGACTGAGGAGCTTTTAAGGAGAAGTAAAAAGACATTAAAGGAACTCTTTTGTGCTGGGTTTTTCTTAGGAGAAAAAATCATTTGGATAACTTTTAGACTGTTGGTCTTTGTAGGAACCTGTGCCAAATTATTTTCAGGGTAAGCATTTCAGTCATCAAAGAGTAGTTAAGAGAATTAGGTTGCACTAAGGTAAATCATCAAAGAGGCTGATTGCTTGGGATTATCTCCAGACTAGGGTAAGGGAATGCTTTTGACTTGCAAATCCCATTTTACTTAGTAAAACACTTTGTAGGGATTTGAAGTCAGATCCCTTGCTGATCATTAGAATATGTTTGCAGTGAAATCCATGTATTTGATTTTCAAATCCATGTATTTGAAATCCTTAGCAATCTAATAGACTTTACGGGATGTGGGAAGCATGGTCATTTTCATTTATTTCCCATCAAAGGGCCATTGCTTACAGATGGTATCTGGATTTAAAAGTTTTTGTGGGTTCATTGCATTCCTCTACTGCCTCTGATAGCTCCTGCTTAGATCACTTTATAATTTCTGACTCATGAAATGTGTGGCAAACAACAGTGGTATTGATTTTCTTCCATTTTTATCATGAGTTTCTGAATTAGGAAGTACATTTATGACCCTAACAGGAATGTAAAATAGGTAAATTAGATGTTATTAAATAAACACCTTTTGTTGAATTCATATTTTAAGGGCATAAAAATGAGTACAAGTACATTCTAAGAAGTTCCTTCTTCATAGTATTAAAACTTACTAAACACTTGAAGATTATATTTCTTACAGAAATCTATTTCCTAAGTTAATTGAGAGGCCATGAAGAAAAGATGAATTAAATCAGAGAAAATTAGTGGATTTTTCTCTCGTATGCATAGTATAGTTACTATGTCACAAGAAAACTATAGACATATAGACATAATAGATTTCCTGCATTTTTTATTGCATTCTACAGCAACACAGAGTTTTTTTTTTTTTTTTCTTTAAACTAGCACTTTAATATATGGACTTATTGCAAGATATTTCTGAAACGTAGATAGAGAATTAGTACAACTATAAAATATTTGACAGGATTCTATAAACTAATAATAATGTAAAACTGCAATAATATATAAAGACAAAATGGTACTGGGAAAAATTACCCAATGCACAACAACAGTTATTTTTAAGATGCAGTACTAGTCTATTGTTCGTCTATACACAACGTTGAAAGTCACTAATGGCATCTATAGAAAGAAGCAACTCTCATTGCTGTACTAAGCTAAATATATAGTTTCCTAAAAGAAAAAAAAAAAACAAAAAAAAACAAAACAAAAACCATGCAACAATCTGACATCATACAAGATGAGTTTCCAAGGCGGTGGGGGAACATCTCCACACAAATAAGATATACTTGTCATACAGGATGGTCTACTTACAGCAATTTCTGAGCAAGACTTACACAACTACCCAACCAAACATTCATTTACTTGGCACCCATTTCCTAGTAGAACAGGCTCACCAACTTGTAAACAGGCAACATGCCATCCTAACAGATGGCAGTGAGTATCTGCAGCCAAGAGACCATGAATGAACATCAGATGTGTTTGCTGAGGGCAGGATTCCCAATCAAAAACACCCCAAGAGCTGTCTTTCTTAAGGTTTTGAACCCAGGGTTAAAGGCACCTACCAGTCTTATTCTGTCTCTTGTGAGCTGAAGTTTTCTCAAACCCCTAAGTTTTCTTCTTTTCATAGCAGCTAAACTGTAAGAAATATTTTCACTGGACAGTATGTCTATATGTTTAACTGTATTCAAAGTAGTGTTTTACTTGTACACATGTTAGTTTCAGTTAATATCTTGAATATATGACCAAAGGAAATAGTACACATACACACTCAAATCTGATATTGGTTGATATGTATTGCCATCATTGTCATAATTATTATTTATTATCTCAAATCTGTCTCTGACCATAAAGTGCCTCTACTGTTAAAAGGTCTGCTGAATAGTAACTGGCTCTACACTCTTTGTATTGGCAGAAACAAAAATTGATCTGTTCTTGTCTAGATCTGTTTTCTGTCATCTTTTAGGTAATGCAAAACAGTTGGAGAATGGTAATCATGATCTTATTCCTTAGAAATTATAAAAGCCTGATCAACACATATGACATTTCAATTCAAAAGATTTCTTAACAAAAGAAAAAACAACTGAAAAAGTGTTTAGTTCAGCCTCTCAGTTGTGTCCAACTCTGTGACCCCATGGACTGCAGCATGCCAGTCCTCCCTGTCCATCACCAACTCCTGGAGTTCACCCAAACCCATGTCCATTGAGTAAGTGATGCCTCTGTCATCCCCTTCTCCTGCACTCAAACTTTCCCAGCAACAGGGTCTTTTAAATGAGTCAGCTCTTCGCATCAGGTGGCCAAAGTATTGGAGTTTCAGCTTTAGCATCAGTCCTTCCAAAGAACACCCAGGACTGATTTCACTTAGGATGGACTGGTTGGATCTCCTTGCAGTCCAAGGGACTCTCAAGAGTCTTCTCCAACAACACAGTTCAAAAGTTATCAATTCTTCAACGCTCAGCTTTTTTTTTTTTACTTTATTTTACTTTACAATACTGTACTGGTTTTGCCATACATTGACATGAATCCACCACGGGTGTACATGCATTCCTAAACATGAACCCCCCTCTCACCTCCCTCCCCATAACATCTCTCTGGGTCATCCCTGTGCACCAGCCCCAAGCATGCTGTATCCTGCATCAGACATAGACTGGCGATTCGATTCTTACATGATAGTATACATGTTTCCATGCCATTCTACCAAATCATTCCACACTTTCCCTCTCCCTCTGAGTCCAAAAGTCTGCTATACACATCTGTGTCTTTTTTGCTGTCTTGCATACAGGGTCATCATTGCCATCTTTCTAAATTCCATATATATGTGTTAGTATACTGTATTGGTGTTTTTCTTTCTGGCTTTCTTCACTCTGTATAATCAGCTCCAATTTCATCCATCCCATCAGAACTGATTCAAATATATTCTTTTTAACGGCTGAGTAATACTCCATTATTTATATGTACCACAGCTTTCTTATCCATTCATCTGCTGATGGACATCTAGGTTGCTTCCATGTCCTGGCTATTATAAACAGTACTGCGATGAACATTGGGGTACATGTGTCTCTTTCAATTCTGGTTGCCTTGGTGTGTATGCCCAGCGGTGGGATTGCTGGGTCATAAGGCAGTTCTGTTTGCAATTTTTTAAGGAATCTCCACACAGTATGGTATTGGCACAATGACAGAAATATAGATCAATGGAACAAAATAGAAAGCCCAGAGATAAATCCATACACATATGGACACCTTATCTTTGACAAAGGAAGCAAGAATATACAATGGAGTAAAGACAATCTCTTTAACAAGTGGTGCTGGGAAAACTGGTCAACCACTTGTAAAAGAATGAAACTAGATCACTTTCTAACACCACACACAAAAATAAACTCAAAATGGATTGAAGATCTAAATGTAAGACCAGAAACTATAAAACTCCTAGAGGAGAACATAGGCAAAACACTCCGACATAAATCACAACAGGACCCTCTATGATCCACCTCCCAGAATACTGGAAATAAAAGCAAAAATAAACAAATGGGATCTAATTAAAATTAAAAGCTTCTTCACAACAAAGGAAAATATAAGCAAGGGGAAAGGACAGCCTTCTGAATGGGAGAAAATAATAGCAAATGAAGCAACTGACAAACAACTAATCTCAAAAATATACCAGCAACTTATGCAGCTCAATTCCAGAAAAATAAACGACCCAATTAAAAAATGGGCCAAAGAACTAAATAGACATTTCTCCAAAGAAGACATATGGATGGCTAACAAACACAAGAAAAGATGCTCAACATCACTCATTATCAGAGAAATGCAAATCAAAACCACAATGAGGTACCACTTCACACCAGTCAGAATGTCTGCAATCCAAAAATCTGCAAGCAATAAATGCTGGAGAGGGTGTGGAGAAAAGGGAACCCTCCTACACTGTTGGTGGGAATGCAAACTAGTTCAGCTTTCTTTATAGTCCAACTTTCACATCCATATGTGACCACTGGGAAAACCATGTCCTTGACTAGATAGACCTTTGTTGGCAAAGTAATGTCTCTGCTTTTTAATATGCTGTCTAGGTTGGTCATGACTTTCCTTCCAAGTAGTAAGTGTAATAAGAAGAAAATTTATAAATAGTCAAAAGTTCAGGAAGTATATCCAAGTTCATTTTACTTAAAACTGCAAAATTAAAGCTCTCTAATGAATTATTGTTATTGATAAGATTGGTAAAAATATAAATATTGGTTACCCAGAATGAGAAAACAGTTTTCTTCACTTTTCATGAGACCATAAACACTATAGCCTTTTTGGATGGTGATCAAGTCACACACACGCGCGCACACACACACACACACACACACACACATGTGTACACACAAAGGGGATAGCAATAAGAGAGAGAAAATGGACATATATAGATGGATATTCCAATCACTTGACAGTGCTTATCTACAGAGTAATGGAAATATAATGGGGCACTTTTTAGGTACTTATGTTAATGTTTTGTTTGCTTTTGTAAAATGCATCCATTGATATTAATTAAAAATTGTATTTTCTGCAGAATTAAATAAAATTTTTCTGAATTTCCCCAAATAATAAAAATACTAAGATTCTAAATACATTATAAATCTTACTTAAGATTTAGTTCAGTATTCCTTAAGCTTGTAAAGTAAGAATTGTGGAGTTTAATAAAACACAGATTCCTTAGCTTCACATCCAGGGTTTCTAATCAGTATATACAGGGAGTAAACCTGAACATACATTATTAATGAATGCTCAGGATGATTCTGAAATCAATGTTTTCTGTGGACCACACTATAAGAACCATAATTATGATAAAATTAAAAAAAAAAAAAAAAAAAAAACTAGAGTCAACAGTAGAGCCCTGTCTTGATCATATTTAATTATATACTCAACACTTTAAAGGAAACACTCTCCACAATGACTATTTCCCTTTAATCAGATTTCTCTAATTTATGATGTAGAGTCTAGGAACATTTTTAGTGTATTCATAGCATCTACATTACACTTACAGTAGAGACTAATCTTACCCTCATAGCTGTTTTTGGCAACCCACTCCACTATTCTTGCCTGGAAAATACTATGGACGGAGAAGACTATAGGGTTGCAGAGAACTGGACATGACTGAAGCGACTGAGCACACACAGTAACTATAAGCCTAAGGAAATGATCAAGAATGGCATATTTTTGTTAATACCAAAGAATAAAAGAAAATTACTGTCTGGGGTATTTAAGAATATAACACTGATTTTGAGCAAGTTCAAATTCTGACCTAGTCCCCACTACTATATTATTGTAACAGAGGTAGGATAGATCACGTATAAGCATGAGAACATATGTTATTTCCAACTATGAACGAAAACAAGCACATTTTCCCCAAGATCCTTGAAGTTCCTTGGCAATATTATACCTTTAGTGTCTGCCAGCAGCAACCCCTTGTGCAATTTCCTCACTTCACTCTCTTTATTGCTAAGGCTAAATTTTTTCCTTTCCAATGGAAACAATGTGCTTATTGCCGGAGGAGGAGGGTGGAGGTGGATGAGGTGATGATTCTCTGACATGTAACCAAGTTTCTTATGAAGGTAGTGCCACCCATAGTGCCAAAACAAGGTAAAGAAGGAGCACAAAAGAAAAAAAGAATAAAACTTCTGATGTCAGTTTCGACTGTTCCAATGAGAAAACCAAGCTAGAGTACAAACATTTATTTTAGTCTTCTGCCTTTTCTCATGTAGAGTTTTAAATGTTAAAGGTTTTTTAAAATTCAAATATTCATAATTTTGGAATCACTTCTTAGAACAGTGGCTATTCAAACAGAAATAAGAGACATGTGGTTTACAACTAGAATGATAATATGATGTTTCTAACATTGTTTGCATCTACCCTTTTTCAGAATGTTTCCTTAGCAATGCCTGAAGATTATTCTGTAGAAAATCAAGAAATTTGAAGAGATCTGAAAGTGAGTATAAAAAATTGTATTATATAATATGACTCTGCGATTAAAAGTTATTAGTCAATTAGTTAATTACTATTAACTACTATTAGTTAATTACTTCATAGTAATATATCAATACTTGCCTTATTTTTGCTATAAATTATGTTCTGTTTATTGTGATTCAGTTACCCTTGTCTTCTAGTTTTATGTTTCTGGTTTTTATTTTTTGTTAATATTGTGTGCTTATAGGCTAAATAGGCAATTTTTTTTTAATAGGCAATTTTTTAGTTCAAAACCATTAGGATAAATTTTCAGCCATCTTAGTCTCTCTATTTTCAATTACCTAAAAATTAAGCCATATATGCTTTCTTTCTTGGCAGAGTTTAACAAATATATTCATGAAAAGTCTAGTTTATCTTGTTAATTGCACAAATACATTCAGTGGTAATATTTTCTGAGGGCAACTTTGTTGTGGAAATCTCTTGGATTTAAATCCTTACACTAGTTTTAGGAAAAGTTTTTAATAACATAATATTTTAGGTTGAATGCTGCCAGAAGACTCTCTTTATTTCTGTCCAAAAGGGGATCCATCAATCTTGTCTTTACTCTGTTATAAGCAATACTGGCTCACCTGGGCTTTTTTGTCTACCAGAATTGTGGTTTCCATTGACAATTGTGATGAATTGTCATTCACCTATGTATGTCCTTGCTTAGAAAAATTATTAATAGGAAGGGTATCTGAGATTGTGAGCTAAATTAACAATCTAAGACCAGAGAATTGAGCAAAGAATTGACATAGAAAGCTTTGTGAATGAAAATAAAGGCTACATTATTAATCAGTCAACCTAGTTGTTACTTGGCAACTTCAAATGCATTTTCTTCTAAAAATATTATTAAAATAAGAAAGTTGGCACCGTATGACCCTTTTTTTCTATATCAACTAAGTGTTATTTAAATAATATTGCTCTTTCATTGAATGCTCACTATATTCCAAGTTCTGTTCTGTGTGATACATATACATACGTGTGTTTGTTAGCCTGTGTTGCCTTCAGTTCATCCTATGGATTTGGACTATAACTATCTTTACTTTATGGATAAGGATTCTGAGTAGCAGACCCAAATCACATTCAGCCAGCAAATGGTGAAGATAAATTTCAGATCCATGTGTCAGTATCCATATGCCATGGATCAGACCAGAATTAAGAAAGTCCTTACACATTAAAGGACTTCTACCTTTAGAGCATTTTAATGATTCTTCATGTGCAACATAACTAAAAACTGTTGACAGCTTTTCTTGACAACAATTCCAAAAGAAGGTAAGAGTAGAATTCCCCAGTTAGCTAATCATAAAACTGTTTATCAAACCATAGCAAGGAAATAATAGATTAGATTAACACTTTATAATTGGATGGGAGACGGTTTGGGGAATCTACACATTTAAAATGTAATTTAGGGACGCAGAAATTATGGTATTGCAAAAAGAGTAATATTAAATGTTAAAAAACTTCAAATTTCTATTTCATTCAGGAGAAATGACTAAGAAGATTATTTATACTAGCCAAGTATATTATTAAAATGGTAATAATACTACACTGAACTCTTAACTGTTCTACTCTCTCAACAAATGTTTACTGAAGTCATACTATATGTCAATATTCATGGGGTTGCAAAGAGTCGGACACGACTGAGTGACTGAACTGAACTGATCTGTATGTCAGTAAATATTCAGAAATCTGTAGTTTAAACTATGAACAGGAAATAAAATAATCCTGTATCTATGAATTTTTATTTTATCTGAGGAGCAGGCAGAAAACTATCAAAAAATAAATGAGGGAGAATATTTTCGATGGGGAAGCTAGGGTAACAACCAAGTTTAACTGGGTTCTTATTATGTGGCAGACATTTCTATATTATTTACATTATTACTTAATTTAATTTTCACAGGCACACTGTCAAGTAGGAAATGTTATCATTTATATAATTCGCATTAGGAAATTTAGCCATATTTATGTTAAATAGTTGGTGATGCTCAAAGTAGTCTCTTTTTTATTTCCTTTAATTAACAGGCTTCATCTTTTAAGTTTTAGATTTATAGAAATTGAGCAGATGATACAGAGAGTGTCCATATACCTCCTTTCTCATTCACTCACAACTTTCCCTATTATTAACATCTTGCATTAGTGTAGTATATTTGTTACAACTGATGAATCAGTATTGCTAGATCATTGCTACCTAGTATGCTATTACCTAAAGGCCATGGTTTACATTAGAGCTCATTCTTCATTCTGGAGAGTTTATGAGTTTTGACAAATGTATAATATTGTGTATATACTGCTACAATATTAAAAATTACATAATTATATTAAATTAATATTATATTAATTTGGGAGAACACATTCAGTGTATAGCATATAGTAAGTAGCCTTGACAGACTTCCCTGGTGGCTCAGACAGTGAAAAATCTGCCTGCAGTGCAGTAGACGTGGGTTCCATACCTTGGTTGGGAAGATCCCCTAGAGAATGGAATGGCAACCCACTCCAGTATTGCTTGGAGAATTCCGTGGACAGAGGTGCCTGGTGGGATACAGTCTAAGGGGTTGCATAAAGTCAGACACGACTGAGCAACTAACACTTTCACTTTCAGGTTACTGTATGGCAAAAACAAACAGAACATTGTAAAGCAATTATTCTCCAATTAAAAATAAATTAACAAGTTTTAGGGCTTCCCTAGTGACTCAGACAGAATCTGTCTGCAATGCAAGGGACCTGTAGCCAGTATAATGTAAACAAGCTCAGAGTCAGCTTTGTAATAAATGACACACATTCTAGTCTTCCCATTGTCTTCCAAATGATGACAAATGCATTAGTGAGACTGATAACATCATGGGAAGCTGCTGAAGACTAATCCAAATTACCCAACCGCAGAAATGAGGAATAAATAATTTGTTGTTTTAATCTATAAAATTTCAGAGTGGTTTGTTCTCATCAAATACTATTATATTTAGTATTTACTCCATTGCCTACATCATAGAGTTCTTTTTTTTTCTTTCTTTAAATTGGCACACTTAAAATAGCTAAAAATTAGCTATTATTTGTAAATGTACATGGATATGGTTTATAATGTAGCTTTATGGAAGACCATGTATTTATTTCTTCAATGTAAGATATCATTTACATTTTTTAAAAATTTTTTTCTAAATGTTTTTTAAACAGTATGGCATCTAAATATATTTAACAGTTTTCAACATACATAATGGTATGAAAACTGTTTTATGATATGCTATTCACATATCAAATGCTTTCAAAAGTCAAAGTCTATTATGCCCAAAAGAAAATAAGTGATAATTTTAGATTTAAAAAAATTTGGTTATTCCTTATTAGAGAAATGGAACAATGACATGGACTCTAAATATTTGATGATAAGCTTTCATAGCACTCAGTGACTGTAGAGATTGTAGTGTGGGCAGTGTATCATTCAATTTCACCAAGGAATACTGGTCAACCCATCTGCTATCAGTAAAAAATACTTAAAACTCTAAGGAAAATAATATTTTTGAAAATTTTCCCTGAAAATCTCAGTGAATCAGTTTTTAAACTGAATTTATGTGATATGTGAAATGACTTGTTCAATTCTATAGTTGTTGGTTGTGGAAGGCTAAAGCCTCCGCTTGGTTGCTCAGTTGGTAAAGAGTCTGCCAGCAATGCAGAAGACCCAGGCTCAATCCCTGGGTAGGAAGATCCCCTGGGGAAGGAAATGGCAACCCACTCCTATATTCTTGCTTGTAGAATCCACGGACAGAGTAGCCTTCAGGGCTACAGTTCATGGGATCACAAAGAGTTGGACACGACTGAGTAACTAACACTTTTACTTTCAAAGCATTTCTCCCAAAGGATTTTCCTACAAATTCCATGTGTTGGCTGATGAATACTGTTCATTATGTCAAACTTCCAATTATTTCCCTTAAAATGAAAAGATGTAAAAGTGTTTTCTAAACTTGCTATGTTGCAATTATAGAAAATAATTTTAGATAAACAGAAAAATTTGTGAGACCTTGCTTCTATCATGTTATTAATCTCATATCCTTATATTTGTGTTCATATCTTTGAATCAAATCATCTTTCATAGTTTAATTTTAAACGGATTGTGGATACACGTTTATTGTTTAAAGCTGATTAACATACAACAATATGCATACAGAAAGGAAGTTTTATAGAAAGTAAATTCAAGTAATAAAATGTTTTGGGGGTAGTATGTTTAGACTGATGTACATTTATGCAAATCCATATATTAAGCCAATGAAATCAAGAAAATAGGAATATTATCACTAGATATAGATATTTTAAAAATATAATTTGAAATATTTCACTAGCAGACTTTGTTTCTACTTCTCTATATAATAATAGAGATAATTATATTCTCTATATAATTCTATATCGTAATAGAAATTGAATCTAAACTCAGAGAGAAAAACTAAAATTTGTCCAAGAAATGGAGTAGTGAAAAAGTATTAACCATCAGAATCTCAAAGAGCAAAATGACAACAAATAACTAGTATACTTGTAAATCATTATATGTTATTTATAGTTAAAATATAATTAATTAATGCTGGGAAAGATTGAGGGCAGGAAGAGAAGGGGATGACAGAGAATGAGATGGTTGGATGGCATCATTGACTCGATGGACATGGGTTTGTGTGGACTCCGGGAGTTGGTGATGGACAGGGAGGCCTGGCGTGCTGCAGTTCATGGGGTCGCAAAGAGTCGGACACGACTGAGCGACTGAACTGAATAATTTACTACATTAAATCTTCAAATATAACCTTATAAAGTTTCAATGTTTAATATAAATTCATTTTTAGTTTTAGTCTTGTCTTGAATTCAGCTTCCACTTCAGTTCTACCATTCTGTGGCCTTAAATGATTTATTAAAAGGGGTTTAATATAATAAAACTTCTTGCACATGAAAATATAAATGATATCCTCCTAGAGACTTTTCAGTTTAATTTTGCCCTTAAATATTTGGTCTTTTCTTGATTCTCATTTATATTTTCTTACATTGAAAAGTCTAGTTGTTCATACTGCTTCATATAATTATATATTTTATAATGATTCACAAAACACAAAGCTTAAATTTTGAAATTGTAAATTATGACTTATATCATGTGCAAAGTAGTCAAGTGACCAATAATCACATTAGGGATCCTTATTCCTATTGTACAGTTGATAAAATTGATATCCAGAACTATCAATGTGCTTATAAAGTGAAGGAGCTGAAGCTGCAATCCACGTCTTTTGATCAAGTACTTTTACATTTTGTATTGTCATAAGACTTTATAGCCTCCTGCAGAATAAGAGTTGTCTATAAGTAATCTTAAATTTTCTCATGCCAATGGACAATTCAATTTAAAAATTGAAAATGTGTCATTATGTCAACAAATAGAAAAGCCAATATGAGTTTTAATTTTATGATTTTTAGTCAATCATAAGTCAGTGATTTGATGCTTAAAGTATCCCTGAAAGAAATGAGGTTTTTTAAATCATTAAATAGCTCCTAGGAAAAGAAAGTAGGATTAAAATAAGAGCATTAAAATTAACCAAAAATAAAGCAGAATGAAAACGTTGCTGTGTATAATTAATGCACAATAATTTAACATGATTGCCTACTAACCAGATGTGTCTCTTGTAAGAAATTAGATAAATTTATTTAGAGTGGCATAAGATTATAGTTTTAAAACCTTGAAAACATTAAATCAATATTTATCAATATTAATATTAAGTCAATATTTGGCTAATTAACATATCCTTTATATTTAATGAGTGCTCATCTCACACGCTAGTAAAGTAATGCTCAAAATTCTCCAAGACAGGATTCAGCAATACATGAACAGTGAAATTCCAGATGTTCAAGCTGGTTTTAGAAAAGGTGGAGGAACCAGAGATCAAATTACCAACATCCGCTCAATCATCGAAAAAGCAAGAGAGTTCCAGAAAAATATCTATTTATGCTTTATTGACTATGCCAAAACCTTTGACTGCGTGGATCACAATAAACTGTGGACCATTTTTAAAAAGATGGGAATACCAGACCACCTTACCTGCCTCTTGAGAAATCGGTATGCAGGTCAGGAAGCAACAGTTAGAACTGGACATGGAACAACAGACTGGTTCCAAATAGGAAAAGGAGTGCATCAAGGCTGTATGTTGTCACCCTGCTTATTTATCTTATATGCAGAGTACATCATGAGAAACGTTGGGCTGAAAGAAGCATAAGCTGGAATCAAGATTGCCGGGAGAAATATCAATAACCTCAGATATGCAGATGACACCACTCTTATGGCAAAAAGTGAAGAGAAACTAAAAAGCCTCTTGATGAAAGTGAAAGAGGAGAGTGAAAAAGTTGATTTAAAGCTCAACATTCAGAAAACTGAGATCATGGCATCTGGTTCCATCACTTCAACTGAACTGAACTGATTCACAGCAGATATATAAGAATGCACACAATATGTTAATCTGCAACACCTCTCAAGAATAAATGAATATGGTGGAAAATGGAAACATTTTATTGTTTATATAGAAAAATTTTCAATGATTCCTTGTATCTAACCAGTAGATATCTTATTAACTAATATGCCTTATATCTTAGTCTCAAAATTGTGTTCTTTGATTTTTATGCCACTAAAACTTTAGAATGCTTATACCTTCCTGGGATGTTATTGGTAACCATCAGTAGGACAGGAATGTATAAATATGCTGAATTTGCAAACTAATAAAAAATGATCTTTTAACCAAAACCTAAGTTACTGTGAGCCAGTACTGACTAAAAATTAAAATGGACTGGAGTATCAGTTCAGTTCAGTTCAGTTCAGTTCAGTCACTCAGTCATGTCCGACTCTTTGTGACCCCATGAATTGCAGCACTCCAGGCCTCCCTGTCCATCACCAACTCCCAGAGTTCACTCAAACTCATATCCATCGATTTGGTGATGCCATCCAGCCATCTCACCCTCTGTCATCCCCTTCTCCTCCTGCCCCTAATCCCTCCCAGCATCAGTCTTTTCCAATGAGTTAACTTTACCATCATCTTTACCACTCCAATGAGTAAACTCTTCACATGAGGTCACCAAAGTATTGGAATTTCAGCTTTAGCACCTGTCCTTCCAAAGAACACCCGGGACTGATCTTTTGAATGGACTGGTTGGATCTCCTTGCAGTCCAAGGGACTCTCAAGAGTCTTCTCCAACACCATAGTTCAAAAGCATCAATTCTCTGGTGCTCAGCTTTCTTCACAGTCCAACTCTCACATCCATACATGACCACTGGAAAAACCATAGCCTTGACTAGATGGACGCTTGTTGGCAAAGTAATGCCTCTGCTTTTCAATATGCTATCTAGGTTGCTCATAACTTTCCTTCCAAGAAGTAAGCATCTTTTAATTTCATGGCTTCAATCACCATCTGCAGTGATTAAACTCTGACACTGTTTCCACAGTTTCCCTGTCTATTTCCCATGAAGTGATGGGACCAGATGCCATGATCTTAGTTTTCTGAATGTTGAGCTTTAAGCCAACTTAGACTAACCTAACATGTATAATATCATATAAGAAACAAATCGCCAGTCCAGGTTTGATACAGGATGCTTGGGGCTAGTGCACTGGGATGACCTGTATGGATGGTACAGGGAGGGAGGTGGGAGGGGGGTTCAGGATGAGGAACACATGTATGCCCATGGCAGATTCATGTTGATGTGTGGCAGAACCAATACAATATTGTAAAGTAATTAGACTCCAATTAAAATAAATAAATTTAAATCAAAAAAGAAACTGAGATGTTGAAATATAGCAGAATTCTATGGTCTTTTCTGGGATTTATCAAAAACTTAAGAAATTATATCTTTATTTTAGCAATGAAGTTATTCATCAACTCAAAATAATGAATTCACCAACATATCTCATTTCTCAAAAACTTGTAGGCATGCATTTTTCTATATAAAACAAATATAATATACTATGTTTCTCTTGAGAGTTTTCATATGAAAGTTCACTTATTGTAATATCAAGGATTTTTAACGTTACCTTCCAATGGAGAATTATTTACATTTGAGGGTTTTTTTTTCTTATCCACATTATTAATGCTGGTTCCCATAACAATAGTGTGATTAACTTTACAGGTAAGCCCAGAATGGGTCTGGTATTGATAAGCACTTATAATCATCTGCCTAAGACTCAAGAATAATAAGAATTTACCACTCAGACTCCCCAAAGTAATTTCTATGATTCATATCAAGTACATCATTATTATAAAGTAATTTCTCCAACACTTTACATTTTTAAAATAATCTAGATGAATCCAGTCCACTAAAATTGCACTTGAGCCTATTTAATTTCCTGTGATTTTATTATATTAGCAAAAAGATTTTGTTTGGGTTTGGGGGTTTTGCTTGAATAAGGCTCAAGTTAATAATTTAGGTACTTAAGTGTTCTTAACTCAAGGATATCCCCTGATAGTCATTTCAAGAATAGCTCTATAATATTCTTCAATTCATCTATTACACAATTAATGAATGCAGGGAAATTTCATTCCACTCAGATTTTTTTCTATTTTGTCACCAAAATTCATTCCTTGGGTCTATTTTCATTTATAAAAGGCCCATGGACTGCATGGATTGAAGACCTGTATTTCTCAGCTAAAGGTCAAAGAGTGTTAATCACAGCTTCATTATTGTTCTCAGCCTTCATTAAGAGATGCCTTTTTAAACTGATGGAAAGCCCTACTTAATCTGGCTTTGTTAAAATTACTCAGGTAGGTTATCAGGATGAAAGAGTAGGGAAGCTAGGAAGATGCCTTAGGGATAATGTGCCCTCATGTATCTATCTTTCTGACTCTAAAACCAAGGTAACACTGACAGATCTTTGGAAAAAGAAAGTTCAGACTTAGTATTAGGTTTTATTTATAAACATTAGAATTTGATGATTTCAATTACTGAAAGTTAATGAAAGCACAGCCTATTCCAAGAGGATTTCTGCAAGGATGTTCCATTTCTTCAAATAGCTTTAAAATTTCTATCTATCTAATATTTGTCATGACTAAGATCATTCATATTTGTGCTGACTGCACTTTCTGGCATTCATCCATCAAAAATATATTTATGAGATATAGCGAGTACCTATGTTATAAAACACACTTTGCATTATTAGTATGTAACTAGACACACCAACTGGGTTCCCCAGATGGCACTAGTGATAAAGAACCCGCCTGCCAATGCAGGTTAGACAGAACAGTCAAGGGTTCAATCCCTGGGTTGGGAAGATCCCCTGAGGAGTTCACGGCAATCCCTCCAAGTATTCTTGCCTGGAGAATGCCACAGCGAAGCCTAGCAGGCTGCAGTCCATAGAGTCGCATGGAGTCAGGCAGGACTGAAGTGACAGTACACATGCAGACATATCAGCTATCTAATTCATGTTAATATGATTATGTTCTAGCCACTCATTTTGTTTGAAACAAACAAACAAAAAAAGGAAGCACTAAAGTTTCAAGTATCTTATATCCAGTGTGCACGTATTAATAGACATTCAATTCAAGCTAAACACATTCTTCATTGTTATACTATAAAAACCACTTTACTATACCCTGAGAGGCTATAAAAAGATATTAAAACAGTTCTGTAAAGTTGATTACTCTTTGAACACAAATATACTTGTAGTATAAAAGCAAGCAGAGTATGATGCATTATTTTGGTGATATACCATTTTATGGAGCTGCAGAGAAATGTGTAGTTATTTTTTGCTGGAGTCAGGTACTTTACATGTAAGCACAGAATGGGCCTGGTATTGACAGGCTCTATTTTTAAGGAGGTAATGAGTCAAATCTTAAAATATGAGTAAAGAAAATCTTAATGATGGCATTGGTGGAACATATGTTTTTTTTCAATAAAAGAAGGTCATGAATAAGAAGATATTTGACAGCAGGCACATGTAGTTAGATGTATGTGAACATCCTTTGCAGACTAACAGGTCAATGGTAATTCTCAATATATAGAATATGGAACATACAACTAAGAGTAAGACATATGGAGCTGACATTTTAATAACAAGAATAGTAATTCATTTAGTAATTCAAGTGTAAGTTTTTCATAATAAGAGTTTTTAGGAGATATTGAAATATTTTATGCTGGGGAATGACATGACACTATTTTAATTCCCAAATACTCACTGAGGTTGCTGTTTGTAGAGTATGGGAGGGAGGTGAAAGTGAAGACTGAAAGAAAGATCAGCTTGAATGTTGTTGCTGTATTCAGTTGAAAAATAAAGGTAACTTGACATAAAGTAGTTGTAATGTTCATGAAAAATACAAGCTGTTGAAAATAAGGTTAGAAAGATAGGACCTGGAAGTTGATTACATGTGTGATCTCAATTAAAGGAAAGTTATCATTCAAATTAATCATGTTCTATTATTTGTTACTATTTCTTGTTTGGAGAGATACTACTCTCCCTTTTCCTCTACCACATCAGTAGTCTTGTATTTCTAAAGAAAAAATCTCATTACATAAAAAATTCTAATAAGCTCAGAATTGAAGAACAAAAGGAAGACAGTAAGATTGGATTCTTGGTGCTTTTTGATCATAAAAATAGATTTTAAAAACTCTATTCTTAGCTATTGAAATCATGAGCCCATTGCCATTACTGAGAGTTCTGTAAATGAAGATAGAAAGTAGGATTGTTAATTCCTTTAATTTCAAATATCTTTTTTTCCTCCTGGCTAATGTGAATATCCATGTCAGAAATGATATTACCAATTTCCTTTAGGTTATAATGATCATCAACCTGTCCTGACCAGTTAAAAGCATATACGCCATTCAGCATCTGAAACTAATACTCTTTTTTTTTTTTTAGTCCCATGGAAATTGCCTGTGAAATTCATAGGAAAATATTCTTTGTCACAAATTTGAAATGTGCAAGGATAAGTTTTGATATGGTTTCGATGTATCAAAATAACACATTTCATGCTGTGTGATAAAATTTTCACCACTGTCAACCTCAGAGAAAAATAATATTTTAACAAGTTTACAAGAAAGCAAAACATGCTTCATTATCGCTTTGAATATTTCATGAGATCAAAGGAAGTATGTTTTTTCCCAGAGAAAAATCTGTTTTGTTACTGAGAAAAACTTGTTTAGATTTAAAAAGGTCAACATTTCTGAGATAAATGTTATATTTTTACTTAAAAATAAGAATTTCTAATTTTTTTCAGTGTTAAATCCCACATTCTAATACATACAACAAAATTGTGCTTGTAAATATTCATTTTGAATTAATATTTCGAATGAAAAAAGCTAATTCTTTTTTTTAAACATAAGAAGGAAAAACAAAATGTTATACAAAATTAATTTTGGTGTTGGGTAGTATAATGTGTTGAAGCCATTAGAGTATGATATATCTCCATCTGCATCTGGAAGCTCCCCCTCACTACTATGTGTTCTTTTTTTTTTTTTTTAATTAATTTTTTAAATTTAATTTTAAAATCTTTAATTCTTACATGTGTTCCCAAACATGAACCCCCCTCCCACCTCCCTCCCCATAACATCTCTGTGGGTCATCCCCATGCACCAGCCCCAAGCATGCTGTATCCTGCGTCAGACATAGACTGGCGATTCAATTCTTACATGATAGTATACATGATAGAATGCCATTCTCCCAAATCATCCCACCCTCTCCCTCTCCCTCTGAGTCCAAAAGTCCGTTATACACCGCTGTGTCTTTTTTCCTGTCTTGCATACAGGGTCATCATTGCTATCTTTCTAAATTCCATATATATGTGTTAGTATACTGTATTATGTTCTTAAACTATTTCACTTTTCTAGGCCCTTATATAGTCTGCTAGGTTACCATAACTTTTAAATATCAGAGACTGAGTGGCTTAAACACCGTAAATTTATTTCTCACACTTCTGGAAGTTGACTGTCCATGATAAATGTTCTGGTAGGATTGGTTTCTTTCGAAATCTCTCTCCTTAGCTTGCATGTGGCCACCTTTCTGTGTTCCTACATGGTCTTTCCCCTGTGTATGCATGCCGCCCATTGTCTTTCCTTTTGTCCTCTCTTCTTCTTATGAGGACATTAGTCACATTGGAAAGGGCCCATCCACAGGGCCTCATTTTAAATTAACTACCTTTTTAAAGGCCCCATCTCCAAATATACCTACATTCTGGGGTCCTAGGAGTTAGGACTCGACATATGAATTTTGAGGGAAGAACAATTCAGTTCATAAGGGCCCTAATCAAACGAAGCAGAGACATCATTATAAAATAATCACATAAATATAAGCATTGAATATAAATTAACTAATCAATCTAACTTGACAACTAATAAAATTAAATCAGACTTTAACATAACTACAAATATAATTTTTGAGAGAGTGTGGCAGACTATTACTTAACTCTAAATATATATAAAATCATTCATATCAGCACAATATTAGGATGAAATAAAATGTCAGCATCAAATGAAAGCCAAATTTGCAAAACTGAAATTCTAGGTCTTACTAAGATGTATCTCCGCTTGTCTTTCAGTTGATCAATGCATGGTTAGTACCTCAACTCATCTATAAAATTGTCTCTGTAACCCACCATTTTGTTAGCAATGTGTGTATCACTTTGGAGTAGGATTATAGTTATTTTATTGTCTGGAGAAACGAAATGCTGATAACAAATGTATCTTTTAAATAACTGTTACATTATAAAGCAGGTAGAGAAATATTCACCCTTTATGTATTGAAGATAATCTGTCAGAAACTAGTTGCCAATATTCTTAAATAGTGATCTAGTAAACATGCTCATGTCCAATATTACTAGTACTCTAAAACTTTTCAGGACAGACTGGCCAATTCATGGATGATAACAGTAACAAAACGACACACCTATGTTAAAATGTTAGAAATTTTCTTATTTGAGGTTGCTATGATTTAAAAAAAAATAAATCCAGACTGATGGGGGAAAGCAAAAGAGAAATATGCTATAATTTTTTAAAAAGTTATTAAAATATTATTTCTACAGACAGTAAAATGTAAAATGCAGGATATCCTTCATATTATCTGCATGATATTTCAGATAGATGATAGGTAAGTAGATTAATAGATATAGAGGTATACAGATGTACAGGTGATACTCGAACAACAAGAATTTGAATTGAGGATCCACTTACATGCAGATTTTTTTAAAAAATAAATATGTTCAGAACTATACAGTCTGCAGTTGCTTGTATCCAAGGATGTGTAAAGTGATATGGAAGACTGTGGGACTTGAGAATCTGCTGATTTTACTGAGTTGGAGCCCACTCTCCCACTTTAAAAAAAAAAAAAAAATGAATCTGGCTAAAGGTTTTTTGATTTTGCTTATATTTTTAAAGAACCAGCTTGTATTTTCACTGATCTTTTCTAAATATTTTTTAGTCTTCATTTCATCTATTTCTGCTCTGATCTTAATGATTTCTTTCCTTTACTAACTTTTGGCTTTGTTCTTTTTTTTTTTTTTTTCCCTTCTAGTTCCTTTAAATTTAGGTTGCTTATTTCCATTTTTTTCTTATTTGCTGATGTAGGCTTGTATCACTATAAACTTTCTTCTTAAAACTACTTTTGCTGAATTTTGGATGGTTGTGGATTTGTTTCCATTTTTCTTAAGGTATTCTTTAATTTATTCTTTGATTTCTTCAGTGGTACATTGGTTGTACAGCAGCATGATTTTTAGCTTCCATGTCTGTGGTTTTTGCAGGGTTTTTTCCCTTGTAGTTGATGTCTAGTGCAGAGTGTTGTGGTCAGAAAAGAAAGCTGCTTGATACGATTGATTTCAACATTCTTAAATTTATCCTGAGTACTTTTGTGGCCTGGCATGTGATCTGTCCTTGAGAATGTTCCATGTGTACTTGAAAATAATGTTTTTTCTGCCACTTTTGAATGGAATGTTCTATATATCTCTATTAAGTTTATTTGGTCAAATGTTGTGTTTAAGGTCAGTGTTTACTTAAACTGTTGTTTAATGCCAGTTGATTTTCTGGATGATCAAAGACCCCAGTTTTTTAAATGTGAAGAAGACACTGGAGATTCATGTATCTGGAAATGCAAATGTTGAATAAGTGTATTCATTGTGGTTCAGTCACTCAGTAACTCAGAGCTTACTGAAAGCTTACATTTATATAATAAGTGTATGAAGTAGTTTACATCAAATATTCCTTCCCTTGAGAATTTATATTATCTTGACTGAGATGGACAAGAAACACATTTTTAAATAAATATGTGTCAACATGAACATATAGCTGTGTATATATGAATTGATAATAAAAATTTAAGGTGCAGTAAGCATATAGAGTGAATAGACATTATTTATTGAAATCATTAATATTTATTAAACATTTATATAAAAGCATACATCTAAGCTTTATATAAAAATATTGCATTGAATATGCCTGGCACTTTTGATGACATTTCAAGTATCCTAATTTTTTTCTAAGATGCATAGAAACTAACGGGTAAAAAGGTTAAGTTGCTTGCCCAAGGCACACAAGCTATCAAAACACAGAGTGTGGATTTCAGGATTTTGAAGCTCATATGTTTGAATATTTTCTATGTGGCCAGATTTATCAAAGTATATTCAAAATTACTAATTTGTGTTTAACTTTCTCTTATTTATAAATTCTAGAAAATCATATCCCTATGACCTATTCTTAACTTAGTTTTCAGTGTATGAACTCACATTTCACCTGTCAGAATGAACATTTGGCTTATAAGATATTTATTTTAATTTATTTAATTTTCCTTCTTAAACTGTTCTGGTAAAAATTTATATCCTTACTGCAAAACAGTCACAGAAGCTATCAAAATAAGAATTTTTTATTGTAATGTTATATATATAATTCATATTTGAACAGAGCAGAATCACCTTGATTACTCAGTTCCTTCAGTGTTTTATTGCTTTATTCAGTAGCTTATTATGTGAGTATTTCTAAGAAAAAAATATTGTAGCATTGAAGCTTACAGTGAGAAATATAGTTAAATTCTATTTTACATTATTTTCTTCAAATCAGAAATTTCCATATTATAATTAAAGAGAGTAGAAAGAAAAAGAAGATAGGTATAAAAACACTTACTTAGAAGAAAGAATCATTTTTTTCCCCTTTCCTTGAACATCTATGATCTTTCTTTACATAGCCTTTTCCCAACTGTATGCAGAAACATCAATTTGTGTAAGCAAAATTCTTTATAAAGACTTGGATTACAAATTTTTTTATTGCTTTTTAATAGATAAATTATACATTTCATTGACTAACTAATACATTGTGAAAACAGTAGGATAAAATTGTTTCATCTATAAATAAAAATACAAATTATTTATCTATATCATGTTCCAATTTTTTTTTATCTCAGATATTTTGAATGAGATAAACTCAACATGTTAGAGAAATTTATTCTGCAAAGTGCTAAATATATGTATGTGAATATAAATGTATATTCACACCCAGATTGGCATAAGAAGTTTTATTTTGTCACATCAAAATTATACTCTATTTATAATTAAAATGTCTACTCATCTCACTTTAAAAAACTGTCCATGCATCACATATACTTAGAAGAAAAAATATTTATCTGATGTTTAAATTAACTGTTGACAATACATAAAGGTTATATGATGGTTTTAGGTACTTAGGGATTGTGAGAATGAATTTCTTAGAGATTAAAGATACCTATTTTCAGGTATTTTTCTTTGTTAACAAGTAAATGCCATTCCAATACATTGAGATTTCCTGCTAAATACTCAGTATATTAAAATGGAAACTAATGGTAATTATTAACCTTTATATCTTATTAAAATAACTGTATAAAATAATGAATTCAGATTTTCAATAAATACCTTTATTTTCAAATTTTTCTTGTAAGAAATGCATGTTAATATTGAGCTATAAATACAGATGATAAATTCACAGGATTATTTTTTTTTTCTTCTCTGATTTCAAGCACTCTCATTTATTATCCCAGATACCTTTCTTATCCTACCTATGACCCAGTTGTTGAGGGGGATTCATGAATATGTATCTGAGTGTAATGAGGGTCAAGTTGAAGCAAGGTAATGAACCAGCACTCCTGTGCCCTCACTCTTCTCTATGGGAGTCAATCATTTCTTAATGTGGCACTTTCCATAATATGTGGAGGTCAGGGGTGCCTTCTGCCTCCCACTCTCTGTCCCCTGGAGGTGCAAAGGCAAGGTATTGCCTTAACAGAATCATTTCTACTGAAAATTCTTTCCATTGCATCTGAACAAACAAGAATAGATAGAATCATAGATATGCATGTTAAAAACGTTTTTTTATTCATAATATGATGTTTTGGATTACTCAGGTCATGCCTGGAATTTAGCTGTGAGATCAAAGTCACAATTCTTGGAGAACTTTGCATGAACAAGTTTATTGATTTTTCATTTTTGTGAATTTGCCTTTGAAACATAATTGCTGCCCTTAACAGGGTACATGCTACTAGGAAAAAAAAAAAAGCTGAGTCTATCCAGATTCTTTTGTTAAGTTTTGGTTCAATTATCCTCAAAAGGTCTATTTAGGTATTTGTCTGAAATAGTCCTTCTATATAGGAGAACACATATCAAGGACTTTCACCGCGAGCTTATAAATCTGGTCTACAGTAGCACATAAACACCCACTGGTCCTGTATATCAATGAATAAATTAAGCTGCTAGTCTTTAAAAGTAGCTACTACTCTTTAAAAGTAGGAGAAGGCAATGGCAACCCACTCCAGTACTCTTGCCTGGAAAATCCCATGGACCATGGACGGAAGAGCCTGGTAGGCTGCAGTCCATGGGGTCACTAGGATCGGATACGACTGAGTGACTTCACTTTCACTCTTCACTTTCCTGCATTGGAGAAGGAAATGGCCACCCACTCGAGTGTTCTTGCCTGGAGAATCCCAGGGACAGAGGAGCCTGGGTCGGACACGACTGAAGCGACTTAGCAGCAGCAGCAGCTTTAAAAGTAACTAAAAGAAATTCAGTTTTAGTATGAAAGCAGAACAGGTATTAAAACATATTTTCTGACCCATTACTTATCTGTTTTAATGGAGAATATTAATATTCAGATGGGATAAATGGAATGAATTGCTCCTCACTTATATTATTTAATTTTGAAAATATGATGAGTTTTTATTTTGACTCTAAAATGGCGATTTTTAACAGATAATTTGTCATTATAACTTGAAATTTTGTACCTTATAAAATGTTTCAAAATTTATATTTCTTATGTTTGATGATTCCTCCTCAAGTTACAGTTTCTCTAATACTGGAAAGTTCTACTGAAAATTACCATCTAAGTACAAATGAAAACTGTGACTTATATACCATTAAAATTACAACTATTTTTGGAAGGGCTTAAAAATGATATAATCAGCCTTCAGATTCAACCTTATCTAAATCTGGGGTGGTTGAATCTACAGATGTAGAACCTGAGAATATGGAGGGTCAAATCTGTGTTTCATTTTTCTTAAAATCCTTTACAACTTGTTTAATTTTAAGACGGATGTTTTTCCATGAGTCTTTTAAGAAACTACATGTATATATGTGTATATATGGTATAGCTAAAATGCCAGTAACTCTAGTACAAACAGGTTGTTTGTGGATACACAACCATGGTTTTAAAATTTTGTTGTCTTTCATTTTATGATAGTTTAAAATTCTACCTTTTTTGTTGCCATAGTTACAGACCTTGATCGAATAATTTATTTAAGAGTGTTAAGTCTGATAGGACGGTATTCCGAACCATTGTTTGTCAAACTTGTTTGTTGTCTTCAGTTTTCTCTTCCTTCTTTCATGTGTAATTTTGTTATAAACTTTCAGTACCTCAGAAATGCATTATATTATGAAAAAAGAAGCAGTTGGGGGCAGGAGAAGGTCACCAATATTTCTATAAAATGTACCTTGCAATACAAAGGTAAAATCCAGTTATTTTAAGTGGAGGAAATAGCAATACTCATTTAATTAATTGATTAAGATACCATTTTGTCAGTATTTTGTCTCAAAAAGAATGAGTATTCAATTTGCAAGCTGATATCAACTATGTGTTTGCATTTATATGGGTATTTTTTAATCAAAGGCTTCTATAATAAGCATCTAAATTTTACATGAAAAAGCTCACCTTCTTATGAAGTTGTAAGAGCACTTCTTAAGAGTCAATGTTCCTTGTATTTAAGCAAATATCTATCTCACATTCCATGATACTCTTCTAAAGCAGTAGTTAGAAATCCATTGCACTTTGTCTGCACAAGTAAGATTTCCAACACCTTATGTAGAAAACTCTGATAAACCAACCTGTTTGGCAAACTGATGTGTCCTTTGTTATGTTTGTATGGATGCCTCCAGATTATTTGGACTAGAGCACAGAGAAGACTGACAGTAAAGTAAGAGGGTCATAAACCAAAAAATGAGACTGTAGAATTTTGAGCCTAAATTTCATTTTTTGTATCGAATTTTCATTGAAAAATTAAAAATTTCTCCAACTTATTGTATGTTTTCTGTCCAAGACCTAGAACTTATAATATTTAAAACAATATTTTCACCTTAGGGCAAAATTGGAGTTCTCTCCTTGATACCCATCCCTAATTTAATATAAAATGATCATTTTTCTTGGTATTTGACAACAGCTTTTATTATTCTTATATTCATTACCTGTGACATAATTATAAACTCTTTGGGGATAGCAGTTATTTACTGTTGATTTTTATTGCTTTTAAATTAATAATAATTCTGCTGTTTCTATTAATGTATAAGCATTCCACTAAAATTTGTGAGTGAATGACTTGCATTTATAAGCAAAATATTTAAACATTATACATGGAATTTTTAGTCAGCAAATAAAAGTATAATTACATTAATCAGCCATGGTTAGGTATAAAGAGTGAAGCAATAATGAATAGATAGAGGACAAAAACTAAAAGCAATGCAGAACAAGAATGAGGAGAAGTGATCATAGCAATCAGCAATGGGCTGAAGCAGATCGAGACTCTAGCAGCTGTAGTAGCAGCAGCAGCAGCAATGGTCAGAAGTGGTAACAGGCACAGGGAAAAGCAACAAAACGCACAGCAGCAGGGTGGAAAAGACATCACCATATAAGAAAGAGGAACGAGTACCATCTTGGGCGACACTCTCATCCAAGGAAAATTAATGTAAGTAAAAATACATTTTAGTACATCCTAGTAACCAAGGCCTCGGTGACTCAGAGGTTAAAGCGTCTGCCTCTAACCCAGGTCTCCCACATTTAGAGGCAGACGCTTTAACCTCTGAGTCACCAGGGAAGCCTTTTTAAGGGGTTGGCTGCTAAATAATAAAGAGCCATACATGCATTCATGGCTTCTCAGTGCAAGAATCTTGACCATTCAAATGATCACACATCCTGTTTTTGAAAAGGATACTGAAAATAGTGGATTTCTGAGATGATATTATATTAATACTCTCTCTCCCCCCAATTTGTCTTTTCTCCTTTCATTCCTTTTTCTTTTTTCTTATTAAAATCTTCTTTTCTTTCTTTATTTTTTAACTAGTGAATCAAAGGGAAAAATACACAATTCCTAACTCATTTTAAACAAAAGCATTCCCCCCCACCTCCTTCCCTTTTCTCCTCTCTCTCACCCAATAAAATTCTTATCAGAAGATATTCCATGGAGTTTTAAACTGTATACTGTAGAAATGAATTTGGGTGAGTACTGGCAATTGTGACTGTTAATAAATATTTTGTAAACCTTCCTTTCCTGAGGGATAATAACTGTGTGCCATTAAAACTGAAGAATGTATTCTCAAGGGCAAGCAGCAAGTAATTAATTTATTTTTTCTTATTTGGAAAATTAAATTAAATGTAACTACTCATCCCAAGGGTAAGAAAGTTGAAGCTACCTAATGTATTCATCAGAATATTGGAGTATCCAACACATCAGCACTTCTCTTTATATAAGATGTTTATTTTTCTTCTCTTGTCCTTATAATTTGCCATTGTAAACCATATTCTAAATTAATTTTTAATATTCTTATTCTGTAAGTAAGTAAGTAAGTAAAGTCACTCAGTCATGTCCGACTCTTTGCGACCCTGTGGACTGTAGCCCACCAGACTCCTCCGTCCATGGGATTCTCCATGCAAGAATACTGGAGTGGGTTGCCATTTCCTTCTCCAGGGGATCTTCCCGACCCAGGGATCGAACCCAGGCCTCCTGCATTGCAGGAAGATGCTTTAACCTCTGAGCCACCAGGGAAGCCTGTAGGATAGGGAAAATAATAGCGCTCTCCCCAGCCCCCTGCCAAAATTCTTGCATCATCCCTGGTAACTGTGACTATGTTACCTTACATGGAAAGGGAAAATTAAGGTTTAACATTAGTTTGTTAATCAGCAGCTTATTCAGGTGAATCCAAAGTAATCAAAAGGTTTTCAAAAGGGGAAGAGAGTGACAGAAGAGGGCAGAGTACTGCAAAATGAGACAGATTATTGGCTTTGAAAATGGAAGAGAGTGAAACTCTAGGAATACAGGCAGCCTCTGGAATGGGAAAAGCAAGGAAATAGATACTCCTGAAGAGTCTCCAAAAGAAATATAACATTGCCACTATGTTGATTTTAGTCAGTGTGACCCATTTTGGAAATCTGACCTCCAGAATCACAAGATAATGTTACCTTAAGTCACTACAAATTGTTGTATCAACTTGTTATAACAAGCATAGGAACCCAAGACAGTCTGTATAATGGGTTATTATGAACCCTAAACATTGTTGAGTCAATATGTGGATTTTTCTTAAATTGAAAATATAGTTGATTTACAATGCTGTGTTAATTTCTGATGTACAGCAATTATTTTTGACTTTTGAGGTAATCAATCAGGCCTATAAAATAAAAATGTATTAAAGATCTCCAGTTTAAATAATTATTTGCTCTGATTATTATCATTGAATTTAACTGATATGAAAAGTATTGTTATTTTCATTGTATTTAGGATTTTCATGATTATTTGACTGCAACATAAACTCAAATTTAAGATTTAAAGTCTTAGATTGCTAGTTGATTTCAAAATGAATTCTCCAATCATGTTAGTAAGAAAGCATCATATTTCAAACTGAGCTATAAAATTTAAAATATAATTACATTTCCCTGACATATATTATCAATTTATTAGGGAAATCTTCTTTAAGGAAACAAATATATATGAGATGATTATGTAATAAAATAAAAAATAGTTATTTCAAAATACAATCAATTTAAAAAATGTTAAAAATCAATGTGATCTTTGTTTGTAGTGCTAGAGGAAAGGTTTCTATCCATCCATCTGTATGAAAGTCAGTCAGTCATGTCCGGCTCTTTGCAACCCCATGGACTTCATGGGATTTTTTAGACAAGAATATTGGAGTGGGTAGCCTTTCCTTTCTCCAGGGGATCTTCCCAACCCAGAGACTGAATGCAGGTCTCCCACCTGCGTTCTTATTCTGGTAAAGAATGTAGGCATATTCTTTACCAGCTAAGCCACAAGGGAAGCATCCATCTGTGTATTTTCAATCAAATCTCTTTTTTTCACATTGTATCAAAACTTTGTCTTCGATACAATATGACTATAAAAATATAATATTTTTCATGAATTTTATGGTTAAGATTATATTTTGTCTTATTATTTTTCACATTTTTTCTCCTCATTTCTCTCTCTTGATTGCAATAATCTTTGAATTGTTCTTCCTACCTTGATTATAAACGTGAGAAACACTCCGTCTGCAATGTTCTTTCAAATTCATTTTGGGGAGTGAAGTCATTTACATTTATTAAAACACTGCTCAAAGGTACTTCTCTCTGTGAAATCTTAACTACTTTCCTAGGCCACTAAAGTTGCCACTTTCAATGCAAATTATAAAATATTTTGATAGTACAGTTTTACCTGCCATTATCATTATTGCTTATATGTAATTCCCCTGCCACAGAAAGTTAATTATTTAAAAGCAAGAATACAGCACAGCATCTGGGACACTTTATCAATGTTTATTGAACATGTTAAGTATGTGATTAAATTCTAGGTGTGTGCCATTTAATCCAAGAGCCTGAATTTTTTTTTTTTTTCTGGTGAGATGTGAGGTATTGGCAGTATGATGTATATACTTCACTGGATGTCCTTAACTACTCCAAACCAGTTAGTAGATAAAACTGGAAAGTGCTTGGTGACAAATTAATGTATTTATTAAAGAATCTCATTTTGGGCAACTTGTTTTAACCTCCACATGCTGGGTACCCACTTAATATATGGTACACTAGAAGAAGCATAGGGAATATTTCACTCTAAGTGGGATAATTCATTTTACAGAAGTATTTAAATCCCTTTCTGTTCAGTTCAGTAGAGCCGCTCATCATGTCCAATTCTTTGTGACCCCATGAACTGCAGCACACCAGGCTTCTCTGTACATCATAAACTCCTGGAGCTTGTTCAGACTCATATCCATCAAGTTGGTGATGTCATCCAACCATCTCATCCTCTGTCATCCCCTTCTCCTCTGCCTTCAATCTTTCCCATCATCAGGGTCTTTTCAAATGAATCAGTTACTTGCATCAAGTGGTCAAAATAGTGAAGCTTGAGCTTCAATATTAGTACTTCCAATGAAAATTCAGGACTGATTTCCTTCAGAATTGACTGGATGAAATTCCTTGCAGTCCAATGGACTCTCAAGTGTCTTCAACACCACAGTTCAAAAGCATCAATTCTTCGGGGCTCAGATATCTTTATAGTCTAACTCTCACATCCATACATGACTACTGGAAAAACCACTGCTTTGAATGGACAGACCTTTGTCGAAAAAGTAGTGTCTCTGCTTTTTAATATGCTGTCTAGGTTGGTCATAGCTTTTCTTCCAAGGAGCAAGCATCTTTTAATTTCATGGCTGCAGTTACCATCTGGAGTGATTTGGGAGTCCAAGAAAATAAAGTCTGTCACCATTTCCATTATTTCCCCATCTATTTGCCATGAAGTGATGGGACCGGATGCCATGACCTGAGTGTTTTGAATATTGAGTTTTAAATCAGCATTTTCACTCTCCTCTTTCACTTTCATCAAGATGCTCTTTAGTTCTTCTTCACTTTCCACCATAAGAGTGGTGTCATCTGCATATCTGAGGTTATTGATATTTCTCCCAGCAATCTTGATTCCAGCTTGTGCTTTGTACAGCCTGGCATTTCACATGATGTACTCTGCATATAAGTTAAATAAGCAGGGTAAAAATATACAGTCTTGACATACTCCTTTCCCAATTTGGAACCAGTCTTTTATTCCATGTCCAGTTCTAACTGTTGCTTCTGGACTTGCATACATATTTTTCAGGAGGCAGGTAAGGTGGTCTGGAATTCTCTTGCTTTTCCAATGATCCGATAGATGATTGCAAAATGATCTCTGATTCTCTGCCTTTTCTAGATTCAGCTTGAACATCTTGGATTTCATGGTTCACTTACTAATGAAGCCTGGCTTGGAGAATTTTGAGCATCACTTTGCTAGTATATGAGATGAGTGCAACTGTGTGGTAGTTTGAACATTCTTTGGCATTGCGTTTCTTTGGTATTTGAATGAAAACTGACTTTTTCCAGTCTTGTGGCCACTGCTGAGTTTTCCAGATTTGCTGGAATATTGAATGCAGCACTTTCACAGCATCATCATTTAGGATTTGAAAAGTTCAATTGGAATTTCATCACCTCCACTAGCTTTGTTTGTACTGATGCTTCCAAAGGCCCACTTGACTTTGCATTCTAGGATGTCTGGCTCTAGGTAAGTAATCATACCATAGTGGTTATGTGGGTCATGAAGATCTTTTTGTACAGTTCCATGTATTCTTGCCACCTCTTCTTAATATCTTCTGCTTCTGTTAGGTCCATACCATTTCTGTGCTTTATTGTGCCCATCTTTGCATGAAATGTTCCCTTGGTATCTCTAATTTTCTTGAAGAGATTCCTAGTCTTTCCCATTCTATTGTTTTCCTCTATTTCTTTGCATTGATCACTGAGGAGGGCTTTCTTATTTCTCCCTGCTGGTCCTTGCATCTCTGCATTCACATGGGTGTATCTCTCCTTTTCTCCTTTGCCTTTAGCTTCTCTTCTTTACTCAACTATTTTTAAGGCCTCATCACACAACCATTTTGCCTTTTTGCATTTCTTTTTCTTGGGGATGGGTCTTGATCACTGCCTCCCATACCATGTCAGGAACCACAGTTCTTGAGGCACTCTATCACATCTAATCCCCTTGAACCTATTTGTCACTTCCATTGTATAATTGTAAGGGATTTGATTTAGATCATACCTGATAGGTCTAGTGGTTTTCCCTACTTTCTTCAGTTTAAGTCAGAATTTTGCCATAAGGAGTTAATGAACTCAGCAACAGTCAGCTCCTAGTCTTGTGTTTGCTGACTTTATAGAGCTTCTCCATCTTTGGCTGCAAAGAATAGATCAATCTGATTTCGGTATTGACCATCTGGTGATGTCCATGTGTACAGTAGTCTCTTATGTTGTTGTTAAATGTTGTGTTGTGTTGTTAAATGCCTTTATTTTTATGCTTATAATCTATTTTGCTTTTCAACCTATTAACCACTAATCCTGTTTATATGTATTCATAATTTAAATGTATTTTATTTCTTTCTTGGATGCTGAATAAATATAGAATAATCATAATATTTGAAATGCAATCACACTGCTGGGCATACACACAGAGGAAACCAGAATTGAAAGAGACACGTGTACTGCAATGTTCATCGCAGCACTGTTTACAATAGCCAGGACATGGAAGCAACATAGATGTCCATCAGCAGACGAATGGATAAGAAAGCTGTGATACATATACACAATGGAGTATTACTCAGCCATTAAAAAGAATACATTTGAATCAGTTCTAATGAGGTGGATGAAACTGGAGCCGATTATACAGAGTGAAGTGAGCCAGAAAGAAAAACACCAATACAGTATACTAACGCATATATATGGAATTTAGAAAGATGGTAATGATAACCCTGTATGCGAGACAGTAAAAGAAACACAGATGTTTAGAACAGACTTTCGGACTCTGAAAGACTCTGGGAGAGGGTGAGGGTGGGATGATTTGGGAGAATGGCATTGAAACATGTATAATAGCATATGTGAAATGAATTGTCAGTCCAGGTTAGATGCAGGATACAAGATGTTTGGGGCTGGTGCACTGGGATGACCCAGAGGGATGATATGGGGAGGGAGGTGGGATCAGGATTCAGGATGGGGACCACCTGTACACCCGTGGCAGATTCATGTTGATGTGTGGCAGAACCAATACAATATTGTAAAGTAATTAGCCTTCAATTAAAATAAATAAATTTATATTTAAAAAATAAAAATAAATAAATAAATAAAATGAAATAAAGCCTTGTCTCTTGAGTCTAGAGGACTTAAATCCCAGTCCTAACACTGTGTTGGTAACTCTAAGCAAGTGAGTAAAGTTCTTGGTGACTCAGTTTCCTGAGAATGGATGGGAGACTTTTCATACTAAGCAGGCTTCAAATGCTTGGAGGTTTCAAAAAGGGGATATGCTACATGCAGTCATGTTAAAGGAATAACTGCTTATAACATTGGTATTTCTTCTCTTCATGTGTTCATTTTAATACATGTTATACCTAGAATGGTCAAAGTACTGACTAGTAGTAAGTTGTACACCAATTTGTGAAGATTTTAACATTAAAATAAACAGAATTTTTTTTTTCAAAATCTCTTCACATTTCTGATTATAGTTGATTTACAAGAACAAACCTGGTTACATTTAATTCAATAATAATAATAATACTCATCTTTTGATTAATTATTGTTTTAGAGATTCTGTGTTAAGACCTTTATATGCCTTTTTTCATTTAATTCTTCACCTTAAAGATTATTTTAATTCTCATTTCAAAGTTGTGATAACTGGTGCTTAACGATATTAAACAACCTACACTCTAAGTGATGTAAGCAAGCATGATTCCCCTGATGATTGAACTGTAGGGCTAATAGCTAAGGACTGTGAAATAACTCTTCAAGTCTAAAATGAGGTTAACATAAGCTAAAAGAGATTGCAAAATTGTAAAATGTTATATAACTCAATTAAACTTGTAAGGGTATTGATGAACTTTACTATTAAATCGAATACATTATGAAGAAGAGTAGAGTTAGGGTGAAACTGTATTCTGGTAAGCCTGAATTATATATTGGACCAGTCATGCTTAATTTCTATGTGGTTCTTGAGGGAGATTATTTACACGTGTCATAGACAAAAGGGAATCTTGAGCACTGTTTTATTACTATCTGGTGTAATTAGCCACTCCCAATATCTCAATGCAAAGTGTCTTTGGTAAAACTAGTTTTAAGTATAAAATAAACTTTTTTTTTTTTTCATTTTCTGAATGTTGAGTTTTTTTTTTTTCTTTTTTTTTAACTTTACAATATTGGTTTTGCCATACATCAACTTTTTTTTTTAACTTTACAATATTGGTTTTGCCATACATCAACTTTTTTTTTTAACTTTACAATATTGGTTTTGCCATACATCAACATGAATCTGCCATGGGTGTACATAAGTTCTCACTCCTGAACCCCCCTCCCACCTCCCTCCCCATACCATCCCTCTGGGTTATACCAGTGCACCAGCCCCAAGCATCTTGTATCTTGCATCGAACCTAGACTGGCGATTCGTTTCTTCTATATTATACATGTTTCAATGCGATTCTCCCAAATCATCCCGCCCTCTCCCTCTCCCACAGAGTCAAAAATAGAAGTAAAATAAACTTTTTAATCCAAGCAGGTTCACTCTTGAAAACCTTAAATTCTAACCTTGCTATGAAACAGCCACTGTAACCTAGGAGATAAACCACCTGGAGTATATATATTAGGAAATTAATAGTGTCTTAAAATACACCTACTCAGTCCATCACCCTATTCACAGAAATGCATGGATAAAAGAAAGGAAACCTGCAAAAATCAAAATTTCTGCACTATGGGATGCAACTTAGTAAATGTCATTCAAATGGTATCATGGAATGAAACTAATAGGAGAGATGTTCCTACTTCTTTGAGTAAAGCTAAAAGGGCAATTGTCAAAAGAATGGATGTTAAAATCTTTAGAATAATGTATTTTTGTTTGTCTTATTGTTTATGTGTTTTGTTGGTTTGTTTTCATTGCAAATGTCATACTTTAGCAGTAAGCAGCACTGCTTACAGCCAGATATCAAACCCAAGTAGCAGTATTCTTTTTCTTTCAGACTATCTTATGTTTCATAGAATAGAGAAAATATACACAAATACAGAGAAAGCAATACAGAATATTTTCAGTTATACACAGCCCATAAAATTGTGATCCTTTAAGACTTAAATAAATTTATTCAGCACCTGATTTATGCATAGGTAAATGATTCTGAAATTCCTGGCATTAATCTTTTAGGTTAAGACAAATGCATTATCCACAATAATAAACAATGTGGTGTAGTTGGGAAAAAAAAAAGAAAGAAAAATCATTTATCTCAAAGTCATGAGAGATGACTTTGTCAATGCTTTTTCCAAACTGTGAAGACTTTTGTCTTTATTTTTTGATTTTTAACTTTTGAGGGTTCAGAAAACCCTTCCAATTTCATAGTTTGAGACTTTTTTTTCAGTGTATTTGCCACTATAATGCCTACCAGTACTTCCTTAATCCAGATTCTCATCAAACCTCAATTTAATTAGTATAATAGCTTTCCAATAATTATTTCTCTTTCCTCAACAGTGATCTTTCTAGGATACAAGACTGCCACATTACCTCATCTTTATAAACATCTGATGGCTACATACCACCTATGAAGGAATTTTGAAGTTTTTAGCATAGCATGCTATATTCCATAATGTTTCTTAAACCCAGCCACATCCCTTTCATCCTATGTCTTCTGTTCCAAATTTCTGGGAGCAAACATTTTACAGTTTTCCTCTTTCGGACAACTTCTCTTTAATCTTTCTGATATCTTCTTTCGGATAACTTCTCTTAAATTAAGTACCTCCTAATTTTATGTATTTCTCATAATCTTATAGAGTAACCATTTTTGTAATGTTAGAGATTAAAAAAATCAATCATAAAAGTACTAGGTTATTTACCTGAAGTTACACTGTTAACAACTGAGATTGTTTAATTTCAAATCCTATCTTTTTGTAAGTTTCATTTCCCTGGAAAATTTTAGTGAGACTGGAAACTAACCTACCATATTTCATCTAAAGTAACTTTGAACTTCACCTGCATCATCACAGAAAATGACCCAAATTTCTACTTGATCATAATATTATTTTTGATAGAAAGGACAAGAGACACATGTGATGTGAATATTTGTGACTCTTTAAAAAAATAAATTTGAATTCAAAAGCAGGTCAATTTTTTCCTACTTTAAAAATATCAAATACATATATTTACATGTATATGCACTATGTACATGCATTACATATATACATATAAATAAATATATAAATGCAATGAATATCACTTTTATATAACCTATCTATATATGTTCTATACAAATCTACATATTTGATTACTTAATATATATATTTGCCATGTTGCTTTATCTTAGCAGCTGCTGCTGCTGCTAAGTCACTTCAGTCGTGTCCGACTCCGTGCAACCCCATGGACGGCAGCCCATGAGGCTCCCCCGTCCCTGGGATTCTCCAGGCAAGAACACTGGAGTGGGTTATCATTTCCTTCTCCAATGCATGAAAGTGAAAAGTGAAAGTGCTTTATCTTTATAACTATACAATTAGCAAATACATATACATATATATGCAACTAGGAAAATAAACATTCAAATATTTTATAAAGCAAATAAAATATAATTAGAAAACTATTTCATTTTTCTCATTGTATATTTAAGATTTCAGTTTTATATTTTTCCTTCTTTATTTATATTCACATTTCTCATTTCAAATATAGTGCACCAAAAAATAACGTGTCAGTCTTTTTCCTTTTGCTCTCAAATGTTAAATTATTTTCATTTATCCTTCCCTCCTAGCCTGCCTTCTTCCCGTCTTCCCTTCCTTGATCTTTTCTTTCTCTCTTACTTTGAAAATGTGTGCCAACACTTTTCTTATTATTTGTTAATGTTACTTACCAGTTTGTCCAGAAAAATAAAAGCATTACGTAACAAAAATATAAACCAAGTTAGGTTAGCTATCGGCATTATGAACTCTTTAAATAAGGTCCTACTCCAAGTATATACAGAAAAAGAGCCAAAGACCCAGATCAGAGTAGAGTGAGTATGGGCAATAAAGTGTTTTAGTGTCTTCTATTTTTGCTCTTTGTTCCTGTTTTTTGACATAACTTGAAGATTTCCAAATGAAAATACAGAAGTCTGGGAGATTGAAACATCAAATTCACTTTTATTTTATTTCACTAGCTTAAAGGGAAAAAATAGTGTTCTGTGCTTTCCACTGATGGTATGTAGGCTATTTGGGCATCTTTAAGTCCCAGTAGGAAATCCTTTTTCTTTTGTTGTTTGTCGCTAAAATCAGCTCCTGTCTAAAGCTGCCAGCTCTTACACTTCTCTTCAGTTGCTACTATCCGCCACTTGCCCAATTACTTCTCACTTCTTGTATGCAGAACAATCTTGATCTCATGCAACCTTGAATCATTCTAAAAGCTACTCTCAGGACTTCATGGACATCCTTGTTCATTAAATAAGGGTGGCAGTATTCTGATCAGTCACAAGAGAAGGTGCAGCTTCAGTGTTTTAAAGACTTTCCTGAAACTGACATAGGCCATCAGAATGCTCATCTGTGATATTAACAGCATTGATTCTTTAATTCAAAAAGTATGACCTATCATCCTTTTACCATTTGAAACCTGACAATTTGGCTTAAAATTGTCAGGAAATAATACCAAAAAATGAGGAAAGCATGCCCTTCGGGATTAAAAATGTAAACAAATATGTTTTTATCATAGGCTATTTCTGAAAAATTTTCAGTTTACAAAGTTTGAAATACCACCAAATTAGTAAGCATTTGCTAAGATATTTTTTCCTGCTCCATAAACCTTTACAATAATTACAATTAAATATGTGAAGCCTCTCAGCATGCATTTTGCTTCCAAGCTGTTTAGATATGCCTCCACTCTGACCTAATGACACCAAGAAACCCTATTTTACTACGAAAAATGTAGCCACCTCTCATTTCTAATACTAATGAAGATGAGACTATTGAAAAATATTCCTTTTCCCATAAATGTTGTGGCATTATATAAACTTATATAAATATAAAAGCAGAGAGTTCCCTGGTGGCCTAGTGCTCAAGATTCTGAGTTTTCACTGTTGTGGTCTGGGTTCACTCCCTGGTTGGGGAACTGAGTTCCCTCAAGCCATGCAGTGTGCCCCCCGCAAAAGAATACAAGTCAGAATTGTGTATACATGTTCATTGCTAGGAACAATGGTTTCCTAATATTTAAAAAAATAGATAAATCTTTATATATAAACCTAAGCAGACAAAACAAAGTATAAATTAAGAAAAAAATTCATCTTAAAATCCCTCATTTCAAAGCAAGTTTGTCTACGGTATGTGAAATATAGTTTGCAAAGCCAATTCTTCTCAATACATGGGGAGATTATGAGTCAAGGGTGGAAAGGTGTATCAGTTCAGTTCAGTTCAGTTGCTCAGTGGTGTCCGGCTCTTTGCAACCCCATGAATCACAGCACCCCAGGCCTCCCTGTCCATCACCAACTCCCAGAGTTCACTCAAACCCATGTCCATCGAGTAGGTGATGCTATCCAGCCATCTCATCCTCTGTTGTCCGCTTCTCCTCCTCCCCCCAGTCCTTCCCGGCATCAGAATATTTTCCAGTGAGTCAACTCTTCGCATGAGGTGGCCAAAGTATTGGAGTTTCAGCTTTAGCATCAGTCCTTCCAATGAACAACCAGGACTGATCTTTAGAATGGACAGGTTGGATCTCCTAGCCATCCAAGGGACTCTCAAGAGTCTTCTCCAACACCACAGTTCAAAAGCATCAACTCTTCAGTGCTCAGCTTTCTTCACAGTCCAACTCTCACATCCATACATGACAATGGAAAAAATATAGGCTTAACTGGATGGATTTTTGTTGGCAAAGTAATGTCTCTGCTTTTGAATATGCTATCTAGGTTGGTTATAACTTTCCTTCCAAGGAGTAAATGTCTTTTAATTTCATGGCTGCAGTCACCATCTGCAGTGATTTTGGAGTCCCAAAAAATAAACTCTGACACTGTTTCCACTGTTTCCCCATCTATTTCCCATGAAGTGATGGGACTGGATGCCATGATCTTCGTTTTCTGAATGTTGAGCTTTAAGCCAACTTTTTCACTCTTTTCTTTCACTTTCATCAAGAGGCTTTTCAGTTCTTCTTTACTTTCTGCCATAAGGGTGGTGTCATCTGCATATCTGAGGTTATTGATATTTCTCTCTGCAATTTTGATTCTAGCTTGTGCTTCTTCCAGCCCAACATTTCTCATGATGTACTCTGTATATAAGTTCAATAAGCAGGGTGACAATATACAGCCTCGATATACTCCTTTCCTGCTAGGAACCAGTCTGTTGTTCCATGTCCAGTTCTAACTGTTGCTTCCTGACCTGCGTATAGGTTTCTCAAGAGGCAGGTCAGGGGGTCTGGTATTCCTATCTCTTTCAGAATTTTCCACAATGTATTGTGATCCACACAGTCAAAGGCTTTGCCACAGTCACCAGAAATAGATGCTTTTCTGGAACTCTCTTGCTTTTTCAATGATCCAGCAGATGTTGGCAATTTGATCTCTGGTTCCTCTGCCTCTTCTAAAACCAGCTTGAACATCTGGAAGTTCACGGTTCACGTATTGCTGAAGCCTGGCTTGGACAATTTTAAGCATCACTTTACTAGTGTATGAGATGAATGCAATGTGTGGTAGTTTGAGCATTCTTTGGCATTGCCTTTCTTTGGGATTGGAATGAAAATTATAGGGAAGACTTTTTTCTTATGTTGAGATGTAATAGTAATTTAATTATAATAATTAAGATCTGGTCTTTAACAGGTCATTGGATCATAGAATTTACTGGAAGGCAGCTTTGGAGGTCTATTGGTAGCTAGTGACATTTTTTTGAGGGTCAGATTTAAGAATATTTTTCAAAAAGGACAAGATGATGCTTATGTCAAATTATATTCAGAACAAAACTTCAAAGTCTAAATATATTATCATATATTTTCTAAGTCATCTTTAATGTTACAAAGAAGGTCCTAATTTCTTCTTGTCTTTCTCTTTCATTTCCTTCCATGTTAGCAATATCCTAACACTGGATTAATTATATTGATATGTAAACCTTGATTGCCTTTTTTTGATTAATAGAAATTGTTGTTTTTGTTTATCTACATGTTGTGTCCTATTTACAACACATTTAATTTCTTTTTCAATTAAGCATTGCAGCTTTATCTATGTGCTTGATTGTAAAGAATATATAAAGAATAGTGATTTTTATATTTGATTGCATTTTTACTAACTAAAAAGACACATTACTTCTCCCACTCATATATTTTTGAAACTAATAGCTGTTATGTAATAAATATGTTTGTTCTAAATGTATTACATTACAGGCTTAACATGTATGTGGTGTTAATATGTTTCTTGAAGTGAAGTCGCTCAGTTATGTCCAACTCTTTGTGACCCCATGGACTGTAGCCTACCTGGCTTCTCCATCCATGGGATTCTCTAGGCAAGAATACTGGAGCGGGTTGCCATTTCCTTCTCCAGGGGATCTTCCCGACCTAGGGATCAAACCTGGGTCTCCGGCATTGTAGGCAGACGCTTTAACCTCTGAGCCACCAGGGAAGCCTTTACTATAAATTAATAATATGTAAATGATAAAGTTTTATTTATAACATTTATATAATTTACTTACTTTATTGGATTGATTGATTTATATTGATTACCTCTCAAAGTGATCAAATGCTTGAGAATGAATTTATAGAAAGCATAAAACCTATGTAGTATATTTATAAGCCAACCATAAATAAATTTCATACTGTAAGTAAATCATAATGATGTGAATGATGTTTCAAGGCAGTTCAGTACCCACTAATACTATCACATTGTCATTTACAATTCTCCTAATACATATGTCCATTTCTTATACATACTATCCATCTTATACATACATATTGTCCATTTCTTCATTATTTATGAGTGAAATATTAATACAGTTATTAAAGAATCAAAGTAAATCAGTGAAGAGATTCTGAAGTGATATACTTAATTCTTATGTTATAGTATACATATTTAATTTTTTTAAGTTGTTAGGTGATTAAAACTTTTCCACATAGTACTATTAAAAGCTATAAGAGAAGAAAATGTAAGCACATTTTATTAAATATGTTTTTCTCAGCTCTATATTTAATTTTTAAATTATGCAAAGCATAGCCTACTTAATAAATACATGTGATCCTACAAGTTTGTTTTATTCATCTTTAAAACAACATATTTTGCTTATGAATATTAAAAGTAGCATATCTATAAAGGAAATTAGTAAATTATAAAATATGTTTAAAACTAAACTTGATATTTCATTCATTCCAATTTACATTATATATTTTTAAAAACTATTTTTGTCAAATATTTTTTTCAAGACTAAAGTGAAATCAGCCCCAAAATAGTTAACAATGCTCATCTTAGAACACCTGAGTTCTTCAAAGATTGAAGCACTATAGAGCTGATGAGGGGATATTTGAAGTGCCAATCAAGGAACTGTTCCCAAATCCTCCCACATGGTTGAAATCCTGCTGTCAGGAACATATTGGAAAGTTGTTCGTTCACTTGAGGTGACAGATACAGATTGTGACAAGCCTCATATTGGGACTCAAGCCCTAGGGGTTAACACAGAATGAAATGAGGAATGCAGAATTAATGGTGAAAAATGTCACTTGCCAATCTCCCTACTCACAACTTATTTCACTTTGGACTGCAGTTCACAGTATTATTTGGGAAAAGAAAACAGTCATAGCTGAGATTTTATGTTACATTTTATATTTAAATTCTTAAGGTATAGTTTCTATATTTAATAATTAGAAGATCTAGTATGATTATTTTCATATCATTTAACTGTAGGTTTTTAATCCTAGTGAAAATCAGATTTACTCACTATAAATTTAAACTGGAAAAAATTGAAAGGAGAAATTGTATCTTAAATTTGAACACTTACTTGACTATCTGAATATATCACTCCTTTGGCAGTGATAAATTACTGTCTGTATCCATAAATTTATTTTTTCAATAAGACAACATAACTCTAGAGCTCTTTTTTCAAAGAACCTAAACATTCAGCTTCCCTTGTAGCTAAGTTAGTAAAGAATCTGCCTGTAATGCAGGAGATGTAGGTTTGATTCCTGGTTCGGGAAGAAACCCTGTAGAAAGAAATGGCAACCCACTCCAGTATTCTTGCCTAGAGAATTCCATGGACAGAGGAGCCTGGCGGCCTACAATCCATGGCATCACGAGTGGGACACAGCTTAGTGACTAAACCACCACCAAACATACGCCACAGATTTCAGTCGAGAAACCACTTAAGTCGACTTCTACTCTAGTGTAAAAACATTGGAAGACTTTAAAGCATTATTTTTGTAGAGATGAAATTTAGGTGAAAATAATAATCATGAACATATAAGTGAAATTTTTACAAGAAAAGTATCAATAATTAAAAGCTCAACTTTGCCTCATAACAATTAAAGTAGACCAAATTTCTAGCCATTCTATTAAAAGTTTGTTAGTATTGGCCCTTTGTGTGTAAATAGGAAAAGCACTTAAAATCTAGAGATTACATACACACGCATACAGACACACACATTCTCATAAACTGTTACCAAGAAACTAGAAATACTGATACATCTCATGTTGTATTATACAACTGGTGAATATATCTTCTGTCAGATTCCCAAGGAAGATTTGTCAAATAATTATAATAATTGAGAAAATAGTGATTATATAACAGAACACAGAAAAATTTTCAGTGAATTTCTGAGATCATAAACTGTACTTGTACTGTAGTTTTATTTCAATACAATATATCTGGAAATTAACACTGTAAATTAAATTAGCAGTCCTCAATCATATGACAGTTTTTTTAAATGCATTGTTTCAAGAAAGAAATAAAATAAATAAATTAGAAGTTGAAACATTGAAACATATATGAAATCTGACTATGGAAATGATCCTCAATTAAAAAATCTAAAACTTGGAATGTTCTTATTCAAAGATAAGAAATTTAATTAACTAGTATTTATCTTTGAATTAAAAATGTTTTAAAAATTAATAAAATGGAGCAAGTAGTAAAATTAAAAGTAAATTCTTTAACTACAGAATAAAATTAATTATATGTTTAAAATGATGGAAAGAAAATGTTCACATATTTTAGAAGTTAAAAAGAGAAAGAAAAAGAATAGACATGGGAAAAATTTATATACTTTGAGAAACTGCTAATTTGAAAATATGGTAAAAATGAATAACACTTTCTTATAAAAATTAAAACTTTCCATCATTTTGGATCACAAAGCATGAAGAAATATTTGGATTTATAACAGTTTTCAAGAAATAGATCTTCACTCTATACAAAAATACTTTAAAATTCAAAATGTTCACAATTATTTTTTCTTTACTATAATTTTTTCTACATTCATCCTATAGTGTGCACGTATGCAAAATATAAAAATGATTTTTCATTTTTTAGTTGCCTTATGAAACAGGTTTTTAACTTCTTTTCATAAATTATGTCTGATAAATTTATTACTTCCCCATGGATATTCAGTCTTGTCAGCATAATACATTCCCAATAAAAATTAAATATCAACACACTCTTCGCAGTATTGACAGTTATACAAAACATGAGACAATATAATAATTTTCCTGAAAAATGGCATGTTTTGACTTTATAGTCACTGATATTCTGTTAATGAGACATGTGACAAATGCTGATTTCTCTGCTACTTTTCATATAGTATCTGTCACTAGTATATTAACAATCATCATTTTTGACCTGGAGGCATAAGTATGTGAATTTTCTCAATTTATTATGGAAGAATATTTTTTCTTCTTTTCTTCCTCCTTTCCTTTTTTCCTTCCTCCATCCATTTTTTCTTTCCTTCCTTCTTTTTTGCCAGTAGACAATTAATCTCCCTACCAAGGAACTTCTTTACTGGAATAAATGTATTAGATGATTTTAGAGGAAAATGAATTGTTTTTCATAATAACACATTGCTTTATATACTAACTGATAGCAAGCTGAGAACCACAACATGTTTAGAGGCAGTGGCTGATGGAAGCGTGAAATCCAAAGAGGGCATAAAGAAAGAAGAAGAATTTTGATACTAGGAGCCTAGGATTCCAAAATGATATGAGTGTACTTTTTAAAATTTATTTATATTTTGGTTTGTGGTCTTCTCTCCCCACCATAAGCCTCCTATCCCTATATGTATAATAAAATATGTGTTTATATGTAAACACATATTAACAAAGAGAGAAACATCTTGTTTAGCATCCTTGGTAGACTGTAAACTCCTGGTAATTTTTCTTAAAACTCCTGAAAATCTCCTTGTTTTTGCAGATTACTATGTTAGAAATAGCCATTTATGTATCTTAGGTATTGGATAATTTTATGTATCATCTTGTGTATATATAATTATGGAAACCACTAAAACTGACTAACAGGGTGTAAAGTAAACTTATTGTTGAGAATCAGAGTGAGATGTGATGAAAGGAAAAGGAGTGAAAATTTGATGAACCCAAATCAGCTTTGTACCCAATCAACTCAAGACAACTCAATCAAGTCAAGACAATAATAATCTGAAAGTTATTTTAAATTAATATCTTATAGAAAGAAGTCTTGTCAGCTAAGAATTAACCAAGTATAAGATATTCAAAATGGTTATTAATGTAATAACATATTTTTAACCCTCTAAAATAAGTAAGACTAGATATAATCTGGTAGAACAAAGTGGATTGGTAGAATAAATCAATATTCAGATGAAGGCTTCTTATATAAATGGTTTACACTGATTGACTTTCTGATGGATTAATTTTACTTTGTGTCAGTGATGGACACAAAATTGATCAGATTCTACAAGCATAAATTTTAATTGGACTAGTGAAAGTGTGCCATAATAAAAAAGTTCTTCTATAGTACCCACATATAAATATCGATACATGTATACAGAGAAGAGAAGTTGTTACCCTTATTTAAATGAGACATACATTTATGAATCATACAATTCTAAAATTTTCTTTGAACTATTTTTTTTCAATGTTCAAACAGGTAAAAGCAATAATATTCTTATAATGCATGCCTAACCTTCCAAGAAAAGTAATATGTTAAAAAGATAATGGCAAATTGACTGACCTGATGTGCAAAGTTGAAATTTGGAGGGAGAAAATTAAGAAAGAAGGGCTAGGGGAATTTTTCCCATTACAAACATGTCTCATATCCTGCTTCATATAAAAGTCTTCCTTTTCTATTAATAGGTCAGTTACTTCAGCATTAAATCATTCTTTCTTGTGCCCAACCTTAAAAAAAAAAGCAAACAAGCAAAACATTTCCAGACCTCACTCTTTGCTCCAGCTGTCTCTTAATTTCTCAACTGTAAGACTCTTTGATGTGCTCTTCTACACGAGATGTCTCCAATTCTGCAAACCTCCATTCTATTTTGAACACAACCTAGTTTTTGATTTTTTTTCTATGACAGCTTTACTCTATTTTCTCTTTTCAAGGTTATATTTATCCAGTGGATATTTCTTCATAGTAAATTCTATTTACTGGACATTAAAGGCATTGAATTAATCTGTTTTCTTCTAATCTCAATGACTGTTCATTCTTTCATGAGCAAACTCTAAGTACTGGAATGCCCTATGTCTTAGTACTGAGAACATTTTCCTATCTTCATTCACTACCGAAAGGTTCAATCTTATGACTTTAAATTATTTACATATCCCTAATTGCATTAATTTTTATCTCTAGGATGGATCTTTCTACAAATTACAGATTAACTCATTCCCTTATTTGTCATTTCTTAATTGCATAATAGTTATCTCAAACTTGGTGTGTTACTAGTGAATTGGAGACTTTACCTCAAAAATTGCATAGCCATGTAAGCAACCAGTGGGCTAGCCAAGTGTGAAAACAAATCTACAAAAGTAGATAGAAACAAAAATATTAACATCAATATGTCTTGATATGAGTGGAAGCAGAAGAGGTCTTGCTATGTATCTTCTTTCACTACCTACACAATTTCACTCATTTTTTTTGAGATTGTGGCTGCCAGTCTAGAGTCCATATGGAACACGAGTGAACCATAACACACCGTATTCATGTTCCACCCTATATCCCATAAGCTTAACTGTGTTCATCTGTAGTTGGAAAAGAACAAGTTTTTAGCATATGCCAGCTTTCCCTTTCAAGAACATGTATATCTTTTATTTTCTGTCAGGGGGCATTTTACAGCACAGTGTCGACTTGCATAGCTGCCTTCAGACAGAATCCTTAAATGTGGAGAGCTTCCTCTGAGCGACTTCACTTTCACTTTTCACTTTCATGCACTGGTGAAGGAAATGGTAACTCACTCCAGTGTTCTTACCTGGAGAATCCCAGAGACGGTGGAGCATGGTGGGCTGCCTTCTATGCGGTCGCACAAAGTCGGATATGACTGAAGCAACTTAGCAGTAGTAGTAAGAGATGGAAGTCACTAGATTATGCTCTAGCCTACTCAGCATGTAATGGAATGAATCTGAGTTATGTCTCACACAGCCCCGATTGCTTGACTGACTGACAATACACATTTTTCTTGTCTTTCTTCTTTTCTGTCTTACTTTGCCCTTTCTCCCATTTTGCTTTCTGGGATTTTCATCCAAATAAACTATCTGCATCTATGTTCTTGATTCAGGTCCTGCTATGGAGGAAAACCTAAACTATGATAGGTGTCAATAAAAGACTGTTCGAAAAAAAAAATGCAATATTTTTTCAGTTATGTGAAGGATAGCAAGGAGTTTAAAAATTGAATAGTGAAGAGTAAAATATCCTAGATAAAGTAAATAGTATATGGCAAATTAGAGAGCCATAAAAAATAGTGTCCCAAGGCTGGACAGAAGACCAGGGTGGCTTTGTTATAGTGATTGCAGGGGAGAATGACAGTTGATTTTAGAGAATTAGCCTGGGGCCATAGTAATTGCTTTCAATTTTGAATTAAGCTGAGTAGGAAATCACTGCAGAATTATAAACATTGGACATAGACACAAAAATATAATTCTGCCTGCTTTGCTGCTCCAGATCAGGACAAGTTAGAATTAGTGAGACATGCAAAGGTATAAACTAGGGCATTAAACAGACTAGAAGGATACAGAAAACTACTTTAAGTTTGAAATAGTAGTACTCGCTCTTGGAATAAATCTAGATGAGGAAGAAGGAAATAATCTTCAAAAAGAGAAGAAAAATAGAGATTTCTCAATATAAGGATAACAGAACTATTTATTGGCCTATCTCTAGAGAAGGAAATTTAACAATACATTTAACATCAAAATACAGGTAGATGACCTAGAAATTCTACTTAATAATTTTAAATATAAGTATCAATTTATAAATTTATGTTTTTATATAATTTATTATACATGTAAACAAACAGTAAAGGATCTGCCTGCAATGAGGAGACCCAGATTTGATCCCTGGGTTGGGAAGATCCCCTGGAGAAGAGAATGGCTACCCACTCTAGTACTCTTGCCTGGAAAATTCCACTGACTGAGGAACCTGGTTGGCTATAGTCAATGAGGTTGCAAAGAGTCGGACATGGCTGAGCAACTAACACACAGACATATTTAAATACCATATGTTATAATATGTATTGTATATATTTATATACACTTATAAAAATTCAAGTATTATGTACACTTGTATAAATAACATTGTTTGCTGGTTTATGCAATGATGTATGTACAAGGATAATCGCTGAGATTTGGAAAGGCCTAAGAAGAGAAACAACGACTATGTTCAATATCCCACTGTCTATGGGACATTTATAAATAATATGTTATTCAATAATTGCAAAGGAAAAGAAAAAAATATATATACTGATAAATAAGACTTAAGAAATTTATTACCAAAAAAAGCAAGGAGCAGAAAGCTTATGTAGTTTGCTGCCACTCATAACTTGCAAATTAAATTTGTTTCTTAATTCAGTAAATGCTTACTGAGCTTTAATTTTCATAAGAATTCTAGAATTAAGGAATGGAGTGATGAAAGTGTTCCAGATTATAGTTTAGCATTTTTTTTTTAATAAATATTAACTTTAGAGGTGTTAAAAGCATTGGGTCTGGTTCCACTTCTCTTTTAACTTTGGAAGTGAAAGTGAAAGTCCCTCTGCTGCTGCTGCTGCTTAGTCCCTTCAGTCGTGTCCGACTCTGTGAGACCCCACAGACAGCAGCCCACCAGGTTCCCCCGTCCTTGGGATTCTCCAGGCAAGAACACTGGAGTGAATTGCCATTTCCTTCTCTAATGCATGAAAGTGAAAAGTGAAAGTGAAGTCGCTCAGTCTCCATCCATGGGATTTTCCAGGCAAGAGTACTGGAGTGGGTTGCCGTTGCCTTCTCCGGAAAGTCCCTCAGTCGTGTACAACTCTTTGCGACCCCATGGACTATACAGTTCATGTAATACTCCAAGCCAGAATACTGGAGTGGGTAGCCCTTCCCTTTCCAGGGGATCTTCCCAACCCAGATATCAAATCCAGGTATCCTGCATTGCATGCAGATTATTTAACTTGGAACTGACTTTTAAAATGTTAAAATCACTTTTAAAATTGTCATGCCCACAGAATTTTGACTCCCATCATTATGGTTGTCACTTATGGAATTTTATTAATTCCTCTGCCTTCATTCTCTTGTATTTCCTTTAATTTTGCATTTCCTATCAACTATGACAGTCAGCTCTCATTGATATCCTTAGGCAGTACTCACATGACACTTTGGGGCACATTTTAATTTTTTTGTCAAAAATTCTCCAGTAGCGCCATAGAGAAATTGCAGTTATTAAAAAATGTCATTTTTAAAGCACAATGGTAATTTAAATATATTGATAACATCAGGAAAGAATTAAATACAAAAGTATTATTTTCTCATAAATTGCTTAATTAAAGTTGTGTGAGCCTTCACAAATACTAAATATTCAGATAATATTTTCCTAGTGTGTTACACTAAAATAGATGTTGATTATTCAATATAAATAGCCATCTATTTCAAAAGTAACTATATCCAATGAGATTTTAGGGAAATAGTCATGTTTACTTCATTTTGCTGGATGTGTAAATTATTAAAGCATTTTGGGAAAGTTAGAAATTTCTACAGAAGTTGAAAATACACAAAACCCTGCAAATAATCTCTCCTTTGGCAATAATTTCTATAGGAATAAAATCTTTATGAAACAAGAATATATGAGCAATTATTTTGATTGCAGAATGGATTGTGGTAACATGAATTTGTGAATAGCACAAACATCAGTATGGGCTTCCCTGGTGGCTCAGATGGTAAAGAATCTGCCTCCTAAGCAGAAGACCTGGGTTCAATTCCTGGGAAGATCTCCTGGAGAAGGTAATGGCTACCCACTCCAGTATTTTTGCTTGGAGAATTCCATAGACAGAGGAGCCTTGCATGAGGTCACAAAGAGTTGGACATGACTGAGTGACTAACACTTTCACTTTACAATAAATATCAGTATTTTCACTTTTCATTAAATATAGTAATGTTTAAATAATCTCTAACACACACCCATTTTAGTATATGCTTGTCAATTAATGAGTGAGTCAGATCCATAATTTTTGGCCTTAATAGAATGTGAAATTCTAAATGATGTTAACGTGGAAGGTATACTTAGATTACATTTTGTAGGAATAAAAACTAATAATACAGCATTTCAGTGATTCAAAGTCATATTTTTTTTATTTTAGCATCATAAGGCATGCTTCTTCTTAAGTGATGAGAAAACAATTAAATTTCATTTTTAAATGTTCTTTTTTAGTGTTAAACTTAAAAATGTTTATAATCAATATCTTCTTAAATCTAGTGACAAATCACAATAAATAACATTTATTGAACATGCATAATTCTATATATATAATTTCAAATGTACCATATTCTTGCAAAGGCAAATATAATGTCAACTTAAAGAAATACACACAATGTATGAGTTGTGAGCTTAAGTTTTATTCAAGGTCTTACTGAGGATAAACCCGGAGACAGCGCTGAAGAACCTTTCCAAAAAGGTACAAGAAGACCCAGTTTATATATATTTCTGGCCAGTAAATACGTGTAGTCAAGCCTATATTTTGGGAAAATATTACTGCTAACCACAAAGAATAGATATTTCTGTTAATAATTTTAGTGCTTTTCTGTGTATAGAGAGTTGCAAATATCTGGGATTACTGAAATTCTTTCTGAGATAGGCATCTATCTAGAGGCTCATTTATCCAAAGCATAGAGGGCCACATCTTGCTTTATTGTCAACCTGAATTCTTCTTAGGGCACCATTAGTGGGCATGGGCAACTTTAGTGGGTTCTGTCTTAACACTTGCATAACTGTGTGATGAGCTACATTCTTTGTTGTTCTTTGTTCACAATAGAGATAAAAGCAGGTCAGTGACTGCCAGATTTTGTGTTGGCTACTAATGGACATGAGGACTATTTTGGGCATGACAAAACTGTTCTATATCTTGATTGTGGTGGTGCTTATCACCTAGATGCATTTTTCAAGACTTGTAAAGCACTGCATTAAAAGAGTAACATTTACTGTCTGTAAATATATCTTAATTTAAAACTGCAAAAATCTTAAATGTTAAGTAGGAGATCAAATGACATATCTGCCCTCTCAAAAATGACTGTAATATTCTTTTAAAAAGAAGTTTATGATGTGAGGGAGAAAAATAACTTTTCTAGCATTTTACATTCTTGAATGAGACACTTCTGTGATAAAAAGGTAGATTAATAGAAGAAAAACAGATAAAAGTTTAACAAATAACATGTATACCTTGTTATTCATGGGAGACATCCAGGAAAACTGACTAACTCCTGAAAAGGACCCAAACCACCGCTTCAAATAACATCTCCATCTAAAGCCAAAGATGTTGGGGGCAGCAGAGCCCCATGCAATGGATATGAACTTAGACGAACTTCAGGATATAGTGAAGGACTGGGAGGCCTGGCGTCCTGCAGTCCACGGGGTCACAAAGAGTTGGACACGACTGTGCAGTGCAACTAAACAGCATCAAGAAAAGCTCAGTAAACAAGGCTAAGGTTGTTAATCAGATTTAAATCTTGGCTTCCCTGTTGAGAGTTTCTAGAGACTTAGAGTCACCCTTCTCTTTTTGGTACAGAGCAGAAGACAACTTTACAGATGGAGATTTATTTTATCACAGTAAATGTTTCTCACCAAAGGCTAACTTCTACTCAATTTTTGGAGCTTCTCCTCTGTCTTCTATTTCTTGAAAATGCGTCCTCAGTCAATCCTGTGGTGCCCAATTCTTTGTGACTTTATGAACTGCAGCCTGCCAGGCTACTCTCTCAATGGGATTCTCCAGGCAAGAGTACTGGAGTGGGTTGCCATTTCCTTCTCCAGTGGATCTTCCCAACCCAGGGATCAAATCTGGGTCTCTTACATCTCCTGCATTGACAGGCAAGTTCTTTACAACTAGTGCCAACTCAGCATAAAATAATCGATATACCAAATATTAATATTTTCAGTGGTGTATTTTGCTCCCTTTTGATAACACTTTTTTAATATAATTTGAAGTTTCTATAAGTATAAAAATCTACTGGGATCTAAGTTTAATAATGATTTCCTTTGGGTAGCAGGAGATAAAGAATGAAGAAGGTATGCTAAGTCACTTCGGTCGTGTCCGACTCTGTGTGACCCCATAGACGGCAGCCCACCAGTCCCTGCCATCCCTGAGATTCTCCAGGCAAGAACACTGGAGTGGGTTGCCATTTTCTTCTCCAATGCATGAAAGTAAAAAGTGAAAGTGAAGTCGCTCAGTCGTGTCCGACTCTTAGCGACCCCATGGACTGCAGCCTACCAGGCTCCTCCGTCCATGGGATTTTCCAGGCAAGGGTACTGGAGTGGGTGCCATTGCCTTCTCTGGAAGAAGGTATAGAGAAACTGATAAACTTGTGTGTATATGTGTATGTGTAAGAGAAGTGGGAGGAGGCAGAAATGTGTTTTTATTCACTATTTTCATTGAATGCTTATTAAAAATTTTATGATACAGTTAATCTTCTTAGAGAATTGTCATCTCAATGATGACTGGGATTTTTGTTTGCTCTATTCACTGTGATTTCTAGCTCATAGAATGGTGCCTGGTATACAGTATATACTTAATTAATTTTTCTTATATAACAATGATTCATTAATTAACATAAAATGTTAAGACTCCAGTTCATGTGCAATATGATGTACTCTCATTTGTAGAGATTTTGCCTTGAACAGGTGATATTTATGTCTGATTTTTCTGGCTAGATAGAATTGAAAGTGTTACATAGGCTGATTTTGAATATTGTTGGTTAGGAAGAAAAATGTAATATCTATCAGTTGTTGCTTTTAGCTCTTGATTACCACTTACTAGATAAGTGCCTCTAGGAATATGGTCCAAGTACTTTTAGTCTCATTTTTCTTGCATGTATGTTTGTCTGTTAAGAGTAAATATTTGGTAACTATAAACATAATTTATAATTTACCTTATTTTTATTTTACTAAAGCAGAGATAAATTTTCGTACCTCATTCTATTTATATAACTAAACGTAGATAATGTATATATTTTAGAGATGGCTTGTATATAATTCCCCTTGAAAGCTGAGGAGAATATATAAATTTTAAGATTATATCCATTCTTCTATTATTCTATGATTTTTTCTTTCTACTTCTTTTTTTCTCTTTCTCCTTTCCTTCTTTTCTTTCTTTCTCTTCATTTTAAGTTCATCTGTGTTCTCAGAACAAACTAGTTACCATACATATCTTACTGACCACATTAAACAAAGACCCCACTCTTAGGGACTTTAAGATATAAGAGATTTATTCAGTTATCCATTCAACAAATATTGACTGAACACCTGCTTTGCACTAGACATAATGCCAGGTGTTAGAAGCCTGCTTGCTGTAAACACAGATGAATGGCAGTGTCTCTACCCTTTTCAGGTTTACAACTCTGTGTGGCAGCGAGTAGAGGACATTGAGTAAACAATGGGGATGACTACTTCAGTTCTTCCTGGAGAAAGAAATGGAAACCCACTCTAGTATTATGGTCTGGAGAATTCCATGGACAGAGGGGCCTGGCAAGCTACAGTCCATGGGGTTGCAAAGAGTCGGACATGACTGAGCGATGGACATTTCAATTCTTAGTAATGAGATAAAAATTGTATTTCATATGCTCCTTTAGTGCAAATAAAGGGTCAATTTGACTTACATTTTAAAACTGTCTAGCATAGCATAACTGTGGGCAAATCAGAGCAGTTAACAAATGACCTGGAGATGATAAGGATATTACATATCAACAAGATCCATCATGCCTTTCATTATTATGTCTATAATATCATTTAAATTTCCCAACAGGTTCAGATTTATTATGAGACAGATATAGTATTACATTTTTTTAATCATCATGGTGTTTTGTGAGACAAAAAAAATAAACACATACATTTTCAGAAAGTGACAGAAGCAAACACAATCAAAAATCATCTTGAGAACTAAAATTGCGTTGTGTTGTAGACCACTAGATATTATCTTACCTAGGTCACTAAAAATAACTGAATTTAAGTAGTTTTTTGTCTATTTCAGTTAATTATCTTGTTTTTATCTGGCTATGGGCTATAGTCCATGGGATCACAAAGAGTTGGACACAATTGAGTGACTCAGCGCACACACACACACACACACACACACACACACACACACACACACACACACACATTGTTAAAGAAAACCAGAACCAGGCAGTAGTTAACAGTAAAAACAGATTTTATTAAAAAAATATAGCAATGGAGGAAAAGAGACCTCAGTATAGAATCAAGTTCAGTTGTGATTACAATAAGACCAAGTGGGGATTTATCACAAGGAAAAGACTTGAAGAGAGGGGTCCTTGAATAGAATATTACAAAGTGGAGACATTAAAGGTAGGGGAAATTCTTGCTAAACTGACCTAACAGGTTTCTAGCTGAAGACTTGTGAGGGTGGTCAGATTTCACCTGGAAGATGAAATATTTGATAGACCTTCTGGGTGATCAGATAATAAGGGTAGAGAATTCTCTCTAAATTGATTTAGCAGGATTCTTGCTAAAACTGGGCCATGCATGCTGAGTTAGAAAAATTCAATTTTCCTGAGTAGGGGAAACCTGCTTCTTTCTTCCTGATGACCTTCTTTCCTTTGTGTCTCCATTACTCTCACTGTACTACCATACTCACTCAGAACACTTATTTCTGACACTTCTGGTTGTGAAACATGTGGAATGTTTTTTGCCACAACTAATTCTCTGCAGCACAGCTGCATGTCCTACAATTTAACTCAGTTCTGACCCTATCTGGAGGCTGTGTTAGATCTCACAGATTAAGGGCACAGTCCCACAAGATGACTCCCACCTCACTTCAAATGCCAATTGCCAGTAGTAGGTCCCTAGGCTACCTACAACTTCGACAAATTGGAGTTTCCCACAATGCCTTCCTTGGGTTTAATTTGCTAGAGCAACTCAAAGAACTCAGGGAAACACTTATGTTTACCAGTTTATTAAAGGATACAGATGAACAGCCAGGTGAAGAGACGCATATGGTAAAGTCTGAGTGGGTCCCGAGCACAGAAGCTTCTGCCCCTGTGGAGCTGGGGTGAATTGCCCTCCCTGTGTTAATATGTTTGCCATCCTAGAAGCTCTCTGAAATCCATACTAATGGGATTTTTATGGAAGCTTTATCATATAGGCATGATTGATCATAAACTCCATTTTCAGACCTTCTCCCTCCTTAAGAGAATAGAAAAAGTGAGACAGAAAATTCCCAAAATTCCAGTCATGACTTGTGTTTTCCAATGACAGACTCTCAAACAGGATCCATCAAGGAGCTCAACCAAAGTTACCTAGTGAGTAAAAAAGAGACTCCAATCACCCAGGAAATTACAGGACTTCAGGGGCTCTGTGCCAGAAATTAGTGGCAGAGACCAATATATGTATTTTTTTATTATCTCACAAAGACCTGACAAGGATAGACACTGAAGCCAAAGGTGGAAAAGTTCTTAGAGAAGCCTGATTAAAGTTTAGTCATGTTTATCACTGCATATCATTCCTGGATTTGATGGCAGTAGTTACTAAACTGCTTCCTAGAATAGGAATGATAAACATCACATATTACACATTTAGATGAAGAAAAGTTCAACATGGTCACATTATATTATTTTATTTTAACTCAGTATTAAGGAGAAGATTCTTGAGAGTCCCTTGGACTGCAAGGAGATCCAACCAGTCCATCCTAAAGGAGATCAGTCCTGGGTGTTCATTAGAAGGACTGATTCTGAAGCTGAAACTCCAATACTTTGGTCACCTCATGCGTAGAGCTGACTCATTGGAAAATACTCTGATGCTGGGAGGGGTTGGGGGCAGGAGGAGAAGGGGATGACAGAGGATGAGATGGCTGGATGGCATCACCAACTGGATGGACAGGTTTGGGTAAACTTTAGAAGTTGGTGATGGACAGGGAGGCCTGGCGTGCTCCGATTCATAGGGTTGCAAATAGTCAGACACAACTGAGCGACTGAACTGAACTGAACTTTTTTCTGAAATCTGCTTAAAAAAAATAGGAACTTAAAATCAAGTAATCAATGAAAGAGAATACTCACAGAAAATTTGTTGTAGGTACCATGAGCTAAGATTATTATTTAATATCAAGGACCTTGTTTAAGTAGTACTTACAGGATTGAAAGTCACAAATATTTTAAAGGCTTAGTTAAGACAATATTTATAATATAGAACAAAATATATGTGCAGGGAGTTTGACTAAAATTTTTCCCTTAAGAAAACCAAAGTAGCTACTATTTACATACATAGGCTATGGTAACCAAATTAATGACAACATTTAAGGCATAAGAAAAGAAAGTTGGCAGAAAACTCTCACTGCTTTGACTGAAATCTGTTTTTCTCTGTGTATAGGGTAAATGTGGACACCATCACCCACTTTACACGATGGCTGTGGTGATTAAATAAAGGCACTTTATATTCCTGATTTTGTTTCTTCATTTCCAATAAGGAAAACATTTTGGGTTTACATATAATATTAGTAATTATTCTTTCCTTTCACACTAAATCCAGAATTAATAAGATTCTACTATGTACTAGTGTGGTGATGGACAGGGAGGCCTGGCCGTGCTGCAATTCATGGGGTCGCAAAGAGTTGGACACAACTGAGCGACTAAACTGAACTGAACTGAACTGATGTACTAGTGACAATGTCTTGTTTTGTTAGAATTAACATTCTAATTATTTTAAACATTCCCATGGATCCCTGGAGAAGGAAATGGCATCCCACTCCAGTATCTTGCCTGGAGATTTCTGTGGATGGAGGAGCCTGGTGGGCTGCTGTCCATAGGGTCACAGAGAGTCAGACATGACTGAAGCAACTTAGCAGCAGCAACAGCATGGATCCCCAGTTTTTGAAAATTTTGTCAGTCTGTGTTCTTTCTGTAACATCTCTTCATTGACAATGTCTTTTTAAAGAGATGATAAGGGGTTCTAGAACCAATATTGCATCTCTTTAGCCCATTATAGAGTCTATTCAATCTCTTCTGAAAACTTCAGTTCAGTTCAGTAGCTAAGTCGTGTCAGACTCTTTGGAACCCCATGAATCACAGCACGCCAGGCCTCCCTGTCCATCACCAACTCCCAGAGTTTACTCAAACTCACGTCCATCAAGTTGGTGATGCCATCCAGCCATCTCATCCTCTGTCATCCCCTTCTCCTTCTGCCCTCAATCCCTCCCAGCATCAGAGTCTTTTCCAATGAGTCAACTCTTTGCATGAGGTGGCCAAAGTACTGGAGTTTCAGCTTTGGCATCATTCCTTCCAAAGAATACCCGGACTGTTCTCCTTTAGAATGGACTGGTTGGATCTCCTTGCAGTCCAAGGGACTCTCAAGAATCTTCCCTAACACCACAATTCAAAAGCATCAATTCTTTGGTGCTCAGCTTTCTTCACAGTCCAACTCTCACATCCATACATGACTACTGGAAAAACCATGGGAAAGTTAAAAAAAAAAATCATCAATGATATTATTGCAGATGGGGGCATAGTTGCAAGTGATCTATTCTTCTCTTAAGACTAAATTCCAACTCATGAAAAAGTAGGTCATTTATTCTAATAATAAAGTGTATTTCCAAAGAATCTGTAGTTCCACAGCATAAATTTAATATCATATGGTACCAGTTTCAGATGGTATAGGTTTATGATAGAAAATAATTATGTGTATATGCATTGCTTGTCTAGCTGAGAGATATTATTTCCAAACTGTTAATTTGAATATATAATTTATAATTCAAAGGAAATGTTATAATCTTACAGATGTGAGTAATTTATCCAATTTTATATTTGGTAGCCTGGTTGCATATTAAAACAGAAAATATATATCCTATAAGTTGTCTTGATATCTCAAAAATACAATTTATAAAATGAAATGGAGTATAAGACACTATTTTCTTGGAAAGGAGCTTCATCGTACAGTCATCTTGAAGTCTTTTTACAGGATTAATTAGAAATATTGAGCTTTGTGTGGAAACTTTTTTAGTGCATCTCAAAGGATTTGTAAATAATAGAAATCTGTAGAGCTAATAAGAAATGACAAATGTATTGTATCATATAAAGAAACACTAAAGAACAGGGTTTTTCCCAATTATGTACCAGCACTGAAAGGAAAAAGGAGCTTTTGTCACAGATTCTCTTTCAATTACACTAATATAAAACACTACATTTTAGCTAGTTAATTGCTGTCATGTACCAGTGTAAAGAGAAATTGTTTAACATAAACCAATGTGGTCTTTCCACAAAATAACAATAGACATGGTTACTGAAATACCAGGCCATCTTGTATCAACTCACTCTAAAATGTGTGATTCCTAAACACAAAGAAGTAATTTCACAAGTGTATCAATGTCAAGGGGTCATGTTTTGAAGGTTCAAATTATAGGAGATGATTGCTAAAATAATCAAAGGTGAGGGGAAATAATGTAGTGTATTTTTATGACATTAAATTTTCAAAGATAGATACATGCTCTTTTTATAGAAAATAAAAGCAATCTCTCACTCATGTTCTATAGAAGTTAAACAATTAAACATACAAGTGTGTGAAAATGTCCTCCTCCCAAGACATGTATCTGCTCTCCATATACCAATTTTCTGTCGCAAAGATGATTCAGGAAAGATGAGTGTGAAACACAATTTGAAATATAAATCTTTTTTTATTTACCCATTACAATCATAATAACAGATATAGTGCAGGATAGAAGGACAAGGTGGATGAGATAGCACTTCATGAAATATATGCTTGACCACAAACGTCTTGCCTGGAAAATCCCATGGACGGAGGAGTCTGGTAGGCTGTAGTCCATGGGGTCGCTAAGAGGCAGACATGACTGAGCGACTTCACTTTCACTTTTCACTTTCATGCATTGGAGATGGAAATGGCAACCCACTCCAGTGTTCTTGCCTGGAGAATCCCAGGGATGGGGGAGCTTGATGGGCTGCCGTCTATGGGGTCGCACAGAGTCAGACATGACTGAAGCGACTTAGCAGCACAAACATCTTTAGGGTATTAAGAGGAAAACTAAAAGGTAAATTATCAAAATAAGTTGGGAAATCTGGTTTAATTAAGCTAAGAAAAGTTTCTTAGGACCTCTCAGATTTTTTGATATGCAAGATTATTATAAAATAATTATTATATGTATGCTGCTGCTAAGTCATTTCAGTTGTGTCCGACTCTGTGCGACCCCATAGATGGCAGCCCACCAGGCTCCCCCATCCCTAAGATTCTCCAGGCAAGAACACCGGAGTGGGTTGCCATTTCCTTCTCCAATGCATGAAAGTGAAAAGTGAAAGTGAAGTTGCTCAGTCATGTCCGAATCTTAGCGACCCCATGGACTGCAGCCTACCAGGCTCCTCCACCCATGGGATTTTCCAGGCAAGAGTACTGGAGTGGGTAAAAAGTATAGTGGGGAGTATTTTTAATATTTTGATATTTTTATTTAAGCAAGTGATAAAATGTAAAAACAAGCAAAAAATTAAATACTTTGTATATTTACCCAAATTATATTCTATTTTTTCATGATCTGATCCATCCTTAAAATTCTTGAAAACACATTTAAATAGAATATCTAGCCACATCATTCTGGAATGTTCTTTTATTTCCTTATAAATTCTATATATCATACATATCTATAGATCATGTATAATATCGAAGTCCAGTGTAGATTCATTCACCAGGGTTATAGCAGTTCACAAGAAACATGTGAACTGCTAGGAAACAAACATTTCTTGGAAGAAAAGCTATGACCAAAATAGACAGCATATTAAAAAGCAGAGACATTACTTTGCCAACAAAGTTCTGTTTAGTCAAAACTATGTTTTTTTAAGTAGTCATGTATGGATGTGAGAGTTGGACTATACAGAAAGTTGAGCACCGAAGAATTGATGCTTTTGAACTGTGGTGTTGGAGAAGACTCTTGAATGTCCCTTGGACTGCAAGGAGATACAACCAGTCAATCCTAAAGGAAATCAGTCCTGAGTATTCATTAGAAGGACTGATGATGAAGCTAAAGCTCCAATACTTTGGCCATCTGATGCGAAAAACTGACTCATTGGAAAAGATCCTGATGCTGGGAAAGATTGAAGGCAGGAGGAGAAGGGGATGACAGAGGATGAGATGGTTTGATTGCATTACTGACTGGATGGACATAAGTTTGAGTAAACTCTAGGAGTTAGTGATGGACAGGGAAGCCTGGCATGCTGCAGTCCATGGGGGGGCAGAGTCAGACCCAAGACTGACTGAACTGAACTGAACTGAAGCAAACATTCAAGTGGGGAGAAACAGATATTAAAGAAGGAAACAGTCTATAAATGACATAATCTCAGATTGTGAAAGAAGTGAAAAGATGATTGTGAGGTGGAAATGAAGGTGGGTGGGGAGACGGGTTCTGCTGAATGCATTTGTTTGAGAAAGACCTCTCTGAGGAGCCAAGAATGAGAGATATTTAAGTCCGAGAGCTCAGAGTGCATATTTTGAGTCTGGAAGTTTGCATGCACTGGCACTAACAAGTATCATGTTTTTGTAATGCCAACATCTAGTCCTTTACTCAAGCAGAATTTGGCTACTAGTAGAAACAAAGTAAACTCTGTGAGCCAGTGTATGTGTCTTTAACTTGGTTGGGCAATACAAACTACTAGTTTGTTCTCTATGATTCCATTCAAACTAAAGCTCTTAACTATTTCCTTTTTGTGGAATTCTTTTCTTTTTAAATCAGGTAAGTGCCTGTTCATTTAAAACACACATATGTAAAATATTGATGAGCATGTCCATTATACCCCTATGGTCTTAAAGTCAATTAGTACAGTTAGTTTGGCCCACCTCATTTAATTTGTATAAGACCAGGTTTTTCCTAAAATATGGGTTCTCACCTACCTGCATGGAAATATTTTGGAGATCTTTTTTAAAAATTAAAGATATGTGTTGATATTCTAGAACTAATTTTTCTGACTTTCTAAAGTTAGAACATGAAAAACTGGCTTGTTAAGAGGCTCCCCTAGTGTTGTTTATTCATGCCAAATTTGAGAACCTCTATCCTAAGTGCTATGGTTTTTCCAGTGGTCATGTATGGATATGAGAGTTGGGCTGTGAAGAAAGCTGAGTGCCGAAGAATTGATGCTTTTGAACTGTGGTGCTGGAGAAGACTCTTGAGAGTCCCTTGGACTGCAAGGAGATCCAACCAGTCCATTCTAAAGGAGATCAGCCCTGGGATTTATTTGGAAGGAATGATGCTAAAGCTGAAACTCCAGTACTTTGGCCACCTCATGCGAAGAGTTAATTCATTGGAAAGGACTCTGATGCTGGGAGGGATTGAGGGCAGAGGAGAAGGGGATGACAGAGGATGAGATGGCTGGATGGCATCACTGACTCAATGGACGTGAGTTTGAGTGAACTCCGGGAGTTGGTGATGGACAGGGAGGCCGGGCGTGCTGCAATTCATGGGATCTCAAAGAGTAAAATCTAAAACGCTTATGTCCTCATTATGATTTTAATTTTTATTTATAAACTTTCTTAAATTATAATGTTAATTGAATACTGCTATGGTCTGAATGTTTGTGACCCTCTAAAAGTTATATGTTGAAATGTTAACACCTAAAGATAATTGTATTTGGAGGTACTTAAATTATGAGGATGAATCCCTCATGAGTAAAAGTAGTCCCATTAAACACACACACACACACACACACACACACACACACACACAGGTCCTCTGCCCTTTCCACCACGTGGGAACACAACAAAAATATACTGACTGTGACCCAGGAAGAGCGGTTCTGAACAGAATTCAGCCATGCTGGTGCCTTGATTTTGGACTTCCCAGCCTCCAGGTCTGTGAGAAATAAATTTCTATCGTTTATAAGCTACCAAACATGTGGCATTTTCTTATAGCAATCTAAGTGGACTAAGATAGATAAATCTCCAGGGACATTCAACATTAAAAGCTAGACTAATATATACAGAAATTAACATTTAAAATATTGCTAGTTTTCTAGTAAAACCCTGCTCTCCTGTCACGCTGAAGAGAGCTTCAAGATACTGCTCCATAAACTAGTTCCCTCTCTCCTACATTGGAAATTGGAGAGAGAAAAAATATGGGTACACAGTATATGTGCATATCACATGATTCTCTGAGAATTTTATGCCAATATTTAATTAATTTAGGCCTTCGCTACTCAATATGTGTTCCCTACTGGTGCTTAACTATGAATAGTTCGTTTCTGATCCACCAGGATATGAGAAACGTGCTAGATATATAAATCATCTAATATTTTCTTCAAGAAAGTCACATTCCCCTCCCCCCAAAAAAGGTTGGTGAAACAAATCAGTGTTGTATGTTTACTGCCAGAGTAGATTTACAGACTGGCTCAAGCCTCCTATCTCCTTAGGGACCAGTAACAAGTAGGCTAGCACTGATGGAGGCAAGCACATATGGGCAGAGCTCTTTAAACTTCTTCATCTTTGACATGTTTATGTTCATTTACTCAGCTGGTAAAGAATTCACTGCAATGTAGGAGACCCCAGTTAGATTCTTGGGTCAAAAAGTTCCCCTGGAGGAGGGATAGGCTACCCACTCAGTATTCTTGGGCTTCCCTGGTGGCTCAGATAGTAAAGAATCTGCCTGCAATGCAGGAAACCTGGGTTCCATCCCTGGGTTGGGAAGATCCCCTGGAAGAAGGCATGGCAACCCACTCCAGTGTTCTTGCCTGGAGAATTCCTGTGGGAAGAAAAGCCTGGCATGTTACAGTCCATGTGGTCACAAAGAGTCGGACATGAGTGAGCAAATAAGCATAGCAGACTGAATTGAAACATTCAACTGTGGAAAATGTTTTATTTTGCTTTCAATGGAAGATTTCTGGAAGTTTCCAGGAAATATTTATTTTCTATGAAATAGTTTAAGCTCAAAATAAAATTATTATTTTCTGTATATCCTTAATTTGAATTTATAATTCTTCATTGTTAAGTAACATATATATATATATGCATAGAAGGAATTTAAATGGTAATAATGACATATATTAAACATAACATCACTTAATTGTTGACTTATAAATGAGAAAACATGAGCTTTAGCTTGTTTAATTTCCAGTGATGCTTATTACTTTCTGTTTATAAACTCATAAATGTTTTATGTTCTTTTAATAATTGAATAGGGAGATTGGTATTTACCTGGCTGCTATGGTGAAAAAAAAAAATAGCATTAACCTCGTGATTTAACCAAAGAGACATTAATCAACATTGATGGAAAAAAATAAATTTGATAACATTTTCAAAATAGTTTACAAGTTGACTTTTATTAATTATCAATTTCTTGAAATTGTTAGCATATAGCATGCTATTTAAGACCATATTAATCACTACAAAATTTGAGTTTAAACCCTAATTCTGGTATCTATGTACTATTTAATCTTAAGTAAGTAATATTTCAGATTGCATAGTCTTTAAAATTCTTTAAAAATAGAAGTAAAAACACTAACTGATAGTGTTCTTTGATGGATCAAGGTGGTGGTGGCTTAGTCATTAAGTCATGTTGATTCTTGCGACCCCATGAACCGTAGCCTGCCAGGCTCCTCTGTCCATGGGATTCTCCAGGCAAAAATACTGAAGTGGGTTGCCATTTCCTTCTCCAGAGAATCTTCCCAACCCAGGAATCAATCCCAGGTCTCCTCCAATGCAGACGGATTCTTTATGGACTGAGCTACAAGGGAAGCCCCAAGACATGCAACCAAATTACTAACTCAGGATTAGCATATAATGGGTGCTTTATAAGTTATTGATGTTGATATATATATATATGTATATATAGAGAGAGATACATATAATATATATATATGTATGATGTATCATATATATGGTTAATTTTATGTCTATAAAAATTCAGTAACATGGTGGAAAGGACATAGTATCAGTCCTCAAGAAGTCTGAGAGGGGTATATTTATACCTGAAATCCTATTAAATAATGCCACTTCTAATCTGAGTACTGTTACAAGGAGAAGAATAATTTCATTCACTAAAGAAAAAATTCTCATATTTGCAAGACTAGTTTACTATTGATTGGCCTTGAAGCATGTCAGTACGAACCAAAGTAGTTACTATTGTGGAAAATGACAAACATGACTATAAAAAGACAAATAAAGGAAGAAAGAAAATTCAGGTTTGAAGAAACCAAACAGAAAATCAGCCTTGAGGCAATATGTAGCAATATGTGGCCCAGGTGCTTGGCAGTTTATTCCTTTTTAGATCTAATTAATTGTTTTTATGCCAGAAATTCTGAATGTCTTTTGTAGTCAGTAGTATGGATATTTTAAACTATAACTTTGTTGTCTTAAATGTTGCCAGTATGGATAACAAAGACTACCCCATGTCCAAAAATAAATCAATGCTGATCGTCAAAATTAAACAACATAGAAACACTCAAGTATATTGAGGATTTTTGACATTCATTTATTGTGCTAGGTCTTTTTGTTCAGCTTTAACTTGCTTGAACAATTTTGCCAAATTTAGATTGAAAAAAAAGAGAGAGAAATGAATATATTGAGAAAAAAATACCTATCTAGCACTTAGAGGTTATATCTATCTTACCTCTTTGTGAATATAATATACTGTATCTTGTTGATGTTGCTAATTAGTAGTTTAAAAAGTTTGAACTACCACTTAAAACCCAGAATGATGAAAATGAATGACTCCACATAAGTTTAGGTAAAGGTTTAAGGATGTAATTTATTTATGAACTAATGAATTAATTCATGAGAATCTGGATATAGTTATGGAATTAAGGTTCTTTTCTCTGTAATCTTTGCTTGGAAAATGTATAGTCTAGAGGTTTTAGCCAGCTGGTGATGAAGACCATTAAATGGAAGCCAGATTGGCTTCTTTTTTTACTCTCACAATCACCTCGAAGCCAAATGTTAGGACTGTATTCTACCTGTCAAAATCAATATGCTTTTGAGGACAGATATATTTCACAGAAAAAATTTAAGCTTATTCCCGACCATCTTCCTATTTACTTTTCAGGTCAAACATTTTCTTTATTAAGTAAGCAATAACATAACCATGAATCTGTGATTATAGAATTAAATCCTGAAGAATATTAATGAAAATCTCAATTTTTAGAAACTAATAAATACATATATACAAACACCCCAATATATAGTCATTCATTTGAGGCAGCTGAGGCTGAAGCCCTTCTTTCAAAGATGCTGAAGAGATATACTTAATTTCTTTTAATGAAGATATTAATTTGGGTAAGAAATGCTCAAAATAAAAGACATTTTTGAAGAGTTGCCTTTAAAGTTTAGCATATTTTTAAAGCTTCCCTGGTGGCTCAGATGGTAAAGAACCTGCCTGCAGGAGACCAGGGCTGAATCCTTGGGTCAAGAAGATACTCTGGAGAAGGAAATGGCAACCCACTCCAGTATTCTTGCCTAGAGAATCCCACGGACAGAGAAGCCTGGTGGGCTACAGTCTGTGGGGTTACAAAGAGTCGGACACAACTGAGCAGGTAACACACACACACAGGCAAGAAAGACTAAAGCATTTAAAGGGAAGTTGAGATCATTTACTGAGATAAAATATTATCAGCTGGCTTGAGTTTCTGTTCCCATTCCCAGTCTAATATCTGTCATTGTTGCTGGGGAAGTGTGCCATTGGTCAGAACTACCCACAGACATTAAGTATAAAGCAGAGAAGTATCATTCCTTCTGTCTTTAAAAGCCTTAACTGAATTCTATCCATCCTGAATTCTGGCATGAAGAAGATGACCTTGTAGTTGACATTGTTAAATATGCAAAACCATGAAAGCAAAAATATAAGTAAGTCCAAGCAATCAATTATAGGGATTCAAATTTAAAGTTCTAATCTTGTATTTTCTTAAGATCCTGATAAAAATGCCCAAGAATTAAAGTAGTCTCCTTACTTTCACAGAATTTAGGCTGTACTCTTTTAGGGATCCCTTTACTGGTTTTGTTAGCATAAATTATTTATTTATAAATACGTTCCATGTATTCAGTAAGTCAGACAGTTCCTGGGGTATTGGCACCAATTCTTCATCCCTCTCACAGTTCTTTATATATGAAAATTATCAAATAAACAGTTTCTAATTAATGAATAAAGAATGGAGAAGCAAATTAATAAACTAATAGCAGCTGAGCTACAAATTATTAACTGTCATTATTCTTTTTCCTCGGACCTATTTGGGGAAAATATAATTGATTTGTTTTAATGGAGAGAAGGTTTGGCAAGTGGAGGCCTGGGAGCATTTCAGCTATAGAGTTTTGAGCTGGTGAAAGGCAGAATGAGGGCTCCCATTACCTGAGGGTGCTAATGAGGAAGCGATCCTTGGAAAGAAGAGTAGGGGAAGGAGAAAGCAATGAACAACTTCACTTAACTGTTTCTCTTAGACTTGGCTCTGAATATGGATTTCAAAAATGGAATTAAAAAACACCCTAATTGGTATATCTATAATGATAATAATAATAAGTGATATTTATTATCCATCAAACAGTGAGCATACTTGCCTAAGAACATACTTAAGAGAGTTTCCTTTTTGCTTGTGTTGGAATAAATAGGAATAAATGACAGTTTCCATTATCTAATGAATTTCTTCTCCTGTAATATGGAATACGTGTGTAGTCTCATCTGATTTAAAAAAAAAAATAGAGTTTAATGGTAAAGAGTATGGACTCTAAATTTGAATTACCTGAACTTTATCATTATTAGCTGAATGACAGGACCAATACAGCATAAAACTTTACAACTGAGGTAATAAGAATTTGCCTGCAATGCAGGAGACACAGGGGATGCAGCTTCAGTCCCTGGGTGAGGAAGATCTCCTGAAGAAGAAAGTGGCAACTCACTCCAGTATTCTTGCTGTGAAAATCCATGGACAGAGAAGCTTAATGAGCTACGGTCCATGGGCTCTCAAAGAGTCAAACATGACTCAGCATGCATGCACATGTGTGCACATGTGGAATGGTAAGGATTAGAGTTGGAGCCAGAGAATTAAAACAGCTTTCCCAAAGGCACTTGGATGAGTGGAAGAAGGGCGAATAACCTCTCAAAATGTTAAGAAAGACAAAAGAAAAGATAAATGTTGCATAGCAACCAAGCAACAAGACATTCTGCCTCTGACTTCTCAGTAGGGTGGGGAACTAATCATAACAAAAATGAACCACTCACTTAACCATTAGAATCCATTATCTTCTGGCTTTCCACCCTAGCTTACCATATGATAAAGCAGAATGTTACAAGTAGAGGTGGTAGAATATTAAGACAAAGAAAAACCATGACCAGCAGTATTAAGACAATTATTACAACATTTATTAGACAATGATTAAACAAACATCAAAATGTGAAAAGTCAAATGTAAATTAATAATGCTACACCCAAGTTTAAATTCAAACTAAGAAATGAGGACACACTTGAAAGGCAACAAGATATACAAGTTGAAAAGCACAGGCATAGAAAACAGACTTCTTGTGATTCAAACGCTGTATCTTCCTTTGATTAGTTATATCATTTCTCTGTCCCTACACATTTTCTTCTGTAAAACAAGGATAATGTTAGCATATACTGTATGTAGTGGTTGTGAAGAATAAATGGGATAATACAGGTTGAAGTACCTGACCCCAAATAAGTGATCAATTAAATATTTTTTGTAATGTCATCATTTCTTCTTGATCTGAACTTGTAAATGCATCTACTTAGAAATTCATGCTTGTGTCTATTTTTCCATAGTATCAAAGATATAAAATTATAGATCCAATTATAACAACTAAGAAACTTATAACGAGAAAAGTGCCATTTATATTCCTGCTGTGAAACTTCATAAATGCAAATGAAATCAATGTGACATTATTTGACTTGAAAAGGTATTTAATTTTTATATAAATCTATGGCTCTCAGATAATATTGGGGTATTTAAATAGATACATAAAATCATGTTCTACCACATGATAGTATTAAGCAAATTATTTTGTACTTGTTAATTAAAGCCTTGAAAATGTTAGAACCAGACAGTTTAAGTGTCAGAAAACTATGAACATAGCTAATTAAAATTTAAGAAGAGTATTTGCACGATGATTTTCATAGGAAGCATGTTTATATTTAACTTATGAAGAGAACTGATCATTCAACTAGAATGCTGTGGTGTGAACTTAACAATTGTTTACGATTGACTTGTTCTGAATAGCTGGTGTCTTTTTGTACTCTGTTTATGTATTCTGAATTCAATTAAGATGATCAAGATGCTCAAAATCCTCTATTAATTTTATAACAAAAAATACCTGGCAGAAGTGTTAATGTACAATGTGATCAATTTTCCTTTTTTATTTTAAAAATTCCTTTATAGTCTCTAGTTGTAGATTCTTCTCTAAAAGATGATTTATTGAGGATATTTAGATATTCACAAGGGATATACCTTCTACTACAGTGTGATAAGGTGATCTTGAATGGTACTAAAAGTCTATTTTGTTTTCAAATGTAAATTTTATTTGATAGTTTTTAGGATGTTTAACCTCTTTGATTTACATTATGAGTGATAAATTAGTTTTAAAATGATGCAACATAGTGACAAATACAAAAATATTTTGAACAACAACACTGCTTAAAATAATTTTGGGTATTGTGTAAATTTTATCCTCGACAAGTAGAACGAGATCATGTCTATTACCTACTTACTGGTTGTCAGTACGAAAAATAGAACAAATCTTTCTTTTTATTTTATATGTATGTTTGAATAAAATTAAATGTACACTTGTCAAACATTTAATGCTAGCACACTAGTACAATAAGACTTCTTATGTATATTTTTCACATATATTTTAAAGCAAATTATTGAGCAAATTTTTAAATATTATTTTTACTATGAAAATTATATCTAAGTATGAAATGATGAAAGTGAAAGTGGAGAGTGAAAAAGTTGGCTTTAAGCTCAACATTCAGAAAATGAAGATCATGGCATCTGGTCCCATCACTTCATGGGAAATAGATGGGGAAACAGTGCAAACAGTGTCAGATTTTATTTTGGGGGGCTCCAAAATCACTGTAGATGGTGACTGCAGCCACAAAATTAAAAGACACTCCTTGGAAGAAAAGTTAAGACCAACCTAGATAGCATATTCAAAATCAGAGACATTACTTTGCCGACTAAGGTCCGTCTAGTCAAGGCTATGGTTTTTCCTATGGTCATGTATGGATATGAGAGTTGGACTGTGAAGAAAGCTGAGCACTGAAGAATTGATGCTTTTGAACTGTGGTGCTGGAGAAGACTCTTGAGAGTCCCTTGGACTGCAAGGAGATCCAACCAGTCCATTCTAAAGGAGATCAGCCCTGGGATTTCTTTGGAAGGAATGATGCTGAAGCTGAAGCTCCAGTACTTTGGCCACCTCATGCAAAGAGTTGACTCATTGGAAAAGATTCTGATGCTGGGAGGGATTGGGGGCAGGAGGAGAAGGGGGTGACAGAGGATGAGATGGCTGGATGGCATCACTGACTCGATGGACTTGAGTCTGAGTGAACGTAGGGAGTTGGTGATGGACAGGGAGGCCTGGCATGCTGCGATTCATGGGGTCACAAATAGTCGGACATGACTGAGCAACTGAACTGAACTGATTCACAAAATTGAAATTGCTGATCAGAACAACTTGAGGAGATGATGTTTAAAACTTTATATTAGTTCACTGAGTTTAATTTCTAAGCAAATTTTGATTGTAGACATTTTGAAATGTTAAAAAAAAGAATTTAAGAAATCATATTTTATCTCTTAAAACAAGTATATAGATGTGGAGTTTCTTTACACTTCCTTAAACAATTGTTGCTTACATTATTTAAGTTAGGGGAGGAATTTCATTATAATACCAGTATTACTTTTGTTTTGATATCAGTTCAGTTCAGTTCAGTTGCTCAGTCGCGCCCGACTCTTTGCGACCCCATGAATCGCAGCACGCCAGGCCTCCCTGTCAACTAACTCCCAGAGTTCACTCTGACTCACGCCCATCGAGTCAGTGATGCCATCCAGCCATCTCTTCCTCTGTCATCCCCTTCTCCTCCTGCCCCCAATCCCTCCAGCAACAGAGTCTTTTCCAATGAGTCAACACTTTGCATGAGGTGGCCAAAGTACTGGAGTTTCAGCTTTAGCATCATTCCTTCCAAAGAAATCCCAGGGCTGATCTCCTTCAGAATGGACTGGTTGGATCTTCTTGCAGTCCAAGGGTTTTGATATCCACTTTTTTATAATGCAGTGAAAAATAAAATACGTATAAAAATGGAAGCAAACAGGTTCAACTTATGTCAGCTTAGCTTTATATTGTCATATCTGCTTTCTACCCTGAACTCCTTTCAGAGGGTGTTGAGAATCAGCAGCTACAGCAGCAAATAATTTAATACTGGTAGAGGTACTCAGACAATAAAGAATCTACCTGAAATCTGGGAGACCTTGGTTTTGATCCGTGAGTTGGGAAGATCCCCTGGAAGAGGACATGGCAACCCATCCCAATATTCTTGCCTAGAGAATCCTCATGGACAGACGGACCTGGTGGGCTATAGTCCAAAAGAGGCAGATACAACTGAGCGACTAAGCACAGCACACAGCACAGCACTGCACAGAGGTAGATGGCAAATGCCCATTGTTGTTATTCTGTCACTAAGTCTTGTCCAACTCTTTGTGACCCCATGAACTGCAGCATGCCACACTTGCCTGTCCTCCACTATCTCCCGGAGTTTGCTCAAGTTCAGGTCCACTGAGTCAGTGATGCTATTTAACCATCTCATTCTCTGCTGCCCTCTTCTCCTTTGGCCTTCAGTCTTTCCCAGCATCAGGGTCTTTTCCATTAAGTTTTCTCTTCAAATCAGGAGGTCAAATTATTGGAACTTCAGCATCAGTCCTTCCAATGAATATTCAGGGTTGATTTCCTTTAGGATTGAATGGGTTGATCACTTGCAGTCCAAGAGACACTCAAGAGTCTGCTCCAGCACCACAGTTTGAAGGCATCAATTCTTCAGTGTTCAGTGCTCTGCCTTCTTTATGGTCCAATTCTCAACATCTGTAAATGACTACTGGAAAACCATAGCTCTGGGTTACACGGACCTTTGTTGGCAAAGTTGTATCCTTGCTTTTTAATATGCTGTCTAGGTTTGTCATAGCTTTCCTTCCAAGGAGCACTGTTATGCATGGCAAGTGCCAATTTGTAGTTGACATAGTGGAGGAGGGCCAGTTGGCCTAGTGTGGATCAGAGTTCCATTATGGAAGTAATTAATCATCTGGCTATTAAATATTCTGGGGTACATATTCAACTCATCTTCAATAAATCCTAGCTATTAAATCATTGCATCCAGACAGCCCAACCATGGAAGATGACAACTTCCAATCATAGTAACAGATGAGACCTGTGCACATTTTATAGAAGAAACAAATTGCTGGTGAGGAGGAACAGTATGGATGTGCCCTTTACTGTTTGACATTGAAATTACGTACTTATGGGCAATGTCTTTTCCATTAAACTGCCAATTCTAGTTCAAGACTTGATAATGTTTTTGAAACATCAACATCTACTAGAGGACCTGGCATATATATGTGCTCAATAAGTAGAACTATATTCAATAGAATATTTCGATTATATAAGGGCTTTCCAGGTGACTCAGTAGTAAAAAATACACCTGTTAATGCAGGAGATGTGAGTTGAATCCTTGGGTTGGGAAGATCCCCTGGAGGAGGGCCTGGCAACCTACTCCAATACTCTTTTCTGGAAAATTCTTTGGACAGAGGAGCCTGGCAGGCTGCAGTCCATTGGGTCACAAAGAGTCAGACACAGCTGAGTGACTGAGCAGGCATGCAAAAAGTATGTAAGCTGTTTATTTCTGCAGTGATGACTTAGATTCTACTGTATATTGGGCACAATCGTTATACTATGCTACTTATTTTTTGGCTCTGGATAATGCAAACTATTTAATTTATATTATATTTCAATATTCCTTTTGTTATCAATCATCCTTATGCAACTTTGCCTTCCTTATTTTTTGGGATATCAGCCATGGATTTACTTCTCAGTTTAATTCAGTATAAGTCTAGTTCTTTTCTGGTCTGTAAGATTTGTTTTAAATATTTTAAATGATATTAATTTTTTTTAAAAAATCACCCTTTATACAGTGCCCTTTTCTCAATCTGTAACTATTCAATAGACTTTGTAAACAGGAATATCTTCCAAAACAAGTTTTGGCTCCAAAAACATTTTCAGGCACATTAAAGATGATGATTCTTAGCAGTGGGGAAATATTACCAACATGTATGTGTTGTTAACATTTAATAATAATTAAATGTTTGTTAGAGCAGGTTATATTATGAAGTGATTAAAAACTTTCACCAAGGAGTAGTTAGATTTTTGTCTTGTTAGTGTTTTTCTAGTCCTTGAGGAAAGGATTAGCATTATGTTTCTACATTGCTTTGTAATTGCAGCATTATTGTTTTCTAAGGTCTGAATAGCTTTAAAGGCTACTGATGTTATTTTGCATTTATGTCCTCATAATTTTATTGCTTTTATCAAGTAATATGCAGAAGAAGTCTGAATTATATTATATTCTGCAGACCTTTTATGTTTTCTCTTTTATCTTTATTTCAATCATTGACTTCTCATATATAATTCATAACTAAAATTATTTATCAAGAAGTACCATCAGATATTTTCATTAGATTATGTTAGACTATGGGTAACTCACCTGTAGGTATTTATTAGCCTTCTCATTTTACAGATGTGGGGGAAAAAACAGGAATTGATGTATGAATTACCTTACTTAAGGTTACACAGTGAGCAAAACATCAAAGCAGTACTTAGAATTTGTCCATTTCACTAAATAGAGCATGATATAAAACCATCATAATCATGAGGACCCATTTTATTGTAAAACACCACTCCAGGCTCTGAGGAAGTAGAGATGAATGTTATCGAAGACATACAGGTCAGTTTGCCTGAGAAACAGAAATAGAATCTAGGATATGGAAAGATCACCTGAAGATCCTTACACACATGCAATGTCACTGATATAAATTCTGTGAATTTCCTTTCATTCTATACAGATTTTCTTTTAAACATTGAAATAGAAACACTGTCTTGTTTCCAGTATACTGATTTATATTATTTTGAGGAAAATATATAGCTTTTCAATACTTGAAATATTTCTTTTATATTTTCTCACTGACTACTCTGAAATTTTAAATGACGTGTATTTATAGCTGGGTTCGATCCCTGGATGGGGAAGATACCCGGGAGAAGGGAATGGCAAGCCACTCCAGTATTCTTCCCTGGAAAATTCCACGGACAGAGGACCCTGGCGGGCTATAGTCCACGGGATCACAAAGAGTTGGACAAGACTGTGCGACTAACACACACACTTTAAATTTTTACATCAGTTTGAGCTTATTTGTTTGCTCTAATGTATTTTTTTCCTGCATGCAAAAAATAAAAGGGGAGCCTGCCTGAGATTAGAGGCCACAAAATAAATTATTTACTTTTTAATATTTTAATTTATTTATGCATTTAATTACTTAAGAAAATGCTCCTTGAGAAAAATAGTAAAAAAAAAAATGCCTTTTTATTTAAGACTGGGAGTGTTAGTGGCGATACTGGTCTAGTCATAGCTTGTGAAGCAACATTTCTGGACAGGACTAGCTGTTACATGCTATTACAGAGAGCAAAATTATCCTTCCCCTGGCACATTTGCAAGATGCAGCTCTTCAAAAGTAAACTCTCTTCAGGCTATTGAAATGAAACACACTGCTCTCATGCAAAAACAGTGCAGCTGGTACCATGGGAAGAAGATATTCAGATCCTTTCTGATGAAAAAATGAAGTCAGACCAAGCTTGCCTCTTTTCTTTTACAAAATGTGATTATGTAAACCACAAAGCTCTATTATAGACAATGTTTATAATTAGTACTATTTTCCCTTTAATTTTAAATAAAGCATGCTAGTTGTGAGTGTCATGCCAACGTATTTGCTACAGATGCTATAAACAATGAACAATCAGAAATCCATTTGGGATGTTTTGTAGTTATTATTTCAAATTGTGAAAACTCATAATAAAAAATCAATGTGATGAACAAACACCATTGTATGTTGATAAACATCATACTCTTTCATTTTCAGACAAAGCCGGTGAATATTAATCAGATCTTTGGCTCTAAAATGATAACACCAAATGTGATATCCTGTACCTATTAGGTTTCCCTAATAGTTCAGTTCTAAAAAGGCCATTGAAATGATTTATTTTATTCACATCTCCAAAGTTTTCAGAAAGACATTAATATATTTATTATATGCAAAGAGAACTAAAATATTAACTTGGTAGTGAAATGGCTTGATTTCAAGACCTCACTTGCCTTCTAGCAAGCAAGTTAATCTTTTGTGGTCTCATTACATGAAGTTCTAAGTTTTCTTTTGCTTGTGAATTTACATAAGCTATGAATTATGGAAAGAAATGATACAGTTTGTTAGGAAAAGATGTAAATTATAGAGTAAGTAATTACAAGTGCAGATTTACTTTTGGATCATAAACAATTGCAAACTTTGGTTTGATTTTAGAAGGAGCTACCGACTGTGGATAGCAGTGTATCTATTATCTAGACTTGGCTTTATTATTTATTGTATAATCATGAACTAGTTTTTCACTATTTTTACTCCTTGGTTTTCTCACGTATGATATGATAGGCAATCCACAGTCTCAACAAAAGCCTCATGCTACGTCATTCCATCATCTGTGCATTGTTGTAGACATAAGTAACCCTACAAAGTTTGATCATGACTATGTCTATATTAGAATTTCAACTGCTCAACTCCAGACTTATTGATTAATGCTATTTGTTGTGCATTAATAAAGGTTTGCATACACAGTTATGAGAGATGACTATATAGTTATAATAGAGATGTGGTTGAAATGTTAGACAAATTTGAGGAATTAAAAATAACTATTTTGTTTGTTTCACCTCCTGTCTGCCTTTTGGCTATTTCACTGCTTCTTAGCACTTTTAATAGCAAGTGATCAGGAACAGATAGAAGCGGTGAAAATTAAATCAATCATTGTTGCTTCTTACATTAACAGAACTGATAGGAAGGGCTTGAAAATACTGTCCAAAATGAAGTTTTTAAACATTTATGAATTGCCACTATATCAAAGTTACCTATGTCTCCCTTTATGGTAGAGAATCAAAAGCTAATTTATCATAGGACTTCAATATGCTTCCACTTCTCAGGAGGAAGAAGTATAATACTATAAAATTATTATATGACTAATGACTTCTGTATATCAAATACTATGTAGCACATTTTTCTATGTGTTTTATGTTGACTGTTTTAATTGATCTTAGCTCTTCTAAGATCTCAGTTTAGTTGAGCTGTTCACTCGTGTCCTACTCTTTGTGACCCCATGAATGATAGCATACCAGGCCTCGCTGTCCATCACCAACTCCCAGAGTTCACTCAACCTCATGTCCATTGAGTCGGTGATGCCATCCAGCCATCTCGTCCTCTGTCATCCCCTTCTTCTCCTACCCCCAATCCCTCCCCCATACATGAGCACTGGAAAAACCACAGCCTTGACTAGACAGACTTTTGTTGGCAAAGTAATATCTCTGCTTTTAAATATGCTAAGTTGGTCATAACTTTCCTTTCAAGGAGTAAGGGTCTTTTAATTTCATGGTTGCAATCACCATCTGCAGTGATTTTAGAGCCCCCCAAAATAAAGTCTAACACTCTTTCCACTGTTTCCCCATCTATTTGTCATGAAGTGATGGGACCGGATGCCATGATCTTAGTTTTCTGAATGTTGACTTTTAAGCAAACTTGTTCACTCACCTCTTTCACTTTCATCAAGAGGCTTTTTAGTTCCTCTTCACTTTCTGCCATAAGGGTGATGTCATCTGCATATGTGAGGTTATTGCTATTTCTCCCAGCAATCTTGATTCCAGCTTGTGCTTCTTCCAGCCCAGCATTTCTCATGATGTACTCTGCATATAAGTTAAATAAGCAGGGTGACAATATACAGCCTTGACATACTCCTTTTCCTATTTGGAACCAGTCTGTTGTTCCATGTCCAGTTCTAACTGTTGCTTCCTGACCTACATATAGGTTTCTCAAGAGGCAGGTCAGGTGGTCTGGCATTCCCATCTCTTTCAGAATTTTCCATGGTTTATTGTGATCCACACAGTCAAAGGCTTTGGCATAGTCAATAAAGCAGAAATAGATGTTTTTCTGGAACTCTCTTCCTTTTCCCATGATCTAGAGGATGTTGGCAATTTGATCTCGGATTCCTCTGCCTTTTCTAAAACCAGCTTGAACATCTGGAAGTTCACGTTCACGTACTGCTGAAGCCTGGCTTGCAGAATTTTGATCATTACTTTACTAGCGTGTGAGATGAGTGCAATTGTGTGATAGTTTGAGCATTCTTTGGCATTGCCTTTCTTTGGGATTGGAATGACAACTGACCTTTTCCAGTCCTGTGGCCACTCATGAGTTTTCCAAATTTGCTCTCACTTCATGGCAAATAGAAAAGGGGAATGTAGAAGCAGTGACAGATATCTACTTCTTGGGCTCTAAAATCACTGTGGATGGTGACTGCAGCCATGAAATTAGAAGGTGATTGCTTCTTGTCAGGAAAGGTATGACAAATCTATACAGTGTATTAGAAACCCAAGGCATCCCTTTGTCAACAAAGTTCCATATAGTCAAAGCTTTTTTTTTTTTTTTTTCAGTAGTCTTGTGCAGATGTGAGAGTTTAACTATAAAGAAGGCAGAGCACCAAATAATTGATGTTTTCAAACTGTAGTGCTGGAGAAGACTCTTGAGAGTCCCTTGGACAGCAAGGAGATAAAATCAATCAGTCTTAAAGGAAATCAACCCTAAATATTCATTGGAAGGCATGATGCTGAAGCTCCAATTCTTTGGCCACCTAATGTGAACAGCCAACTCATTGGAAAAGACCCTGATGCTGAGAAAAATTGAGGGCAGATAGAGAAGAAGGCAACAGAGGATGAGATTTGGATGGCATCACCAATTCAATAGACATGGACTTGGGCAAATTTCAGGATATGTTGAAGGACAGAGAGGCCTGGCTTGCTATAGTCCTTAGGTTTGCAAATAGTTGGACATGACTTGGTGACGGAACAACAACAATTCTTCTATAATATGTTTAAACATCCTCCATTTCCTCTAACTCCATGTTGTTTCTTAATTTGTTATTTAATAAAAATGAATGTGCAACACAGTGGGTTAAATCCCAAGAAGCTACTTCCATTTGAGGATAGCTGTCCACTGTTCTGCAAGCAAATGGTGACACACTAGCTAGGAAGCTACAGAATGTAACCCAGAGGAGAGAGACAACATGCTTTCTTCTCTTCAACATTTCCCTTTTCTGCAACCCTTATGACTTGCTTTTCTTTCACCAAAATACATGCAAATTAATGTTTAGAAACCCAACCAACCTCTTGCTAGAAAAGCCTAGAAAAGGATAGGTCCTTGTTTGGAATCAGGATGAGAGCCTTATTCCACTGCAAAGCCAAGGCTAGCTACATAATTTGCAGGGCCCAAAGTAAAACAAAAATGCTAATAAAGTCAATATTTTTTTTCATGGCCTATTGCTACAATGCATTGTGGATGGACAATGCCCAGGTATCTCAATCTTCATCTCAAGATATATTAGGTATTGGAATCAGGAACAGAAGAGAGGCTCCTACAAAGACACCTGTCAGATATGCAGTGCTGTTGTGCTGTCATCCCAAGGAGGAAGGATTGCTTTGCCCCACCCTGAGAGCCCATATGTCATGCATCTGACCAAACAGTCCCTGCACCCAGGCTCCCAGCAAGAAAAAAGAGTGATGACAGAATACTGGACTCTCCGTACTCCAGTGAGGCAGCCCAATTGCAGCCCTGGAAAGGACAGCCACAGATGCAAAACAGGAGGAAGAAGTCTGAGTGGGGTCCAGGGTGTCTAAAGGTCAGAAATTGACAGAGAAGTACCCTCCCTGAGGAGGCTGAGGACAGTAGAAGCAGGGTTGCATAATCCAAGGCTCCAAGCTCCCAGGACATGCTCCACTGTCTCATCAAACTTCACTTACAAAGCACAAGTTGGAGGATAAAATCATTAAGACTTTCATCATGATGAAAACAGAGCATTAAATCCCAAGGCATTATGAATTTGGGGGCCTGTGTGACTACATATAATAAATCTGCCTAAGACAACACTAAGATGAAGAACATTTAAATAATTAATCTAAGACTACATATTTGATAAGAGCCAGAGTCAATATTTTTGGCTTTAACACTTGTATCTTTCTACTTTATTACTCTGATTATCTGACATGTAACTTAATACAGTACTTATTCCACCAGTAATTTCCATTATTGTAATATATTTTTTTAGTGTATGCTTTCTTGTAGAAGGGGCATGACTAGAAATAATGTATTTCAATTAGTAGTGAATATCAGTGAGAATTATCTATTCCATCACTTTGCATTAAGCTAGGAAAAACAGAACTTCTTAAAGAGACAAATTATATTTATATATATATATATATATATGTTTGTGTGTGTGTGTGTGTGAGAAAATAAATGGACCTCAAAAATGGATTGAGTCTGTCTAGGAATTCAATGAATTTTCTCTCTGCTCCTTTCTGCATGTCTGTTTTATAAGTATTCCTTTATGAGTCTTTCTATTGCTTCTTTTCTAAATTAACAGATGGAATTTGTTCAAGATATACTCCTGAATTTTTATATCCTTGGTCACATCACCCAAGAGAAAATGACCTACTATTTTTATTTTTAATTCTAAATCCTTGAGAAAGGGACTGATTGACATATTTGAGGTCATAATCACCTACCCTTACCTTCCAAGAGCACCAGTTCAGTGATACTAGTATATCAAGAAAAGTACTTCATGGAGGTGCCCAGTAACTATATTTGTGAACAGTTCCTAGAAGTGAGAGGTTAATAGGCAAGCCATAAGGTCCACTCTGGATGGAGCCAAGCCATGAGATCTCATCTGACTTATTATAAAATTTTCAGTGGCATTACTCATTCCTCAAATCTAACTGGATGGGAAATAGATTTTTGAAATATCACAATAAATTTGCCCTATTTCTCAACTTTATTCAAGAGTCTGGGTGACTTTAACTAAGCTCCACATCAGACCCTATTTATACAAAGAGCAAAACTTCTGTCATTTTTCATTTGTGGTGTATTTGTGACCTGACAGGCCTCCCATCCCTCTTGATGATATACTTTATTGAAAGAGTAAAAAATACTGGAAGGCGAAATACAATGCAGACCATCCCACAGCTGTCAATGTCATTTTAGTTCCTGCTGGGATTTCCAGTTTGTCAGAAATTGCCAGAAGTCAAGAGAACTATTTAAACTATGTATATAGCCTACATACTGGCTGGGGCCACTGGGTACCCAAGAAACCTCTAAGAGCAGCGTCAGATGTTTCATGTGAGACAGTACCTACTGGCAAGTTGTTACCTCTGTCTAAGGAGCTCTACTTTAAAGGCATTATGCCCCTGAGGCCTATATGAAAAACAAGGCCCCTGTGAGCCTGAATTTCATCTGCTTATATAAAATTTCAGATTGTACGCTTTTCTAGTGTATGTTCTCAGGATTTGCAATAAAACCTGGGTGCTTTGTGATGGAATTTTGAAGCATAGTGCTGATCTTTTTGACAGAAATAATGTGTCTTCAAAGTTTTGTATCATGCTTTTATATTTTGTAGCTTCAGTGAGTACGTTTTACATCATGTCACCTTCTCCATTTATATCTTCCTGAAAGTCACAGTGTTCATTACTTTTGTGTGCATACTTTTGATTTGGGGAAATACTCTGTTTCTTTATAAAATGATTTAAAGCCTCATAAGTCCTTTTATATTTATTCATAATCCTTGATTACCTAAGTTAACACATACCTTTGGAGACAAGACAAGGTCTCTCAGGGTATTAGAATGCACTAAGATTCTCAAAATTTTATTAGCATTACCAAATCATGCCGAATCCAAATATCCAGAATTTCAGATCCAATAGATGGGCTACCCATGATACCACACTCTTATCTCCACTTTACCACAGCTAAACAGTACTTTTTAATGTAAATTTTGAAAGTCTGCATTGGTTAAACAAATTAATAAATATTGGTGGTCAACATTTGCAAAGATACACTGATTGAAAGACAAAAAATAACACAACCCATAACTTGTTTTTTGGATAAGCTTGGGTTCAAATTCCAGTTCTTAAACTTCCTAATTCTCTGCTGTTGAATAAATTACTTGCTTTCTGTATTTTTCCATCAATCAGCTCAGGTGGATTACATTTGCCCTGTGTAAAGATCAAATAAGAGATTATCTGAGTACTTTCATTCAGCTTGTTCACACTCTTATGCACATACGAAGGCATCTGTATGCAGATAGCTTCTTTTCTCACTTGTTGCAGTCCATCATGTACCAACTATGACATACTTTGAATATAAATGCCCATAGCCACAACCTTGAATACATCATACTTAACACTGTCTAAACAGCATGCTTAAAGGTAACACTGATTATTTTGTTCTATACCTGTGGAAAGAATCTTTGAGGTAAATCTCTCATCAGAAAAGAATGACATGCATCAGGACCCAGGGTGTGGGTGTGCGTGTGCGCTCAGTCTCTCAGCTGTGTCAGACTGTTTGTGACCCTATGGTCTATAGCCCGCCAGGCTCCTCTGTCCATGGGATTCCCTAGGCAAGAACACTTGATTGGATTGCCATGCCCTCCTCCAGGGGGTCTTCCTGACCCAGGCTTTGAGCTGAATATTGAATAAACAATTAATAAATTTGCAATAAAGCAGTATGTGATCATAAAACAACTATAAGCATTATACATGTATCAACACATTTAATCTCCCAGGTTACCATCAGAGTAGGTTGTTTGCAATATTGTTCTTAGATCAAATACATCTGCCATTGACACTTTAGGGTTCACTTTGCCAAGAGAGTAAAAAGTAATGTATTCAATATTCAGGCTCTTGTTTCCAAGACTTATTTCCCAGTGTAAAAATTTCACATGCTATTTATTGAAATATTGCCTTTCTCTAATCCTCATATTTTTCTATATCCATGTATTTCCTCTCTTATTATTGACTTATCAGTAGCTTTATCTTTCAAGAAGCTAATATAATCAACCAATTCCTAAAGATCTCCCTGCTGATAGTAATGATAAATCATCAATTCTTTCTTTTAACTTGCACAGTGGATTATATGCATCATCCGAATGTGCTCATCACATTACTCTTAAGCATATTACATTACTAATCTTTTCTGCTCTACAAAATAATAGGTGTCCTGTGAGTAGTTATCATTCTTTATATCTCCTAAAATATATGCTTATAGTTAGATACTTTTGATTAAAATGGCATTTACAAGCTGAAGACACACAACACTAGCCAAAATTTCATTATTCTTCCTCATATTATGGATAAAAAAATGAAAATAACAAATTGGGTTTTTTAAACTATTTTTCTCAATTAGATAAAACTATCACCTGGATGCAGCCATCTGAAAATAACATAAATTTTACATTATTGCAATAAACGAAACATATATTGATTATAAAGGGAAATTTTTTTATAAATATTGTGTTTCTCAGCTTTTCTTTCACTTTATTAAAGAGAGAGAAACCTGCTTATTGACCCTGTTTTATTTCACCGAGCCTATGGGATTGCAATTAGACCTCATGGAATAAGCAGGGCAAATGTTAATAGAGTTTTGGCAAGAGAATGCACTGGTCATAGCAAACACCCGCTTCTAACAAAACAAGAGAAGACTCTACACATGGACATCACCAAATGGTCAACACCGATATCAGATTGACTATATTCTTTGCAGCTAAAGATGGACAAGCTCTATACAGTCAGCAAAAACAAGACTGGGAGCTGACTGTGGCTCAGATCATGAATTCCTTATTGCCAAATTCAGACTTAAATTGAAAAAAGTAGGGAAAACCACTAGACCATTCAGGTATGACATAAATCAAATTCCTTATGATTATACAGTGGAAGTGAGAAATAGATTGAAGGGACTAGATCTGATAGATAGAGTGCCTGATGAACTATGGAATGAGGTTTGTGACACTGTACAGGAGACAGAGATCAAGACCATCCCCATGGAAAAGAAATGCAAAAAAACAAAATGGCTGTCTGGGGAGGCCTTACAAATAGCTGTGAAAAGAAGAAAAGCAAAAAGCAAAGGAGAAAAGGAAAGATATAAGCATCTGAATGCAGAGTTCCAAAGAATAGCAAGGAGAGATAATAAAGCCTTCCTCAGTGATCAACACAAAGAAATAGAGGAAAACAACAGAATGGGAAAGACTAGAGATCTCTTCAAGAAAATGAGAGATACCAAGGGAACATTTCATGCAAAGATGGGTTTGATAAAGGACAGAAATAGTATGGACCTAACAGAAGCAGAAGATATTAGGAAGATGTAGCAAGAATTCACAGAAGAACTGTACAAAAACGATTTTCATGACCCAGATAAGCACTATGGTTTGATCACTCACCTAAAGCCAGACATCCTGGAATGTGAAGTCAAGTGGGCCTTAGAAAGCATCACTATGAACAAAGCTAGTGGAAGTGATGGATTCCAGTTGAGCTATTTCAAATCCTGAAAGACGTTGCTGTGAAAGTGCTGCACTCAATATGCCAGCAAATTTGGAAAACTCAGCAGTGGCCACAGGACTGGTCATTTTTCATTCCAATCCTAAAGAAAGGCAATAAGAAAGAATATTCAAACTACCACACAATTGCACTCATCTCACATGCTAGTAAAGTAATGCTCAAAATTAACCCAGTCTTCAGCAGTATGTGAACCATGAACTTCCAGATGTTCAAGCTGGTTTTAGAAAAGGCAGAGGAACCAGAGATCAAATTGCCAACATCTGCTGGATCATGGGAAAAGGAAGAGAGTTCCAGAAAAACATCTATTTCTGCTTTATTGACTATGCCAAAGCCTTTGACTGTGTGGATCACAATAAACTGTGGAAAATTCTGAAAGTGATGAGAATACCAGACCACCTGACCTGCCTCTTGAGAAACCTATATGCAGGTCAGGAAACAACAGTTAGAACTGAACATGGAACAACAGACTGGTTCCAAATAGGAAAAGGAGTATGTCAAGGCTGTATATTGTCACCCTGCTTATTTAACTTCTATGCAGAGTACATCATGAGAAATGCTGGGCTGGAAGAAGCACAAGCTGGAATCAAGATTGCTGGGGAAAAAAAAAAAAATAAGATTGCCGGGAGAAATATCAATAACCTCAGATATGCAGATGACACCATCCTTATGGCAGAAAGTGAAGAGGAACCAAAAAGCCTCTTGATGAAAGTGAAAGAGAAGACTGAAAAGTTGGCTTAAAGGTCAACATTCAGAAAACTAAGATCATGGCATCCAGTCCCATCACTTCATGACAAATAGATGGGGAAACAGTAGAAACAGTGGCAGACTTTATATTTGGGCAGCTCCAAATCACTGCAGATGGTGACTGCAACCATAAGATTAAAAGACGCCTACTCCTTGGAAGGCAAGTTATGACCAACCTAGGTAACATATTTAAAAGCAGAGACATTACTTTGCTAACAAAGTTCCGTCTAGTCAAGGCTATGGTTTTTCCAGTAGTCATGTATGGATTTGAGAGCTGGACTGTGAAGAAACCTGAGCGCTGAAGAATTGATGCTTTTGAACTGTGATGTTGGAGAAGACTCTTGAGAGTCCCTTGGACTGCAAGGAGATCCAATCAGTCCATCCTAAATATTCATTGGAAGGACTGATGCCGAAGCCAAACCTCCAATACTTTGGCCTTCTGATGTGAAGAACTGACTCATTAGAAAAGACTCTGACGCTGGGAGAGATTGAAGGGAAGAGGAGAAGGGGATGACAGAGGATGAGATGATTGGATGGCATCACTGACTCAATGGGCATGACTTTTAGTAAACTCTGGGAGTTGGCAATGGACAGGGAAGCCTGGTGTGCTGCATTCCATGGGGTCTCAAAGTGTCGGACACGACTGAGTTTGTAAATCATGTCCTGATCTGAACTAACTAACTCCTTTTATTTGCAGGATGAATTTTCACCATTACTATCTTCCTTTTCATTTTGAAATAAAATTTCAAAATTTTATTTTGTTAACTGTAGTCTATGTGTGCTGCAGTCCATGGGGTTGCAAAGAGTCAGGCATGACTGAGCATCTGAACTGAACTGAACTGATGATTTGGAATAATGATACTTTGAAGCATAAATGTTCAATTTTGCCTTAATAAATTCAGTTACTCCACAACTCCCATCCCAGTGTAGACCTACCAATTTAAATCACACAGACCAAAACTATTGTTAAATGCACTAACTTTAATATTTACCTACAATTCTCTGAATGACTTGTAAAATTGACAACTAAATAAGAATAAAGTTGCATCCCACAAGAAAGTGCACAGGGGAAACAGAAAAGCCAATAGAACACTGAAAACGGCTTTGATAACATCTTAGATACTCTTCAGGATTACTTAGCCTCAGAACACTTACTAATTCATATAAAGTATCTTTTAATATTCCAACCATTGAAATAAAATGAAAATAGGTACTAGCCCTATTTACATGTCATGACTTGAGTTTCTTTTAGAATGCAAAATAACATCAGAAAAAAACTGTACCTGAAAGCAGAAACTCTTAATAGAATCTTGGCCTCTGCATTCAGCTCTGAGTGGATTTGCATCTTTGTATAAACAATCATTTATGGGCAAAGTTTCAAATAAGTTAGATGCAAATTCTGTGAAATTTGTTAGGTCACAAGTTTGGACACTAGTAATGCATATAGAATCTTAGGTGCATGAGCTGTGAAATAATGTAGAATCTACACATTGTACTGCATGGACGTTTTCTCTCTTTGTTTTTGAAGAAAAAATATTAAGTTGTGTTTATAGATGAAAAGATCATTCAGTGCATGTCATGCAGTGCGTTCTACTTATATATGCATCACTTTTGCTCTTTGGTAAGTTGCTACTGATTTGGTTATGCATAATTTTATAATTCCCATGTTAAATCTAAAAATATTTTAAAAATCTTGTTTGTCATAGCTACCCAACAAGGTGAGCAGTTTGAACTGTTTTCAATGACTGATGCTCTGTATCATTCTGTGTCCCCTCCACCACTCCCCAGACTGAAGACTTCCTGAAGAGTTTTATTAGATATTAGGTAGCTGAGTCTTTGGATGGTACCCAATTCTTTCACATCTTAGGCAGCATTTCACTTTATTTTTCACTTGGAAACTCATTTTAATGTTGATATAAGGAAAGAATGATTCAATTTGTCAGTTAAATATTGGCCATTTTGACCTAAGGTTTTTAGTGAACACATAGATAATAATAGTTCAACTATCCAAAGTAATTATGTGACCTATCTCATAGATGTTCACAGGTTTACTGTAAGAATATTTTAAATAATATATGCAAAGATTACTTAAATTTTGAAGAGGATTTATAAAGTCCAGCAATCACCTTTATTAATGTTTTCATTGCAATTCATACTTCATTAAATTTCCAGATAATAGTTTGAGGCCATTCTGATAGCCTTGCATGTGTTTTAACAGTATTAACAATCTTAAATAGTAACAGTCAATTAATTAACGTGTTGTACACTAAGTATCAGCATCTCTTTCATGGATCACAGTCTTGTTGTGGTAGAGGGACTTACATAACTCAGTGAAGGTATGAGCACATCTTAGGAATCAGTGAACTAAAATGAATGGGAATGTGCAAATTATGCCTACAACTGTGCACAAGAATCCCTTAGAAGAAAGAGAGTAGCCCTCATAGTCAACAAAAGAGTTCGAAAGGAAATACTTGGGTGCAATCTCAAAAATGACAGAATGATCTGAGTTCATTTCTAAGACAAACCATTCAACATAACTGTAATCCAAGTCTGTACCCAGACCACTAATGCTAAAGTTGAACAGTTCCATAAAGAACTACAAGACCTTATAAAGCTAACACCAAAAAAGATGTCATTTTCATCATAGGGGATTGGAATGCAAAAGTAGGAAGTCAAGAGATATCTGGAGTAACAGGCAAGTTTGACCTTGGAATACAAAATGAAGTAGGGCAAAGCCTAACAGAGTTTCGTTGAGAGAACACAGTGGTCATAGAAATCACACTCTTCCAACAGCATAATAGAAAGACTCTACACATGGCCATCACCAGATGGCCAATACCAAAATCAGACTGATTATATTCTTTGCAGCTGGAGTTGGAGAAGTCACCAAAAACAAGACCTGGAGCTGATTGTGGCTCAGATTGTGAGCTCCTTGTTGCAAAATTCAGGCTTAAATTGAAGAAAGTAGGGAAAACCATTAGGACATTCAGGTATGACCTTAATCAAATCCCCTATGATTATACAGTCAAGGTGACAAACAGATTCAAGGCATTAGATATTGTCTGGTAGACAGAGTACCTGAAGAACTATGGACAGAGGTTCATAACACTGTATAGGAGGCAGTGAACAAAATCATCACCCCTAAAAAGGCAAAGTGGTTGTCTGAAGAGACTTTACAAATAGCTGAGAAAAGCAGAGAAGTGAAAGGCAAGGGAGAAAGGGGAAGACATACTCAACTAAATGCAAAGTTCCAGAGAATAGCAAGGAGAGCTAAGAAGGCCATCTTAAATGAGTGATGCAAAGAAATAGAAGAAAACAATAGAATGGGAAAGACTAGAGATTGCTTCAAGAAAATTGGAATTATCAAGGAAACATTTCTTGCAAGGATGGGCACAATAAAGGACAGAAATGGTAAGGACCTGACAGAAACAAAAGAGGGGGTAAGAATACACAGAAGAACTATATAGCAAAGGTCTTAATGACCCAGAAAACCATGATGATGTGGCAACTTACCTAGAGGCAGACATCCTGGAGTGTGAAGCCAATTGGGCTTTAGGAAGCATTTCTATGGACAAAGCTATGGGAAGTGATAGAATTCCAGCTGAGTTAAATTCCTAAGTGATGTTGCTGTCAAAGTGCTGCACTCAATATTTCAGCAAATTTGAAAAACTCAGCAGTGGCCACAGGACTGGATAATGTCAGTTTTCATTCCAATCCCAAAGAAAGGCAATGCCAAAAAGTATTTAAGCTACCATACATTTGCTGTCATTTCACATGCTAGCAAGTTTATGTTCAAAATGCTTCAAGCTAGGTTTCAGCAGTATGTGAACTGAGAATTTCCAGATGTAGAAGCTGAATTTAGAAAAGGCAGAGAGACTCAAGATCAAATTACTAACATTCGTTGGATCTTAGAGAGAGCAAGGGAATTCCAGATAAACTTCTACTGAAGTAGAAACTTCTACTTCTGCTTCATTGACTACACTAAACCCTTTGACTCTGTGGATCTCAATAAACTGTGGAAAATTCCAGACAACAGTAACTGTTACCTGAGAAAGTTGTATGCAGGTCAAAAAACAAGGGTTAGAACCAGATATAGAAAAATGGACTGGTTCAGAATTTGGAAAAGTGTACAACAAAGCTGTGTATTGTCACCCTTCTTATTTAACTTACATACAGAGTATATTATGTGAAATGCTTGGCTGGATAAATCACAAGCTGGATTCCAGATAGCTGGGAGAAATATCAAAGTGCTCAGATATGCATGTGATACCACTCTAATGAAAGAAAGGGAAAAGGAACTAAAGAGCCTCTTGATGAGGGTGAAAGGGGAGAGTGGGAAAAGCTGGCTTAAATCTTAACATTCAGAAAACTAAGATGATGGGCATCCAGCCTCATCACGTCATGGCAAATAAAGCGAATGAAGTGACAGATTTTATTTTCTTGGGCTCCAAAATCACTGCGGACAGTGATTATGACAAAGCTAGACAACATATTAAAAAGCAAGACATTGCTTTGCCAGCAAATGTCTGTATAGTCAAAGCTATGGTCATATATGGATGTGAACGTTGGACCAATAAAAAGGCTGAGCACTGAAGAATTAATGCTTTTGAACTCTGGTGCTGAGGAAGACTCTTGAGAGTCCCCTGGATTGCCAGGAAATTAAACAAGTCAATATTAAAGGAAATTAACCCTGAATATTCATTGGAAGGAGATCATTCATTCTGAAGGAGATCTGCCCTGGGATTTCTTTGGAAGCAATGGTGCTAAAGCTGAAACTCCAATACTTTGGCCATCTGATGTGAAGAGCCAACTCATTGGAAAAGACCCTGATGCTGGGAAAGATTGAAGATAATAAGAGAGGGTGGCTGACGATGAAATGGTTGGATGGCATCACTGACTCAATGGACATGAATCTAAGCAAGCTCTGGGAGATCGTGAATGACAGGAGAACCTGGTGTGCTGCAGTCCGTGGGGTCGCAGAGTAGGACATGACTTTGCGACTGAACAACAAGAGGAAAATCAGCATAGTAAGGCTACAGGAATCTTTTTTTCTAGACTTTTCTTGTTACCATTGTTATCACAAGCCAAACAGTATCTGCGATGTGGTCCATGGACTAAAATATTGTAAAAGAAAGGAAGTGAAGTCACTCGGTTGTGTGTGACTCTGCAATCCCATGGACTCTAGCCTGTCAGGTTCCTCCATCCATGGGATTTTCCAGGCAAGAATATTGGAGTGGGTTGCCATTTCCTTCTCCAGGGGATCTTCCTACCCAGGGATTGAACCTGGGTCTCCCGCATTGCAAGCAGACACTTTACCATCTGAGCCACCAGGGAATCCCCCAATATTGTGATTTATCATTATATTTGTGAATGTAAGACAATCACATACAATCATATGCATAAATTGTATGGAGAAATTAAAATTTTGTTGTTAAGACAGTAAAATTGAGTTACTTCCCTCTTGAGGGAAAATCTTAGTTACTTAAGTCATCTATTGGTTGATCAGATGATATGTAATGCATTCTGCAGTACTTGCAAACTTCTAAGCCCTATGAGGATCACTATGCTGAAGTGTTTGTATGAAAGTACCCCATAGTTTAGGTTTGTTTTTATCATATTTTTATTAATTTCATAATTTACTTAAGCATTCTCATTTTTTTAAATTGCTATTCTCAGGTCAATAACTTTGAAATTGTCTGAGATTTTGGCTATTTCTAACTAATGAATTAGCCATAGATGCTTGCAAAATAAGCAAAACCTCTGGGTAAGGATATGAGAACTTTATTGCACACAGCATCACAACTTGCATAAATGTTCTTATTGCCTAGGTTCTTTTAGCTCTGTAGTTCCCATGAATATAAAAAAGTGGTGCCCAGTTCATACTGTACATGCAATAGTTTTGCTTCACAATTGATTTAAACTCCAATTTCAGGGGATTTGAATCCTTTCTAAAGGCTTCCCTGCCTTTGACCCAAAGGGACACACTGTATCTATCTTCCAATATTGGTTGCTATACCTGTGCTTAGTTGCTCAGTTGTGCCTGACTCTGCCACCCCATAGACTGTCATCCACCAGACGGCTCTGTCCATGGGGATTCTCCAGGCAAAAGTACTGGAGTGGGTTGCCTGCCCTCCTCCAGGGGATATTCCTATCCCAGCATTGAATCCAGGTCTCCTGAATTTCAGGCGGATTCTTTACCATCTGAGCCACCAGTGAAGCCCAAGAATACTGGGGCATATAGCCTCTCCCTTTTCCAGAGGATCTTCCTGACCCAGGAATTGAACCAGGTCTTTGCATTGCAGGTGGATTCTTACCAGCTGTGCTACCAGGGAAGCTGGTTGCTATATACACATATATATATCATTGAAAAGATAGAACACGTGGCAATCAGTGTCTCTGATGGGAGGTGGGAGGGGGGGTTCATGTTTGGGAACTCATGTACACCCATGGCAGATTCATGTCAATGTATGGCAAAACCAATACAGTATTGTAAAGTAAAATAAAGTAAAAATAAAAATTAAAAAAATAATAATAAAAAAACAAGATATGTAAATGTATGAGAGAATGTAAAGTGTTTCTCAAGATACTGTAACCTATGTAACGAAACAGTAAGTATAACACTATCTGAATTTGAGGTATGTTTCTGTTTAGATATACTAATATCTGTGCTGCTATAATAAGCAACCCATGGATTATCATTTAACTTACTGTGTCCATACTATGGTTGCAGGGGACTTCCATCTTGATACCTGCAGTAACTCATTTACTGGCTCTTAATGCTTCTGTTCAGAAGTCACATGTTACTACTTCTTTGCCACAGTAAGTCACAGTCATACCTAACTTTCTAGGAGATAATAGGCACTGTCTTACCATGCCTGAAAGATGGCCAGCATTAATGACAAGTCTATGTGCACAAGGAAAGAAAAAAGTATTATTCACTTGATCTTAGTCTAAAGAGAGCAATAAGAAAATTCTTATATTTGATAACAGATCTGATATCAAATGACCACCAACATCTTTCAGTTTTATACTTTAGATGATATTGCTGCTTTCATGCATAGTTAATAGAAGGGGAGAAATAAGAGGCAATTCCTGTTTGGGAATAGAAAATCTCTTCTTTAAGAAAATTTTAACTTCCTTGCAGTTATTTTCATTGCCCTTTATGCCACAAGACCAAAACTGCCTGCTATAGTAATATGTAAATATTGTAAAATATCAGCTTTTTAGAATAAATATATAGTAAATATCTCTCTATTATAATTCTGCTGTGATAATATATTTCCACTTGCTTTCACTTTACCAGTCTACTCACTTCATTACCAAAATTTCTCTCCATCCACTTTGAAGAAGTCTTTGGAAATAGTGTTTAAAACTGTAGCACCAGTCTGAGTTTCAGACCTTGACATAAATAAACTTTCAAGAGCATTAGATAAGCAGAGATTTTTCTTTGTTTTAATGTTACAATATAATAAAACATTCAACTACTTTTCTTAAAAATATAAGCAGATAAAATAATATAAAAATGGAAAGTTGAAAAATACAGGGATCATTACTAACATGATGCTATTCTTCAGGCACAACATTTTATGGAGTTGAAAACATTTCAAAATTTCTAAGTAGCTACAGCAAAGACAGCAGAAGTTAGAACTATCTGTGACATAAACAGAGAAAATACATCTTTGTATGTTAAATTATAGGATTGTTCATATTAAAACTACATCAGTCTTATGTTATTTATATTTTAAGAAAATGCTGGCTTACATACAAAATAAAGTCATTACAAAAATTGTAGTATATTTTACAGCAAGAGATTTTGTTAAACAATATCGATTGTTGAATTATCATAATGAAGATATAATATTAATATATTTTAAACAAAGAAGCAATAGTGGTGAAGGGTTAATAGGGTAGCAGAGATGTGCCTGCAAACGGCTCTCTCTGCTCAGGCTGAGCGTCCTTGCAAACGAGGCGTTCTGCCAAAGCCTGGACACAGCCTTGAGTTTAATGGTCCCTTGCAAACGAGGGAGCATTTCCTTCTTGAGATAAGAAGGAGATGAGGGCTTTGGGCAAACTCGCAGTAGACAGGGATTTCACTCCCCTTTGCTATACGATAACATGCATGCACCTGTGCTGTGCTGAAAAGGCTTATTCATGCAGTCTGGAATTCTGCCTAGGGGGCTTTTATAATAAATGGCAATTAGTTTTTTACCCAGTTCTGTTCCTCCGGCCGGAGTGTGTGTGTGTCATCTGTCTCGTGTGTCTTGTTCTGTGTCATTTCACTTGTAATCTCCAACAAGTGGAAAATGAAAACATGTTGTTTTTGCTAAGTATACCAAAAGATTTTAATCTTCAAAAAAATGTAGAGATATCTGTAAGCACTTTGAAATCATTAAAGAATAGTCCAACTTCTATGAAACTAATGCTATTACTCCAAGGCAAGCATTGGGTTTTGTACTGTCTGTCCTGGTCCTCTTCTTACCTATCGTTTTTTCTCACTAATCCTTTGTTCTTTGTCTCATACTATTCTCAGTTCCATCCTTTTTCCCTTACTTCCTTCTTTCCTTTTTGCATGCTTTCATCCTCATCTACTATGGCAGCATTGCTATCATATGATTATTATTATGATTTTTATGCTGTAAGAAAGTAGCACAAACAGTATCTTGAAACAACAAAATTTATTATCTTATAGTTCTGGAGGTCAGAATTGAAATGAATTTCATGGGGCTAGAATCAAAGTGTTGGTAAAACCACATTCCTTCTACAGGGTCTGGATGAGGAGCTGTTTTCCTGCCTTTTCCAGCTTCTAGAAGCTACCAGCATTCCTTAACTTGTGACCACCAGCCAACAACTGAATCACTCCAACATCTGCTTCTGGTCATCATATTTGCATCTTTAATTCTAATTCTCCTGCCTCTTTGTGTATTTGTGAGGAGCGCTGTGATTTCACTGGGTTTGCTTGGATAGTACAGAATAATCATCTCTCTCACTATCCTTAATCATATATGCAAAGTTCTGTTTGCCATATTCATAGACTCTGGGAATTAAGACATGAATATCTTTGGTTGGCTATTACTCTGCCTACTATATCCAACAAAGGGCCTGTGTTAGTCCCAGTTCTCTAGAAAAATGGAATCAACCATGTATGTGTGTCTATGTGTGTGTGTGTGTGTGTGAGCACAGAACGTAGTAGTATAGAAGGGGATGATAATGGTGGTAATACTGTATGCAATAGCCTATAGAAATGAGTTTGGGAATATAAGTGTTACTTGAGGATATGCAGAAAAAAATCACTGGGAAAAAGGACTATAATGATTAGTTTGATGTTTCAGTTTGACTAAACCATAGTTCTCAGATATTTCATCTGTCATTTCTCCAGGTGCATTTTTGTGAAGATGTTTTTGGATGAGATTAACATTTAAATTGATGGAATCTGAGTAAAGATGATTACTTTGCATAATATGAGTGGGTCTTATTGAATCAGTTGAAGGCCTTAATAGAAGAAAGACTGACCTCCCTGAAAAGGAAAAAAAAAATCTGTCAGTTGACTGCTTTGGGGCTTACACTGCAACTATTTCCCAGGTCTCCAGCTTGCTGAACTCTTCAGCAGATTTTGGGTTCACTAAGACTCCACAATTATGTAAACTATTTCCCTAAAATAAAATAATCTGCCCTCTTTCCCTTCCACCTCCAGTTGAGTGACTGTGCTTCACACAGACAAACCATTGCTTTGTAATAATACTGTCTCCTGTTAGACCCTATTACTGTTGATGGACCACAGTCTGTCAGCTTGTCCCAAGTCATAGTGTTTTCCTGAGTACTTTCAATACTTGAATCTACACTGTATTGTCTACATGCTGCTGCTACTGCTGCTAAGTCGCTTCAGTCGTGTCCGACTCTGTGCGACCACGTAGACGGTAGCCCACCAGGCTCCCCTGTCCCTGAGATTCTCCAGGCAAGGACACTGGAGTGGGCTGCCATTTCCTTCTCCAATGCATGAAAATGAAAAGTGAAAGTGAAGTCACTCAGTCATGTCCAACTCTTAGCGACCCCATGGACTGCAGCCCATCAGGCTCCTTCGTCCATGGGATTTTCCAGGCAAGAGTACTGGAGTGGGTTGCCATTGCCTTCTCCAATTATCTACATAAGAGGGAACAAATCTTTGTTTCTGTCATTTACAGACATGTATCAAAGTAGCTGATGTCACAATATCTTAAAAGTGTTAATTGGAAAACAGTAATTCTATTTTTCACTTGTGTCTCTCTTCCCCTAATAAGACTCAGACAGAAGTCCATGGGTGGTTAGGCTCAAAGACAAATATGAGTGATGAACATCATGCTGTACTCAGAATTGCTTCTCTTGGCTTATAATGAAAGCTTTTTTTCAAAGCCAAGCTTGACTGCCTGACTCTTCCTTTATGATGAGCTTTCTCCCTGGATGCTTCTCAGGGGATTTATGCAAGAGAGTTCTGGAGCAGGCTGCTAGACATATAGAGATGTGTCTGAATCTCACACATAGAAAGAGTGTTGACTAAAGTCATGAAATGTCTCCTCCTCTCTGCCCTTCCCAAGCTTCTGAAAACTGGTTTCGTCCTCTAAGAGAACTTTTTAAAATGTAAGATAAACTATAGATTAACTATTTTTTGCCTTTTTATGGAAATAAAAGAGTAATTCCAGTGCTACTGCTTGATACCATGGGAGAGTAAATGTAGGTGCAGAGATGTGAAGTTCATATATGTTTAAAATTGAATGGGAAAAGTAAATGGTCATTGGGCTTCCTTGTCATCTAAAGCAGTACATCAGCAAGAAACATGAGGATTTATTTATACAACAACTTTATGATACTTTTGGAATCTCTCTAATTTCATAGTGTTTATTATATGGCTGTCATTTCTGATTAACCATTATGCATAATATTAAGCTCCTAAGAAGGAAATAAAAGAGAAAGAAGGGATGAAAACAATTGTTTACCTGCAGTCAATCTGAGGAAATAAAACAAGAGGTAAAGTTGTGGTCAATCAGAAAAAGACAAGACAGACTGAATTTTATGGTTCAAGGAAGGGAGTATATCAGTGTTTTGAGTATGTAAATAATGATTCTAATATCCAAGGACCTACGTGAGGCTGCCTGACATTGTCTTGTGAAGGTACATGTATCAAAAGCACTATAGGCCTTTAATAATTATTTGCTAGTTGAAAGTATCTGAAAATTACTGTATAAAAGTAAATGGTATTAAAATAATGACATTTTTGAAATTATGTTTTTAGACATTTCTGAATATAAACTGTTCTCTGGTTTCATATTTTTAAACACCAAAGATTATAAAACAACTATCTCAAAAACATTTTCTGCTATGTAAGCACATGCCTTTCACTTACTGATTCAAGTATTGATAAATTACCTCCATGATAAACTACTCCATTTTGTTAATCTTGAACTGAGCAAAAAAGAAGATGTAATTGTTGCAAATCATTATCATTTGCCATTGTTTCCTCAAAGGATCATCTCCAAGTATTCTCAGAAATACCTAATTAGCTTTTATTTAATATGAGCACATGGAGAATATAAACGGGATAAATTACTACTTATTGAAACTCAAATATTTCTAATTATTCATTTAATAAAATATTGAGAGTTTAAAAAATTATTTCTTATAAGTACTTAGAAAGTATGAACCTAGGCCTTACTATTGCATTGCAAGCCTTGTTTATGTGGCAAATTGGAAAATTATTTAGGTAACTAAAGATAGCTTACTGTATCTAGGATTACCAAGGAAGATAGAGTTTATTTGCTAAATTGCCTGATTTTTTATGTAATGGCAGAAAACATTATGTGGATGCAATATTACAATAATCAAACAGAGTGAAACTATCCAACTACACATAACTGTCTATATCAGAGTGGCAGACTTGTAAAGTAAATAAAATCATGATTCTAAGAGTAAGACAACCTGGGTTCAAGGTGTGCTTTGCCCTCTCCTCAACACTGTGAACAAAATTATTTCATTTCTCAAGGACGCATTCCTGACCATAAAGTGTGATAATAATAGCATTCTCTCAATGGTGTTTTTACTAGTCTGCTCAGGTTGTCCTAACAGCATACCACAGAGAAGGTGACTTAAACACAGTAATTTGTTTTCTCATAGTTCTGAATGCTGGAAGCCTATAATCAAGATGAAAGGTGATCTGGTTTCTGGTGAAAGCACTCTTCCTGGATTGCAGATGGCCATCTTCTCACCCTGTCCTCAAATGGCCTCTCATCTGTGCACAGGCACTCCCAGTGTCTCCTACTCTTCTTATAAAGACATTGTTGTTGTCCTTATTCTAAGGACATTGACCTATGCAGTCACTAGCTCATGTCAAACTCTTCGCCACCCCATGAACTGCAGCATGCCAGACTTCCCTGTCCTTCACTATCTAACAGAGTTTGCTCAAACTCAAGTCCATTGAGTCAGTGATGCCATCCAATCATCTCATCCTCTATTATGCCCTTCTCCGGCCTTCAATCTTTCCAGCATCAGGGTCTTTTCTAATGTGTTGGCTTTTATCATCAGATGGCTAAAGTATCGGAGCTTCAGCTTCAGCATCAGTCCTTCCAATGAATATTTACAGATGATTTCCTTTAGGATGGACTGGTTTGTTCTCCTTGCAGTCCAAGGAACCCTTAAGAGTCTTCTCCACCACCACACACAGTTCAAAGAAATTAATTCTTTGGTGCTCAGCCTTCTTTATGGTCCACTCTCACATTCATACATGACTACTGGAAAAATCATTGCTTTAAATATATGGGTCTTCATCAGCAAAGGAATGTCCTGTTTTTTAATATGCTGACAAGGTTTGTCATAGCTTTCCTTCCAAAGAGCATGTGTATTTTAATCTCATTACTTTGATCACCATCTGCAGTGATTTTGGGAGCCCAAGGAAATAAAATCTATCACTGTTTACATTTTTTCCCCTTCTTCATGCCATGAAGTGATGGGAGCAGATGCCATGATCTTAGTTTTTTTAATGTTGAGTTTTAAGCAAGCTTTTTCACTCTCCTCTTTCACCCTCATCAAGAGACTTTTTAGTTCCTCTTCTCTTTCAGCCGTTAGAGTGGTATATCTGCATATCTGAGGTTGTTGATATTTCTCCTGGAAATCTTGATTCCAGCTTGTGATTCACCCACCCCAGCATTTTGCATGATGTACTCTGCAGATAAGTTAAATAAGCAGGATGACAATATACAGCTTTGTCATATTCCTTTCCCCATTTTGAACCATACCATTGTTTCATGTCTGGTTCTAACTTTTCCTTCTTGATGCATACAGGTTTCTTAGGAGACAGGTAAGGTAGTTGATATTCCTGTCTCTTTAAGAATTTTCCAGTGTTTGTATATGGATATAAGCCTATTTAAGTAAAGTCCCATCTTTTGATTTGATTTCATCTTAATTACCTTCTTAAAGGCTCTATCTTCAAAGATAGTTACATAGCAGTTAAGGTGTAAATTAGTGGATTTGAAGAGGACTCAGTTTAACAGTGTTGTAATGATGAAATGATATCATGTGATGAAAGTGCTTGTTTGTTGTTGCTGTTTAGTTGCTGAGTTGTGTCTGATTCTTTTGCAACCCCATGTATTTACTGAAGCCTACCAGGCTTTGTCTATGGGATTTTCCAGGCAAGAATACTGGAGTAGATTGCCATTTCCTTCTACAGGGGATCTTCCTGATGCAGGGATCAAACTCATGTCTCGTGCATTGCAGACAGGTTGCTTTACCACTGAGCCACTGGGGAAGTCCTGATGAAATGTTATCATGTAACGGAAAGTGCTTCAGTTCAGTTCAGTTCAGTCCAGTTCAGTTGCTCAGTCCTGTCCAACTCTTTGCGACCCCATGAACTGCAGCACGCCAGGCCTCCCTGTCCATCACCAACTCCCAGAGTTCACTCAGACTCACTTCCATCGAGTCAGTGATGCCATCCAGCCATCTCATCCTCTGTCATCCCCTTCTCCTCCTGCCCTCAATCCCTCCCAGCATCAGAGTCTTTTCCAATGAGTCAATTCTTTGCATGAGGTGGCCAAAGTACTGGAGTTTCAACTTTAGATCATTCCTCCCAAAGAACAGCCAGGACTGATCTCCTTTAGAATGGATTGCTTGCATCTCCTTGCAGTCCAAGGGACTCTCAAGAGTCTTCTCCAACACCACAGTTCAAAAGCATCAGTTCTTCAGCAGTCATCTCTCTTCACAGTCCAACTCTCACATCCATACATGACCACTGGAAAAACTATAGCATTACTACATATTAAAAACTCAAAAGTGTTAACTGTCATAGTTTAATGTCATCACCTAAGAGTAAAGCTCGAATCTCTCTGATCTGGAAACTTTCATAGTAGATTATACCAGTGGCTGAAGAAGCCACTGCCCCTCTCACCTCACCTTCTCTACATCTCCTCAGTTATTAGAGTTTATTTCCAAGAAGTTGAACAAAATCCCAGCCTTTTACCTACGAATGTATTTTGGTCTTTTCTCTCAAGTTCTCATACTCAGAATTTTCAAATCTGTCCCCACAATTCCCTAGATCACAAGCTTTTGCAGAAACAAAGAGTAATATAGCAAAAACAAAACCAAAATGAAAAAAAAAAAAAGACACAAAGGTCTGGGTATGCTGACTGTGATATACATATATCACACATACAAACACAAAATCACTAATTATGGCTAATGTGTACAAATGAAATACACGTTTCCCAAAAAAGGCAAATTTGCATTATTGAAAATCCTTTGTGTTTCATATTGATTTCTACACAGTTTTTATAGCTGTTTGTCCCTTCACACATCCATACCCCCATCTGACTCCTGGACTGCTTTTATTGTTCATTAAGAATACCAATTATATGACAATTCTTGATTTTAAATCATTTTATGCAAATGTTGCCTACACATGTAAGTTTATTAATAAACAATATGTGCTTCATTTTCAATTTCATTAATATTTTACACCTAAAATTGCAGTTATAGCAAGTTTGCTGAAAAAGACTTTCTGGCTAGAATTTAAATGAAAGAACAAAGAAAGCCATTTAGCACATTGACTTTAGAAGGCTTTAGAAAGGATTGTATTTTTAGACTAGATATGGAAAACACATTCTATATCTGGAAAAAAATCTTATAATCATTTGTGTATTTTACTTCAAAACTGCCAAAATAATGAATTATGCTTATTCATAAAAGGAAATTTTGCATCATGCTCACACTAATAAAATAAAATAATGGCCCTTACATAAAAATTAACATGGTACATTTAAGAAAATTATGAAACCATACTTCAGATATGGTCAATAATATTTTCTTCAATTTTAGAAATAATGAATTTAAGTCTTATAAATTAAATCTGATATAAATCCTAAAATAACTATTTCAGTTTTTATCAATTTAGAAACGTAACATATTGATTTTACCTCACACTTGTATAGTATTACAAAATTGCAGTGTTTAATTATCACAGTAAAGAATGATTGAGCACCTACATAAAGATAAAGCTTAAAAAAAGATGCTATTCTCTAGGAGTATAAATGTTTCATTGCCTACTGTTTGGGCCCCAATGAATTGGATGATGTTTACCTACATTGGTGAGGGTGAATTTCTTTATTCAGTCTACTGAGACAAATGTCAAACTCTTGCAGAAACACCCTCACAAACATACCCCAGAAATAATATTTTACTGACTATCTGGGCATCTGTTAGGCAGTTAAATTGATATACGAAATTAACTATCATACTCAGCTAATTTAAGATAACTGAGTGAAACTTAGACATCATTCATTAGACAAACGAATCATGTCAATAAATCTATGTGATTTTGCTCTTCTAATGTTCTAGGTAGTGCTTTAAATGCTTTATATATTCTCTTAACTTGCTGGGAGATGAATGCTGTTCTTCTTCAAGGACAGCCAGCTACTGGGTGTGGAGCATGGAACTGCAGTGAGACAGTGGGTCTGCACAGTTGGAGGTGTTGATTGTGGTGTTTTACTGACTACTATGTTATAGTTATATGTATGCTATAGGCAAAAGTCTCCTCTGGTCACCATAGTAGATGAGAAGTGGGTAAAGTGTAGTGCTGCTTCTTAAGACATGACTTGTAAGTTCTTAACTGTAATACCATGTAAAAGGATTGAGCACTGATTAAAGTTCAAAGTGCTATGGAGGTGTAGAAGAAAATTTCAGCCCGAAGGATAGGAAATGTTTTCTTAAGGAAGTTTATGCGTTAGCTAGGTCTTGAAAATGTGACCTCATGATTGTCTTGATTATTTCTTCCATTTTATCATTCCTTTCTTTATAATATAATTGTGTATACTTGTCATTTAATATATGACTTTGTGGTGTTTCTAGAGTACATGAAGTGAATCAGCCTACACTAATGATGTTGGGCCTGCTTATATGTTTAACTTTGGCCAGTGGAATGCTATTGAATATTATATGAACTAGTATGATTATGTTTGGCTTCTTGAGCTGCTGTAATCACCATGAAAAAAACATGTCTAATTAGACAGAGTCCCCCAAATGAGAAAAGTGGAGCAGTCCTGAAACCAGTCTGTAGCATGGTACCAAATCCACCTGAACCACAAATACATGTTCCTTGTGGTAAGGTACTGAGATTTTGAAGTTGCTGTTATGTAGCAAAAGTTAATTAATACATATTTTAAGAGATCAAGTGGTAAGAGAAACATAGAGATTTTGATCAGAGAGGATGTATAATTAAAGATATAGAGTTGCTCAAATGATTAAGAGAATAAATATTGAATGAAATACCAAAGAACTGAAATGAAATCTTCATGGAAAGTATAAATGTTGGTAAAGCTGCATTGCTCCATCACCATATAAAAGCGTGATCTTTACCAGGGTGGACTCTGACTCTTTGAGATCCTTGTTATTCATCTGATATATTCTTAGTGCTGCTGTTAACATCTTTGCTACACCTGGGGAAAGTTTGCCCATGAATTAAATCAATGAAGAGGAAAGCTAAATAAGACATGCAAAAGAAGAATCTTGGTATAGGTGTCTGGATTTAAATTTGCCTGAAGGAAAATGCAGTGTTTGGAATTTTCTGTTACACTGGTTTAGGCAATTTTAAAAAATCACACTTTTTCATACTTGGAGTTGGGTTTCAACTGGTTTGCATTTTATCCCTTATAACTTAAAGTTGGAAGAGTTGTAATTAACGTCCAGCATTAGATGAATAGTGCAATTGAAAGGGAAGAGATTAGAGATGTAATAGTGTGGAGCTAGAAGAGACATTGTACAGGAGACAGGGATCAAGACCATCCCCATGGAAAAGAATGCAAAAAAAGCAAAATAGCTGTCTGGGGAGGCCTTACAAAATAGCTGTGAAAAGAAGAGAAGTGAAAAGCAAAGGAGAAAAGGAAAGATACAAGCATCTGAATGCAGAGTTCCAAAGAATAGCAAGAAGAGATAAGAAAGACTTCTTCAGCGATCAGTGCAAAGAAATAGAAGAAAAGAACAGAATGGGAAAGACTAGAGATCTCTTCAAGAAAATTAGAGACACCAAGGGAACATTTCATGCAAAGATGTGCTTGATAAAGGACAGAAATGGTATGGACCTAACAAAAGCAGAAGATATTAAGAAGAGGTGGCAAGAATACACAGAAGAACTGTACAAAAAAGATCTTCATGACCTGGATAATCACGATGGTGTGATTACTCACCTAGAGCCAGACATCCCGGAATGTGAAGTCAAGTGGGCCTTAGAAAGCATCACTACGAACAAAGCTAGTGGAGGTAATAGCATTCCAGTTGAGGTCTTTCAAATCCTGAAAGATGATGCTGTCAAAGTGCTGCACTCAATATGCCAATAAATTTGGAAAACTCAGCAGTGGCCACAGGACTAGAAAAGGTCAGGTTTTATTCCAATTCCAAAGAAAGGCAATGCCAAAGAATGCTCAGACTACCGCACAATTGCACTCATCTCACATGCTAGTAAAGTAGTGCTCAAAATTCTCCAAGCCAGGCTTCAGCAATACATGAATCGTGAACTTCCTGATGTTCAAGCTGGTTTTAGAAAAGTCAGAGGAACCAGAGATCAACTTGCCAACATCCGCTAGATCATAAAAAAAGCAAGAGAGTTCCAGAAAAACATCTATTTCTGCTTTATTGACTATGCCAAAGCCTTTGACTGTGTGGATCACAATAAACTGTGGAAAATTCTGAAAGAGATGGGAATACCAGACCACCAGACCTGCCTCTTGAGAAATATGTATGCAGGTCAGGAAGCAATAGTTAGAAATGGACATGGAACAACAGACTGGTTCCAAATAGGAAAAGGAGTACGTCAAGGCTGTATATTGTCACCCTGCTTATTTAACGTATATGCAAAGTACATCATGAGAAATGCTGGACTGGAAGAAACATAAGCTGAAATCAAGATTGTCGGGAGAAATATCAATAACCTCAGATATGCAGATGATACAACCCTTATGGCAGAAAGTGAAGAGGAACTGAAAAGCCTCTTGATGAAAGTGAAGGAGGAGAGTGAAAAAGTTGGCTTAAAGCTAAACATTCAGAAAACAAAGATCATGGCATCCAGTTCCATCACTTCATGGGAAATAGATGGGGAAACAGTGGAAACAGTGTCAGACTTTATTTTGGGGGGCTCCAAAATCACTGCAGATGGTGACTGCAGCCATGAAATTAAAAGATGCTTACTCCTTGGAAGAAAAGTTATGAACAACCTAGATAGCATATTCAAAAGCAGAGACATTACTTTATCGACTAAGATCTGTCTAGTAAAGGCTATGGTTTTTCCAGTAGTCATGTATGGATGTGAGAGTTGGACTGTGAAGAAAGCTGAGTGCCAAAGAATTGATGTTTTTGAACTGTGGTGTTGCAGAAGACTCTTGAAAGTCCCTTGGACTGCAAGGAGATTCAACCAGTGCATTTTAAAGGAGATCAACCTTGGTATTTCTTTGGAAGGAATGATGCTAAAGCTGAAAATCCAGTACTTTGACAACCTTATGCAAAGAGTTGACTCATTGGAAAAGACTCTGATGCTGGGAGGGATTGGGGGCAGGAGGAGAAGGGGATGACAGAGGATGAGATGGCTGGGTGGCATCACTGACTCAATGGACGTGTATCTCTGTGAACTCCGGGAGTTGGTGATGGACAGGGAGGCCTGACATGCAGCGATTCATGGGGTCACAAAGAGTTGGACATGACTGAGCGACTGAACTAAACTGAGAAGAGAGATGACAATTTATTGGATTTAGAGAAAAGAAAAATGTGGAAGAAATAAATATGATTTTGAAGTTTCAATTCTGGTTAGGGGGCATGGTGGCACTATCAAACTAAAACAGCAAACTAAAGAATGGAAGTAGCTTATGATATGTTTTGTTTTCTGTGCTCAATTTGAGAAATCAGTTGAGTAGTTGTAGCATGATGACTAGAAGCTGTCCCTAAATATTTTGGCACTAGGGACTGGTGTCATGGAAGACAATTATTCCATGGTCTGGGGGTGGGGGTGGAGAGTGGTTTCAGGATGACATCAGAGCATTATATTTATTGGACACTTTATTTCTAATTTAATGCTGCTGATGATCCGACAGGAAGTACTATTCCATGGCCCAGAGGTTAGGGACCCCTGGACTACAGGGTACTGAAACTTGTGATTATAGTTCATATGAGAGGTTTATTGGGCATTATTTATTTGTAAGTAATCAACAGAGTCACTGGGGAAGTCATGAAAGATTACCACTTAAGAAGTGCTTACCCCAAGAGTCCATGACTAAACTGGTGAAATATTTATACTTCAGGGAGGGTAGAGGGGGAAAAAAAAAAATCCCTCCTAATAAAGACAGAGGAGTAACTTAGGATAGATACAAAAAGAAACAGAAGAAAGGAACTTAGCATTTATTGAGAACTGAATATAATGTTTTCAAGCATTTCCCATGTTATTTCATTTCACTGCCAAAGCCCCTTGAAAAGGCATTATTATCAGCATTTTACTGCTGAGTGAACTCAAACTTGGCAAGATTTAAGAAAATTGGCCAAGATCCCAAAGCCAGGAAGGGCAAAGCTGGGATTCAAACACAAGTCCATTTGATTCCAAAACCCATGCTCTTTCTGCCACCTTTTGCTGTTCCCTCACATAAGGAGGGTGCTGCTATCAAAGACAATGAAAAAATGGAAAGTGTGCAAGGCAAAATGCTGGCAAAAGTATTAATAGGATACAGATTAATCTGAGATCAACTAATTCTCCTATTATTTTGCAGATAGAGTAAAGGGAGTTAAATGATTTTCCCATAATTGCACAGTTGGCTAGCACTAGAGGCTTCCCTTGTGTCTAGATGGTAGAGTCCGCCTGCAATAGAGGTGACCCGGATTCAATCCCAGGATTGGGAAAATCTCCTGAAGGAGGTCATGGCAACCCACTCCAGTATTCTTGTCTGGAGAATCCCATGGACAGAGAAGCCTGGTGGGCTACAGTCTTTGGGGTTGCAGAGAGTCAGACATGACTGAGTGACTAACACACACATTAGCGTTAGAACCAAAAAGAGCTCTCAAGATTCCTTATTGCTGCTGTTGCTGCTAAGTTGCTTCAGAGGTGTCCAACTCTGTGCGACCCCATAGAATGCAGCCCACCAGGCTCCCTCATCCCTGGGATTCTCCAGACAAGAACACCGGATTGGGTTGCCATTTCCTTCTCCAATGCATGAAAGTGAAAAGCGAAAGTGAAGTCACTCAGTTGTGTCCGACTCTTCAGGACCCCATGGACTGCAGCCTACCAGGCTCCTCCGTCCATGGGATTTTCCAGGCAAGAGTACTGGAGTGGGGTGCCATTGCCTTCTCCATCCTTATTGCTACTGTGATGCAATTGTCCAGCAACACATTCTGCCCCTTGTGTCTACCAGGAATCACAATACAACTTTAGTAGTGTCTCACAGACTATTAGGTGTATGTGCAACATCTCCAAGGTTGATCTTCACCCTTTATCTCCAGTTCAGTTCAGTTCAGTTGCTCAGTCATGTCCAACTCTTTGTGACCTCATGAACTGCAGCACGCCAGGCCTCCCTGTCCATCACCAACTCCCACAGTCCACCCAAACCCATGTCCATTGAGTTGGTGATACCATCCAACCATCTCATACTCTGTCGTCCCGTTCTCTTCCTGCCCTCAATCTTTCCCAGCATCAGGGTCTTTTCAGATGAGTCAGCTCTTTGCATCAGGTAGTCAAAGTATTGGAGTTTCAGCTTCAACATCAGTCCTTCCAGTGAACACGCAGGACTGATCTCCTTTAGGATGGACTGATTGGATCTCCTTTTATCTTAAAATCTTTTTTTTAATCAAATTAAGAGTATCTTATGCAATGAAGAGTTAAGATTGTAGAGTATAATGAAAGCATGAATTTCACTATTGAGTTCAAGTGAAGAGGAAATAAAAACCTCTGGATGAAAGTGAAAGAGGAGAGTGAAAAAGTTGGCATAAAGCTCAACATTCAGAAAACAAAGATCATGGCATCTGGTCCCATCACTTCATGGGAAATAGATGGGGAAACAGTAGAAACTGTGTCAGACTTTATTTTGGGGGGTTCCAAAATCACTGCAGATGGTGACAGCAGCCATGAAATTAAAAGGTGCTTACTCCTTGGAAGAAAAGTTATGACCAACCTAGATAGCATATTGAAAAGCAGAGACATTACTTTGCCAACAAAGGTCCATCTAGTCAGGGCTGTGGTTTTTCCTGTGGTCATGTATGGATGTGAGAGTTGGACTGTGAAGAAAGCTGAGCACCGAAGAACTGATGCTTTTGAACTGTGGTGTTGGAGAAGACTCTTGAGATTCCCTTTGACTGCAAGGAAATCCAGCCAGTCCATTCTAAAGGAGATCAACCCTGGGATTTCTTTGGAAGGAATGATACTAAAGCTGAAACTCCAGTACTTTGGCCACCTCATGTGAAGAGTTGACTCATTGGAAAATGGGAGAGATTGGGGGCAGGAAGAGAAGGGGACGACAGAGGATGAGATGGCTGGATGGCATCACCGACTCGATGGACGTGAGTTTGAGTGAAATCTGGGAATTGTTGATGGACAGGGAGGCCTGGCGTGCTGCAATTCATGGTGTCTCAAAGAGTCAGACACAACTGAGCGACTGAACTGAACTAAAAATCTAACTGGCCTCTATATTCTACTTCTGTTCACCTGACCCATAGTTAAGACTTGTTTGGTGCATGCCTGCTAAGCTACTTCAGTCATTTCCGACTCTGCTACCATATGAACTGTAGCCCCCCAGGCTCCTCTCTCCGTAGTGTTCTCCAGGAAAGAATACTGCAGTGGGTTGCCATGCCCACCTCCAGGGGATCTTCCCAACCCGGAATCAAACCTGCATTTCCTATGTCTCCTGCATTGCAGGCCGATTCTTTATCCCTGAGCCGCTGGGAAAGCCTTATTAGCTAATAAATAAAATAGATTTTTTTCTCCAGTATTATATCTTACTAATGCTCTGTCTGCCAATGCAGGAGACAGAAATGATGAGAGTTTGATCCCAGGGTTGGGAAAATCCCTTGGAGGAGGACATGTAACCCACTGCAGTATTCTTGCCTGGAAAATCCCATGGACAGAGGAGCCTGGAGGGCTACAGGCCATGGGGTCACAGAGTTAGACATGACTAAAGTGACTTAGCACAGTGCTCAGTTTGACTACAGACATACCAAAAAATGTAATCACACTTTCAATGTTAATAGCTCTGAAGGAAATAAAAAGAAGTACATGAATAGAGAGAGAGGCATAGTGATGGTGGAGATAGATGGGCAGGAATTTCTAGAGAGGTCACAGAAGGCCACTCTGAGTTCCGAATGCTTAGCAGGAGCCATCCATGAGAGAAGATTCCTAGACAGATGGCACAGCCAGGGAAAAACACAATGCAATACTATTAGAGTTGTTTGGGGTTTTGGTTCACTAGCTTCTTTCTTCAGAGAGAGTACAGTCCAGATTAAATACATCCATAACTTTTTTTTCACCTTTATCAAGAAGGTAGAAATGCTTATCTTGTTACCAGGTGCATTTTTTGAAGAAAACGATTTTAAGTCCATTATTGCCTATGGTCCTCTGACTTTTCAGGCCATGGTTCATATGATCAGTAGCTAGAGGTTAGGAAAAGAAATCACAGCTGTAAGGATAATGAAGTCGTAACATGAAACCTTATTGGTATTCTTTATTGGCAGATTAATAGTGAGAAAATGACTGACTATTTTAAAAATATCCTTTTCTAATTGTCAAGACAATATGCCCAAATCAGTAGGTCTCAAATTTATTACAAATTCGCCCCTTTCACAAAATACTTACCATGTCTCCAGAACAAGCAATTGATTCTATATGTCAAAGACGTATCTGAGTATATTTTTAAAAGCTTTGTAGGTAATTCTGATACTTATCAATAGTTTGTGATTGCTAGTTTATGGTTCAAAAAATATCATTGGTACCCTCCCTAATGTCCATGAGATCAATAATCTTTTATATACAAAATTCCCTAGATTCAAGTGACTCAAAGCAATAAGCCTAATTTCTCATAAGTCTGAAATTGGCTGATTAAGGGCTGGGTTTGATGGAGTGTTACTTTTGAACCCATCTGGGCTCATTTACATATCAGGCCCTCAGCTGACTATCTTCTTTTTTTTTTTAATTATTTTTTTTATTTAATTTTAAAATCTTTAATTCTTACATGTGTTCCCAAACATGAAACCCCCTCCCACCTCCCTCCCCATAACATCTCTGTGGGTCATCCCCATGCACCAGCCCCAAGCATGCTGTATCCTGCGTCAGACATAGACTGGCGATTCAATTCTTACATGATAGTATACATGATAGAATGCCATTCTCCCAAATCATCCCACCCTCTCCCTCTCTCTTCTAAAGTAATGGAAATGACTGAGCCATGTTACTTTCATTCTCTAGTAAGCTAGCCTGGACAAGTCAGGAAGGCAGAGAAGCAAGAGAATGAACAGAAAAAGGAAAGTACTTTTTCAAACTTCTATTTGCATTAAGTTTGCTAACATATCATTGGTCAAATAAGTCACATGGCCAAGGCAGAATGTGAGGTCACTGTGAGATTACAAGACATTGGGAGGATGAGAAAAGAATTGGGACATTAGTATCGTTAATACATTACATCCTGCATGTATGCATGCTAAGTTGCTTTAGTCACGTCCAACTCTTTGCAAGTAAATGGACTGTAGCCCACCAGGATCCTCTGTCCATGGGATTCTCCAGGCAAGAAGAATGGAGTGGGTTGCCATGCCCTCCTCCACTGGATCTTCCCAACTCAGATCTAACCAGTGTCTCTTATGTCTCCTACATTGGCAAGTGGATTCTTTACTGCTGGCACCACTGGGAAGGCCCATATTACATCCCACATATCCACAACTCTACCAATGCCAGAACATATTCACGTTTAGGCTTTCACTGCTACCCTACCTCCTACCCTGACTTGAATCCTACAGCTAGATACACACAGTAAATGATGCTGGTTAGGCAGTAAATGAGACATCATCTCATTTCTCAGCATAGCAGATTTGGTCTAGAAGGTTTGATCTTGTTTTTAGAGAGATACTGGTCATTAGATCATTGTGAACGACAAAAATTTTCCTCAATAACCTTTTTCCTTCTTTTGCTTCTGGATTCTTGGTCTTGACTCTTCACCCCTTCTTTGAACCTTCTCTTCATTTGATACCTGAATTGAGAATCTGCTCCTCTGCTTATTCAGAAATAATCTGCTACATTAGCCCTACTGACATAATTCAGATTTCTGGTTCTAATTATAAAGAGTTACTGCAACATCTTACTATTTAAGATGTACAAATATTCATTGATTTATAAATTGTCTGTTTGCTGAGCACACAAGTCTCTTTTCTATTTGGGTAAAGCCTCATATCGGGTGAGTACTGGAGTGATAACAACAAAGATAGAGCAAATATATTACCCCTACTCAGACTTTGATTATTGAGTGAAGATTACTGATACACAGGAAGAGTTTAGGTTTCGTTTGGGGTACTGATGCCAATGACTGCAGGAATTTTTACCATGGGTATTGGCTTTCCCTGCTACTGAAAGGAATATTGGGATCCAACAGAGCTTTTTAAATAATGTATATTCTATTGCTACTTTTCTTGATTTTCATGCCAAAGCTCCTGGTTTCTTAAACCTTTCTGAGGTTAGTTCTGATATTTTCTGATCATTTCTGTGATCATCTTAAAGCTAAGAATATAGATTAAAACACTGATTATTTCTTCTGAGAATTAAGCAAACCTCCAAAATTTTGAAAACTTTTTCTCACAGATTGATTTTTCCATTAAGCTATTCGCATCTCCCATAATTCCTAAATAGAAATTCTAGAGCTTCAAGATAATCATGTCATGTCTACTGCAATCAGAATATCTTGGGTAAAAAGTGACAGCCATATTGAAATTTTCTTCAAGATATTAACTTGTATGTTAAATGTTGAGGCAAAAATGCTGAACTGTTATAAATTATTGGCTAAGAAGGATAATACAGTGTCTTTCTAAAATGACATGTTGTTGTATTTGGGAGAAAATAGTGAGTAAGGTGAATTTTTGTTTTCCAGACTTTGTCTGAGGAGGACAGTTGATACATAGAATTCACCCTAATTTTTTAATAGGAAAACTATTTTCACATTCTTAGAATGTTGTGCAAGTCATTATCCCTAATGACTTAACCAGCTGCTCTGCTCAACTATATTTCTCTGTATGAAAACTTGATGATTAATGTGACTAATGTAATGGTACAAGTACCACTTACCTACTTTTAAGTTAAATAACTAAATTCTCCATTCAAATGCACTGGGATTATATTTCCACATTAGTTTGCAGTTTAGTGTTTCTATCCAAAGGATTTCTTTAGATATCTCTGACTAACTACATTATTCTCAAAAAGTTTAAGTAATATTTTATTAACTGTTTTTTTTTTTAATAGCCAGGAGTTTTAACACCCAGGAGTGCTGGAAATTATTTTTTAAGGTTAAATATGAGTGTGTTTACACACCTTTTCATTGGAGACCTAATTAGCTAAGTAATTTAGATAGAAGTTGAGAGTTTTATAAAATACAAGAAGAGTGGCTACTTTATAATCATCTCAACAAATCTCAACAAAAACACTCTTGAAATAGTGCTTGATTTTATGAATAAGCTGTTTCAAGATATGTAGAGTTTAAAAAGAATTTTGATACATTTTCCCTGAGATTAGGTAAAACTAACTTCAGAGGGAGGTGAAAAATAATAACCTATGAGCTTTCAGGACATTTTTTATTGTGTAATTCAACAGCTTTATTTATTTTCATTTGATACTCCTGAAAGGATTTCTTTAACTTTATTCATCTTATTCATAATATGTCTAAACTTACCAGACTAATCTCTTCTTAAAGATGCAAGGGAAGACAGCAGGTAAGCTTTCAGAGTCACAAAGACTCAGTATCTAGCCCAAGTCAACCTCTACTCAATGTCTCTACCATCACCAACAGCGAAACAGTGATTGATACTATGGCTATTCATATTTTGAAGATACAGTAATTGTCCTTAACTGAACAGTTTTCAGGTGGTCTTTCATGTTTCAATGAGAAATTTCAAGCAGATTATTCATGCTCACATTGTGCGGCCTTAATAACATTGCTACAATAAATACAGTCAGATTGAGGCTGAATCTTCAAATACACTGGAAACTATGAGTTTCCATATAAAGATATAATACATCAATCCTCAATTTGTATATATTAATTTATACCACATCTTCTTTATCCATTCATCTATCAGTTAACACTTTGGATGCTTATGTAGCTGTCTATTGTAAATAATGATACAATAAACATAAAAGTGTCTATATCTTTTTCAATTAGTGTTGTTGTTTTCATCAAAAGATATGCAGAAGTGGAATTACTGGATCACATGGTAGTTTTATTTTTAAATTTTTGAGAAGCCTCCATAATGTTTTCTCTAGTGACTGCATCAATATGTATCCCCACCAAAAGTTCATGAAAGTTTCATTTTCTCCACCTCCTCACAAACACTTATTTGTTGCCAGTTGACAGTAGCCATTCTGATAGGTATTACTTAGCCATGAAAAAGAATGAAATCTTACCATGTGCAACAACATAAATGGACCTAGAGGGTATTATGCTAAGTGAAATAACACAGAAAGTTAGACAGAAAAAGACAAATACCATATGATTTAACTTACATGCAGAATCTAAAACACAAATCAAATGAACAAGCATAACAAAACAAAGTGGATTCATAGATACTGAGAACACACAGGTGGTTGCCAAAAGGGAGGAGGGGTGGAAGGATAGAGGGATGAGTGAAATAGTTGAGGGATATTAAGAGGTACAGATTTTTTCAGTTACAAAATAAATGAATCACAGAGATGAAATGTACAACATGGAGAATATGTCAATTATATTGTAATATCTTTGGTGACAGATATAACCAGACTTATAGTAATCATTTTGTAAATATATAAATTAATCACTATCTTGGTACATTTAGAACTAACATTGTATTGTGGGTTAATTATGTTTCAGTTAAAGCATGTAAATAAATACTGGGAGGAAGTGCATCACAATGTTCATGGTTATCTCTGGCGTTTGGGGATTACAGGTGATGATATTTTTTACTTTATGCTTTTATGTATTTTGGGTTAACTGAAATGAATATATATTGTTTGTAAAATTAGAAAGAAAGCAAATGTCCTTTAAAAAGTTTCTCAGGTTATAATATTCCATGATATCTTGGATTTAGGGGCTCCAAAAGAACCCTCTTTACTCATAAAGACAGAAACAATTGAAAAGTATATACAGGAGTGAGGCAGATGGGATCAAAATATCTTATCTAGTCTTGAAAAAAGTATAAGGAGATTATGACTTGGGATAGCCAGACAAAATTATTTCTTTGCCTCTAATTGAACAATTCTACAAAACCTTTCCCACAAAGGTAGTTTGTCATGCCAAACTTTCCACAAAATACACTTTGTGTATTTTCTGCTGGGTGCCAGGTTATAACATGTGGGCACAGAAGTTGCTGAGTCACAGCCACCAATTTCTCCCATCCATGGGGAGTAATGCTGAGGTAGTAAAACCCTGAATTTTTACTGTAATGGAAGTTTCTTCATGGAGACATGAAGCAGAAGAAACAACCAATACAATTGACAACTACTGATAATTTGGTAAACAACAGCATTTGAAGTATTTCTTTATTTGGCCTTTCAATATTGTTTTATATTAATAAAATAAGCCTGAGAAAAGGTTAATCTTAGGTTTTTCTTGAAATAAAGATGGCAAAATAGCTTAACTGGTAAAGAATCTGCCTGTAATGCTGGAGACCCCGGTTCGATTCATGGGTCAGGAAGATCCGCTGGAGAAGGGATAGGCTATCCACATCAGTATTGTTGGGCTTCCTTGGTGACTCAGACTGTAAATCATCTGCCCTCAATGTAGGAGATCTGGACTCAATTCCTGAATTGCAAAGATCCCCTGGAGAAGGGAACAGTTACCTCTGCCAGTATTCTGGCCTGAAGAATTCATTCTATGGACAGAGGACCCTGGCAGGCTACAGTCCAAGGGGTGGCAAAGAGTTGGACATGACTAAGCGACTTTCAAACAATTTAAGCTGTCATTAGCTTTCTAGCAACAATTTGCTACATTATTTTATACAACAGTTATAGATGGCCAAATTTTAAGGGCAAGAGAGGTCAGCTATCTCAATGACCTTTTCATCTTTGGCCTCTTGAGAAGATAGGCTGAAAAGTTATTATTGAAATCTAAATTATAAACATGATTTTTTATGGTGTCAGCTGAGACCATCATCTCATATTACATAAAACACAAAACAGCTATTGGGAATTAATGAACTAAATCTATTAGCATATCAGGAACATTTAAACCAGTGATCTAGAGAAAAAGAGCTCTTCATAGCTGATCATAAACTTCGAACTCCCCATCCCTTTGATTAATACTGTATTCAAGATTTGGAAGAGTGATATTCAAATGCATGTGTATATTACTGGGGTTGTATGTCTGTGTGTCTGACATGTTTTATTATTATTTTTGGAAGGAAGCCATATGATATTATTCATTATTCTTATTAACATAAGCTCCTTTTGGTTTCATATACTACACAATAGTTTAAGAAATCGTGTTGTTCCACATACTATGCTTGCTTCAAATATAAATGTGGTAGGATAAAATAACTACAATTAAATTATAAAATGTACTTTTATAAACATATATTATGTATATATTTATACTAAAGTACACCACCCTTATGGCAGAAAGTGAAGAGGAACTAAAAAGCCTCTCAATGAAAGTGAAAGAGGAGAGTGAAAAAGTTGGCTTAAAGCTCAACATTCAGAAAATGAAGATCATGGCATACGGTCCCATCACTTCATGGGAAATAGATGGGGAAACAGTGTCAGACTTTAATTTTTTTGGGGCTCCAAAATCACTGCAGATGGTGACTGCAGCCATGAAATTAAAAGACCCTTACTCCTTGGAAGAAAAGTTATGACCAACCTAGACAGCATATTCAAAAGCAGAGACATTACATTGCCGACTAAGGTCCGTCTAGTCAAGGCTATGGTTTTTCCTGTGGTCATGTATGGATGTGAGTGTTGGACTGTGAAGAAGGCTGAGCGCCGAAGAATTGATGCTTTTGAACTGTGGTGTTGGAGAAGACTCTTGAGAGTCCCTTGGCCTGCAAGGAGTTCCAACCAGTTCATTCTGGAGGAGATCAACCTTGGGATTTCTTTGGAAGGAATGATGCTAAAGCTGAAACTCCAGTATGTTGGCCACTTCACGCGAAGAGTTGACTCACTGGAAAAGGGTCTGATGCTGGGAGGGACTGAGGGCAGGAGGAGAAGGGGATGACTGAGGATGAGATGGCTGGATGGCATCACTGACTCGATGGAAGTGAGTCTGAGTGAACTCCGGGAGTTGGTGATGGACAGGGAGGCCTGGCGTGCTGCAGTTCATGGGGTCGCAAAGAGTCAGACATGACTGAGCGACTGAACTGAACTGAACTGATATCTTTTTAAAGGAAAGTACATTTTTAAAGTAATTATATAAACTTATAACAATTATCACACAGATAAAGTGATGGCACATTGTTAATATCAGAAATCTCTTGAGCTCCATTCCAATTATTAACTCCCCTAAGTAAGTATTATTTTGAGTACCGTCTCTATGGATTACTTTACCTGATTTTGAATGTTACTTAGGGAGAACCAATCTGCTTTTTTTGCTCATCAATTTATCTATTATGTAACATGTACCCACACTCTTTTGTATACTAATAGTCTTCTTTTTTCATATTGTTCCATCATGCTGCTATTTCATACACAATACATTTATTTCTTCTTCTTTTTATGGATGTACACTTGAGATGTTTCCAGGTTTTACTGTTGTTATTTACTTTCTATCATTTCCTTGTCTGTGTGGTGAATACTGTACTAGTTTTCATTGCATTCAGATCTAAGAGTCTTCAGATGAATATATATGTACATTTCTGCTGGTTATATACTTGGGAGTCAAATTGTTGGGTCATAGGGATCTTAGGTTTAACCTGGGTAAATTATGTCATCTTTTTTGGATGTGAATTCTAGAAGGTCTTGTAGATGTTGATAGAACTGTTCAACTTCAACTTCTTCAGCATTACTGGTTGGGGCATAGACTTGAATTACGGTGATATTGAATGGTTTGCCCTCGAGACGAACAGAGATCATTGTGTCATTTATGAGATTGCATCCAAGTACTGCATTTCAGACTCTTTTCTTGACTATTATGGATATTCCATTTCTTCTAAGGGATTTTTGCCCATAGTAGTAGATATAATGGTCATCTGAGTTAAATTCACCCATTCCAGTCCATTTTAGTTTGCTGATTCCTAAAATGTTGATGTTTACTCTTGGGATCTCCTGTTTGATCACTTCCAATTTACCTTGATTAAATGGACCTCATATTCCAGCTTCTTACTCAATATTGCTCTTTACAGCATTGACCCTTGGTTCCATCACCAGTCATATCCACAACTGGGTGTTATTTTTGCTTTGGCTCCATATCTTCATTCTTTCTGGAGTTATTTCTCCACTGATCTCCAGTAGCATATTGAGCACCTACCGACCTGGGGAGTTCATCTTTCAGTGTCCTATCTTTTTGCCTTTTCATACTGGTCATCGGGTTCTCAAGGCAGGAATACTGAAGTGTTTTGCCATTCCCTTCTCCAGTGGACCTCATTTTGTCAGAACTCTCCACCATGACCCATCTGTCTTGGGTGGCCCTACATGGCATGGCTCATAGTTTAATTAGTTAGACAAGGCTGTGGTCCATGTTATTAGATTGGTTAGTTTTCTGTGATGGTGGTTTTCAGTCTGTCTGACCTCTGGTGGAGAAGAATAAGAGGCTTATGGAAGCTTCCTGATGGTATAGACTGACTGAGGGGAATACTGGGTCTTGTTTTGATGGATGCGACCATGCTCAGTAAATCTTTAATCCAATTTTCTGTTGATGGGTGGAGCTGTGTTCCCTCCCTGCTATTTACCTAGGGCCAAACTATGGTGGAGACAACCAGTCATGGTGGAGAGGTATGACAGAATGTGGTCCACTGGAGAAGGGAATACTGAAGGCAAACCACTTCAGTATTCTTGCCTTGAGAACCCCATGAACAGTATGAAAATGCAAAATGATAGGATGCTGAAAGAGGAACCCCCCAGGTAGGTAGGTGCCCAATATGCTACCAGAGATCAGTGGAGAAATAACTCTGGAAAGAATGAAGGGATGGAGCCAAAACAAAAACAATACCCAGCTGTGGATGTGACTGGTGACAAAAGCAAGGTCCGATGCTGTAAAGAGCAATATTGCATAGGAACCTGGAATGTCAGGTCCATGAATCAAGACGAATTGCAAGTGGTCAAATAGGAGATGGCAAGAGTGAACATTTACATTCTAGGAATCAGTGAACTAAAATGGACTAGAATGGGTGAATTTAACTCAGATAACCATTATATCTACTACTGTGTGCAAGGATCCCTTAAGAGAAATGGTATAGCCATCACAGTCAGCAAAAGACTCTGAAATGCAGTACTTGGATGCAATCTCGAAAATGACAGAATGATTTCTGTTCATTTCCAAGGCAAACCATTCAATATCACCATAATCCAAGCCTATGCCTCAACCAGTGATGCTGAAAAAGCTGAAGTTGAGCAGTTCTATGAAGACCTACAAGACCTTCGAGAACTAACACCCAAAAAAGATGTCCTTTTCATTATAGGGTATTGGAATGCAAAAGTAGGAAGTCAAGAAACACCTGGAGTAACAGGTAAATTTGGCCCTGGAGTACAGAATGAAGGAGGGCAAAGGATTATAGAGTTCTGTGAAGAGAATGCACTGGTCATAGCAAACACCCTCTTCCAACAACACAAGAGAAGACTCTACACATGGACATCACCAGATGGTCAACACCGAAATCAGACTGATTATAGTCTTTGCAGCCAAAGATGGAGAAGTTCTATACACTCAGCAAAAACAAGACCAGGAACTGACTGTGGCTCGGATCATGAACACCTTACTGTCAAATTCAGATTTGAACTGAAGAAAATAGGGAAAACCACTAGACCATTCAGGTATGACCTATATCAAATACCTTGTGATTATACAGTGGAAGTGAGAAATAGATTTAAGGGACTAGATCTGATAGATAGAGTGCCTGATGAACCATGGAATGAGGTTCATGACATCGTACAGGAGACAGGGATCAAGACCATCCCCATGGAAAAGAAATGCAAAAAAGCAAATTGGCTGTCTGAGAAGGCCTTACAAATAGCTGTGAAAAGAAGAGAAGTGAAAAGCAAAGGAGAAAAGGAAAGATACAAGCATCTTAATGCAGAGTTTCAAAGAATAACAAGAAGAGATAAGAAAGCCTTCCTCAATGATCAATGCAAAGAAATAGAGGAAAAGAACAGAATGGGAAAGACTAGAGATCTCTTCAAGAAAATTAGAGACACCAAAGGAACATTTCATGCAAAGATGAGCTTGATAAAGGACAGAAATGGTATGGACCTAACAGAAGCAGAAGATATTAAGAAGAGGTGGCAAGAATACATAGAAGAATTGTCCAAAAAAGATCTTCAAGACCCAGATAATCACGATGGTGTGATTGTATCCTGGTGTATCCTGGAATGTGAAGTCAAGTGGGCCTTAGAAAGCATCACTATGAACAAAGCTAGTGGAGGTGATGGAATCCCAGTTGAGCTATTTCAAATCTTGAGAGATAATTCTGTTGAAATACTGCACTCAATATGCCAGCAAATTTGGAAAACTCAGCAGTGGCCACAAGACTGGAAATGGTCAGTTTTCATTCCAATCCCAAAGAAAGGCAATGTGAAAGAACACTCAAAGTACTGCACAATTGCACTCATCTCACACACTTGTAAAGTAAAGCTCAAAATTCTCCCAGCCAGGCTTCAGCAATAAGTGAACTGTGAACTTCCAGATGTTCAAGCTGGTTTTAGAAAAGGCAGAGGAACCAGAGATCAAATTGCCAACATCCGCTGGATCATTGAAAAAGCAAGAGAGTTCCAGGAAAACATCTATTTCTGCTTTATTGACTATGCCAAAGCCTTTGACTGTGTGGATTACAATAATCTGTAGTAAATTCTGAAATAGATGGGAATACCAGACCACCTGCCTGCCTCTTGAGAAACCTATATGCAGGTCAGGAAGCAACAGTTAGAACTGGACATGGAACAACAGACTGGTTCCTAATAGGAAAAGGAGTATGTAAGGCTGTATATTGTCACCCTGCTTATTTAACTTATATGCAGAGTACATCATGAGAAACTCTGGGCTGGAAGAATCACGAGCTGGAATCAAGATTGCTGGGAGAAATATCAAGAACCTCAGATATGCAGATGACACCACCCTTACGGCAGAAAGTGAAGAGGATATGAAAAGTTTCTTGATGAAAGTGAAGAAGGAGAGTGAAAAAGTTGGGTTAAAGCTCAACATTCAGAAAACAGATGGCATCTGGTCCCATCACTTCTTGGCAAATAGATGGAGAAACAGTGGAAACAGTGTCAGATTTTATTTTTTGGGGCTCCAAAATCACTGCAGATTGTGACTGCAGCCATGAAATAAAAAGACGCTTACTCCTTGGAAGAAAAGTTATGACCTTCCTAGACAGCATATTCAAAAGCAGAGACATTACTTTGCCAACAAAGGTCTGTCTAGTCAAGGCTATGGTTTTCCAGTGGTCATGTATGGATGTGAGAGTTGGACTATAAAGAAAGCTGAGCACTGAAGAATTAATGCTTTTGAACTGTGGTATTAGAGAAGACTCTTGAGGGTCCCTTGGACTGCAAGGAGATCTAACCAGTTAATTCTAAAGGAATTCAGTCCTGAATGTTCATTGGAAGGACTGATGTTGAAGCTGAAACTTCAATACTTGGCCACCTGATGTGAAAAGCTGACTCATCTGAAAAGACCCTGATGCTGGGAAAGATTGAGGGCAAGAGGAGAAGGAGACAACAGATGATGAGATGGTTGGATGGCATCACCGACTCAATGGACATGAATTTGAGTAACTCTGGGAGTTGGTGATGGACAGGGAGTCCTGGCATACTGCAGTCCAGGAGGTCGCAAAGAATCGGACAGGACTGAGCAACTGAACTGAATTGAACTGAACTGAAATTATGTCAAGTAGATACAAAAGTGACTTTCCCACATATAGTGTATGAAAGTTCTAACTATTATATCCTTTGCCAGGGCTTGTCAGTCTTTTTTTTTTTTTTTTTTCACTTGAGTCATCAGGTAGGCTCACCCATTCACCTTGTAGCTCACTGACATTTTAGCTTCCTTTCTTCCTGGTGACAGAGAAGTAAATATACTTCTCATTTATTGTTTATTCAATGTATTGGTCAAACATCATGAAATAGCCTTTTGAAATATTGTTTGTGTATGAATCATTTGTTTGATGTATATTTTAAACTATTATCCTACACTGTAGCTTACTTTTTAATTTTCTTAATGGTGTTCTTTATCCTCTTAATGAAGTACAAGGTAGCAGGCCCTTTTTGGTAAGCAGTTCTTTGTCTATCAAGTTTAATTAGTTTTTGTCTAACCAATGTCATGAAGATATTCTTCCCTCTGGAAGTTTTATTGTTATGATCCATGTTAAATATAGTTTTGCATATATATACATGTATAGTACAAGGTAGAGTCAAGGTTTATTTCAGTAAAATATATATGAATATAAAACTGATCTTATAATCATAATCTAGATCAGCATTTCAATGATCCTTTTTATTAATCAGGTGAGTTTTCTTGAATATCTAATCACTTTCATTCACATATGTCTATCTTTGTATCAGGTACATCTGGCTAAATTACTATAACTTTATAATAATTTTTGAAGTGTGGTCATGTAAGCCTTCCAAATCTGTTCTTCTTATATAAATTATCTTTGTGGCTATTGATTTTCAAACATATTAAAATCAGCTTATCAGTCACACACACACACATACACACACTCACCCTTGTTGTCTTTGGCCACATTTACATTGAATCTACATACCAGTATGCAGAAAATGCTATCTTTACAATACTGAACAGAGTTTAACCATTTTCTTATGATATGTGATATACTGTGCTTAGTCACTAAGTCATGTGTGACTCTTTGTGAACATATGGACTGTAGCCTGCCAAGCCCTTCTGTCCATGGGGTTTCTCCAGGCAAGAATACTGTAGTGGGTTGCTATGCCCTCCTCCAGGGGCTCTTCCCAACCCACAGATCATCTCATGGTAAATTCCTTCATATTTCTAGTAATGTTTTCTGTGTTTTAGTACAGCAATGTTAATTCTTCTCTATACTGTTCACAGGCTTCATTTTTTTTCTTTATTTCAATCTTTTGAGTTCTTATGCTTTAGGTATTTTTGTTCTCAAACATGAAGATTTTTTTTTTTAATTCAGCCTGACAAATTTATAGGAGAACAAATATGAAAAATCAGTGTTTCAGAGATTTTCACTTCTAACTGCACAGGGTTGTGAGACTAATATACTGGAAAAAATTGTTTTAAAACCTAGAAAAAATAAAAATAGAATTGTAGGGAAACAACTCTATTCAGTGGAAAATGCTGAAAGGATCCGTGGGCTTTTCCAGGACATGAAGCACCAAAGTGAATTTTTGCATTGTATGTATTAAATGAGGCAACTGATCATATGATTCAAACTGTTTATCTTCAGTTCAGTTCAGTTCAGTTCCGTCACTCAAGCGTGTCTGACTCTTTGTGACCCCATGGACTGCAGTAGGCCAGGGCTCTCTATCCATCACCAACTCCTACAGTTTTCTCAAACTCATGTCCATTGAGTTGGTGATGCCATCCAACCATCTCATCCTCTGTTGTCCCTTTCTCCTCCTGCCTTGAATCTTTTCAAGGTCTTTTCAGATGAGTCAGCTCTTCGCATCAGGTGGCTAAAGTATTGGAGTTTCAGCTTCAGCATCAATTCTTCCAATGAATATTCAGGACTGAGTTCCTTTAGGATTAATTGGTTGGAACTCCTTGCAGTCCAAGGGACTCACAAAAGTCTTCTCCAACACCACAGTTCAAAAGCAACAATTCTTTGGTGCTCAGTTTTCTTTATGGTCCAACTTTTCCATCCATACATGACTACTGAAAAAACCATAGCTTTAACTAGACGGACCTTTGTCGGCAAAGTAATGTCCCTGCTTTTTAATATGCTGTCTAGGTTGGTCATAGCTTTCCGTCCAAAGAGCAAGTGTCTTTTAATTTAATGGCTAGAGTCATCATCTGCAGTGATTTTGGAGCCCAAGAAAATAAAGTATGTCACTGTTTCCATTGTTTCCCCATCTATTTGCCATTAATTGATGGGGCCAGATGCCATGATCTTGGTTTCTGAATGTTGAGTTTTAAGCCAACTTTTCACTCTCCTCTTTGATTTTCATCAAGAGGCTCTTTAGTTCCTCTTTGGTTTCTTCTATAAAGGTGGTGTCAGCTGCATATCAGAGATTATTGATATTTCTCCTGGCAATCTTGATTGCAACTTCTTTATTCAGCCTGGAATTTCACATGATATATTCTGCATATAAGTTGAATAACCAAGATGACAACATACAGCCTTAAGGTACGCCTTTCTCAGTTTGGAACCAGTCCATTGTTCCAAGTCCAGTTCTAACTGTTGCTTCTTGACCCGCATACATATTTCTCTATCTATCAGATCGAATCCCTTTAATCTATTTGTTACTTCCACTATATAATCATAAAGGATTTGATTTAAGTCATACCTGAATGGACAGAGGATGAGGTGGTTCGATGGCATCACCAACTCAATGGACAATGTGTTTTGGTAAACTCAGGGAGTTAGTGATGGACAGGGAGGCCTGGCATGCTGCAGTTCATGGGGTTGAAAACAGTCAGACAAGAGTGAAGACTGAACTGAACAGAACTTAACTGAATGGTCTAGTGGTTTTCCCTACTTTCTTCAATATCAGTCTGAATTTGGCTATAAGAAGTCCATGATCTGAGCCACAGTCAGCTTCCAGTCTTGTTTTGCTGACTTTATAAAGCTTCTCCATCTTTGGCTGCAAAGAATATTATTAATACGATTTCAGTATTGACTGTCTAGTGATGGGCATGTACAGAGTTGTCTCGTGTTGTTGGAAGAGTGTGTTTGCTATGACCAGTTTATATATATAGTTTGCTATGACTATGCTATTGGTAAAAGGAGTGAATAAAGGTCACTTTATTCAAAACTTGACCTAAGTGATCCCATCACTTCATGGGAAATAGATGGGGAAACAGTGGAAACAGTGTCAGACTTTATTTTTCTGGGTTCCAAAATCACTGCAGATGGTGACTGCAGCCATGAAATTAAAAGACACTTACTCCTTGGAAGAAAAGTTATGACCAACCTAGATAGCATATTCAAAAGCAGAGACATCACTTTGAAGACTAAGGTCCGTCTAGTCAAGGCTACGGTTTTTCCAGTGGTCATGTATGGATGTGAGAGTTTGACTGTGAAGAAGGCTGAGTGCCAAAGAATTGATGCTTTTGAACTGTGGTGTTGGAGAAGACTCTTGAGAGTCCCTTGGACTGCAAGGAGATCCAAGCAGTCCATTCTGAAGGAGATCAGCCCTGGGATTTCTTTGGAAGGAATGATGCTAAAGCTGAAATTCCAGTACTTTGGCCACCCCATGTGAAGAGTTGACTCATTGGAAAAGACTTTGATGCTGGGAGGAATTGGGGGCAGGAGGAGAAGGGGACAACAGAGGATGAGATGGCTGGATGGCATCACTGACTCAATGGACGTGAGTCTGAGTGAACTCCGGGAGTTGGTGATGGACAGGGAGGCCTGGCATGCTGCGATTCATGGGGTCGCAAAGAGTTGGACATGACTGAGTGACTGAACCAAACTGAACTGAAGTGGTCACTGCCTTGTTCTCTTTCTTAGTTAAATAGATTTCATTATACCATGATGGGGAATTAGAATAGTAAATGTGATATGAACTAACATAATAAATATAGCTTTTGTTTTGTGAAGTCTCTTTTGACACTGTGTTAAAAACAAATTAAATGTTTTTCCTACATGAAAATAGATTTTGGTAAAAGCTCAGAGCAAAAAATTTGTCTTTTAAAATTTGTGAATTAAGCACAGTAGATTTAATACATGGTTCCAAGTACTTACATACACTACATTAGCTCTAATCCTCTTTCTCAATTAGACATAAAATTAATCATTAGCTAACATATAGACCTCTTGATGAAAGTGAAAGTAGAGAGTGAAAAAGTTGGCTTAAAGCTCAACATTCAGAAAATGAAGATCATGGAATTTGGTCCCATCACTTCATGGGAAATAGAAGGGGAAACAGTGGAAACAGTGTCAGACTTTATTTTTGGGAGCCCCAAAATCACTGCAGATGGTGACTGCAGCCATGAAATTAAAAGACGCTTACTCCTTGGAAGAAAAGTTATGACCAACCTAGATAGTATATTCAAAAGCAGAGACTATACTTTGCCAACAAAGGTCTGTCTAGTGAAGGCTATGATTTTTCTAGTGGTCATGTATGGATGTGAGAGTTGGACTGTGAAGAAAGTTGAGCACCAAAGAATCAATGTTTTTGAACTGTGGTGTTGGAGAAGACTCTTGAGAGTCCCTTGGACTACAAGGAGATCCAACCAGTCCATTCTGAAGGAGATCAGCCCTGGGATTTCTTTGGAGGGAATGATGCTGAAGCTGAAACTCCAGTACTTTGGCCACCTCATGCGAAGAGTTGACTCGTTGGAAAAGACTTTGATGCTGGGAGGGATTGGGGGCAGGAGAAGAAGGGGATGACAGAGGATTAGATGGCTGGATGGCATCACCGACTCAATGGATGTGAGTCTGAGTGAACTCTGGGATTTGGTGATGAACAGGGAGGCCTGGCATGCTGTGATTCATGGGGTCGGAAAGAGTCGTACACAACTGAGCAACTGAACTGAACTGAACATATAGTCACCTACCATGTACCAAACTTTATACTAAACACCATATTTCATGTACGTATGTAGACTGACAAAAAGTCCTATATTATTAACTGAAAGGGACAAGTTTATATAAGTTCTTGTTCTAGCTAATTGCAATCACTGTGTAATCACCAACTCAAAATTAATGATCTACTTCATCATTTCTGAAAAAGGACTCCAATAACTAAAATAGTCTACAGTCCGATTTTCTGAAGTTTTAAATGCAGTTGCTACACAGTTATTTATACAACTCAATATCTATTATCTATTTTGAACTTTGGAAGCCTACAAATTGAAAATATACAGTACAAAGGATTAACTTGGTAAGATACAAATAGGCATTAAATAGAGGACCTATATCCTAAGTGAGGATACTTCCTTATAGCTCAAATGATAAAGAATCTGCCTGCGAGGCAGAAGACCAGAGTTTGATCCCTGGGTTGGGACGTTCTTCTGGAGAAGGGAATGACAATCTAATCCAGTATTCTCGCCTGGAGAATTCCATGGACAAAGAAGCCGGGCAGGCTACAGTCTGTGCGGCCACAAAGAGTCGGACATGACTGAGCGATTAACACACACACACATCCTAGGTGTAGTTCTAAACTCCTTCCAAATTGAAAATGTAGGTTGATCAGTGTAACCACCTCTTGCAAATTGGCTGTCCGAAGATTAAGTTTTGCATTAAGGGAGGAGAACATGAGGGGTTGTTCCAGAGAGGAGCTGTATCACTACCAGAGGCAATGCTGCCCCCACAGACATGGGGGTGATTAGTTCATCTAAAGAAAGAACGGGGTTGTCAAGATTGATATACTAGGAAGAAACAGACCTAATAAAATGAAGGAAAAGTAAATACTGACCTAAAAGCAACTGTAGGGGGGGGAAAAAAATCAGAGTGAATTTTCTATTAGCATAAAATGCTGGGAGACATGAGAAAGTGTCTAGACATAGAAAATCTTAGATTCACACAACTTTCTAGCTGGAAAATATCATCAAAATCCTAAAGCTGCTTTTTCATTCTATAATTAAGAACACTGAGGCTCAACACCACAGAGATGGCAGTGGGGTCCAAACCCAGATATCTGCCTCCTATTTCTGCATTTCTGAGTCAATGACAATCTCATGTGTAAGTTTTAAAGTGTCATGTAAATATTAGGTATTAGTAGTAACTAGTTTGAAGTATTTGCTATTTCTTATGTCTTATGTCAATAACGTAGATCCTTTAAGTAAATTAGACTAAATTAGCCACTCCATGATGCCACTTTTGTCTTTCCTGGTATAGTTTCCCACCTGTCCATGTGATATAAATTGCTTTGTACTTGGTGAAATAAAAACAAAAAACTGGGACTCAAATAAACATTAAATTTATAGTATTCATTATGCAAAAATTACAGGGATAATTGGATAAATTGTGTTCCTCTCTGTATATAAGTTAAATAAGTAGGGTGACAATATATAGCCTTGATGTACTCCTTTTCCTATTTGGAACCAGTCTGTTGTTCCATGTCCAGTTATAACTGTTGCTTCCTGACCTGAATATAGGTTTCTCAAGAGGCAGGTTAGGTGGTCTGGTATTCCCATCTCTTTCAGAATTTTCCACAGTTTATTGTGACCCACACAGTCAAAGGCTTTGGCATAGTCAATAAAGCAGAAATAGATGTTTTTCTGGAGCTCTCTTGCCTTTTCCATGATCCAGCAGATGTTGGCAATTTGATCTCTGGTTCCTCTGCCTTTTCTAAAACCAGCTTGAACATCTGGAAGTTCATGGTTCAGGTATTGCTGAAGCCTGGCTTGGAAAATTTTGAGCATTATTTTACTAGCATGTGAGATGAGTGCAATTGTGTGGTAGTTTGAACACTCTTTGGCATTGCCTTTCTTTGGGATTGGAAGGAAAACTGACCTTTTCCAGTCCTGTGGCCACTGCTGAGTTTTCCAAATTTGCTGGCATATTGAGTGCAGCACTTTCACAGCATCATCATTCAGGATTTGAAAGAGCTCAACTGAAATTCCATCACCTCCACTAGCTCTGTTTGTAGTGATGCTTTCTAAGACCCACTTGACTTCACATTCCAGGATGTCTGGCTCTAGGTGAGTGTTCACACCATCATGATTATCTTGGTCGTGAAGATCTTTTTTGTACAGTTCTTCTGTGTATTCTTGCCACCTCTTAATATCTTCTGCTTCTGTTAGGTCCATACCATTTCTGTCCTTTATCAAGCCCATCTTTGCATGAAATGTTCCCTCGGTATCTATAATTTTCTTGAAGAGATCTCTAGTCTTTTCCATTCTGTTGTTTTCCTCTATTTCTTTGCATTGATCACTAAGGAAGGCTTTCTTATCTCTTCTTGCTATTCCTTGGAACGCTGCATTCAGATGCTTGTATCTTTCCTTTTATCCTTTGCTTTTCACTTCCCTTCTTTTCACAGCTATTTGTAAGACCTCCTCAGACAGCTATTTTCCTTTTTTGCATTTCTTTTCCGTGGGGATGGTCTTGATCCCTGTCTCCTGTACAGTGTCATGAAACGTTGTCAATAGTTCATCAGGCACTCTATCAGATCTAGTCCCTTCAATCTATTTCTCACTTCCACTGTATAATCACAAGGGATTTGATTCATGTCATACATGAATGGTCTAGTGGTTTTCCCTACTTTTCTCAATTTAAGTCTGAATTTGGCAATAAGGAGTTCATGATCTGAGCCACAGTCATCTCCTGGTCTTGTTTTTGTTGACTGTATAGAGCTTCTCCATTTTTGGCTGAAAAGAATATGATCAGTCTGATTTCGGTGTTGACTATCTGGTGATGTCCACGTGTAGCGTCTTCTCTTATGCTGGGCTGGAAGAAGCACAAGCTGGAATCAAGACTGCTGGGAGAAATATCAAGAACCTCAGATATGCAGATGACACCACCCTTATGGCAGAAAGTGAAGAGGAACTAAAAAGCCTCTTGATGAAAGTGAAAGAGGAGAGTGAAAAAGTTGGCTTAAAGCTCAACATTCAGAAAACGAAGATCACGGCATCTGGTCCCACCACTTCATGAGAAATAGAAGAGGAAACAGTGGAAACAGTGTCAGACTTTATTTTTTGGGGCTCCAAAATCACTGCAGATGGTGACTGCAGCCATGAAATTAAAAGACACTTACTCCTTGGAAGAAAAGTTATGACCAACCTAGATAGCATATTCAAAAGCAGAGACTACTTTGCCAACAAAGTCCATCTAGTCAAGGCTATGGTTTTTCCTGTGGTCATGTACAGATGTGAGAGTTGGACTGTGAAGAAAGCTGAGCATCGAAGAATTGATGCTTTTGAACTGTGGTGTTTGAAAAGACTCTTGAGAGTCCCTTGGACTGCAAGGAAAATCCAACCAGTCCATTCTGAAGATCAGCCCTGGGATTTCTTTGGAAGGAATGATGCTGAAGCTGAAGCTCCAGTACTTTGGCCACCTCATGTGAAGTGTTGACTCATTGGAAAAGACTTTGATGCTGGGAGGGATTGGGGGCAGGAGGAGAAGGGGACAACAGAGGATGAGATGGCTGGATGGCATCACTGACTCAATGGACATGAGTCTAAGTGAACGTAGGGAGTTGGTGATGGACAGGGAGGCCTGGCGTGCTGCAATTTATGGGGTCACAAAGTGTCAGACATGACTGAGCAACTGAACGGAACTGAACTGAGCTGTGTTCCTATCTAAAGGAAAAATAGTAACTTCACTGTTTTTATGTAGATGACAGAACTAGTATTTCACTGGAGCTAGGGTAAAAGGAAAATATCAGAAAACAATATGTGTAATGGTACAGATAAAGTTTATTTGCAAAGCAGAAATGGAGGCACAGATATAGCGAACAGTTGTATGGATCCTGAGAGGGAGAGAGAGGGTGGGATGAATAGGGAGATTGGCATTGTGACTTATATTCACAACTCTGTATAATAAGGTAACTAATTAATGAGAAATCTACTGAATATATAGCACAAGGAACTCCACTCAATGCTCTGTGGTAACCTAAATGGAAAGAAAATCCAAAAAGGAGGGATCTAGGAATACACAACTAACTTGCATTGCTGTACAACAGCAACTAACACAACTCTGTAAAGCAACTATAATCCAAAAAAATTAGTAAAAATATATATGCATATTGCCTATCTCCTGGGGAGAATGAGATTTTAAGTAGAAGAGTATGTAGTTATGCTTACTCTCAACTTTGAGAAATTTTCTATGTTGTGTCTACAATAGCATAACTTGCCATTGAAATTTAGGCAGATACTTGCCTGGAAAATCCCATGGACAGAGGAGCCTAACAGGCTACAGTCCATGGGTTCACACAGAGTGGAACAAAACTAAGCATGCGTGCACACACACACATTTTCTCAATATTCATAACTACAAGTTTGTAAGGATTTATTAAAGACTTTCGGAGAAGGCTATGGCACCCGACTCCAGTACTCTTGCCTGGAAAACCCCAAGAATGGAGGAGTCTGGTGGGCTGCAGTCCATGGGGTCGCTAAGAGTCGGACACGACTGAGCGACTTCACTTTTCCTTTTCACTTTCATGCATTGAAGAAGGAAATGGCAACCCACTCCAGTGTTCTTGCCTGGAGAAGCCCAGGGATGGGGGAGCCTAGTGGGCTGCCATCTATGGGGTCGCACAGGGTCGGACATGACTGAAGCGACATAGCAGCAGCAGCAGCAGCATTAAAGGCTTTATGTGTCAGATACTGGTTAACAGAAGTGCAAAAGTGAATGCTTATAATGTCAGGGAATATAGAAAAAATAATAAATAATTACAATTTATTATGATGAACCCTGAAATCTAAATATATAATAGTAATTCAATCTCTAGGATTTGTAGAGTTTTTTTTTTTTTTAATGTGGCAGTTAAGCTGTTTTTTTTTTTTAATAAATAGAAATTTAGAATGTTTTAAAGACAGATAGAAAGGCTTTAAAGTGACATAGCTATTTGAAAAAGAATAGCTCATTTAGTTAATCAGGAAAAGGTTTTCAGTGCATCAGAACTCAACTTTCATGGAAGGGACTAAAGTCAAGCTAAAAATGCATCCAAGAGCAGTTGTCATGAACACCAAAATTTTCTGAGGTACCTGAAGGACTTTAAACAGGCTATTGATTGGAGATACCCAAAGATCATATCCTAAAATAACTTTTACCTATATAATTCCCCTTCTCTCCTTTGCTTAGTGCTTTTTCAGTGTACTCTGTGTCTTTCTTTCCCTGGAGGTGAATGTGGCTTCAGAAACGGTGATAGCTTCTCCTTCTCCTCCTCCTCTTTCTCTTCTCTACATTCTCATTCTCCTTTAACAATTTCATAACATACTTTCAAAATAACTGACACCTTATGTTTCAAAATTCTTTGAAGTGAATTAAACCAAAAAAACTGTCCTGAGTTAACAAATTCCATGTCTTGTTATGAGTTTCATCATTGCTCTGCCTCCTCTGTGAATAAAGTGTAAAATACGTGGCAGATAATATTGGGAATTATTTTGACTGAGACTTAAAAAATGTAATCGTTATGTTTTCTAAAATTTTATGAACACCATTATTAATTTGGAGGACAATAGTAATAATAAACTTATCCAAATTTTATATGAGCAATCTGAGCTAAACAATTAGTTTACTATTTCTGTGTAACAAATTGCTACAAACTTAGTGACTTAAAATGTACCTGTTGATGTATGGCAAAATCAATACAATATTGTAAAGTAATTAACCTCCAATTAAAATAGATAAATTTATATTAAAAAAATATTACCTGTGCTTTAACTGACAACTTTGTAAGTCAAAAGACTAGGCATATTTAATTGTAGATGAAGGCATTGGCCAGTTTGTATTTCTTTCTGCAGCTTGAAGTCTTCTTTCAAGCTTGTATCTTTGTTGCTAGGATGGAATTCCTTTTGGTTGTAAAACTGAGGCTGCTGTTGACTTGCTGGCTTGAGAACAGGGCTCATTCTCAGATCCTACATGTGTGCACTCTCAGTCATGTCCAGCTCTCCTGTTACCCCATATCCTAGAGACCACCAGGCTCCTCTGTCCATGGATTTTCCAGACAAAAATACTGGAGTGGGTTACCATTTCCTCCTCCATGCCATTTTCCCCACTTAGGAAGTGAACTCACATCTCCTGAGACTTCTGCATTGGCAAGTGGATTCTTTGCCATTTGAGCCATAGGGGAAGCCTATTTTCAGTTCCTAAAGACAACAGAAACTCCTTGCCACCTGGTCCTCTCTACAGACTCTCTAACCCTTTGAATATCTCTGAATTATTAAATGGCTCTCATGATTTTAAGGCACTACCTGATTTAGCTAAGCCCATGAAGATATTTTCCTTCTTTATTAACTCAACTGACTAGATTAAGTTGAATTTTAGGGACCTAACTCCAAGTACATGAATATCATATACCTTTGATTATTTCAGAAGAATCTCTTTGCTATGTAATTTAACATAGTAAAAAAATGATATATCATCATTTCAGCAGGTCTCCCACACTCAAGGACAGGGAATCATACAAGATGGGGAGGGGTCAAAGGGACCATCTTAGAATTCTGTCTGTTATGTAAATGCCATGTTAAGTGATTCACATGCATTAATTTATTGATATATTAATATAACTTGGTTGTACCAGACTTAAAAGAGTAAAGCAGGTCTTTGAGGACATGTGAAGCTTGGCCTATCTCATAGTCTGGATGCAACTGAACTGTTAATAGGTCTGAAATCCAAAGCCTAGAAGTTTAATATGAGATATTGTCCCATTAACTGTTACATAGAAATAAAGTAACTTTTTAGTTAGGAAAGGTAAATTATAAATTTTCAATGAAAACTAGATAAATGTTGAATCTGTTTCATTTCTGTTTTTACATCATTACAGTGATCTATTTGGAGATATCACATCAATTTAAAACTGGACTAGATATCTCCAAGATGTATGTGCTTGTGTGTGTATGTGTCTGTGTGTGCACGTGCAAACCTAATTAGAGATTAGGTTTGGCTGAGTGAGATGCACTGGTTAATTTGCAGTGGTATAGGATTACTTTCTTTGTCAGTTTTATAGTAAATATTTTTTTTTTCTTGTTTCTATTGAGTTCCTCTTCTACAGAATAAAGTAATACAAATGGGTTAAAACTAAACTCTCCTTCATAGAGATAATTGATCCATAAATGTTATAGATAGAATTCTAGGTTATTCTCCAATGTTTCTCACTTCTAGTATGCATGGCTTGTATAATCCCTCAAACTGAGTATAATGAATTGTATTTGCATTATTACATTATATTATGTTATATTATATGACATAATTTACCTTAAGATGGGTAAATTTTGATGGTTTATGATGGCTAATTTTTTGTGTCAACTTGACTGGGTCAAGGGATCCCCAATTAAATATTATGACTAATTATGCTCCCGAGGGTGTTTTGGCTTGAAATGAGCTTTTGAATCAGTGAACTCACTGAAGTAGATTGCCCTCTTCAGTATGGGTGAGCATCATCTAATTCCGAGTAGTACAAAGAGGCTGAGGAAGAATGAATTCACCCTTTTTTGCTTTCTATCAGTTTGAGCTAACAGATAGATTCTGCCCTTGATCTGAATTTATACTATCAGCTCTCCTAGTTCTCAGGACTTCAGATTCCAACTAGAATTATACCACCAGCTTCCTAGGCCTCCAGCTTATAGATGGTAGGTCATGGAGCCTTTCAATTTCCATTATCTTGTGAGCCAATTCCACATAATCAATCTATCTATCAACCTAATTGTCTATCCTATTGGTTTTATTTCTTGGAAAATCCTGACTAATACAGAGTTTTAGCTAGTGTACCTGACATAATCACTCAGCCTTTTAGTAGTGGAAAGATGTAGTCAGAAGGGAAATTTAGAGATGTGAAATGTGAAAGGGAGGTTCTCTGCTGTTGATATAGAGGAGGTCACATGGCAAGGATCTGAGAAAGCCTATAGGAACTAAATGTGATACCCAGCCAGCAGCTAACAAAAACATAAGACCTCCTATCAGTACAATGGAATGAATTCTACTAGCTATGTGAAGGAAGTGGATCTTTCCCTAGATTATGTTCCAGATGAGAAAGTCAGTTGACATCTTGATAGCCAGGTGAGACCCTCAGTGAAAGAATCAGATTGAGTGTATTAAACTATTGACCACAGAAATTGTGATATATCAACTATACTCCAATATAAAATTTAAATAAAATAAAATGCAGGAGTGAAAATAAATACATAAATAAATAAAATAAAGAGAACCAAACAGAATTTCTAGAGATCAATAATTGAACTGTAAAATATCAATGGACAGGAATAATCTGTTAGCTATACCTGAGAAGAGAATTTGAGAATGGGAAGAAACATACAAAAAAATTCAAGAAATATCCCAGACAGAGATGAAAAATATGAAATAGAAGTTAAAAGGCATGGAGTATAGAGTGAGGTCTAACTATCATTCCAGAATGATGTACTAGAATACGTATGAAAAACTTTGTCAGGATAATGGTTGGGAATTTCCCAGAATGCTCAAAAGGCACAAATCCAGAAAAACCAAATGAAAACAAAACAAAAAGCAGGATGGAAAAAATAAGTTTTCTATACCTAATCATAGCTACAAAACACCAAAAGACAAAATGCCTCCAACAGCGCACAGACAGAAGATGCACCACCCATAATGAAATAGCAATTAGGCTGACAACTGACTTCCCAACAGCAGTGAGAGAAGCCAGAGCCAGTAGAGTATCTTCAACAGGCTGAGATAAAACAATTGACAACCTACTATTAACACCCTTAAGAAAATACTTTTCAGACAAATAAAAACTGAGAGAATCTACCACCAAAGGGCTCACCAAGGATTAAAGGAAGGACTCTATTTCAAAAGTAATGGTAACAAAGACATTGGTAATATAAGGATAAAATTAACAACATTGATTGTTTATAATAATTGATTACATTGATTGTAATGTTATAAAAATCGATACAGGATACAGGATGCTTGGGGCTGGTGCACTGGGATGACCCAGAGAGATGATATGGGGAGGAAGGTGGGAGGGGGGTTCAGGATTGGGAACTCATGTACACCTGTGGCAGATTCATGTCAATGTATGGCAAAACCAATATGGTATTGTAAAGTAAAATAAAAAAAAAAATTAAAAAAAAAGAAATTGTAATAGAATAAATTTATATTGCTTTAACTGCTAAATTTGTGGTAATGAGATGAATACATCTCATTGCTACTCAGCAACGAAACACATGAAAGAGGATTCTTAACGTTACGTTTTTATAAACATTTTGACTAATTTCAAAACTCATTGGGTTCTTGAAGAAAAATATATTGGCGTGCTTAGACATGAAAACTGTTTTCTTAATAATCAAACTAGAGTGTCTTGTCAGTTTGTTTCAAAGGGATATACACTTAAAATTCACCTGTCCAATAGCTGTGAGACGAAATTTTCAGCTGACACATTTAATTGCTCATGTAGTCTAGCCAAGTTCCAAAAAGAATTGCCACACTTGGCTCATTACTTGGTAGTGAGATTAGCTTTGATTTAGGTGAGCCCCCAAATAACAATGGAGATTGAATTCTCTTAAACTCTTCTATTAAAATAATAATATTAATGAAATTATAGCAATAGTAAAAATAAAGGGAAGGGGAATAGTTAAAAAGGCAGTAGAAAATGACATCTCCACATCATGAGCGGGAGTCATGTTGATTATGTGGGAAACAACTGGAGCCAGAGTGAGAGATACAAATTGGAATTAATCTGAAACCAGCGTTTGTACCTCACATATATAGAAATATTTATATTTACAAAGTTTTAGACACCCTCACTGTTATTTATTTTATATAACTGGCATTAAACATTGGTACATACATGACTTTTGCCAAAAAGAATTGCTTTCTGAACCTAGATTTTTCTTAGTTTTTCCAAAGGAAAGAATATTTCAAAGAAATAGTTTCCTATCCTAAACATAAGACACTTAAACAGTATTTTCCCTGATATACAAATGGTGACCATTCCCTCCTCCTATAAAATCGTTATTATGCAGTATTGGCATTTCCCCTTAAATGCACATGCAGATGAGCACAGGTATGTAGAAGCTCTGGTCTCATTTTAAATTCATCTTTTTCATTAAGGATACATTAAATTTTGCTGCAGGCCTTCAACAAAGTTACTTCCTTATGCTTACATTATTCTCTGTTTCATCAATATTTCAAAAAAAATTGCCAAGACTATTTTCTGTTTCATAGTAAATAGATAATGAAATTTAAATCAATAAGCACTTTAGTTCTAATATATGCCATTTGGGATTAAGGAGAAATATGGCCTGAATTAGTATCCTCCCTTTAAATGAAAGGACTCATTTGTTAAGGAAGAAATTCATAAGCTGAAACATCATAATCTACTGGAAACAACTCTAATTAAAAAACTGATCACTTATATTTACATAGCATTGTAACACTCAGGGAGCAGGGACACAGTGTCAAAAAGTAAGTTTTAACAAAATCATTTATTAATAGTGAAAAATACTGATTAAATCATTGTCTACTTTCTGGCAACTGCTGTCACTTAGAAAGAAAACATCAATAAAAACTCAAAAGACCAAAGAAGCATAAAGATTGGAACATAATATTCTCTGGAACACACAGCAATCTTAGCTAATATGGTCTTTGTTGTTTTTCTTTTACTTTCTGGTTATTAGCATGTAGTGACATCTTAATTGCAATTCAATAAATATCCTTTATATAGACTTAATGCTTTCTAAGTCCACTTTAAATATCAGTCTCATGAGTGAGCAGGCAGTCAAAACTAGATGTGAGTTAGAACAACTGCTGAGTTTCTAGCTTCTTATATTGAGATGGCTAGGAAAAGATTATTTGGCAGTTTCCTGCATTACCTGACAGTTTTTCTCATACATCTCACTCTGTTTATAGAAGGGAGAAATTTCTATTTCACACTAAATGTGTAAAAACTGGAAAGAGAATGATAGAAAATAAACAGATGAGAGAGAGAGAAACTGGAAGACATAAATGCACATGCATATTAAATAAATTTTGTACCCTTAAACATAAAAAAAAGAAAAAAGAGGTCAGTGGTAAAATACACAGACAATGCTTATTACTCTTTGCATAGTATTGCTTTGGATACTAGTTGAATTTTGAGTAAAATCAGAAATTTGAAACATGATGGAGAGTCAATTTGGAAACTAAATACAAATCATTGCTGTGTTTGTAATGAGAGTTTGTCAATTCTTAAATTTGGGTTTGTCTACAATCCCAAAGAAAGGCAATGCCAAAGAATGCTCAAACTACCTCACAATTGCACTCATTTCACATGCTAGTAGAGTAATGCTCAAAATTCTGCAAGCCAGGCTTCAGCAATCTGTGAACCATGAACTTCCAGATGTTCAAGCTGGTTTTAGAAAAGGTGGAGGAACCAGAGATCAAATTGCCAACATCCACTGGATCATAGGAAAAGGAAGAGAGTTCTAAAAAAACATCTATTTCTGCTTTATTGGCAATGCCAAAGCCTTTGACAGTGTGGATCACAATCAACTGTGGAAAATTCTGAAAGAGATGGGAATACCAGACCACCTGCCTGCCTCCTGAGAAACCTATATTCAGGTCAGGAAGCAACAGTTAGAACTGGACATGGAACAACAGACTGGTTCCAAATAGGAAAAGGAGTACATCAGGCTGTATATTGTCACTCTGCTTATTTAACTTCTATGCAGAGTACATCATGAGAAACGCTGGGTTGGAAGAAGCACAAGCTGGAATCAAGATGCTGGGAGAAATATCAATAACCTCAGATATGCAGATGACACCATCCTTATGGCAGAAAGTGAAGAGGAACTAAAAAGCTTCTTGATGAAAGTGAAAGAGGAGAGTGAAAAAGTTGGCTTAAAGCTCAACATTCAGAAAATGAAGATCATGGCATCTGGTCCCATCACTTCATGGGAAATAGATGAGGAAACAGTGGAAACAGTGTCAGACTTTATTTTTTTTTTTTTTTGGCTCCAAAATCACTGCAGATGGTGACAGCAGCCATGAAATTAAAAGACGCTTACTCTTTGGAAGAAAAGTTATGACCAACCTAGATAGCATATTCAAAAGCAGAGACATTACTTTGCCAATAAAGTTCCATCTAGTCAAGGCTATGGTTTTTCCAGTGGTCAAGTATGGATGTGAGAGTTGGACTGTGAAGAAAGCTGAGTGCTGAAGATTTGATGCTTTTGTGGTGTTGGAGAAGACTCTTGAGAGTCCCTTGGACTGCAAGGAGATCCAAGCAGTCCATTCTGAAGGAGATCAGCCCTGAGATTACTTTGGAAGCAATGATGCTAAAGCTGAAGCTCCAGTACTTCGGCCACTCCATGTGAAGAGTTGACTCATTGGAAAAGACTCTGATGCTGGGAGGGATTGGGGGCAGGAGGAGAAGGGGACAACAGAGGATGAGATGGCTTTATGGCATCACTGACTCGATGGACATGAGTCTGAGTGAACGTAGGGAGTTGGTGATGGACAGGGAGGCCTGTCATGCTGCGATTCATGGGGTCACAAGGAGTTGGATACGACTGAGCGACTGAACTTAACTTAACTGAACATGAACTGAAATAACTTTGTTTATGGCTCCCCAGAGTTGAGTATGGTTTGGGAAAGAAAAAACAAAAAGAAGACTAGTTCCTATTGTGCTTTCAATATTGTTTTTACCTGTGATATAGCATAAATAAACTCTATTTTCATTTTTTAATCTCTGCTTTGAAAATTCTCTTAGAAATGACTTGCAGAATTTTAAAGGTGAGTGTTTTATAGGGTTAAAAAACCTGTAAGTTTATGTTAAAATACAAGTTGTGTTATAGAATATCAGCACTGTTTTGTCTCATTTGACATTTCTTTCATTAACTGTCATGGTAGACAATGAACCAACCATGAATCATGACAAATTATAAACTACTCAAACTGTACTATATGAAACATCATAGTAAAAATACCATCTTATTTTGCCTTGAGTTTCAAGGTCTGGCCTTAATACAGTCCGGGTGTTCATACACTGGATTCCAGTCTCTCAGTTATGGTGAAGACATTGATATTTTGGGTGAGTACAATTTTTATGGAGCTATAAGAAGATATAATTTTGTTGTATTTGAGCAAGTAGCTCCTCCCTTGAATTTATTTTCTTTTTGGTCTTATATGATTCAGCATTTGGTGGATGATGGAGCTGTTGATCCCTTGCCATTGATCCAGAAGAATGAAAGGCATGTTTAGCTTCAAGGGGAGTTTCCTCTGTCTCCTAAAGGGTGTGGCATCTACAGAAAAAATCTGAGATTCCTTTGCATGGAATGTTTGTCTATTTTACCCAATTATTTATTTATTCAATAATTTACATCACGATGGATATTTATTTTATTCATGTGTGCTAAGTCGCTTTAGTCATGTCCAACTCTTTGCTACCCTATGGACTGTAGCCTCAGGCTCCTCTAACCATGGGATTCTCCAGATGAGAATATTGGAGTGGGTTACCATGCCCTTCTCCGGGGGAATCTTTCTGATTCAGGGATCAAAACTCTGTCTTTTGTCAACTGCATTGCAGGTGGATTCTTTACTACTAGCATCACCTTGGAAGTCCCTATTTATTTTATACTTTGTGTTATATTGCAACACTACTTTTTCATTCAAATTTTTCTAGATTTAGCTGGGGGGGGGAGATTTTTCAACTGCCTATTTTTAACATACCCTCATTAATAAAAGTGGTGATTGTTGTTATTTTTGGAGCACGACCTAACTTTCTGGCACTACAAAGTACTGCAGGTTCATCCTATATTTCCCCCACCCTCATCCTGGAATTAGTCATTTTCCCAAATTTCCCTGGTTTCTTTTATTTGAGAATAATGTTAGAGACCAAGATTTGGATATGATCATTGCCACTAGGATGTCATTGCTTCCAGGCTGTCTCAGGAACTAAAATTTGAACAATATATATGTGTATACTAATATTTAACGTTGTGAAGCAAGCATCACTATGTAGGACTCAGGCTTCATGAGAATTGTATCTTCTAGAAGTAGGGAGTTCACTAATTGCATTGTCATATCCAGAAGACCTAAAAAAAGTTACTATTAGCATGACATACACAATCAACTTGTATGAAAATAGAGATGTCCCATCTACTAGTATAAGCCTTTTATAAGCCACATTTTTAGTCAGTTAGGGACTAAAAAAGCTGAAGAGTTGAATCTAACAAACAACAGTCCATAGACCCAGTCTCTCAACCTGGCTTTTAGAAAACTCTATACATAGTCTTCCTAAAACTTTGATTTATTTCCATTGTGATTAATGTTGACCCTAAGGTTAATGAGTATATGAAACTATTATGACTAGTGAGGTAATTAAAAAGGCAAATATATGTAACACTTTTCATAATGTTCTCTTTGGGGAGTGGGTAAATGATCTCTACCATTAAAGATGAAATTAAACGTTATTTTAAAATGTAATATCCCCTGGAGCAAGTCTGAAAAATTATTTCTAATATGTTTTGCATTATTATTAATATCTTTGCATAGTAGCACCTAACTATAACTTAAGAGTACAAAAGTGATTTAAAATAAATGAAGAATTCTGCTTTGGGTCAAGATAGATTAGTAGGAACCACCTGAAACATTCCTCTTACCCTCCCCAACTTAAAGTATATATATATGCTGCTGCTAAGTCACTTAGTCGTGTCTGACTCTGTGTGACCCCATAGATGGCAGCCCATCAGGCTCCCCCTGTCCCTGGGATTCTCCAGGCAAGAACACTGGACTGCGTTGCCATTTTCTTCTCCAATGCATGAAAGTGAAAAGTGAAAGTGAAGTCACTCAGTCACGTCCAACCCTCAGCGACCCCATGGACTGCAGCCTTCCAGCGTCCTCTAATCATGGGATTTTCCAGGCAAGAGTACTGGAGTGGGGTGCCATTGCCTTCTCCAATATACATATATATATATACGCATATATATATATATATATATACGCATATGTATCAGTTCAGTTCAGTCGCTCAGTCGTGTCCGACTCTTTGCGACCCCATGAATCGCAGCACGCCAGGCCTCCCTGTCCATCACCATCTCCCAGAGTTCACTCAGACTCACATCCATCAAGTCTGTGAAGCCATCCAGCCATCTCATCCCTGGTCGTCCCCTTCTCCTCCTGCCCCTAATCCCTCCCGGCATCAGAGTCTTTTCCAATGAGTCAACTCTTCGCATGAGGTGGCCGAAGTACTGGAGCTTCAGCTTTAGCATCATTCCTTCCAAAGAAATCCCAGGGTTGATCTCCTTCAGAATGGACTGGTTGGATCTCCTTGTAGTCCAAGGGGCTCTCAAGAGTCTTCTCCAACACCACAGTTTAAAGGCATCAATTCTTCGGCGCTCAGCCTTCTTCACAGTCCAACACTCACATCCATACATGACCACTGGAAAAAACCATAGCCTTGACTAGACAGACCTTAGTCGGCAAAGTAATGTCTCTGCTTTCGAATATACTATCTAGATTGGTCATAACTTTTCTTCCAAGGAGTAAGCGTCTTTTAATATCATGGCTGCAGTCACCATCTGCAGTGATTTTGGAGCCAAAAAAAATAAAGTCTGACACTGTTTCCACTGTTTCCCCATCTATTTCCCATGAAGTGATGGGACCAGATGCCATGATCTTCATTTTCTGAATGTTGAGCTTTAAGCCAACTTTTTCACTCTCCTCTTTCACTTTCATCAAGAGGCTTTTTAGCTCTTCTTCACTTTCTGCCATAAGGGTGGTGTCATCTGCATATGTGAGGCTATTGATATTTCTCCCAGCAATCTTGATTCCAGCTTGTGTTTCTTCCAGCCCAGAGTTTCTCATGATGTACTCTGCATATAAGTTAAATAAGCAGGGTGACAATATACAGCCTTGATATACTCCTTTTCCTATCTGGAACTAGTCTGTTGTTCCATGTCCAGTTCTAACTGTTGCTTCCTGACCTGAATACAGATTTCTCAAGAGGCAGGTTAGGTGGTCTGGTATTTCCAATCTCTTTCAGAATTTTCCACAGTTGATTGTGATCCACACAGTCAAAGGCTTTGGCGTAGCCAATAAAGCAGAAATAGATTTTTTCTGGAACTCTTTTGTTTTTTCTATGATCCAGCGGATGTTGGCAATTTGATCTCTGGTTCCCCTGCCTTCGAAAACCATCTTGAACATCAGGGATTTCATGGTCACGTATTGCTGAAGCCTGGCTTGGAGAATTTTGAGCATTACTTTACTAGCATGTGAGATGAGTGCAATTGTGCAGTAGTTTGAGCATTCTTTGACATTGCCTTTCTTTGGGATTGAATGAAAACTGACTTTTCCAATCCTGTGGCCACTGCTGAGTTTTCCAAATTTGCTGGCATATTGAGTGCAGCACTTTCACAGCATCATCTTTCAAGATTTGAAAGAGCTCAGCTGGAATTCCATCACTTCCACTAGCTTTGTTTGTAGTGATGCTTTCTAAGGCCCGCTTGACTTCACATTCCAAGATGTCTGGCTCTAGATTAGTGATTACATCATCATGATTATCTGACTCATGAAGATCTTTTTTGTACAGTTCTTCTGTGTATTCTTGCCACCTCTTCTTAATATCTTCTGCTTCTGTTAGGTCCATACCATTTCTGTCCTTTATTGAGCCCTTCTTTGCATGAAATGTTCCCTTGGCATCTCTAATTTTCTTGAAGAGATCTCTAGTCTTTCCCATTCTGTTCTTTTCCTCTATTTCTTTGCATTGATCGCTGAAGAAGGTTTTCTTATCTCTTCTTATATATATATATATATATATATATATATATGTGTGTGTGTGTGTGTGTGTGTGTGTGTGTGTGTGTGTATTCCCTGGTGGCTCAGACGGTAAAGCGTCTGTCTACAATGCGGGAGACCCGAGTTCGATTTCTGGGTTGGGAAGATCCCCTGGTGAAGGAAATGGCAATGCACTCCAGGACTATTGCCTGGAAAATCCCATGGACAGAGGAGCCTGGTAGGCTACAGTCCATGGGGTCACAAACAGTTGGACACGAATGAGTGACTTCACTTCACTTCACTTCATGTATTTATTTAAAAGAGTAGTTTGTAAGACATAGGGTACAATCCTCAGAGATTGTGCAAAAATCAAAATTAAATTTAATTTTGAATAAAGACACCTCATCTCTATTACTGTTCCAACTGGCTGGCTTGAGAGAGTTTGGGCGATGTAGCACTTTGAGATGAAGTCAATGAAAGGCTGGCAGATCCCCAAATTGAGGAGATGGAGCTGAGAGTACAAGGGCAACCAAAGTGGCTCAAGTTTTCAGAGCAGAATACTGTGGAGGAGAGACCTGCACAGAGAGAACTGAAGAGATTTGAAGAGAATCCACCATGAGTATATGATTGAGAATGAATTCCTGAATACACATGGGAGACACCGCCACACTTTCTGTAACTAAGTTTTTTCCAAAGCAGGAGACCAAGTGTACATTGGAAAAGTAAACTGTCTTCAGAAAAATGCTTTCATGCATTTAAAACAGAAAGATCCTGAGGGTGAGGAAGAGAGAGTATTGATCAAGATGGCCTTAATATTACCTTCAGTCAGTCAGTTCAGTCCCTCAGTCGTGTCCGACTCTTTGCGAATATCACCTTCAGCTTTGTCAAACTTAGATAAGCGTCTTCCTGAGTACACACTCCTGACCTCCTTTATCTTAGAGTATTTATTTTAGGAAACTTGCAATTATAAATTATTCTTCTGTCCTTTTGAGATGTAAATCTTCATAAAACGTCTTTCTAGTTGTACAGCACAGTTATATCTCTCTTAAGAATCTGAAAGCTCTCCTTTGAAATGTTATCACTAAGGAAGATACTACTCCTTTTTCTCAGTCTCTGTGAGAGGGTGAGAGTCCAACTTCTCTGAATACAAATTAGCAAATACTGTTGATCTAATCACAGAGAAAAATATTTATAAACTCAAGAATAAGTCAATGTGCTCTGCTCAACACATCTCATTGACCAAAGTCCATTTTAATATGGTCTAGCACTTTTCCTTTAGCTCATCCCAGTCCTTAAAAACTCTTTCCCACCTTTAGTTCCAATGGGGTTGAGTTCAGACTGAGCTCTGGCTTTTGTCCACTGTTCTATTAATAATAGCCTTAAATAAAGTCTCTTTTGTATAATTTTTGCATTGCAAATTTTGCTTGACAGTGTGTTGCCTGATTATTGCAGGATGCACAGAGATTTTTGTTTTCCACACATAATAGGCTTCTCTAATTTCACAGTGGAATGCTTGGGAAAGTTGAGAAACAGTGAATTGACTGGAGGAAAAGAGGTATGAAGCAGCAAGAAGCTTAAAATATAGTGAATGGGTAACTCAGATGCTTACATTTTGTGATGTGAATCAAAATAACAGCAACATGGGTCCTGATAGAACTATTTTGCCCCAAGCTTTACAACAAACCAGTTCCCAGCATGGTGTGGTAAATGTGAAGATAAACTCCCCACAAGTAGAAATCTACTGCAGCCACTTGGTTATTTTATTTTTTAAGATGACTCCCTCACATTTTTCCACAGACTATGAAGGAAAAATTACTTCTAGTTGTCAAAGGACAAAATTCATCCCATATTTATGAAAATTTAAAGTTAATTTTTTTATTTGTTTGTTTTTATACTCATGCTCTTCATTTCAATTTGGTTCATTGTCTAATTCTACATGTCTGATTTTCTTATCTGTAATTTGAGCATAACATGACAGGAATTAGATACCAGAATTAAATGAATTATTAAATGTAAAGTGCTTAGAACAATGTCTAATTTAGCAAATATTTTATAATTATCTATTATTGCTATCACTATTAATGACAGTGAAGGAAAATCAGCAGATGTAGGATAGAACTTCTTTATAGTAGAAATTTTTTCTTGGCAATTTGGAAAACAATAGGATATGACATTTTGAAACTGCTCCCACTTCATTCCTTACTTCTAATTTTCACAAAACGTCTTTAAATCATCACTCTTCCATAAAATCGTACTCGCTCACTTAATGCTTAATCAAGAAGTAGCCCATTTCATTCATAATTTGAATAAAAATATTTACTCTTTATGCATTATGCAGAAAGGATGTTGGTGCCTTTCTTTTTCTTTTCTCAGTAAGGTACATTGAAACCAGATGAATAGAGTTTATAATTCTGAAAGCATGAAACACTCAGAATAGCTGTTTATATTCAAATAAAAAAAAAGCTGGTAAATAAATCATGATGAATCATGATACTGAAAGATAGACTATATTTACAAAAGTGAGGCTTAATTTTTTAGTTTTTTTTCTTAAATAAGTTATAGTAAGCTACATGTTTGTCGCAATTTAATGTAGTCTTTGTACCTCATCTCTGATTCATATAGCATTTTCCATTAAATCAGAAATAGACAGGCTTTTTTGATGTGTTGTTATTCTGTGTAATAGAAATGTAGCAAAAATAATCCAATAAAAATATAGCTTTAATTTTGATTCACCATAAACATATTATTTCTAGAAACCTCTGTAATCAATAAAAGGATGTTATTTTGAATTATTAAAGCTAAGTTGCTCTGGGTCTATGATTCATTTTTGTGTGTCAAAAAATAATCAATTGTTTAAACAGGAACAACCTGGTATCTCCCATTGTGTCAGTGAATATATTTATTATTTGGATCATAATAAAACTGTTTTTATAAATCTAGCATCATTGTGTGAGCTATATAAACTTACTAGTCTCTGAGGTAAGATTGCAAAATAAAAAAGGAATAAAATGATGTTTCTAAAAGTCGTATTGGTTTTTGCCTTGCTGTATCATTTAAAGTGGCTGCATTTAACATGTTCAGTACATTCCCAAATGACTGCAATTCTCAGCTACAATTAAGTTCTCACTTTGGGTTCTGATATTTTTATTTTATGCCTTTTATATTTCTCAACTTTACAAAAATTTTTAAAGGAAGAATCAGTACAAACTATAAATTACCCTATTCTTGATTCAACTAAAGGAATTAGCAGGTAATAGTCTTTTCAATCCAACAAAAAAGATGTATGACTCATGTGTATGTGTGTATGCACATGCATGAACACGTGTTTGTGTTTTTGTTGGCAGGTTGTTATACCTCTAGTTAGGACATATAACATGGATCATTTCATTTGAAATATTCTGTAATAGTATTTCAAGTAACAATTATAATAAAAATAAAGCTTTAGAAATGTATCTAAATAGATATATTGCCCCTTACATTTGAAGTTTCGTATTATTCAAGCTGCAAATTAACATTGTTTATTTTCAAACTGAAGGCCATAAAACAAAAAGGTCCCTAAGCATGAGGGTAAAGTAACATTTTGTGGTTTTAAATGTTTTTGCTATCTTTGTTTTCTCAGTTTTGTTGCTTGTTTAGTAATTATCTTTCATACAATTTTCTTGTCACACAATTCTCAACAGCCTCAGTTGGGAAACTTTATTTTTTGTTTTCAGTTGTTTGTTATTCTTTGCCACTGGCATTTTTCTTAGTCTCCATCTAACTTGTCTAAAGCATAATCTTATTTCTTATAATAAGTGTTTGTTTTAACTAGATTGTTGAACATTCACTGTACTGATGTCAAAATAATAGGTCATTTATATGGCCCTTCAATCAAATACCATGATATATTGATTTTTACAATTGGCTTTATCATTCTGGAAATTTCTGATATTCAACCCCATAATCCCAATAGCATTACCAATTAGTGATATTACAGTTTTATGTCATTTGAAGAAAGCAAATTTATAATTTTTGAAAGCATAGTCAACATATCTACTTAACTGAACTTTCTTAATGAGAAAAAAAATAGAGACAAGGGGATAAAGTAGGTTTTTGAAACATGAATACATTTCATACTCTGGGAACCAGACTAAAAGGCATATTTTATATTTATAAATATTAATACTTAGAATCTGCTCAAATTTTCTTCTTAATGTATCATATCCACTGTATTACTATGTCCCATCAAATAGGCTTTTCCCTCTGACTTGGGTCATTATAGAATTCTTGAATGCATGAGACTTGTTTCACATGACTTTCTTAAGTGATCCTCAGAAATCCAAATGCTTAAGATTAACCACCTTGGCGTTAAACTGAATCCTGTTTTACTGGCTATCTTCAGGCCAAGAAAATCCCCTACCAAAAGCCTCCACTTAATCCTTAAATCATTATTTTGTCCATTCTTCTGACTTCCAGAAGGCAGATACCTTGTTCACTATCTGTTTGTGGAAGAGCACAGCTTGCTATTCTTTTGGGAGAATTTGCATTCTGAGAAAATTCTGATCTAAACCTGCTTCCACCCCATTCTTTTTGTGGCACGTGTTTCTGCTTAGAAGCAAGGGTTGTTGTTGTTGTTGTTCAGTTGCCAACTTGTGTCCAGCTCTTTGCAACCCCATGGACTGCAGCATGACAGGCTTCCCTGTCCCTCACCAGGGAGTTTGCCCAAGTTCATGACCATTGAGTCAGTGATACCATCCAGCCATCTCATCCTCTGTTACCTGCTTCTCCTTCTGCCCTCCATCTTTCCCATCACCAAGGTCCTATCTAATGAGCTGGCTGTTCGCATCAGATGGCCAAAGTGTTGGTGCTTCAGCTTCAGCATCAGTTCTTCCAATGAGTATTTAGGGTTGATTTCCTTTAGGATTGACTGCTTAATCTGCTTGCTGTCCAAAGGACTCTCAAGAGTCATCTCCAGCATGACAGTTTGAAATCATCATATTTTTTCAGTGCTCAGCCTTCTTTATGGTCTTTATGGTCCAAGTCTCACATCCATACATGAGAAGCAAGGGATGAACAGCTTACTTTTACTCAGTTGTGCCTAACTAATTTCTCATCTGTTAAGTTGCTTTTGTCATCTCAAATTGGTCTTGATTGTGTTCTGTTAAGAACAAGGATTAAAAGCCTGACTGTAAGCCTGGGTACTCGTATGATCTTTACTTCAGTAGTTCCTTTCCCGATGTCTTGGTGCCAAAATTTCTAAATTTATTTTGATATCTCTCCTAATATAATGACATTTCCTTCTGCTAACTCTTTTTATTTTAACACCCTTACTTCATCATATGCATTTCTGCCTTAAGCATTTCTCCCCAGTTTGCTAAAGGGAATGTTGTAGGTACTGCTCCAATATCGTACCTTGCTGTGTATCACAGAAACTATGGATACCACCAAAATACCAAAATTATCCAAATATGTATCCATACACACATGTCTGTGTATACAAACATATGTAAGGTTTGTTTCTCTGCTAGAATTATAAAGCTAAGTGGTAGACTATCAATTTATGGTAGACTTTCATTTATGTCACAGGAAGGAAGATAATCTTTTTCTAGAAGAAAAGAAATATTTAGTTATTTAGCATTCTAAGTATCTACTTAACTTCTAAGATTGGGAATTAAGGATGGTCCTAGAAAGGAAGAAAAACTTAGCTCTCTATCTTCTCACACATTCATACAACTAGCCAACAATTCCATTTTTAACATATTTAACATGTCTGCTTCAGGACAAAATACGTAAAGGAAATTGCCATTAACCACTAGAAATAACTATATTGTAACTTCAACTCTCAAATAACTGAATGCTAATTTAACCAAAAATGATTTATGTTACTATAATAAAAATTAGTAACTGAGGCCAACTCTCTTAGACATAAAAAAGTATTTCTCACACAGAATTCTTGGAATCACTTTCTTTTTTTAGCTTTATCAGGGAAGATTAATAAAAACTAAATTTTTTCTTAACACTGCTGTCATCTTTTCCATGTCTTCATCTTTGGCTTTTATCTATTTTTCTCTTGTGGAGTCCCTATATTGCTGACAACTTTTAGAGATATCTCCCTACTTTTTATGAAACAATTTCTTATAAAAGTGATATCTATTTCCCAGCTGCCTTTTGGCATCCTTCTCCATCAAGGATAGTTCTCCTGAGAAGTGGGATTCCAACAACCTACCAGAGATTCTGACACTTAGGTTTGTAATATGTTAGTGAAATGAACTCTACATTCCTGGCATACCTGTTTTCAAGTTCTAACTTCCTCAGTCTTCACACTGGCTGAATCCTGCAGAGGGATCTCTTTAAGCAAATTTTGTTTTATTCAAGTCTAGTTGGTGTGTTGTGTTAATTTCTGCTGTAAGTCAAATGATTCATTAACACACACACACATATATCCTTTTTTGTATTCTTTTCTTTTATGGTTTATCACAGGGTATTGAATACAGTTCCCTGTGTTATATTGTAGGACCTTGTTAATTATTCACTTTATATATGATAGTTTGCATCTGATAATCCCAAACTCCCAGCCGATACCTTCCCCACGCTCCCTACCTCTTGGCAACTGCAAATCTATTGTCTATGTATGTGAGTCCATTTTGCAGATAAATTCACTGTGTCATATGAATTTTAGATTCCACATAGAAGGGATATGTGGTATCAGTCTTTCTCTTTCTGACTTCACTGATTAAGATAATATCTAGGTTCATCCATGTTGCTGCAAGTGACATTATTTTCTTCTTTTGTATGGTTGAGCAGTATTCCATAGCACGTATGTACCAAATCTTCTTCATCTATTCATCTATTTATGGACACTTAGGTTATTGTCATGTCTTGGCTTTGGATCTTTAATCTTCCTCCTAGCCACTGTTAGAGCCAAACATTTTACAAAAATTTATCTCCAGAACCAGAAGTGTTTCTAAGATTAACTTTTTATTCTCTAGAATAATTCTTTGTATTTCATCATTTGGATTGATTACCACCAGGGACCATTTGGTACATTAAAACACACCTTCCTTTTTTTTTTTTTTTTTTTAATGTGGCACTATTAAAGAACCAAACATGTATTGTTCTAACATGTTATAAATTGATGAACTTTTACAGGAATTCCTTCCCAGCTTCTATTCTTAACACTATTTTTCATTCTAGCTAAATCTACTTTTTATCAGAGCCCCCACAGAAACTTGCTCACACTTCCTGCTGCTCCCTGGGTCAAATCCTTGACTCCCTATATATATAATCCCATTCTGCAGAAAGCATAGTCCTCCAACATGAGCATAATGAGAGAGAAAATGGTAAATGCCAGTTGCCTAGTTTGTTCTGAACCACCATATGGAATATTGGCTGAAGTGGATGCGTGTTTTTCCTGTTTGAAGTGAAGTGAAGTGAATTCGCTCAATCGTGTCCGACTCTTTGCGACCCCATGGACTGTAGCCCACCAGGCTCCTTAAATTCTAGACTTTCTTTCCATGCGTTGATGTCTACTACATTAGCATAAGCAACACATGTATTCACAACTACGTGATTGGTTACTTAGCACTGACCTAGAACAAAAGATGAGCTGTGTACCTGGCAGGGTGGTAGAGAAGTGGGGACAGAGGTGTTAAGGTGGAAGATTTCTCTTTTTCTTTAAAATATGCTAGTTATGTTTTTCCTACATGACCTTTAACAGACAATCCTCTCAAATTTCTTTGTGAACACTTTCTAAGGAAGAACTGAGCAGGCTAGTAGGGTCTTATTTGCTATTTACTTCATTTAGCTGCGCTTTTGTCACCATGATATTACTAGCATAAGGTGGTGATTCTGTTGCCAAGGTAACTGAGATGTTTAACTCTACTTGTTATAATCCCTACTGAGTTCTTGGCTATCCTTTTTTTTTTTTTTTTTTCCTGAATAAAAAATGAAATCCATTTCTTGTTTCTCCATACTTTCTTTGCTGATTTTTCTCTTTACCAAGGTGGTGTTCTCACTCCCATCCAAGTCTAAATGAACTCTATGTTACCTCATGTGCATATTAGTTTATTAACATCTAATTATAATTGCTTGTCTTGATGCCTTTTGCCTTCATAGATATTTCCTCCAACTATTATTTCTCACTCAAGAAGAGCTAACATTATTTATATTTAAGGATTTAATAAAAGAAAAATAAAAAGAAATATGGAATAAGAAAAAATGATCATAGCTGAAAGGCAAATCAAGAAGGCAAGAGATCTTAAAAGGCAAAGGACAGGATCAAGAAGGAGGGATGAGTAAGCTCAGCAAATAATGAAGACCAGTGATATGCTTGATGAACAGAGGGAGTCAGAACTATTTGAATGTTTAAATCCAATATGCTATATATTTTTTTAAAAGTCTACTTCATATTGAATGTTCACCCACATATACACAGTACATGATTATTTTACTACTGACAGTGACTATAGCTGTATGTACTTTACTTCAGAATGAAACCAATTCTGTGTCTTGGGGATGGTGTTAAATGCCTGACTTTTCCTGATGGCATATGATTACTAAAATATCAACCATTTAAAAAGGAAGAAAGCAAGAAATAGAAAAGAAAGTAGAAATGGTCAGAAAGCATTTCCAATAGGGAATGTAAATGGGACTGAAAATATCTGAAGAGAAAATCAAATTTTGCAGATCCATTTTATTTTGAGCATTATTTTCTGTGAGAACAGAATTTATTTTTAAGCAGTCAAATAACAAGAATTTCAAATGTCCTATGAGTTTTCTGATTGAGGTATCTATTTTCTAATAATGCTGCTTTCTCCCATACCCCTTTCCCAATGACCCACTCCTAGCTTACTTACCCTTCTATAGTTCCCTTTCATTTAAATCTGGGCTGGCATATGTAACCAAGAATATACAGTGTAGATGACCATGTGGCATCTCTGAAACTACATCCTAGATCTCTGTGGCTTCTGCCTGGACTATTTGGAATCTTCAGAGTTATAACCTAGTGTTTTGGTATCCAATCACTGTGTCTTAGAAGCTTCAGGACACACACAGAAATTGTGCGGGCATCTGCAATTGACAATCCCTCTGAGCAGCCAGATAGCATCAACTACCAGACAAGTGAGTGAGCCTGCTTGGGCTTCTAGCTCTGTCAAGGCCTCAGATAGCATAAACTTTACCTAACAAGTGAACAAAACCAACTCAAATAAGTTTAGCAATTCACCAGTCATGAATGGTAAAGACGCACTGCAGTTTAAAGCCACTAATTTTCAAGTGTTTTGTTAGGGGGTGATAGATCATCAAAACAGATCTTAAGATGTCTCCTCACTGCAAACTGTCACTTCTCTCAAGCCACCAAACTCCACACCTCATTTCAAAGAAAACACGTATTTTAAAAAACCTCAGAATACTGAAAGATACAACTGAACTTTCATGAAAGAGACATTCCAGGATTAAACCACCAATTACTTTAATGTAGATATAAATTGTCATTTTACTAAACTTAACTTTTGTCAAAATGTGTTGGCTTATGTGAAAACACATCTAGATGTACAAGAAATCAACTGAAATATTTTGAAGTTGCAAAAGGTTACTTTTAATTGTTACACTGTCTCTAATGTTCCCATTGCTGTCCTAAAATAATAAATCTTATACGTTTTTGCTGTGATGTTGATTGTCAAATAGATATTTTCTGAGCAAATTTCCTTCTTGAGTTTTATGAAGCAGAGTTTTTAGTAGTTTTATTTCCAGGTATGTTTTAAAAATTTATTGTGTTAATTTTATTTTGTTCTTTTAGTTTGTATCATCACAAAAATGATATATCTTCATATAAGAAAGAACAGATATCCAAAATTAGATAACAAAAACTACAGATTTGTGTGGGAAAGCATAAATTTTGAGAATGCATACATTAAAGTAAAGGTCAGTTTTCATTCCAATCCCAAGGAAGGCAATGCCAAAGAATGCTCAAACTATCACACATTTACACTCATCACACACGCTAGTAGAGTAATGCTCAAAATTTCCCAAGCCAAGCTTCAATAATATGTAAACCATGAAATTCCAGATGTTCAAACTGGATTTAGAAAAGGAAGAGAAACTTGTGGCTCAGATCATGAACTTCTTATTGCCAAATTCAGACTTAAATTGAAGAAAGTAGGGAAAACCACTAGACCATTCAGGGATGACCTAAATCAAATCCCTTATGATTATACAGTGGAAGTGAGAAATAGATTTAAGGGACTAGATCTGATAGATAGAGTGCCTGATGAACTATGGATGGAGGTTCATGACATTGAACAGGAGACAGGGGTCAAGACCATCCCCATGGAAAAGAAATGCAAAAAAGCAAATTGGCTGTCTGAGGAGGCCTTACAAATAGCTGTGAAAAGAAGAGAAGTGAAAAGCAAAGGAGAAAAGGAAAGATACAAGCATCTGAACGCAGAGTTCCAAAGAATAGCAAGAAGAGATAAGAAAACCTTCCTCAGCGATCAATGCAAATAAATAGAGGAAAAAAACAAAATGGGAAAGACTAGAGATCTCTTCAAGAAAATTAGAAGACCAAAGGAACATTTCATGCAAAAATGGGCTCGATAAAGGACAGAAATGGCATGGACCTAACAGAAGCAGAAGATATTAAGAAGAGGTGGCAAGAATACATAAAGAACTATACAAAAAAGATCTTCATGACCAAGATAATCACGATGGTGTGATCACTCACCTAGAGCCAGACATCCTGGAATGTGAAGTCAAGTGGGCCATAGAAAGCATCACTACGAGCAAAGCTAGTGGAGGTGATGGAATTCCAGGTGAGCTCTTTCAAATTCTGAAAGATGATGCTGTGAAAGTGCACTCAATATGCCAGCAAATTTGGAAAACTCAGCAGTGGCCACAGGACTGGAAAAGGTCAATTTTCATTCCAATCCCAAAGAAAGGCAATGAAAAAGAATGCTCAAACTACCGCACAATTGCACTCATCTCACATGCTAGTAAAGTAATGCTCAAAATTTTCCAAGCCAGGCTTCAGAACACATGAACTGTGAACTTCCAGATGTTCAAGCTGGTTTTAGAAAAGGCAGAGGAACCAGAGATCAAATTGCCAACATCCACTGGATCATCAAAAAAGCAAGAGTTCCAGAAAAACATCTATTTCTGCTTTATTGACTATGCCAAAGCCTTTGACTGTGTGGGTCCCAATAAACTGTGGAAAATTCTGAAAGTGATGGGAATACCAGACCACCTGACCTGCCTCTTGAGAAATCTGTATGCAGGTCAGGAAGCAACAGTTAGAACTGGACATGGAACAACAGACTGGTTCCAAATAAGAAAAGTGGTACTTCAAGGCTGCATATTGTCACCCTGCTTATTTAACTTATATGCAGAGTACATCATGAGAAACGCTGGGCTGGAAGAAGCACAAGCTGGAGTCAAGATTGCCAGGAGAAATATCAATAACCTCAGATATGCAGATGACACCACCCTTATGGCAGAAAGTGAAGAAGAACCAAAGAACCTCTGGTTGAAAGTGAAAGAGGAGAGTGAAACAGTTGGCTTAAAGCTCAACATTCAGAAAACAAAGATCATACCATCTGTTCCCATCACTTCATGGCAATTAGATGAGGAAACAGTGGAAACAGTGTCAGACTTCATTTTGGGGGGGGGGGGGCTCCAAATCACTGCAGATGGTGACAGCAGCCATGAAATAAAAGATGCTTACTCCTTGAAAGAAAAGCTATGACAAAATTAGACAGCATATTCAAAAGCAGAGGCATTACTTTGCCGACTAAGGTCCATCTAGTCAAGGCTATGGTTTTTCCAGTAGTTGTGTATGGATGTGAGAGTTGGACTGTGAAGAAGGCTGATTGCCGAAGAATTGATGCTTTTGAACTGTGGTGTTGCAGAAGACTCTTGAGAGTCCCTTGGACTGCAAGGATATCCAACCAGTCCATCCTAAAGGAAATCAGTCCTGAATATTCACTGGAAGGACTGATTCTGAAGCTGAAACTCCAATACTTTGGCCACCTGATGTGAAGAGGTGACTCATTGGAAAAAACCCTGATGCTGGGAAAGATTGAAGGCAGGAGGAGAAGGAGACAACAGAGGATGAGATGGTTGAATAGCATCACCAATCCAATGGACATGAGTTTGAGTAAACTCCGGGAGTTGGTGATGGACATCATGGTGTGGCCTGCTGCAGTCCGTGTGGTCACAAAGAGTCGGACACATCTGAGCTACTGAACCTAACTGAACTGATCCGATGCATTAAATATTATGCATTTTTATAGAAAGTTTGATTCTACTGATAGTTTGTTATACCTGTGTGCTTTTAATAATTGTGAATGCTTTTTTCTGGCATTATACTATAATATCATAATTAGGAATTTCATATTTCATTTCATACATATAGGACAATATATTCAGTAATTTCTATTTATTTTTTAATCAAAAAATAGGTTTGAAGTTATCAAAGTTTTTATTTTCAAACTGATTCCATACACAAATTTAAATAATTAGCTAGAATACTTATATTTAGGAGTAATTCTTATATGGCTAGTCAGCCTCTATCCTTATTTAAGGAAAACACTTGAATATATATACCTGTTTACTTAGATATAAATGCACTTATTCTCTCTTGTCTGTTCTAAGAACATTCACACTATTAATGAATACAGGAATTACAAAGGCATGTTCTGTCTCTCGTATTCAATCAAAACAAAGAAGAAAGGTATTGCATTTATTCAATGGAAATAAATGGCAGAGAAGAGGAAGATAACTGAATTGGTGTATTACAAAGTCTTTTAGAATAAGAAATTAACATTTAATTGCATATGTATTTTACTTTTAGTATGCTAGAGAAATACTGAATTGAAATTTATATCTCAAAAGGTCTGTAGGAATAGGAATTGAGTCATTTACTAAATTATTAAATTGTACTTTAAGTGTCATTAGCTTAAAAGTTTATTATTGGATTAGTCTATGCTATCACAGGATTCTTTCTATATTTAATATTCTTTTCAGACTTTTCCACAATTTCTGAAGGTTATAAAGGGCTTAAGAATGACATCATAAGAGGACATTTATTTTCTTTTTTTTTTTCTTTTCTTTCTTTTTTTTTTTTTTTCTTTTTTTTACACAGTCCTGAACTACAGGCAAAGTAGGAAAGATATTTCAGTATTTCACAAGTCTACATTACAGTAATTTTTTTCTGTGTAACTCCTCTGTGAAATTAGAACATAAGTTCTAAGTGTTCTTGCTTTTAGATAGGAGGGTGTTCATTTTATGTTTTTAATTAGATTATTTACTTAAACTATATTTACCTGCTTCCCTGGTGGCTCAGAGGTTAAAGTATCTGCCTGCAATGTGGGAGACCTGGGTTCGATCCCTGGGTCAGGAAGATCCCCTTGAGAAAGAAATGGCAACCCACTCCAGTATTCTTGCCTGGAGAATCCCATGCATGGAGGAGCCTGGTGGGCTACAGTCCACAGGGTCGCAAGAGTCGGACACGACTGAGCGACTTCACTTTCACTTTCTATGTTTCTTTTATTTGTAGAGAAAATTTAGCTTTACTGGAGAGGAAACAATCTAGATTTCTAGTCACTCTGTTGATATCTCTGCATACAAAGAATATTGATGACTGTTTATCAGAATTTTCTTCTTGAATGAGGAAAAGCTGAATAGCTCTTCTTTAATGTCCCATAGGTATTTACTTTCAGAATACTTTAAGTTGAACTCTTTCCCTCAAAATGTGCCATTCTCCTTTATTTCTCATATTGGTGAACGATGTGCTGAAGTAGCTTAGTCATGTCCTACTCTTTTCAACTCCAGGCCCCTCTATACATGGAATTTTCCAGGCAAGAATACTGGAGCCGGTTGCCATTTCCTTCCAACTTCAGAGGATTTTTCCAACCTAGGGATTGAACCTGTGTCTCCTGCATTGGCAGGCAGATTCTCTACGGCTGAGCTACATGAGAAGCCTTTGGTGGATGATATTAGTCACTTAATTAAAGATCTGGGGTCTTTCTACGTACATTTATATTACTTCACTAGCTTTTACACTGATATTCCTGTTTCCTGTCTAGTTACATTCATTCTACTATTGTAAAATATTTCTAAAATTCAAATTCATTCATTGTTTAAAAGTACTTAATGGTGTCCTGATATTCAGAAGTTACAGTACAAAATCTTTATCTTAACATATACGAAGGGCTTTCATTGCATGATTTTTGCCTAAAATTTATCTCTTCTCCTCTTCATGTACACTTGGGTTAGTTTAAATTATGTTTAGCTGCTAGTAATACAAACTCAAAAATGGATTTGTAAAGCAAATATCACTTTACTTCTCACAAGAAAAAACAAACCCAACTACCCTGTGTCCCAGGGAGCAGAATAGAGAAGGGGTGAAACAGAGTGTACCCCTTTTCCTTAAGAATTCTTCCAGAGGACATAAAACTGATCTTCACTTGCATATCTTTGGCAAAAACTTAGTTTTTTAACCTTACTTATATTTAAAGAAGAACTAGATATTCTCATGATTAAGAGTCAGAGAATATAGATAGAGGAATAAAGATAAATAGTATTTGATAGGCACTAGAAGTTTTCTACAGCATGTCTAACCAAGATAGATATGATGATTTAATTTCTGAACATCTGATGTTTCGTGGAGATTCATTATACTCTGTATAGATGTTATTTCTTCTTCATGCAGCTAAATTCTATTCATTCTTCAGAGTCATTTGAGGTCTCTCCAAGAAATTTTCTGTGACACTCACAGTTTTATTTACTATTAACAATATAGTACTCTACTTATGGTGCTTCCCAGGTGGCACTAATGATAAAGAACCTGCCTGCCAATGCAGGAGGCATAAGAGACAAGAGATGTCGGTTACATCCCTGGGTCAGAAAGATCCCCTGGAGGAGAGCATGGCAACCCACTCTAGTATTATTTCATGGAGAATCCCATGAACAGTGGAATCTGGCAGGCTATAGTCCATAGGGTCCCAAACAGTTGGACACAACTAAAGGAACTTAGCACACATGCATGCACATACTCTACTTATACCTATATTATTATCACTTCTTGCTCTAAATATTTTATATATCATTTAATTTTTAGTATACAAATATGGGGTTTCCCAGGTGGTGCTAGTGGTAAAGAATCCGCCTGTCAATGTAGGAGACTCAAGAGACATGGATTTGATCCCTAGTTTGGGAAGATCCCCTGGAGTAGGAAACACAAACCCACACCAGTATTCTTGGCTTGAGAATCCCATGGGCAGAGGAGCCTGGAAGGCTACAGTCTATGGAACCATGAAGAATCAGACACAAATGAGTGACTGAGCACACAAGGGAACATACAAGTATGGACTTTTAAAAAAAATCATAGTTTCTCTTAGCAAATTTTATACTTTTATACATTTAAGCCCCAAATCAAGACCTTTTTGGAATTATATAAATATAATTGCACTCATCTCACACACTAGTAAAGTAATGCTCAAAACTTTCCCAGTCAGGCTTCAGCAATACCTGAACCATCAATTTCCAGATATTCAAGCTGGTTTTAGGAAACACAGAGGAACCAGAGATAAAATTGTTAACATCTGCTGGATCATTAAAAAAGTAAGAGAGTTCCAGAAAAACATCTATTTCTGCTTTATTGACTATGCCAAAGCCTTTGACTATGTGAATCACAATAAAATGTGGAAAATTCTGAAAGAGATGAGAATACTAGACCACCTGAATTCTGAAAAAGATGGGAATACCAGACCACCTGACCTGCCTCTTGAGAAACCTATAAGAAGGTCAAGAAGCAATAGTTAGAACTGGTCATGGAACAACAGACTGGTTCCAAATAGGAAAAGGAATACATAAGGCTGTATATTGTCACTCTGCTTATTTAACTTATGCAGAGTACATCATGAGAAACGCTGGGCTGGAAGAAGCATAAGCTGGAATCAAGATTGCTGGGAGTAATATCAATAACCTCAAATATGCAGATGACACCACCCTTATGACAGAAAGTGAAGAGGAGCTAAAAAGCCTCTTGATGAAAGTGAAAGAGGAGAGTGAAAAAGTTGGCTTAAATCTCAACATTCATAAAACTAAGATCATTGCATCTGGTCCCATCACTTCATGGCAAATAGATGGGGAAAGAGTGGAAACAGTGTCAGACTTTATTTTTTTGGGCTCCTAAATCATTGTAGATGGTAATTGCAGTCATGAAATTAAAAGACGCTTATTCTGTGGAAGGAAAGTTATGACCAACCTAGACAGCATATTCAAAAGCAGAGGCATTACTTTGCCAACAAAGGTCTGTCTAGTCAATGCTATGGTTTTTCCAGTGGTCATGTATGGATGTGAGAGTTGGACTGTGAAGAAAGCTGAGCACCAAAGAACTGATGCTTTTGAACTGTGGTACTGGAGAAGACTCTTGAGGGTCCCTTGGACTGCAAGGAGATTGAACTGGCCACCTAATGTGAAATGTTGACTCATTGGAAAAGATTCTGATGCTGGGAGGGATTGGGAGCAGGAGGAGAATGGGACGACAAAGGATGAGATGGCTGGATGGCATCACCGACTCTATGCACATGAGTTTGGTGATGGACAGGGAGGCCTGCTGTGCTGCGATTCATGGGGTCACAGAGAGTCAGACATGACTGAGCAACTGAACTGAACTGAAGGATATATGAGATATCAGGAAAAGTTGATGAGGAGGGAATTTTTTTCACTTTAACATGAATCTGAGGAAAGACAATAAAGTAAATCTGGTATGCAATCTTTTACTTCTTGCTAGATATTATAAAATAGCATCTAAGGGGAAAATAAAAGCATTTTAACTGTAAGTTTAATGTTTTCTATATAAAATAACTTCTAAAATCTTTTCTGTTTCATCTTCCTTTTTCGTTTAGAAATTGTTACATAAAAAGATTAAAATCCTTGAATTCGCTTTTCTAAGTTAAAATGTATGGAAAACATAAAAACCTTAAAGAATAAGTATTTATAGATATTGAGCAATTTACATATACAATTTATTTAGATTCTTAAATCCAATTGAAAAGAAATAAATGAGTATTTTTACATTCATAGTATATCTTCCTAAAGAGAAAGCTTTTAGGCTGCCAGTGACAATCACCCACAAAACGGAGGATGTGGGCTGACCCTAAGAAAGAGACTCATTGGGTCAGATACAAAGCAATAAATGTAAAGGGAAAAGCAGAGTGTTTATAAAAGAAAAATGGGTGCTGTATAGAAGCAACTTTAGTAGTATAGACCAGGAATGTGATCCTGTCCCAAATCTGTTACATTTAAATGGTTGCAAAAAAAAGTTTGAACTAAACTCTCAAATAAGAAAGAGAGAAAAGACCACTTGAACAAAGGAAATATTAAATTTTTCTTACAAAATAAAAATGCTATTATCATAAAAATACATTTCTACATGACACTTGGTCTTAAGATCGTTAATAATTGTATTTGAGAATTACTTCTTTCATGTATAATACTGGAGTAATGTTCAAATATTTAAACACATGAAAAATTGATCAAACCTAAATCATTGGTCACTGTTTTCCAAATTTGCTGGCATATTGAGTGCAGGACTTTCACAGCATCATCTTCCAGGATTTGAAATAGCTCAACTGGAATTCCATCACCTCCACTAGTTTTGACCATAGTGATGCTTCCTAACACTCACTTGGTTTCATATTCCAGGATATCTGGCCCTAGCTGAGTGATCACACCATCGTGATTATCTGGGTCGTGAAGATATTTTTTGTACAGTTCTTCTGTGTATTCTTAACATCTCTTCTTAATATCTTCTGCTTCTGTTAGGTCCTTACCATTTCTGTCCTTTATTGAGCCCATCTTTGCATGAAATGTTCCCTTGGTATCTCTAATTTTCTTGAAGAGATCTCTAGTCTTTCCCATTCTATCGTTTTCCTCTATTTCTTTGGATTGGTCGCTGAGGAAGGCTTTCTTATCTCTCCTTGCTATTCTTTGGAACTCTGCATTCAAATGGGTATATCTTTCCTTTCCTCCTTTGCCTTTCCCTGCCCTTCTTCTCACAGCTATTTGTAAGGCATACTCAGACAGCCATTTTGCTTTTTTGCATTTCTTTTTCTTAAGGATGGTCTTTATTCCTTTCTTCTGTACAATGTCATGAACCTCCATCCACAGTTCATCAGGCACTCTGTCTATGAGATCTAGCCCCTTCAATCTATTTCTCACTTCCACTCCATAAGGGATTTGATATAAGTCATACCTGAGTGGTCTAGTGGTTTTCTCCACTTTCTTCAATTTCAGTCTGAATTTGGCAATACGAAGTTCATGATCGGAGCCACAGTCAGCTCCCAGTCTTGTTTTTGTTCACTGTATAGAGCTTCTTCATCTTTGGCTGCAAAGAATATAATCAGTCTGATTTCAGTGTTGACCATCTGGTGACGTCCACGTGTAGAGTCTTCTCTTGTATTGTTGGAAGAGGGTGTTAGCTATGACCAGTGTGTTCTCTTGGCAGAACTCTATTAGCCTTTGCCCTGCTTCATTCTGTACTCCAAGGCCAAATTTGCCTGTTATTCCAGGTGTTTCTTGACTTCTTACTTTTGCATTCCAATACCCTATAATGAAAAGGACATCTTTTTTGGGTGTTTGTTAGTACTAGAAGATCTTGTAGGTCTTCATACAAATGTTCAACTTCAGCTTCTTCAGAGTTATTTGTTGGGGCATAGACTTGGATTATCGTGATATTGAATGGTTTGCCTTGGAAACGAATAGACATCATTCAGTCATTTTTGAGATTGCATCCAAGTACTGCATTTTGGACTCTTTGTTGACTATGATGGCTAATCCATTTATTCTAAGGGATTCCTGCCCACAGTAGTAGATATAATGGTCATCTGAGTTAAATTCACCCATTCCAGTCCATCTTATTTCGCTGTTTCCTAGAATGTCAATGTTTACTCTTGTCATCTCCTGTTTGACCACTTCCAATTTGCCTTGATTCATGGATCTAACATTCCAGGTTCCAATGCAATACTGCTCTTTACAGTATTAAACTGTGCTTCTATCACCAGTCCCATCCACAGCTAGGTACGGTTATTGCTTTGGCTCCATCCCTTCATTCTTTCTGGAATTATTTCTCCACTGATCTCCAATAGCATATTGGGCATCTACCGGCCTGGGGAGTTCATCTTTCAGTGTCCTTTCTTTTTTCCTTTTCATACTGTTCATGGGGTTCTCAAGGCAAGAATACAGAAGTGGTTCCCATTCCCTTCTCCAGTGGACCATATTCTGTCAGTGTTCTGTCTGGAAAAGGTCAGTTTTCATTCCAATCCCAAAGAAAGGCAATGCCAAAGAATATTCAAACTAATGCACATTGCACTCATCTCACATGCTAGTTAAGTGATGCTCAAAATTCTCCAGCCAGGCTTAAGCCGTATGTGAACCATTAACTTCCAGATGTTCAAACTGGTTTTAGAAAAGGCAGAGGAACCAGAGATCAAATTGCCAACTGTCACCGGATCATCGAAAAAGCAAGAGAGTTCCAGAAAAAACATCTATTTCTACTTTATTGACTATGCCAAAGTCTTTGACTGTGTGGATCACAATAAACTGTGGAAAATTCTGAAACAGATGGGAATACCTGAGCACCTGACCTGCCTCTTAAGAAACCTATATGCAGGTCAGGAAACAACAGTTAGAACTGGACATGGAACAACACTGGTTCCAATAGGAAAAGAAGTATGTCAAGGCTGTATATCATCACCTTGATTATTTAACTTCTATGCAGAGTACATCATGAGAAATGCTGGGCTGGAAGAAGCACAAGCTAGAATCAAAATTTCCAAGAGAAACAGCAATAACCTCAGATATGCAGATAACACCACCCTTATGGCAGAAAGTGAAGAAGAACTAAAGAGCCTCTTGTTGAAAGTGAAAGAGGAGAGTGAAAAAGTTGGCTTAAAGCTCAACATTCAGAAAACTAAGTTCATGACATCTGGTCTCATCACTTCATGGCAAATAGATGGGCAAACTATGGAAAGAATGAGAGACTTTATTTTGGGGGGCTCCAGAATCACTGCAGATGGTGATTGCAGCCATGAAATTAAAAGACACTTACTCCTTTGAAGGAAAGTTATGACCATCATAGACAGCATATAAAAAAGCAGAGACATTACTTTGCCAGCAAAGGTCTGTCCAGTCAAGGCTATGGTTTTTCCAGCAGTCACATATTAATGTGAGAGCTGGACCATAAAGAAAGCTGAGCACCGAAGAATAGATGCTTTTGAACTGTGGTATTGGAGAAGACTCTTGAGAGTCTTTAGACTGCAAGGAGATCCAACGACTCCATCCTAAAGGAAATCAGTCCTGGGTGTTTATTGGAAGGACTGATGTTGAAGCTTAAACTCCAATACTTTGACCACCTGATGCAAATAGCTGACTGATTGGAAAAGTCCCTTATATTGGGCAAAACTGAGGGCAAGAGAACAAGGGGATGACAGAGATGAGATGGTTGGATGGAATCACTGACTCAGTTGATATGGGTTTGGGTGGACTCCAGGAGTTTGTGATGGACAGAAAAGCCTGGTGTGTTGCAGTTCATGGGGGTTGCAAAGAGTCGGACACGACTGAGTGACTGAACTGAACTGAACTGAAACACAATAGACCAATTTTAGTTCAGTTCAGATCAGTTCAGTCGCTCAGTCATGTCCGACTCTTTCCGATCCTATGAATTGCAGCACGCCAGGCTTCCCTGTCCATCACCATCTCCCGGAGTTCACTCAGACTCACGTCCATCAAGTCGGAGATGCCATCCAGCCATCTCATCCTAGGTCGTCTCCTTCTTCTCCTGCCCCCAATCCCTCCCAGCATCAGAGTCTTTTCCAATGAGTCAACTCTTCACATGAGGTGGCCAAAGTACTGGAGTTTCAGCTTCAGCATCAGTCCTTCCAAAGAAATCCCAGGGTTGATCTCCTTCAGAATGGACTGCTTGGATCTCCTTGCAGTCCAAGGGACTCTCAAGAGTCTTCTGCAACACCACAGTTCAAAAGCATCAATTCTTCGGCGCTCAGCCTTCTTCACAGTCCAACACTCACATCCATACGTGACCACAGGAAAAAACATAGCCTTGACTAGACGGACCTTAGTCGGCAAAGTAATGTCTCTGCTTTTGAATATGCTATCTAGGTTGGTCATAACTTTTCTTCCAAGGAGTAAGCATCTTTTAATTTCATGGCTGCTGTCACCATCTGCAGTGATTTTGGAGCCCCCCAAAATAAAGTCTGACACTGTTTCCACTGTTTAGCCATTTATTTCCTGTGAAGTGATGGGACCAGATGCCATGATCTTCGTTTTCTGAATGTTGAGCTTTAAGCCAACTTTTTCACTCTCCTCTTTCACTTTCATCAAAAGGCTTTTCAGTTCCTCTTTACTCTCTGCCATAAGGGTGGTGTCATCTGCATATCTGAGGTTATTGATATTTCTCCTGGCAATCTTGACTCCAGCTTGTGTTTCTTCCATTTCAGCATTTCTCATAATGTACTCTGCATATAAGGTAAATAAGCAGGGAGACAATATACAGCCTTGACATACTCCTTTTCCTATTTGGAACCAGTCTGTTGTTCCATGTCCAGTTCTAACTGTTGCTTCCTGACCTGCATACAGATTTCTCAAGAGGCTCAGATTCCCATCTCTTTCCGAATTTTCCACAGTTTATGTGATCCACACTGTCAAAGGCTTTGGCATAGTCAATAAACAGACATAGATGTTTTCTGAAACTCTCTTGCTTTTTCGATGATCCAGCTGATGTTGGCAATTTGATCTCTGGTTCCTCTGCTTTTCTAAAACCAGCTTGAACATCTGGAAGTTCATGGTTCACATATTGTTGAAGCCTGGCTTGGAGAATTTTAAGCATCGCTTAACTAGCGTGTGACATGAGTGCAATTGTGCAGTAGTTTGGGCATTCTTTTCATTGCCTTCCTTTGGGATTGGAATGAAAACTGACATTTTTCCAGTCCTGTGGCCACTGCTGAGTTTTCCAAACTTGCGGGTATATTGAGTGCAGCACTATCACAGCATCATCTTTTAGGATTTGAAATAGCTCAGCTGGAATTCCATCACCTCCACTAGCTTTGCTCGTAGTGATGCTTTCTAAGGCCCGCTTGACTTCACATTCCAAGATGTCTGGCTCTAGATTAGTGATCACATCATGATTATCTTGGTCATGAAGATCTTTTTTGTACAGTTCTTCTGTGTATTCTTGCCACCTCTTCTTAATATCTTTTGCTTCTTTTAGGTCCATACCATTTCTGCCTTTATCGAGCCCATCTTTGCTTGAAATGTTCCCTTGGTATCTATAATTTTCTTGAAAAGATATCTAGTCTTTCCCATTCTGTTGTTTTCCTCTATTTCTTTGCATTGATCACTGAAGAAGGCTTTCTTATCTCTTCTTGTTATTCTTTGGAACTCTGCATTCAGATGCTTGTATCTTTCCTTTTCTCCTTTCTCCTTTTCTTTTCACAGCTATTTGTAAGGCCTCCTCAGACAGCCATTTTGCTTTTTTGCATTCTTTTCATGGGGATGGTCTTGATCCCTGTCTCCTGTACAATGTCATGAACCTCATTCCATAGTTCATCAGGCATTCTATCTATCAGATCTAGTCCCTTCAATCTATTTATCACTTCCACTGTATAATCATAAGGGATTTGACATAGGTCAGACCTAAATGGTTTAGTGGTTTTCCCTACTTTTTTAAGTCTGAATTTGGTAATAAGGTGTTCATGATCTGAGCCACAGTCTGCTCCCGGTCTTGTTTTTGCTGACTGTATAGAGCTTCTCCATCTTTGGCTGCAAAGAATATAATCAATCTGATTTCGGTGTTATCATCTGGTGATGTCCATGTGTAGAGTCTTCTCTTGTGTTGTTTGAAGAGGGTGTTTGCTATGACCAGTGCATTTTCTTGGCAAAACTCTATTAGACTTGCCCTGCTTCATTCCTCATTCCAAGGCCAATTTTAAGGTTTACTTAAAACTGAATTTTAGTGGGTAGAAAAATATCTGTAAACAAACATCAAAATAAAGTATTTCAAAGGGAACAGTCTCATGACTTTAGAGATTAAGCATTTTTGTAGTATTTTGTATGTTCTTTTATATAAGCAATATTTGAAGAGCATGTCAATAATAATCATTCTGCATGTGTGCCTGAAGTCTCTTAGTCATGTGCAACTCTTTTTGACCCCATGGACTGTAGCCCGCCTGGCTCCGCTGTTCATTGGGATTCTCCAGACAAGAATTCTGGAATAGGTTGTCATGCCCTTCTCCAGGAAATCTTCCTGACCCAGGAATCATACCCATGTCTCTTATGTCTCCTTCAATGGCAGACAAGTTCTTTACCACTAGCGCCGCCTGGGAAGGTCAATAATCATTCTAACTTACTGATTAAAGTTGCCTTAAGTCAAGGCTATGGTTTTTCCTGTGGTCATGTATAGATGTGAGAGTTGGACTGTGAAGAAGGCTGATGGCCGAAGAATTGATGCTTTTGAACTGTGGTGTTGCAGAAGACTCTTGAGAATCCCTTGGAGTGCAAGGAGATCCAAGCAGTCCATTCTGAAGGAGATCAACCCTGGGATTTATTTGGAGGGAATGATACGAAAGCTGAAGCTCCAGCACTTTGGAAACCTCATGTGAAGAGTTGACTCATTGGAAAAGACTCTGATGTTGGGAGAGATTGGGGGCAGGAGGACGACCGAGGATGAGATGGCTGGATGGCATCACTGACTTGATGGACGTGAGTCTGAGTGAACTCCGGAAGATGGTGATGGACAGAGAGGCCTGGCGTGCTGTGATTCATGGGGCCGCAAAGAGTCGGACACGACTGAGCGACTGAACTAAGATCCCAGGGTGTATTGTGAGATGAGGATGTTGTGGATTGAGGGCTGTGAATTGGACTGTCTCTGCTCATTTAGGTTCTACTGCTTTATATGTATGTGACTTTAAGCAAATTTTTCAACTCTGTGTATTTCAACCAGAACAGCTCTAACTAGTTAAAGTTACCATATGTAACAGAATACTATATTTTTACAGAATATATTTTTTCTAAGTTTTGCTATAATTTAGGTTTCCCTTAGTTTACTTTCTAAAATAGTGATTTGTCTCAGCTATATATTCTCTCTCACTGCCCACACCAAAAATCATTGATTATAATCTAGTTTTGAGGACACTGAATATTTGCAAACTTTATCGACATTTATTCCAACTTTTTAAAGATTTTGGGGGTAAATTCAATGTTTCTAATCTGGCAACTATCTCTAACAGCATATTAAAGGGTCTATAGCTACTATATAAGAAGGTTTCATAATACAGCTTTAAGATTGTGAAAATGCCAGGACAAACCAAGATGACTTCTGAAATTCAAATACAAACAAATTGATGCATCTTTGATAAGACATTTGCCAAAGAGCACACTGTTTTCCTTCTACACTTCTACACCTCTATGAATAGCTCCTTTATTGAAATATCTTGAAATTATCTTCATTTGGCTATATCATTTATTATCTGCTGTGACCCCATTGATTCACTAAATAGTACCAAAAGTGGCCCCATGCAACAAATTAAGAACATGGAAATATGACTTAATTTTCTCACATATTCAGGCTGTCTTGGGATAACCTCATTGTTGAGGAAATGTGACACATGTAGTCCCTGACATGCAGTTCCATCATAATTATTCAAATCATTTCTGATGTTATATAGAATGAAATGCAAGAGTAGGGCAAGGTGGTAAGAATTTAAATGAGTGACAATTAGGTGCCATGGTAACAAGGATAAATACAAAGTTGGATAGGCATTTGGCTTCTTCTGACATTCCCAGAGAGCAAGTATAGGAGAAAAGAAAATGGAAAAGTTATGAAGGTACAAATTGCAATCTGTGTCAAGAGCCGGAAGGCCTCCACAGCTTTGCAGGAGTTTCTATTCACCTGTAATCATCAGGCTATTTAGCTAAGGACAAACTGCTCAGCCATGCCTGACTCTTGTGACCCCATGTACTAAAGCCCACCAGCCTCCTCCATCCCTGGAATTTTCCAGGCAAGAATACTGGAGTGGGTTGCCATTTCCTCTTCAGGGGATCTTCCCGACCCAGGGATCACACCTGTGTCTCATGTCTCCTTCATTGGCAGGCAGATTCTTTACCACTGCACAACCTGGGAAGCCCAAAGACCAAGTCAGTATCTAATTATAAGGGTAGAAAAGTTGCTACTTCTATTAAAGACTAAATTCTACCCAATCTCTTATGCTAAGTTGGTGATTGGCTATCTATGGCTCTCAGGCTACCACCTCTTTCATGTAAATTTTTATTAGAACAGTCACAACATTGTTTGACATGATGACAGTTTCAGAATTGAAAGAGTTGCATTGTTCCTACAGAAATTGTGTGATCCACAATATGTAAAATATTTGTTATCTTGCCCTTTAAAGAAAATCTTTGTGAACTATACCACAGGAATGACCCTGAAATATGAGATGGAATCTTTGAGCAAGTATTGTCCGAAAAAAGCTAACTTCCAATATGTGTGATTTATCATGACCTGTGAAGGTAATATCACTCCCACTTTTCAGAAAACTGTCCTTTTTCTATATAAGAAATTTAGGATAGGGAAGCAGTTTTCTTATAAGCACCTCTACTACCTGTCATATAACAACAAAACTTAGGTAATCCTGAAAGAGAAGTACAGGGAGACAATGACAAGTTTGACACTTACAAAAATAAACCTAAAAGAACATTTCAATTTGCATTAGTATGATCTTGAAGAGCATGTGAGGAAATGCGATTTAGATAAAAGTGTAAAATATAATATTCAGTTTGGACAAATTCACTGGCATGGATGTGCTTATTCAGGTTTGGGGATTTCAGGTTTGGTTTGATCTAGAGTGCAATTAAAAGTCTATTAGGTTACCTAATTAAAGACAGGACTCAGCAGTGACCTTTAGTCAATAAAACCGGACTTTTGGAACTTCTCTTATATACTCTAGAGAAAGGAGTTTCAAGGCTCAATAAATAAAAATGTTAGAATTAATTTGTTCTGAGCAATCTAACCAGCCTTTTGATAATCATAACTCCAAGAGGGCCCAGAGCCTATACCCTTCAACAAGGCATTCATAAAGTATTGACCTGGAACAATCAGCTTTTTTGAAGAATTCCATGGTGTCTAATATCTAGAACAGTATAGGAATTAAAGAAATTAATGACAGTATAAAGGAAGATGATTTCTAACACATTCTTATTTAAATTGCTGATATAACCTGTGAAACTGAGGCACAGAAAAGTAGGGGAACTTGCCCAGATTTATCCTCCTGACTTATAAAAAAGTCAGGAGCTTAATTTTGGTGGTTTCAAACCAGAATTCTTGTTTGTAACAAATACACACTATCACCCTTCAGACAATGAGAAAGTCAATGGAAAGGGAAAGTTAGTGTCTGAGGAAGATAAAAAAACAAAACAAACAAACAAACAAACCCACAGAATTATTTCCCTTAAAGGTGTCAAGTTTTCTGGTGGGGGAGAGATGATGTGTTCTCATTGTAAGCAAGAATGAAATGTAAAAGAGATAATTAGGAATTTCAGAGAGTTAACAAGCTATACTGGAGAAGGAAATAGCCACCCACTCCAGTCTTCTTGCCTGGAGAATTCCATAGACAGAGAAGCCTGGCTGGCTGTAGTCCATAGGGTTGCAAAGAGTCAGACATGACTAAGCGAATAACACTACCACTAACATACTATTTGACCAAAAAAAAAAAAAAAAAGAAGAAGATAAACTTGTAAATCAGTGTTTTTGAAAGGAGAAAAATTTTCTGGTTTCGTTGTCATATTAAGAATCAGTTTGCTTACTTGGACACTTTCAGCAGAATACTGTCAAAAGTGTCATTTCTTTGAATCATATACATTTCTATGAAATACCAGTTACATCATGCATATGGAAAATTGAGGATGCTGATAACTATTAATAAATAAGAAATCAAGAATTTTAGTATAAGAAATAAAGTACTTATATTTACGTCTAAGCTACGAAGTTTAGGGGCTGAACTTTAGCTGTGGAGTTCCATGTAGAGTGTAAAGTTTATCTGTTTATAACTTTAGGTAATGAGTTTTGCTACCTAAGGGTGGGAATAAATTCTGTAAAGGGACTAAAAATTCTGACACTTTTCTCTATGATTTCCAAGAGTAATGGTCAGAGAGTAATCCAAGAGAGACATGTGACCTCCATTTTCTTTGGACTGAGCTTAGATGAATAGAGGAAAAAACAGAAATGACTTTTTTGTCTTAGTGACTTTTGTCTTCATCTTAGAGAGCAGAATTACAGCAAGGATTTTGGATTACCATGATTGGTCATTGCAACAGGGCCTGAGCACACATTAACTTTGAATTAAAAGAGAAATTAGAACTATATTTAGTTTGTAATGGACTATGTAATATCTAAAAAATGAAATTGCATGCTAATGTTTGAAAGTAACCAGAAAAGCTATGGATCAGCCCAAGCATTAGTCAAAGCAGGAAAGGATGTTTTAACTGTTCTGGTTTAAAAGGACAATGGTGATTAAAAAATAAAAAAAGAAGCATTGCTCTTGATTTACACCTTTTGAAGTCCAGTGCCTAACTAAACTATAAAGAAAGTTACCAGATGGAAAGCTTCAGCTGCATGGTTGCCTGAAATCCTCTTAGGAAGTTCCTGAGTTATCACATTTTATTCTTAGAACAAGTCATTTTCTAAAGAAATTAAGACTCATCATAGTTAATTTACTCTCTCCATGGGTGACAGAGCTTATCAAACATAAAGCAAGAATTTTGTGCCAGGTTTCCCTGATTCAGCAAGCCATTGCTCTATCTTCTACTACTGCCTGATTAACATGTAATCATCAATCTCAATCCTTGAAGTCACAGACCTCTTGGTTACCTTAACTGTCAATGGAAGCAGTTGAAATAACAGTCTGATGAATGGCACACTGATACTTATGTATGAGTTCAGTCATTTCAATTAGTGAAAAGAGGTAATAAAATACAAAACCTTGCTCTTAGATTATGTTTAACCTTTATAAACAGACACTATGTAACATATATCTGACCACATTATTTAGACTATGTTTGATTCTGTGCATTTTTAGTCATATGCACATTTCTATGCAGAACCAATTGTGTCAGACATGTAAGCCTCAAGGAAAGCATGTGGTATTTTAAGAGAAAAGTGTGTTTAAAGTAAAGAGACAGTGTTGAATTATGTATACGAACACCATAAGGATGGCTTGTATATAACAACTGTTGTCATATTTTTAGCATGTGTATCACAAAATAATCACTTTCAAAATATATGAATAAAAAGAGTCATTTTGAAGTGTATAGCAATTTATGCCAATTAAGTCCTATGTGGTGCATTGATTATTCAACAACTATTTTACTCTTTCCCCTGGAGAAGGAACTGGCAACCCACTCCACTGTTCTTACCTGGGAAATCACATGGACAGAGGAGCTTGGTGGGCTACAGTCCATGGAGTCGCAAAGATTTGGACAAGACTGAGCAGCTAACACTTACTTTTTTATTTTACTCTCTTCTTAACTACTTTGTTATAGTTTTACATTTTGGTTAACTTACTGTACCATATGCACACTTTTTTTTTTTTTTTTTTTTTTTTTGCCATAGTAACTGGTTGCTGCTGCTGCTGCTGCTGCATCGCTTCAGTCGTGTCCGACTCTGTGCGACCCCATAGACAGCAGCCCACCAGGCTCTGCCGTCCCTGGGATTCTTCAGGCAAGAACACTGGAATGGGTTGCCATCTCCTTCAATGCATGAAAGTGAAAAGTGAAAGTGAAGTCACTGAGTCATGTCCAACTCTCAGCGACCCCATGGACTGCAGCCCATCAGGCTCCTCCGTCCATGGGATTTTCCAGGCAAGAGTACTGGAGTGGGGTGCCATTACATCATGCTAAGTCATTATTAAGAATAATATGTTATTCATTGTGTTTGGTTACCTATATTGAGATGCTTTTACATCTCACTGTGCATCCTAGCTGGAAGCATAGGTTTCTTAAAGGGGAGCCTTTTTAAGTTGCTATGAATAGGTTGAATGAAGAGCAATGCAGTACTATATTGTTTTGACTTTTCACGTAAAGATTATGATAAACCATGATCAGTAAACTGGTTCACTAAAAAGAAATGGAGAGGAAATGAACAAAATATCAGTGTGATTTCAAACCTATTTTCACCTACAATCCTAAATCCAAGTCCAGTACTGGGCATTTCCTTTTATGGAAAATGTGGCAGAGATCAAGAGGGAATCTGAGAAGAGTAACAAGGTGATGAATACTTTAAGTGTCCTGGAAGATTTCCTCTTTTAGGAATCCTTACTGTAAGAAGGAAAATGGAAGTAGGATTTATTTACGGGTTTCCGAGTTTTACAGAGAATATTGAAGAATTAGCATTATCCATTTACTGATTTAGTCAGCCATGTGATTGTCAACAGAGACACATTCAAGAATCACAAGTTTTAAGCCAATTAAAGAAACAATTGCTTTATGCTTAACTACCCTGTTTACCTGAAAACAAACCTTCCACACAATCACTGAGATAAATTTTTGCAGAACCCATTTAGTATTTTCTCCCTTTGTAAAGATTTTTGGTAGGATGGAGGAAAAAATATATTACCATATTATCTGAATTAAAATTAGGATAAAACCTTCCTTTGAAAAAAGTAGTATGAGGAGAAGAAAGGAGAAAAGAGGAAAAGTAGACATAGCTCACTAAGGATTTGGATTTTCTCTTTAAGAAAATGCGATGAGTGTCAGGGCTAATGTCAGTCTATGCATACCTCTGTAAGAGTTACAATAATAAATCTCTCCTGGAATAAAGATATCCATATAAGTACAATAAGTAGAGCAGAGATTAGTAGGTGTCCCCACTAACCCTCAGCAGACAACCTGCAAAACAGCAGAAAGTTACCAGACTATTACACCTCCACAATCTCACCTTTTTGTCCTTATCCAATCATTTTATTCATTTGTTAACAGTTATATTTAGGTATGCTGCTGCTGCTGCTGCTGCTTCAGCCCGGTGCGACTCTGTGTGACCCCATAGATGGCAGCCCACCAGGCTCCTCGTCCCTGGGATTCTCCAGGCAAGAACACTGGAGTGGGTTGCCATTTCCTTCTCCAATGCATGAAAGTGAAAAGTGAAAGTGAAGTCACTCAGTCACGTCCAACCCTCAGCGACCCCATGGACTGCAGCCTTCCAGCCTCCTCTAATCATGGGATTTTCCAGGCAAGAGTACTGGAGTGGGGTGCCATCATCTTCTCTGATATTTAGGTATACTGCTGCTGCTGCTACAAAGTCGCTTCAGTCGTGTTCGACTCTGTGTGAACCCACAGAGGGCAGCCCACCAGGCACCCCCATCCCTGGGATTCTCCAGGCAACTGGAGTGGGTTGCCATGTCCTTCTCCAATGAATGAAAGTGAAAAGTGAAAGTGAAGTCGCTCAGTCGTGTCTGACTCTTAGCCGCCCCATGGACTGCAGCCCACCAGGCTCCTCCATTCATGGGATTTTCCAGGCAAGAGTACTGGAGTGGGGTGCCATTGCCTTCTCCGATATTTATGTATACTTTCTCTTTTAATTTAGATTGAAATACTATGAAGAAAGGAACTAAATAAATATATTTGAGCTGTAGTAGAAAAGTGAAACAAGATTTTTGGTTACATAGTAATTTATTGCTGTTGATTAAAAAAGCTTTTATTGATACAAATAAGCCCCCAGCAGCTGGTGAAAGTTTACATATTCAATGAGGACCAGCAATAGGACAAGTAAGACACTGGGCATGTTGTCCAGTTACGTGGAGTGACTGAAGGGCATGCCCTTGCTAGTCAGGGTTTGACAAAATGTGGCCCACTGGAGAAGGAAATGGCAAATCACTTCAGTATTCTTGCCTTAAGAACTCCATAAAAGCAAATAACCAAACTTGTTGTAAAACATGAAATCAGAACAAAACAAGCATCAAATCATGCCATCCTTAGTCCATCTAGCATTATTTTTTCTAAATGTTGTTTTCAGTTGCTGAGTTGTGTCTGACTCTTTGAGACCCCATGGACTGTAGCACGCCAGGCTCCTTTGTCCTCCACTATCTTCCAGAATTTGCTCAAATCCATGTGCATTGAGTCAGTGATGTTGTCTAACCATCTGATCCTCTGCTTCCCCCTTCTCCTCTGGCCTTCAATCTTTCTCAGCACCAAGGTCTTTTCTAGTGAGCTGGCTCTTCCCATCAGGCGGCCTAAGTATCAGAGCTTCAGCTTTAGCAACAGTCTTTCCAAGGAATATTCAGAGTTGACTTCCTTTAGAATTGACTGGTTTGATCTCCTTGCAGTCTAAGGGACCCTCAAGAGTCTTCTCCAGCACCACAAGAATTTGAAAGCATCTGTTCTTCAGCACCCAGCCATACTTAGTAACTAATTCCAGTATCCAATGGGATGCCCTGTTAATAAATATTCTTGATGGAAACCAGCAAATATAATACTCAATTAATAAAGTAAGAAACCATAGTAGTAGTAGTGTTAGCTGCTTAGTCATGTTTGACTCTTTGTGACCACATGGACTGTAGCTCACCAGGCTCCTCTGTCCATGGAATTCTACAGGCAAGAAAGTGGATAGCCATTCCCTTCTCTAGGGGATCTTCTAGGGCTGGGGGTCAAACCCAGGTCACTTGCATTGCAGGCACATTATTTACCATCTGAGCCATCAGGGATGCCCTAAAAATGTCTAAATTGATTTTTGAACATTGGCATTGCCAGTTTCACTATCAAGTTTTTGACAAATCCACATTTGACAAGTGTATACATTCTAAAGCACTATTAAGGAACAAGTTTTTTAATCAGTTTGACTTGGTTTAAGTGGGCAGTGGTATGTGGCTCACTTGGAAAAAGGTGCAGTTAAAGCTACAATAAAACAATCAATTTCAATGAATTCAGATTCCCAAACTCTCTTTCACTAACTGATTAAAATTTATATCCCAGTCATGACCATGTATCAGGCATTAAGTTTAGCTTTTGATGTTAAAGATTAAAACAAAGTGAATAAAAGTTAATCTCTGACCTTAAAGAGCTCACAGTTGGTTGATGACAACATAATTTTTTACCAAAATGAGTTCTTGAGAGGAGTAAGAACGATCTCTGCCCTAATGCTTCCCGATGATAAATTGGTAACTCAGAGTGCCAAAGCCAGTTTCAGAGGTACAAGAAGCTAAATTAGAGATCTGTTTATACAGTTCTCCTGATTTTTGAATTCTTGATACTATAATACATGTGTTCATTTTAATTTCCCATGATCCACAATAGTAGTTTTAAAAAGCAAATATAAACACTTTTCTTATGAGAAAACATTTGTTTCAAAAAGAATCAAATAAGCAACAAGAACAAAACCTAAAAGATTTCTAATGATTCTATTAAAAACAAAAATGAAAAATATCTGCTTGAAACAGTTCCTTTCATTAACTGAAAAAAAAATTAATAACTTCAAGAGATGTTCTGTTTCTTTGAGCTTCATATCATCAAATCAGGTTAAATAGTATTCACAGAAGTTCATAGTTCAAAAATCATGGTGCTTTACACTATTTGAGTTTCTTTTTGGAATTAGTTTAAGGTGATGAAAAGGCCGGTAAATACTTTTACAATTTTTAGAAAATTGTTTATTTCCTTTTACAAACGGAAGGGCGCATCCATCATATGGATGATGAGGAGGAATGATGAATGATTGAAACAAAAACTCTTTACCCTCTGTCTTATGTTCCCTGCAATGTGCCTATGATCAGAATGAGTGAGGGCCTTGAGGATATTTCAGAGGATAAACTTCAGAAAAATGTTAAGCCTGATATTTACACCCCAAAATGGTCACAACAGACATTCAAACCAAAGTCTTCTTCAGAATTCTTAGGTGTCAGTGTCATTTTCTGGCTTTCCCCCCTAGATTTTGGGTGATTCTTATGGAATCCCACTGTGGGGCTATCATCTAGTTTTTAGACTAAAACATAACTCTGGAGTTATAGCTTATCCTCATGCTGAATTGTCCTTGAATGGTAATTTGTAGAGTATGCATTTATTAAGTGATTCTACTTCTCTTTTCATATTCTCTTTTTGATCCAGGGGAAACCGATATCAACGCTTTTTTTTTTTAAATCTGTCTATATTTTTAAATGGGCTTCCCTTGTAGCTCAGTCAGTAAAGAATCTGCCTGCAGTGTAGGAGACACAGGTTCGAACCCTGGGTTAGGAAGATCCCCTGGAGAAGGAAATGGCAACCCACTCCAGTATCTTTGCCTGGAGAATCTCATGGACAGCCATGGGGTTGCAAAGAGTTGGGCACAACTGAAAATGAAGTGTCAGTGAATAAAACTTTAGGTATTATAACTTCTAGAATAATGAATTTTGTTAGGGCTTTTGATTCTCAAAGAATTTAATAACTTATCATGGAGTGCCTGATCTTGTGAAGTATACTTTGTCATTCTACATAGAAAACTCCTCCTATTTCTACAGTTGACCTTAGAAGTTTCCAGGAATATGGAAAATATCATTTTTTAAAAGATTAAAAGATGTGATAAAATACAAGTAAGAATAAATTTCCTATCTGACCTCCTAAAGAAGCAGGGAAAATATAATTGTCAAAATCACCTTTTGGATGATTATAGCCTAATTAGAAATTCTAGTCTCATTTGTGGGACTCTCAAAAATGAGAAGTTTATGAAATCACATTTTGTAATGACCTAAGGAAAAAATGGACATTTATAATGTGCAAAAGTAGAAATACCATTTCTAAAATTATAACAAAACTTTATTCTACATCCTGTGGAAACAGGTAATTTGGGAAATTCTAATTATCTGTTTCATTTTCTTTTGTAGTTTTAGGCTTCTCAAGTTAGCTCCATGTAAAGTTATTCTTGATTGTATGATATTTAATTTCCCCCCAAATTGTATTCCAGAAATCAAATAAAATGAGGGCAATCTGTTCTAACTTAATATGATCAGATTCCCTACGTTCTCTAGTACATGTTTTATTAATGTATCTAATAACTTCTATTGACTTGTTGGAATATACCACAGATATTTTAACACAATTGCTAATTGAAAGTTCAGTGAATGTTTCAAATTATTTTTTGCTGGTTATAATAGTGGAAGTGTTATCCACTCCATGTTCTTGAACATGATTTCCACTTCTAGAGATTACAAAATAACTAGGTCATTTCTGTTGCTACATTGCAACATATTGCCACATTGCAAGCCTGTATATAATTTGCCTTCTTTTATCACCCTGGGTCCTTTTTGATACTGAATAAAAGTTTTATCTGCCCCTTGAATGTGCTAGGTTTCTTTTCCCAGATGCTTTATGTATTTTCCATCTTTACAAGTTGACTCTGAGTTCATACAAACTTTTATACATCTCAGCCCCCTTTTGGTGCAGCTATATTACATTATTTTTGCTTTTTTGTTGTTGTTGTTGTTAAGTTGTCCCAATTTAGAATCAACTGAAAGATTATGTTTATACCCTGATATAGAAATGCTCCCAGAGTTCTGACAATACATTCAGTGTCTTTGACTTGTATAATACAAGATAAGATTTGAAGTTAGTGTCTAGAATAACCTAACCATAAGTATAACCTTACATTTTAAAAACAACTTGATTTTAAAGTCATAGCAATGTAATAATTGTGTACTCCCTTAAATATTTTTACAATGTCTTTTTTGTTTTTTTAATATACATTTATTTATTTTAATTGGAGGTTAATTACTTTACAATATTGTATTGGCTTTGCCGTACATCAACATGAATCCACCACAGGTATACACGTGTTCCCCATCCTGAACCCCCCTCCCTCCTCCCTCCCCATACCATCCCTCTGGGTCATCCCAATGCACCAGCCCCAAGCATCCAGTATCATGCATTGAACCCGGACTGGTGATTCGTTTCATATATGATATTATACATGTTTCAATGCCATTCTCCCAAATCATTCCACCCACAGTGTTTTTAAGCATTTTATATTATGTAGTGAAAAGGGATATTGTAAATTGAAGCTTGTAACCCTTTCTTACTAAATGAAAATTCTATTCTTGAATTGATCATTATCAAGTTAGAAATAATACTCTGTTAAATATAATAGGTTACAACATATAGTGTTTTAATAATTGTTAAGTTCATACAGATAATATCTTTGATACCAATTTAAATTTATCACAAAATATTCATATTTTTAAGTAGTTTTTAATGCCCCATCACATATTTAGAAATATTGCTCACATGTATATTATTTAGCCATATTCTGGTATTGCTCTGCTAAAGTCATTGTTGGTGGTTGAGGGAATTCATTTGAAGGGAGCCTTTATCCAGTTCCTATGGAAAAATTAGAATGTTGAAAATCATATAATTATTCATTTTCTCAGGAAAAATGTTCAAGATCATAATACGACCATAATTAAAAAGCTTTGATTCAATCTTGCAAATCATTTCCCTGAACTACTGTATTTTCCCAAGTCTGTGCCTCCAAATGGATTTCTTTAATGTCATCCCTTTCAAATCTCTTCCCATCTTCTCTCTGTACTTGATTTCATTAAACTCCTCAAACAAAGCATCTGCCTCCCATAAATAGATTTAGACTTTCCCCAATTTCCCATTAAAATAAAACAGAACAGAAAGGAGTGTACAGGAAAGATATTACATTTCTCATTAGACCTGATGCTTTGCTCTCATTAGGTCCCCCTTGATTTCCTTTTTGGAGCTGAACTCTTGGATTAGTTTTTCCCATTTCTGCCTTTGCTGGCCTGACTCATCATCTACGATTGTTATAGATGAGTGAAGCAGTAGATGCTAATTTCTTTAGCTACCCTCCATACCCTGAACTGTGATTTCTTCAAATTCTTTAATAAAGAAAAAAAAATGACGATGAAATTTTGCCTTAACTTCTCTTTTCATATTAGCATGCTTATCATAAAAATTATACATTTAAAAAATAATTTTACATGAGAACTTAGAGATACATAAAACTCCACATCAAAGAAAGGCATTTTAAAAAGTTTAATTATGTCCTAGGTTCTATCACCTTTTCTTGAATCTACAGATTTAATTATCTTTTCTCTGTTCTCAGCTTCTTGGAACATATCTTGAATTGCATTTGTTTCTGCCAGGTTTATAAGATAAAACTACATTATTTTATTTTGATTCTGCATATTCACCAGTGAGATTTATAGTATTTTTTTTCATTTCTAAGCTTTATTATGCAACATAGATGTATTTGTGTTTTCAATTATGAAAGGTGAATTTTTCTTTCTAAGTGCACTGCAAAACGTAAAACATTATTTTGAGGGACATCTCAGAGTTCCCAACAGTAGTGTCAACACTAATTTTAGAAAAGACTTAGAAACTATTTTATTTCACAAAACACCCTCTTTGGAACTTTTGTGCAGACTTTGCATTATGGCCTCTATATCTAAGAGTGGATTTCCAGAGGAATGCATTCTTTATCCCATGGTATTTCTATCATGGATGGAAAATAATTAGGTTTGCATAACTAACTTCTTTCTTTCTTAGAGACATAAAATTTTCTATTTAGGGAATCACCCATTTGCCTAAGTGCTTTTGAGTCAAAAGTCGAGTATACTGCGTTAATTTAATAAAGTTTTATTGAATGCTTCCTTTATGTCAAGTAAAGCACTGCCCCGTACTGCTGAGGCAAGCCAAGTTTCCTTTGGAAGACTGTTTTGTTTCATTTGGTTTTCTAGATGCAATCACTGAAATCCCACTGCTCTATATGATTCTCTCCTGTTTTAAAGAAAAAATTAACAGATGTGATTATGCAATTGCATTATGCAATATGCATTAAGATTATCATTGTGTGTTTTAACAGTGACTTTTGAGGTGATAATAGTGCCATCTTTATTGTTTCTGGAACATAGAGTACATGCTATTCATGTACATGACATGAGCATGTCATGAGCATGACAAACTGTGAGAAAAGTCAAGTTGAAGAAGATACTAGATCCAGGTATTTTTGAGGAGGGAAGACTTTGCAGATTTCTTCTAATAAACACATAGAGCCAGCCCCAACTTTATATAGTGCTCATCTTTCCTTTCAAGTAATCGTTTTCTTGATCAGAATGCTAAATATGACAATTTTTTTCCAAGCCTAAGGCCCTTGTTTTACATTTAGTTGAAGAAATTTAAGAAAATGTCTGAAAGACTCCATAAGTTCAGTATATCAAAACTCATCTCATTTCTACATTCCCTATTACACAAACAGACATACATAGTGAAAACTAAACCAACTTTCAAACTGAAAAGAAAAAAAAAATGCATTATTTAAACTCAGTTATTTCTGGCATTGGTTAATACCTTCAACTCAGTATTGTAATTTGAAATCTATTAAGTAATGTCTTCTTATTATGGAAACCAATCTCTACCAAACTTTTCAGGCAGTTAATTATACCTCAAAAATAAATCTGACATGTGACTTCTCCTTTCTATTCTCATTGGAAAGGATATGAGTTTAGGTTAGGACTCAGTGTTTTACCCTACACTCAGGCATCCTGCTCAGGCTCTCTTTAGCCCATATTCCATGTTGTCTGTAATTACTCTTCTTACAAATATGTTTGCGAGTAGCCCCATTACCTTGGGAATTATATTAGTTTATTAGGGCTGCCATAACAAAATACCACACAGCATAGCTGAAAAAATTATATTCTGAAGTTTATAGTTCCAGAGGCTAGAAGTCCAAGATCAAGTTATCAGCAGGTTTGGATTTTTCCTAAGGCTTTCTCCTTGGCAAAGATGACTGCCTTCTAGTAGTGTCTTATGTGGTATCTATGTCTTAAACTCCTCTTCTTACAGAAGTCATTTCGAATTAGAGTCTGCCTTTATGACCTTGTTTCATTGTAATTGCCTCTTTAAAGGGTTTATTGTCAAATATAGTCACATTCTTAACTACTGAGGGTTAGGATATAGGACTTCAGTATATGAATTTTGGGGAGAAACAGTTCAGCCCAAAATGACAAATTATTTCACTTTTTCACCTTAAAAATGTCTATTTTTTCTTCAAATGCTTTCTCAAATGTTACCTTCCAAGTGATAACAAAATCCCTTTCAGTAATAAATTTGTTTATACAGAGAATAAAGTGTGAAATCAAAGGTCATTAAAGTGATCATAGCTAGTCTCATTTCTATATTCATTTTATATCCCTTTTTCTTCATTCCTCTATTGTACCACTTTCATTTTATGCTATTTTGTTGTGACTGTTCTTCTAAGTTGAATTAAGTTCCCATTTGAGCAAGATAGGATATAAAGATATCACTAAATATTAAGTACCTATATAGACACTGTGGCTTATTGCTAAGAGTGAAGTGATGAACAGAGTTATCCCTACTCTCAAGGAGTTTATGCTTGCAACAGAACAATCTTACACACCTTTACTATAGAAATTGCCACCCTTCATTTTAATTTAGCTATACACATTCATGTCTCTTTGGCTAGACAGTAATCACAAATATTAGGAAACTTTATTATCCATCTGTTCATCCCCAGGACCTAATGTACTGCCTGCAATAATAAATATTTCTTTAAAAAGACAAAGAAGAACTGGTGAAAGTAAGATATAATCTCCTTTCTCAGAAAATACCAGCCAAGTAATTGATACATTTAAGTGACTGAATTCTATGGATCAGAATAAGAGCATTTCATTAATTTAGCATCTCTTAAAAATACAGAACCTCAGCTCCTCTGATCAGCAGCTACTTGACAGCGAGCTCTAGTGTTTTAAAGCATCGAAAATTTTCCTTAATCTCTGTCATGTTGAAAGAAAAGAAAGATTTCGAATGAAGGCCATCTACCATAGATGGTCTCATTTGAAAGGTCACACTACCCCTCATATACAGTAAGTAATTGGATCAAGTGTTTCAGTGAATGGTCAGTACTTAATCACTGTCATTTGATCTCACAATATGTCAATTTATCTTGCTCATTCAATTTCACTTTGACAAGAGATAGCATGATTATCCAAGAGCATGCCTTCTGCCATATTTCAGTAATGTTATAGCCAACAGGAATGATGAATTAGTTTCCTGATAATGTTCTTACATGTTGTCAGTCCTCTGGGTTCTAATTTCGTTTTTTCTCTTCTTACTTTATATACTCTCCTTGAATGATCTCATCTAGTCTCTTGACTTTAGTTACAGTCTATACACAGATTATTCTCCCATATAAATTTCCAACAAAGCCATTAACTCCAGATTGTAATTTATAGAGTGAACTTCTTACTGTACATTTCTCACTAGATGGCTAACAGTTAATATCAGTGTCTTTAACATCAAGGTCGTCATTGAGCACAGTAATCTGCTTATCTTCCTTGTCACTTGTATCAGTAGTTATTACCCTTATGTTCTCAAACTTGAACCTTGAGAGTCATTATTTGCTTTCCCTTGTTTTTAACTCGTATAATTTATTTTATTAATTATACATTTTCATATGCCTTAAATAGGGCAATTCTATTTATTCCTGCTCCTGCTACCTAAGCCCTGATGCATCAACAAGTTAAATAAGCAAAGTAGTTTATTAGTTCCAAATTAATTCTAAACTGTCCAGCTAAGAACAGGTTACCAAATTATGCTTTCCAGTTAAAGAGCATAAGTGCAAACTCAAGATGCATACTGTCAATTATAAGTCTTTCAGTTCTGTTCAGTTCAGTCTCTTAGTCGTGTCCGACTCTTTGCAACCCCATGAATTGCAGCACGGCCAGGCTTCCCTGTCCATCACCATCTCCCGGAGTTCACTCAGACTCACGTCCATCAAGTCCGTGATGCCATCCAGCCATCTCATCCTCGGTCGTCCCCTTCTCCTCCTCCTGCCCCCAATCCCTCCCAGCATCAGAATCTTTTCCAATGAGTCAACTCTTCGCATGAGGTGGCTAAAGTACTGGAGCTTCAGCTTTAGCATCATTCCCTCCAAAGAAATCCCAGGGCTGATCTCCTTCAGAATGAACTGGTTGGATCTCCTTGCAGTCCAAGGGATTCTCAAGAGTCTTCTCCAACACCATAGTTCAAAAGTATCAATTCTTCGGTGCTCAGCCTTCTTCACAGTCCAACTCTCACATCCATACATGACCACTGGAAAAACCATAGCCTTGACTAGATGGACCTTAGTCTGCAAAGTAATGCCTCTGCTTTTGAATATGCTATCTAGGTTGGTCATAACTTTTCTTAAAAGGAGTAAGCGTCTTTTAATTTCATGGCTGCAGTCACCATCTGCAGTGATTTTGGAACCAAAAAAAAAATAAATAAAGTCTGACACTGTTTCCACTGTTTCCCATTTATTTCCCATGAAGTGATGGGACCAGATGCCATGATCTTCGTTTTCTGAATGTTGAGCTTTAAGCCAACTTTTTCACTCTCCTCTTTCACTTTCATCAAGAGGCTTTTTAGTTCCTCTTCACTTTCTGCCATAAGGGTGGTGTCATCTGCATATCTGACGTTATTGATATTTCTCCCGGCAATATTGATTCCAGCTTGTGTTTCTTCCATTTCAGCATTTCTCATGATGTACTGTACATAGAAGTTAAATAAGCAGGGTGACAATATACAGCCTTGACGTACCCCTTTTCCTATTTGGAACCAGTCTGTTGTTCCATGTCCAGTTCTAACTGTTGCCTCCTGACCTGCATACAGATTTCTCAAGAGGCAGGTCAGGTGTTCTGGTATTCCCATCTCTTTCAGAATTGTCCACAGTTTATTGTGATCCACACAGTCAAAGGCTTTAGCATAGTCAATAAAGCAGAAATAGATGTTTTTCTGGAACTCTCTTGCTTTTTCCATGATCCAGCGGATGTTGGCAATTTGATCTCTGGTTCCTCTGCGTTTTCTAAAACCAGCTTGGATACAGCATGCTTGGGGCTGGTGCACGGGGATGACCCAGAGGGATGTTGTAGGGAGGGAGGTGGGACGGGGGTTCATGTTTGGGATCGCATGTACATCCGTGGTGGATTCATGTCAATGTATGGCAAAACCAATACAGTATTGTAAAGTAAAATAAAATAAAATAAAAATAAAAGTCTATAAATAAAAATAAATAAATAAAGAAAACCAGCTTGAACATCAGGGAATTCAAACTCCATGGAAATAAGATTATATGTTAAAACATTTTAATATATATTAAATTACTGATCCAAAAACTTACCGTATACTGGGGTAGAGTGACCTTTTGAATTACTGAAATGTTGCAGAAGGCATGCTCTTGGATAATTATTCTTTAGAAAATAAAATAATTTTCATATGTAATAATTAAATATATAGGCACATAAACAACAACAACAAAAAACCATAGAGAGGGAGCTGTTTGCACACAGATTAGATGGGTATATAATTAGTAATATGTTTATAGTTTAAGTCTGAAGGCCAAAGAAGCAGGAGATACAACGTTGTAAATCTCAGACCAAGGTCTAAAGAAGATGAAATGATATGTCCCAGCTTAACAGTGAGGTATATAATGTGAACATATTTCATAATAATATATACAAATATACACCTTAAAACATGTTCAGTTCAGTTTAGTCACTCAGTCATCTCTGACTCCTAGTGAACCCATGGGGCTACAACAAGCCAGGCTTCCCTGTATATTACCAAATCCCAGGCCCTACTCAAACTCATGTCCATTGCATCAGTAATGCCATCCAACTTTCTCATCCTCTGTCATTTCCTTATCCTCCTGCCTTCAATCTTTCCAGCATCAGGGTCTTTTCTAGTGAGTCAGTTCTTCCCATCAGGTGGCCAAAGTATTGGAGTTTCAGCTTCAACATCAATCCTTCCAATGAATATTCAGGACTGATTTCCTTTAGGATGGACTGGTTGGATCTCCTTGCAGTCTAAGGGACTCTCAAGAGTCTTCTCCAATGCCACAGATCAAAAGCATCAATTCTTTGGTGCTCAGCTTTCTTTATAGTCCAACTCTCACATCCAAACATGACCACTGGAAAAACCATAGCTTTGACTAGACTGACTTTGTTGGCAAAGTAAAGTCTCTGCTTTTTAATATTCTGTCTACATTGGTCATAGCTTTTCTTCAAAGGAGCAAGTGTCTTTTCATTTCAAGGCTGCAATCACCATCTGCAGTGATTTTGCAGCCCCCCAAAATGAAGTTTCTCATTGTTTCCATTGTTTGCGCAATATTTGGTATGAAGTGATGGGACTCCATGCCATGATCTTTGTTTTCTGAATGTTAAGTTTTAAGCCAACTTTTTCACTCTCCTCTCTCACTTTCATCAAGAGGCTTTTTAGTTCTTCACTTTCTGCCATAATGGTGGTGTCATCTGCATATGTGAAGTTATTGATATTTCTCCAGACAATCTTGATTCCAGCTTGTGCTTCCTCCAGCCCAGAGTTTCTCATGATGTACTCTGCATATAAGTTCAATAGGCAGGGTGACAATATAAAGCCTTGATGTACTCTGTTTTCAATTTGGAAATTTTTGTTCCATGTCCAGTTCTAACTGTTGCTTCTTGACTTGCATACAGATTTCTCAGGAAGCAGATCAAGTGGTCTGGCACTCCCGCCTCTTTAAGAATTTTCCACAGTTTGTAGTGATCCATACAGTCAAAGGCTTTGGTATAGTCAATAAAGCAGAAGTAGATGTTTTTCTGGAACTCTCTTGCTTTTTTGATGATCCAATGGATGATGACAATTTGATCTCTGGTTCCTCTTCCTTTCTAAAATCAGATTGAACATCTGGAAGTTCATGGTTCACATATTGCTGAAGTCTGGCTTGGATAAATTTGAGCAATATTTTGCTAGCATGTGAGATGAGTGCAATTGTGCAGTAGTTTGAACTTTTTTTGGCATTGCTTTTCTTTGGGAATGGAATGAAAACTGACCTTTTCCAGTCCTGTGGCAAGGCAAATTGGAAGTGATCAAAGAGGAGATGGCAAGAGTGAACATCGACATTTTAGGAATCAGCAAACTAAAATGGACTGGAATGGGTAGATTTAACTCAGATGACCATTATATCTACTACTGTAGTCAAGAATCCCTTAGAAGAAATGGAGTAGCTTTTGGCAAATGTTGCCAAGCTTTGGGAAATGTTACTTTGCCAACAAATGTCCATCTAGTCAAGGCTATGGTTTTTCAAGTGGTCATGTATGGATGTGAGAGTTGGACTATAAAGAAAGCTGACCGCAGAGGAATTGATGCTTTTGAACTGTGGTGTTGGAGAAGACTCTTGAGAGTCCCTTGGACTGCAAGGAGATCCAACCAGTCCATTCTAAAGGAGATCAGTCCTGGGTGTTCATTGGAAGGATTGATGTTGAAGCTGAAACTCCAATACTTTGGAGTTGGAGTAAAGTTTTGGTGGGCTCCAGGAGATGGACAGGGAGGCCTGATGTGCTGCGGTTCATGGGGTCAGGAAGAGTCGGACACAACTTAGTGACTGAACTGAACTGAACTGAATTTGCCTTGATTCAATGGGCCAAACTTTCCAGCTTCCTATGCAGTATTTACATCATCGGATCTTGCTTCCATCACCGATCACATCCACAACTGGGTGTTTTTGCTTTGGCTCCATTCTTTCATTCTTTCTGTAGTTTTTTTCCACTGATCTCCAGTAGCATATTGGGCACCTACTGACTTGATGAGTTCATCTTTCAGTGTCCTATCTTTTTTCCTTTTCATACTGTTTATGGGGTTCTCAAGGCAAGAATAATGAAGTGGTTTTCCATTCCCTTCTCCAGTGGACCACGTTTTGTCGGAACTCTCTACCATGATCAGTCTGTCTTGGGTGGCACTACATGGCATGGCTCCTAGTTGCATTGAGCTAGCCAAGGCTATGGTCCAAGTGATCAGTTTGGTTAATTTACTGTGACTGTGGTTTTCATTCTCTCTGCCTTCTGATGGATAAGGATAAGAGACTTATGGAAGCTCCCTGATGTGAGAGACTGAGGGGAAAACTGGGTCTTGTTCTGATGCATGGGGCCATGCTCAGTAAGTCTTTAATCCAATTTTCTGTTGATGGGCCAGGCTATGTTTCCTCCGTGTTGCTTGACCTGAGTCCAATCTACAGTGGAAGTAATGAAGATAATGGTGATCTCCTTCAAAAGGTCCTATCCAGGCACTGCTGCATGCAGTGTCCCCAGCCCTGCATCAAAGTCCAGGGCACTAACAAACATGGTAGTCCATACAGTAATTTTCATGAAGTAAAGATACACTTATTGCAGAAGTATAAATTAGCTGAAATTCTGTAACCAATCAAAACACCAAACTCAGTCTAAGGTCACAAAAATTTTAAAATATATTTTTATGTGCACATATTAAAGAGAAATTCACAATGGTAATTATAATTTACTGAAAAATGAAAAAACAAAATAATGTATAGCAAGTGACATTGCACAAACACCCAAAACATACAAATTTTGTGACGTGGTTTGGTTTACTTTAACAAATTTCTTTGCCTACACCTTTTGCAGTGCACATTTTATCATGATTCACAGTGATATGATTTTTTTTCTTCAATGAACATGATACATTGTTTAATTTTAAAGATAAAGGGAAGGCATTATCCTGTAAAAGATGAAACGATTTCAATGCAAATGTCAAGTTGCCTTTGTCTAGGTTGTGAAGAGCTTGTAGTTTTGGATTTTCTTTTCCTTTCACAAATCCATTAATTAAAGATAAAGTTTAATCTGTTACCAGAGTCACATCTGACTTTTTGAACAATTCCATCAGTGACACCTACAAGCCACATTTAACATTAAATAGAAAGACAGGGTCATTGATTGCAAGGTCTTGGAAAGAAGCCAATCTGCAAACCTAGAGGTGATTTTACAAACACACAGCTGAAATAAGCTGTGCATATGGCCAGACTGAGATAACAGAATCATTGAGGAAAAGCTGTGAATTGAGGTGGGTGGGCTTATTAGGAAGCCCTGGTGTTTGCCCTCTTGATTTAAGAAATTTTCATAACTCTGAGGTAACAGACAAAATTTTCACCCATCTCTGTATTTCTTCAGATGGGATTAACAAGCCAGATATTTCTAATATGCAGATATCTGTTGCAAACATAAGAAACTTAAAATATTTAGCCAGTATTTCACTTTAAGTAGTTTCAGAGAAAATATTCATGCAACATTGTGTACTTGACATAGTATTTATTTTTTTTAAATACATGCTTTTATTTTTCCTGCCATGTTAACTATAAATACATATTCAAAACACCTATGCACATTATGAAATACAATAGAAATTAACATTTGAAATAAGCATTAAATATCTAGCTCAAACGTTATTTAATACATTAATGGTGTTTTTAGCTTTCATATTGACACCATGCACATTTATATTAGTCTGTGCTCTCCCTTTTAGAGCAGTAAATGTGGTTTGCCATAGCACCATCTTCTGTGAAATAGCTACTTATTTTTTAAAGAGTGGATACCCTAAATGCGGGCTTCCCAGTGGCTCTGATGATAAACAATATGCCTGCAATGCAGAAATCTTGGTTTGGATCCCTGGTTGGGAAGATCCCCTGGAGAAGGGAATGGCTACCCACTCGAGTATTCTTGCCTGGAGAATTCCATGGAAAAAGGAGCCTGGTGGACGATGGTCCATGGGGTCACAAAGAGTTGGACATGACTGAAAGACTAACACTTTAACCACAAATATATGGTTGTGTGTTGATAAGTCACTTCACTCAAGTCCAACTCTACAACTATGGACCATAGTTCTCCAGGCTTCTCTGACCATGGGATTCTCCAGGGAAAAATACTGAAGTGGGTTGTCATTCCCTCCTCCAGGGGATCTTCCCAAAACAGGAACTGAACCCGTGTCTCTTCCGTCTCCTGAGTTGGCAGGCTGTTTATTTACCACAAGTGTCACCTGGGAAGTCTGCCTCAATCTCATTGGCTCATGTGTGTCTTCTCTTGTCTATTTGTACTTCTCTCTCAACAGAAATTCACTTCAGTTAAATTACTTGTGCAAGACAACACAATTGTTGTTCTTGTTGTTCAGTCATTCAGTTGTGTTCAACTCTGTAACCCCATGGACTTCAGCATTCCAGGCTTCCCTGTCCTTCACCATCTCCCAGAGTTTGTTCACATTCATGTCCATTGAGTCGGTGATGCCTTCTACCATCTCTTCCTTTGCCATTCCCTTCTCCTCCTGCCTTCAATCTTTCTCAGCATTAGGATCTTTTCCTATGAGTTGGCTTTTCACATAAGGTTGCCAAATTATTGGAGCTTCAGAATCAGTCCTTTCAATGAATATTCAGGGTTGATTTTCTTTAGGATTGACTGGTTTGATCTCCTTGCAGTCCAAGGGATTCTCAAGCATCTTCTCCAACACCACGGTTGAAAAGCATCAATTCTTTGGCCCGTCTTTATGGTCCAACTCTCACATCCACACATGACTACCAGAAAAACCATGGCTTTAACTATATGGACTTTTATTGGCAAAGTAGTCTCTGCTTTTTAATACACTGTGTAGGTTTTCCATGGCTTTTCTTCCAAGGAGCACGTGTCTTTCAATTTCGTGGCTGCAGTCACCATTTGCAGTTATTTTGGAGCCCAAGAAAATAGTCTATCACTATTTCCATTTTTCCCCCCTCTATTTGCCATGAGTGATGGGACCACATGCCATGATCTTTGTTTTTTGAATGTTAACTTTTAAGTCACCTTATTCACTCTTCTCTTTCTCCTTCATCAAAAGCTCTTTTGTTCCTCTTCATTTTCTGCTATAAGGGTGGTGTTATCCACAAATCTGAGGCTGTTGCTGTTTCCCCCAGCAATCTTGATTCCAGCTTGTACTTCATCCAGCCTGACATTTCACATGATGTACTCTGTATATAAATTGAATAAACAAGATGACAATATATAGCTTTGACATACTCCTTTCCCAATATGGAAGCTGAAGTTGAATGGTTCTATGAAGACCTATATAATCATAAGGGATTTCATTTAGGTCATACTTGAATGGCCTAGTGGTTTTCCCTACTTTCTTAAATTCAAGTCTGAATTTTTCAATAAGGAGTTAATGATCTGAGCCACAGTCACCTCCTCATCTTGTTTTTGCTGATTGAATAGAGCTTCTCCATCTTTGGCCACAAAGAGTATAATCAATCTGATTTCAATATTGACCATTTGGTGATGTCCATGTGAAGAGTCATCTCTTGTTCTGTTCAAAGGGGATGTTTGCTATGACCAGTGCCTTCTCTAGGCAAAATTTTGTTAGCTTTTGTCCTGCTTCATTTTGTACTCCAAGGTCAAATTTGCTTGTTACTCCAGGTATCTCTTCACTTCCTATTTTGTATTCCAGTCCCCTATGATGAAAAGGACGTGTGTGTGTGTGTGTGTGTGTTAGTTCTAGAAGATCTTGTAGATCTTCATAGAATCATTAAATTCAGCTTCTTTGGCATTAGTAATTGGGGCATAGACTTGGATTACTGCGATATTGAAAGGTTTGCATTGGAAACGAACAGAGATCATTCTGTTGTTTTTGAGATTGCACCCAAGTACTGCGTTTCAGACCATTTTATTGACTGTAAGGGCTACTCCATTCTTTTAAGGGAGTCTTGCCCACAATAATACATAAAATGATCATCTAAATTAAAGTCTCCCACTCCTGTCCATTTTAGTTCACTGATTCCTAAAATGTCATTGTTCACTCTTGCCCTCTCCTGTTGACTAATTTCAATTTGCCTTGATTCATGAACCTAACATTCCAGGTTCCTGTGCAATATTGTTCTTTACAGCATCAGACTTTACTTTCACCATCAGACACATCCACAACTGGGCATTATTTCTGCTTGACTCAGCCTTTTCATTCCTTCTAGTGCTATTTCTCTGCTCTTCTCCAGTAGCATACTGGGCACTTGCTGACCTGGGAGTTCATCTTTCAGTGTCATTCCTTTTTGCCTTTTCATACTGTTCATGGGGTTCTCAGGAAAAGGATGCTGTGCCTACCAGGACAGCTGCAGTTAATTCCTTGACCCTGCAGCATACTGCTGTAGACCTACACCTCTGCCAAAGACTCCCAAACACTGACAAGGGAAGATGAGTGCATATGAGGGTAACTAGACTAGCAGATGGAGTACTAAGACATAAGCTGTAGTAGTAGTGCAGTCCAAAGATGATATGAAATAAAACTAAGAAATGAAGGGAAAATATTCAAGAAATATTTAGGAGAAAAAAACAATAGACATTGGTGATGAGTAGCCTAGATGCTGATAATCAATAATGTTGGGTAGTGATAATCAATAGTAATCTTGCAGTTATTTATATTTATGACATGACCTCAGGTCTTCCATTTCATTTCCATCCTGTAAATCCTTATAGACTTTGCAGAATGTTTCTGAATGGCATTCATAATATCACCAACATGAAGAATATGAAATTTCAAAATGAATTGATATGTGCTTCTTCATTCAGTCTTTAGCAATTGTTGATTTATAGATGGTCTCCATACCTTAATTCAAGGGAAGAGATGAAACATTATATCAAACAGAATCAGATGTATCTTCAAAGTGCTTATTACTGTTATCAAATGAATTGGGTCCCACTGCTCAACACTTAAATTATCTATACTGACAAATGTTGGAAGCAAAGGAAAGGTGCCTTTAATCAAATTGCTAGCAATCTGGGAAGATGATGCATTCAGCATCCCTCAAAAACTGCTTCTAAAATTCTGCTTAATCAATGAAACTTTTAAAGGGAAGGAGGAAAGTAATCTCAGTTAATCATTGAGATGGGGGTCAGAATCATCACCATCCTCCCACTGTGTGCAGGCTCATTGATTTCTTGTGATCTTCCTCTAGATGTTAACTTATTCATAGTTTGGTCACAGAGTTTGTGAAATTACTGAAAGGGAAGCTAGGGAAGAGATATGATTATCTGTTAGTTACTTATCCTTCATTTCTACTTCTTTGAGCTATAGAAAGAATCAACAAGTTAGGCAAAATATCATGTGATTAAACGATTTGAAAAGTGTGCTTGGGCTGGATGTGAGTAAAGAATAGGGTACCTGGTTTAAGTTTAAGACAAATGGGTTCCTCGTGCAGAGAGTGCTTTCCTATCAAAGTGAAAGTGAACTTCTTAGTCATGTCCGACTCTTTGCGACCCCATGGACTGTAGCCTACCAGACTCCTCAGTCCGTGGGATTTTCCAGGCAAGAATATTGGAGTGGGTTGTCGTTTCCATTATGGACTGTAGCCTACCAGACTCCTCAGTCCATGGGATTTTTCCAGGCAAGAATACTGGAGTGGGTTGCCGTTTCCTTCTCCAGGGGATCTTTCCAACCCAGGGATCGAACCTGGGTCTCCTGGCTTGTAGGCAGACGCTTTACCATCTGAGCTACTGGGAAAGCCCTATAAAGTTTTCCTATCAAAAACTGCTTATAAATCCCCACTTGACAGAACATCATTGGATTTTTATAGGATTAGAGTGCATTTAATCTTTTATAACTTCTTCATGTTGACATAGGGCTCTCTATGTGGAAATTGTCAACAAGGGTCTCATTGCTAAAAATTTTAGTTGCCCATTTAAACATATAGTGAAGCTACAAATATTTTCATGCCCACAAAGATATAGATTATTGTGAGAAGTAACATTAATTCCATACTCTTGATGCCAGTTCTTGGAATTTTGCTAGCCATAGATTCAGTACTGTTCAAGCTGGGGCTGCTGATGCTGCTACTAAGTTGCTTCAGTCATGTCTGACTCTGTGCGACCTCATAGACGGCAGCCTGCCAAGCTCCCCCATCCCTGGGATTCTCCAGGCAAGAACACTGGAGTGAGTTGCCATTTCCTTCTCCAATGCATAAAAGTGAAAAGTGAAAGTGAATTCGCTCAGTAAGTGACCAAGTCTTTGGGACCCCATGGACTGCAGCCCACCAGGCTCCTCCACCCATGGGATTTTCCAGGCAAGAGTATTGGAGTGGGGTGCCATTGCCTTCTCCCAACTTGGAGAAGCTTATATAGTAGCTATAGTCTGGTCATCATATAGCTTTTTTTACCTATGGTTGCAGTTGCAGTATCTGTAAAACAACTAAGAAATGTGCATCAGATTCTGAATCTGTGACTCAGTTATCTTAATCATTAACTACTTGGTTCTGTATTCGGGCCCTTCAGGGTTCTGCTGGATTCCATTATGTTTGACAGGTAAAGAGATGCTGTTTTCAGAACAAGGAAAAAGAAGTATAGGGCCATTGAATCCTAGAATGACCCTTGAGGCCCAGGTAAACAATATAATATAAATTAAATTTTGTATCTTATGAAGTGGATCTACTGCTTTTTTTTTTTTTTTTATGTTATAGTTTCTCTCATAGAAGTCATTGGTTATAAGCACCCTTTGTTTTCTTCCAGGGCAATCAACGTTTCCTTCTACCCATTCATTCTTATTTTCCCTAACATCTAGGCTACTTGACCCCACTTTATGTCAGTTTGCCCTTTAAGAACCAATCAGTAATTTAGTCTTAGAAATAATTTTGACCTTTATCCTTTCAAAAATCTTAATGAATTTATACTGTTATCAAAGCCACATTAATTGCAGTGTTCTTGCCTATAATTATCTTTTCACTTATAAATAGTGTGAGAAAGTTTATCTGTGACTTAGAAAAAGGCAAAAGATGTCACTAGGTATTTTGTCAGTACAGTCCTAGACTTGACTTTCTCTGGTCTATGTTATTTTACAACTTTGTGGGGCATATAACTTGTAGATTTTTGGCTAGTATGGATACAAACAATTTTGGTTCAGTGAAACAGACAACTCCAGAGATTAATGTTTTCTGTCTCTGTTGGATAGTAAACAGTGTTGGACAGTAACTTACTTAGAATACTCTAGCTTGTTAAGTGCCTTTTGAACTGGTTTAAACTCTTTCTAAGACTCTTCATGAAGCAGTTGAATAAAACCTTATAACTTGTGTTCCCATTATAGCTGTAAGACAGTCATCATTGTACCTTTTAAAAAATATGTTTTTTCAATGTTACTAATTAAACTATAAACTCTAAGATTATAAATACTGTGAAATAGTTGTTTCTTCAAATATCTCCAGAATTTAGCACATATATGCATGGTCATCAGGTAATATAAGTATCCTTAATTAGTAAGCAAATAAATGCATTAAGTATAATGTAATATAATTATCAGTGTATTATAGATTGTGCCCAAATGCCGTGTTCAATTCTCGGCATAACTCCAGTCACTGTGTTATAGAGTGAAGCTTCGAGAATTTGTGATAGTATCAGGAACTCAAACTGCTTAATCACAATACAAAACATACAGCAAGATGATATATTAATGTATATATGAATATAAAGAAGTACAAACAGTTCTATTTGTATTATTCACCCATTAAGAATCATCTATGAAAGCATGAATGTTATATCATTCACTAAAGTAAATATTCTGTTCTTCTAAAATGCTTTGATGATATAAATATTGTAAATGTATATATGTTATGTTATATAACTCTATATGACATAGTGACACTTATTAAACTATTTAATAATATTGACTAGTAAAGTCAGTGCACATTTAAAGATTATCCTACACAGAAAACAGAAATTCAGAGGTATTCATTTGTGTTGGATATTCACAGAAGAGGAAAAACATATGCCAAATAGACAAGCAAAGTTAGGTACTCAACCTTATTTGTGAGTAGGAAAAAATGCCCTTTAAGATAGAAAGGTGCAATTTTATACTCATTTGATTGACAGTACATACATACATACATAGAATAAAAATAAAATCTTACAGTGTTGGAAAGGATGAGTATTCACAGGTATGTTGGAGTATAAATTGGGATAATCACTTTGGAAAACTGACATTATCTGCTAAAGATAATCATATACCTTATGATGCAGTGCTTTAACTCCTAGAAATATACAAAAGCAAAAGCTTCTGTATGTGTTTGAGATGAGACATGCAAAAGATGTTTCCAGATACCACTATTCATAATAGAAAAAACCTAGAAAACACTTAGTGTAAATCCACAGAAAAGTGAATAATATACATACACTATGGTGCACATACACTATGGTGTACACACACATGGAATGGTTTACAACAGACAAAATAACTGAACTACAGCAGCACGTGCCAGTACAGAGAAATCCTAGCAGTAAAAGAATAAATTAAAAAGTTTCCAAAACACCTTTTCAATGAACCACTTACTAAATCTTATTTATTTTTCAAAATGTAGAAAACTATATATATACACACACACACACACACACACACACACACACACATATAATAGTTCTCAAAAATATAGATTTGGTAAATCTATAAAAAAAGAAAGGTAAGACAATAGAATGGAGAGAGTATGCATTAAGGCAGGTTTTTGTAGGGGTCCTGATTTTGTTTGGGGTTGTGGTTCATAGGTAATGCCACTACTAAGAGATAAAAATAAAATAGGACAAAAGTAATAGCTTAGCTTCACTTATTAAGGACTTTCAAATCATTTAGAGTGGTTAAAAAGTCAAGAGTTAAGATTTGAAATCTCTTAATTACCTATACACATCTTTGGCCAAACTAATATGTACTACACTATGTAATGTATAACAAGGGCTTCCCTGGTGGCTGGGTGGTAAAGAATCTGCTTGCTAATGCAGCAGAGGTGGGTTTAATCCCTGGGTTGGGAAGATCCCCTGGAGAAGGAAATGGCAACCCACTCTAGTATTCTTGTCTGGGAAATCCCATACAGAGAAGCCTTACAGGCTGCAGTCCATGGGTTTGCAAAAGAGTCAAATGCAACTTTGCGACTAAACAACAACAAAAATGTGTAACAAATGTATACCAGAGGTCATGTTCATAAATTATTTTGTCACTTTCATAAAGTTCTGAGTTAAAAAATGCTTTTCACTGTGTCTACACCATTTTGCTAAGAAAATTAAATTTGTGAACTACTAAATTAAAATTATAATGTTCAGAATTGGCAAACCAAGTAAATGGCATGTTTCAGATACATACACACAAAATAACAATATTAAAACTGCTTATTTGTGATTGGGTGTGTGGATTATTGATATGTAATAGGTTATGACTACACATTTTTATTATAATTTTAATTGTTTAATAAATATGTCCATATAATATATAACATCTAATTATCTTGACTGGGAAAACTGAACTAGATTAATTTCAGATCCATAAGGATTTATTCATTTGTCAACCAAGTCTTCTTAGCAAGAAAGATGAGCAAACTGACATGTCTTTTGAATGTGTTATTTTGGAATTAGGAAATCATAGTTCATATTGCCTTCACATACCCTGGTGGCTCAGACGGTAAAGAGTCTGCCTGCAGTGTGGGAGACCTGGGTTCGATCCTTGGGTTAGGAAGATTTCCTGGAGGAGGAAATGGCAACCCACTCCAGTATTCTTGCCTGGAGAATCCCATGGGTAGAGGAGCCTAGCAGGCTACAATCCATGGGGTCGTGAAGAGTCGGCACGACTGAGCGACCAAGCACACAGGGAATTTTAAATCTCAAAGTAAATCCATTAAAACTCATGGAAATATAAGTAAATACTTTTGTTTGAGAGTGGTATAGAATCTATTTTTACTATTGGTTATAAAACTTACAACACTTACCCTCCTTCCATCCCCCTTCTTTATCTAATACTGAAAATATTTGTGCAGTATTCATTAGAAACAAAACGCTATAGATGCTGCCTGAAAAAGAAACAAAAATGAGACACAATCTCAGTTCTCAAGGTACTCACTAGTGGGGAAGATAAAGCAGCAAAACAAGGAAGTATTTGTTGGGGACTCAACTTGAGAACATGCAAATTACTCTGGGAGTATTTTAGAAAGAAAAATACAAATGCATACTGTTTCAATAATTTTTATACCTTCATTCACTAAGACATTTCTTTTGAAGCCTTAATCACCTAATGAACTCAATAAAAAGCTGTCAAAGCCTAGTGTATTTATGGAGGAAAAACTTGTTTTTTGATCTGAGAGCACAATTCTATAGGGAAATGTGGGGTATTTATAAAAAGAGTTAACACCCTATCACTTGAAGATACATTTATCTTGTCTTTCTGCAAAAGATACCAGACTAACTTTTGAATCAGACAAGCAGACTGTTAAAAGGACAATGTTTTTTATTAATTAGAAGCAGATTAGCAGTCCCTTGAGTTTTCCTATAGTGGCATATTTTCCAGAAGAGCATTTTGGAGTGGATTTCCTTACATATAGTTTTATATATATATATGATTCTAGTTTTTCTCCTTTCTTTTTGAGGAAACATGAACAGGATTGTAAATAACAGGATCCTAGATAATTAACAGATTGATCCTTGCACTTTGCTACTATATTTCTGTAGTCAAATTTGGTAGAGGACAGGCATGTTTTCATCAGAACTATATAATCTATGAGTTGAGACCGAGTTCAATTGGATAAGCACAAGCTTATAACAATCTTGGAAAAGCTTGCAGCTTTCTCAAAAAACCTTAGGTACTTTCTTGGCAAAACCCAGGGCTTTTGTAAGATTTGTTTTCTCAGGTTGGTTTGTCTTGAAACCCATTTTTCTGGAGTCTGTTAGAAGACTTATAAAGTGTGAAGAAATCAGAATTAAATTTGTTTTTGTCAGGTAACTTAGAAAACATAATGTCAACTAATAGATTCTTAATTTCAGTGCAGCTGTGTACACTTTCATAAAATTACGGGAGGATTTTAAACACTTTTTTGTACGTGATCATTGCAGTTCTCGAAAAATGACTTTTGAAATTAATTAATGAACATATTGGAAACAATTTGCTTGGTAAGTCTCATTTTATAATTAATATTTGTATGTTAAGTGTATATATTGGAAAACATATAATGGGGAAAGAGTTAACTGTACCTCTATCTGTAATAAAAATTTGACTTAATAATACAAAAATGAAATTATATATTTGAAGATAAATTTAATAATAGTTTGATAAACTGAAATCAGTTGAAATGCATAAAATTATACTATTTTCTTGGTAATAGTAGAACAGAGTAACTTAAATTTTGTCAAACAAGTGTATTACCTATTTTAAAGATACAGTGTTTACATTTTGAAATGCATAGATCATTTACCAAAATTATGTTAGTGCTGCTAAATTTATGAGCATAATCAAGTCTGTTTTCAAATGTATCCTCTCTAACACCATGGTTGAATGAAAAATATGGACAATCTCAAAGTTGAGAATCATGTTTTATATGACAGACTTTCTAAGGGCTTCAAGCCTGGGAGACAGACTCTCAGAATAGCTCTGAGGGACTACTCCAAAGAAGAAAGGCAGAATCCAGGATACACAGGGATATTTGCAACAAAGACCAGGTAGTTGGAACATCAGAAAATTACCATTAATTAAGAAAACCAGATGTTTCAAGTTTTTCAGTTTAGCACTTTTCTATGTATGTATGAGAAGATACAGGAGTCTGGGCTCATTGAATTCATTCTTCTGATAGCTTCTTAACTATCTGGGGCTGATATCCCTGTTCTTTTACCTTCCTGAGTTCCCTCAGGGCACGCCATTGAGGATGGCTGCAGAGCCTGAGAAGGCAATGGCACCCTACTCCAGTACTCTTGCCTGGAATATCCCATGGAAGGAGGAGCCTGGTAGGCTACAGTCCATGGAGTTGTGAAGAGTTGATCACTTACTGAGCGACTTCACTTTTACTTTTTACTTTCATGCATTAGAGAGGGAAATCGCAACCCACTCCAGTGTTCTTGCCTGGAGAATCCCAGGGACGAGGAGCCTGATGAGCTGCCCTCTATGGGGTCACACAGAGTTGGACACGACTGAAGCTACTTAGCAGCAGCAGCAGCAGTGCCTAAGGGCTTGGTGGTAGGCAGCCCATTTATGTCCATCCTGAGTTCCCTTGGGGCTCACAATGGTGAGGGGAGGCAGCTTTAGTGACTTATGGACTGCAATTTCTTTGTTTCCTGATACTGCAGGCAACACTTTTTATTCATACCACAGACAAACATTCATACTATGAAAGAGAAAGTGTTAGTTGTTCAGTCACGTCCGACTCTGTGACCCCATGAACTGTAGCCTTGCCAGGCTCCTCTGTCCATGGAATTCTCCAGGCAAGAATACTGGAGTGGGTTACCATGTCCTTCTTCAGGGGATCTTCCCGACCCAGGGACTGAACCTGGTTCTCTCACATTGCAGGCAGATTCTTTACCACCAGGAAAGATATACTCACAATATAGTTCCTTGGATTTTCGGTTTGCCTTTATGCACCTTAGCTTTTATAAATAACATAATTAGTAACAATAGTTTTTGAGAACAAATATAAAATTAGAATCTCTAGATTTTAATATTAGCTTTGTAATTTGCTAGTTATGTAAATTTGATTGCATTCTTTAACATCCCTTGTCTTCATGCATGTCATCTACAAAATAATATATAAAACATATTTCCCATAGGTGTATAATCAAATGTTAGTAGGTCATGCTAAAAGTAATTATACATTGTAACTTACTATCTGCATTTTTATCTGTAAAATCTGTTATCTATCATGTGCATATATAGTGTTATACTTTGAATTAAACCAAAAAAGAAATTCACAGTAATATAAAACATAATAAATCTTAATCAAGGAATTATAATCTATTTCAGAGGGGAGAAATTACTATATCAATTAGTCAAGTAATAACACAGATGAAAGCAAGCATCCTAAGACTGTGCTCCATTTTACAGTGAAAAAAATGCAACAAAATGTCAAATTTTAAAAGACAGGACTCAGTGTCCCATGGAACTATGTGGGAACATATAGCAAAGATATAGATTCTGAATTGGAGGGCTGAAAGGACCACTATGATAGGAGCAGAAGCAATTTAGTGGATGATAACACCCAATTAATTAGATGAGTAAGCAATTTAGAATCTTGAATAGCAATGGAAACTGGGCCCATTCCTTCTAAGTTTCTGACCAGTAAAAATGTCATTATCCAATTAGGCCCATCTAGACAAATACATTTGGTATGAGAATGCCAGGTGGATTTATAGGGGAGAAAGTGGCTTTGAAAATCTAGCCCAAATTATATTATTAAAAAATATATATACATTTAGTTTGCATTTCATGAAATAAATTTAAATCGACATAAAATTTGACAAAATCTGAAAATAGTAGTTATTCTGCTGAAAGCAACAGTCATGGAATAATCAAGTTAAGTACCTTTGTGTTTATATAGTTCAATGATTTATGATTAATAAATTCATAATGTGTGGAATATTTGGCACCGTATTTCTTTAATTCCACATAATTCTTCTAAACTAGATTTTCCCATTCCAAGGCTAAGACTATAAATTATTATGTCTTATAAACTTGAACAAAGACTTTATAGTCACTGTTAGTTTTGAGAGGCAAGGCTACACTGTCCTCAGTTATTCAGCATGAGTTAAATAACTGTGTTTGTGCTGTGCGTGCTTAGTCATTCAATCATTTCTGAATCTCTGTGACCCCACGCATGGACTCAGCAAATCAGGCTTCCCTGTCCTTCATCATCTCCCAGAGTTTGCTCAAACTCATGTCCATTGAGTTGGTGATGTCATCCATCTCATCCTCTATTGTCCCTTCTTCTTAGGAAGAAGAGAAAGAGGAAAAGAAGGAGGAGAGAAAGAAAAAAAAATGGGGGAAATAACCACTAGCTATGATCACAGTTTAGTGGGGAGTTTGAAATACATCATACAGACATTGGATTGTAAATTATAGTCAAATACAACAGCTTTCTTTGTATCTTATAAAGAAGATGTCTTATAATATGATATCTTTAGTATGTTTAGTATGAAATGAATTCAACTCTATATAAAATTTGACAAAATCTGAAGATAGTTGTTATTCTGCTGAAAACAACAGTTAGTCTATGGAATAATCAAGTACTGAAACTTCCTATCTTTAGTATGTTTAGACTGGTATGTTTAGTATGTTTAGATAGTACTAAAACATACTATCTTTAGTATTTTAGATTACAACGTTTTAACATGAAAATAAAGCTAAAGTTATTTTAATTTTATCAAGTGTTAACTATAATTGTCATCTATCCATTATCTTTTGAACTGTCAGAGTTGATCATCATTATACACAATCCTACAAAAGAATGGTTACTTTTATATTTCACCATTTAATGTAGACTATGTGGTATATTTTCTTTAGCACTGTATTGTTAACACTGCCTAATATAAGCTCATATGTAGTTAGTTTGTATTCTCTGAACACGCTTAATCAAGACTAAAAGAAAAAGAGTCAGAATCTCATGGTCAATCATGTTTAAAATTTTTGAGATGAAAGTATTCTGATAATATTCTACAAAATTAAATTATCACACATAATATATTATTGAGCTTAAAATCCTCTGGAAGGTCATATTTCAGTTACTGCACTAGAAGCATACACAGAATTGAATCTATATTGTAGGTCTATGATATTTCATGGAGGAAATAAATACTTTCTTTTTACTGCCTTGATGAAGTTAGAGAAGAAAGGATTATAGTAGAATAAAATTGTGACTAAATACTTTTATATCTTTAATTAGAAAATAAACTGCATTAAGGAAAGGATATAATACAACACAATGTCAGGATCATTCATCTCTTAAACTGTAATATGTAAAATAATCAACTGAGTTTTGTATTACAAAAAGAAGGGAAAGAAACTCTGAAGTTCTGCATTTATATCCAAATTTCATGTGACCAAATTTTGATTTAATATATTTTTTTTGTTCTTTTTTCAAGAGCGTTCCCTTTCCTCCTCACCCTCTCCAGCATTTATTGTTTGTAGACTTTTTGATGATGGCTATTCTGACCGGTGTGAGGTGGTATCTCATTCTGGTTTTGATTTGCACTTCTCTAATAATGAGTGATGTTGAGCAAATTTTCATGTGTTTATTAGCCATCAGTATGTCTTCTTTGGAGAAATGCCTGTTTAGTTCTTTTTCCCACTTTTTGACTGTTTTTTTTGTTTTTCTGGTATTGAGTTGTATGAGCTGCTTGTATATTTTTTTATTGTTTTCAATACAACTTTAGTGCACACACACATACTTCTTTTTAAAAAGGATAGTATTCTAGTTAGCAATTTTTCAAATGAAGAATAAATCTCTTACAACTTGGAACAGTTTTTATATCTCTCTGTATTCCTAATCCTGCCTGCAAGTTCAGTTCAGTTGTTCAGTCATGTCCAACCCTTGCATGAATTCTCAGGACTGACCTCAAGGCAAGAAACCTAGAGTATCTGTGAAGATAAGCATTCTTCTCACTTCTTTCTGGAGAGTTCAGAGAAGTGAGAATGTTGGACTAAGTGAATGGCCTCAATTCTGCCAAGATCATGTTCTGTTCTACCTGCACTCCTACCCTTTGTTCCTGACCACAATCACGGAAAACTAACCAATCTGATCACATGGACCACAGCCTTGTCTAGCTCAATGAAACTATGAGCCATGCCATGTAGGGCCACCCAAGATGGATGGGTCATGGTGGAGAGTTCTGGGAAAATGTGGTCCACTGGAGAAGGGAATGGCAAACCATTTCAGTATTCTTGCCTTGAGAACCCCATGGACAGTATGAAAAGGCAAAAAGATAAGACATGAAAGATGAACTCCCTAGGTTGGTAGGTGCCCAATATGCCACTAGGGAAGAATAGAGAAATAACTTCAGAAAGAATGAACAGACAGAGCCAAAGCAAAAACAACATCCAGTTGTGGATGTGACTGGTGATGGAAGTAAAGTCTGATGCTGTAATGTGCAATATTGCATAGAAACCTGGAATGTTAAGTCCATGAATCAAGGCAAATTGGAAGTTGTTGAAGAGGAGATGGCAAGAGTGAACGTCTACATTTTAGGAATCAGCGAACTAAAATGGACTAGAATGAGTGAATTTAACTCAGATGACCATTATATCTGCTACTGTCAGCAGTAATCCCTTAGAAGAAATGGAGTGGCCATCATAGTCAACAAAAGAGTCTGAAATGCAGTACTTGGATGCAATCTCAAAAATGACAAAATGATTTCTGTTTGTTTCCAAGAGAAACTATTCAATATCACAGTAGTCCAAAACTAGCGCCAAACAATAATGCTGAGTAAGCTGAAGTTGAACATTTCTGTGAAGATCTATAAGACTTTCTAGAACTAACACCCATAAACGATATCCTTTTCATTACAGGGGACTGGAATCCAAAAGTAGGAAGTTAAGAAATACCTGGAAAACAGGCAAATTTGGGCTTAGAATACAGAATGAACCAGGGCAAAGGCTAATTGAGTTTTGCCAAGAGAATACACTGGTCATAGTAAACACTCTCTTCCAAAACATAAGAGAAGACTCTGCACATGGACATCCCCAGATGGTCAATATTGAAATCAAATTGATTATATTCTTTGCAGCCGAGATGGAGAAGCTCTATACAATCAGCAAAAACAAGACTGGGAGCTGACTGTGGCTCACATCATGAATTCCTTATTGCCAAATTCAGACTTAAATTGAAGAAAGTAGGGAAAACCACTAGACCATTCAGGTATGACCTAAATCAAATCCCTTATGCTTATTCAGTGGAAGTGACAAATAGAATCAAGGGATTAGATCTGATAGAAAGAGTGCCTCAAGAACTATGGATGGAGGTTCATGACATTGCACAGGAGGCAGTGATAAAGACCATCCCCAAGAAAAAGAAATGCAAAAAGGCAAAATGGTTGTCTGAGGAGGCCTTACAAATAGCTATGAGAAGAAGAGAAGCAAAAGGCAAAGGAGAAAAGGAAAGATATAACCATTTGAATGCAGGGTTCCAAAGAATAGCAAGGAGAGATTTGAAAGTCTTCCTCAGTGATCAGTGCAAAGAAATAGAGGAAACCAATAGATGGGAAAGACTAGAGAGCTCTTCAAGAAAATTAGAGTTACCAAGGGAACATCTCATTCAAAGATGGGCACAGTAAAGGACAGAAATGATATGGACCTGACAGAAGCAGAAGATATTAAGAAAAGGTAGCAAGAATACACAAAAGAACTACACAAAAAATATCTTCATGACTCAGATAATCACAATGGTATGATCACTCACCTAGAGCCAGACAGTGAAGTCAAGTGGGCCTTAGGAAACATCACTAGGAACAAAGCTAGTGGAGGTAATGGAACTACAGTTAAGCTATTTCAAATCCTGGAAGATGATGCTGTGAAAGTGATGCTACATTCAACATGCTAGCAAATCTGGAAAACTCAGCAGTGGCCACAGGACTGGAAAAGGTCAGTCTTCATTCCAATCTCAAAGAAAGGCCATGCCCAAGAATGCTCAAACTACTGCACAATTGCACTCATCTAACATGCTAGCAAAGTAATCCTGCCTATGCAGTGTTCAATAAATATTTATCCCTAATAATGGTGATGATAATTTCTGTATATAAATTGTCTTAACTTCCAACCTCCAAAAGCCTATATTAATTGCTAGATTAAAATGTTCACAACCATTTTCAGAATAATCCCTTATAACTTATTTTAAAACATGAAAGTTGGTATCCAAATCCTTTCTTGGCCACACTTAGTTTTCTGACCTTGGTAAGGTGGCCTGATCTCTCTGTATTTTGTGTTTCTCTGATAAAGTGATGATGGAAGTTGTACCTCCCAATTGTCGTTTCAATGATTACATGAAACAGCCTGATACATGCTGAAAAATATGTACCTGACTTATAATATGTATATCATATATATATCATACATATATACATATATATATATTAGCAGTTTAAACAGTTATAACAAACATCTCTATTGTGTTTAAATTCTTACAATATAAATCTACAGTAAATTCTTTAACTTAACAGAATCAAATGACTTTTCAAGTTTGTACCATTTTGTTAAAAATTTATAATACTTACAAAAATACAGCAAAGCAGAATGCTTAAGCTATTATTCAGTACTCTGTGTGCCATTCATGAATAGAAATACTGACATTCTGCTGTTCATAGTACCAGCTGAACATTTCCTTGAGTTACCCCTATTATTTTGTTGAACCACATGTGTCATTATAGTCAATAAAATATGGCTTATTCATTATTAACTTTATATACATTACAATGCTCGCATCTTCACTATCATGATTCTTCTATATCTATTAGATTTTATATAAATAATGTTATATTTCTTTAACATGGAAACATATCAGTTTAAAACACTTTAGAATTAAAACGAAATTTCCTTCCAAGTTTCCTTCATTTTTTTTTACAGTGTGCACTTAAAGGAACAATGAAATGCATCCATGAATAGGAAAGCCTGAAAAATTCTTCTTTGACAATATAGGTTAGAAAAGTTGATGTAATTCATCTTTGGAATTTACCACATATGTAAAACTAAGGTGTTCATTCCTCTAAAAATAGTATCTAGTTCATTCAACAAATAACTACTTAGCACCTACTACATGCTAGGAGTTGAACATGAATCAAAACATAGCAGTAAACAGAATAAATGCTATTGTTAAATATAGACATACTCTGAAAGCACATATATGTATAGATATATAGATATAGATATATAGATATATTATATTTAGCCTTGAAAATCTATGAATACTTCCTGGAAATGTCAAATCTAAATAGGCTTCCCATTAAGTAACAAGTCTTAACAACCATCCCATCCTTTACACATTTTCTTTTAGTTACAAACTATATACGAAATGCGAGGCTTTGCTTGTTTCTTTAAGAAAAGGCTGATATTAAGCTTTCAGTTGGTAATCATACCAGTTTTTGTCTGTGTGCTTATGTCAAAGCATTTGATAGCAAACATGTGTTTATCTCTTATAATCAAATGAAATAATAAAGTTAAACAAAACTACTATCCATCAATTAGCAACTAAATAAAAGTAGATTAAGTTTTTAGTCTAACAAGATCAGAATTGTGGTGCTTCTTACTAAGTATTAAGTATACTCCATCACTCAGGGTGTGCTTGCAATTATTTTTATTATTTGACTTATCAGATGCTTGAGTGGATTGTTTAGAACTCTTCTTTTTTTTCTTCTGATGATTTTTTAATGAGTGAATTGACTGATTTTTCTTTCAAATACGTTGTGAAAATCTGCAATGTCACATTATTTATTAATGAAAATTTGATTACTGGTGAAAATTAAAAGAATATATGTGGACTTCCATTTATATATACTCTTGCCCATGGTTCACAAAGAATAGTAATGAGGGTGGGTCCACTATAGTCAGTCTCTCTTCTCCAAAGGTGACTCGTTTATTGAGATGTGTTTTGTTATGGTTTATGCTGCCTTATGAAGGACAACTGCCACCTCACTCTGTAGTATTCAAGGCTGAGAGTGGAAATTTCAGGATTTAATCTGTCTTCTTTTCATATCCTGCCCCCTCTACAGTAGGGGGTGAAAGAAGAGTTGATGTGCAGTCCTTAGAGATTACCAAACATGGTCTAGAAAAGAAGATGAATAGGTAGTTTTCTCCGTTCATGATCTAGCATGGTTCCATGGGCTACTTGAAAGGATGGGTGAATGAAGTTAGGAAGAGGCTATGAATAGTCAGGCCATCATTTGAAAAGCTGTTGGTATGAGGAGCCTTAGAATGTAGAAAATGGTGGCATGCTTCTTTATTTTTCTCATCACTGGTGAGACCCTGAGTAGAGTTTCCAATCAGCAATAAGTGCATCTTCAGGTTTCTTAAATTCTGGTAATGTAGAATTGGAGAAGGCTGGCCAATGACAGGAATTGATCAGTTTCTCCTGCTACAGTTTGGGATGTGAGTCCAAGGATATCTAATTGTGTTAATCAGTTCTCTCCAGAAACAGAGGAGTAATATTTACATAAATATATAAAGCAACTAGACTCACAAGTCTCATGATTTGACATGCACAGACTGAAAACTCAGGAAACAGTGGTATATTTCTAGTTTAAGTCTGAAGGCCAAAGAATCAGGAGATCCAATGTTGTAAATCTCAGACCAAGGGCTAAAGATGAAATGAGATGTCACAGATCAATAGTGAGGCAGAAAAAAAAGGGTCAATTTCTCTTTCAACATTTTTTATTTCTATTCAGGCCCTCAAAGATCAAATGATGCCTGCCAACAAACAATGGGGAAGCCAATCTACCTACTGAGAACATCAATTCAAATACCAATATCATCCCCAAACACTATTCAGACACACCTGGCAATAATGTTTAGTCTGAGAACTCTATGGCCAGTCAAGCTGACACATAAAATTAATTACCTCACTAGTCCACCATGAGTCCAAACTTTTTAGCAGACTATACACAATCTAATAATGTCACTGCTACTGCTAAGTTGCTTCAGTCGTGTCCGACTCTGTGCAACCCCATAGACTGCAGCCCACCAGGCTTCCCCATCCCTGGGATTCTCCAGGCAAGAACACTGGAGTGGGTTGCCATTTACTTCTCCAATGTCACTAGGACAAGGTATAATTCCTCAGTTTCAGACTAAGCAAAAAAGACACCTGTAGGTCAAAATGCTGCCTCTTCCTGAGCATAAGTATGTGTCTCTCACAGGAGTGGTGATATGTTGTGATTTACTAGCCACAGACTGGAGTAGAATGCTTCTTGATTTGGCATTTAGGGAACTTTCAAATATTTAAGGGCAATCATTTCTCTTCTCAGTAATCCATTCTTTTGGGAGTCATAAAAACCATGAGAAATATTGAGCTTCTTTTTCATATTTTTCATTAAATGTAGTATAATATTCCAATTTTTTAGTCCTCTCAATAAATTTGGGCCATTATCTAATGCCTAATATACTGGAAAGCAAATTTTTCCAAAAGACTGACAATGTGTGAGATATTTAGTCAACTAGACAGTCAGTTAGATATTTTGTATTCACTTAATATATCTTACATGTTGAACATGTAGGATTTGTATTCAGACAACCTAAGTTTATAACTACTTAACCAGCCAGTTAGCATTTTCTTTCTTAAAATTTGAATCACTACCATTCTATACTTAATTTACTTATATGTAAATATTAACTTTTTGTGTTATTACTTTTATGTACACAAACAGCTAAGAGGTTTTAAAGATAAATACAATTTCAAAATTAATCTCATGAAAATATCCACTACATTTTATTCTTGCAATAGAATGCTATATAACCTTGGGCAAAGAAAACACCCTCAGTGGCCCTCTTCTTTCCTTTCTTTAAAAGTTCTTTTTTTTTTTTTTTTAATCTTTTTAGTTGAAGTATAACAAATATATAATACAGCATATTAATCTACAGTATATAGCTTGATGAATTGTTGTGCATACCATGTAATCATATCAATTATTGTAGCATTTTATTTATGGAAAAACAGATAAACTTTTAAACTTCTATGGACTGGTAGATTTCAATATGGGAAGTATACAAGGAGAGTTTCACTACAAATCATATCTAGAATAATTAAGTTTATTTGAAAGTGGCTCAGTGGTAAAGAATTTGCCTGCCACTGCAGGAGCCACAGGAGATGTGGGTTTGATCCCTGGGTTGGGAAAATCCCCAAACAAATTTCCTTTTTTTTTTTTGAGACAGTCTCTATTTCTCCTTCAATTTTTGAAGGACGATAATGCAGAATATAGAATTGTAGGTTTGTATTTTTTCTTTTAAACACTTTAGCTGTTTTACTTCATTCTATTCTTGTTACATGGGTTCTGAGGAAAATTTGGATATAATCCTCATCTTTGCTTATGTATAGGTAAAGTGCTTTTCCTCTGGCTTTTTTCAAAATCATTTTTTCTAGAATTGATTTTCTGGTGTTTGAAAATTACATGCCTCACTGTACAATGTAATTTTTTGTTTTCAGTCTTTTGCTTTTTATCCTTCTTGGTGTCCTCTGAGGTTCCTTAATGTGTGTTTTGGGATCTGACATTAATTTAGGAAAATTCTTAATTGTGTTATTGCCTCAAATATTGCTTCTGTTCCTTTGTCTCTTTCTTTATCTCCTGATATTCCTTTATGGACATGTAACAACGTACTGGTTCCAAATTGGAAAAGGAGTACATAAAGGATGTATATTGTCACCCTGCTTATTTAATTTATATGCAGAGTACACCATGAGAAACACTGGGCTGGAGGAAGCACAAGCTGGAATAAAGATTGCTGGGTGAAATATCAATAACCTCAGATATGCAGATAGCACCACCTTTATGGCAGAAAGTGAAGAAGAACTAAAGAGCCTCTTGATGAAAGTGAAAGAGGAGAGTGAAAAAGTTGGCTTAAAGCTCAACATTCAGAAAACTAAGATCATGGCATCCAATACCATCACTTTATGGCAAATAGATGGGTACACAGTGGAAACAGTGAGAGAATTTATTTTTTGGGATCCAAAATCACTGCAGATGGTGATTTCAGCCATGAAATTAAAGACACTTACTCCTTGGAAGGAAAGTTATTATCAACCTAGATAGCATATTCAAAAGCAGAGACATTACTTTCCCAACAAAGGTCCATCTAGTCAAGGCTATGGTTTTTCCAGTGGTCATGTATGGATGTGAGAGTTGGGCTATAAAGAAAGTTGAGTGCTGAAGAATTGATGCTTTGAACTGTGGTGTTGGAGAAGACTCTTAAGAGTCCCTTGGACTGCAAAGAGAGCCAATCAGTCCATCCTACAGGAGATCAGTCCTGGGTGTTCATTGGAAGGACTGATTTGAAGCTGAAACTCTAATACTTTGGCCACTTGATGTGAAGAGTTTACTCATTTGAAAAGACCTTGATGCTGGGAAAGATTGAGGGCAGGAAGAAAAGGGGACGGCAGATGAGATGGTTGGATGGCATCACCGACTCAATGCACATGAGTTTGGGTAGGCTCCAGGAGTTGGTGATGGACAGGGAGGCCTGGTGTGCTGCAGCTCATGGGGTTACAAAGTGTGGGACACGACTGAGCAATTGAACTGAGCTGAACTGAATTCCTTTCTGTGTCTACCTTAGACCTTCTGTAATTGTACTCAAAGTTCTTGGGGCTATTTTCTCTCATCCTCTGCTCTTCTTTTAAATTTTGTCAGTCTTTTTTCTTTGTTTCTTTCAGTTTGGTGATTTTATATTGTCATGTTCTCAAGCTCAGAGATTCATTCTTCAGTCCAGTCTCCTAGTGAATACATTAAAAGCATTCATCATTTCTTGTCCCCACTTACATCATCAATTTGTTCTTACATATTGTCTACTTTTTCCTTTAAATCCCTTAGTATGTTAACTATAGTTTTTCTTTTAATTCCTAGTGTAATAATCTCAATATTCCTACCATAGTCTAAGTCTGTGTCTGATATTTGTTCTCTCTCCTCAAATTATATTTTGTTTTTTTGTGTGTTATTATTATTTTTTGGAAATCCATACATGATGTACTGAATATAAAGAACTGGGTAAATGAAATGGTGGTAAATATGTCTTCAGTTACATATTAAAGTAAGACATGGGGAACAGAAAGCATTCTATATTCCAATAATTAGGTCTTAGTCTTATGATGAACCTGTGTTCCTGGACTGTGAACTTCAGTAGTGCTTCTCAGTTTCACTCCCTTACTCCCCATCCTTGGATGAGACACAATGGCTGATGGCTGAAGGAGGTTGGAGTTGTGTATATCCTTTCCCTTAGGTAAGTTAGACTCTGATGAAATCTAGCAGGTTAGTTGCTGGTAAATTAGTTTTTCCTGAGGGCAGGCCTTACTAAGAAGAACAGAATGCCCTGTCATATTATAACATTTTTTTTCCCTTTACTCCTTCCAGAAGCACAAAGGACAACTTAGAACTTAACAGGTAAAACTAAAAAATGTGTGGGTTCCTCCAATGACTACATTCCCCTGGAGTTTTTATCAGACTTGTCTGTTCTAAATTACAGCAATTTATCAACTGTAATTCAGGTTTCCCCTCTCAGGGGCACTGGTTCATATTGAGGTTTCTGCTTGTGTATTTCTGCTCTGAAATTTGACATTCTTACCTTTGATGTTAGATATCTGCTGCCTGTCTGGCTAATTGTTAGGGGCAGCTGTTTGCCCTGTAACCTCACTTCTCTAGTGAAGTTAAGAAGAGTTGTTGATTTTTCAGTTTGTTTAGCTGAATTTAGAGACCAACTAATGAAAAGCATGGGAACGAGGTTGCCTGATTGTAGACTCAAGAGAGGCCAGAAGCAAATTTCTGGTACTGCAAAAAATAAGAGTCCAGAGCAGGCAAACTAGACAAAAGAAAGATAAGTACATACAGACCCAGGATTGTTGAGAGCAAGAAGCCTCCCCAAGTAACTGAATAATCCCTCTAGTAAGCCTATATGATCTGAATGACGGTTGAAAATTGACAAGATAGTTTTCACATGTAACTTTAATTATTGACTTGGGGGTGGTTGTTTGCTTTTGCCTTCCTTTTCTTTGTGTGGTTGTTTTATTTGAATTTATGAGGCTTAAAAGTATTTGGGGATTTGGGCTGTACTGTGTCTAGATTCAGAGTTACATGTAAAACAGGAAAGCTAATTTTGAGCTATAACAAAATTACATAAAACCTTTTCTGTAAGATATATCAGGATGCTAAAATTTTATTTTCATAAGTTTGCAAATATTAGGAGAACAAAAATCACATTTAATGTTTCTTTATATCCCCCTTTAATCCCCATATAGGTTTCCTTTTATGTGTGGTTACTCAAAAGAACTTTAAAAATGTTCACATTGAAGTATAGTTGATTTTCAATGTTTTATTAGTTTCAAGTGTACAAAACAGTGATTTAATATTTTTATAGATTATAGCCCATTTAAAATTATTATAAAATATTGGTTACATTCCCTATGCTGTACTTTACATCCCTATATCTTATTCATTTTATACCTAGTATGTTATACCTCTTAATCTCCTTCCTCTATCTTGCCCTTCCCTCAAAATCACTTTTAAAATGTATTTATATCAATTGGATAAACAGCAAAATATGAATTGAGATAGTAACATGGATGCTGATTAGAAGATAAAGTCTGCATATTGAAACATATGTGATAGTAATAACATTCATAAAAGTTGTTTGGAGAGGAAAAGAGAAAATCAGTAGGCAGAAAAGGAATCTCTTTTTTAATATTTTAATTTAATATTAATATAGAGAGTTTATAATTAATATACAGTGTTTAAAGCATGTATGTATAACTTAGAATATTCATATAATCAAAGTCATGTAGCCATTATGGTACTTACAAAGTAGATTATTATATTAATGGTGACTTTCATTTCCCTAAATATACCTATTTCCATTCTATTATTCTGTTATTAAAATTTGATAATGCACAGCTTCCCGAAGTGTGCAAATAGTTGCTTTTTTTGTTTAGTATTACCTTCTGTAATTTCATTCAAACGGATGAGTTTTAATTCTTTCATTTTCACTGTTTCTTAACATATTCTTATGCCCATTATACATGTTGTAAACATCTTTTGTCAGTTTTTTTGGCAAGATTCCTTTTTATTTTTTGAATTTCTAATCATTTAGTGTATTTTTATAACCATAAATTATCCATTTAAATTTAGTCAAAATATTTGTCTTTTTATTTATGTTTTGATATTTTCATTCTCATTCAATAAATTCATCCATATTTTAAGGACATACAAATAATCATTTAATTTTTTTTCTGAAACTTTTATAATTTGTCCTTTACCTCAGGCCTTATACTTCAAATGGAATAAAATTTTGTGCATATTGTGAGATATATCCTAATGGTGCTTGTCTATAATGTCATTCAGATATTTCCAGACAATTTACAAATTTACTTTTTTCCTCAAATCTATTCTGTTTCCTCTCTCATAATTTACAAGTCCACAAATGCATGGTTTTGTTTCTTGATTATTTTTTTTTTTGTGAAGAAACAAGAAATATATATTTATATTGTCTTTTTTTCATTTAAGTGTAATTGATTTACAATGTTGAGTTAGTTTCAGGTGGACAGCAAATTGATTCAGAAATAGACATATATATTCTTTTTCAGATTCTTTTCCCTTATAGGATATTATAAAATATGAGTACCGAGCTATAGCACTATATAATCCTTTATATTAACCCATTTCTAGTGCTCTTCATTTCTTCTTTTTAAAAATTTTTATTTATTCATTTCTTCCTTTGGATTTGAGTTATTAATACCATCTGATATCCTTTCCTGTCAGCCTGAAGAACTCCTTTTAGCACTTCTTGAGGGCAGGTTCCTCAAAATGGTTTATCTGGGTATGTCTTAATTTCTCTCTCATTGTTGAAGGAAGCTTTGTGGGATATAAAATTCTTAGTTGAAAAAAAATTCTTGGTAGATAGTTTTGTCTTTCACACTTTGAATATTCCATTCTACTGCCTTCCAGCCTTCATTGTTTCAGATGAGAAATTAGTAATTATGCTAATGTTCCATTGTACATGATGGTGGTTTTCTTTTGATGCCTTAAAGATTTTTTGTTGTTTAACAGTTTGCATGCTGTGTTTAGGTGTGGATCTCTGTAGTTATCCTAGTTGGGCTGGTTTAAGCTACATGCATGTGTAGATTAATGTTTTCAATCAAATCTGCCAAGTTTTCAGACATTATTTTCTCAAATATTTTTTTCCCAAAGTTTTCTTTCCTCTTCCATTACACATATGTTGGTCTGTTGTCCAACAGTCTCTGAGGCTCCGTTCACTTTTGTTCCATTCTCATTCTTTCTGTTCTTCAGTAGATAATTTCTGTTGCTCTCTCTTCAAATTCACTGCTTATTTTTCTCTGATATCTTGAATCTTCTTTTCAGCCTTCCTAATGAATTTTTCAAGTATCACTTATTTCCACCCCTGGAAAAATTTTCAAGTATTGCTTATTTCTACATTTTTAATCATTTTAAAAATTTTTAATAATGTGTTTTCTTATTGAGTATCTTAATTTATTAATATTACTCTCCTACTTTCTTTTGATTCTTTAAACACAATTGCTTTTAGGTCTTTGAACATAACTGCTTTGATATCTTTGCCTGCTAAATCCAACTTCTTGGGACACTCAGAGAGAGTTTCTACTGATATTTGCTTTTCCTCAGAATGGGTCATACTTTCCTTTCTCTTTGCATTTTTTATTTGAAAGCTAGATTTTTAAATACTGTATTGTAGCAACTCTGGATTCCAATTTTTCTCCCTCCAGGCTGTCTTCTGCATTTGTGTGTATAGTAAGTTGCTTTAGTTAAATCTGTCCCCTTTGAAGAATATGGCTATTGAGATCTCTGCTCAGTTTATTTTCTCGTTTTTACTTTTTTTTTTAATTTGAAAATCTTTTTTTAATCTAAATTTATTTTAATTGGAGGTTAATTGCTTTACAATATTGTATTGGTTTTGCCACGCATCAACATGAATCTGCCACAGGTATGCACGTGTTCCCCATCCTGAATCCCCCTCCCTCCTCCCTCCTCGTACCATCCCTCTGGGTTATCCCAGTGCACCAGGCCCAAGCATCCAGTATCATGCATTGAACCTGGACTGGTGATTCATTTCATATATGATATTATACATGTTTCAATGCCATTCTCCCAAATCATCCCACCCTCTCCCTCTCCCACAGAGTCCAAAAGACTGTTCTATACATCTGTCTCTCTTTGGTTGCCTTGCATACAGGGTTATCATTATCATCTTTAAATTCCATATATATGCACTAGTATGAAATTAAAAGACACTCTTGGAAGAAAAGTTATGACCAACCTAGATAGCATATTCAAAAGCAAAGACATTACTTTGCTGACTAAGGTCCATCTAGTCAAGGCTATGGTTTTTCCTATGGTCATGTATGGATGTGAGAATGGACTGTGAAGAAGGCTGAGCACCGAAGAATTGATGCTTTTGAGCTGTGGTGTTGGAGAAGACTCTTGAGAGTCCTTTGGACTGCAAGGAGATCCAGTCAGTGCATTCTGAAGGAGATCAGCCCTGGGATTTCTTTGGAAGGAATGATGCTAAAGCTGAAACACCAGTACTTTGGCCACTTCATGGGAAGAGTTGACTCATTGGAAAAGATTCTGATGCTGGGAGGGATTGGGGGCAGGAGGAGAAGGGGACGACAGAGGATGAGATGGCTGGATGGCATCACTGACTCGATGGACGTGAATCTGAGTGAACTCCGGGAGTTGGTGATGAACAGGGAGGCCTGGTGTGCTGCAGTTTATGGGCTCGCAAAAAGTCGGACACAACTGAGCGACTGAACTGAACTGAACTGATACTGTATTGGTGTTTTTCTTTCTGGCTTACTTCACTCTGTATAATAGGCTCCAGTTTCATCCACCTCACTAGAACTGATTCAAATGTATTCTTTTTAATTGCTGAGTAACACTCCATTGTGTATATGTACCACAGCTTTCTTCTCCATTCATCTGCTGATGGACATCCAGGTTGCCTCCATGTTCTGGCTATTATAAACAGTGCTGCAATGAACATTGGGGTACATGTGTCTCTTTCAATTTAAATCTCAGTGTTGATATTCTTTTATCTTCCTGTCTGTATTATTAGATAAGTATAATTTCTCTCACTTTATTCTTCAGGAATGTTTCAGCTATATTTTGCCCTTTCCTCTTTCATGTAAATTTTACAGTCAGCTTGTCAATTTCTTCAAAAAAAATAGCAGGTGATCTCCATTATTTAAGGAAATAGTAATGCCAATTCTGTAGAAACTCTTTCAGAATATGGAAGAAGAGGAAATAGTTTACAACCCAGTTTTAGACACCAACATTATGTATTTATATCTTGTTATGATATCCAGTAGAGGCATAAAAAAAGTACTAATCAATATCTCTCTAAGATATAAAAAATTTTACCAAAATATTAGTAAATAAAACCTAACAATATAAAAAGGGCTTATACATCAAGAATAAGTGGGGCTTTTATAAACATGCAAAACTGGTTCAACATTCTTAAATAATCCAACATAATTCCCAAAAGAGAATTAATATGATTATTAATACAAATCCTAATCAATAGATTTAGATAAAACATTTGACAAAACTTAACATCTATCTTTGACTTTAAAAACAATTGAAATATTTCAGAAAAATAAGACAAAAAGATAATTTTTTACCAGATACTGAGTATTTATGAAAAACCTACAGATCACATCATAATTAGGGTAAGACTGGATACTTTTTTCACTATGAGTAGGAAAAATACAAACATATCTACTCTCAGAACTGTTTTCCAATACAGTATTAGAGTTACCAGTTAAGAATCAGGATAGAAAAAATAGCATACAGATTGGAAATAAAATGAAAGTAATAAAACTGTCTTTATTAGTAGATAATATATTTTTCATTGTAAAATAACAGACAAGGAATTTACAAAAAACTACCAGATTTAATAAACTAAGATAACACAGTCTTAGGTATTAATACATCACCAAAGTATATAAAAAGTGAACCGCATTCTTATGTACAAGAAATGAGAACTTGGAAATTTAAATATAATTAAAAGCATCAAACTTTCACTTGTAGTAATGATGAAGAGATAGGACTAGATTTACTCTCTAGTCTTAAATACTCCAAGTATACATGAAAGAATGTTTTAGGCGTTGTACAATAGGCAGCTGGATACAGTCATCCTTGAAAGAATGAATCATTTAAATGAGTAGAATCCTAACAACTGCCCTAGTTTACTGGCTGAAGAGGATTTCCACATCACTGTTTGAGGGTGTGGGATAGAAGACCATAAAGAATCTAGCAGTACTAACATGAGTTAATGAGACAGAATTTATAGAGGCCAACTGCTAAGTCACTTCAGTCGTGTCCGACTCTGTGCGACATCATAGACGGCAGCCCACCAGGCTCCCCTGTCCCTGGGATTCTCCAGGCAAGAACACTGGAGTGGGTTGCCATTTCCTTCTCCAATGCAGGAAAGTGAAAAGTGAAAGTAACGTCCCTCAACAGTGTCCGACCCTCAGCAACCACATGGACTGCAGCCTTCCAGGCTCTTCCAACCATGGGATTTTCCAGGCAAGAGTACTGAAGTGAGGTGCCATTGCTTTCTCCATAGAGGCCAAAGTGGCTAGTAATTTCAGGGCAGATCAGTAAAGAGGAGAAAGACGCATAAAGCAAGAAACATCTGGAAATCTAGAAGTAACCTTTTGGGTCTTCAGCTGCACATAGATCGTGAAAGATCATGAAGACAGTTTCTGATACTGGGCAAAGAACCACTAAAAATAGAAGATAAATCAGTCTCTACAGCCCATTCAGGGCTGGAATAGTTTGTATTTCACCAACCAGAACAGGAAAACCCCTTAATACCCTAAGCAAAGAATGGAGTCCTTGGAATAAGATTGCCTCTCTAATACACAAAATTTGCCCTAGACTAAGGACTGTTCTGGTCCTACCTAAAAATACTTAAATGCAAGTCTCAAAAGGGTGAAACTTTTTCCAAAAATATACTAATATGAATACAAAAACAACCAGTATAAAACAAATAATTTATGTGTTAGTATACTGTATTGATGTTTTTCTTTCTGGCTTACTTCACTCTGTATAATCAGCTCCAGTTTCATCCATCTCATTAGAACTGATTCAAATGTATTCTTTTTAATGGCTGAGTGATACTCCATTGTGTATATGTACCACAGCTTTCTTCTCCATTCATCTGCTGATGGACATCTAGGTTGTTTCCATGTCCTGGCTATTATAAACAGTGCTGTGATGAACATTGGGGTACATGTGTCTCTTTCTATTCTGGTTTCCTCGGTGTGTATGCCCAGCAGTGGGATTGCTGGGTCATAAGGCAGGAATTTAGAAAGATGGTAATGATGACCCTGTATGCAAGACAGCAAAAGAGACACAGATGTGTAGAGCAGACTTTTGGACTCTGAGGGAGAGGGAGAGGGTGGGATGATTTGGGAGAATGGCATTGAAACATGTATACTATCATGTAAGAAACGAATCACCAGTCTATGTTCGATGCAGGATACAGGATGCTTGGGGCTGGTGCACGGGGATGATCCAGAGAGATGATATGGGGTAGGAGGTGGGAGGGGGGATCATGTTTGGGAACTCATGTACACCCGTGGTGGAATCATGTCAATGTATGGCAAAACCAATCAGTATTATAAAGTAAAATAAACTGTTAAAAATAAAAAAATAAATAATTTTACATCAGTTTAAAACAATGTAAACTTAAAAATTCCTAGCATCTCACTCAAAATTGTAAAGCATGCCAAAAATGCAGGAAAATTTGTGAAAAGTAATATAAATCATAACAAGTAACCCAGAAATGAAACAAGTGTTAGAACCAAAAGTCAAGGACATTAAACAGTTAATAAAATATAATTATATACACAACACTATAGAAGCTATTGTGACCATGTTATAGAGGGACATCAAAGATATATAGGAATTAAACCTATGAAATGAAAAGTATAGTTTGTAAGATAAAAATGCACTAAACGGCATTATCAGCAGATTAGATAACTGACAAAGGGTAAACTAGCTTAAAGCAAAGAGAACATAGACAAAAAAGTTGAGCAATGTATAATATCAGGCCAGTGCTTTCTAGATAGAATTCAACTCATGAGCTTCTTACAACTCATAAAATTAAAAAATAGATTGACATTGACATTGAAGTTGCTCAGTCGTGTCCGACTCTTTGTGACCCCATGGACTGTAGCCTACCAGGTTCCTCCATCCATGGAATTTTCCAGGAAAGAATACTGGAGTGGGTTGCCGTTTCCTTCTCCAGGAGATCGTCCCAACTCAGGGGTCGAACCTGAGTCTCCCGCATTGTATAGACGCTTTACCGTCTAAGCCACCAGGGAAGTCCCATAATATTAACTGATTCACTTATATATAACTAATTATACATAATTGATTCAGTTTATATATGACATTGACATTAAAAAAAAAAAAGATTAGACTCCATAAAAAATGAAAACTGAGATTTGAAAAAGATATTCTATAAAGGAAATGGAAAGACTTGCCACAGACAAGGAGAAATTATTTGCAAATACATTTTTAAAAGGAATTGGGACCACAACATACAAAGAACTTTCAAAATTCAATAAGTAAACACCCAACTTAATGCCCTTTTTAAAAAGAGGAACAAACTATTGAAACAGAAAATGCTCAGTAGAGAAGAAAGAATGAAAATGAGAGCAAGAAAAGACGTTCAAAAATGTTAGACAATAGGAAAATTCAAATTAAAACCAAAATGAGATACCACTATATAACATTCTGATGTGTGTAGAGTTTGAGTTTCAGGGTGGGTAGTTTAGGATCCCTAAATTGAAGGATTCTTTCTATACTTAATTCAAAAAATTCCTTAGCCATTTTTACATTAAACATTCCAGTTTTCTCCATTCTCTCTTGATTTCTTTCAGAAAACCCAATTACATTTATGTTACTTAAGACCTTGTTGTCCTATCCGGTAAGTCTCTGGACCTCTATTTTGTATTGTACTTTGTTTCTCTGAGATGCATTATCTTAAATTTTTTCCTGTGTAGCTTCCACTCCTTACTTGTGTTCTTAACTTTAATTTGATATTTTGACCCACTCACTGACTTTTAGGTTTACTTATTACTTTTGGTTCTGCAAGTTTTATAGGGGTGCTAATAACCTCAGATATGCAGATGGCACCACCTTTATGGCAGAAAGTGAAGAGGAACTAAAAAATCTCTTGATGAAAGTGAAAGTGGAGAGTGAAAAAGTTGGCTTAAAGATCAACATTCAGAAAATGAAGATCATGGCATCTGGTCCCATCACTTCATGGGAAATAGAAGGGGAAACAGTGGAAACAGTGTCAGACTTTATTTTTTTTGGCTCCAAAATCACTGCAGATGGTGACTGCAGCCATGAAATTAAAATACACTTACTCCTTGGAAGGACAGTTATGACCAACCAAGATAGCATATTCAAAAGCAGAGGCATTACTTTGCCAACAAAGGTCCGTCTAGTCAAGGCTATGGTTTTTCCTGTGGTCATGTATGGATGTGAGAGTTGGACTGTGAAGAAGGCTGAGCACCAAAGAATTGATACTTTTGAACTATGGTGTTGGAGAAGACTCTTGAGAGTCCCTTAGACTGCAAGGAGATCCAACCAGTCCATTCTGAAGGAGATCAGCCCTGGGATTTCTTTGGAAGGAATGATGCTAAAGCTGAAACTCCAGTACTTTGGCCACCTCATGCAAAGAGTTGACTCACTGGAAAAGACTCTGATGCTGGGAGGGATTGGGGGCAGGAGGAGAAGGGGACGACCGAGGATGAGATGGCTGGATGGCATCACTGACTCGGTGGACATGAGTCTGAGTGAAGTCCGGGAGTTGGTGATGGACAGGGAGGACTGGCGTGCTGCAATTCATGGGGTCGCAAAGAGTCGGACGCGACTGAGCAACTGAACTGAACTGAACTTATACACTACTTAGGTTTTTATATAAATTTTTCTTATTTTTATATTCTTGTTTTCCAAGCAAAATTTTAAAAATTTAAATGTATTAAGCATAGCTATATTCCAAACATAATATATTTGCAAAAATGTAGAACTGAATTCTGCTGTTTGCTAATTCTGATATTCTATCCCCTGAGGCATTAATTCTTTCTGCACATTTTTTTGAAAGGTGAGAAGCTAATATTCCTTGAAGTTTTCTGTTTGGGTGATATTTAGAGCCTAAAGAGAGTAATTGAGATTATGTCTTATCATTTGGGGGCAACATAAACTTAAATCCACTTACTTTGGGACTTATTTGGGTAATACAGATGGTATCGTACAAACCCAAAGGTGTTCCAACTCTGGTTGCAAAATCTCAGCCTTTTTTAAGAAATTATTTGGAAATGTTATTTTGCATATGTAGTTACCATATATTTCTTTAAAACATGTTGATAAAAGCCTTAATATATTTTATCAGAGCACACTTCAACAAGGTATATGTATTCTGTCTCAAATTCTCAGTCTCATTTTGTTATGTAGACATAAGAACTAACTGCTGAAACTTATAGGAAGTAATTCAGAATTCTCAGAATAGAAAAAGAATATGTATTTTTCTCCTTAAATTCATTCTGTTAATAATCAACATAAAATCCTGATCTACCAGAGTGCAAATGAAAATTTAGAACCAAAGATTACAAATAATTAATTGAATATCCCTAAGATGAGCAAAAGTCACTTATATCGATAGTTGTATAAGAGAATTTATACATTGCAGTGCTGTTGAAAGGATTCTATCAGTTAGAAAATATCAATTAGCGTATCATTCTATCAGCATTAACTTTTTAATAGGGCAAAGCACTGAATTATTTACATAGAACAACCAGCATCTACAAAATGTTCTTCAGGACTATTTTAACATTCAAATTTATTAAACATTTTGTTTTAATATACATATATGTTAAAAGAGTAGTGTATATATTGACAACTTGAACAGCATTTATTTCAAATTTTAATTATTCTATAATGAACACATTTATATTTTAAAATAACAGTATTGTAAAGTAAAATAAAGTAAAAATAAAAATTAAAAAAATAATAATAAATAAATAAAATAACAAATATGAAATATATACAACTAAATGTTAAATATATTTCTTTACATTGTTTTGACAGACATATGCTTCTCAGATTCACAAACACAAGATATGCAGAATGTTTAGAATCCTCTTTGATGAAAAACGACTTTTACATCCTGAGACTACTAACAGTTCTGGGACAACTTTCAAAGAAAAAGTAGAGTTTATCATTAGAGAATTCAAAAAATAAAATTTTGTACTTTGACTTTTAAAAGTTGGCAATTTATCCAAGTTTTGAGGTGAACAGAATTCAACTAAATAGGTTGAAGTAATGACATTAATCACACTCTTTTTTTGAGAGTCTGTATGAATTTTTCTTTCATGTCAGGATCCTAGAATAAATTTAATGTGATTGAATGATTCTACAAATTTATTATATTTTGTTGTATGTTTTTTTTTTTCACTGTAGGAGACAGGAAGAATAAAAGAAAAGTAGGTCCTGGCAAGGGCCGCGGAAGAAATTTATAATTATTGATAAACTGGATGCAAACTGGCGTCCAGAGTCACATGTTTTATGTATCTGTTGGAAAATCTATAGATAAGAATATTAGTCTTAGTTACTGATTTGTTATTGATTGCTGTTTTTTAGTCACTCAGTGGTTACTGATCACTTTGGTCTTTGGCCCTGAAGGCCACATGAGTTATAGTTTACCTTTCCTTCACGGCTGAGTGTATAATAAAGTTGGCTTGGATTCCGTTTCGGCACCTTCACTTTGGAGCAGTGTTGGTCCCCTGATCCTCGCTTTTCACTGAATTCTTGTGTCTTGTTTCTCATTCTCCCACCTTATTGCGCTTTTAGAAACCTTGCTTGTTGAGTCGGTCTCGACATTTCAGAAAAATTTGTATTTGTTTAAAATTTGTACATTTCTGAGCTGAAAACAGAACTATAGATTTTTTTTTTTCAAATTAGAATCTGAGACTGAAATGAACAAATTGGCATGAGAGGAATATTAGTTTCAAAATATTTTTAGAAACAATGTTATAGGTATTTATGAAAGGGAAGCAGGAGAAGAGAGTGTATAAACCACTGAATTCTAAATGAACATTGCAGGATATTCTGAGGGCAGTTTAAGTTCTTAATTGATTTTCCCAGTTCAGCCTTAAAAGGAGCCATGGGGCTAGTTTATACTAGTAGTCTTGCTTTATGGACCTAAAACAGTAAGGGTGTAAAGTATCACATATTCCAAAGAATTCAGGTCATAAAATGAGACTATCAGATAAAGAAATGAATATATATGTTACATACCTTAAAGACATGATGTTTAAAAGTTTCGACAGTAAAAATTAGTTTTAAACCATTTTAATTATTTTAATATACACAATTTTGAGAGTCAAAAAGTGAAACTTAGGTGTTTTAGGTTGAATTCCTGGGGAAGCAGTTTCTAAGACCAAGATCATTTTATAGGAAGTTATTTGGGGACCTCTCTCAGTATGTGGACCTACTAGGAAAGGGAAGGAAACAGGACTGAACAGAAAGCAAAACTGGGCTGCAGCATAGTCTCAGCTGAGCCTCCATAGAATTCTGGAGCTAGGATAACCATTCACTGTTCTGCCTTGTGAGGCTGTGGTCAATGGCATGTCAAGTAGTGGTAGGATTTGGCTGCTTTCATTTGGGAAAGTGGGCATGACTTAGTCGAGGCCTCGCTTCTCAGCTGAGGATAGTCTCAGAGAAGGCTGACCATTGAGCTGTGTGAGGCAGCAATTGGGGAAATGTTACTCCACTTTGAGGGAAGGGGTGGAAAATTCCACCAACAGAGGAGCCTGGCGGACTATAGTCCCTGGGGCCGCAGAGTCAGACATGACTGAGCAACTGAGCACACAGCACAAGGAGTCAGCAGAGCAATCTCCACATTATTTGACACTTACATGTGCTAAGGTGTCTCACTGTGCTAAGTTTTAAATAGCTATATTTCATTTTCTCTTTGAGACATCTCTAAACCCATCACTGAGGCCCAAAATATGAATAAAATTGCCCAGTTCAGTTCAGTTCAGTTCATTTCAGTCCCTCAGTCGTGTCCGACTCTTTGCAACCCCATGAATCGCAGCACGCCGGACCTCTCTGTCCATCACCAACTCCCGGAGTTCACTCAGACTCACGTCCATCAAGTCAGTGATGCCATCCAGCCATCTCATCCTCTGTCGTCTCCTTCTCTTCCTGCCCCCAGTCCCTCCCAGCATCAGAGTCTTTTCCAATGAGTCAACTCTTCCCATGAGGTGGCCAAAGTACCTCAGAGTCTTTTCCAATGAGTCAACTCTTCACATGAGGTGGCCAAAGTACTGGAGTTTCAGCTTTAGCATCATTCCTTCCAAAGAAATCCCAGAGTTGATCTCCTTCAGAATGGACTGGTTGGATCTCCGTGCAGTCCAAGGGACTCACAAGAGTCTTCTCCAGCACCACCGTTCAAAAGCATCAATTCTTCGATGCTCAGCTTTCTTGACAACCCAATACTCACATCCATAAATGACCACTGGAAAAACCATAGCCTTGACTAGATGGACTTTTGTTGGCAAAGCAATGTCTCTGCTTTTGAAAATACTATCTAGGTTGGTCATAACTTTTCTTCCAAGGAGTAAGCGTCTTTTAATTTCATGGCTGCAATCACCATCAGCAGTGATTAAAATCTGACACTGTTTCCACTGTTTCCTCATCTATTTCCCATGAAGTGATGGGACCAGATGCCATGATCTTCATTTTCTAAATGTGGACCTTTAAGCCAACTTTTTCACTCTCCACTTTCACTTTCATCAAGAGGCTTTTTAGTTCCTCTTCTCTTTCTGCTCAGTTCAGTTCCGTTCAGTTGCTCAGTCGTGTCTGACTCTTTGCGACCCCAGGAAACGCAGCATGCCAGGCCTCCCTGTCCATCACCAACTCCCGAAGTTCACTCAGACTCACGTCCATCAAGTCAGTGATGCCATCCAGCCATCTCATCTTCAGTCATCCCCTTCTCTTCCTGCCCCCAATCCCTCCCAGCATCAGAGTCTTTTCCAATGAGTCAACTCTTCGCATAAGGTGGCCAAAGTACTGGAGTTTCAGCTTTAGCATCATTCCTTCCAAAGAAATCCCAGGGCTGATCTCCTTCAGAATGGACTGGTTGGATCTCCTTGCAGTCCAAGGGACTCTCAAGACTACCAGCAAATAAGTAGGATAGCCAGAATGTTGACGTTTCTGAGAGCCAACACTTAACAACTTTGAAACTGCTTTTGTCAAGTTCACAAGACAATTTTCTCAGCAAGTTATAATTTGTAGTATTCTTATCTATAGAAATGTAGATATAGGGAGACCTGTTTCGTAGATTGCAAGCTCTAGGCTAATAGGAATAGTTATTAGGATATAATTATTTATATCCTAGGGATATAAATATATCATTTTATTATATATATATATATATATATCACACATATACACACACATATATATGTATATGGAGAAGGAAATGGTAACCCACTCCAGTATTCTTGCCTGCAGAATCCCAGGAACAGTGAAGCCCTGTGGGCTGCTGTCTATGGGGTCACACAGAGTCGGATACGACTGAAGTGACTTAATAGCAGCAGCATATATATATATATACATACTACAGGATGCATTTCATCTTAATATGTCTTCTGATGGTTGTATTAATGGTGAGGTTACTCAAGCAAAAAGAAGTGAAGAAATCATTCCTTCTTTCCCCATTTCATTCTTTCTTTCCATAATGTGAGTTTACAGTTTCTCATTGCTGTCCAACAAGCAGGTCCCTCAACTATGGCTGATTACTGGCATAACGAGGATGTGGTTCACATTTTCAGCTGTATTTTAATGTGTTATTTAGATATTTTTCTCTTTTATTATATATATGTATATACACACATATATTACATACACATATGTGTATATATACACACACCGACGTGGGTGTGAGTGAACTCCGGGAGTTGGTGATGGACAGGGAGGCCTGGCGTGCTGCTACTCATGGGGTCGCAAAGAGTCAGACATGACTGAGCAGCTGAACTGAACTGAACTGAAAATTATTCCATAATTGCATATTCTTTGGTATCTTCTTGTTTGCATTGTCTATGTGTATACTTTTTTATACATCAGTGTTCTAGGACCTGTTAATGGGAAACATGTCTTTTACTGATATTATATCCTCACTGTGGGCTAAAGTTTAAACAATGACAGCAGTTTTTTTTTTTTTCCCCCTTGATAGATATTTGTAAAATCCTAAATCCAAATCAGAAAGTGCTGTGTGATATAACAGGATATGCATGAGTAGGGGACCCTAACAGCTTTGATTTAAATACCAGACTTGACCTTGAACAAGTCTCATAAGTTCATTTAATTTCCTTTACAGCAAATCAGCAATAATATTAATTTTTTTCTGACCTCACTCTTTTGCTCCAAAGTAAGAGCTGATGTAGGTTAATTGTAAAGAAATGTAAATTACTTAAAAATGATAAAATAGTATTATTACAATTATTAATTTGGTTAAAATATTTTGCAATTTATTTTTTTGTCCAAGTTGTTTTTAAAATCTGACCAGGTCACTTCAGAACAAATTTCCTGGAGTCAGGCTTTTGCTACCCTCTCTATATGAACTTGTGCCCTCCTGGTCCACTCAGTCTCTGCTACTCACACAGTTCTAGTTTTTAGACCTTTTCAGACATTGTTCCAGCCTGTTCTCTATAGGCATTTGGGTTTATAACATCTGGTTTATATTCATTAACTCTTCCAAGTTATATCTTAGACTTCAGAAAACAATATTCTTACCCAATATTATGCACAATCCCTACAAAATTTTATTCATAAAATAATGATTTAAAATGTTGCTTCTGGTTTTTGAACTGAATTGATATGCTTGTTTTAAAAATGTCTTTAGCATTAATTAAAATCTAAATGTTGCTAATGGATTTTTTAAAATTTTGCTATTCTCAAACTTTTTATAAGGATTTTGTAGGAAATGTTTTTTATTTAGTTTAGAAAAAAAGAATAGCATATTATTAAAAGGCTTCTTTTTAATAATGGGGCTTGTGTCATTTCCAAATTGTGATGCTTACTTTTGGTACAAAGAAACTCAAATCTATTGTTAAATATTTATGCTATAAAATGTCTATGCTTAGGAGAGATTTTAACAAAATTATTCTCATGATTTTCCCTGTTACTTGATTGTTAATGTGTAACAGGGAGAAATCATGTGCCCTAACTCAAGTCTGCATTTAGTCTATTCTCATCTTTCAGATTTTTATTATTTTAAATTATTCAATTCAGAAGGAGGGAAAGAGGGGGAAGGAGAGAGAGAGAGGGAAAGGAGAGATGGAGGAAGGGAAGAAAGAATGGAAGAAAGGAAGGAGGAAAGAGAAAAGGAAGAAATAAATGCATTACTTATTTTAATCTAAAGTGTGTGCTCTTTTGGGTAATATAATTAACCATTATTTGCAATATCTCAGTTGATAAAGAATCCGCCTGGAATGCAGAAGACTCCAGTTCAACTCCTGGGTCGGGAAGAACCCCTGGAGAAGGGATAGGCTACTGACTCCAGTATTTTGGGGCTTCCCTTGTGGCTCAGCTGGTAAAGAATTTGCAATGCAGCAGACCTGGGTTGGGAAGATCCCCTGGAGAAGGGATCCCTGGGTTGGATAGATCCCCTGGAGAAGGGAAACACAACCCACTCTAGTATTCTGGCCTGGAGAATTCCACAGGCTGTATAGTCCATGGGGTCGCAAAAAGTCAGAAACCAGTGAGCAACTTTCACTTTCACAGAAAAAAAAAACATTAACTTCTTCACTGTGGGTGATCAATGGATTTTACAGATTTGAAAAAAATAAAATAGTTAATAATACTGGAAGGACTTTTGTAGATTATTTGTTCCAACCTCCATATTTAACCCAGAAAGTTTTAATAACATGTCCAAGGACACTAGCATAGCTGACTAATGTTCAAGTGAGAAATACACCAGTAAATTCTACATTAGATTTCCAGGCTAGATTTCTTTCTGCTATTCAGTCCAGTAGTCTTTGAATTTACATAGCTCTTAACATCTCAGGTCTCATTTATACCCAGAATGATCATAATATATAGAAGTTTTATTGTTAATTGGGTTATCCTACTTCCTTAAGTGAAAAGGAAAATTCAAATCAGTTAAGTTTTACTTTACCACTTTTACAAAGAGGTGAAAAAGAACCTTGCTATGAACTTTGGAATGACTTTATTTGCTTGAGAGTCAGGATTCTGTGTGTGAAGATACTAAATTTATCTTGATGTTAGTTACATCTTTCCTATGAGGGAATGTATTTTAATTATCTATGACATAAAAATTAGTGATTAACGATCATTAGCAATAACCTTAAAATATGTAATACGTAATGATGCTTCTGAAGTTATACTGATGACTATGTTGGTAAAACAGAATTCATCTGTAACATTTAACTGACTTTAAAGTACATGCTTTATATAAAGCACCTATTTTTTTGCACAGAGCCAAAGGGAATATATGATTTTTTTTTTTTTACTTCTATAACTAATTCTTCTGTAGACACATACAGAAACAATCATGTTCACTTCAAGGCAAAAGCCTAATACAGAAAAAAAAATGGCAAATAATTTACAGAATTCCTTTGACAATTTATTTTTCTGCTTCTTATTATTGTTCATCTACATTTACAACTGCATGGGCTCATGAACTCCCCTAAATGGATTGCTTCTAGGTAAAATAAAATCTTTTGTGCACCATGTATTAAACATATTCGGACTTACTGTGCAGCCCATGTGAATTTTCAGACTATTAATGTAGCTAGTTAGTAATGTTTATTAAACAAGGAAAAAGGAAATACAGATAACTATAGAAAACATATCTCTCACTTAAAGATATCACACATTCTAGGAGGGAAAGCAGACGAGTAAACAGACAATTGCAATATGAATATAAAACTGTAAAAAAATATAAGGAAACTACTGTCGTATACAGAAGAGAGAGTTGGTTAATTCTGCTCAAAGTAATGGAGTTAGCTTTGCCAAAAACTAGACTTTTCAAACCATGGCACAGAACCCATCAGAGACTTAAAAACTCAATGTGTTGCTCAGGTTAGAACTAGGCAATCAGGAAGCAATCCTTTGAACTACAGGTAAGCTCCTGCTGATTTTATGGGCAGGAAGAGAAAGTTGTTACGTCTCTGCAATTTATGGCCTGAAGCTTGCTTGTTACATGCACATTGGTAGGGCCTCAGGGAACAGATTTCCAGGGCAGTAGCCATGTAGAGATAGTCAAAGCACCACTGTGAACAGGTCTAGAGTGCCAGCTTCCACACACAGAAAGGTGGTCATCCAACAGTCTGAGCCTTTTTTTTTTTTTTTTTTTTAGTTTACCAAGGGATCATGGCTGGAGCTGATTATCTTCACATCCATGTTGCTGACTAGTTGTGCAGCAACAAGAATCTGCAACAGAAGCCTCCTTCTTCCTGCAATATCCCTCCAGTACCATCTGCTATGAAAGTGACATGTGCACACTTCAAAGGTGAAATTCTGAAAGGAATTCCAGCCTTGACTCCAGAGCAGATATTAAAGGGAGCAGTTGAAACTGAAATACAATAAAGTGATAAAGGAAAAAGAGGCATGGGGAAGAAATTAAACATATCTGACACAAAGAAGACCCTGGTTAGTGATAAATTTAGACTATCTAATCAAATTTCAAATGAAACACACAATTCTCTTACATATATCAAACTTCTACGTGAAAATTCATGGCCTTGTTTTACTTTTGATAATAAAATAATGCTTAGAAATATCAAAGACTTTTTCATATATCCTTGTCTCCCGCAGTCAAAACTATTTGGTCTTATGGAAAATAATACCATACCTCTTTAGGCTAATATATGTATTATACAATTTATTATTATCAGGACTTATTATGCTATCTTTAGATTAATGAATCATCTTCTCTGCTTACCAAGAGATTAAGAATCTTTCACTTTAAAATTTCAAGGTCATTTTATTAAATATAAGAAGTGAGAAATATCGTAAACAACGTTACTTATTCAGTTATTATTGTAAGTTCAAGCTGTTTAGCAAGCAAAGTTACTACGGGCAATAAAGTTTTATATATTTGCATATATATAAGTAATATATATTTGTATGTTAAAAATGTGTTTATATATATATATATATGTATATACCCATACATGTATATGTATGAACATATACATAAAGTCTTATATATGTGTGTGGACATCACTCAGTCATGTCTGACTCTTTGCAACCCCATGGGACTGTAGCCCACCAGACTCCTCTGTGCATGGGGATTCTCCAGGCAAGAATACTGGAGTGGGGTGCCATGCCCTCCTTCAGGGGACCTTCACGACCCAGGGATCAAGCCTGAGTCTCCCACATTGCAGGTGAATCTATACCATCTGAGCCACCAGGAAAGCCCATTACATAGACTACTGCTTCACAAATATTATATGTTAAATTTCTACTTTTAAATGAATTTTATCTCCATTAAATATCAGAAGTAAATTTTATAAATAATAAATTTGACATGACTATTCACTCTATCTGATTCATTTGCAGGATATTTTTAAATATTTATCACATTTTAAGATTTCTATAGGACAGAAAGAATTATGGCTGCAAAGATGATTGTCCCATCCGGAATTTATACATTTTAATCTTTAAAAATACATAAATTCCCAAATTTCATACAGAATAAATTATGTAGCTTTTCATTATCCATTTGATTACCTCTAATCATCCTACAGTGTGTATGTGTAGGTGCACTTATAACTGTGTTCAAATATCTGAAAAATGCAAGATAGAAATATGGCTCAAATTTTTTAAATTTAGAAAATGAACCATGATAATTAAGATTAAACTTAATACATATAACTTTTTGATGTCATTGTCTATAGTCTTTAGTCTGTCATTTCAGAAGTTTTTTGGTCTTCCCAAAATAATAGCATTAAGACTGAGCCTTTAATATAATAAAATATAATATGAATCAAGACATAGGCATCCTTAACATGGCTAATATAGGAAAATCTGTAATAAAACATATGGCAAACAGATATTGGGCAAATCAAACCTCAATTGTAATAGTATGCCTTGATAAATTATGTTGATTAAGCAAAATGATATAAAAGCAATATTAGATTAGCCCTCTGGAGTCAGGGAATTTACAAACTAATTGGGAAAAGGAAATGCAGGTAGTTTCCTCCTTTCAAACATAATGTGCTTAGGTTAACTATGTAGAAATCAAGTAACAGGCTTAAGGTTATTATGGGCCACTACTGAAAAACATTTTAAGCTTTAATTACCTCTCTCTTATAGAGCGTGAGAGTAGATGAATTTTAGCTCTACTACCAGTTCTGGTGGCAGCACCTCTTCAGTTTCAGCTCAGGAGGGCTACCTATATCCTGGTGAGGGTATTTTTCCTTGCCAATATACTGGGATTTTTCTAATTTGCATATTTATAACACAGCAAGTAGGTGTAGGTAGCAGAGTCAGCATCAGCTGATGATTGATTATATTGATGATTAACATCTTGATGTTTTATCATTTGCATATAGCCAATCACAGACAGGGTGTAAAAAGCAACAACCCTAGAGAAACCAACTCCAGGAAAAGAATTCCTCATTATAGCAAATAGGAATCCTGAGCTTTCATGCTCCATGGCACTTGCTTCCACAACAGATTACCTGCTCTTCCCTTTCCTAAAGCTTCATGGTTTGAGAAAAATCTATTCCAATCAAGTGCCCAAAGAAACGAATGATTAAGATATTGGGTCTTGAAACTGTACCACATAGAAGTGTGTATGAGTTCTGTACATATTAAAAAGCGTTTATCTATTAACATTATAACACAGTTCACTATATGTCTTAAATCTAAGAATGAAAATATCTTTAAAATATAATATTTAATGTTATATATCTGATATATATATATTCCTTAATATGTGTTTACCTTAAGTAAACAATATAGCAGACATTTATCCAGTAAAGATGGGTTTATTTGGGAGCAGCAGATGTATCACGTGCAAGTTCCTGGAGGGCAAGAAAAGAACACTTTTATAGTAAGAAAAAGGAGGTTGGGAGAGCTATTGCAAACAGAGAGTTTATGACTTTTCATTGGTTGAGTCCTATCCAGGAAAGAAAGTCTTTCTTTTTCCTGTTGGCTTCTGCTATCATTGCAGGCAGTGAAAGTCTTCCAACTCTGAGGTTTCTCTTCATTAATTTTTATGTATGCTATGTATCTTTTCCACTTAAACACAAGAATGTAAAACTTTAAATTGTAATTTTTATTTGTGTGTAGATTGCAGGTAAGATTTCAGAGCATTTCAATTAATAGCCTCTAAGATATGCAGACGACACCAACCTTATGGCAGAAAGTGAAGAGGAACTAAAAAGCCTCTTGATGAAAGTCAAAGAGGAGAGTGAAAAAGTTGGCTTAAAGCTCAACATTCAGAAAATAAAGATCATGTCATCTGGCCCCATCACTTCATGGCACATAGATGGGGAAAGAGTGGAAACAGTGTCAGACTTTATTTTATTGGGCTCCAAAATCACTGCAGATGGTGATTCCAGCTGTGAAATTAAAATACGCTTTACTCCTTGGAAGGACAGTTATGACAAACCAAGATAGCATATTCAAAAGCAGAGACATTACTTTGCCAACAAAGGTCCATCTAGTTAAGGCTATGGTTTTTCCAGTGGTCATATATGGATGTGAGAGTTGGACTGTGAAGAAAGCTGAGCACCAAAATATTGATGCTTTTGAACTGTGGTGTTGGAAGACTTTTGAGAGTCCCTTGGACTGCAAAGAGATCCAACCAGTCCATTCTAAAGGAGATCAGTCCTGGGTGTTCATTGGAAGGACTAATGCTAAAAATGAGACTCCAATACTTTGGCCACCTCATGTGAAAAGTTGACTCATTGGAAAAGACCCTGATGCTGGGAGGGATTGGGGGCAGGAGGAGAAGGGGATAACAGAGGATGAGATGGCTGGATGGCATCACCGACTCAATGAACATGAGTTTGAGTAGACTCCAGGAGTTGGTGATGGACAGGGAGGCCTGGCATGCTGCAATTCATGGAGTCACAAATAGTCAGACACGACTGAGTGACTGAACTGAAATAAACTGAAGATAAAATAGACTTTAATGTGTAATCACATTAATATATACTGAAATATTGTAAAGCAAATGACAGAGTGTATTACTACAAATAGCTACAAAAGTAAATATATTTGAATTTGAGTATTGATAAATAATCAATATTAAGAGTTTATCTTTTTACAGGCCAAATGTGATAGCAATCATAGCTCAAATGTTAGTTATTCTGCTACTTTCTGGAAATATCTTTAAAGAAACAGAGCAATAGACAGGAAAACTCAGCAAACTTGAAAATATCAAACAGCAGTGATCATTGTAGTGATATCAAACTACTGAAAACTCTCTTTGAACAGTGTAAAATGTGTATGAGGAGAAACTGGTGTTTTCAGTTTAAAAAATTGAATTTATGTACATGTCTGCTTGATGTAAGATAATAATTCATAATAATTAATAGTATTGTTAAATGTATTCCTCTTTAAAAATTTAGTTAACATTTGAATGTCTACAAATGCTTCTGAGCTCATTAGCATTTACTGCCAGATTATGCATCATAAGAAAAAAATTCAACTGAATGACTTTCCAGTGCAGACAACAAAAAGCTTTTATAAACATGTTAATGATGGAAATAGTGTTTTCACTCAGTATGTACTGAAGCATAATGAAGTTAGGCCTCCAAACCAAAACATATTTTCCCTCAGGGAAAAACAATCATTTAAGTAACCATTGATTTGTTATCTAGTGCCTTGACACTTTATGATGAGCCCTTTCAAAGCATGTTGATCTTACTTATCTAATAATTAATAATGCATATAGGAAAAGAAAAAGTATCATCTCCCAGGAAATATTTGCCTTATCAAGCACTGAAATTTTTTGTGTGTTTAATGTATGCTTACAGATCAAAACATCATTGAATTACAAATGTTAAAATATTCATAAATTTGTTTTAATCATGTTTACTTAGAAATAAGTAGTGATCATAAGACATGTTATAGACTGTATTATTCCTCCCAGCTCCAAATTGTAGCATTTGCTGTTCTCTTAGTACAAAATATTTTTAAATTTCATAGAAATTTTGACAACTTAGAATAATCAGCATCTATATATTCAGAGAGCTAGTTTAGTGATTAAAAATTGTTTTCTAACTTCTTATTATGGAATATAAAATATGAAACAACATACACTAATTTAAAATGACTACTTATTTTATCGAAATATAAATTAATTTCACATCACTTAATTAACATGCTAGACTGGATGAGCACAAGCTGGAATCATGATTGCTGGGAGAAATATCAATAACCTCAGATATGTAGATGACACTACCTTTATGACAGAAACTGAAGAAGAACTAAAGAGCCTCTTGATGACAGTGAAAGAGGAGAATGAAAATGTTGAATTAAAACTCAACATTCAGAAAATTAAGATCATGGCATCTGGTTCCATCACTTCATGGAAAATAGATAGGGAAACAATGGAAAGAGTGACAGACTTTATTTTTGCGGCTCCAAAATCACTGCAGATGAGACTGCAGCCATGAAACTGAAAGACACTTGCTCCTTGGAAGAAAAGCTATGAACAACTTAGACAGCATACTAAAAAGCAGAGACTTTGCCAAGAAAGTCAGTCTAGTCAAAGCTATGGCTTTTCAAGTAGTAATGTATGGATGTGAGAGTTGGACTATAAAGAAAGCTGAATGCTGAAGAATTGATGCTTTTGAACTGTGGTGTTGGAGAAGACTCTTGAGAGTCCCTTGGCCTGCAAAGAGTTCCAACCAGTCCATCCTAAAGGAAATCAGTCCTGAATATTCATTGGAAGGACTAATGCTGAAGCTGAAACTCCAATACTTTGACCACCTGATGTGAAGGACTGACTCACTAGAAAAGACCCTGATGCTGGGAAAGGTTGAAGGCAGGAGGAGAAGGGGACAACAGAAAATGAAATGGTTGGATAGCATCACCGACTCAATGGACATGAGTCTGAATAAGGTCCAGGAGTTAGTGATGGACTGGGAAACCTGGCATGCTGCAGTCCACAACTCGCAAAGAGTTGGGCACTATGGAGCAACTGAAGAACTGAACTGAATTAACAAAATGGCATTGATATTTACTCAGGAACCCACTGGAAATAAACATACAACATTGTGAAGTCATATAATAACTTGTGATATAAAGTATAAATGACAAGAAGTCAAAATCAGGAGGTAAATTAAATGTCCAAGCAAGATAAGAAAAATGAAAATTGAAAATCTAATTACAACAGTTTTTTCTTACAAATGGCAAATATTTTGCAAAAGACTGGGAAAAATTCCTGAAGATGCATTAAGACTCTTAAAGGGTCATTTCACTAGTGAGAAATATGGAGGAAAGCTTATATTATAATTTTTATTATGCCTTCCATTAATTTATTTACAACAATTTGAAATTTTCTTACAAATTAATATTAGAATTTTTTAAAAACTAAACTTTTAGGGTGAAAACAAAGTCTGAAGAACAAGATATTTAACCTTTGCATTAGATAATTCCTGGAAAGAACTTCATTTTTTGGTGAAGGAAGGAGTTCTAGTTACTTAGACTTCATGCCTTACTCTGGGGAAGATTGTATGTTTGACTATAACAAAATCAATAAATGAAAGAGTTAGACTAAATGTTTTTCTAACTATAATTTGAATCTATGCTTATATGGCTACTAAAGAAATTCTATAACATTTGGGACATCTGTTAGCTTTTTCCTTGGATCTGGTTTTTTAAAATAATTCTGAATATATTAACATTATTTTGTACACTGGGGAAGGTACTTTTCTGGCTGCTCAGTCATGTCTGACTCTTTGCAACCCCATGGACTGCAGCACTCCAGGCTTCCCTGCCCTTTACCATCAACTGAGGCTCACTTTGAAGTTTTCTAATCAGGATACAATTTGGGAATATAAGTTTTTGAAGATCTATTCAGGTGGATCCTAGATCTTAATCCAGGATAGATAGGCAAAACGTTAAATGTCATGATCTATATCTGTGTTGAGGAATTTACTAAATGGCATAAGGGATATTAAAAACCTTTCTATTGATAAGACTATGTCATAGGATTTACTAGAAAGATGACCCAATATACAAACAGAGTATGAGTTTAGTGAGACCAGTGATAGCCTTCTGAGTGATGTTATAGGTCCTGAGTTTCTTTTGTTCAGGGCCCCAGAACTTCACCCTCATGAAAATTGCTTGTTACCACGCTATGGGTCTTCTCAGGTGGCATAAGGGTAACAAATCTGTCTGCCAATGCAGGAGATGTGGGTTCGATCAGTGGGTTGGGAAGATCCTCTGGAGTAGGAAAAGGCAGCCCACTCCAGTATTCTTGCTTGGAAAATTCTATGGACAGAGGAGCCTGGGGGACTACAGTCCAGGGGGTTGCAGAGTAGGACATGACTGAGCGCATATATGTATGCTATAGGCAGAGAGCAGGGACTTATATCAAAGTTAATATCCTTAAGCTTATATCAAAAGATGAAGCAACTGTTCTGTGCTTGGTTTTTAATTAATGTTTGTGACTTTAACAGAATTTCATACAAATTTTATTGTCAACATAGTATGTCAACACTAGCAAGATATGCAAAAGGAGAAATATAGCCTCTACATATTTCTAATTCTAGGGGCTCTTCAGAATGATCTGACGATTCTAAGCCTTATTCAAAGTGGTTTTCAATAGATCTCAAAGTGCACCTAGATAGAGTTTATATGTAATAAAGCTTATGTGTTATCTCATCAAAAAGATAACACAAGATCTGAATATGTGTGCTAATGTGCAAGTGAGAATGCTTTCTGTTTCCACATTTGAAATACAATATCAGATAATCAGAGGGAGCTATGCTAGATTAGAGGGTATAAATAAATGCCTAATAGAATGTAGGGATTCTTAAGAGTTAAGGAGAAGCAGGAAGGTTTAGTGGGTGAGTCTATAAGCCTATTACCCTTATTTCAACAAAACAGCTTTGTCATATCAAACATGCCTTTAACTTCTTAAAATTGGATTTTAGATAGTCAGTGAGCATATACCCAGTGTGCGATGGGAGCTACAGATAGGTTACTTTTCTTGGTCACTGTGTACTCTTTATTCCACTGTATTTTACAGCAGAGTGTGACTCCAGAATTTGAAAAAGAGAAAATAAGGTTTTTACATGTTTTTTTTTCAATTCAAGCCAACCACTAGAGAACAAAATATAGTACTCATCCAATGATGTGGGGAAAATTTATCTCTGTTGTTTAGTAAGAAGTTATGTGTTGATCTGAAAAGAACAGACTTTCATAAATCATTTTTAGGATAATTTTGATTATTCAAAATTCACCATTTTTGCTTATTTGGAACCTAAAGTCCACATATGATTAGTCTTTATTGCATGTTCTACACACTGAAATCTTATATTCACTATTTGCTCAAAGAATTTTGCAGTTAAAACAACTTCAAAAGTCACTGGGGCATGTCAGTTTGAAGTCATATACAATCCCAATATTAGTTAAATTACATTTCCTTTGTCAAATTAAAAAAAAAAAAACTTTAGACTTAAATAAGGAGAAACTATATTGCAAAGCATAACTGGAAGAGTTAGAGAAGGGCCTATTAAAATAGGGTCTATACACTGACCATGAGATATAGAAGATTCTTAATGGTTAAGTAGAAAAGCAAAAGCCTTTATCTATTTATTTTAATAAGGAGGAGTCACCAAATCTAGAAAGAATTTAATTTGAGAAAGTGAGATGAACAATGGTGGCATAATAGGATAGTAGACCACAGAATGATTTACCTCGAGGTCAGTTTATTCTTGATAAAGTGGTAGGTAATTTAGAGAAGCTGTATGCTGGTTCAGACTGATTTTGAGTCAAAATTCAGGGATCTGAGAGAGAAAAAGAACTTGACCAAAGTTTGGTTAACAAGGATTTTGTTTTAATTGATCAATAAGGACAAAACAGTTCAGCCATTCACTTATGAAGCAAAGAAAGGGTATTTGTAGTCAGAGTCTGACTTTGTCATAGGGTAAACAAGGGGGCATCTCTGAGTCATATCTAAATCATAAGAGGAAGAGTGTTTATTTGCAGTAAGCCACTTCCGAAAGTATAATGAGGATTTGTTAACTTTCTTGTTTTCCAGATTCACAAGGATTACTTAAACTCCAATTTGTCAGTCCCTCCCTCTTTTCAGGACTAATGATATTTATTAATTGCTAAAATCTCAGAGGAATCATAGATCTTTCAGTGGGGCAAAGTAGAGTGTAAGAAATAGTCTCCTAAAGATTCTTGTTGACATTTTTTTCTGCACAATCAATTGAGCTATGTACTAAGAAGTGAAAAATGTGTTATCTCAAGTATTTTAATATAGGGATGCCTAATATGTAAAATAGTAATATTAACATAAAAGGTTTTTTTTTTTTTGAAGTTCAAGAGGTTAGTGGATTAAAATATGTTCATTATCAGGACTGCTCACTGAGTTCTTAAAGCTAAGAGGTTGAAGCTCTTAGTGATATTTTCTACAACACAGACACATGTGTGACTGGAACATTTACCAGACTCTCTCAGTGACAGAGGCTGAAGCTATTCCAGGGAAAATTTCAGCCCACACATGGTCAGCTGCCATGATGAGTCTTTTCAGGTATATATCAAATTATTAAACCTAATGTCACAATTCTTATTCAGATCTGGGAAAAAAAGTTGATCTACAGGAAACATAAAGTTCTAATGATGATTTAGGGTGTCACTTTTAGTTCTCAGTGTCATTAAGTTAGGAGGGAGGGAGAAAACTTGTCCATGTTTGTTTGGAGAGTTGTTGCCACACATTGACAGAAACCGGAAGATTTGAAATTTTTGTAAGGATTGATGCTGCCCAAAATAATGAAATTCAATCCAAATAATATGTAGGTACCAATTTTTTTTCATATCTATCGGTTGCCTGAAAATTGATGTGTGTGTGTGCTAGTCACTTAGTCGTATTTGACTCTTTATGACCCCACATACTCTACCCCACTAGGATCCTCTGTCCATGTAATTCTCCAGGCAAGAATATTGGAGTGGGTTGCCATTCCCTTCTCCAGGAGATCCTCCTGACCCTGGGATCAAACCTGGGGCTCCTGTATTGCAGGAAGATTCTTTAGAAAATTGCATGTTGTTGTTCAGTCTATCAGTTTTGTCCTACTCTTTGCTACCCCATGGACTGCAGCACACCAGGCTTACCTGTCCTTCACCATCTCCTGGAGCTTGCTCAAATGCTTGTCAATTGAGTCGGTGATACCATCCAAACACCTTGTTCTCTGTCATCCCCTTCTCCTCCCACCTTCAATCTTTCCCAGCATCAGGGTCTTTTCCAATGATTTGGCTCTTTGCATCAGGTGGTCAAAGTATTGGAGCTGCAGCTTCAGCATCAGTCTTTCCAATGAATATTCAGGACTTATTTCCTTTAGGATGGACTAGTTCGATCTCCTTGTAGTCCAAGGGACTCAAGAGTCTTCTCCAGCACTGCAGTTCAAAAGCATCACTTCTTTGATGCTCAGCTTTCTTTATGGTCCAACTCTCACATTCATACATGACTACTGGAAAAACCATAGTTACGACTAGATGGATCTTTCTTTGCAAAGTAATGTCTCTAGATTTTTAAGTTTCTTGAGGCTAGGAAGCCAAGCCAAGAACTTGACAGGAAATTTTACCTGTAGTACCTATTGATTTTACTAAATTTCTCTATTCTCAATGAACTCAAAATATTCTACAAGTCCTCAACATGCCAAGGAGTTAATTCCTTAGTTATCTGTAAGTCTGCAAAGTCTTTAAGCCAGGCACTGGGCCAGTTTTCTCAAGAGGGATTTGTAGCATTGATTCCATGAAGTCAACATTATTAGTTCTTTTTAAAGTGTCTGGTCATATCTTAATCAATTGACATTCTTAAATATGACATTCCACTCAGATAACCAATGTTTCCATTGAAAGTGAAATGAAAGTCACTCAGTCCTGTTCGACTCTTTGTGACCCCATGGACTATACAGTCCATGGAATTCTCCAGGCCTGAATACTGGAGTAGGCAGCCTTTCCCTTCTTCAGGGGATCTTCCCAACCAAGGGGTCGAACCCAAGTCTCCCGCATTGCAGGCAGATTCTCTACCAAAGGAGCCACTATGGTTACATAACCAGTGTTTCCCATTATGCTCCATTAGCAAGTGGTCTAGATTCTTGTCAAACCCATGCAAATAATTATATTTCCAGTAAATAAGAATATAAGAAATTCTAGATTCTGGATGGATCAGTCAGGGAGAAAAGCATACATGTTTTATTCTCATTTACAAAAAGCATAGTGTATTATGTTCTTATAAGTTATAAATATCTAAAGAGAAAAGAAAAGATTTTTATTTCTGGAAAATTGAGCACTAAATCATCAGCAATATTCCAAGAGAAACCCATAATCATCCCTTTTCAGTTCTTTTAGTCCAATGCAATTAATTTTTGTCTCAACCGTCTTAGGTTGTCAATCTAATGAATCCATTCACTTCTCAATTACAATTCTAGTAACCCTTACTCCATTCAGTGATAGAATCCTTAAGTTTTTGAAGCAGTGTCATCAGAACCTTGTACCCCAAAGTATCTGGCATAAAACTTAACATCAGCCTCTGACAAAGTACTTTTTTGTTAAAGGTGAAGCACTCCAGCCTATAGTGGATTGCAAGCACAATCATGAAAGTATCAGAATAAGACTCTCTAAAATTTTGTTAATCTTTACTTTATTAAATCTTTAATCCAATTTTCTACTGATGGATGGGCTGTGTTTCCTCCATGTTGTTTGACCTGAGGCCAAACTATGGTGGAGGTAATGAAGAAAATGGAGACCTCCTTCAAAAGGTCTCATGCACAAGCTGCCACACTCAGTGCCTCCGACCCTGCAACAGGCCACTGCTGAAACTAAAGATTTACTGAGCATGTCCCTGCCATCAGAACAAGACCCAGTTTCTGCTTCAGTCAGTCTCTCTCATCAGGAAGCTTCCATAAGACTTTGTCTTTACCCATCAAAGCACAGACAGAATGAAAACCAAATTCACAGAAAACTAACCAAATTGATCATATGGACCACAGACTTGTCTAAGCCATGCCATGTAGGGCCACCCAAGATTGATGGGTCATGGTGGAGAGCTCTGACAAAATATGGTCCTCTGGAGAAGCGAATGGCAAACTGCTTCAGCCTTCATGCCTTGAGAATCCCATGAACAGTATGAAAAGGCAAAAAGATAGGACACTGAAAAATGAACTCCCTAGGTCCATAGGTGCCCAATATGCTTCTGGAGAAGAATGGAGAAATAACACCAGAAATAATGAAGAGATGGAGTCAAAGCAAAAACAACAACCAGTTGTGGATGTGACTGGTGATGGAAGTAAAGTCTGATACTGTAAAGAGCAATACTGCATAGGAACCAAAATGTTAGATCCATGAATCCAGGTAAATTGGAAATGGTCAAACAGGAGATGGCAAGAGTGAAGATAGAAATTTTAAGAATCAGCAAACTAAAACAGATTGGAATGGATGAATTTAACTCAGATGACCATCTACTACTGTGGGCAAGAGTCCCTTAGAAGAAATGGAGTAGCTCTCATGGTAAACAAATGAGTCTGAAATGCAGTATTGGATGCAATCTCGAAGATGACAGAATGATCTCTGTTTGTTCCCAAGGCAAACCATTCAAAATCACAGTAATCCAAGGCTATACCCTGACCAGTAATGCTGAAGAAGCTGAAGTTGAATAGTTCTAGGAAGACTTATAAGATCTTCTAGAATGAACAGCCAAAAAAGATGTCTTTTTTATTATAGGGGACCAGCATGGGAAGTAGGAAGTCAACAGATACCTGGAGTAGCAGGCAAATTTGGCCTTGGAGTACAGAATGAAGCAGGGCGAAGGCTAACAAAGTTTTGCCAAGAGAATGAACTAGTCACAGCAAACACCCTTTTCCAACAACACAAGAGAAGACTCTACACATGGACATCACCAGATTGTCAATACCAAAATCAGACTGATTATATTCTTTGCAGCCAAGATGGAAAAGCTCTGTACAGTCAGAAAAAAACAAGACCTGGAGCTGACTTAAATTGAAGAAAGTAGGGAAAACCACTAGACCATTCAGGTATGACCTAAATCAAATCCCTTATGATTATACAGTGGATGTGACAAATAGATTGAAGAGATTAGATCTGATAGACAGAGTGCCTGAAGAACTTTGGATGGAGGTTCAGAACATTGTACAGGAGGCAGTGATCATGACCATCCCCAAGAAAATGAAATGCAAAAAGGCAAAATGGTTGTGTGAGGAGGACAAAAGCTGAGAAAGGAAGAGAAGTGAAAGGCAAAGGAAAAAAAGAAAGCTATACCCATTTGAATGCAGAGTTCCAAAGAATAGCAAGGATTAGAAAGCCTTCCTCAGAGATCAGTGAATAGAAATAGAGGAAAACAATAGAATGGGAAAGACTAGAGATCTCGTCAAGAAAATTAGAGATACCAAGGGAACTTTTCATGTAAACATGGGCACCATAAAGGACAGAAATGGTATGTACCTAACAGAAGCAAAACATATTGAGAAGAGGTGCCAAGAATACTCAGAACTATACAAAAAATCGTCATGACCCAGATAACCACAATGGCATGATCACTTATCTAGAGCCAGACATTCTGGAATGTGAAGTCAAATGGACCTTAGGAAACATCACTATAAACAAAGCTAGTGGAGGTGATGGAATTCCAGCTGAGCTATTTGAAATCCTAAAAGTTGATGCTGTGAAAGTGCTGCACCTAATACGCCAGCAAATTTGGAAAACTCAGCAGTGGCCACAGGACTGGAAAAGGTCAGTTTTCATTCCAATTGCAAACAAAGGCAATGCCAAAAAACATTCCAACTACTGTAATTTTGCACTTATCTCACATGCTAACAAAGTAATGCTCAACATTCTCCAAGCCAGGCTTCAACAGTACATGAATCCTGAAAAAGCAGTTCAAGCTAGATTTAGAAAAGGCAGAGGAATCAGGTATTAAATTGCCAACATCTGTTGGATTATCGAAAAAATAAGAGAGTTCCAGAAAACATCTACTTCTGTTTTATTTACTACACCAAAGCCTTTGACTGTGAACCACAGCAAACTGTGGAAAATTCTTAAAGAGATGGGAACTCCAGATCGCTTGACCTGCCTCTTGAGAAATCTGTATGCAGGTCAAGAAGCAACATTTAAAACTGGACATGGAACAACAGACTGGTTCCAAATCTGGAAAGGAGTACATCAAGGCTGCACATTGTCACCCTGTTTATTTAGCTTATATGCAGGGGACATCATGCAAAATGCTGGGCTGGATTAAGCACAAACTGGAATCAAGATTTCCAGGAGAAATATCGATACCCTCAGATATGCAGATGACACCACCCTTATGGCAGAAAGCAAAGAGGAACTAGAGAGCCTCTTGATGAAAGTGAAAAAGGAGAGTGAAAATGTTGGCTTAAAACTCAATATTCAGAAACTAAGATTGTGTCATCCGGTCCCATCACTTCATGGCAAATAAATGGGGAAACAATGAAAACAGTGACAGCCTTTATCTTTTGGAGCTCTGAAATCACTACAGATGCTGACTACAGCCATGAAATTAAAAGACGCTTGCTTAAAAAAAAAAAAAAAAAAGACGCTTGCTTCTTGGAAGAAAAGCTATGATCAACCTAGACAGTATATTAAAAAGGAAAGACATTACTTTGCCAACAAAGTTCCATATAGTGAAAGTGATGGGTTTTGCAGTAGTCATGTATGGATGTAAGAGTTGGACTATAAAGAAAGTTAAGTGCTGAAGAATTGATGCTTTTGAACTGTGGTGTTGGAGAATGCAGAGTTCCTTGGAGTGCAAGGAGATCCAATCAGTGTATCCTAAAGGTAATCAGTCCGGAATACTCACTGGAAGGACTGAAGCTGAAGCTGAAACTCCAATACTTTAGCCACCTGATGTGAAGAACTGACTCACTAGAAAAGACACTGATGCTAGGAAAGATTGAAGGCGTGAGGAGAAAGGGACGACAGAAGGTGAGATGTTTGGATGACATCACTGACTGACTCAAGGGACATGAGTTTGAGTAAGCTCCAGGAGTTGGTGATGAACAGGAAAGCATCAAGTATGCCATGCTGCAGTCCATGGGGTCACAGAGAGTTGGATACCACTGAGCAACTGAACTGAAGTTTATTAAACTTTATGACACTTTAGTACTAAAGTTTTACTAAACTTTACAGATTATTGAAGTTTGAAATGACCGATGGAACTTTATCACAAAAAGTAAGTCAATTAACAAGAAAATTTGATTGTTTCTATGGTGTGCAACATTTTAAAAAACTGAAATTATGTCTGATAATACCATACGATTGCCTAAATTAGGCAAAGCAGCATCAGGATTCTAATATACAAAAATATCATGAACAGTAAGGACAATGCTGGCTCTCTGGCAACTTTATACAATTTCTTAAATATTTATATTTAGCAATATTTTACCCATACAAATTAATCCTAAGGAAGGTTAAGCATCTCTTTTGATATGACAATATTTCCCATGCATCTCATTAAATATCAAATGAACATAATTATTTTTGGCATCTCTCTTTTTACAAAGTGAAATAATATATCCTCTGTGAATATCCAGGGGCCCTTGGGGAAACCTCAAAGACAGTAGTAGATGTGAAGAAAATATATCATTTAAGATTTGATTTGGGAATGAAAAGTGCCAAAAGTTGTTAAATTAGATTACAGAAGTAATAATAAAAGTCTTTAAAAGTAAATAAAGAGGTAACATATAAAAGTAAATACAGGTAATTGCAAAAAAGAAAAAAAAATAGCTTCTTTTTAAAAGTGTAAAGACTGTTCCTCGAAATAATAAAGGGTATAATAAAGTCTACATAAAACACTGGAAACTATTTTGAGAAGACATAGAATCTTTGCCTTCTAGGCAGACAACTCAGAAGGTAAAGAAAATCTTTTTACAAATTTATTAAGAAGACACTAGTAGTAATCTAAGGAAATGTTGACATTTTAACAAAAACAAAAATCAGTTTTTTATGAGTATAATATTTCATACTTAATATTACTTTAAAATATAGGGATTAACCAAATGAAACCGTCAATTCAGTTCAGTTGCTCAGTCATGTCTGATTCTTTGAGACTCCATGGACTGCAGCACACTAGGCTTCCCTTTTCTTCACTATCTCCTGGAGTTTGCTCAAACTCATGGCCATCAAGTTGGTGATGCCATCCAACCATCTCATCCTTGGTTGTCCCCTACTCCTCCTCCCACCTTCAAATAGCAGCAGTCTTTTCCAAAGAGTCAGTTCTTCTCATCAAGTAGGCAAAGTAGTGGAGTTTCAGCTTCAGCATCAGTCTTTCCAGTGAATATTCAGGACTGGTTACCTTTACGATACACTGGTTGGGTTTCCTTGCTGTTGAAGGGACTCTCAAGAGTCTACTCCAACACCACAGTTCAAAAGCATCAGTTCTTCAGCAGTCAGCTTTCTCTATAGTCCAACTCTTACACCCATACATGACTACTGGAAAACCATAGCTTTGACTAGATGGACTTTTATTGGGAAAGTAATGTCTCTGTTTTTTAATATGCTGTCTAGGTTGAGCATAGCTTTTCTTCCAAGCAGTAAGTGCCTTTTAATTTCATGGCTGTAGTCAGCATCTACAGTGATTTTGGAGCCCAAGAAAGTGAAGTCTCTTACTGTCTCCATAATTTCCCCATCTATTTTCCATGAAGTGATGGGACCAGATGCCATGATCTTCATTTTTTGAATGTTGAGTTTTAAGTCAGCTTTTACACTCTCCTTTTTCACTTTTGTCAAGAGGCTCTTTAGTTCTTCTTTGCTTTCTGCCATAAGGGTGGTGTCATCTGCATATCTGAAGTTATTGATACTTCTCCCCACAGTGTTGATTCCAACTTGTGCTTCATCCAGCCTGGCATTTCGCATAAGCAGGGTGACAAAATACAGCCTTGACATACTCCTTTCCCAGTTTGTAACCAGTCCATTGTTCCGTGCCTGGCTCTAACTGTTGTTTATTGACCTGTATACAGATTTCTCAGGAACAGATAAGGTGGTCTGCTATTCCCATGTCTTTAAGAATTTTGTGTAATTTTTTGTGTTCCACACAGTCAAAGGCTTTAGCTAGTATATGAAGCAGATGTAGATATTTTTTCTGGAATTATCTTGCTTCTTCTATAATGCAACGCATGTTGGCAATTTTATCTCTCATTTCTCTGCCTTTTCTAAATCAGCTTAAACATGTGAAAATTCTCGGTTCACAAGCTATTGAAGCCTACCTTGAAGAATTTGCACATTATTTTGCTAGAATGTGAGATAAATGCAACTGTGCAGTATTTTGAACTTTCTTTGGGATTGAAATGAAAACTGACCTTTTCCAATCCTGTGGCCACTACTGAGTTTTCCAAATTTACTGGCATATTGAGTGTAGCACTTTCACAACATCATCTTTTAGGATTTCAAATAAGTCAGCTGGAATTCCATCATCTCCACTAGCTTTGTTTGTATTGATGCTTCCTAAGGCCCACTGGACCATGAAATCTTAGCTAGCTTTTACTGTGACAAACAAAATCCTATTTTTGAACACACCCCACAATTTTTTCATATTCTTTCAGGGTATTATTCTATATGTGCATCTTTCTCATTCTGGAATAAATAGTTAATTTACTTTAGAAAAAAATACTGTTTTTTCTTCAGTAAAAACATATCCTATATACTGTGTATACTTAATTTAGCATAAGACTAAGATTTTAAATTATGGACAAACCTTGAAAACTATCTGGAAGCTAACCTTCTCTACAACCTAATTACTGTTAGAATAAAAATTTTCAGAGTAAGTTAAATTTCATTGCTTTCTGGGGATTTTATGTTTATATGGGTGGTATTTAATAGAGCTCTTTGAAGGGGGTTGTATGATATAATTTGGTAATACCATCCAGAGTTAAGAAAATACTACATGTACCTATATACAGATAGACAGATAAAAATAGAGAGCTTATAGTTTAAATTTTAAAACCTTAGCTATGTTTATTTTTAAACAAAAGAAAACACAAAGTTTACTAGTTTGTACAGAAGAGGTTATTCATTCTTTACTCACTTTTACATTTTTATGAGGAATGTTTTACTAGAAGATGACACAAGTTGATTTTACCTGCTTCTGATCAGTAATTGCTGAGAAAAACTTTTAAGAATTTATTTGCCACAATGATTTTCTTATAGAGAATATGGGCAAAGTACTGAGGAGAAATGAAGAGGCCATCTGGGTGTCTCCAAAGCCCACCTGAGTAGGTAAAATTCTATCTTGTTTTCAAACTAGGTGTTTTTTTTTTTTTTTTTCCCAGTCTCTAATTGTTGAGGAGAAGAGGACTTAAATGACAATAGGGAATTGAGAGGCTGGAATGGGAAGGGAAAGGTCTTGCAAGGGTGGATAGAAGGGTAGAGAAGGCTGAAGGGTCAGATAAGAGGATTCAAGAGGTTGGAGGAAAGATGAAGGTAAAAGAGAGGCAGGAAGGAAGGAGGGATGATGAGAAGGGTGAAGATTAAATGAGCCAGTCTGCGGACATCCCAAGTTTCCCTAGGATACTATTGTTCTGGATTGTCTTTAGAAAAGTTTATAGTTACTGTGTGATAATAGATGGAATAAGTGCTATAATAGCAAAGCATAAAGTCAGTGGAAAAAGAAGAGGGAAGGTCCCAAATAGAGTCACTCATGAGATTTACAAAGTTATTCAAGAGAGAATTAAAACAAACAAACAAACAAACATTAAAGAATATGGGGGATGATTCTACTTGCTTAATTTCTTCATACAATCCCTGGGACAGGGAGCCAAGGGAATTCCTTAGAGAATCTCTGGCATCAAAGAAAAGGAGGAAATGCCCTGCATAGTCCCCAGGTGTGGGGAACCTAGGAAAAGCAGAAGAGGATTAAGAGACGGGAAAAAACAATCTCTTTGCCTGGAAAAATTTAAATAACTATCATGCTGCAGCAGACAATATGTCTGGAACACTGGTTTGAGGATTGAACTCAATGAAGGATCTGAGAATCAACAAGCAACAGAGGAGTTAAGGGACCAGCAAAGTCCCACAACTTGTAAGGACATGGGGGGAGCCCATAGGTGAGGTCCAATCTCAATCCAAGCACCAGAAACTGTCAAATAGGGAACAAACTCGGGACCTAGATAAGGAGAGACTTTAGTAGGAAAGCTTATTCCAAAACAGGGGAAACAGACTCTTGCAATAGGAGGGGAGAGTTTACTGCAACAGGGAGAATGTTCTAACCAAGAGATCTGCCAGTTTTGCAAAGATTAGATAGAAAGGGGCTTTTGTTTTTACAAAGAAGCATATTAAAGACTACAAAACTTTATGTGAATGTGGTGTGAGGAAGGATGGCATGATTCGATGTTTTTCATTGAAAGCCAGTCTATTCTCAAGAGGATCCCTTACGGAAGGGTTGGTATACATCAAGCTCAGAGTGGTTCAGGGAATGGAGGATAGTAGAGAATCTTAACCAAACTTCAGTTGACAAGTATTTAGTTCTGACTAATCTTTGGAGCCAAAGCAGCTCACCCATTCATTTATAAGGCAATGAATGGGAAATACAGATCTGTGTCTGGTCTTATTATAGGTAAGCAAAGGAGACATTTGTTAATGTTATCTAAGTCATATGGAGAGGAATACTTTTACATAGCAAACCATGGCTGGGGACAGGAAAATGTTCCAGTTTCATTAATCTTTGTGTTTTCTAGGATCACAAGGCTCAGTAAATTTTGGCATAGTCATCATCAATCCTGTCACTGCAGATGCCATAGGTCTTAAGCCATAAGTGTTACTTTCCTTCCCTCTGTCAAGGGGGGAACCTTAAATGTTCATTAGAACAAGAAGTATAAAATGGATACTAGGTTATTAATGAATGCCCTGTTTTACTAAAGAAAACTTAGTAACTTATTTAAGTATCTTAAGGAATCTCCCTGTCTTTAAATCTTACTCTCTCCAGTATGATTTGCCAAAGCTAAGCTTCAGAAAAAATAATTTTCTTATTTATATAACCTGACTTATGCTATATGGATCATGGACTTAAAGGCATTGGGGAAAATTGGTACGGCCTATCTTAGAGATGGAATAGACAGTGTGGATATATACCAGAAAACTTAAACAAATGGATGGATCATTTAAATTTGCTATGGAGGTACCACAAGTCCTGAGGTCAAAGTCAGGTCACATTCTAGAATATCAGTTAACAATCATAAGAAGAGGTAACACGAGAGGGTAAGATGGATTTGGGTCTAATTTTGTAAGATAGCATGAACAGAAATAAAATCAATACAATTTAATGTAATATAACATTATTAAGTATATAATATTTAGCTAGAAAATTCTCAGATTATATAAGGCCAAATGTTTAAACTGAGGGATGGAACTACATGTAGAGTTAAGGACTGAAGATGTAAGCAAACATGTGAGTAAGGTTGAATTTGGGTACAAAGAAGCAGAAGCAACTGAGACCATGAATAGAGGTTGAAGGTTTGGAACAGAGAGGACCTCTCTGCTCAGGCACTCAAAGAATGTCCATAGCCAAACCTATTGCTTGTTTTGTTTCTTAGTTCTCATATTTCTTTCCAGAGCAAGCAAGACTTTTTAGTTAACCTTGCTTACAGAAAAAGATAACACAATATAGGGGAATATTTTGAGTTAACAAGCTTCATTTTTGCATACTATTTAAATATTTAATCAAAAATTTATTCAGATACTTATTCCTTATATTTTCAAGTATTTGAAAGTTATATGATGATTTAACATACAATATCAAGTAAATATTCTTTCAGTGTAATGTATTAACCAAAAAATAATAACTTGATTTGTTTTACTTTTCTTAATAAGAAGAGTGTGACTGACTCTATTTTTTCCTCTTGAGAAAAAGACTTACCAGTTTCTAAGATCTGAAAGCTCCATGCTCTATAGTAATACTGTAAAGTTTAGTCTTAGAACAGTTTATGATCACATTTCCAAAATGTCATGTCTACTCCTATCCCCACTCTCTTCCTGTCCCTCTCTCCCCTCAATCTATTTCTTTATTTCTCTTACTCACTTCTTTTCTTTCTCTCTCAATTCCTAGCAATAAAATTTAGGAGATAAACTTAACATAAATTTACTAAGTATCTTCTTTTTCTCATGCATTGTTAACTTAAGCTGAATACAGAGAAGATCCCAGGAAAAGGACCAGGTCTCCAGTAGTTTTCAGTTCATTGTGTAACTTTGTGTTTCTTTTGCTTGATTTTCTCAAAGTGGCTACCTTTTCCATAACTATAAAAAAATCCAACTGCAAAAAAACTACTTATTTTCTACATTTATTATTGCAACATATTTAAAAAAATATGTTACTGAACCAGCCTTTGTAATGTTTTACAGAATTGTGACTTGATATATTACTTTTAAAAGACAATTTGATGGCCAGAACAAGAGTTAGGAAGAATGCAGCAACAGCCTAATGTATCCTGATGTATTTCTTGCCTGGGGAAAAACATGTACTGGTTCCTATTCCCACATTTTCTGGCAGCTTAAATTAGTCACAGTACTGCTTGTCTACCACCTACTGGAGAACAGGAGGAATCAAAGAGAGAATCTGATTCCAAAGTACACTCAGGAGATGATGGCCCTGTTGCTGTCATACACACAAGGCTCTGCTCTAGTGGAGACATGGGGCCTGAAGCAGAAGGTTACTTAAACCCCAAAAGCATAAATGAAACTGTTGGAAAAGAAAAAGTCTAATAAGCCAAAAGCCTGAATTAACCAGCCTGGTGGAGTGTAGAATGTAGCTGCTCTTGGCAGAAACTGAATTTTAGGCTTTGTGTCAGTGTTATAAATTTTACTTCCCTTTTAATATCTCTGTCAAAACCCTTGCCCCAGATAAATTGTAAATCGATTGACCAAGATAATTTACTTATCCTGAGTCGGATGTTTGTGTATGGTAATTTTGCCTCCAGAAAAGGAAACAGCCTGCTGTGGTTTCCTAACCATTTGGCAGGCAGGAGAAAAACATCAGGTCACTGGCAAATAATGCAGTTGCAAGAGTAAACATGGAGCAGCAGTTTAGAAGAGACCGGGGAAAAGGACGAAGAGCTTTACCCTCCCAGCAGGAAAGAGATGTTACTGAATTGGCAGGACTTTCTCTGAGGATTAATAGAATTTGTTCTGATGACAAGAAGGTCACAATAATTACTTCCACCTCTCTGTAGCTTTTCAGTTTCCATTACCCTTCTATAGCAGCTTAGGGAGAAAAGTTGGCATAAAAATTAAGGGTACTGATTATTATAGGTAGATAAATAAAGGGATAATAATTTTGCTCAATTAAAGGCCTTGGCAAAGTGGCCTAAAACAAATCACAAAGGAAATCAACACACAAAGCCATTTTATACAAATGTCTAAAATTTACATTCACAAAAACTCTTCAGAAGTAAAGTAAGAGTCAGTGTCCATAAAAATAAATAGAAAAGGTGATGACGGTGCTAAATGGTAAGCAAAAAAGATCTGAAATTTTCTGTTCTTAATGTGCATCTTCTTAATAAGTCTGCTATCAGGTAGAATCGGCAATTTAGTTAGAAGGCAAAGACTTGGACCATTTTGTTCATTGACATGTTGCTAGCATTTGGTATTATTCCTTGATTCAAAGGAGCTCCTAAAGTTATTGTAAATGAATGGATGACAAGAAGGCAGTGGTAACCCACTCCAGTATTCTTGTCTAGAGAATCCCACCGTCAGTGGAGCCTGGCAGGATAAAGTTCGTGGGGTCGCAAGAGTCGGACACGACTTAGTGACTAAACTACTACTACTATATAACAGATGAGTTAATGAATGTGTGGATAAATATCAACAATAAATAATAGAGCTGTTAAAAGTTCCCTTGAAAATTCTAGAATGTAAGCAGATGCTATCAAATTTAGATATTGCTAGGTGTGTTTTTCTAATGATTCACTTTTAATACAAAATAACCACATTAAAATATCATAACAACACAAAACATGTAACTACATAGCTCTTTTATCATAATTGAACCAAATGCTTCATGAAAATGATAAAAAATTTTTTAACCTCTTCACACCTGGTTTTTCTCCTCATTACTAGTTTTCTTCATTTCCACTTGCCTCCATTTTAGTTTAGTCTATTTAATTTTCCTCTTTCTTTCATCTCATCATTTTTTTTTTCCTATTCTCTTCCTCCTTCCCATTCATATTCCATCTTACTCCACTTTATTCAAAACTACAACAAAAATTATCCCTGGGCAAGTAGACATACTATTTTACTCAGTCTTAGCTGTTGTTGTTGTTTAGTTGCCAGGTCATGTCTAACTCTTTTGGGATCCCATGCACTGTAGCCCATAGGTTCCTCTGTCCATGGGATTCCTCAGGAAAGAATACTGGAGTGGGTTGCCATTCCCTTCTCTAGAGGATTTTCCCAACCCAGGGAAAACCGTGTCTCCTGCATTGGCAGGCAGGTTCTTTACCACTGAGCCACCAGGGAAGCCTTTCACTCACTTTACCTACCTCTACATAACTATGACCTCTAAATATTTGTTCTGCTTCCACCTTGGCCTTCCATGTCTTCCTGCTATAATTCTTTCTCTCCTCATTTATTCATGTTGGAGGGCATGACAAAAGTTTATTTTCTCTAAACAATGTTCATCAATCCCATTAACTGCTGCTACTGCTAAGTTGCTTCAGTCATGTCCGACTCTGTGAGACCCCATAGACGACAGCCCACCAGGCTTCTCTGTCCCTGGCATTCTCCAGGCAAGAATACTGGAGTGGGTTGCCATTTCCTTCTCCAATGCATGCATGCATGCTAAGTTGCTTCAGTCATGTCTGACTCTGTGCGACCCCATGGACAGCAGCCCACCAGGCTCCTCTGTCCACGGAATTCTCTAGGCAAGAATACTGGAGTGGGTTGCCATTTCCTTCTCCAGTCCCATTACAGGGAGGCAATAATTCCTTCCTTTGAGCCTTTGCCATCCAGTAAAAATCTCTATACTAGCACCTATCTCACATCATTAATATTTACTCCTTTGCCTCTTCTCAGCTTGTAACTTCCTAAGAGTAATGGTTATAACATATTCACCTTATATACACAGTTCTGGACACATAGTAGGCATTCAGTATTTTGATAAATAAATGAAACATTAGTGAACTGAGAGTTGAGCTTTGGTGAACATAAATGTTTTCTATTAATAATTACTTACTAAAAAAATCTAAAAGAGTCAGTCTTTTATAACATTAAACACATTAAAATTTGAATGCATTATTTAAATCCTAAAAAATTATTTGCAAAAATAAAATGGGACAAAATGAAATTTAAATCCAAAGATGACATCTTTTTATCTTTCATTGTTTTCTGCTGCTGCTGCTGCTAAGTTGCTTCAGTTGTGTCCAACTCTGTGCGATCCCACAGACGGCAGCCCACCAGGATCCACCGTCCCTGGGATTCTCCAGGCAAGAACACTGGAGTGGGTTGCCATTTCCTTCTCCAAAGCATGAAAGTGAAAAGTGAAAGTTAAGTCGTTCAGTCGTGTCGGACTCTTCGCCACCCCATGGACTGTAGCCCACCAGGCTCCTCCGTCCATGGGATTTTCCAGGCAAGAGTACTGGAGTGGGGTGCCATTGCCTTCTCCAATTTCATTGTTCTCTAACTGGTACGATTTGTTCATTGGAAATGCATGTGTGTGTGTGTGTGTGTGTATGCATATTTCAGTTTAATGTGTATATATTTATATATATAGATATAATACACATATACACATGAAAGATTTGCTCTCACAAAATTAACTGTGAATATCTGCATGTAATGGATCGATTACTCAAATTCTGACAGAAATTATTTCACTACATGGCGTTATCATCTTTTTCTATGTATTTCATCCTCTCCTGTATTTTCCAAACCCATTTCATTCAGTGCCAGTGCATCTGATTGGACTGTAAAGCATGAAATGTGTAGCATCAAAACACAGCTGGAGCCAATGCCTTTCTTTAGCCAGCTGGCATGAGACATTGCTGTAGAAAGCAGCTGACTTCTGTTTTGATAGAGTAAGCATTCCAACGTGTGCTGCTTGTAATTCACTCATCACCCAACAAACAAATTAATCTAGAAAATAAATATATCAGCCATTGAGAGCAACAGGATTGATTGGTAAAGGGGCTATCACTTTATCCTGCTTGTGGCACATAGTATGCTTGTGATGTTTTTATTAATAGCAAAGCAGTTTGCACCATTTGTAGTAATTTCATCAACAAGGCAAGACATTAGTGTGAAAAAACACTTGAAATTCTTTTTAGGACTCAAAGAAGAAAAAAGTAGAGAAAAGCTTGGATAGTACTTTATATAATATTGCATATCTATCTATCTAGCACCTTCTTCCCCATAATGAGGGACAAAATTTCACCCAAACTTTGTTTAATTTTATTCAGGAACACAAAGTTTAATATTCCACCAGCCATCCAATTCCCTAATTATCCACATCAAGTAACTTAGAAAGTTAACTGCAGTTTTATAATCTCCAATTTTTAGTCCTAACACTATTCTTCAGAGCAGTGCAAAATGAGTCTATTACCACCTTCCATCTGAAAGAACTCTGGTTTTAGAATAGAGCTAATCTTTTCATCCGACCCCTTTGTTCACTAGTCTAAATAACCCCCCTGCTTCATTGTATGCAGTTTTCTAGTGTTATTTAATAATGATCCTTTCCTGTGCACCCACGATGTTTGTCACTATCCCTTTTATTTAAATTATTGTGCCAGATTTAGAAATAAAGAGATCTTACAACTGTGGCTTTTATTGGATTTAGTCCCTAAATGTTGAGAATAATATTTGATTTACAAGCTTGAAAATGTCCTTTTTCAAGTTATAATATTTGTTTATCTCTGTTTAATAAATTATTACAGTCTGAGCTGCTTAAAACAGTACATGTTTATTATCTCACAGTTTCTGTGAGTCAGGAGTCTGGGCTCAGCTTAGCTGCGTAATCTTCTAGGATATCACAGGTTGCCATGAGTGTCATCCAAAATGTTTTCTCATGTGAAGGCTCAATAGGGAGAAGTCATTTCCAAGCTCATTCACTCAGATTGTTGGCATAATTTATTTTCATGTGACTGTAGAACTGCCCTGGCCTCTGCAAGCTGATGGCTGGAAGCTTCCCTCAGGTCTCAGAGGCCACCCTCAGCAACTTGCCTGTGAACTTCCTAACAAGGATGCTTACTTCCTCAAAGCCAGCAAGGAAGAAATTTCCAGAATAAGTCTCCTGGCAAGATGAAGTCTTTTATAAGTTAACAGTTCTGAGAGTAACATCTCATCATCTTTGCCACTTGTTTCTATTGCTTAGAAACGTCACAGATCCCACTTACATTCAAAGAAGGAAAATTAAAAACAAACATGTGATCACCAACAGGTAGGGATCATGGCCACCTCCCCCTTGAGTTTTTCACCAAACAAATAATGAATCAAAATAGAATCAAGTATCATAGCATCTGAGTATGTAATAGGGATTTATTATTTTATGATTCATAGAACTCCTTAGAAAAGAAAGCAATGAACCTTCTCTGTTTCTTTGGGAGTAAGCTACTGAATCCTAGTACATGTGATGGATTGAATTAATTATCTCAATTTTCACACTTCTTTTCATCCAGCCTTTTTCCATGCAACTTCATAGTCCCTGTTCACTGTGAACAATGCTTTACTTTCCTAGCCACTTGAAGATAAGTTCAAAAATGTTACCTGTTAATTAGTTTATGTGTGTGTGTTGAGTCACTTCAGTCATGTCCAACTGCTTGTAATCCTATGGACTGTAGCCTGCCAGACTTTTCAATCCATGGGATTCTCCAGGCAAGCATACTGGAGTGGGTTGTTGTGCCTTCCTCCAGGGGATCTTCTCAACCCAAGGATTGAACCTGTGTCTCTTATGTATCTTGCATTAGCAGGTGGATTCTTTACCACTGAGGCACCTGGGAAGCCCACATTAGTTTTATAAAGTGAAAGAAAGTGAAGTTGCTCAGTCGTGTCCGACTCTTTGCGACCCCATGGACTGTAGCCTACCAGGCTCCCCTGTCCATGGGATTTTCCAGGCAATAGTACTGGAGTGGATTGCCATTTCCTTCTCCAGGGGATCTTCCTGAAAATATTGCCACAAACCTGATAGCTTGCAACAATAGAAATTTATTAACTCAAGTTAGCAAAATCAAGATGTCACCAGGATTATGCTGCCTCCTGAGTCTCTAAGGAGGAATCATTTCTTGATTCTTCCACAGTTGGTCATGGTGGCAGGTATTTCTTGAATCATTGCGGCCCAACTCTAATATCTTCCTTTGTCTTCACACAGTTTTCTCTTCTGTGACTATGTCTGACTCTCTTCTCTGGGTTATAAGGACAATTGTCTCTGGGTTTAAGGTCAACCACAATAATCCAGGATGATCTCCTTTTTAAGTTTCTTTACAATTACATCTACAAGATGCTTTTCTCCCAATAAACGTATGCTCACAGGTTTTGGGAAGTGGGCATATCTTTTTAGGGGCCACTCCTTGAACTACTGCATCTGCTTTGTTCAGTGAGATGCTTAGCAGATGTTATATGACACAGCATTTGTGTGATCTGGCTTCCTCTCTTGTGCATCTGTCATCTCCATGAAAAGTACATACTTGAGCTAGCCACCAGGTCATAATAGGAGTTAAACATGATGCTCCAGATATGGTACCCCAATCAAATCCAGATTAGAACTAAACCCTCAGCTTTTTTGTAGACACACAATAGAGTCCCTCTAAACTCAATAGAATCCAGCAAGACCCAATGAAGGTCATCTAATCGATACAAATATGTGAGAATTTAGTATTTACTATTGTATGTCACTGTTGTTCTGTAGTTGCTTGTTAGGCAACAAGTGAGTAACAACATATATATGTATGTATTTCCTTTTTAACATCTGTAGTAACAACATATGTATGTATGTATTTCCCTTTTAACATCTTTAGGATCCATTCTATGCTAGATGTTTCTCTAATCACCCCTGACTCCAGAAACAAACGTTTTCATGTCTGACTTTTGTATTTTCTCTGAGCAAAACTTGCTCTCAGAAAAATTAATTCACACTAACATGAAAATTCAAGTCATTTAACTTTCCCTCAGGGTTCTTTAATTCATCATTAATAAGGTAATAACTATGAGACACATACTATTACCATGCCATTTTTAGCCCTTGGGAAAACTGAGGCACAGGTGATTGCGTTTAAGTTTCCCAGAGTCACAGAGTTTGTAAACAGTGCAACTTTAATCCAGATAAGCTAAGCTCCAGGAACTCTGTTCTAACCCTGTATTTTCTCATACTCATGATGATGGAATTCTGCTCCTTTACTCAACACTATGAAGCACTAATGACAGAGGTCAGATGGAGAAAAACTATTTTGAGAAGAAGTTCCTGAAATACAGAATGTAAAAATATTTTCCTAAGACCTTTGGGAAAGCTGAAGGCCTACATTTCTGCTGTGGTCCTTATCTCTATGCAGTCCAATCCTAAAAATACAAATGTAAGAATTTACCTTTCACTGTTAGCCATATGCCTCATGATTTTCTACTGCATATTCTTATAATTCAAAACCTTTCTTTAAAATTTTATAATCCATTTTATGTTCACTCAGCATGCAGTCATATATTAGCTTAGATTTCCTTCCCACAAGGTTGTTGGTATGGTATAAAATTGCCTAATCTTGACTTGTAGAGTGCATAGTATGTCACTGGCACTTATTGATTTTTCCATTTGCTTAGGCTCACAATGTTTATTACTGTAAATTAAGCACTAATGTACAATTCACATTCTTTATATACTTGTAGCATAGAATTTTAACAATGAGATTAGAATTTTAATATTAAAAGTATGCTTTATATGTGCCAGGGAAGTATAGAACAATTCTAATATGTTAAAGAAAATTATGTGATATAAGGAAAAAGGAGAGACCTTGGACATCAAAACAATTTTTTTCTAATGTTCGCTTCTCTTTTTACTTGCTATGGGACCTGGACCATGTCATTTAATTTATTTTAAACACAACCTTCTTTTTCTGTATGAGACATGTGTGTGTATGCATGCACACACATATACAAGGCAGCCATGCCCCTCTGTCTATGGGATTTTCCAGGTAAGACTACTGAGTGGGTTGCCATGTCCTCCACCAGGGGATCTTCCTGACCCAGGGATTGAACCCAAGTCTCCTGCAATTCCTGCATTGGCAGGTTTTATTGGCAATTCTTTATTGCTGGGCCACCTAGGAAGACCTATAAGACATCTAATAATTCATACTAATGGTGATGAATATAAACTGTTTTAATCACCTTATAAAAGATTTACTATTATAACAGAATTCCTTTTATATAATTTGCCTCTTTTTTTTTTTTTTTTTCCAAAATAACTGTCATATTTATTGTTGACCTCTTGGTGGCTGTGATAGTGTTTCTTCTACTCCTACCACAATGCTATGAGATTAGAAATCAAATACAAGAAAAAAAGTGCAAAATACATAAACATGGAGCCAAAACAATATGAAACTAAACAACCGATGGATCACTGTGTAAGTCAAAAAGGAAATAAAAAATACTTAGAGGCAAATGAAAATAGAAAGATGACAGTTCAAAAACGATGGGAAGCAGTAAAGGCAGTTCTAACAGGGACATTTACAGCAATACAAATTTACCTCAGGAAACATGAAAAATCTCAGATAAACAAATAACCTAACTTCATGCCATAAGCAAGTAGAGAAAGAAGAATAAACAAAAACCAAAGTTCATAGAAGGAAAGAAATCATAAAGATTAAGGCAGAAGTAAATGAAATAGAGACTTCAAAAACAATGGAAAAATATCAATGAAATTAAAAACTGGAAAAGATAAACAAAAAATGAAACTAAAAACTTGGAAAAAATAAGCAAAATTGATAAACCTTTAGTAAGACTCATTAAGAAATAAAAAGGAGGAAGGCTCAAATCAATAAAATCAGAAGCAAAAAATAAGTTATAATGGACAGCACAGAAATATAAAGGATCACAGAAGACTACCATGAGCACTATATGCCAGTAAAATGGATAAACTAGAAGAAAGGGCAAATTTTAAGAAAGGTACAATTTCCTAAGACTGAACCAAGAAAAAATAGAAAATATTAGGTTGGTATAAAAGTCATTGTAGTTTTATATTGTTGAATGTTGCCATTTAATATCAGGATTGCTGTTTGTTTTTTCAGTTGCTCAGTTGTGTTTGACTCTTTGTGATCCCATGGACTGCAGCATGCCAGGCTTCCCTGAATATTGGGATATATTCTTAAATAAATGTGGTTATGATATACATCATTTTAATGCAAATTTCTTGCTTTATTTTTCCTAATGACTTATTACTTGCTTATTTTAGACTACGGAAATAATGTTAGACAAAAAACAAATTTGAGTGATTTTTTATTTGGGTTCTAAATGAATCATAAAGCAGCAGAGATAACTTGCAACTTCAGCAACACATTTGGCCCAGGAACTGCTAATGAACGTACAGTGCAGCGATGATTCAATAGGTTTTACAAAGATGAGAGCCTTGAAGACGAGGAGTATAATGGCCTCACAAAAGAAGTTGACAATGACCAACTGAGAGCAATCATTTAACCTGATCCTCTTACAACTACAGGAGAAGTTACCAAAGAACCCAGCATCAACCATTCTGTGGTTATTTGGCATTTGAAGCAAATTGGAAAGGTGGAAACACTGTATAAGTGGGTGCCCCATGAGATGACAGCAAATCAATAAAATCATTATTTTGAATTGTCTTCTTCTCTTATTATAAGTTACAATGAACTTTTCTCACTCAGATTATGACATGCAATGACAAGTTGATTTTATACCACAACCAGTGATGACCAGCTACTGGCTGGACTGAGAAGAAGCCCCAGAGCACTTCCCAAAGCCAAACCTGCACTAAAAAAAGGTCATGGTCACTTTATGGTGGTCTGTTGCCCATCTGATCCACTACAGCTTTCTGAATCCCAGTGAAACCATTACATCTGAAAAGTATGCTCAGCATATCGATGAGACATACTGAAAACTGCAATGCCTGCAGACATCATTGATCAAAAGAATGGGCCCAATTCTCCACAACAATACCCAATCGCATGTTGCATAACCAATGCTTCAAAAGTTGAATGAGTTGGGCTACAAAGTTTTGCCTCATCCGCCATATTCACCTGACCTCTAGCCAACAGGCTATCATTTGCTCAAGCATCTTGACAACCTTTTTCAGGGAAAATGCTTCCACAACCAGCAGGAGGCAGAAAACACTTTCTAATAGTTCATCAAATCTCAAAGCACAGATTTGTACAGTGCAGGAATAAATAAGGCAAACAGTAAATTGCCTTATTTCTCATTGGCAAAAATGTGTTGATTGTAATGGTTCCTATTTTGATTAATAAAGATGTGTTTGAGCCTATTTATAATGATTTGTAGTTCCATCTGAAACTATAGAGTTGGACACGACTGAGTGACTGAACTGAACTGAAATGATGATTACTTTTGAATCAATCTATTATGAACAGACCAATTACAAGTACTGAAATTGAATTGGTGATTTAAAAACTCTCAAGAAGCAAAGATCTAGGACCAGATCGTTTCACGGATGAATTCTTCCAAACATTTGAAGTTAACACCTATCCTTCTGGAACTATTCGAAAAAATTACATAAGAAGGAACAATTGCAAACTCATACTATGAGACGACCATCATTTTGATGCCAAATCCAGACAAAGATATGATACACAAAAAAGAAAACCACAGACCAGTATAATATGCAAAAATTCTCAATAAAATACTAACAGACTCCAACAATACATTAAAATGATCATATACCATGATCAAGTGGAATTTATCCCAGGGATGTAGTGATTTTTCAATATCAACAAGTCAATCAATATGATATGCCATATTAACAAGTTGAAGAAAAAAAAACATGATCATCTTAAAACATTCTTTTGTAAAATTAATTATACATTTATGATTAAGAAAAAAAAAGAGCTCTTCATAAATTTGGCTTAGAAAGAACGTAACTCAAAATAAAGTCCTTACCTGACAAACCCTCAGCTAACATCATATTCAACAGTGAGAAGCTGAAAATGTTTCCTTTGAGATTAGGAACAAGACAAGGATGCCCATTCTTTCCAATTTCATCAAACATGGTTTTAGAAGTCCTAGCTGTGGCAATCAGAGAAGAAAATAAATAAATAAACAGTAATAAAAATTGGAAAAGAAGAAGTAAATCTGTCATTTCTTGCACATTTTCTATATATAGAAAATTCTAAAGATATTACCAGAAAACTACTAGATGTCATCAATGGATTCAGTAATGTTGCTAGACACAAAACTAATATACAGAAATCTGTTGTATACTCTACAAGCAAAATATCAGAAAGAGAAATTAAGGAATAATCCCATTTGTCATCACATCTGAAAGAATAGAATACCTCCCTGAGGAAGCAAAGGACCTGTACTATGAAAACTATATGATGCTGATAAAATAATTCAAAGATGCTCCAAAGAGATGGAAAGATATACTGTGTTCTTGGATTGGAAGATCAATATTTTTTAAATGACTGTACTACCCAAGGTGATCTGCAATTCAGTACAATTCTTATCAAATGACTAATGAAAATTTTCACCTAATTTTAATTTTTATTGAAACAAAAAAATCACAAACAATCTTGGGAAAGAAAAATGGAGCTAAAGGAATCAGGCTCCCTGACTTCAGACTATACTACAAAGCTACAGTAATCAAATATATCAAAAAGCAGGATAGAAAGTGTGGAAAGAAACCCATGCATCTATGATCAACTAATCTGCAATAAAGGAGATAAAAAATACAATGCAGAAGACAGTCTCTTCATTAAGTAATACTAGGAAAACTGGACAGTTACATGTAAAAGAGTGAAATTAAAACATTCTCTAATAGCATATACAAAAATAAACTCAAAATGAATTAAAGACCTATATGTAAAATTGGATACTATTCATATAAAACTCCTAGAGAAAAGATAGGCAGAACTCTATTTGCCATAAATCACAGCAATATATTCTTGGGTCATTCTCCTGTATTAACGGAAATAGAAACAAAAATAAACCAATGGGACTTAATCACACTTAAAACTTTTTGCACAGCAAAGGAGACCATAAGCAAAATAAAAAGATCACCTATGCACTGGGAAAAATATTTACAAATTATGCTACCAAAAAGGGATTAATTTCTAAAATATACAGTTTAGTTATAAAAACTACCATCCAATCAAAACAATACACAGAAAACCTAAACAAACTTTTCTCCAAAGAAAGCACAGATGGCCAACAGGCACATGAAAAGATACTCAATATCATTAATTATTACAGAAATGCAGATCAAAACTGATTTGCTTTGAGGTATCACCTCCCTCAAGTCAGGATGATTATCATTAAAAAGTGCACAAATAACAAATGTTGGCGAGGGTGTGGAGAAAAATGAACCTTCCTACATACCTCCTCATTTGTAGAGTTCAGCTGGTTCAAATAATCTGCTTAAAACTAGATCCATGAGGCTTATTAGGGTAATTATTCCCACTTGATTTCACTTAGAGATACCATTATTCCTACTGAAATCAGGAAGCCCAATTCTATGTTATTATTGTCCATTGTCATCTCCAAATTACAGAGGAGACTCACTACAAATCTTTTTATGGATAGGATACCTCAAAAAAAAAAACATATTTCTTAACGTTTTGAGACACTCAGATCAGTTATAACATACCCATCTCACGAAGCCTACAGACTCCTTCCTCTTCTGTAGTGTGCCAAGAAGTCTACCATTTTATGCTGATCAATTGCAGGTAACTGATTAACCCAGGTTTCAATATGCTAAAGGAACTATTAAATACACTTTTAACTTTCGGGGCCAACATATTAAATGTCAAATACTGGGCTATAACTGCTGTTTTGATAAATTTGGTCCTGTTAAATATAATACCCTTAGATGTGGTAAGATCTCACAATTTTATTTAGTGCATAGGCTCTCTCCCATAGAGACTGCATTTCATACTCTGGATTTTGGGTCCAGAGGCACTGATGTGGAGTATTTTAGGAAAACAAGCATCCTCTTGGAAGAAACTGCCCAAGATCAACTCATTAATGATGTTTTTTTAATAAAAAATTCTAGTTTCCTTAGAAAGTGGGAGAAGACCTTCTTCTGCTCAAAGTGGATTTTAAAAACACTTTAGGAATAGATGCCCAATTTTATTTGTATCTACCAAAATGCCCCCAACCCAAGCCTTCAACCCCTGCTTATCTGCAAGCAATGACTTATTCCAAGCCTAAGAGTCTTGGGGTTAGAAATTGCTTTTTAAACTGGCTTTGCAACTCTTAACCTACACAATCTGATTTATAGCCAAGTCTTTTGCAGGCATTTATTGCAGCCATGAAATATGAGTTTGTTTTGACTATTATGGAGCTTTCCAGCATTCGTAACTATATTTGCAGTTCTGAATTAAAGGTCTTTTAAATTATTATTATTATTATTATTGTTTTAAGTTCTCCAGCACAGAGATAGGCATTTTACCTCACAGCTTTGTAATTGTTATAGTTTTCATGTTGATCAAGATGGAATCAACACTTGATCACACAAACCTTTGCCTTCCATTAGTACTACAACTCAACATACTCTACCTGGAGGCAGTTTTAAAGGCTTGCCACTTATGCATTCCCACAGGACTCTGCACTAACCAGGACTCAGCACTTATTTTAATGCTTTGTCTTTATTATTTTGGAATTATTTTGGGGGGTGGGGAGCAGCATTATTGCATTGAGTACTGAAAATTATGTGGACAGCCACCTATGGACAGTGGTAATTTGGGTAAGTCTGGTGTCAGTGAATAACAGATTATCACTGTTCCACTTTCTCAAACAAGTATATCATCCATGTGTTCAACTAATAGATGATCAGTCTGGTTCCAGGATTTCATGTGAGCTTGACCTTCTTGGTGGCACATTTTCAATTATCCACTCTATCTCTCAGGACTTTGTGCACTCAGATGGTTCAATTGAAAGTCTTTCAATGAAGAGATTATTTATAAAAATGTGAGCAAACTTTAGGGAAGCAACAAAGGGGATTGAGTTTTCTAGAGACTGTCAGTAGTCAAAGATATCTTCCATCAATAAATTATGGTCATAGAGGGACACAGAAACTTCTAGGTAACACAGGTAAAATAACCCTGGATTGAAATAGAAATAAATTGACTTCTTCCTCAATAAAACCCAAGTCAAAGCTGGCCTGCAAAGGAATCCAGGTGACACTATTCATAGTCAGACAATACAGGTAGAGGACTGAGAACAAAATCTGGTTTACCAGGGGAAGAGAAAAAATAAAAATAAAAAGCACAATATATTTAAATTAATGCTCCCTGAAATCCCTGTCTGATCTAAAGGAATACTACAGCATGGAAAGGAGGCTTCCCCAGTGGCTCAGTGATGAAAAATCCACCTTTTAATACAGGAAACACAGGACATGCAGATTTGATTCCTGGGTCAGCAAGATTCCCTGGAGGAGGGAATTGCAACACAGTCCAGTATCCCTGAGAAATCCCATGGATAGAGATGCCTCTATGGGCTACAATCCATAGGGTCACAACAGCCAGACATGATTGAGCATGTACACAGACACATACACGCACAGCTTGGAAGAGCTACAAAAAGTATAAGGAAGAGAAATAATACATTAGTTAATTACTCTCAGAATATTGCTTTAATCTATGATTTTGCATTTAATATGTTGGGCCAAGTTTAATGTTGGAGAGTTTAATATTTAAAAGTCTGATTTTTAACATATTGAAGCATAGAATAAAAAATGACCTATAGTGAGGAAAGCTAAGATGTTGTGGGTAAGATTTATTGCATTCAATTTTATTATGGATATATTTTAAATTTATTGGACTGTCATAAGCTTTTGGTGGTTATCAAAGGATTATATGTGTATATTTATACATATTTACATGTATATTTAAAACTCATGTCAAAAATAGGTTTATCCTTTTGTTTTTGTTTTATTCTTGTTATTAAAATGGTTTAATTCTTTCTGTGTTTTTTTTTTCTGTATTCTTTTCATGGATATCAGTAATATAGTTGCTGAATAATCTTAGAATTTATATTCCCTCAATATCATTATTGTAAGTTTTCTGCTAAAAATGTTTGATCACTAACATTAAAGTAAGTCATGTCTGACTCTTGAGGCGCCATGGACTGTAGCCCACCAGACTTCTCTGTCCATCAGATTTTCCGGGCAAGAATACTGGAATGGTTTTCCATTTCCTACTCCAGGATATTTTCTGCACCCAGGGATTGATTAAACCCAGGTCTCTTGCATTACAGGGAGTCTCTTGCATTTCAGGTGGATTCTTTATCAACTGAGCCACCAGAAAAGCCCCAGTGTAATATGTGCTTTTTATGTGATGAAAAGGAACTTGAAAAGTCAGTTGATGTAAATTTTATAGGGGCAAGTGATTGAGATAGCTTCCTTTTCTTTGGGCTTCCAGAATTAACCTGTTGTTATTTCTTAGAAACATTCTTAGAAACATGCTCATAAAAAGAAGTAAAAAATAAGAGTCACTAAGTTTTTATTTACTTTTATTATGTTTTTCAATGTAGATAGTACCATTAATGGATTATATTCATAGAATTGATTTTTCAGTTATTTAATCAAATGCAAATAATCTAAAGAAGCCACTGTTCAAGTCTAGATAGAGGATGGAGGGAAACAAAGTGTATAGCTTTCAAAGAGTTGAACATATATATAGACTCATAATACTGGTAAATTTGTGCATCAACAAAATAAACAAGCCCAAAATGCCCTCAGACACAGACTAGACTCTCTACAATGTAAAGTGGCAGTTGTGATTAATAAATTGAATAATGAAATTTATACCAGGAATTGTTACAAACAGACAGTTTTCTACTATTTAAATTCATTAAGCATATAAAATAGAAGAAAAAAGTGGAAATTAATTACTGTAAAATAAAACCAACCTCATTTTGAAATTACTTTAAAAATGAATTACTTAGGAGGAAGCCAGGGAACATACACATTTATAGATTTTCATTACATTCTGAATTTAAAAATGGCTTTCCCAGAATTTCCTGGGTTCTTGAGGAGTCTGGTGGGCTACAGTCTGCGGTGTTACAAGGAGTTGGGCAAACTAAATGACTAACATTGTTTCCTTCTAATACTCAAGTAAGTAGCAAATCAGGAGCTTACAAAAGTTCATTAATGTGTCAGGCAATGAAACTTTCCCAAGATATAGAAATTCTTTCAATGAAACCGTGGTAACTAATGCCCATCTATCTACTTCATATACTCAGTAAAGAAATATGTCAGCAAATACTGATGACAACAAAAAATTACTACTCCCAATTCCTTTAGAAAGGAAGAGAAAGTTATCAAAGAGAAACTACTGTAGAAGCAAGAAGGGCAAAGGTAAACACAAAAGTCTGATATACCAGAAATAACATAGATCATGATTCTAAGTATAAGATTTGTCTTATGCCACTGTAGTTTAGATTGCATATTATTGGAATTATAATATGTGGTCCTGGCTATAGTGAGCTAGAGTTAGCCCAAATAGCCTTAATCAGCTAATATTTTGGTCAAGTATCTCACATGTCATCAGTTCAGTTCAGTCGCTCAGTAATGTCCGACTCTCTGCAACACCAAGAATTGCAGCATGCCAGGCCTCCCTGTCCATCACCAACTCCCAGAGTTCACTCAAACTCACGTCCATTGAGTCGGTGATGCCATCCAGCCATCTCATCCTCTGCCGTCCCTGTCTCCTCCTGCTCCCAATCCCTCCCAGCATCAGAATCTTTTCCAATGAGTCAACTCTTTGCATGAGGTGGCCAAAGTATTGGAGTTTCAGCTTTAGCATCATTCTTTCCAAAGAACACCCAGGACTGATCTCCTTTAGGATAGATTGGTTGGATCTCCTTACAGTCCAAAGGACGCTCAAGAGTCTTCTACAACACCACAGTTCAAAAGCATCAATTTTTCGGCAGTCAGCCTTCTTCACAGTCCAACTCTCTCATCCATACATGATGACTGAAAAAACCATAGCCTTGATTAGACGGACCTTAGTCAGCAAAGTAATGTCTCTGCTTTTGAATCTGCTGTCTAGTTTGGTCATAACTTTCCTTCCAAGGAGTAAGCGTCTTTTAATTTCATGGCTGCAATCACCATCTGCTGTGATTTTGGAGCCCAAAAAATAAGTCTGACACTGTTTCCACTGTTTCCCCATCTATTTCTCATGAAGTGATGGGACCAGATGCCATGATCTTCGTTTTCTGAATGTTGAGCTTGAAGCCAACTTTTTAACTCTCCACTTTCACTTTCATCAAGAGGTTTTTTAGTTCCTCTTCCTTTTCTGCCATAAAGCTGGTGTCATCTGCATATCTGAGGTTATTGATATTTCTCCCGGAAGTCTTGATTCCAGCTTGTGCTTCTTCCAGCCCAGCGTTTCTCATGATCTATTCTGCACATAAGTTAAACAAGCAGGGTGACAATATACAGCCTTGACGTACTCCTTTTCAATGTTGGAACCAGTCTGTTCCATATCCAGTTCTAACTGTTGCTTCCTGACATGCATATAGGTTTCTCAAGAGGCAGGTCAGTTGGTCTGGTATTCCCATCTCTTTCAGAATTTTCCATAGTTTATTGTGATTCACACAGTCAAAGGCTTTGGCATAGTCAATAAAACAGACATGGATGTTTTTTGGAACTATCTTGCTTTTCCCATGATCCAGCAGATGTTGACACTTTGATCACTGGTTCCTCTGCCTTTTCTAAAACCAGCTTGAACATCTGAAAGTTCACGGTTCATGTATTGCTGAAGCCTGGCTGGGAGAATTTTGAGCATTACTTTAATAGACTGTGAGATGAGTGCAATTGTGCAGTAGTTTGAGCATTCTTTAACATTGCTTTTCTTTGGGATTGGAATGAAAACTGACCTTTTCCAGTCCTGTGGCTACTGCTGAGTTTTCCAAATTTGCTGGCATATTGAGTGTAGCACTTTCATAGCATCATCTTTCAGGATTTGAAATAGCTCAGCTGAAATTCCATCACCTCCACTAGCTTTGTCCATAGTGATGCTTTCTAAGGCACAGTTGACTTCACATTCCAGGATGTCTGGCTCTAGGTGAGTGATCACACCATCATGATTATCTTGGTCTTGAAGATCTTTTTTGTACAGTTCTTCTGTGTATTCTTGCCACCTCTTAATATCTTCTGCTTCTGTTAGGTCCATACCATTTCTGTCCTTTATCAAGCCCATCTTTGCATGAAATGTTCCTTTGGTATCTCTAATTTTCTTGAAGAGATTTCTAGTCTTTCCCATTCTGTTGTTTTCCTCTATTTCTTTGCATCGATCACTGAGGAAGGCTTTCGAATCTCTCCTTGCTATTCTTTGGAACTCTGCATTCTGATGCTTATATCTTTCCTTTTCTCCTTTGCTTTTCGCTTCTCTTATTTTCACAGCTATTTGTAAGGCCTCCCCAGACAGCCATTTTGCTTTTTTGCGTTTATTTTCCATGGGGATCATATTGATCCCTGTCTCCTGTACAATGTCAGTAATCGCAGTCCATAGTCATTAGGCATTCTATCTATCAGATCTATTCCCTAATGTCACGAACCTGAGTCCATAGTTCATCAGGCATTCTATCTATCAGATCTAGACCCTTAAATCTATTTCTCACTTCCACTGTATAATCATAAGGGATTTGATTTAGGTCATACTTGAATGGTGCTAAAGATGAAACTCCAGTACTTTGGCTACCTCATGCGAAGACTTGACTCATTGGAAAAGATTCTGATGCTGGGAGGGATTGGGGACAGCAGGAGAAGGGGACGACAGAGGATGACAGAGGATGGCTAGATGTCATCACTGACTTGATGGATGTGAGTCTGAGTGAACTCCAGGAGTTGGTGAGGGACAGGGAGGCCTGGCGTGCTGCGGTTCATGGGGTTGCAAAGAGTCAGATACGACTGAGCGACTGAACTGAACTGAACTGAATCATCTAGTGGTTTTCCCTACTTTCTTCAATTTAAGTCTGATTTTGGCAATAAGGAGTTCATGATCTGAGACACAGTCAGTTCCCATTCTTGTTTTTGCTGACTGTATAGAGTTTCTCCATCTTTGGCTGCAAAGAATATAATCAATCTGATTTTGGTGTTGACCATCTGGTGATGTCCATGTGTAGAGTCTTCTCTTGTGTTGTTGGAAGAGAGTGTTTGCTATGACCAGTGCGTTCTTTTGGCAAAACTCTATTAGCCTTTGCCCTGCCTCATTCTGTATTCCAAGGCCAAATTTGCCTGTTACTCCAAGTGTTCCTTGACTTCCTACTTTGTGTGTTTTTCTTCATAAAATCATTATTTCGTTTAGTAACTAATAACTGAGGTTTTATTCTTTTCTAAGCATTACCCTAGGTATAGGAAGAAAACAATTAAAAGTTATCCAGAGTCTTTGGCCTCAGGAAATTTAGGTTAAGTAAAACAAAACAAAACAAACACTTTTATTTAGCAAATATATGTAAAAAAAATAAATAAATAAGATCAAGTCCTACATGATTATAAATGGGACCTGTAATAAGAAATAGTTCAAATTCAGTGATAATCTAAAGAAGTTCTTATAGTTACTTTTTCTGTCATTAGAATCAGGGCAGTGGCCATGGCATCTTTATTTTCTAAAAATTGATTCAGTTCTCTCTTGATCTGATTACTACCACTTTGCTTTTATTACTGACTTACACAGATTGTTACTTATGTCAACTACCCTTTTGTGTAATGGAATTTTTTTGAATTGCCTACTTAATTTCAATGCATGAATTTTTATTTTTAAATAAGTTATACCTCCTAGCAGATCTTTTTTTTTTTCCCCTCTTTTTCAGATTTTGAGATTTTTTTTTTTCATTTCTGCAAGATCTTATATATTGACCTCTTTTTTTTCTAAGACATTTTAAGCTTTCAAGAGTGAAGCGTAAGCATGCAATTAAGAGTAATGAAGCACAAAATTGCTCATGCAAGAAATATCATCATTTTCCTTGTGCATCTGAAAATAAAGGGATTTAAGCTGTTCAATCATGAGCTAACCAGTGGGATGAGGGCACACAATCATGCGCAACCTATCATTACATTTTAACAAATTTAGCAGAGAGTTTAGTACTCACAAACTGATAAACATTCACTTGTTAATATATTTTTATTCTTACTACATATGTTCTTATTTTTATGTACGTTGTGCTTTTGGCTGTTGTCCATCTATATTCTATGTGCCACAAAGCTTTTCCAAGGGAGATTAATAACATTTGAGAAGAGGAAAGAAGTGGGCAAGCAGCCTGTAAATCATCTTCATTCCTAGTTTCCTGCCATCTGTTTAAGGTCCACCAGATTCAATAGCTGAACTAGAGTAGAGCCCATTTTAGACTCTGGCCCACTAGACCATGATATTTTCCTTATTAAAAAGCTGCATCCTCAATTGCTTTTCACTTAAATAGACAATGGAATATATTCTCATCCTCTATAACCACTCTTTTCAGTATTTTTTTGTTATTAGAAGCTCATCGCCACAATTACTGTATATTAGTTCTCATCTTTTACCATCTCTGCTTTTGAAAGCTTCATTCTGGCTCACAGTCAGCTCTATTCTTGACTCCTTCACGGTTTCTTTTCATGCATTCCACATTTTCCTTTTTAAGTCTTATAGTAATAACAACTATGGAATTATTTTCACCATATTTTCCTCAGCCCACAAGGAGACAATTATTCTACCATCTTCCAGTCATTACAGAAGAGATACCACAGAGTATGAGGAACACTTGATAAAAGGAGTTTAAAAATTCATAAAACATTTTGTAGCCTACATTACTAAATGTCTATCACTTTACATAAATATTTTACCCTTCCTATTTCTTTACATATAATTGAGAATAATCATGAAGAATTATTATCATAAAAGAACTGATAGAATTTTTTCTATTTGGATAAATGTCAGATGACAGGTGTATAAATTATTGTGCATACTGTAAATCAACAAATGGTTGCTCATTTTTATGAAGGCAGCATATTGTTAGTCAGTTTGAATAGACTGGCATAATATTGGTAATATTCCTTTCCCCTTCCCTTTGTTTGTATTGTTTCCACATTGTTATCATTGATCCTTCCTCTGCCCCTCCAGCCCAACAAAATTTACAAGGTCTGTTTCAAATTCCACTTCTTCCATGAAGCTTTCCCAAGAATTTCAATCAATCTCAACCTTTTCAAATCCTGACTACCAATAAAACTTAAGATACACTTATTGGTTAATTTTCTAAAACTTTATCATTTAAAAATATACATGATTGAGTTTTTCAGAATACAATACCGTTTCGAAAAATAAAATATATTTTAAAATTGAAAAATTATGTCATTGAAAGAGCAGCATTAAGGTCTTGAGATAAAAATCTTCTTCCCAGGTAGACCAGGAGAACTTTGGACAGTCTTGCGTAATGCCTGTCATTCCACTTAAGTTATTAAGAGCTCTTATTTCATTCACAGAAATAATCTGACTTGGATGGCAAAATATATGTACATAGTATCAATAAGGGAGAAGGCAATGGCAACCCACTCCAGTACTCTTGCTTGGAAAACCCCATGGGCAGAGGAGCCAGGTAGGCTGCAGTCCATGGGGTCGCTATGAATCGGACATGACTGAGCGACTTCACTTTCACTTTTCACTTTCCTGCATTGAAGAAGGAAATGGCAGCCCACTCCAGTGTTCTTGCCTGGAGAATCCCAGGGATGGAGGAGCCTGGTGAGCTGCTGTCTAAGGGGTCACACAGAGTCAGACACGACTGAAGCAACTTAGCAGCAGTAGCAGCAGCAGTATCAATAAATTAGTTTCTTTTTTGAAAATTTACTTATTTATTTTTGGCTGCACTGGGTCTTCATTTCTTAGTTGGCTTTCTGCATGGGCTCTGTAGTTGCAGCACATGGACTTAGCCACACTGCAGCATGTGGACTCTTCCTTGACCAGGGATCAAACCTGTGTCCATTGCATTCAGAGGTGGATTCTTAGCCACTGAACCACAGGAAAGTCCCATCAATGTTAATTTCAAATAGTAGTTACATCATCAGTGGGGATACATCCATCATTAGTCACTGCATGCTAGCTAGAAACTAGACCTGGACACTATAGTGATGATACAAGAAACACGTGGTAAAGAACTCAAGCATTTAGGCTGATAAAAGCAGCTCAATTCATATTGTCAGGCTATAATAGCACACACAAATAAAGGAAAAGATGTATTTGCTTTTTGCCTTCAAATATTCCTATATGAAAGGAATATAAAACAGGCTCTGTTAGGGTGCAAGAAGGGATGGTTGAATAGTTGGAGCAATTTTTGTAAGCATTCTCAGTGGGAGTAGAGTTTAAATCTCTCCTTCATTGCACACAATCTCTTGCATCCTCCTGTGCACCTCACTTTATGGCTAGGAAGTTCCAGGAAACAAAGTTATATAATCCATTTCAGGTTCATTTTAGGCAGTATCTGAAAGGTCTCTTGGTAATTTTGTTTGGAAACTTTTTTTTGTCTATCTTGATAAATAGTATTTAAAATGACTTCTAGTCAACACATATTGTGTAGTTATTTAACTCTTTTTTATTGACTTCTGTAGACCTCAATATGAGAATTTCTCTGATTTTGAATGCATTCCATGAATTATGATATTGCATTCTGCCCCAAATATGAGCCCATTATTCAGTTCTGATAACTAAATCTCTTCTATGGACAGAGATTATAGAGAACATGAAACTTCAGAGGTGTCTAGAGATTTGATAGTGCATGTAGATTGTATTTACTTTGGGAAGTCCTACCTGATCTCTCCCAGCTTCGTTTAGTTATCTTTCTCTATCAGTTAAGATATTTTCAGTTGTATGAAATAGAAATTACAATTTAATTTTAATTGTAATTAAAAGAAAAGCTGATAAAAAAGAAACCTTATGTAGGACAGAATCAGCTTCTCAAGAGCCAGGATCTTTCATCTTTCTTTCTTACTGTCCTCAGCATTGGGACTTTCAAACTGGGGCTGATGCCCTAATGATCAAAACACTGCTGAAGTTCCAGTTACCATGACTTCAAATAGCCCACTTGGTAAAGGGGAAAAGAGACAGCCCCCTCACCCACCCCAATATCTTTTTATCAAGAAAACTCCTTCCCCAGGTTCTCAAAAGCAAATTTTATATTTGTCTCATTAGCCACACTTATGTCACATAACCATGTTGAGCCAGTCACTTACAAAAGAAAAAACATTGTTATTCCAGGTGCTGGGAATTGTTCTTTCCAGGAGCTGGGAAAGGACCACTTTCTCGGAGAACATGAGTTATCAATTCCTGAACAGAAGCCAGCTTATTATATCAAGAGATAAGGAGCTAATGGCTATTGAACAGGGTACCTGCAGCATCTGCCACACCTTCCAGTGTGCATCTATAGCATTTACCATGGTACCAGTCTGCTTTTGGTCTATGTGATTGTGTATTTCACAAGAGTAAGGTCTGGCTTATCTATCTATTAAATCTCATAACAATAAGTGATCTCATTAAATGCACAAACTAATACCGGATATTACTTTGTAGTATAAATTGTCAATATGTTCTCAGGGTATATCAAACTGGAGTATCAGTGCTGCTCTGTGGGCTATAGGAAATCTGAAAGTTCTTTTATAAACAGGACTAATTAATCATGGAAAAGCATAGCAAATCCTAATCTTTCTCTCTATGTTGCTTTTCTTAACTTTTTATTAAATTTCACCTTAGTATTTCTGCATTGCAAGTGTCAGCTTTAGTAATATATATTGAACACTTTAAGATAAAATATATATGCATGCCTATTCACTGGAGATGGAGAAGGCAATGGCAACCCACTCCAGTACTCTTGCCTGGCAAGTCCCATGGATGGAGGAGCCTGGTGGGCTGCAGTCCATGGGCTTGCTGGGAGTCGGACACGACTGAAGCGACTTAGCAGCAGCAGCAGCAGCATGTACTGGAGAAGGGTGTTCTACTTCGTCCTTATCATTTCTAAACTGGGAAAATACTATGTTACTTTCTTCTTATCATATGTTTAATAGAATAAATAATATCTACTTACACTTTACAAGGAACACTAGGCCAATTAATTTCCATTCATGTGATGCTATTACAACATCTCTGAAAGACAGCTTAAGGCATAATGTGGGTTTTTTTTTTTTCTGTTTTGAATAAATTAATACATCTGAAATGCTAACTTCCAAATTAAATTTAAAAAATAAAGTTCAGTCTATAAAGAGCATGCACTAAAATTAGGGAAAATTAGTGGAATATAAACACACATACACACACACACATATATATATAGGTCATATGCATATAAAAATAAAGATATAATATTTTAGAGAAAATCATGCTTTAGTGTCCCTTGAAAATGAAATGGAACTTTTATTCCTATAACTATATAAAAATAGCATAGAATAAAAAACCACATGTATTTCAGTCCCTGGAGCAGTTAAGTAAATATTCTATTTATATATAGAGATCTGGATATTACCTTTAGTAAAGTACATCATTTACTCTAGAGTAGTACTTCTAATAGTGGCACTATTGACAGTTTGGGCTGGATAATAATCTCTTTCAGCATTCTTGACCTCTACTCACTAGATGCTGGTAGCATCCTCCCAATTGTGACTATGAAAAAATGTCTCTAAATATTTCCAAATGTCCTAAGAAGGGTTAGTTCATACCTAGTTGAGGACTACTACCGTAGCATAGCATAATTATAGAACTATGCATTTTAAATTACAACAGGTTAAAAAATATGTAGGTTTGATAAGGCTGGCGGTTTTGAATTAGGTCATTAATACTGGAGCCATGTGCCATAGCAATTAAAGAAACACAATTGTGGTTTCAGATATCATCATCCTTAGTCTCTCTTCTGCAGGAGCGTTTATCAGGTCATTTCCCTCCCACTACGGCAGTGTAAGAAAGAAAAGTTACTAATCCAACAAATAATCCAGTCTTCCTCATTAAGTACTTCACTAAATTTTTGAATCAAAGAGTCCATTTCATCACAAAATTGATTTTCCTGAAGTGGAAAAGTGAACACACAGTTGGAATATTAAAAGAGAAGAATATACAAAGCAGTTAAGGAAATTGGAAGAGAAGTAGATTTTTAAACATCATTCAGGAAAGTTTTTCTGTAGCATAGAAGGTTGGAACTGGATGTAAAAAGAACAGAATTCCAGAAGATGAAACAAACTATAAAACATATGGTGCCCATTGTGAGCTTCAAGTAATTCATATGACAGGAACAAGGAAATATCAATAAGGAAAGATTGAAGTAGGAGCCAGAAAGGAAAACAAAAGTGGATTGGAAGATGCTCATATACCATGCCCTTGCCCTATGTTTTTAAACAGTTTGATACTGTAAATAGAAATGTAATCTAGAAATGCTACTATTTCATATACAAGCATTTAAATATATAATGAGGAGGACTGAGGGTAAGGAAAACCATTACTAAATTATGAGAGAAATGATGAAGGTTCAAAATAAATCAGTAAAGATAAGGAACACAGAGTAAAACAGATTTTATTAAAGTGTTTATAAAAGAGATTTTTAGAGATAAGTCAGGAAGGCAGATACAGACGGTTCAAGGCAAACTTAATTTTACATTTTGTTAGGAGTCAACTGGAGCATCTTGTTGCTATTAAGCAAAGGTGGTACACATAAGAAGGAAAAAAAAAATTGGGAGGTGATTAACAAATTCTGGAATTTATTTATCAAAGGCCCTATGGAATATGTAAAGAAATGCTCAATTTGTGGAAAACAATTGTAATGGTTGCTGAGAATGCCTAAATATTCAGTTACAAATATAAAGATAGATGACTGGAGATTGTAGAATCAATCACAACTAAGTGTAGTTTTAGAATGCTGTAGAAGCTTCAACACTTAAACAGAGGATGTATCAAGAGAAACCTGAAAAGAATAGCTTTTTTTGCATTTAAATTATATATTTTTTCAATTTTTAACAACTATCTGATATTTTATTTAAAATTGGATCACATCAAATGAAATACATCTGTACACATCTGTCCTAGAGAACTGCATGATGTGTACAGGTAAAGATGCAGATATGATGAATATTTTCATACCAGAATTCCATATATTAATTAGTAAGAAAACACAGTAAAATTAAAGGTTGGGATAACTTCATCTTCTATAATTTTTTTTTTCATCATTTCTCTCCTACGTCAGAGTATAAAAGAACCAAAGAACACTTTCCACAGAAAGTAAGGTAAGAAACTATCTCAATAAGAAAGCTGAAAAGAATTGCTTCCATGCTACACAAGCTACGGGTGCATAAAACTGTGAAGGTGAAAGAGTATCTCCCGAATGTGTTAATTGAAGTCATTAGTGATCTCAGTGCAAGTGGTTACTGTGGAAAAGTGAGGCCTGACTCAAGATGCTTGAGGATATAGAAGGAAGAGAGAGAATCAAGAATAATTATAGAAGGGAACTGTGGCTGGCAGGATGATCACCCAAAGATATCCACGGGCTTCCCTGCTGGCTCAGTGGTAAAGAATCTGCCTGCCAGTGCAGGAGATGGGAGTTTAATCCCTGGGTTGGGAAGATTCCCTGGAGAAGGAAATGGCAGTCCACTCCAGTATTCTAGCCTGGAAAATCCCATGGACAGAAGAGGCTGGTGGGTTGCAAAGAGTTTAACATGATTTAGCTACTAAACAGCAACAAAAGATATCCATACTGTAATCCCCAGAACCCTTGAGTAAAGGTCACATGGAAAAGGAACATTGAGGTTGCAGGCAAAATTAAATGATCTAATTAGCCGACCTTAGAAAGTGTGAATAACCTGGATGATTCAGGTGGTCACAATCTAGTAATGAGAGTCTTTAAAGCTGAAAGAGAGTAGAAGAGGTCAAAATCAGAGGGAGATGTAACCATAGGAGAACTGTCAGAAAGACGTGACACTGCCAGCTTCAAAGATCAAGGTAAGGTGTCATGTTGTTGTTGTTCAGTTGTTAAGTTTTGTCCAACACTGCGACCCCACGGACTGGAGCATGCCAGGCTTACCTGTCCTTCACTATCTCCCAGAGTTTGCTCAAATTCATGTCCATTGAGTCAGTGGAGATAACAACACAAATTTATTATCTTTCAGTTTTATAGGAATAAAAATCCAACACAGGTTTCACTACCCTAGTAGCTTTTCCAGCTTATAGAGGCCACCCACATTCCATAAAATAAGCTTAAGGTTAAACCTGTGCTGGACTTTTATTCCTCTACAAATATAAGATAATAAATTTGTGTTGTTTTCAGCCACCAACTTTGTGGTAATTATTTTAGCAGCAGTGGAAAACTACTATAGGAATCTTAGCAAGAAAAAACACTTTTTTCCTCAAAATATTGTTTGTTCATTTAAAAAAAATGTTTACTGAACTGTTCTACCAGTGGCAGATATAATTGTGAATGATACAGATAAAAATCCCTCTTTTTTACATTACATTCATTAAAGGACTTTACATTCATTAAACGAATTAGAGTATGTCACATATTGTGTGTTAATCAGGACTGAGACAAACAAAGAAAACAGCAAATGAGACTGCTTATAATGGGATACAAGTGAAGTTGCTAAATCTTCATTAAAAGTTGGATATTTGAACAATTGAAGTAGTAAAGCAATCTATGTATATGTCTTGGTTAAAAACAAACCAGGAAAAAAAAACCCACAGTCTCAATAGGAAAATCATAACTGACTTAGGGGCAACTGGAGTGGAGTCAAACAAAGGTGATGAGCAACACGTGAGAAAGATTTTACCCATCACAATAGCAATGTGATTATTTATGACTAAGAATAAAGTTGCTTGCAATGTTTTATGTAAAGGACATAATTTGACTTGCATTTTAAAGGAATTCTGGATGTGGTTTTGAAAATAAATGATTAGGAGCTAAGGCTTGAGACAGAGATCAGTTGGTAAGCATTTTTTCATAATCTGAGAAATAAATAATGGTGGTTTGGATCTACATTCTAGCAGTGATCATGTGCGCAGATGCTACATTTGGAAAAAATTTAAATGAGTCTCCTGGATTGGCTGTGGAGTTTGAAGGAAATAGAATTGAGAACGAATCCATGGGATATTTTAATGTAATACCTTCGCTAATACTGAGGCTCTAGGGGTTGATGGGAATACAGCAAAGGAGCTAACACATACAGAATCAGACTCTTACTAATAACCACAATGAGACACTTATTGATAACTTCCAAATACAAAATCTCATTTGATAATTATAAACAACCTCTGGCATTGTTTAGAATTATTATCCTCATTTTACAAACGAAACATATTAAAATAAGGGAGGTTAATTGACCAGCTCAAAGCCATCATTATCGAGTGAAAGAGTCAGATCAGGTTTACATGGTGCCAATAAACCTCTTTCATGTAGCAATAATTATGCTTAAGAGTTTCTGTGTTGTTACTGTTCTTTCATTCTTGCCATTTGGACAGCAAGTACCACATTAGGAGTAAAATTAAATAAAAGAAATGCCTTTGGCAAAAATTACATTGAGACTATCTTCAAGTTTTTGTATATATAAGCAGAATATTGAAGCCATGGGAATTATAGGAAGACTGAGAAATCATTACTATATTTCCTACTTCAGATATACAGATATTTAATTTTTTTTGTAACATGGGAATATAATTTTTCAATGCATTTATTTCTACTTTTAAAATTTATTTGTCCCTTCCTATTGAAGCTCCCCCACCCAGTTGCACCACTCAAGATTGATTGTATTCTTTGCAGCCAAAGATGGAGAAGCTCTATACAGTCAGCAAAAACAAGACTAGGAGCTGACTGTGGCTCACATCATGAACTCCTTATTGCCAAACTCAGACTTAAATTGAAGAAAGTAGGGAAAACCACTAGACCATTCAGGTATGACCTAAATCAAATCCCTTATGATTATACAGTAGAAGTGAAAAATAGATTTAAGGGACTAGATCTGATAGATAGAGTGCCTGATGAACTATGGATGGAGGTTTGTGACATTGTACAGGAGACAGGGATCAAGACCATCCCCATGGAAAAGAAATGCAAAAAAGCAAAATGGCTGTCTGAGGAGGCCTTACAAATAGCTGTGAAAAGAAGAGAAGCAAAAAACAAAGGAGAAAAGGAAAGATATAATCATCTGAATGCAGAGTTCCAAAGAAGAGCAAGGAGACATAAGAAAGCCTTCCTCAGCAATCAATGCAAAGAAGTAGAGGAAAATAACAAAATGGGAAAGACTAGAGATCTCTTCATGAAAATTAGAGATATCAAGGGAACATTTCATGTAAAGATGGGCTTGATAAAGGACAGAAATGGTATGGACCTAACAGAAGCAGAAGATATTAAGAAGAGGTGGCAAGAATGCACAGAAGAACTGTACAAAAAAGATCTTCAAGACCAAGATAATCACAATGGTGTGATCACTCACCTAGAGCCAGACATCCTGGAATGTAAAGTCAAGTGGGCCTTAGAAAGCATCACTACGAACAAAGCTAGTGGAGGTGATGGAATTCCAGCTGAGCTATTTCAAATCCTGAAAGATGATGCTGTGAAAGTGCTGCAGTTAATATGTCAGCAAATTTGGAAAACTCAGCAGTGGCCACAGGACTGGAAAAGGTCAGTTTTCATTCCAATCCCAAAGAAAGGCAATGCCAAAGAATGCTCAAACTACCGCACAATTGCACTCATCTCAAATGCTAGTAAAGGAATGATCAATATTCTCTAAGCCAGGCTTCAGCAATACATGAACCATGAACTTCCATATGTTCAAGCTGGTTTCAGAAAAGGCAGAGGAACCAGAGATCAAATTACCAACATCCACTGGATCATTGAAAAAGCAAGACAGTTCCAGGGGAAAACATCTATTTCTGCCTTATTGACTATGCCAAAGCCTTTGACTGTGTGGATCACAATAAACTGTGGAAAATTCTGAAAGAGATGGGAATACCAGACCACCTGACCTGCTTCTTGAGAAACGTATATGCAGGTCAGGAAGCAACAGTTAGAACTGGACATGGAACAACACACTGGTTCCAAATAGGAAAAGGAGTACATCAAGGCTGTATATTGTCACCCTGCTTATTTAAATTATATGCAGAGCACATCATGAGAAATGCTGGACTGGAAGAAGCACAAGCTGGAATCATGATTGCTGAGAGAAATATCAATAACTTCAGATATGCAGATGATACCACCCTTATGGCAGAAAGTGAAGAGGAGCTGAAAATCCTCTTGATGAAAGTGAAAGAGGAGAGTGAAAAAGTTGGCTTAAAGCTAAAGATTCAGAAAACTAAGATCATGGTATCTCGTCCCATCACTTCATGGGAAATAGATGGGGAAACAGTGAAAACAGTGATGGACTTTATTTTACTGGGCTCCAAATCACTGCAGATGGTGATTGCAGTCATGAAATTAAAAGATGCTTACTCCTTGGAAGGAAAGTTATGACCACCTAGATAGCATATTCAAAAACAGAGATATTACTTTGCCAACAAATTCCATCTAGTCAAGGATATGGTTTTTCCAGTAGTCATGAATGGATGTGAGAGTTGGACTGTGAAGAAAGCTGAGCATCGAAGAATTGATGCTTTTGAACTGTGGTGCTGGAGAAGACTCTTGAGAGTCCCTTGGACTGTAAAGAGATTCAACCAGTCCATTCTAAAGGAGATCAGTCCTGGGTGTTCATTAGAAGGACTGATGCTAAAGCTGAAACTCCAATACTTTGGCCACCTCATGCGAAGAATTGACTCATTGGAAAAGACCCTGATGCTGGGAGCAATTGGGGGCAGAAGGAGAAGGGGATGAGTTGGCTGGATGGCATCACCGACTTGATCGACATGAGTCTGAGTAAACTCCAGGAGATGGTGATGGACAGGGAGGCCTGGCGTGCTGTGTTTCATGGGGTTGCAAAAAGTTGGACACGACTGAGCAACTGAACTGAACTGAGGTTGTCACAAAGTATAGCTTTGAGCTCCTTGTGTTATATAGCAATTTCCCATTAGCTATCTGTTATTCATATTTTAATGTCTATGTTTCAGTGCTACTTTCTCAATTCATCGCATCCTCTCCCAGGGCTTCCCAGGTGGCACTACTGGTAAAGAACCTGCCTGCCAGTGCAGGAGACATAACAGATGAAAGTTTGTTCCTTGAGTAGACAAGATTGGAGGAGAACATGGCAAACCACTTCAGTATTCTTGCCTGGAGAATCCCATAGACAGAGGAGCCTGGTGAACTACAGTCCATAGGGTCTCAAAGAGTCAGACACGGCTGAGTGTCTAAACCACACACACACACGCACACACACATGAAATCTAGGAAAATGATACTGATGAACACATATTGGTTTAAATGATAGAAAGGGAAATCTTAAATCCAAGAAAGTAACTGGTATATGCCTCATTTGAATTTTGTCTTAGAATTTGTGCATTTTCAAAAGTTTCTATTATACAGGCAGATGTCAAAAATATTGGTATTTATATATCATGGGTATTATGCATGTATAAGTATACATGCATACTCTGTGTGTCTGTGTGTGTATTTATATATGTATACATATATATATACATATATATATATATATATATATATATGCAACTGTTCTGGAGCCTGCCTGTAAGTCATGAAGACAACAAACTAAACAAATAATATTTCATATCACTCTTTGTGGAGCTTCCAGCATTTAGAATATTTATTAAGTTTAAAGAAATATTGGTAATTTATAAATAGCTATAAAAATTTTAAAGAAAATAAGCTGTCTTTGGTCTTGAATTTCTATGTGCCACTAGATTAAAAAAAAAAAAGCTGTGCATTATGTTGTTCACATGCTATTTGATACTTAGTCTTTTTTGTGTTATCAATTTGAAATATTTTGTTTTGGTGGTTTAGTCAGTAGGTCATGTCTGACTTTTGTGACCCAATGGAGTGTAGCCCACCAAGATCCTCAGTCAGTGGGATTCTCCAGGCAAGAATACTGGAGTGGGGTGCCATTTTCTTCTCCAGGGGATCTTCCTGACCCAGGGATTGAACCCCAATCTCCTGCATTGGAGGCAGATTCTTTACTGACTGAGCTAGGTTGATACTGTATATGGAGAAATGTTCATTTTATTTCATGTATATTTTAAATGTACTTCTCCAAGCACTATATATTTGTCCATTTGTAATGGTTTTTGTTTCTTGGGTTTTTTTGGTTTGTTTTAATTTTGAACTTGTTTCAAATCAGAGTGAGATTAATATTGGCTGATCTAATTGTAAGTATTTTTTGGCATTTTTTTTTCAAATGTAATTTATTTGAAATGGCAAATGTTGCTCTTTTATAGTGGCTACTTATTTGAATAATCTTTACTTGAACTTGTAAAAAAGGGCAGTGGAAGCATATTCTTTCTTATACAATAAATAAAGCAGACACCTAGCCTTGGATAAAGTATATTTCTGAACTGAATAAACTGAAGATTAACACATGAGCAAATGAATAATTTGAACTGAATATATAGGTCTTGAACAAGTTAACAACTGCTTGTTGTAGGCTAGTGTGGGCTAAGAAAATTATGGAAACTAGAAATCTACCGGCAAATTAAAAAAAAAAGAAAATTACCATTGATAATAATAACAAAACTTATACATGATGTTCTCAGCATGGGGTGTGTATGTATATGTGTACAGCACCTAGATATATGTGTATACACATACATATCTTAATTCCTTTAATTTTCACAATGATCTTCTACAAGAGATATTATCATCTGACTTTTACAGATGAGGAAAAGTAAAAAAAAAATTACTTCTCACAGATGAGAAAAAGCTTTTACAGAGGAGTTACATAATTCAGGGCACACAACTAGTATACTGCTGTTGCTAAGTCGTGTTAGTTGTGTCTGACTCTGTGCAACCCCATAGATGGGAGCCCACCAGGCTCCTCCCTCCCTGGGATTCTCCAGGCAAGAACACTGGAGTGGGTTTCCATTTTCTTCTCCAATGCATGAAAGTGAAAAGTGAAAGGGAAGTCGCTCAGTTATGTCTGACTCATAGCGACCCCATGGACTGCAGCCTACCAGGCTCCTCTGTCCATGGGATTTTCCAGGCAAGAGTACTGGAGTGGGTCACCAGTGCCTTCTCCGACAGCTAATATGAGGAGAGCTCAAACTTAGACTGACTTCCAAGTCTGACCAACATGCACCTGAAGCAGAAATGTCATCTTAGAAATTCATCTAGATGAATTCAAAAGTCATCTAGACCCTTGCAAACCTAGCTACCACATGCTTTCTGTTCAATGAACATATCAATATCACAGTCAAGATAAAATCCAGATCAAATGAGATTCCAAAATCAACAACAGATGAGCATATTCTACTGAGTGAAAGTATCTCAATGAAGAGGAACTGGATGTTTATTCCAGAACCTCATGAATACTTCTTTAGATTTTTGAAATTTATTTCTTCAAATGGTGTTATGAAGTGGCTATTATATGCTGAGAACTCGATTTATCTCTCAGAAATGGAGCTAAAAAGTTGATCCCAAATTAAAAAGATTTTATATCCCAGGAAGAAGATAGACATGTAAATAACTAAATGAAATATGGAAATTTCTACAATGATAAAATGCACAAATACACTGAAAATTCAAGAGAATGAGCATATGAGTACACTGGATGTCAGAAAATGCTTCACATAGGAAACAGTTTTGAGACTTAGAAAAAAAAGTCACATTTTTCGACTCTAAAGCTGTTTACCAATATGAGTTATTGTGAATGTTTATACAAATAATACATATATACATATGTACATCCAGAATATTTGATATATGTATATAAATCATTATGCTAAGTCCTGATTATTAAGAGGATATACTGTATTCAGTTGCTACGGAAAGAATTTAAGTCTAGAATCATGGGTTTTATTCACATCATGAATAATTCACCTCACAAATTTGTTTTAAAGTAATATAATGGAAAATTTTTAATTATTATTAAACTAAATTGTGGAGGATATATTAGAAGTGTATATGTAAATTTTTCACTTTATTTGCCCTGACAGGAGTGATATTAGTTTTATTTCACTCTGATTAAAAAGTGAATATTCATATTTCACACCTCCTTTCTCCCTACACTTCAAATTTGCCCTCATGTCAGGCCTCCAAACTCAAGAAAGTTGACCGAATTGTACTTTTCAAACTTTACCACCTTACTTAGTTTCACAGTGTCAAAAAGCACTAAATGTCTCACTCACCATTCCCTTTTCCCCTGTTATTGTTGTTGTTCAGTCGCTAAGTTGTGTCTGACTCTGCAAATCCAAGAACTGCAGCACACCAGGGTTCCCCGTCCTTCACCATCTCCCGGAGTTTGCTCAAACTTATGTCCATTGAGTTGGTGATGCCGACAAATTACCCATCTCATCCTCTCATCACCTGACTCATTCAACCGTCTATATCCTCCGTTGCCCCCTTTTCCTCCTGCCTCAATCTTTCCCAGCATCGGGGTCTTTTCCAATGAGTCAGCTCTTCTCATCAGGGGGCCAAAGTATTGGAGCCTCAGCATCAGTCCTTCCAATAAATATTCAGTGTTAATTTCCTTTAGGATTGATTGGTTTGATCTCCATGCTATCCAATGGACTCTCAAGAATCTTCTTCAGTACCACAGTTTGAAAGCATCAGTTCTTTATGGTCCAACTGTCTCATCCATATATGACTACTGGAAAAACCATAGCTTTGACTATATGGAGATTTGCAGGAAAAGTAATATTTCTTCTTTTTAATATGCTATCTAGGTTTGTAATACCTTTTCTTCCAAGGAGCAAGCATCTTTAATATCATGGCTGCAGTCACTGTCTACAGTGATTTTGAAGCCCACAAAAATAAAGTCTGTCACTGTTTCCATTTTTGCCCCGTCTATTTGCCATGAAGTGACGGAACCAGATGCCATGATTTTTGTTTTTTGAATGTTGTTTTTAGCGAGCTTTTTATTTTTTTTTTATTTAAGTGTAATTGCTTTATATAATTTTGTCATTTTCTGTCAAACCTCAGCATGAATCAGCCATAGGTATACATACATCCCCTCCCTCTTGAAGTTCTCTCCCATCTCCCTTCCTGTCCCACCCCTCTAGGTTGATACAGAGCCCCTGTTTGAGTTTCCTGAGACTCACAGTAAATTCCCATTGGCTATCTATTTTATATTTGGTAATGCAAGTTTCCATGTTACTCTCTCTGTACATCTCACCCTCTCCTCCCATCTTCCCATGTCAATAAGTCTGTTCTCTATGTCTGTTTCTCCATTGCTGCCCTGCAAATAAATTCTTTGGTACCATCTTTCTAGATTACATGTATATGTGTTAGTATATGATATTTATCTTTTTTTGTGTGACTTACTTCACTCTGTATAATAGGGTCTAGGTTCATCCACCTCATTAGAACTGACTCAAATGTGTTCCTTTTTATAGCTGAGGCATAGTCCATTGTATATATATATCACAACATTTTTATTCATTCATCTGTCAATGGACATCTAGGTTGTTTCCATGTTCTAGCTATTGTAAATAGTATTGCAATGAACTCTCTCACCTTCACCAAAAGGCTCTTTAGTTCCTTTACACTTTCTGCGATAAGGGTGATATCATCGGCATACCTGAGGGTGTTGATATTGCTGCTGGCAAACTTGATTTCATCTTGAGCTTCATCCAGTCCAGCATTTCACATAATGCACTGTGCATATATGTTAAATAAGCAGAGTGACAATATACAGCCTTGACATACTCCTTTTCCAGTTCATGTCCGGTTCTGACTATTGCTTCTTGACCTGCATACAGGTTTCTCAAGAGGCAGGTAAGGTGGTCTGGTATTCCCAGCTTTATAACAGTTTCAAAGAGTTTGTTTTCATCCATGCAGTCAAAGGCTTTAGCATGGTCAATGAAGAAAAAGCTGATGTTTTTCTGGAATTCTCTTGCTTTTTCTATGATCCAATGGATGTTGGCAATTTGATTCCTGGTTCCTCTGCCTTTTCTCCTTTATCTACCTGAATTTTAGGTACTACTAATAATGAAAGAGGCTTCTTCACACTGAAGACTAGAGGGTGGCTGTAGGAAGTATGTAGGGTTCATGTTGATTTAATTCTAATTATTTGAGATTTATTGAGACATGCTTTATGCTGTAGGCTGAGATCAATTTTCATGAAATATTCTAGCTATACATGAGAAGTGTTTTCTCCCAATTTGGGGCGAAATGTTTTACTTATGTAAGTTAGATCAAACCTTTTGTTAAAATGCTTACTGATTCATCTGTTATGAATGTACCAGTTACTATGGAAAGTATGAAAGAATCTCTTATTTAGTAACAGATTTTTCAATCTCTCCTCATAGGTTTTCTTAGTTTTTAGCTTTATATATTTTGAAGCTGCATAATTAGCTGCATGCATATTGTAAGTTATATTTTCTTAGTTGAATTTTTTATCAGTATATAGTGATCCTTTTAATTTCTAATATTGTGTTCCTTTGTATGAACTCAGGTACTAATACAAACTGTTATGTTTTAAGTAATTCTTTAAAAAATATGTTTTTACAGTTTTTGGCATTTAACTTTCTTTTTCAGATGTATTTGATGTAACCAGCATAGATTTAAACTGGTATTGTAAATATTTTCTTTGAAATAGAGATTACTCCATTAGTATTTATTTGTCTCTACCATAATACCTGCTTTTTATTTGTCTATTTTGTGTTCTTGTCATTTTTTATGTTAACTTCATGTTTTTAACTTTCTCATTCCATTTTTGCCCCTTATATTTGTTTGGAAGTTATATGCTATATGCCTATCTTGGATATTAGATAGAAACTCTTGCTACTCTAAGATAGTATCTCTACCTCCCTTCCTAATAATAAAAGGATCTTGGAATGCTTAAGACCTTCCCTGATTATATTGTTTTGTTGTTCAGTGTATTAATTCTAGCTTATTTCTGCCTGGTTACCCCAAATTAGGCATTTAAAAATTCTGTACTGCCAATTAATTTAGACTTGTTTAGTTATTTACCATTTTTACCCATCTCTGCTTTTTTGTGATTCAGTCCACATCAGGGAATGATTTTCCTTTCTTTAAATGACTCCTTTAGAATTTCTGTTAGCAATCATATGTTTAGGTTAATATTACTTGGCTAATTTTTATTTTAAAATATTTATTGCACTCTCATTTTTAAGGGAAATTTTGCTTGGTTTGAAGTTAGTTTGCCAGAAATTCTGTTTTAACTCTTTGAAGATACAATTCCATTATTTTCTGACTTCCATTGTTTATATACGGAAGTTATTTTTAAATTTATTTATCATTCCTTTATAGTTATCTTTTATTGGCTGCTTTTCAGATCATCTTATATTGTTTGGTGCTCTGAAGTTTCCTCATAATGAGAAGTTATGTGAAACAATGTGTTTTTCCTTTTATCTCACATGGGTTTTATGAGCATTGGTGCTTTAAACATTTCTGGACAAATTTCAGTCATTATCTTTTAATATAGTATCTTTCCTATCTTCTTTGTCTTTTCTTTCTGAAATTCTGAATAGCATATGCTATAACTCCTCTCTCTCCTCTCTTGGGTAGGTCTGACCTGATTAGCTGAATTCCTTTAAAAACAGGTCTTGAATTCTGAGATGGAGGAAGTCTGAGGGAGTAGGAGCAGCAAAGACAGTTTTCTGTCGGCCTTGAAGAAGCAAACTGTCATTTGGAGAAGACCACATGACAGTGAACAGCAGGAGACCTACAGGAAGTAAGGTTCTGAGTCCTGTAATCACAGACTGAACCCTTCCCATACCCAGAAATCTTAGGAAAAGACCCTGGGCCTCAGACACACAACCTGAGCCTATACCTTGATTACATGAAGAGAGGACCCTGTTAAGTCATGCCCAAACTGCTGACACACAGACAGGGTGAAATAATTTTATCTGTATTGTTTATGCTGTGCTTGTAGCAATTGTCATGCAGCAACAGAAAACCAATACAATCATTAATTAATGAAGAAACCAATAAGATACTACAATGTTCAAAGGAGAGTTCCTATGACACACATATAAAAGTAATCAAGAATACTGAAAAGAGCTGGCAAATAGGTACAAAACTGGTCAATATGCACAGGTCAATGATCAACTATATTCACTGGATAAAACTCATTTACATTTCTATGAACAAGTATCATTGACTTCACTATTGGTTTTTTCCCTACAACAGAGTTGTAAAGTTAAGGACAGTAACTCTTGGAATCAGATAACCCAGAAAGAACCAGACACTAAGTTTTGTTTTACATAGTTCATTAAAAGTATTTTTTTCATTTTTTGGATCAAACAAAATAGTGATGTGATATTTATCTACTTACTTCAAAACACTGTGAGTTTAAGAAACACTAGGTGTTTAAGACTGTTACTCACAGGGAAAGTAATTGCTATTAAAACCATGTCAAAAAAATGAGTGATAGCTGTATGAAGCACTGTTAAAAACACTTATAAGTAAAAGCATTCACAAAGAGGTATCAGTAATACTTCTGCCAAGGCAAGCCATGTGTTAGTTTGCTATGCAGTAATTCTCTATCATCATACAGGAAAAAAATACCACCTCAAATGTATACAGTTGATTTTCTATTGCCTGGAACTTTTATTTGAGAAATCCAACAACACCAAGCAGTGAAAATAGAGAAATGCACTATGCATGGAAAGAGAAATTCTACATGAACAAATTCAGCTTAGAAAATATTTGCCAATAAATGTCAAACACTAATAGTGGACCCAATAACCATGGTAAAAATAAATCATCCTACTCAGACGTTTCTCTGAATATCATCTAAAAGACATGTCCTAACATTTAAACTGAAGTTTTAAGAATTTCCTGCTTTCTTTGGAAATCGATCTGTTTTCTTAATGATCATTTGTTCAACAGTTGATTTCTCTCCTATAAGTAGCTGTTCAGTATTGTGTTGTTATTGTCTTATGTTTTTTAATTGATGAAATCACTCATGAAAAGCTCTACAGCTTTCAGGAAATGTGCGGGAAGATTGTACTTTTGCATGCTTTGTATCCTACCAAGAAATCATTTACAAGATGGAATATGTGCCATCACATACTTTCTCTTTTATGGTCTCTCAGTTTGAGCCAAACAGAAGTTTAGAGCTAGTAGTGAGCTGTTTTCTATTTAAACCAAAGTACAAGGTGCTGTTGCCAGAATTTGGATGTGCAAGCTCTTACGGTATAGGTAAAACTGTCTAAATTTTGACAAATTCAAGTGGCTAAGAATTATTTGTATCCTATGCCAGGAGCACCTTATTTTAATGAATATTATTAGAGTAAAACATAAATATCTGTTTGACTGTGATTTTTAATACTTTTTATTTTTTAGAGTAGAGAATCTCTTTTGTCCCCAAATAGATAGGTAACTGTGCAAAGAATTCATAATGGTTATCGCCACACTTGTTTCAATAGTATGTAGGAACTGAGAAATTTCTAGAGATTGAATCTTAGAATTCAAACTTAGGTAAACACAGAAAAATTTCACAGTGCTTAAAATGTAGGGGTAAGTATATGTAGAAATTGCTATTTTTAATCTAATCACATTCCTTAAAATGAAATTTAAGAGTTTATTTTAAATCTGCTTTCTTTATTCAGAGGAACTTTTATAACCATTAAACAAAGTACTTAAAATACCTAATGCTATACCAAAGTTAAGATGGAATCTGATTTTGTTTTGTTATTTCTGTTTTATGACAGTAGAAATGGTGCTTACTAAATCAAACTCGCTTGTTATGAACAGGATATTCATGAAGATGAAAAAGTAAGGCAGGATAGGGTAAGAAATCCATGAGAGTTAGATCATGCTGCAGATGTGCAAATTAACTACTTTATTAAAAAAAGAAAAGCCTAGTTGAACAATAAAATAGAACTTGAAAAATGAGAGTATGTATGAAAATGAAAAGTATTTAGAATGTATTTTTCTCTCATGTTCTTTAAAAGTATCAGGAAGAAGGTAAAGGTCAAGGTCTGTTATCAATTTTGAATTAATCCAAAATGTTTATGTTTTATAGTGACAAGATGTATATACTCTAATTAGATGTTTTGATGCATAGAATTCACAAGGAGATTTAGAATTTTCCTGACAGCTCATTGAAATAAATACTTTAAATGCTTCGGTACTTACTTCTATTAGTTGACAAATAAGAGGAAAAATGAAAAGGGCTTACTTAGCTAAGTAAGATGAGGCCCAAAGTACAGAAATAAAAAGATATTCACATTAATGTATTAATTATGTGTCACTGTGTCAAGGTTGGAAGCTATGCATGCATGTAGGGAGGGAGTATGTAAAATATCTCTGTACCTTTCCCAATTTTGTTGCGAATATAAAACTACTCTAAAAAATGGACTCTAAAAATATGAGTGATGGAGTGTCTTAGAAGGGACATTAGTTCAGGGTGTTAATAAGTGAAAGAAGATAACAGAAATTAAAAGGTAATGTAACTTACCATTTAAAAACTATTTGAAGTGAAAAAAAAATAAATCGACTAGTTTTCAAATTGGAACAATGGGAATAACGCCATCAAGCATCCAAAAACTGATGAGTTCTTTTTCAGAATTTAGTTTTGGATTTTTAATAGAATAAGAAATTCAATTTGATTTTTAAAGTTTATACTATAATTAGAATATTAGTGGTATATGTTAAATAGTTTCTGATTATTATTTTTCCTTTCATGTTTATTGAATTTAATTTTGAAGATGGATATGCCTTTATTTCCTGGTAGCCATAATAGGCTTTTGCTTGCATTGGTGTTTTCTTCTCACTCTGGATACTCTCACTCTAATGTTATCTGAATTCTCTTTCTTATCCTACCGCCGATAAAGAAGTGAAGACTTATTCAGTATCTTTTACATGTTGAGCAATGTGCTTTCTACTTTTGCTATTTCATTTCAAGCAATCCTTGCATGATTTTATGTTATTGCTACACAATCTAGGCAATATGTAATAGTATAGTTATTGTACAAATTAGGAAATTAATATTTAGGGATATTATTTGCTCAAAGTCCCATATATAGTTAGCAGTGATTCCAGTATTTAACACCAGGTATACAGGTGAATTTACAGATCATTCAAAAGAACCATTTTATGTGAGGTGTTAGTTTACTGATGTCTAGTAAATAGTCCACGACTGAAGCGACTTAGCAGCAGCAGCAGTAAACAGTCCAAATTGCCAACATCCGCTGGATTATAGAAAAAGCAAGAGAGTTCCAGAAAAACTTCTATTTATGCTTTATTGACTGTGTCAAAGCCTTTGATTGTGTGGATTACAATAAACTGTGGAAAATTCTGAAAGATATGGGGATAACAGACCACACCACCAGACCTGCCTCTTGAGAAACCTGTATGCAGGTCAGGAAGCAACAGTTAGAACTGGACATGAAACAACAGACTGGTTCCAAATAGGAAAAGGAGTATGTCAAGGCTGTATATTGTCACCCTGCTTATTTAACTTATATGCAGAATACATCATGAGAAACGCTGGGCTGGAAGAAACACAAGCTGGAATCAAGATTGCTGGGAGAAATATCAATAACCTCAGATATGCAGATGACATCACCCTTATGGCAGAAAGTGAAGAAGAGCTAAAAAGCCTCTTCATGAAAGTGAAAGAGGAGTGTGAAAAAACTGCCTTAAAGCTCAACATTCATAAAACTAGGATCATGGCATCCAGTCCCATCACATCATGGCAAATAAATGGGGAAACAGTGGAAACAGTGATGGACTTTATTTTTGGGTGCTCCAAAATCACTGCAGATGGTGATTGCAGCCATGAAATTAAAAGACCCTTACTCCTTGGAAGGAAATTTATGACCAACCTAGACAGCATATTAAAAAGCAGAGACATCACTTTGTCAACAAAGGTTCGTCTAGTCAAGGCTATGGTTTTTCCAGTATTCAGATATGGATGTGAGAGTTGGACTATAAAGAAAGCTGAGCACAAAAGAATTGATGCTTTTGAACCGTGGTGTTGGAGAAGACTTTTGAGAGTCCCTTGGACTGCAAGGAGATCCAATTAGTCCATCCTAAACGGAATCAGTCCTGGGTGTTCTTTGGAAGGACTGATGCTGAAGCTGAAACACCAATCCTTTGGCCACCTGATGCGAAGAGCTGACTCATTTGAAAAGACCCTGATGTTGGGAAAGATTGAAGGCAGGGGGACTACAGAGGATGAGATGGTTAGATGGCATCACTGACTCACTGGACATGAGTTTGGTTAAACTCTGGGAGTTTGTGACAGACAGGGAGGCCTGGTAGCCTGCAGTTCACAGGGTCACAGAGTCAGACACGACTGAGAGAGTGAACTGAAGTGAAGTAAGTAGTCCACTCAAAGTTGCTTAGAAATGGTAAAGCAACAATTAGGACACAATCTGTTGGGTTAGAATTCATTTTCCACTATTATCTTAACATTTTAAAAATAAAATTTCTGATAGCCAGGTGTCTCAATTGACCAAAATAGTTGCTTTAGAGACAGAAGTGGAGATATAGAGCCCATAGCTATATCCAACTATATGTTCCTGTCATCAGTAGGCATGTGCTATAAGGTACACTATAGCCATACAATTTTGAAGTACTCCTATAATAAATAATGTCATCCTGTGAAATATTCTACAGTCCCTTGACAAACTTTTGCATCCTCAGTAAACAAGTGCACACTCAAATGTCAATGTACACAGGTATGTTAATTCCACTATGCATGGGTTAATATACAGTGGCCACAGAAATATCAAGATAATGCAGAAACATGGAGAAATACAAATATGCCGACTTATCAAGATGCTCCTGGCTAGGTAAATATTGGTTACAGTGGAGAACAAACACAGACTAACAAACAGTGAAATGCCCAGCAATATCATACATAAAAAAATACCTAACAGTTCTTTTCAAATTCTGATTATCTACATTTTCAAATAAACCTGAGTTTGTCTGACTTTTCTGGTTTACATTAGACCAGTGAACCAGTGAAGTTGCTCAGTCGTGTATGACTCTGCAACCCCATGGACTGTGTAGTCCACCAGACTCCCCCATCCATGGAATTTTGCAGGCAAGGGTACTGGAGTGGGTTGCCATTTTCTTCTCCAGGGGATCTTCCTGACCCAGGGATCGAGCCCAATTCTCCCACATTGCAGTCTGAGCCACAAGGGAAGCCCTGCTTTACATTGCAGGAGTATAAAAATGAAAATATTTACTGTGTTACCCATTAACATTTGTTTTTAGAGCTTATATAAACAAAGATGACCAAAGATGATCTAAATGATAACATCAAGGTAATAGAAAATATTTGGAAATTAGAAGTTACAGATGGCATTTTTGGTATTTTTTGAATTGACCCAACTCTTTCCTCTTATGAGTTTAGCAATAATTTCTGAGTTATCATGTAGTGCCAATCAAAGTTGAAAATGTCCCAATATACACCAATTTGGATTCATTTGGCTATTTATATGCTAGGCTTTCACCTCTTTCTGATTCCTTAAAAACTGAATTTTGAATATTACTCTTACAAAACACAGCCTGCTTTGAAAGTGAAGTCACTCAGTAGTGTCCAACTCTTTGTGACCCCATGGACTGTAGCCCACCAGGCTCCTCCGTCCATGAGATTCTCCAGCAAGAATACTGGAGTGAGTTGCCATTTCCTTCTCCAGGGGATCTTTCCGACCCAGGGATCAAACCCAGGTCTCCCACATTGCAGGCAGATGCTTTACGTGGTATAAAAATACCTCCTTGTATTATCAGGATTTTATCACTCATTTATTCAGCATCTTCATTCAAAATTCAAAAATATATTTATAGAAGATAATATACAAAGCTTAATCTTTGGGATTAGATATGTAGTAACATTTGACTTTATACTGTCTGCCTTTGTACTCATTCTAGGATAGAAGCAGACATTCAAATATCAAAAAATGTACCATGGCCAATGGAAAACAAATAAAAGCATAGAACCGTCAGGAATGGAAAAGATGTTAATGTACTCAGAGTGGTAAACAGATTTTCCTGCCTGAAGAGAAATTGTATCAGGATTTGATGAGCATTGTTTATTTGATCCAAGGTCTTCCCAGGTGGCACTAGTGGTAAAGAATCCTTCTGCCATTGCAGGAGACATAAGAAATGTGGGTTTGATCTCTGAGGTGGGGAAGATCCCTTGGAGGAGAGCATAGCAACCTATGCCAGTATTCTTGCCTCAAGAATCCCATGGACAGAGGAGCCTGGTAGGCTACAGTCCATGGGGTCACAAGGAATCTGACACAACTGAAGTGACTTTGCATTCACATTTGATCCTAAACTCCAAGCCTGAATGAGAATTTTGAACTTTGGGATGGAGAGTATATAATTTGCATGTGGAAGAAATGTGAATTGCCAGGAGGAAGAATAGAAGAGATTCTAAAAATGATCATAATTTTCTTCTTCAATCAAGAGATGGAGTCTCCTTTCTTATCCATTGACTCAATGCTGGCCATATGCCTGGCCTTATCCAATGGGAAATTGGCAATTGTGAAGCAAGCCATCAACATGAAGAGTATCTATATTTGCTTCTTTTGGAACAATTTGTTATGTGAATGAGACCAGATTAAATGGCTGAATGAAAGAGGGCATGTGGCCCAGTGGCCCTGTTACCTAGCTGCCATTCAGTTAACTTCCTGAAACAGATCTGTTGAACTGACTACACATTGACCACAGATGAATGAATGAGACCAGTTTAGGCCAGCAGAGAATTACTGAATCGAGTACAGTTGCAATTCTCAGAACCAAGCAGAGCTCAATAAATGATTGTTAACTTCAAGAAACTAGGTTTTGAGAGGTTTGCTACTCAGTTAAAACTAGTAACAGTACCTGGATTTGCCAGTATCTGCTTCTCTATGGTGGAGAAGGCAATGGCACCCTACTCCAGTACTCTTGCCTGGAAAATCCCGTGGATGGAGGAGCCTGATAGGCTGCAGTCCATGGGGTCGCTACAAGTCGGATACGACTGAGAGACTTCACTTTCACTTTTCACTTTCATGCATTGGAGAAGGAAATGGCAACCCACTCCAGTGTTCTTGCCTGGAGAATCCCAGGGATGGGGGAGCCTATTGGGCTGCTGTCTATGGGGTTGCACAGAGTCAGACACGACTGAAGTGACTTAGCAGTAGTAGCTGCAGCTTCTCTATGTTATAGAAAGAATAAGAGATGAATCAGCCTCCAGGTAATGATAAAGTGAAGGGCATCATACATAAATTGCTGACTAAATTTTAATGATGATTTCTCATCTATAGGAATCCTGAGAGATTAAAGTAGAATATACTTTCAGAGTGAAGTAACCATAGTTTCTCTATAGTGTTTCCTTTGCAATTCTCTATTTTATAAATGAACTGGTCACCCTATCTTTTTAATATTTATTGATTGAGCAAAGGGCATTTCAAAAAATAATAATTTTCTATTTTAAATTATTTTATAGGGGAAATTCATAGTACTCATACCTGTTGAAAGCAGTCCTTCACCTTTCTGAGAGTGGGAGTAGGTAGTGCAGATCACTCTTCACAGGATCTTCACACCCAATGAACTGTGTTTTTAGATCACAACTTCATATATATTCTTCAAAGTGATTGGCAGCCATGCCTTCAATACATGTAAAGAAGATTTCATATGCATATATTTATGCATTTTTGCTGTTCTGTGTAAATTGAATCCTTTTATCAATAGCATAATCTCAAGCCTTAATCTAGGCTTTAAGGTTCAGCACACCAATGATAATTACTATTAATTATTATTACCATAACTTACATTAACCTACATTGCTGCTGCTGCTGCTGCTAAGTCGCTTCAGTCGTGTCCTACTCTGTGCATCCCCATAGACGGCAGCCCACCAGTCTCCTTCCTCTGTCCCTGGGATTCTCCAGGCAAGAATACTGGAGTGGGTTGCCATTTCCTTCTCCAAATCTACACTAATCTAGCCTTTAACATAGTTTCCTTTTTTCTGTATTTCTTCTTTGTGTGATTCAAGGTGTTGCCTTCAATCAACAAAATCAAATCTTTGTGTGGTTTTATGTCTCAGTTGCCTTGGAGATTGTGTCTCTCTGCATATGCTGTTAAACAATTAAGTGGAATGGCTAGCATCTGCTACCTCTTGATTTAATTTTAGTGTGGAGTTTGATGTACTCACAGTAAGCACACTTTAATAAATTTAATAAATGGTTTAAAACACACAGCCAAAAAGAAACCCCATGTGTTATGTTTGTTAACTCTTTATATCACATAGGTAATTTATAGAGTTAAAGTAAAAGAACAATATGTCAGGAAAATTACGGTATACAAGTAGAAAAAAATCAAAAACATTATAAAAAGTAACTTTTTATTTGAGGTTAAGATTTTAACTTACATATTTACATAGATAATAAAAATGTATCCTTTCTAGAAAAAAATTTCTGATTCTGTAGATTTGTCTGGAGTAATAATTCTGTGAAGTAACAAAGTTTATAACAGAAAGTATTACTTGATTATTATTGGTTTTTGCTGCTGCTGCGGCTAAGTCACTTCAGTCATGTTGACTCTGTGCGACCGCATAGACGGCAGCCCATCAGGCTCCCTCATCCCTGAGATTCTCCAGGCAAGAACACTGGAGTGGGTTGCCATTCCCTTCTCCAATGCATGAAAGTGAAAAGTGAAAGTGAAGTCGCTCAGTCGTATCCGACTCTTAGCGACCCCATGGACTGCAGCCTACCCACATTAGATATTATCAGAAAAATGTTTTTAAAATTCTAATGCCTAGACCATCAGATTCCAGGGTCTGGGATGAGGCCCAGTTATAAGCACTCAAAAAATTCCCCATTTGATTGTAATATGCAGTCAGACTGAAAACCACTGGGCTATAAAAATAAATGGCCTCTATTATTTCCTTTTCAAAATAACATAATAGGAGCATTATACTCTCTCTCAAGTCAGAGAAAAGAAGAATGAGAGGAAAAAAATATGTTCCTACCTCCTGATTGTTAATATCGCCCACTGAAGCCAAAGAAAGGCAATGCCAAAGAATGCTCAAACTCCTGGACAATTGCACTTATCTCACACACTAGCAAAGTAACAATGCTCAGAATTCTCCAAGCCAGGCTTCAACAATACATGAACCAAGAATTTCCTGATGTTCAAGCTGGATCTAGAAATGTCAGAGGAACCAGAGATCAAATGGTCAACATCTGCTGGATCATTAAAAAAGAAGAGAGCTCCAGAAAATCATCTACTTTTGCTTCATTGACGATACTAAAACCTTTGACTGTGTAGATCACAACAAACTATGGAAAATTTTTAAAGTGCTGGGAGTATCAGACAAACTTACCTGCCTCTTGAGAAATTATATGCAGGTTAAGAAACAACAGTTACAGTCATCAAGACAGTATGGTACTGGCACAAAGACAGAAATATAGATCAGTGGAATAAAATAGAAAGCCCAGAGATAAATCCACACACATATGGACACCTTATTTTTGACAAAGGAGGCAAGAATATACAATGGAGTAAAGACAAACTCTTTAACAAGTAGTGCTGGGAAAACTGGTCAACCAGTTGTAAAAGAATGAAACTAGATCACTTTCTAACACCACACACAAAAATAAACTCAAAATGGATTAAAGATCTAAACATAAGACCAGAAACTATAAAACTCCTAGAGGAGAACATAGGCAAAACACTCTCCGACATAAATCACAGCAGGATCCTCTATGACCCACCTCCCAGAATTCTGGAAATAAAAGCAAAAATAAACAAATGGGATCTAATTAAAATTAAAAGCTTCTGCACAACAAAGGAAAATAGAAGCAAGGTGAAAAGACAGCCTTCTGAATGGGAGAAAATAATAGCAAATGAAGCAACTGACAAACAACTAATCTCAAAAATATACAAGCAACTTATGCAGCTCAATTCCAGAAAAATAAATGACCCAATCAAAAAATGGGCCAAAGAACTAAATAGACATTCCTCCAAAGAAGACATACGGATGGCTAACAAACACATGAAAAGATGCTCAACATCACTCATTATTAGAAAATGCAAATCAAAACCACAATGAGGTACCACTTCACACCAGTCAGAATGTCTGCAATCCAAAAATCTGCAAGCAATAAATGCTGGAGAGGGTGTGGAGAAAAGGGAACCCTCCTACACTGTTGGTGGGAATGCAAACTAGTACAGCCACTATGGAGAACAGTGTGGAGATTCCTTAAAAAATTGCAAATAGAACTGCCTTATGACCCAGCAATCCCACTGCTGGGCATACACACCGAGGAAACCAGAATTGAAAGAGACACATGTACCCCAATGTTCATCGCAGCACTGTTTTTAATAGCCAGGACATGGAAACAACCTAGATGTCCATCAGCAGATGAATAGATAATAAAGCTGTGGTACATATACACAATGGAGTATTACTCGGCCATTAAAAAGAATACATTTGAGTCCGTTCTAATGAGATGGATGAAACTGGAGCCGATTATACAGAGTGAAGTAAGCCAGAAAGAAACACACCAATACAGTATACTAACACATATATATGGAATTTAGAAAGATGGTAATAATGATCCTGTATGCGAGACACCAAAAGAGACACAGATGTGTATAACGGACTTTTGGACTCTGAGGGAGAGGGAGAGGGTGGGAGGATTTGGGAGAATGGCATTGAAACATGTATACTATCATGTAAGAAATGAATCACCAGTCTATGTCCGATGCAGGATACAGCATGCTTGGGGCTGGTGCACAGGGATGATCCAGAGAGATGTTATGGGGAGGGAGGTGGGAGGGGGGTTCATGTTTGGGAACGCATGTACACCTGTGATGGATTCATGTCAATGTATGGCAAAACCAATACAGTATTGTAAAATAAAGTAGAAATAAAAATTTAAATAAAAAACAAACAAACAAACAACAGTTAGAACTGGATGTGAAACAACAGACTGGCTCCAAATTGGAACCAACTTTTGACAGCTTTATTAAGATATAATTGGCTACAACATACTTTATATATACACATATATATATGTAGAATATATACAATTGAAAGTATATAGTTATGATAATGCATATATGCATCACCGGCAAAAACATTCAGTTGCCACTTTGTGGTTTTTACTTCTTCCAACCCCTACTAGTCTTCCATCTCTCTTAGCCTTACTGGTCCTCAAGGAATCATTAATGTGCTTCCATCATCACAGACTAGTTTGAATTTCCTAGCCTTTCATAAAAATGTAATCATAGTATATAGCTTAATTTTTAGGCTTTTTCACTCTGTATAATTATCTTAAAATTCATCCATGTTTATTACATGTGTCAATAGTTCATTCTTGCCCATTACTGAATATTCATTACTGAGTATTCTACTATATGAATATACCAAAGTTTGCTTATAAACTTTTCTGTTGATATGTAGATTTTTACATTTTGAGGTTATTATGTATAAAGCCATAAGAACATTCATGCAAGATTCTTTCTATGGACATATGCTTTTATTTCTCTTGGGTAAATTCCTAGTAATATAATGGCAGAGTCATATGGCAAGTGCAGGTTTAAGAAACTGCCAAATGGTTTTTCAAAATGTACCATTTACATTTTTACCAGCATTGTATGAGGTTTTCAGTTGTTTCTCTTGCTGGTTAACACTTGACTTGTTCAGTCTTAAATTTTAACCACTGTAATTAAAAGATGCTTACTCCTTGGAAGGAAAGTTATGAACAACCTAGATAGCATATTAAAAAGCAGAGACATTACTTAGCCAATAAAGGTCCGTCTAGTCAAGGCTATGGTTTTTTCATTGGTCATGTATGGATGTGAGGGTTGGACTATGAAGAAAGCTGAGCCCTGAAGAATTGATGCTTTTGAACTGTGGTGTTGGAGAAGACTCTTGAGAGTCCCTTGGACTGAAAGAAGATCCAACGAGTCCATCCTAAAGGAGATTAATTCTAGGTGTTCATTGGAAGGATTGATGCTGAAGCTGAAACTCCAGTACTTTGGCCACCTCATGCGAAGAGTTTATTCATTGGAAAAGACCCTGATGCTGGGAGGGATTGGGGGCAGGAGGAGAAGTGGACGACAGAGGATGAGATGGCTGGATGGCTTCTCCGACTCGATGGACATGAGTTTGGGTAAACTCCGGGAGTTGGTGATGGGCAGGGAGGCCTGGCGTGCTGTGATTCATGGGGTCATGGACATGACTGAGAGACTGAACTGAACTGATTGAACGTGAAACTTAATGAGACTTTAATTTGCATTTCTAATGAGTAATATTGTATAACTTTTCTTGTAATTGAAGACTAAGATTTTCTAATGTCTAACTTTTTTTTCTAATTTTTAAAGAAACATTCAGATGTATATAATATTGTATTAGCTTTGGATGTACAACATGATGACTTTATATAGGTATATATTGCAAAATGATTATCACAGTAACATCAACTACAAATTATTTTTTTGTGATAAGAATTTTTATGACCTACTATCTTAGCAACTTTCAAATATACAGTATAATATTGTTAAATACAGCCATCATGCATCATTGCATCTCTAGGACTTTTTTATGTTATACCTAGCTTCCTAGGTGGAGCTAGTGGTAAAAAATCTTCCTGAAATTCAGGAGATGTAAGTGACATGGATTTGAACCCTGTGTCGGGAAGATCCCCTGGAGGAGGAAATGACTACCCACTCCAGTAATTTCCATGGACAGAGGAGCCTGGAGGGATATAATCCATGAGGCTGCAGAGAGTTGGGGACAATGAGCACACACACACACACACAAACACTGCTGCTGCTGCCAAGTCGGTTCAGTCGTGTCCAACTCTGTGCGACCACATAGACGGCAGCTCACCAGGCTCCCTCGTCCCTGAGATTCTCCAGGCAAGAACCCTGGAGTGGGTTGCCATTTCCTTCTCCAATGCATGAAAGTGAAAAGTGAAAGTGAAGTTGCTCAGTCGTGTCTGACTCTTAGCCACCCCATGGACTGCAGTCCACCAGGCTCCTCCATCCATGGGATTTTCCAGGCAAGAGTACTGGAGTGGGTTGCCATTGCCTTCTCCCACACAAACACACACACACACAAATGGAAGTTTTTACTTTTGACCACCTTAAACTTTTGCCCATCCCATTCCCATTTTTGATTAAATCGTTCAAATCTATGACTATTTTTAATTGGATTTTTTTGTCTTGTTATCACGTTTTGAATTCTCTATGTATTCTAAATAAATATGTATGTGACAAAGACATTTTTGTATATACTTTCTCCCAATATATAGTTATATTTTCTTTTACTTAATAGCATTTTTTTAATGAAAATGTTTTAACTTTTGAGAAAATCAATTTATTTTTTTATTTTTTATTTTTTAGAGATTGTCCTTTTGATGTCTATTTACTAAATCTTTGTTAAACTTAAGGTCATCACAATTTTATACTAGAAAACCTTTTTAGATTTTCAGTTAAAATGTTCTTTTCGGAAGTACAGCTTAACTCTTATATGTAGATTTATTATCCATTTTGAATTAGTATTTTACGCTGTGTGAAGAAATGATTGACTTCATTTTCTGTGACTATGCAATGGTTCTCACAACATTGTTCAAAAAGATCTATTTCCCCTTGAGTTACACTGATACATTTTTCAAAAACAACTTTTCCATATAAGTTTGAGCCTATTTGGGGGCTTTTTATGCTTTTCCAATGATAGTTCTGATTATCTTTATACCAATAACAAAATGTCTTCATTGCTGTAGCTTTATAAATCTTGATATAAGAAAGTAATTTTTTTCATTTGAATGTAGTGAAGTTCACTCAGTCATGTTTGACTCTGCAACTCCATGGGCTATGCAGTCCATGGAATTCTCCAGGCCAGAATACTGGAGTCAGTAGCCTTTCCCTTCTGTAGGTGATCTTCCCAACCCAGGGATCAAACCCAGGTCTCCTGCATTGCAGGCAAGTTCTTTACCAACTGAACTATGAGGGAAGCCCCATAAGGAAGTATCAGTTCAGTTCAGTTCAGTCACTCAGTCGTGTCTGACTCTTTGCAACCTCATGAATCGCAGCACACTAGGCCTCCATGTCCATCACCAGCTCCCGGAGTTCACTCAGACTAGTGTCCATGGAGTCAGTGATGTCATCCAGCCATCTCATCCTCTGTCATCCCCTTCTCCTCCTGCCCCCAATCACTCCCAGCATCGGGGTCTTTTCCAGTGAGTCAACTCTTCACATGAAGTGGCCAAAGTACTAGAGTTTCAGCGTTAGCATCATTCCTTCCAAACAAATCCCAGAGTTGATCTCCTTCAGAATGGACTGGTTGGATCTCCTTGCAGTCCAAGGGACTCTCAAGAGTCTTCTCCACACCACAGTTCAAAAGCATGAATTCTTCGGCACACAGCCTTCTTCACAGTCCAACTCACATCCATACATGACTACTGGAAAAACCATAGCCTTGACTAAATGGACCTTAGTCGGCAAAGTAATGTCTCTGCTTTTGAATATGCTATCTAGGTTGGTCATAACTTTTCTTTCAAGGAATAAGCGTCTTTTAATTTCATGGCTGTTGTCACCATCTGCAGTGATTTTGGAGCCCCCAAGAATAAAACCTGACACTGTTTCCACTGTTTCCCCATCTGTTTCCCATGAAGTGATGGGACCGGATGCCATGATCTTCCTTTTCTGAATGTTGAGCTTTAAGCCAACTTTTTCATTCTCTTTCACTTTCATCAAGAGGCTCTTTAGCTCCTCTTCACTTTCTGCCATAAGGGTGGTGTCATCTGCATATCTGAGGTCATTGATATTTCTCCCGGCAATCTTGATTCCAGCTTGTGTTTCTTCCAGCCCAGCGTTTCTCATGATGTACTCTGCATATAAGTTAAATAAGCAGGGTGACAATATACAGCCTTACATACTCCTTTTCCTATTTGGAACCAGTCTGTTGTTCCATGTCCAGTTCTAACTGTTGCTTCCTGGCCTCCATACAGATTTCTCAAGAGGCAGGTCAGGTGGTCTGGTATTCCCGTCTCTTTCAGAATTTTCCACAGTTGATTGTAATCCACACAGTCAAAGGCTTTGCCATAGTCAATAAAGCAGAAATAGATGTTTTTCTGGAACTCTCTTGCTTTTTCCATGATCCAGCAGATGTTGGCAATTTGATCTCTGGTTTCCTCTGCCTTTTCTAAAACCAGCTTGAACATCTGGAACTTCACGGTTCACGTATTGCTGAAGCCTCACTTGGAGAATTTTGAGCATTACTTTACCAGTGTGTGAGATGAGTGCAACTGTGCGGTAGTTTGAGCATTCTTTGGCATTGCCTTTCTTTGGGATTGGAATGAAAACTGACCTTTTCCAGCCCTGTGGCCACTGCTAAGTTTTCCAAATTTGCTGGCATATTGAGTGCAGCACAGGTGTTCCAAATTTGTTCTCCTTTAAGTTCCTCTTGAAGATTCTCTTTCGTATTTCCATACAAATTTTAGAAGCAATCTAGCTGTCAGTTTCTACGAAGGCTTCTAAGGTTTTGTTGAGATTGCATTGACTCTATAAATTAGTTTGCATAGAATTGATGTACCGTGATCAGATAACATACTTTGTATTACTTGAATTCTTTTAGATATATTGGAATATTTTATGGCCCAAAATATAGTCTATCTTGGAAAATGTTTTCTATGAAGAGAATGAAGAGAATATATATCTTGGTGCTGTTAAGTGGAGAGTTCTATAAATGTCATAATTGGATTTGTTGTTAGCATTATTTAGGTAAGCAGTATCCTGATTTTCTGTCTACTTGAAATATTAATTACTGAGAGAAGAATGTAAAAGTCTCAAACTATAAGTGCAGATTTATTTATACATACTTTCAGTTCTATCAAATTTTGCTTCATGTATTTTTAAGCTCTGTTCATAGGGACCCAAGTAATTAGAATTGTCATCTTCTTGATGACATCATGTTTCTTTATCATTATGAGAACTCTATCTCTAGTATTATTCGTTTCTTTGAAATCTACTTTGTCTGACATTAGTATAAGCAACTGCGCTTTCTTTTGATTTGTATTAGTGTGGTATACTATTTTAAGCCAGATTTTTAATTTATTTCTGTTTTTTTTTTTTAATTTAAAGTAGTTTTCTTTTGCCAGTAGATAGTTGGGACTTGCACTTTATTCAATATCATAATCTCTGCCTTATCATATAGTGTTTAAATAGCTTACATTTAATATGGTTATTAATCATCTTGGGTTTAAATCTGCCATGTTGTTGTTTGTTCTTATTGATATAATCTATTCTTTCTTTGCTTCAGTTTTCTCCTTTTGCTTTGCCTTCTTCTCTGAATATTCTTGCTGCCTGAACTTGATCATTACATGGGCTGAGTTCTGCTACTAAAATATTTTTGAAGTGTTCTTGAATGCACTTTTCCTGCAAGTTGCTACTGAAATAAAAATGGTGGAGATCAGGGAAGTTATGAAACATACGATTTTTGTGACTCTGTGCTACCTTGGCAATCAATGTTATTATGATAGAGTTATGTCCAAAACTTGCTTTTGTCATAAAGTATATGAGATAATAAATAAGAATGTTTTAGGTCTAATGATAGCACTATGATAATTTTAAAAACTTACCTAATCATTTGATTAGTCATCTTTCCTAGGTCACATATCTGGTAAATGATATTACAACCACTCCATTAAAAATAAAGTTTGATAAATATAACACTGCCTCTCCTTATCTCTTCCCCTATTTGCCAAGAATTCCATTTCTAGGACTATTGTTTTTAGTAGTTGATATATTTGGTCACTCCCTCATGTCATAATATGAAAAACCTGAGACCTCAACACTTTAAGTGAGTTTCTTTAAACCTGATCAGAAATACTGAAGTTAGATTTAGGCATTCTGGTCAGCCCACCAAAAACTGAATGAAGGTTCAGCGTGCTTACTAGCTATTGAGTGGGCCTCCCACAGCTTCATGAATGTTAGCAGAAGTGTGGGGACTCCTGGGTTGGAGAAAAAGGAAAGCTTATCAGCCATAGCACTAGCAGAAGTCAAAGCTGAGCTTTTTTTTTTTTTTTTGCTTATTCCCTGAGTTCTGGTTTCCATAGGGTGAAATAAAGAGGGTCAGATGACACCTGCTTCTTCAGTACATTTTGTTATAAGAGAGAAGCCTAGAGTTTAGGAGAGCCAGAGCCAAATATTTCATAATGAGAAGCCAACCTGCCTTATTTTCTGAGAAGGAGATATCTTTGTTATACTGGACACTAAATAAACTTCTTATTTATACCACAGAAAGATACTCTCTCTAATTTTGGGGTTGTTTGCTATGTATACATCCTTGAAAAGATTTTCTCATGCATATAGAGTCAATATATTTACTCAAGAGAGGTCTTAAAACACAACAGATCTGTAGAGTTGTTTCCTAACCCAGTCCAGAGCTCTTCTCACTATAATTCTAAAAATTTTGTCTTCTACCAGCTAACTTCTTGCTAGATGCATTACACTTTTTTTTTGTAATTTTCAAATAAAATTTTGTGTATTTTCTTTGTATAACATAATTGATACAAGACAGGCACTGATGATTATGCCCATTTTGCAGGTGAGAGAAATGTGGCAAGTTGATATATATATACACATATACTTCTGTATATGTGTGAAGTATATATATACATACATATACATAAGTATATGTGCATATATATATCAACATATATATAAGTTTTATTTATATATAAAACTTCCCAAGATCTAATAAATATCTGACAGTGAAAATATATCCAGGGTTTTCTGGCTACTAATTTGTTCTTCATATTCCTGGCTATTTTCATATAGAGAACAAGCAACTATCTGATTCCTGGGTTCTTCATAGTAGTGATCTGAAGTGAGACAGAATGGAAGAGATCTCTTAATAGACTCACTACTGAGTATAAATTAGATATTTCTAGACTAGGAAACATGATGCAAGTACATCTATGTACAGTAGAATAATCCAAATCAGGAAACTTTTTAACAAAAGAGCTGGATAGAACCCAATTTAAAAGGCAGTCACACAAACAGAGCCAGATAATAGAAATAGTAATTACTGCTGCAAATACAGGTTGCTTTCTATCTAAGAGCAGTTTTTAGAACACTGAATTAATAACCATTTCAGATACACACCTCCACACTTGTAATGACCATTGCTACTAGTACCATCTTCACACAAGAAGCAAAAATACAAATTCATTAAAAAGTTAACTTAAGCCATAACAAAAGTGAGATTGGAGTTCAGAAGTAAAAAGTTCAGCTGGTGCATTTGCACAGACTATTTTATTTGCATAAAGGGAAGTGAACACCTTGTCTGCCTATTGCTCCCATGACACACACACACACACACACACACACACACACACACACACGTGCACACAAATATGCAATCTTTGAAAGTCCATCAGTCCTGAGGAAAATTATGACTTCTCGTAAAGGGAGAAGATTAGAGTATCCCAGTATAGTAGCAAGTAGTAGGTTACATTGTTTAATGCAAGTATCTAATTGAGGAGGGATACAAGCTAGTGATTTATTTTACCCAGATATAGAGGTGTTGTCCAGAATGGGATGATTTAGGAAAACATATATTGGCCATAGTCTTAGGAAAAAAAGCAAATTACTAATCTTCCAATTCCATTGCCCAGGTGCATTCTTCTAGTAGTAAGAAGGGGAACTTCACAATATTAATCTGGAGAATGTAGGTCAGTTAGAATATTACTATACCCATAATTAAAAAAAAGAATATTACTATACCCACAATTATAAGGAAAGTAGCTGTAGTAGATTTTAAAAATTCAAAGAGTTTTCTTATACATCTACTAATAATGGGTCCAAAATTCTGTTAGTAACAGATTTAAAGAGACTTATTTTTTGTGGTGATTAAATCCAGTAGGCTTACTTGTTTTATAAATAATATCTTGCCAAAGAGTCAGACATGACTGACTGACTGAACTGAGACATAATCATAATAATGCTCACTGTCAAAAGCATAAAAGTTTTGAGATTTTGCTTTCCTTGTAAGCTAAGTGATTATTCTGTCATAGTGTCATGAATCCTGGTAGAAGACATGAGACTCTTTGGTTTGAATTCAAGAATGGTTTGTTACTCATGGTAATAACAGCAGCTGGATTATCAACATTTTTATGCTGGTTCTCTAAGTCCCAATTCTCACATAGCAATGCAAAACTGTCCTAATGACCCTTATACACAGTATGTTGTACTCTGGGAGAGGATCCCTGCTTTTAGGTAACCTGAATCTTTTGTAATAGGCTATAAACATGCTTGCTTCTTTTGTTCTGGAAGAAGACATTATCTTTATTATATGGGATAGTAAGTTTTACTATCTCTTGCTCTGGAGGAAGGAACTATATATTCCAAAACTCCTTTACATAAATAGCCTTGAAACATAATTCAGAACAAGGGATGTTGCCTTATTTGCAAGATAGACAAGAACTGGGAGACCCATGGAAAACTGTCTCCTAAAGTGTATACTTCATAGATTTCTGAGGATTGAGTTTACATGTGTATGTGTATGTTTTAAGATTTCATATATATTAAACATACAATAGTATTATAATTATTATTATTTTCAAGTTTATTCCATAGATATTAGAAAACTAAGATCATGGCATCTGGTCCCATCACTTCATGGGAAATAGATGGGGAAACAGTGGAAACAGTGATATACTTTATTCTGGGGGGGCTCCAAAATCACTGCAGATAGTGATTGCAGCCATGGAATTAAAAGACACTTACTCCTTGGAAGGAAAGTTATGACCAACCTAGATAGCATATTCAAAAGCAGAGACATTACTTTGCAAACAAAGGTCCGTCTAGTCAAGGCTATGGTTTTTCCAGTGATCATGTATGGATGTGAGAGAAAGCTGAGTGACGAAGAATTGGCAGAAGACTCTTGCAAGTCCCTTGGACTGCAAGGAGATCCAACCAGTCCATTCTGAAGGAGATCAGCCCTGGGATTTCTTTGGAAGGAATGATGCTAAAGCTGAAACTCCAATACTTTGGCCACCTCATGAGAAGAATTGACTCACTGCAAAAGACTCTGATGCTAGGAGGGATTGGGGGCAGGAGGAAAAGGGGATGACAGAGAATGAGATGGCTGGATGGCATCACCGACTCGATGGATGTGAGTTTGAGTGAACTCTGGGAGTTGGTGATGGACAGGGAGGCCTGGCATGCTGCAATTCATGGGGTCACAAAAAGTCGGACACTACTGAGTGACTGAAATGAACTGAACTGAATTCTGAATTTCTCTATAATACAGAGAAATCTGATGGGTATTTAAGATAAAATATAAAAATTTCACTCAAAATTGTAAACTCAGGTTTCATTCAAATAACTGCATACACAAAAAAATTTAGAATTCATTGGTATATATTTCAAGTGTGATGCCTAGTCTTTGTTGGCCTATGCATAAATCTTTCCTTAAGATTTGCTTAAGGAAAATATATTTAATTTGAGATTTGAAACATGAAAAGAACTAGGCAGATGATTTAGGGAATGGGGAATGCTATAAGTACAGAAATCAAAAGTTTCTGAAGTTGGAAGAAACAATAGGAAGCTTGAAAAATAAAAGCAGACGAGTATAGCTTCAGTGCACTGCTGCTGCCGCTAAGCTGCTTCAATCATGTCTGACTCTGTGCGACCCCGTTGACAGCAGCCCAGCAGGCTCCCCCGTCCCTGGGATTTTCCAGGCAAGAGTACTGGAGTGGGGTCCCATTGCCTTCTCCAAACTTCAGTGTAGGAACATGTAAAAGAGAGGTAGATTATAAGGCAAGGCCTTTTTGATCATTCTAGTATTTTGGTATTGATTCTGTGGGCACTGTATTGATATAAGCAAGAAAAGGCTCAATTTTTGTCCCATGTCAAATAACTAGGATTGCAACTCAGCAAACTGTATTCAATCAATCAGTGTTCTCTATTCTCCATAGAAAACTGAGTGTATAACAAGCACTGACAACTGAAGTAACTATGTTCTCCATGAATAATTTTAACACAATTTTAAGACAGATGTAAAACCAAGAAAATTGGGGAGAAGAAAACTGTAAAGTTCTGATTATTTCCTGTGACTTTATATGAATTTTGTCATAAAAAATAGAAGTTATGTTTTCTACTTGGAAATTCTAAAATATTTGCAAGCAAAAAGGTGAAGACTTTATTTTGTGGAGGAAAATGAGTTTTATCAACTGAGTTTCCCTTTTAAAACTTTAGCTGAGCAGTTAAAGAACCATATAAATTGCAAGTAGCCTAGCTGAGCAGATCATTATTAGAGTTAGGGCTTTGAAACATTTGCTGGCTAGAGTAACTGTCAAACAGTCTGAATTTTGAATTTGTTTCAAAGTCTCTAGAAGTCAAGGGAATTTTATTATTTAAATTTGGGTCCACACTGCCCTCTACCCTACCCCATTCCCTAAAATTTAACACCCTATAGTAACAGTTAGCAGGGAGTATAGAAGAGGAATACATAATTTAATTAAGTAACTGTGTTTATAATAATTTGAATGTAAAGAATGTAATCCCCTCAAGGTAAAATTTGGAACTTTGTGGGTGTTATGTAACATTTTAAGAATTAGGTTAACATAATCTTAATTCACAGAAACATAATTAAAAAATAAACTTTGTTCATACTTGAATTATTTAACCAGCTATAACAAGAACCTCATGACTACTGGTCAACTCTTTTCTGTATACTCCTGCCACCATAACCAAAACTGATATGAAGATTAAAGAAAGATAAGCAATAAGAGAAAACCATGATATAAAAAACTTTTCCAACTTCATCCACATTTAAAATGTATTATGCATATCAGTATTGCCCATGATGGTCTTGTAAAGGTTCTCTGTAGAATGACAACAAACTTTACAATGTACAGATACAGTTTCCTGAATGAATATCCTGTGAAATTTGCTCAAAATTTTCAAGTTTTAAATCGATGTCTCTGATACTTTCTTCAGCACAATGAAGCTATCAGTACTGTTTTCATCTGGAAAGTGAAAAGACTAAACTCCCTTTCCTTTAGAGTGCATAGTGCAATGTTTAAAAGCATGAATATATGGACTGTGCCCCTTAGTATATTTATTAAGAGAAAATTACTGGTATGGACCACAGAGAAATCATGGTTTGTTATGCATTCTCATTCAGGTAACCTAATTTTCCACAAGTATCTCCTAAAATCTTAAGCTACTAGAGAGTTCCCTAAGCTAGTTTTCATTGTGATGTTTCTATTTGTATTCTCCATTCATATTTTGTTGAAAGGGCCAAGAGCTTAGAATGTATAGAACACAAGAAGAAGTAAATATCCTCAGAATTTATGTACATCATGGTGACCAAAATTATTAATACTTTACTGTATAGTTGAAAGTTGGTAAGAAAGTATATCTTAGAAATTCTTAATACAAAACCAAAAATTAAAAAAAAAAAATGATTACTATGGAAGGTGATGGATGCATTAACTACACATATTGTGGTAATCATTTTACTATATATACATATATAAAATCACTCATTTCATACCTTAAATTTCCATAGTTGTATGTCAGTTGTATCTCAATAAAATTGGAAGAACAAAAAATGAAAACAAAACAGCCCCATGCAGAATGCTAACCAACACATATGGGAAGCAGTTTTTCTTATACTTTTCTATTGGGTTTAACCAGCAGAGAATTAGATGTCAAATTCTGCATTTAAAAAACAACACATTTTTCTAGACAAGAAGATTACACACCTACCAGTTTAAAAAAAAAAAAAAAGGAAATGCTAAAAAAACAAGCTGATCATATATAAAACATTCAAATATTTCTATAGTTTATGTTAAGACACTGATATTGATATGCATATGAAATACGGGTGTATCATTATATGTATATGGAAACATATATGTATTTTTATGTGTGGTCTTTGGGGCTTCCTAAGTGACACAGTGGTAAATCCGCCTATAAATACAGGAGACGCAGGAGACAAGGATTCCATCCCTGGATTGTGAAGATTCCCTGGAGTAAGAAATGGCAACCAACTCCAGTATTCTTGCCTGGAAAATCCCATGGACAGAGGAGCCTGGTGGGCTACAACTAAGTGACTGAGCACATACAACGTGATTCATACAGTGTATGTGTATTTAACTACTCTGTCTATGCAAATTACAAATAAGATTCAGTTCAGTTCAGTTGCTCAGTTGTGTCTGACATTTGCAACCCCATGGACTACAGCACACCAGACTTCCCTGTCCAACACCAACTCTTGGAGCTTACTCAAACTCATGTCCGTTGAATTGGTAATGCTATCCAATCATTTCATCCTCTGTTGTCCTTTTCTCCTCCTGCCTTCAATCTTTCCCAGCATCAGGGTCTTTTCAAATGAGTCAGTTCTTCACATCAGGTGACCAAAATATTGGAGTTTCAGTTTCAGCATCAGTCCTTCCAATGACTATTCAGGATGGATGTCTTTTAGGATTGACTGGTTTGATCTCCTTCCAGTCCAAGCTACTCTCAATAGTCTTCTCCAATACCACAGTTCAAAAGCATCAATTTTTCGGTGCCCTGCTTTCTTTATACTCCGATTCTCACATCAATAAATGACTACTGTAAAAATTATAGCTTTGACTAGACAGACTTCTCTTGGTAAAGTAATATCTCTGCTTTTTAATATGCTATCTAGATTGGTCACAGTTTTTCTTCCAAGGAGTAAGTATCTTTTAATTTCATGGTTGCAGTCACCATCTGCAGTGATTTTGGAGCCCCCAAAATAAAGTTTCTCACTGTTTCCATTATTTCCCCATCTATTTGCCATGAAGTGATGGGACCACGTGCTATGATCTTAGTTTTCTGAATGTTGAGTTTTAAGCCAACTTTTTCTCTCTCCTGTTTCACTTTCATCAAGAAGTTCTTTAGGGCTTTCCTTGTGGCTCAGCTGGTTAAGAATTTGCCCAGAATGCAGGAAACCTGGGTTTGATCCCTGCAGTAGGAAGATCACCTGGAGAAGGGAAACACTACACACTCTAGAATTCTGGCCTGGAGAATTCCATGGACTATATAGTCCATGGGGTTGTGAATAGTCGAACACAACTGAGTGACTTTCACTTTCACTTTAGTTCTCCACTTTCTGCCATGACGGTGGTGTCATCTGCATATCTGAGGTTATTGACATTTCTCCTGGTAATGTTAATTCCAGCTTGTGCTTCATCCAGCCCAGCATTTCACATGATGTTTTCTGCTATATGAGTTGAATAAGCAAGGTAACAATATACACCCTTGATGTACACCTTTCTCAATTTGGAAACATTCTGGTTCCATGATTATGCCTCAGTTCAGTTCAGTTCATTTCAATCACTCAGTCGTGTCTGACTCTTTGCGACCCCATGAATTGCAGCATGCCAGGCCTCCCTGTCCATCACCAACTCCAGGAGTTCACCCAAAATCATGTCCATTGCGTTGGTGATGCCTTCCAGCCATCTCATCCTCTGTCGTCCCCTTCTCCTCCTGCCCCCAAACCCTCCCAGCATCAAAGTCTTTTCCAATGAGTCAACTCTTTGCATGAGGTGGCCAAAGTACTGGAGTTTCAGCTTCAGCATCATTCCTTCCAAAGAACACCCAGGACTGATCTCCTTTAGGATGGACTGGTTGGATCTCCTTGCAGCCCAAGGGACTCTCAAGAGTCTTCTCCAACACCACAGTTCAAAAGCATCAATTCTTCAGTGCTCAGCTTTCCTCACAGTCCAAATTTCACATCCATATATGACTACTGGAAAAACCATAGCCTTGACTAGATGGACCTTTGTTGGCAAAGTAGTGTCTCTGCTTTTGAATATGCTATCTAGGTTGGCCATAACTTTTCTTCCGAGGAATAAGCATATTTTAATTTCATGGCTGCAATCACCATCTTCAGTGATTTTGAAGCGCCAAAAAATAAAGTCTGACACTTTCCACTGTTTCCCCATCTATTTCCCATGAAGTGATGGGACCAGATGCCATGATCTTAGTTTTCTGAATGTTGACTTTTAAGCCAACTTGTTCACTCTCCACTTTCACTTTCATCAAGAGGCTTTTTAGTTCCTCTTCACTTTCTGCCATAAGGCTGGTGTCATCTGCATACCTGAGGTTATTGATATTTCTCCCAGCAATCTTGATTCCATCTTGTGCTTCTTCCAGTCTTGCATTTCTCATGATGTACTCTGCATATAAGTTAAATAAGCAGGATGACAATATACAGCCTTGACGTACTCTTTTTCCTATTTGGAACCAGTCTGTTGTTCCATGTCCAGTTCTAACTGTTGCTTCCTGACCTGCATACAGATTTCTCAAGAGACAGATCAGGTGGTCTGGTATTCCCATCTCTTTCAGAATTTTCCACACTTTATTGTGATCCATACAGTGAAAGGCTTTGGCATAGTCAATAAAGCAGAAATGGATGTTTTTCTGGAACTCTCTTGCTTTTTCCATGATCCAGTGGATGTTGGCAATTTGATCTCTGGTTCCTCTGCCTTTTCTAAAACCAGATTGAACATCTGGAAGTTCATGGTTCATGTATTGCTGAAGCCTGGTTTGGAGAATTTTGACATTACTTTACTAGCATGTGAGATGAGTTCAATTGTGTGGTAGTTTGACCATTCTTTGGCATTGCCTTTTTTTGGAATTGGAATGAAAACTGATATTTTCCAGTCCTGTAGTCACTGCTGAGTTTTCCAAATTTGTGGCATATTGAGTGCAGCACTTTCACAGCATCATTTTTCAGGATTTGAAATAGCTCAGCTGGAATTTCATCACCTCCACTAGCTTTGTTCATAGTGATGCTTTCTAAGGCCCACTTGACTTCACATTCCAGAATGTCTGGCTCTATGTGAGTGATCACATGATCACATGATCATGGTTGTGAAGCTCTTTTTTGTACAATTTTTCTGTATATTCTTGACACCTCTTCTTAATATCTTCTGCTTCTGTTAGGTCGGTACCATTTCTGTCCTTTATTGAGCCCATTTTTGCATGACATGTTCCCTTGATATCTCTAATTTTCATGAAGAGATGTCTAGTCTTTCCCATTCTCTTGTTTTCCTCTATTTCTTTGCATTCATCACCGAGGAAGGCTTTCTTATCTCTCCTTGCTTTTCTTTGGAACACTGTATTCATATGCTTATATTTTTCCTTTTCTCCTTTGCTTTTGGCTTCTCTTTTTTTTACAGCTATTTGTAAGGGCTCCCCAGACAGCCATTTTGCTTTTTTGCATTTCTTTTCCATGGGAATAGATTTAAAGGACTAGATCTGATAGGTAGAGTGCCTGATTATGCCTACTTGACAATAAAATGATCTGAAGCACAGTGAGGTATCATGAAAAGACAATTTATCCTATATTGTGTCAGCTTCATTATATGTAATCAAAAGGGCTAGGACTTAGATTTTTTATTTTTAGTTAACCCCATTGTAGAGCCATGTTAAGTATACTACACTAGAGTAACAATTTGTCAGAATATCCATTCATATTAGTATAGTCATCCCCCCATTATTAAGGTTAAGATACCAAATTATTATTCAACCGGATCAGGGTATATGAAATATATTATGTAAATAATATATTTGATACTTGTTTTTATTTATATGTAATAAATTGTATATTATAAGTAAATTGAATATCATTGACTTTTATTGAGGGTTTTTGGTTCCAATACTTAGGAATTTTAATAAATATAATACTCCTAATTAAAGCAGTGGCTTTAATTGTTAAGTAATTTATTCATAAACTTCTCAGATAATTGCCATGCAAAAACCCATTATAAATGAATATTAATTAAGTAGTATTTTAACCATAAAATATAGAAGTATTTTGTTATCATAATTTTTATAAGATATTTTGTTACTGATTAAGCAGTGTATCATTGTTTGGGCGTACTGCTGAACTGTTGTCACAGATGAATCTAAATACCTGATAAATAAATAAATGAATAAAGATGGATATATTATTGCAACACGGAGGCAGTAATTTCATCTAAATACACAGCTGACCCTTGAACACTGTTGAGATTGGGGCACCAACCCTGCTCAGTAGAATATTTGCATATAACTTTATAGTTAGCCTTCCATATCTGATATTTTGCATCTGCATATTTAACCACTACAGATGGTGTAGTACATATTTACTGAAAAAAATCACATGTACGTGGACTCATGCAATTCAAACCCTCATTGTCCAAGGGTCAGCTGTACTTCATACTATTGTAGAAGTCTTCTAGATCATGAGCTCTGATTTTGAGTCTAGGATGGTCATTTTATGTCCCACAGAGAGTGGGACCTTGGCATTTTGAGTCATAAGTGATGGGAAGAGGGCTGACAGAGGTTTACCAAATTATCTAGCTTGAGTAAATACTTAACCACCTAGATACATAATAAATAAAAATATTTTGGCCTAGTAGAACACAGGAACGTATTACAATCCTGTGAAAACCACTTGAACCAGCAGATCACAGCAGGTTTTGATACTGGGCACCACACAGTGGTCAGAATAGGACATTTTAGTCAATCTTGGCAAAGTTAATGCTAGCAGGAAAAAATGTAGCTATCTGCTTATATGTTATAACTGGTGTTTCAGTCTGAGTCCTTAAAGTTTCCATTATACAGCAGAAAATTTTTGTGCTGTTTGCCATTAAATGCAATACAAATTCTGGCACACAATAGGAGCTAAATTAGTACTTTTGGAATTAATGAATAAATAAATTAATACATAGATGTGCATGACTCTGTTGTCTTTTGAAACACCCAATAAAATATGCTAAATGTTTTATATCACTTTATTACTCGACTATCTAATAAACATGAGCTTCCCAGCTGATGCTTGTGATAAAGAATCTGCCTGCCAATACAGGAGACTCAAGAGTTGTGTCTTTGACCTGTAGGTCAGGAAGATCCCCTTTAGTTGGGAAGGGTAACCACTCCAGTAATTTTGCCTAGAGAATTCCATAGTCAGAGGAACCTGGCAGGCTATAGTTTATCGAGTCACAAAGAATTGGACATGACTGAGCGACTAAGTACATCTAATAAACATAATAGCAATAAAGTATTAAAGGATTAAGACAATAGGGCAAGCAACATTTGATGAGTAAAAATTAAGTTGAGAATTCAAAGGATAGCTCATGACAACTGGATATCTTAATAGAGAGACATTAAAATGTTAGAGTAAAGGGTAAACACTTATAGACAAAATACCACAGCTTTCAACCACATCTTTAAAAATTGAACACATCTACAGATCTTCCTTGTAGCTCAAACAGTAAAGAATCTGCAGTGCAGGAGACCCAGGTTCGATCTCTGGGTTGGGACGATCCTCTGGAGAAGAGAATGGCAATCCACTCCATTCTCCACTGGAGAATGGACAGAGGAACCTGGCGGGCTATAGTCCCTGGGGTTGTGAAGAGTCAGACACGACTGAGCAACTAACACTACTACTACTACAAAATCATGAAAACATTTTTTCATTATTTCTGATGTTCTACTTTGTTCCCATGTGAAGGAGGAGGGGGAATGGAGAGAGGGCAGATGAGTTGGGGAGTGGGGGTGGGGGTAGAGATCATGTTAGTTAGGGGAAACAAAGACAAAAATAAGTCTCCAGTGTTTAAGGAAATGTTGAATAAATAATTGCCTTTGCTGTATCTCATATAAAAACACTAAAAATAAAATCCTTATGTGCAAATTTTTATTTGTGTGTTTGTAGACTGAAATATAAATAGAAAAAATAACATGCATAAATTTCCAAATGTTCCCAGCATTTTCTGTAACATCATTGTCAGCAATATTTTAAATATTCATTCAGTACAATTATCTGGCAGTAAATTTTCCAACCAAATAATTTAGACTTGATCAGTATACATATTCACACATATGTACACATGGAGATAAACAGATAAATAAATTCATAGATATATAGATAGAGAATTTTAAGTGTGTAATATCACCCAATGACTAAGAAAATCTTCTGGAATTTTTTCCCATTAGAACAATTCTTCTGAAAAGCTTATTTAAATTCCCTAAACTTTACCATTACATCCTAACACAATTTTTAGGATTAATTATTAGTTTTAATTTACAGTAAGTATATTTTAGAAGCAGAGACACATTATCTCAATTAAGATATGTTTAAAATAGAAATGTGTTTATATATATATTAATATATTTTAGTCACTAGACTACAGTTTTCCTATTTCCTTCCCTCACTGCTTATCATGCATGCTCTAAGCATTCTAACATGACTTTATTGTCTCAGAAAGTAATAAAATTAGCCAATGCTGTAACTAAATTCTGCTTATAGAATTTCAACTTCCTCCTCATTACTTTACAGCAATGTTTTATTATCTCCTTTTCACTAACTTGAAAATGCATCTTTCACTGTAGGAATTCCAGAGCTTTGTTTGGACTTCATTTTTTGCTTGTTTTCTCATTCAGTCTTCCCTTGGTATCCATGGGCCATTTAGTTTCAGGAACCCTTATACATCACACTCAGCAGATGTCTAATACTTTTACGTAAAATGGCCTAGTACAGTCAGCTCCCTTTATTCACAAATTCTGCATATCCACAACTATATTATCTGTGTCTTTGTTTCCCTCTGTATTGGCTCCTTACTCAACAATGACTCATTTGTTCGAGTATCTTCTGTATTCAGAACAACACACTTTCTTCAGTCAAAACTCTTAATATCACTCAAGTTGTAATCTGACGTTTCCTTCTTGTGTCACCCCTTCATTTCCCTGTCACATTTTTCAAGGGAAACCTATATTTGTCTCTGTAACCTCACTGTAGACTTATTCTAAATATTTTGCAATGAGAATTTTTTCTTCTTTCACTTCAATAAAGTTGTTTTTTTATCAAAATTTCCAATGGCTGATAAATATCTTTTTATCCCCCATTTCTTTAACTTGCCAGATCTCCCTCTGTATGATTTCAATTTAGTGATGACCTATTACCTTCCTCTCAACCTTTTTCTTTGAAACTTTAGTTCAACTGACAGTTAATATTATTATTTGATTATTCTTTTTTTATTTGATTATTCTTTATTCAATGTTTTGCAAATTCTTATTTTTTGTTTCTGCCCTCTACATGTGTGTAATCTTAAGTCTATTCTTGGTCATGGTTCATTACCTTTCTACAGTTTATTCCTTGGTTATCTAATCTACTCTACCACCTTCAACTAACAGTTTTACATGGGTAGATGAAAAATATTTTCCTTGATCTGCCTTTTTTTGTTTATATATATATATATATAAAACTTTAACCATTTTCTTCCCATTTATGCAATAATCTCAAATGAATTTGTCAAATTTCCAAAACCAAAGTATATTTGTTTTTGGACAAATGGAGTGCTGGTTTAAAATTGTATAATCACTTTTAACACTTGTTATCCTTTGTTAGGATCTGCTAATTGAGCTCTCATAGAATTTTCACTGACAGTCTTCTTTTGCTTTTCCTTGTAGTAGCCTGAGCATAGGTTCTTATTACTGTACTTAAACTGGAGTCCACTTGACTATATTATGGTTAGTATTCTCAGTAGTCTCTTTTCCTATTCATTCTTTCTAGGAAACATTTAGTAGTCTTTGCAGTTATTTCCATCTTTCCCCTTGTGATTGCCTTGAAGTCAAGAATCATATCAGTTTTTTGTGTTTCTCTCATAACTGTCTCATATATAAGAATATATAATTTTATTGTTGCTGTCACTGAATAAAATAATTAGCCAATCAACCTCTGGACTCAAAGACCTCACAGAAATCCAGAAATATGTGTTTTTTTCTGCTTCAAATCCTGCATAATACAGATTAATGTTAAGTGATACAGTTAGGGATTTAGGCTGTCCACAATCTGCAGTTCTTATTCATCTTATTCTCTCTCACTACTCTCTTATTTCAGTGAAAGCCTGATATTTGGCTGATATGTACATTTTCCTAAGCTTTCTTCCTAAGCCTGTGTTTTGTAATACTCATACTTCTATGTTTCTCTTTAAAATTTTTCCTTGCAATTTTATGTCATACCTACTTTTAAGTTTAGTTCAAACACCACTTCCTGTTGACCCCATTTCTAATCACTCACTTTGGCAGAGATATTTCTTTTGATACTCTTAAAGAGGATAAGACTTCTAGCTCTTATCTACACTTGTAACATATAACCTTATTTTTAATTATTTATATACCTATATAAAGGTTGGATGGTTGAATGACATCACCGACTCAATGGACATGAGCTTGGGTAAACTCTGGGAGTCAGTGATGGACAGGGAGGCCTGCCGTGCTGTAGTCCATGGGGTTGCTAAGAGTTGGACATGACTGAGCAACTGAACTGAACTGAACTGATTCATTGGAAGGACTAATATTGAAGCTAAAGCTCCAATACTTTGGCTAGCTGATGCAAACAGCTGACTCATTGGAAAAGACCCTGATGCTGGGAAAGATTGAGGGCAGGAGGAGAAGAGGGCAACAGAGGATGAGATGGTTGGATGGCATCACCGACTCAATGGACATGAGTTTGATCAAACTCTGGGAGATAGTAGTGAAGGACAGGGAAGTCTGGAGTGCTGCAGTCCACGGAGTTGCAAGGAGTTGGATACAACTTAGTGACTGAACAACAATAACAATACTTACATAATTATATACTTATACTCAAGTCACCAACTCAATGGACATGAGCAAAATCTGGAGATAGTGAAAGACAGGAAGCCTGGTGTGCTGTAGTTCATGGGGTCACAAAGATCTGGACACATCTTAGTGACTGAACAACCTGCTGATCTCTACCATTGGTCACAAGTGATGAATGAATGAATGAGAGTGAGGTTTAGTAAAAATGAAACTGCATATATCTGAAGAAAACAGCAAATGATCTATGTTGATAGAAAATTAGTTGCATATTTTTAAAATGTTTTTTTATTAAAGGTCTAAAAACTTTTCTAGTGTTAAAGAAGAGCATGTTATTCATTGTATACATAATATCATATAAGATATACTAGTGTGATGAGCCCAAGTAGACTCTTATTCCAAGCTGTAATGTTAACATAATAGGAATAACCTTGTGCTAAAAACCCACAAAGTAAGTTTCAATGACATATTCATAGTGCTGTCTATTATTTGGAAAACCTGGGAAACTGAAAGAATGATTTGTAACTTTCTAGTTGCTACAACTCTAGGAATAAAAGAAAAGGATGTTCCACTTTGATCTTATGAGAGAAAAGATTCTCCTTTATGTAAGTGATCAGCACTCCAGAGGCCCCCTTCTGTGTTTCTGTGCATAGCACATTTATGTGTTAGCAGTTTGGCATTAAAAGATGTTGGCATCTCTGTGTTACATGCAATTTTAACAAGCTGGTGTGAGGACCTCAAAGTCTTGCTCAACATCATCTTCTACTTCAAGCCTTTAAGTAACTCGTCACTATAACTTCAAATTTCATCAGTGATTAAAAATAAAATACAAAAAAAAAAAGCATACAACTCACCTTTCTCTTCTTACTATATTCTACTTTTTTACTTATCATTGATTTGTGAAAGTGAAAGTCACTGAATTGTGTCTGACTCTTTGTGACCCCATGAACTATTCAGTCCATGTAATTCTCCAGGCCAGAATACTGGAGTAGGTTGCCTTTCCCTTCTCCAGGGGATCTTCCCAACCCAGGGATCAAACCCAGGTCTCCCACATTGCAGGCAGATTCTTTACCAACTGAGCTATCAGGTAAACTCTATCATCCATTAAGATTGGCATAAGAGAAATGCTCTGAAAAGCTATTACCTTTTCAAAAATTTGTCTAAAATATCTTCAATTGATTTGAATGGTCTGAAATCACAATTATTGTCTTTATTTATGTTTCTTTGTCATAGTTATGAACCATATTTCTTTGGTGCGTGCTAAGTCCTTTCAGTCATGTCCAACTATTTGCGACCCTATGGGCCATAGCCCACTAGGCTCTCCTGTCCATGGGATTCTCCAGGCAAGAATACTGGAGTGGATTACCATTTCCTCCTCCAGCAGATCCCCCCAACCCAGGGATGGAACTGATTTCTTACCTCTCCTGCATTGGCAGGCAGGTTCTTTACCACTAGTGCCACCTTTGGTAAAAGGCAGCTAATACATTTTCATTGTAATCCAGAGAGATTAGGACACTTATTGTTTCTGAAACATTGAAAAGATACAATTTTGCTATCTGTGAACACCTTACAGTGATCTCTGTTGCTATGACATAGGTGATTTGGAGCAAGGCCTAAGAAAAGCTACTAACTCATTTCTCCTAAGGCCATCAAAATGCTTGTCAACAGGAAATGTTGAGACTTGATTAGACTAGTGTTACTATATTCCCATAACATTATTTTTCTGAGCCTCCTTTTCTTCATCTGCAAAAAAATAAAGCTAAAAATACCTACACATGAGAATTTTTTAAAGACTAAATGATGCACGATATGCAAAAGTACTCAGCCTGAAACAGTAATTCAAAAATGTTTATTCTCCTCTCCCTTTCTTCATATTTGTTCATGCATATGTGAATAAACCCCAGTCTAGAAACAATTTAAAAATTTTAAAGGTCCAATGCTAACTGGAGTAAGAATTTTATGCCAATTTGCTTACAAACAGATGTGAATAAACAGTAGCTGAAAAAAATGAAAAATAATATGCTTTAATCTTTCAGTTCAGTTCAGTTGCTCAGTCATGTCTGCTCTTTGTGACCCCATAAACTGCAGCACACCAGGCCTCCCTGTCCATCAACAATTCCTGGAGCCTACTCAAACTCATGTCCATTGAGCCAGTGATGCCATCCAACCATCTCATCCTCTGTCATCCCCTTCTCCTCCTGCCCTCAATCTTTCCCATCAGCAGGGTCTTTTCAAATGAGTCAGCTATTTGCACCAGGTGGCCAAAGTATAGGAGTTTCAGATTCAACATCAGTCCTTCCAATGAACACTCAGGACTGATCTCCTATAGGATGGACTGGATGGATCTCCTCGCAGTCCAAAGGACTCTCAAGAGTCTTCTCCACACCACAGTTCAAAAGCACCAATTCTTCAGCGCTAAGTTTTCTTAATAGTCCAACTCTTACATCCATACATGACTACTGGAAAAACCATAGCCTTGACTAGACAGACCTTTGTTGGCAAAGTAATATCTCTGCTTTTTAATATGCTGTCTATGTTGGTCACAACTTTCCTTCCAAGGAGTGTCTTTTAATTTCATGGCTGCAATCACCTTCTGCAGCAATTTTGGAGCCCAGAAAAATAAAGTCAGCCACTGTTTCCACTGTTTCCCCGTCTATCTGCCATGAAGTGATGGGACCAGATGCCATGATCTTAGTTTTCTGAATACTGTGCTCTAACCCAACTTTTTCACTCTCCTCTTTCACTTTCATCAAGAGGCTTTTTAGTTCCTCTTCACTTTCTGCCATAAGGGTGGTGTTATCTGCATATCTGAGGTTATTGGTATTTCTCCCGGCAATCTTGATTTCAGCTTGTGCTTCCTCCAGCCCAGGGTTTCTCGTTATGTACACTGCATAGAAGTTAAATAAGCAGGGTGACAATATACAGCCTTGACATACTCCTTTTCCTATTTGGAACCAGTCTGTTGTTCCATATCCAGTTCTAACTGTTGCTTCTTGACCTGCATAGAGGTTTCTCAAGAGGCAGATCAGGTGGTCTGGTATCCCCATCTCTTTCAGAATTTTCCACACTTTATTGTGATCCACACAGTCAAAAGCTTTGGCATAGTCAATAAAGCAGAAATGGATGTTTTTCTGGAACTCTCTTGCTTTTTGCATGATCCAGTGGATGTTGGCAATTTGATCTCTGGTTCCTCTGCCTTTTCTAAAACCAGTTTCAACATCTGGAAGTTCATCGTTCATGTATTGCTAACGTCTGGCTTGGAGAATTTGAGCATTACTTTACTAGTGTGTGAGATGAGTGCAACTGTACAATAGTTTGAGCATTCTTTGGCATTGCCTTTCTTAGGGATTGGAATTAAAACTGTCCTTTTCCAGTCGTGTGACCACTGTGGAGTTTTCCAAACTTTCTGGCAATTTGAGTGCAGCACTTTCACAGCATCATCTTTCAGGATTTGAAATAGCTCAACTGGAATTCCATCACCTCCACTAGCTTTGTTTGTAGTGATACTTCCCTAAGGCCCACTTGACTTCACATTCCAGGATGTCTGGCTCTAAATGAGTCATCACACCGTCAGGATTATCTGGGTTGTGAAGATCTTTTTTGTACAATTCTTCTGTGTATTCTTGCCACCTCTTCCTAGAGCTGACTCTAAGAGAAGAGCTGATTCATTTGAAAAGACCTGATGCTGGGAAAGTTTGAGGGCAGGAGGAGAAGGGAATGACAGAGGATGAGATGATTAGATGGCATCACCGACTCAATGGACTTGAGTTTCAGTAAACTCTGGGAGTTGGTGATGGACAGGGATGCCTGTCATGCTGTGATTCATGGGGTCGCAAAGAGTCAGACATGACTAAGCAACTAAACTGAACTGATCTGCTTGATAGGAAGTTTTCAGTTAAACACATAAAGCAGAATGAAGACCATTTAAAAAGAAAAAAAAAAATAAAGAAAAGCCATTGCAAATATCTCTGAACAAGAAAGAGTGTGATGCAAATGAGTATGATGAAATCAAGGACACTGAGAAGGTCAGTGTGTCATTCAGAGCAATATTGATAAGGACATGTCAAGATATAAGCTCATGGAAGTATGCATATACCAGTTCATGGATAGCTTTATAAATCAAGTTCAACAGTTTGAATTTTATGAGAAGTTATTGGAAATGTCAAAGCATAAAGCACATGACTTGTTTTCCATTTTCCGTCACTGTGACGGCTATTTTGGCAGCTGGTTTCAATAGGGCAGGGGTAAGAAATGGGACATAATTGAAAATTTGAATTATTTCAGTAAGGTGTATAGATGACCTGGAGGGAAGTTGTGAATAATTTAAATTTCTTTCCTATGTGTCCAAGTAAATATGTCCTCCAGAGCTCTGGACCGATTACTTTTTTTCTCTTAGCTGAAGTGACCCCAGGGAACCTTTTCAGGGGCAGTTTAGTCTGCTTCATTTAAAGTTGTCTGATTAGTTCTTGAGGTCAAATTTAGTCTTTAGAAAACAGGTTAGATTCACCATTTATGGGCAAAATCAGTTTGTTTCTCTTATCTTCATTACAGTAAAGTAGCATTTCCATAGGTGCTGTGGCCACCATCAAGTTTTATTACAACCTGCTCTTCGTCTACCATGAAGCCTGGTGATATACTTTAGCATTCCCCTGAGAACTAGTTGGCAAGCTTGGTTGCCCCTAAATATTTTTACTTCTGATAGATAACTGATTTTTGGGGTAAAATTAAATAATTTCTGATTTTCTCATTATTGAAAATATTTCATGGTAAAAGGGAAAATTGGCACCAGGCATATGTTATCAAGTCATCTGATACAATTCCAAGTTTCTATGTTGCTATAGACTGACTTTTCTCCCCTCTAGAATTCATCTGATACAAATCTAAGTTTCTATGTTGCTATAGACTGAATTTTCTCCCCCTAGAATTCATGTTCAAGCCCTAAGCCCCATGTTCAAGCCCTAAGCCCCGATGTTGCTGTTTATGGAGATAGGACCTGTGAGGAAGTAATAAAAATTAAATGAGGTCGTGAAGATGAGACCCTAATTCGATAGGGCTGGTGACCTTAGAAAAGAAAGAGATACGGAGTTGTCTCTCTGTGCCATTTGGAGTTAGTGAAGAAGGCAGCCATCTATAAGTCAGAAAGAGAAGGCTCAACAAAAATTGAAATTGCCTGCACCTTGATCTTGGACTTCCCAGTCTCCAGAAACGTGAGAAAAACATTTCTGTTGTTTAAGTCACCCAGTTTATGATATTTTGTCATGACAATCTGAGCTGTCTAATATTTATTTATTCCTAATAATGAGCAATTTTAATCAACTTTCCATTATACTGGGAAACATTAATAATCAACCTGTGTCTTTATGGTCTCAGAAAAAATAGGCAATCCAAGTTTCTGACAAATTCAATTACCTATATTTTTATTGCTTAACATAATTTATTTAGTCTCTACTTTATATTTTTTAACTAATTAACTTATTTATTTATTTTGGCTGCTCTAGGTCTTCTTGCTATGAGAGAGATTTTTCTGGTTTTGGTAAGTGGGGGCTATTCTTTAATTGCAAGTCACAGGTTTCTTACTGTGCTTGCTTCTCTTGATGCAGCTCATGGGCTCTATGGTGCTTCGGCTTTGGTAGTTGCCACTTGCAGAGCGCGGACTCATTAGTTGTGGCACGCAGGCTTAGTTTCCCCATTGTATGTGGAATCTTCCCTGACCAGGGATTGAACTCATGTCCCCTGAATTAGGAGTAGTATCCTTAACCACTGGGCAATCAGGGAAGTCCTTTACTGTGTTTATAATAATTTTGAAGATATTGAAGGAGTTTTGGGCTTCCCTTGTGGCTTCAACTGGTAAAGAATTCTCCTGCAATGTAGGAGACCTGGGTTCGATCCCTGGGTTGGGAAGATACCGTGGAAAAGGAAAATGCTACCCACTCCAGTATTCTGGCTTGGAGAGTTCCATAGACTTTATAGTCCATGGGGTCACCAAGAGTCAGACATGACTGAGTGACTTTCACGATGAGTTTTAGTGTTAAATTTAGTGTTAAACTCGCTTAAACTATTCTGTTAAACAATACTTTAGAATTTTATATATTTCCCTTTATTTCTAGCTAAAATGTGCCTATTCTATAATATTTTAAAATTTAGTTTCCTCACTAATCTATGCTATTTTCCTCTATTCTTATTTTGTTTATATCATCATGTCATATGAATTTTAATGGGAAAATATTTTTAGTTATTTTCTTTGTGCTCTTGGTGTGATAGATATTTTTCAATAGCATGCTTAATTGTGTCTGACTCTTTGTGACGCTGTGAACTATAGCCCACTAGGCTCCTTTGTCCATGGAATTTTCCCAGAAAGAATACTGCAGCGGGTTGCCATTTCCTATCTTCTGGACTCAGGTATTGAGCCCGCATCTTTTGCATCTCCTACATTGGCAAAGACTCTTTACCAGCTGAGCCATGGTAGAAGCCCAGCTATGTATTTAATGAATGCTATTTTTGTCTGTAAGACTTTAAAATTCAGGGAGCTTAGCTTATAGGTACTTTTATGTTTGTTTTTATTTAAAATATGTTACTCAAGCATTGTTCCTGAGCATAACATTTTTCTTAATGTCTTCAATATAGTTTTTTATTCAGTACTTTTTTCCAAAGGCAGAGGAACCAGGGATGAAATTGCCAATATCCACTGGATCATGGAGCAAGAGAGTTCCAGAAAAACATCTATTTCTGCTTTATTGACTATGCTAAAGCCTTTGACTGCATGGATCACAATAAACTGTGGAAAATTCTGAAAGAGATGGGAATACCAGACCACCTGACCTGCCTCTTGAGAAATCTGTATGCAGGTCAGGAAGCAATAGTTAGAAATGAACATGAAACAACACCCTGGTTTCAAATAGGAAAAGGAGTATGTCAAGGCTGTATATTGTCACCCTGCTTATTTAACTTATATGCAGAGTACATCATGAGAAACACTGGACTGGAAGAAACACAAGCTGGAATCAAGATTGCCGGGAGAAATATCAATAACGTCAGATATGCAGATGACACCACCCTTATGGCAGAAAGTGAAGAGGAACTAAAAAGCCTCTTGATGAAAGTGAAAGAGGAGAGTGAAAAAGTTGGCTTAAAGCTCAATATTCAGAAAATGAAGATCATGGCATCTGGTCCCATCACTTCATGGGAAATAGATGGAGAAACAGTGGAAACAGTGTCAGACTTTATTTTATTGGGCTCCAAAATCACTGCAGATGGTGATTGCAGCCATGAAATTAAAAGACGCTTACTCCTTGGAGGAAAAGTTATGACCAACCTAGATAGCATATTCAAAAGCAGAGGCATTACTTTGCCAACAAAGGTCCATCTAGTCAAGGCTATGGTTTTTCCTGTGGTCAAGTATGGATGTGAGAGTTGGACTGTGAAGAAGGCTGAGCACCAAAGAATTAATGCTTTTGAACTGTGGTGTTGGAGAAGACTCCTGAGAGTCCCTTGCACTGCAAGGAGATCCAACCAGTCCATGCTGAAGGAGATCAGCCCTGGGATTTCTTCAGAAGGAATGATGCTAAAGCTGAAACTCCAGTACTTTGGCCACCTCATGTGAAGAGTTGACTCGTTGGAAGAGACCCTGATGCTGGGAGGGATTGGGGGCAGGAGGAGAAGGGGATGACAGAGGATGAGATGGCTGGATGGCATCACGGACTCAATGGACTCGAGTCTGAGTGAGCTCTGGGAGATGGTGATGGACAGGGAGACCTGGCATGCTGCAATTCATGGGGTCGCAAAGAGTCAGACAGGACTGAGCCACTGAACTGAACTGAAACATCTTTCTTAGTCTTTAAACTAGAAATTTTCTAATAGTAACAAACTTTCATTTCTTTTTTGTCTTTGTTGTCAAAAATCTAACAAACTCTTTTTACAATGCTTTTTAAAAAACAAGAATGCCTCCAACTTTTTCTTCAATGTGACTTTACTTTTTTGATACCATTATTTGCTTGTAAACCAATAATATAGGTTTAAATTAACATAATAGCTAAGCATAAGCAGCTTATGAGTTCATTTATGAAACACATAATTGATTACTGTTGACAAAATATTTTTCTCTGAATACTCTAAGACTAATCCACCCCATTTCCAGAGAATAGCTTACATGAAACCAAATGAATTAAATATAATTTCCCAAATCATCTGATATTTTGGTATTTCTTTCATGATACCGTGCTGCTCAAAAACATCTACTGAAAACATCACAGACCCATAAGACTGCAAGGATTAAATAAGGTAATACATGTATTTAACTTAGAATGGTACCTAATATATAGTAAATCCATATATAAAACAACAATTATCTCTACCCCATATACCCTAAGAATTATTATTTCTATCACAGTGTTGAGTGCCATGTAATGGCATGTTGTCAATAAATTCTATTGAATTGACTTCTTACTTTTTATTACAGAAGACAATTTCATCTTGATTTTATTATGCAAGTTATAAATATTAGAAATATATAAGGAATTACTTTCAAATTTGGCTTTCGTCTACCTGATATAAAGACATTCTAGCAAATTCACTTAATTTTCCATTTGAAAAATTTATCTGAAAGCAATTCTATTATATACCTTCTCATCCAAGGCATAAATTGACTTAATAGGAAAATCCCAACATTTCAAATTGAACTCAAAGAATTCCTGAGAAAACCATTCAGCATATACTCATAAAGTAAAGAATAACAAACATGGACAGAAGCACTAGTTAGGTGAGAGATTTGAACCTGAAAATCCTGAAAAGTCAAGTCAAGGAGTATCTCCTTTAAGCCCCCACACTTACATATCAGTTTGGCTGCTCTCCCTTCATTTCAGTGTAAGTACATCAAGTTCTTAAAAGCAAATATTGGTGATATAAAAGTCCTTAACATTGTATAATTCAACCAATTTTATTTTTAGACGAATAAACTGGTATTACAGATGACTTTTTTTTCACTGTTAATGTTTTAGCCATACTAAGACTGGAATACAGAACTCATTTCTGAATTAGTGCACCTTGCCTAAGAGCATATTGACTTTTAGTACTGTCATGTCAACAGTTGCTTGGAGGAGCTTTATTTCCTTATGTGATATAGAACTGAGCTTAAATGGTACATCAAAGTGGAACATATGATCAGGTACTAGATGTTCTTTAAGTCTGAAAGTTCTTTCTCCGGTGCAGAACATTCTGATTCTTTCCTCCTCCACATTTTATTTCCTACTTAGTATCTGTCCAGTGGCTCAGATTGTAAAGAATCTGCCTGCAATTCAGGAGACCTGGGTTCAATCCCTGGGTTTGGAAAGATCCCCTGGAGAATGGAATGGTTACCCATCACAGTGTCCTTATCTAGAAAATCCCAAGGACAGAGGAGCCTGGCAGGCTACAGTCTATGAGGTCACAAAGAGTGAGACAAGACTGAGAAACTAACACTCTAACTTTTAGAAGTGTCTGGCATAGAAGTTGCTCTAAAATATATACTGGAGGATCAATTGACTTTGTTGCATCATATTCTACGGTGAGATTCTGAGATGACATAAAAAACATGGCACACTAATAATGATCTTTGTCATTTGTGTAATTTCCCTGCTTAGCATTGACAGTATCATGATCTGCAGAAAAAGGACAAACCTCGAATAATAGAAATACGTGTTGAACAAATGATCTATATGTGTGTGTGTGTGTATGTGTGTGTATGCATTTTTCAAGCAGGTCTAGAAATGTGCATGCTTTCATCTGGGCTCTGCTTTTGCTAGGCCCTCACAGTGTCATCTTTTCCCCACATCTTCCCTGATTATTGGGAAAAACGAAGCAGCTGCACCAGAGAAGTCTTTGGTCCTTTCTAGCTGTTGTGTTCCCTGTGATTCTCATATGCTATGCTTCTAATTAAACTTCTTGATGCTAATTAAAAATGAGAATAGAACAAATGCCACTAGCTGAATCCAGACTATCTTCTGTTAAAACTTAGTATACTCTTCAGGGTTGGGCTTTTGGATTTTACTCCTAATTAAGATTCCATTGGCACCCACACCCTGTCATTTGTACTTTATCATCGGCTCCATAAAAATAATTCCAGACAGTGGATCAGAACATACCTGTCTTCTCTAAAGTACTCATTTCAGAAGACTTTTTTTTTTTTTTTTTTTTCTGCAGTACTGCGGCATCCTAATCTGTGGTTTGGCAGATGGTGTGATACAGCGTGTAATTTGGCATGCTCTGTGTATCAGCCTGTGGTAACCCTTAGGCATTTTATTTCTGCAGGAAACGATGATGGCAAGGACAACATGTGGTGACCCACAGAAAAAATAATCATGTTAACTCCTGACTCTGCAAAAACTTAACACGTGGCATGGTGATTAGCGCTTTCTAAGGATCCAGAATCTATTAAACAGACATTTGTTTGACTGTGTTAGATTGCTTCTGGTCGGTTGGTTCTTTCTTCCATTAAATTTACCAAAGAATGCACTGTAGCAGTGTGAAATTGGAGGTCTGTCAACCGATCAGCATCACCTCTGTGCTTCATGCACTAATAATTTTAGTGCATATATTTGCTGGTTTTTCTTTTCTCCTCTGCAATTAGAAGACCAATTTTTGCTTAATATTTCATATCATGTCTCTATGATATTTTATTTCATTTCAAATGAGATAAGAAATATTAAGAAGGCAAACTTACAGGGCTTATTTTGTGGCAAGAATAACTTGTGAGGTAAAAACAGATATGTAAAAGTGAATATTTAAAAAGTTTGATTAAGGGAACATCAGGCTATGTTTTCTTTTTTATGTTGAAAAATGAACGATATTTTCAGTTGACTCAAATTCAAGTTTTTAAAAATATGTCATATTTAAAGAGCAAAATGTAACTGTCATTTTTCCATTTTGTTTAAAGGAAGAGGTATAAGATATTCTTTCAGGGGAAGAATATCTACACAATCAATGATCAACTATTAATTTAAAACCTCTAAATAAAAGACAAAAACTATAAGTCATAATTTGTGTGTTACCACTTCTTCCTGAGGAGATGATTTTTTTCTCCCTCCGGGGCGATTTTATAGCAAAATCTTAGAAATGAAGTAATATCAAAGCATTTTTTTCCATATATCTTTCCAGTGAGAAAAATGAAGACTGAACAAATTGCTTGAAATAATGTATATTCTTGAGCTCATCTTTGTTCAGTTCATGAAGGGGTTGGGGAACTTGGTTAAAACTGTAGTAAGAATGCCAGCCCTTTTTAATCCAGTAGGTAGAAGGAGGACTTCTTAACCTGAAGCTCTGGATAGTGATGATACAGCCCTGCCATTGTCCTTATCATGTGCTGATGAAAAGGCTTGACCTTCAGAACTCACTAACTCTAAATTGAAACTAATTTATATACTTTATTTAGGAATATTATCTATTTTCATAGTAGAAATCTCCAAATAACTTAAATACATGTAAACAATTATCTACAAATAAATATGTAGGTGAATACTGTATAAAATAAAGGCCATAAAAACTTTTAGGTTAAATGGTCTAGCTCTGTCAAATATAAGAGCTGAAGAAGATACATTTTTGAATTTCTATTCTCAGTCTATTGCGGTATTATGGGTCTGGTATGTGCCTCATTCTTCAATACTTACTCAGACATTTTCCAAAAAGAATAATATCCTTTCATAATGCCTTCCAGAAGCTTGTGTTTAAGCAGAACTACATTAGTAGGCAGCTTTGGCTCCAGATCCAGGGTGTGAAAATTTGATCCTGGATGGTCCTCAGAAGCCTAAGAGGTAAAACATGAGCCTCTCTAAATTTTACTAATTCCAGTATTGACTTTTATTTCTCCATCATAGCAAACAGACACTGTGAAACATGTAATAGATTCTCAAGTCTTAATTAAAGTTTATTTCAGAATTGCTAAGTTGCTAAAAAGCCTTTGGACACATGTCTTAGCAGGACACTTAGCCTAAGAGCCACATAGTTATTAAAAAAAAAAAAATTCCTATTCCATTTCCTTATGCTCTTATATCAAGTAAGTCCTTATTCAGTTTGCCTTTTCTTATTATATATTATCAGTAGGGAACTTTGGGAAGTGTATGTCCTCAAGACAGAAGCTCAAGCTTTTCTCCTAAGTATCTATGGAAAAGTAAGAAGAATGGGCTTCTACATTTTTCCTCTCATGTTAAACCTGAGCATAGCCAAGGATAGGCTTCCACTGAAGACTAAATTTTTAGAGACCACTTGAAATGTAGGGGTTCTTTACAATTATTTGGAATGACTGCAGTGCATAGGAGTCCCGAGAAAGGGCAGAGAGAACCCAGAGATGACAGAGATGACAGTGGCAGTGTCCTGGGAAGACTACTGCCCTGCATGGAAATTCTGCAGCTGTTCCCTCCTGAGCATCTTCTTTCCTTCCTTGTGATCTTCCTGGTGTACTTTCAATAAGTTTACTGCTTAGGTTAATCAGACAGTATTTCTGTGGTTTACAATTAGGAATCCTGATGAGTAGAGTTCAACAGAAGAGAAACTAGGAAAACTATGAGATTCTTCAGAGTTAGTTTGTCAGAGCCCGAAATGAGATGCTGAAAAGAGCTATCCATATCTCAGCATAGAATAAGCAAAGTGTCAAAAAATAAAATGCATACATATTTAGGAAAGGGCTGCTTCTGATGTCTATGAATTCATAAGAAGGCTTAGATATTTATTCAATGCCTTCTTTGTGCCAATGAGAGTGCCTCATGGAAAGACCAATGATAATAATTAATACTGAATTTAAGTCATGTCTCTGTAACCCGGGAAACAAACTAACTGATAAAGTGGTCATAATTCTACAACTAGCTCACCAACCTCACAAGGGTTACTAAGATAATCAACATTTTAAAATGCATGCAGAAACCTTTACAGAATACTTTTTTTTTTAAAATTTGCTATGTTAGCATTTTTAGTTTTATTATATAAGCAGTAAGAAGGCAGGATGTCCCTTCTCAAGAAGCTTGAGAAACCAAAGCTAAACACATAGACAACCATAGTACAAGGTGGAAAATGTGAAATGACAAAAACAAATTTCAGAATATAATGGGAACTCAGAGGCTCAGAAGATTCACTGTCAGACATCTGATCTAGGTCTTAGACAATGGCAGAATTCCTATGTTTTGAGCCTGGGAGTGAAGATTGTATGTGCTCTGCCTCTGGTTTCCACATTTCTTTTAGTCAGCATGCAACTATCATATTGGTCTTGTATAGTCCAGGAGGTCAGATACATTGGATTCTAAAACTGGTAACAGTTTATTTGCCATCTACTTACTTTGAAAATTTTTAAATAATAAAATAATTCTGAATGATTGAAGTGGTGACAGATTTCAAGTCTGCTATAAAATACTTATTTCACTTAATATAAAATAATTCAAAATTATTAACAAATACTTTTTTATAATAAGTAAACATCAGTTTTGTTAGATCCATTGTAAAATAAATGTCTAAACATTAAATGAAGAACCAAATAAGACATCAGTAGAAGGAAATGAGTTATGTTTTTCTTATAAAATGGTCTTGAAATCATAGTTTTAAAAATTCTCAGAAAGCTTGATTTTTAAACAATTTATCAAAATTCTATTTTTTTAAAGACTCACTTGGTCTATTTATCAGTGCTCTGAGGTGCTTGTTCTGCAGCGACATCTTATGGAGTTAGTTAGTGAGCACAACCATTTAATAATGCCTGGCAGCAGTGATCATTGTTCTAACAGATTTGATGCGAATCTGCTTGTGCTTTGAATGTGGAAGTAATTAAACTGATACGATGAGGACATTCTTTTCCTTTCCTGTTGTTGCTTATCTAAAATTTTCTTATCATGGCAACTGAATGATTTTTAAAGCACTCTAAAATATGTATTGAGATCTGAAATTCTCACAACATATTTCCAAGCTAGGATAGAAAGGGAGAAAGAAGCTGCTGAATAGTGAAATGAGTCAACAGTGAAGGATCACAGTACAGCTGGTGTTTGTTGGCAAGAATTTCAACTTAAATCTTGTAGCAGTGCAAATGCTTCTATTATTATTGGCGTTTTCCACTGATTGTGATCACCAGGAGTGGGGGTGGGGAGGGAGAAGAAAATAGGAAATTGAAGTATTTAAAACTCAGAGAAATAAACTGTGAAATTCCCTTTAGTACATAAATTTAGCTGTTTCTTCTTCCAAGTGTGTTCTTTTGACAGAATAACACTGTACTAAACTCTAGAAGAGGAAAAGTGATTCTGGTTTCTTATTTCATGACTGGATTTATATTCTCAAAAGAGATCTTGATGTGTAATCTTTTCACAATCTGCCAGAAGGAAAAATTCAATGACTTACAAATCATCTCTGAATTAATAATTTTCTACACTTTGTTTCATATTTACTATCAGATATGCTAAGAAGATAAAATTAACATAGGCAGAAGGCTTACACACAGAAAAATTTCACTCAGTGTTGTTTAATATATGTAGAAAAAAGATAAAGATCAGTATAGGAGTACAAGCTGGTGCTAAGTAATTTCCATGAGGCTACAGCAGTAGCAAAGAGGGAAAATTATCAAATATATGAGACAGAAAATTTTATCAAATCTTGATGTCAATGAATGACCATTATTTATATGAAACACAATGTTCTACCTGAACAAGAAGAGGAATTTCCATTGTGCGTTTTGGAAAATTGTAGGCTGTATTATGAGAGGCATGGATAGTACACTCTTCTGGATAATGATTTTTGCCTCACACACAACTATAAGCCAATCAGATTTACTACCTTTAAGTGAATATTGGAAGAATTGCTAGAAACATAAAAATTAAAAGTTGTGTTTGATGGTGGTGGGGAGCATGGTGACATTAATTCAAGTTATATGATCTTGAGGTAGCGATCACTCATCCAGGTGGACAAATATAGTAAGCAGTTAGCAACATGGAGCTGAATTTAAGGTATATGTGAGGAATCAGTCATATAGATTTGAGAATATGCCAAAGAAGAATGTCACATAAAATGGACTGTGGTAAATTCATAAAGGACATAATAGAGAAAGGGATGGCAATAGCATTCATAGCCTAAATAGTGGACTATGACAGATAAGAAGTCTTTGCTGTATTTATTAATATTGCTTTTGTAAAAGTACCACACCATTAGTTTGAAGATGATCTATCTCATACCTGAATTAGATTCAATACTTATCAGAAAAATTTGTTCCAACCCGGCAACATAGAGGTAACTACTTGTAGGAATAGAAGCTCATAAATGTTTATAGGCAAACTGACATCTCAGTATCCAGAAAATAAAGCTACTGTACACATGGATGGTAGCTTATACCAAAGGGGCATATGCCACCAATATGATATCAATAGAAGCAAATGGACTTTAAAGCTCTATAGATATTTAAACATGGAATTTTAACATATAAAATATTGCATGTCATTTAAATATACAGTTATTGATGACTAGGAGAATTTGGCTACCTTCTACCATTACTGTCCGGTGACTCAGATGATAAAGAATCTGCCTGCAATGCAAGAGACCCAGGTTCGATCCCTGGGTCCCCTAGAGAAGGAAATGACTACTCATTCCAGTACTCTTGCTTGGAGAATCCCATGCACAGAGACGCCTGGTGGGCTACAGTCCATGGGGGTCACAAAGAGCTAGACACAACTGAGAAACTAACACACACATCCCATTATAAAAATCATAAGGAAAGTAGTATTTCACTGTGTGTGGGTGTGTGTGTGTGTGTGTGTATGAGTGCATGTTAGTAGCATATTTTGGCAACTGATCTTTTGTAAACTGTATATTTTAAAAATGTGGCCTCCTGATCACAGCTTATCTTTTAACTTTAAATATGTTTCTTATTTTTAATTAAATAAGTAAATTTATGTAAAAATATCATAAGGAAAAATAAGTTGGAGTAACAGGGAATATTGAAATACCTGAAGGATCTATATTGTTGTTTGAGTGAAAACAAGGCTTTACCACTAGCTTAAGGTATAGGTATAGGAATTTTTTTTTTTTTTTTTCGAGAAGTACTATAAGATTGAATCAAATGGAGAAAAGTGACAACATACTCTATGGCAAAATATTTTTTAAAAATAAATAGGAATGCAACTGGAAGCAACACACATAAACTGATGGGTTCCAACATTCTGCTTCTAATTGACTAATTTCATATTAGTGGTTTTACATCTTTTCTTCTGATGTGAATCATCATGGGGGAAGAAAACAAGGCAAATGATTTCCTGGCTGAGAAAAACATCTTTGCTTCATTACATAATTTTAATTTGCTCTGGTTTCTATTCTGAACACTGAGAACTCAATAGAGGAAATGTTGCTTTTTAACACATAACTATGTTCATTTACATAACCATGTACATTTAACATGTTAAAAAGCCAAATTCCACCTCATCCCTTTTGTCACATCCTGCTTCCACAAGCCTTTCAAAGTTGAAGTCTGTGATGCCTGTCAATGGAGATTCAGTCTTATCTGTTACTGAGAGACTCTTTTCAGGGAACATATTGGTATATATTCAGCACAGTCTCACAAAGTGAAGTCAAGTGAGCCTTAGGAAGTGTTACGACGAACAAAGCTAGTGAATGTGGTGGAATTCCAGCTGAGATATTTCAAATCCTAAAAAATAATATTGTTAGTGTGCTGCATTCAATATGCCAGCAAATTAGGAAAACTCAGCAGTGGACACAGGACTGGAAAGGTCAGTTTTCATTCCAATACCAAAGAAGGCCAATAATGCCAAAGAATGTTCAAACTATCACACAATTGTACTCATTTCACAGGGTAGCAAGTTAATTCTCAAAATCCTTCAAGCTAGGCTTCAACAGTACACGAACCAAGGATTTTCAGATGTACAATCTGGATTTAGAGGAGGCCAAGGAACCAGAGCTAAGAGTCAGACACGACTGAGCAACTTCACTTTCACTTTTCACTTTCACGCATTGGAGAAGGAAATGGCAACCCACTCCAGTGTTCTTGCCTGGAGAATCCCTGGGACGGGGGAGCCTGGTTGGCTGCCGTCTATGGGGTCGCACAGAGTCAGACATGACTGAAGCGATTTAGCAGCAGCAGCAGCGAGGAACCAGAGATCAAATTGCCAATATCCATTGGATCATAGTAAAAGCAAGGGAATTCCAGAAAAACATCTACTTCTGTTTCATTGACTACCCTAAAGCCTCTGACCATGTGGATCACAACAAACTGTGGAAGATTCTTAAAGTGTTGGGAATATCAGACCACATTTTCTGCAGTCAAAGTGACAGTATTTATCTAATTAGGGAGAAGTAAGCCACAAGTACCTATGATGTGTCTAGTACTAATATTAACACAAGCTCTAATAAGTGCTGCAACTTAAGAAGTGTTTATGATACATGGAAACTCATAGAACATTTTCTTATGGACAGGACTAGGAGAACAAAAATTATGCTATTCCAGTTACAGGGAAAAGTCCCCAATAACAACTTAAAATTTAAATTGTTCCCTGGAGGCCTAGACACTGGGAATAAGGGAGAACTGGAAACAGATCAATCCTCACAGGGACTAACCCTATGATTCCAATTACTTAATCCTTTACTTGATTAAAATGATTATTGCCTTTAGGCAAACAGGCTGGCAAAAGTAAATTTAATTAAACTTTTAAGGAAGAGATCATCATAGTACCTCAAATTTGCTCTACACTGCTACATTTTTCAGTGATGGTTACCCAGGAGAAAAACCAACTAAGTATAGAGGAGACAAAAGTCACATAACCACAAATAAAGAGAAACCATGGATAACAGAAAGGGATTCAGTGAATGTTGAACTTTACATCAACTAGGCTCAATGACTTCAAAAATATTAACAGAAAAGAGTGAAAGTTTAGGATAGCTGGATTCAAAAAGAAAAAAAAGAAAATGGAAATTCTACAGTGAAAAATATATAAAACGTGAAATAAGAGTTCAAAGGACAGTGTAACAGCAGATTAACACAGTTGGGGAGAGAATGAGTTAGTTGGTCTGTAGTTTAGAAGAAAATATTAAAGTTGAATAACAGAGAAAAAAGAATAAATTATGAATAGTATAATGTACAGCAAAGAAGATATATTTAAGAAAAAAAGGAGTATGACTCTTTAATGTTTTATTTTTTTTTGCCTTATCCAGTCCATTTTCTTTATTTTTTGTTTGTTAATTTAAATTTATTTATTTTAATTGGAGGCTAATTACTTTACAATATTGTATTGGTTTTGCCATACATCAACATGAATCCGCCACAGGTGTACACGTGTTCCCCATCCTGAACCTCCCTCCCACCTCCCTCCCCATACCATCCCTCTGGGTCATCCCAGTGCACCAGCCCCAAGCATCCTGTATCCTGCCACAAACCTGGACTGGCGATTCATTTCACATATGATATTATACATGTTTCAATGCCATTCTCCCAAATCATCCCACCTTTGCCCTCTCCCACAGAGTCCAAAAGACTGTTCTATACATCTGTGTCTCTTTTACTGTCTCGCATACAGGGTTATCATTACCATCTTTCTAAATTCCATTATATGCATTCAGTTCAGTTCAGTTCAGTTCAGTCGCTCAGTCGTGTCCAACTATTTGTGACCCCATGAATCGCAGCACGCCAGGCCTCCCTGTCCATCACCAACTCCAGGAGTTCACTCAGACTCACACCCTTCGAGTCAGTGATGCCATCCAGCCATCTCATCCTCTGTCATCCCCTTCTCCTCCTGCCCATAATCCCTCCCAGCATCAGAGTCTTTTTCAAGTAGTCAACACTTCGCATGAGGTGTCCAAAGTACTGGAGTTTCAGCTTTAGCATCATTCCTTCCAAAGATATCCCAGGGCTGATTTCCTTCAGAATGCACTGGTTGGATCTCCTTGCAGTCCAAGGGACTCTCAAGAGTCTTCTCCAACACCGCACTTCAAAAGCATTAATTCTTCAGTGCTCGGCCTTCTTCACAGTCCAACTCTCACATCTATACATGACCACAGGAAAAACCATAGTCTTGACTAGACGGACCTTAGTCGGCAAAGTAATGTCTCTGCTTTTGAATATGCTACCTAGGTTGGTCATAACTTTTCTTCCAAGAAGTAAGTGTCTTTTAATTTCATGGCTGCAGTCACCATCTGCAGTGATTTTGGAGCCCCCCAAAATAAAGTCTGACACTGTTTCCACTGTTTCCTCGTCTGTTTCCTATGAAGAGATGGGACCACATGCCATGATCTTCGTTTTCTGAATGTTGAGCTTTAAGCCAACTTTTTCACTCTTCTCTTTCACTTTCATCAAGAGGCTTTTTAGTTCCTCTTCACTTCCTGCCATAAGGCTGGTGTCATCTGCATATCTGAGGTTATTGATATTTCTCCTGGCAATCTTGATTCCAGCTTGTGTTTCTTCCAGCCCAGCGTTTCTCATGATGTACTCTGCATATAAGTTAAATAAGCAGGGTGACAATATACAGCCTTGATGTACTCCTTTTCCTATTTGGAACCAGTCTGTTGTTCCATGTCCAGTTCTAACTGTTGCTTCCTGACCTGCATACAGATTTCTCAAGAGGCAGGTCAGGTGGTCTGGTATTTCCATTTCTTGAAGAATTTTCCAGTTTATCGTGATCCACACAGTCAAAGGCTTTGCCATAGTCAATAAAGCAGAAATAGATGTTTTTTCTGGAACTCTCTTGCTTTTTCCATGATCCAGCGGATGTTGGCAATTTGATCTCTGCTTCCTCTGCCTTTTCTAAAACCAGCTTGAACATCAGGAAGTTCACGGTTCACGTATTGCTGAAGCCTGGCTTGGAGAATTTTGAGCATTACTTTACTAGCATGTGAGATGAGTGCAATTGTGTGGTAGTTTGAGCATTCTTTGGCATTGCCTTTCTTTGGGATTGTAATGAAAACTGACCTTTTCCAGTCATGTGGCCACTGCTGAGTTTTCCAAATTTGCTGGCATACTGAGTGCAGCACTTTCACAGCATCATCTTTCAGGATTTGAAACAGCTCCACTGGAATTCCATCACCTCCACTAGCTTTGTTCGTAGTGATGCTTTCTAAGGCCCACTTGACTTCACATTCCAGGATGTCTGGCTATAGATGAGTGACCACACCATCGTGATTATCTAGGTCATGAAGATTTTTTTGTACAGTTCTTCTGTGTATTCTTGCCACCTCTTCTTAATATCTTCTGCTTCTGTTAGGTCCAGACAATTTCTGTCCTTTATCGAGCCCATCTTTGCATGAAATGTTCCCTTGGTATCTCTAATTTTCTTGAAGAGATCTCTAGTCTTTCCCATTCTGTTCTTTTTCTCTATTTCTTTGCATTGATTGCTGAAGAAGGCTTTCTTATCTCTTCTTGCTATTCTTTGGAACTCTGCATTCAGATGCTTATATCTTTCCTTTTCTCCTTTCCTTTTCGTATCTCTTCATTTCACAGCTATTTGTAAGGCCTCCTCAGACAGCCATTTTGCTTTTTTGCATTTCTTTTCCATGGAGATGGTCTTGATCCCTGTCTCCTTTACAATGTCACAAACCTCATTCCATAGTTCATCAGGCACTCTATCCAATCTAGGCCCTGAAATCTATTTCTCACTTCCACTGTATAATCATAAGGGATTTGATTTAGGTCATACCTGAATAGTCTAGTGGTTTTCCCTACTTTCTTCAATTTAATTCTGAATTTGGTAATAAGTTCATGATGTGAGCCACAGTCAGCTCCTGGTCTTGTTTTTGTTGACTGTATAGAGCTTCTCCATCTTTGGCTGCAAAGAATATAATCAGTCTGATTTTGGTGTTGGCCATCTGGTGATGTCCATGTGTAGAGTCTTCTCTTGTGTTTTTGGAAGAGGGTGTTTGCTATGACCAGTGCATTATCTTGGCAAAACTCTATTAGTCTTTGCCTTGCTTCATTCTGCATTTCAAGGCCAAATTTGCCTGTTACTCTAGGTGTTTCTTGACTTCTTACTTTTGCATTCCAGTCCCCTATAATGAAAAGGACATCTTTTTCGGTTGTTAGTTCTAAAAGGTCTTGTAGGTCTTCATAGAACCGTTCAAATTCAGCTTCTTCAGCGTTACTGGTTGGGGCATAGACTAGGATTTTCATGATATTGAATGGTTTGCCTTGGAAATGAACAGAGATCATTCTGTCGTTTTTGAGATTGCATCCAAGTACTGCATTTTGGACTCTTTTGTTGACTATGATGGCTACTCCATTTCTTCTGAGTGATTCCTGCCTGCATTAGTAGATATAATGGTCATCTGAGTTAAATTCACCCATTCTAGTCCGTTTTAGTTCGCTGATTCCTAGAATGTCGACGTTTACCCTTGCCATCTCTTGTTTGACCACTTCCAATGTGCCTTGATTCATGGACCTGACATTCCAGGTTCCTATGCAATATTGCTCTTTACAGCATCAGACCTTGCTTCTATCACCAGTCACATCCACAGCTGGTTATTGTTTTTCTTTTGGCTCCATCCCTTCATTCTTTCTGGAGTTATTTCTCCACTGATCTCCAGTAGCATATTGGGCACCTACTGACCTGGGGAGTTCCTCTTTTAATATCCTATCATTTTGCCTTTTCACACTGTTCATGGGGTTCTCAAGGCAAGAATACTGAAGTGGTTTGCCATTCCCTTCTCCAGTGGACCACATTCTGTCAGACCTCTCCACCATGACCTGCCCGTCTTGGGTTGCCCTGTGGGCAGGGCTTAGTTTCATTGAGTTAGACAAGGCTGTGGTCCTAGTGTGATTAGATTGCCTAGTTTTCTGTGAGTATGGTTTCAGTGTGTCTGCCCTCTGATGCCCTCTGGTAACACCTACCATCTTACTTGGGTTTCTCTTACCTTGGGCGTGGGGTACCTCTTCATGGCTGCTCCAGCAAAGAGCAGCTGCTACTCCTTGCCTTGGATGAGGGGTATCTCCACACCACTGCCCTTCCTGATCTTCAACGTGGGATAGCTCCTCTAGGCCCTCCTGCACCCACGCAGCCACAGCTCACTGTATTCATGTTTTTCTTTCTGGGTTACTTCACTCTGTATAATAGGTTCCAGTTTCATACACCTCATTAGAACTGATTCAAATGTATTCTTTTTAATGACTGAGTAATATTCCATTATGTATATGTACCACAGCTTTCTTATCCATTCATCTGTTGATGGACATCTAGATTGCTTCCATGTCCTGGCTTTTATAGACAGTGTGGTGATGAACATTGGGGTACACGTGTCTCTTTCAATTCTGGTTTCCTCGGTGTGTATGCCCAGCAGTGGGATTGCTGGGTCATAAGACAGTTCAATTTCCAGTTTTTTAAGGAATCTCCACACTGTTCTCCACAGTGGCTGTACTAGTTTGCATTCCCACCAACAGTGTAAGAAGGTTCCCTTTTCTCCACACCCTCTCCAGCATTTATTGCTTGTAGACTTTTGGATCACAGCCATTCTGACTGGTGTGAAATGGTCCCTCATTGTGGTCTTGATTTGCATTTCTCTGATAATGAGTGATGTTGAGCATCTTTTCATGTGTTTGTTAGCCATCTCTATGTCTTCTTTGGAGAAATGTCTATTTATTTCTTTTCCCATTTTTTGATTGGGTCGTTTATTTTTATGGAATTGACCTGCAGGAGTGCTTGTATATTTTTGAGATTAGTTGTTTGTCAGTTGCTTCATTTGCTATTATTTTCAAGTATGACTCTTAAAACTGCTTATTAAATATTTTACTGAGCTATATAGCCAGTACAATAAGATAAAAAAAAATGTGAATTGAGAAAGAGGTCATAAAAATGTCATTTTCATGTATGACATAAGGATATAGTGAGAAAATGCAAAAGAAAAGTAAGGTATTAGAATTAATACATACATTATAAAAGATATGCAAGACCTTTCATGTAAGGTCAATAGAAAAAAATTAAAAATAGAACTTATATAGCTACCATCACAATATCATAAAATTATAAAATATTTAGGTGTAAATTTAACTGTAAACATACAAAACCTTTACACAGAAAATTTTAAAACAATATTGAGAGATTTGTTAAAAAACATATAATTGAAACAATCTAAGTTGTAAGTTGGACAACTCAATTTTTGAAAAAAAAAGAAAAAATTCCCAAACTGATTAATGGATTCAGTGCATTTCTTATTAAATTTCTAGCAATTTTTAAATGGAAATCAATATTGATTCAAATTTTACCTTAAAACACAAAGCTGGATAAACTGAAAGAATAAAGTATGCAGACTTTACCCGCTAGGTTTCAAGACTTCATAAGTAAACACCCTAAGGCAGATTTTTCAACCATGTCATGGTTGATATTGTGGGTAGAATAACTTGTTTTAGGAAGTGGTCTTGTGACTAATGAATGAGTTCCCACATCCCTGTCTTGTACCCTCTGTATGCCAATAGTAACTACCATCTCAATTTGTTACATACATAAAGTTAAAAGATGTTGCCAAATGTCCCCTGAAAGACAGGACAAAAATCACCCTTGGTGAAAAACTACTACCCTAGAAACTGCAGGTGTTTATGCAGCAAAAGCCATGTACAGGGATGTTCATAATATTCTTGCTTATGTTCAATGTTTATGTTATCCAAAAATGTAAAGTACAAAAATCCATGAACATTAGAAGGGTTAAAATTTATGTATAACTGAATTCCATAAAACATGACATTAAGCTGATTACAATTATACATATGTAGGGCATCACCAACTTGATGGATATGGGTTTGAGCAAGCTCTGGGAATTGGTGAAGAGCAGAAAAGCCTGGTGTGCTGCAGTCCATGGGGGTCACAAAGTGTCAGATACAACTGAGCAAATGACTGAACTGATACAAATATATTGCACAAATATAATATTTAGAGAAATTAGCCAGATCAAAAGAATACCTTCTCTATGACTTCATTTACATAAATTTCAAGCACAGGTAAAACTAATATATAGTCCTAAAAGTTAGTGTAGTGCTTATCCTTGTAGGGGAAGGAAGGAAGAAAGGTTATAGCTTACAATAAGGCATTCTTGAGCTGCTGCTAATGCTCTCTTTTTTATCTGTATTTTTAGTATCTTGATTGTTTTTTATTAGTACTTCAAGCTTTACAATTATTATTTGAAGCCCTCTGTATGATATATATGAATTCAATAAAACTTTAAAAATTTCCAACTCTATCAAAAATAAGAAAAAAAAATAGAATAGGTTGGAAAAATAGAAAAATAATTTTTAAATTATATGCATATATAAACAGAACTATAGCAATAATTGTATTAAATGTGCCTGAAACAAATTTATCAGTTGAAACCAAGTTTTTTATATTTAAATTGTAAAACATGTAGTTTATAACAGTGAAACATCTAAAAAAAACTAATAAAAATATATATGCTGTAAAACAATGAAAAAATAAGTCATATTGCATTCAGTTCAGTTCAGTTGCTCAGTCGTGTCTGACTCTTTGCAACCTCATGAATTACAGCACGCCAGGCCTCCCTGTCCATCACCAACTCCTGGGGTTCACCCAAACTCATGTCCATCGAGTCGATGATGCCATCCAGCCATCTCATCCTCTGTCATCCCCTTCTCCTCCTGCCCCCAATCCCTCCCAGCATTAGGGTCTTTTTCCAGTGAGTCAGCTCTTCTCATGAGGTGGCCAAAGTACTAGAGTTTCAGCTTTAGCATCAGTCCTTCCAATGAACACCCAAGACTGATCTCCTTTAGGATGGGCTGGTTGGATCTCCTTGCAGTCCAAGGGACTCTCAAGAGTCTTCTCAAACACCACAGTTCAAAAGCATCAATTCTTCAGCACTCAGCTTTCTTCACAGTCCAACTCTCACATCCATACATGACCACTGGAAAAACCATAGCCTTGACTAGATGGACCTTTGTTGGCAAAGTAATGTCTCTGCTTTTTAATATGCCATTTGGATTGCATTAGGAAAAGCTCAAGCAGGTTAGATCTTAAAATAGAGAGCAGTATTAGAGGGCTACATATATAAAATTATAGCATGCAGTTTATAAGAAAAATAAAAACACTAATGAATCTGGACTATATAAAGCAAAAACTTGAAAACTACAAGGAGAAAGAGATGAATCAACAACTCTCTGAATAATTAAATGAACAAGATCAGTAAAAACAATAGAAACAACAGAAGTGACAACTGTAATGTACTAGATATATGTAGAGAGAACACTACACCCATGAACTACAAAATATATATTCAAGTATACAAGGTATATTTATGCAAATAACCCTCATGGTATTATTTAGTGAAGAAATGGAATCTATAATGGATCACCATATAGAGTAAATTTTTAACAACTTTGTCATATAGATAAAATCTACACTCGTATGTAAAAGTTCTAGTATATATAGCATACTAGGTATTCAATAATTGTTGCTCTTCTTTAATATAGCATTTTTACTTGCCTGTTTGTGTATCACTCTGCACTGGCAATGAAGACATGAAACCTGATGTGGAATCAGCAGAATTTTGAACTCTTTGACTTGAAATTCTAATAATTATTTTATGATCTTTATGGTTGAAGTAGGTTTTCTTTTTTGGACCTCTAAGGCAGATTTTGCCTTATCTTATAATCACCACTTCCTTTTTGTTCCATAGTCATGATTCATTCATGCTTAAATTAGGTTTGCAAAATCTGTATCTTCTTTCCATTTGTTATCACAATTGATTTCCATTTCCTTCTGCATGCTGTAGTGGGAATAATACAGGTCATGGATTCAGAATATAGATTTGCATCCTGGTTCTATCAATAGGTAACTCTGACCCCTCATCAAGAAAATATACTGCTGTTAAAAGGGTTAGAATATATCATGACTGTTAAACTGTACCTTGTCAATCATAAAGCCAAACAAAATTAAGATTACTGACTTTCACTATCAGGATCTTTACCTTACTATAGGAGTATGGCTGTCAAAAGCAAATTCCACTTCTTTCAATATGACTGGATTGACTTATGGAGAACTAAAAGAATTACTCAAAATAATTAGTTCTCTTGAATTTACATCATTATTACTAATTTGAGATATTCATATTAAAATTTTGAGAGGCTTATAGGGTTGTGAAGTGTTTGAAAATAACATTTTTTCCATCTAATTATGTTTATAACATAAGTGTAAGAATTCAGTGTCTTATGACAAATACCAGAGTGGATGAGATTTACATCTTTGAATTTAAATCATTTGATCTCTATCCAAAATAATGTAGACATAGATATTTATTATATATTGAGATAAAAACAGCAACTAAGATGTGTCCTGGCATCTTTGAATACACATTTATCAGTAATGGCTATATTCTTGCAATCCTTGCTTCTTGGTCAAAAAGATAAATTACAAGAACTCTCTTTGTATGTAGACTGAATCAGTAGTTTAGAAGAATATTTGCCTACAGGATGAAATACAACTCTTAAGTTGTGAAATTTTACAATGAATTTTTCCAGCAAAAATATCTAGTTCTTTTAAATAATGTATATTTAAACTTTCCTATATGTACTCCATTCTTTGAAAAATGTACCTTCAAATTTTAAATAGCTAAAAGTCCTTTTCTTTGAAATAATTTGTATTTTAAACAAATAATCCACTTACCTGTTTACAATTTGTTTCTAAAGCTAATTTGACCAGTGTTAGGCTAAAGACTAGATAGACTAGACTAGCAAAACTTATCATTTTATGTTCTTATCCCTGTTCCCATCTCTGTTCTTCTCTTTTCTATCAATTTTCAGAGGAAGAGAGAGAAAAATGACTCAAAATTTTTTCACCTAGTGTTTTATCTTTTTTGGGAACTAGACACTGGAGCCTCTGTGGCCTCAGGGATAACTTAAATAATGACAGTAAGTAGTGAAGGCAAAAGCTTGGGAAATTTTATGACTACACAACCTTCCCTATGTGGTATGAATCAATCAAAAATCCAGGTAAAGTTGGAGGCTTTCACAAAGATTTTATCAGCCAAATTTAGTCTCTAAAAGCATCTCCTTTTCACTGTAACTGCACTGAGCACGCTGAAAGTATAGGGATCAGCACTTGCAAGAACATGAAAAAATCACCTCTTCATGATTTTTTTGTTTTTGATACTGTTGCCTCTCCCCCTTTTTTACACTAGAATTTTATATTCTTTATGATTTGGATTTAAAGAAACCATGGCACTTGGATCCCTTCCTCAGGTGTAGCCTCCAGAAACACTGAGAATTAACTTCAAGTGACAAGTCCAACAGGGAAACATGAAAAGATAGGTTGGTTCATGGGAAACACAATGCTAAAGGAAAAGCTCACCTTGCATATTACAGAATGAAAGGGAGCTAAACTTTTGTTTAATTTTGGAATATAAATGGTTGAATTCTAGATGCTTATCTGATAAACTATGATTGCTTTCTATTTTTCCAAGGCCCTAAAAATTATAATAAAAATAATAACTTATGAGTATGGTGGTGTTTTAGGCCCCTGCTGCATAGCATAAAACAAACAAACAAACAAAAAAACACTGAGATTAAATGGAAGACAAAAGTTCTATTATCAGCCTAACCTGAAACAGCCCATATGACCTGGGAAAGTAACTTAATCTTTATGAACTATTACTATACCTGTAAATGAAGTCAGGGTAAGGACTAGGCAAATTCCTGGGAGTGAAAGATCAAAATACTCACCAACTTCTCTTTCCCCTTACAAGCTGGCACTCCATTTTATACTTTCCCTTTTCCAATACTTTACTGGAGAATTATTCGAGATTTGTCACTGCATTTTCTCTTTATGCATTTCTTCCTCATCCCTTGAGATGTGGATTATTCACTTCACTGAAACTGTACTCCTGATAGTGTTCCATGAAGGATCCTTCCTCACGATCCTCAGATTATTTTTAATTTGGGCTTTAAAGATATTTTTTAAATACAGTGGTTACTTTTGTTCTGCCCTGCTTGCTAAGTCGCTTCAGTCATGTCCTACTCTTTGCGACCCCATGGATCATCTGCTGCCAAGCTTCCCTGTCCATGGGATTCTCCAGGCTGTATCCTTCATTTTATACATATCCAATATTATATTTTAGGCATCTTTGACTACAGCTTGATTACTTACCTTTATCACTCCTACATCTCCTAGAAATGTGGCTGGCATTAATAATTACTGGTTGAATTGTTACTGTTGGACTCTGTGGGTCTTACTATTTTGGACAACTGGGCTTAAGTGGTACATGCAGAATCCTAATAATAATAATAATAAAAGTAATTTTGCTGATATAATAAATATGTTCTTTACATATAATATGATCTATAGCTTATTATAATTTTCTAGCATTCTGCTTATTTGGAAGAAATATAAAGTGGTTATTATAATAGAGATCACTAAATCTGTGATATTACATGTGTTGTTCTTAGTTGCTCAGTCGTGTCCGACTCTTTGCGACTCCATGGACTGTAGCCTACCAGGCTCCTCTGTCCATGGGATTTTCCAGGCAATAGTACTGGAGTGGATTGCTATTTCCTTTTCCAAGGAATCTTATGACTTAAAAGAGTTGTTTAAATAAATGAAAACAACATTCACTGCTTTTTAAATTTATCTTAAATTCTAGTCAGGCTGAACATGAAGGGTGATTGATAACATTTGTATTTCTTTCATTGTAAACTATCTGTTCACGTTTTCTCCATTTTTGGATATACTCCTATATATATATATGCATGTACATATATATGTATGTGCATATATATGTGTATATATATATATATATATCTCCAAAATGTACAATTTAAATGAAATATATCTATAAAATTTATCTAAAACCACAAGAGAGTTCTGGAACACCTACTTCTGCTTTATTCACTACACTAAAGTCTTTGACTGTGTGAATCACAACAAACTGTGGAAAATTCTTCAAGAGATGGGAATACCAAGCCACCTTTCCTGTCTCCTGAGCAATCTGTATGCAGGTCAAGAAGCAACAGTTAGAACTGGACATGGAACAGCAGACTGTTCAAATCAGGAAAGGAGTATGTAAAGATTGTATACTGTCACCTTGCTTATTTAACTTATATGCAGAGTATATAATGGGAAATGCTGGGCTGGATGAAGCACAAGCTGGAATCAAGATTGCCGGGAGAAATATCAATAACCTCAGATATGCAGATGACACCACTCTTAAGGCAGAAAGCAAAGAAGAACTAAAGAGCCTCTCGAAGAAAGAGAAAGAGGAGAGTGAAAAAGTTGGTTTAAAATTCAACATTGAGAAAACTAAGACCATGGTACCTAGTCCCATCACTTCATGGCAAATAGATGGGGAAACAATGGAAACAGTGACAAAATTTATTTTGGGGGGTTCCAAAATCATTGCAGATGGTGTCTGCAGCCATGAAATTAAAACACACTTGCTCTTTGGAAGAAAAAGTATGACCAATCTAGACAGCATAATAAAAAGCAGAGGTATTACTTTGCCAACAAAGGTCCATCTAGTCAAAGCTATGGTTTTTCCAGGAGTCATGTATGGATGTGAAGTTGGACTATAAAGAAAGCTGAGTGATGAAGATCTGATGCTTTTGAACTGTTGGAGAAGACACTTAAGAGTCCCTTGAACTGCAAGGAGATCAAATCAATTAATCCTAAAGGAAATCAGTCTAGAATATTCATTGGAAGGACTGATGCTGAAGCTGAAAATCTATGCTTTGTCTATGCAAAGAATTGAGTCACTGGAAAAGACCCTGGCACTGGGAAAGATTGAAGGCAGGAGGAGAAGGGAACGACAGAGGATGAGATGGTTGGATGGCATCACTGACTCGATGGACATGAATTTGAGAGTTGGTGGTGGACAGGAAAGCCTGGCATGCTGCAGTCTATGGGGTCACAAAGAGTAAGACATGACTGAGTGACTGAATTGAAAACCACAAGAAAGAAAGAATGATCATTATATGACATGGGAAACTATCCATGACATATTGAAATAGAATTCGGTTGTTATTCAGAAAGGAAGAAATAAAAGAAACCCATCAACAAAGCCCTCACGTAATAGCTTATTCTTCAGAAATTTTTAAAATTGTTGAGTGCTTTTGACACATGCCTAAATTTCTGTAGTATCCAGTGGACAACACTATCTTAAATGATTGAACTGAAGTGATTTTCTGTTTTGTTGTGGCAAACAAAATAAAACAAAAGTTCTATATAAAGCAATGATGCATGTAAATAATGAGTAGATTGCTTAAAGCAATGTGAAAAGTGCTTGTATTTTTCTGGACTTTGATTTCTTTCTTTGAACTTTCAAATTTGGCTAGTTTCTTCTCCACACTTCCTGCTAAACCTATCCCAGAATCTCAATCACTCACCTTCTCAAGGTGTGCAACTTATTCTCAGTCCCAAAATTTGTTGGATGTTTGATAAACTGAGATTAAAAACACATTTACAGCTTGTGTCTCAAACTTTTACTTTACTTTGAGGCAAGCCGTCTTCTTTACAAAGCCACTATCAATATGTACTATATAACAGGGGTTTCAAAATGTGATATGTGGTCCTATGGGATTCCTGAGGGCTTTTAGAAGACTGTGCTTGCATTCATGCTTGGTAGTTTACTGATGTCCTCTGTGCATGGGATTCCCCAGGCAAGAATACTGGAATGGGTTGCCATTTCCTTCTCCAAGGGATCTTCCCAACCCAGAGATCAAACTGGCATCCCCTTAATTGCAGGCAATTTCCTCCATGACAGGCAGGTTCTTTACTTACTGAGCCACCAGGGAAGCTCAGATGATCTTGAAGTTACAACATTTTTAGAAATTTTACTTATTTATTTTAATTGGATACTAATTACTTTACAATATTGTAGTGGTTTTGCCATACATTGACATGAATTAGCCATGGGTATACATGTGTTCCCCATCCTGAACCCCCCTCCCACCTCCCTCCCCATCCCATCCCTCTGGGTCATCCCAGTGCACCAACCCTGAGCACCCTGTCTCATGCATCGAACCTGGACTGCAGATCTCTTTTGCATATGATAATATACATATCTATTCTCTTAAATCATCCCACCCTCGCCTTTTATATCTAGACTAAGAACCTCTTTGCCTATTTTTATTCTCTTATACTGTGCTGCAATTTACACTGATGAGACAAAAACAATAATGTATAAATTCACCAGCATCTTAGTATAAATCATAGTCACCAAGCTGTACTAACCATCACTGTGCTCTTTACCATCACACACACACACACATGCACACACACACAAATAACATGCCAAGAATATGCTTGATGAATTATTAAAAAGTGTTCCTTTGATTAAATCTTAACTCTTGAGTACATGTATATATTCAGGGTAATGAAGTGGGAAGTATTCCAACAGCACTTTTACCATACACTTAAGTATGATAGTTGTCCAAGAAAAAAAAAGAGAAAAAAACACTATGCAATTACTTGAGTTGTAAACTGAGCTAGCTGTTTCTTTCATAGAATTTTTCTTGAAAAAATTAACAAATTATTCATTCTTGAATATGGGACCAGTATTATATCAAAAATTAATGAAATGAGCCTACACTTCCAGTAAACAATTGAGAATTTGTTACTTGTGATACAATTACAGCTTTGTATCAACCAATATGAGCTTGACATCTTTGCACACATAAAGATTCTTCTGATGAGGTCAGTGGCAATATTAATGAAAGTGGTATTTTGATATTACATAATGAAATGTGCCAACATTTGAAAGGTCTGTATAACTTACAGAACAAATATTTTCAAGATGACCAAGACATAATATTACAAAATTATGATGGACAGCAAGATCCATTCTAAGTTCATGACAGGCCAATAGATTTTAATAGGCAAAAGTATGAAAAGCTCATTGATAGGAGTTCCAGATTCAACATTAAATGTGCTTTAATATCATTAATATTTAGTGTAGTATTGCAGGAAAGTATGTTATCTACAAAAATAAATTATAGTATCACTTTCCTTTTCAACTATATATTTATGTGAATGTATTTTCCTCCTGTATTCAATCCATACAACATATTAAATGCAGAAGCACATAGGAGAATTCAGTTGTTTTCTATTGAACCAGATGCAAAATTGCAAAAGTGTAAAAGAGTATTGAGCTTCCCTGGTGGTTCAATGCTAAAGGATCAGCCTGCCAATGCAGGAGATGCAAGTTAAATCCTTGGATCAGGAAGATCCCCTGGAGAAGGAAATAGCAACCCACTCCAGTATTCTTGCCTGAGAAATCCCATGGACAGAGGAGCCTGGCAGGGCTACAGTCCATGTGGTCATAAAAGAGTTGGACATGACTCAGTGACTAAGAAACAACAGTATCACTCTTCTCACTGTTTTTTGTTTGCTTATTTTGTAAAATGTGGTTGCTTTGTATAAAAAAGATGTTAACACAATGAGTTTATTGTAGTTACTTTAAAATAAATACATAATTCCAAATGTTCTTGTTTTCATTTTAAACCAGTAATTATAAATATGTATAGTCTACATAAGTAAATGTGTAACAATATGAGCTTTACATATATAAATTTTGTTGTGAAACATAAAGTTTGAGGATCGCTGTGCCAAAGAATTCTCTTCAATCACTACCCTCACTGTAGCCAATTTTACATTTGAAGCTCTACTTTGGGCAAAATGAGATAATTGCATATTTTGTTTCTACTTCTAAATCTAGATTGGGTTTGTCTTATTCTTTCCCCATCTCCTAGCATTGTCTAGCATTGTCTGAGACTAGATAAGTAAATCTGCCTATTTTCTGGAAAAAAAAAAGAAAGTGTTGGGAATAACATTTCTGTAGGTATATAAAGGTCCATAGATAAATGTAGGTGATCAATATCTTTGAGCTTTGTCAACATGCCTTTTGTCTATCTCTCAAATGGTTAGAAACTTAGGTGAGAAAGGGATATGCTGGTGATTCAGCTGGGTTGTACTCCAACATTTGTCACATTAGTTGGGAATATTGGTAAAAATTGGGAGAACAATACATAGGTGGAAGGGCTAAGGTTTCCTTCAGGTGTAGCCACTATACATAGTTTGGGCATTAGTGGTAATGTGAGCATGGTTCTTGGGGGTCTTTGATCTGTGTATTCTACTGGTGAGTATGTTATACAACATGATTACTTTTAACTTCTGAGTCTTTGGCTTGTGGCTCTAAATCTAACGTCATATGGAATCTCTTCTTATCAACCTGGTACTAATTATAAAAATTCTATTTATAGGCTGATTTCTGTTTTATTAAGGGTTGTATACATCTGAAACAAGTGCATGGACCTAAAATTGTACCTGGATTTCAATAAAGAACAGGGGCTTAGCAACAGTGAGCCTCAGGATGCTGGTTGTTGAAGCCTGACCTCAACAAGACAGGAGCTGGTCTTGCTAGCCAAGTTCACCTTATAAAAAACATACCTTTCTGAAGAGACCTTAGGGTCCAGACTGCTGCAGCTTCACTTTGAACTTCAAGGGTTCATGGTTCAGCTTTTCTTGGTTGTGGCAATGATTCAATTATATAAGGAAGGCCAGAGTTAGGTTGAAAGGCAGGTTTTAAGCGTGATGCTGTCTTGTCCTATTGCACATCGCACAGGGCTTCCATTCTAGGTCAACATTGTTGCTTGAGCTTCAACCATTATATGCAAGTTGTCAGCTGGAAGAAATCAATGAGGGTCACATCTCCCCTCATTAAGGATACTTCTCAGAAGCCACATATTGCATTTCCATTCCAATCCCACCACTCAGATGTTAGTCACATGGCCACAGTTTTCTGTAAGGTAGGCTGGTACTCTCTTTTTCCAGGCCTAGATGTAAATCAGGGGTGATGGTTTAGTAGTGTCCAACTCTTGCTACCCCATGGACTATAGCCCTTCAGGAATTCTCCAGGCAAGAATACTGGAGTGGGTTCCCATTTCCTTCTCCAGGGAAACTTCCCAATCCAGGAATCGAACCCAGGTCTCCTGCATGCAGGCAGATTCTTTACCGTCTGAGCTATGAGGGAAGTTCCCCCCCCACCCAAATCAGGGGACCTAATACTAATTAAAGAGACAAAAAATGGATATAGAGACAACCAACAGTTTCTGCCACATCTATGTATAACCCTCTGGTAGCACAATTTATTAAAAAATTCAATTTTTCACATTAAAAAAAATAATGTCTCTTCATATACAGTCCTTTAGACATGGGAAAGCAAAACAAATAGATCTTTCTTTTCCTGTGTTCTTTAGCAACATTCCATCTTGCACATTGTACTAATTTCTATGATACTTCTAGTTCTAAGTTGTCTGTGCCAAGCATAGGTGGGAAGTGCTATATCAGCTACCCAAATTCTATTTCTTTTTCTAAGTATCTTTTTGAAGTGCCTTGAGGTCAAGAGAAAAAATTCTCGGGAGATTAAATGTGTCTTATCCTCTAGCTCCAGAGGTACCATCATACTATACAATCTCGATGACTGTGAAATTTAATTACTTTTGCCTTCACTGTGGCTTGGTATTTTGTGATACATATTGGCCCCATGGATGCAAGATCTGTATATTTAATGAACCAACAATTTTAAAAGAAAATAGTTCTTATTATAAAGGCTGCATGTCCTTTCTTAAGTAAATATACAGAAACAATTCATTTTTTTAAAATTCAAAGTGAAAAGGCAATTTTGAAGGTCTCTCTAACAACTTGAGGTTCTCTATGTCTAGGACATAAGTTTGAGGGAAGTGTCTATATTCATAACTGGGGAAAAGATGTGGAGTGGTATCCATTGAGGGATGTTGGTCTCAAAATAACAGAAGGTGATAGAGGGCAGGGAACAGTAGCTGTGAAAACTCTGGAACACATTCCTGACTGGAAAGACTCAGGTTAAATTTGTGAATGAGATATTATTTTCTTGGGCATATCAGAAATATTTTACTAGGAAAACTAGTAAACCAAATACCCTGCAATAAATTATTCATTGACTATTTCACATATGCCACTTGTCCCCTAAGCTCCCACATGTACAGCGATGAAATGGACAAAGGCTCTGTCCTTAAGGATATTATATTCTCATGTGTAAATTCCACACTTAAATAGGATAAGGTTTTGAAAAGTCACAAATGGGATGTTTATTGGAAATTTAGCATGATCAAAAGTTGGGAATCAAAGGAAAATGGAAACAAATGGCAAAAAGAGATTAGAATAAGGGGTCAAAGTTAGCTTGCTGGTGCATGCTTATTGGAGCATATGAATGGCGCACAAGAAACTGATCATCAGGTTGCTGCTTCCCTAGGGGTGCTGTCCCTTAGGCTGAGAATATTCTTAAATTATATCACATAAAAAAGAAAAACAGGAGGAGACTGTAATTCTGCATTCAAAAAAAATTTAGAATTGGAGTGGCTCAGAGGTTAAAGCGTCTGCCTGCAAGGTGGGAGACCTGGGTTCGATCCCTGGATTGGGACGATCCCCTAGAGAAGGAAATGGCAACCCACTCCAGTATTCTTGCCTGGAGAATCCCATGGACAGTGGAGCCTGGTGGCCTAAAGTCCACAGGGTCGCAAAGAGTCGGACACAACTGAGCAACTTCACTCACATCACCATTATCCTTACAGACTATTAGTGGCGGGCTTAAATTTTGTGGAGTTTAATTTCCAGTCAAAGGATATCTATGGAGCATGTACTCTATGAAAACCAATGTGTATATATCTAAGAATACAACATTGATAAAATGTTTCATTTATCCTCAAAGAACTGAGAGTATGATAAGAAGGGGAAGAAAGAAAGAAAGTGAATTCGTTCAGTCATGTTTGACTCTTTATGGCCCCATGGACTGTAGCCTACCAGGCTCCTCCCTCCATGGGGTTCTCCAGGCAAGAGTACTGGCGTGGGTTGCCATTTCCTTCTTCAGGGGATCTTCCCAACCAAGGGATCGAACCCGTGTCTCCCACATTCCAGGCAGACACTTTAACAATATGTTTCATAATACAATAGAAGTCTAGAGAGGATACTTTTAATTTAATTTCATGGCTGCAGTCACCATCTGCAGTGATTTTGGAGCCCAAAAAAATAAAATCTGACACTGTTTCTGCTGTTTCCCAATCTATTTCCCATGAAGTGATGGGACTAGATGCCAAGACGTTTACTCCTTGAAAGGAAAGTTATGACTGACCTAGATAGCATATTCAAAAGCAGAGATATTACTTTGCCAACAAAGGTCCACCTAGTCAAGGCTATGGTTTTTCCAGTGGTCATGTATGGATGTGAGCGTTGGACTGTGAAGAAAGCTGAGTGCCGAAGAATTGATGCTTTTGAACTGTGGTGTTGGAGAAGACTCTTGAGAGTCCCTTGGACTGCAAGGAGGTCCAACCAGTCCATTCTGAAGATCAACCCTGGGATTTCTTTGGAAGGAATGATGCTAAAGCTGAAACTCCAGTACTTTGGCCACCTCATGAGAAGAGTTGACTTATTGGGAAAGACCCTGCTGTTGGGAGGGGTTGGGGGCAGGAGGAAAATGGGACGACAGAGGATGAGATGGCTGGATGGCATCACTGACTCGATGGACGTGAATCTGAGTGGACTCTGGGAGTTGGTGATGGACAGGGAGGTCTGGCGTACTGCAGTTCATGGGGTCACAAAGAGTCGGACATGACTGAGTGACTGAACTGAACTGAGAGAGGATACTATTATGTAGAGTCTTCACTGTAGGCACACTATTTTCTAAATCATTATAATTAAATTCAGAGGTAGATGTATGAATATTTCATATCAGGTAAGGGATAAGCTTTGACCAATCAGAATGGACTTGCTGACAATCACTAAGGACATTCTGAAACAAACCTGATGTGTGTCAATCCTGATTTTGAGCCTTGCCAAAAATAATGTCTTAAGCCCAATACTGGTGAGCTGTATACTTTATTCTACTTTATTCTATATACTGTAGCTTAAGAAAATGCTAAGCCAAAGAAGGTTATAAGTGAATATCCATTAGCTGTGAAACATGAGTATAAATTGGCCATGCTGACACTACCAAATAGAAGTGTCTTCCATGTTGTATGAGGATTCCACTATGTTAAACTCCTGTAACTCATCATGCAGGTGAAAAAGCATAACTTATTGCCAAAACCTATTGCCTCACCATTTTCACCTCTTCAGTTAGTTTTTCAGAGATAATGTTATTAATAATAATTATCAAATTTGAATTATGCTTTTTTTCAGTGCATAACTTTTAATGAGTATGATTTTGTTGTGTTTACCGTCTGACTTTACCACATTGTTAAGAGATTTCCAAGAAAATTCCAGTCACAAGTAAATCATCCGAAACACAAACACTTTAAAAACCTAATCACTAATACTTGATCAATTTTCCCTGCATCTTCCTTCTCCTGGAAACTTTGCTGGTGCATTTTCTTTGCTTGGCAATAGTTAACCAGTAGAACTTGGATTGATAACCTGATTCTACCATTTTCTACTTAGTGATTTAAAGCATGTTGCTTGACTAATATGTTCTTCCGCTTCTGCATATACAAAATAGGAATAGTGGCATAAAAATTAGAAATATTTTGCTATTAAAATGATAAGGTCTCAGTGTGTGCGTGGTTCATAGTGTTGAAAAAATAGTAGCTAAAAATTGTTACTTAGCCTTTTTTTAAAAGATCTTTTTCAGGGATTTAAATAATGGAACATACCAAAAATGTTTGCATTGTTAAGATTTAGTATTTATTTGATTTAATTTGTTTCTGCCGCTTAAACAATTGCTTAAATGAGGGAAAATCAGTCAGAGCTTACCACTTGAAGGCTTGTTGTGGACACACACAAAACAATTCCTTTGCTTTAGGTGAACTTGTGAAGATTAATGAGTTGTTTCTTTGGGTTCAAGTTTTCCACATATACGGAGTCCACTGTGGTGATGTAATTATTTTAACAACACCAGGGTTTTGTCATCCAACATTCCCATGCCATACAGCTATGATAAGTATTCTTTAATTAAACCTCAAAATTTGCCACCGTTGTTACATAGTGCAGCTGAGCACAGACATACCTCTGTGGACCACAAAGATTTTAATATGCAGCTGGGGAAACTTAGTGATAGAATGTTTACATAAAAGCCTCTGAGTAGGTGTTCAAAGTTCTTAAAACGTTTAATAAGTACTTATATCTAAAGAAACAAAAATAACAGGGAACTTAAAATAAGTTTGTGATTATAACTTACAGAGGGCAAGAGGTTCTACTCTTGAGCCAAAGAGGGGAGAAGAACCTTTTTTGTGATTCTCTGGGGCTCCCAGCTTTAGAACTGGAAGACTCCCAGAGAATTACTTTTCTGGGAATACAGCTGAGAATAATCTTTTTCTTAGGACTCAGGGGTACAAAAAACAGATCATATAAGATTGGTTTAATTTGATGCTTATTATTCCAGCTCTATGGGGTTCCCTGGTGACTCAGATAGTAAAGAATCTGCTTGCAATGCAGGAGACCCAGGTTCAATCCTTGGGATGGAAAAATTCTGGAGAAGGAAATGCTACCCACTCTGGTATTCTTGCCTGGAGATTTCCATGGACAGAGGAGATTTGCATGGGGTCACAAAGAGTCAAACATGACTTAATTTGTTTACCATATTATTCCAGCTCCATAAATTTAGGAAATATTTGGTCTTTGTCTGGCTTGAACTGTTTCAGTGGAGGTCTAAATCATACTTCAGAAACAAAAGGACTATATATATATATATATATATATTCAGAGGTTCAAAGTAAAAAGTGTGGTTTGTTTGTTCTTTGATTTAGGATTTGGTTCAAATTTATCTTAGTTACTTGATAAAAATTAGCAAGAAGTACAAACTAATGCAATAGGTAAGAGCGCAGATTCCATCTCTATCAGTTATGAGCTTTGTAAACTTAGATAAGTTACTAAATATCTCAGGTTTTTTGGTTTCTTTATAATGGAATTAAAATAAAATGGAATTTTAAAAATAAAAAATTGTTGAAAATAAAGTGATTAATGGTCATATCTATTTCATAGAATTACTGTGAAGATTGAAAGAAATCTTAAAAAGTGCTTATAAAGTAGGACATAGGAAGTAGTCTATAAATGGTAGTGATAATCATGTAAAATGTACCTAATGTTGAGAGTTGGTGAGTATGAACAGAACTAAGGTGAACTACAGAAAACTTTTTGTAGCAACTCAATACAATGAAAAAATTGTCAGATTTGTGAAAAGATTTTATTTGTATCCCAGATGATTTGGAGAAAGATAAGAATGAAAGGCAGGTTTTTCAGTCCTCACACTCCTGTTTCCTTGCCTCGTAGCACTATTGCTGCATAGAATTAGGCTCCCTGAGGGGAGTTACATTAGAAAAAATTGAGAGATATGCAGCTGGTTGCTTGTGAGGTGGGAGGGGTGCCATGGGATTAATGGCAAAAATGCCAGAGGATAATTTACAGTTGCTTTTGAGAGCCCAGGTAAAAGATTAGATTTCTGCAGGCCCCTGCAATGTAAGTGGATATGTGGTGCCATCTCTGACAGGTATAGTGTCTTCTATCTAAGACAAAAATGAACAGCAGAACTTCTGTCTGCAAGGGTCATGAAAGTTTGGACGTCGAGCATAACAGTGGTGATCAGTGTGAAGTGAAGTTTGTCTCTTTTAAATTTCTGAATTTCCTGTAGCCATAACTCTAGAGAGACCCCTAAAATGACTTGAGAGTGAGCCTTTGAAAAATCAAAGCAAGGAAAAAACATGGAGTCAGCTCTGGTCCCTAAAGAAATTGAGTTCAGACTTTATTGCTTTCTTTTCCTGCAACAAATATTCAGTGTCCTAAAAGGGAAAGATAAATACTTTATCCAGGGAATGGCAACAAAAATAGTAACTGCTCTCTGAGTTCCTGGTTCCTGAAATTTGAAGTAGTGCAATGACCTCAGGATGAAAAATTTGGGGCCAGGGATGAGCTCAGTACATTATATAAGAACAAATATTTATTCAGTTGACACTATGGCAAAAATAGTTGCTCTTTAAATTATTTCATGCCAACTAATGCTTCTTCAGATTCAAAAGATAATTGGGGCTTAAAATTCTGAGTTTAAAGAAAGCATTTTTAATAAGGAGACTTTTCAAGGAAATCTTCACTAAAAAGAAGGTGAAATAATTTTTTCACATAAATTATCCTTAGATATTAGTGAGAGGCTATCATTTACACTGCCTTGTTGGCTTTTGTGTGAAAATTATTTTCTTTGTGTAAATCTGGCTCCAAGAGACCTAGATAATTGACACATATCTACTCCATGGTTCAGAAAGGGCAAACATATAGACACTGGGATGGAGGTCATTTTTTTCCCCCCCAAGTCCTATTGTTCACTGAAAAAAACTAAAGCAATCATGTGTTCTGTATGGCTGTAGGAGGTGGGAATACATGAGAGATGCAGTTCCTAATATACACTGAACTTCTGTTCTTCCCTTTCCAGTATACTAACACCAGGCTTTAATATTTGAAAACTTAAATTTGTTGAGAAAAATAATGACTTGAGAATATCTTCAAAAACCTAAAAATAACAAAAACATTAGAGCCCTATACAGTAAAAACAGAATCTCAGTGGTTAGATTTATCTGCAGGTTAAACACAGAAGAAACATGAGTTAGAGTACTGGGAGAAAGTTATATAGGTAAAACAAAGAAAAGCGAGACAGAAGAATGAGGCTCAGGAGTAAGGTTAAGAGACATAAATGACAGAAGGAAACAATATAACATACACAGAACTGGGATTTTAGATCAAGGCTTACAAATAATAAAAGTTCAAAAATTATGTGCTGAATGAATGGATGAGGTAGAAAAGATATAAAATGAATTGTCATTTGACAAATACTTATTAATTATTTATTTTACTTTGCTAATGAGTGATTCAAGGATACATGATGCAGTTCTTTGGTAACAAAAAATATCTTAAAATTCAAAATAAAATAAAATATTATCATATTTCCCAGGTGGCTCAGTCATAAAGAATATGCCTGCCAATGCAGGAGATGCAGGTTTGAACCTTGGGTTGGGAAGATCCCCTGGAAAAAGAAATGGCAACCCACCCCAATATTCTTGCCTGGAAAATCCCACGGACAGAGGAACCTGGTGGGCAGCAGTCCAAGGGGTTGCAGAGAGTCAGACATGACTGAGCCACTGAACAATCACAACAAAAACATCATCATACTCAGAATGTTTGAGAATGATCATAGGTACAATAGGGAGGTGCTTAGGGCTTAGTTGCTTTGCTCAATCGTATCTGACTCTCTTTGGCTCCATGAACTATAACCTGCCAGGCTCCTCTGTCCGTGGGATTTTCTACGCAAGAATACTGGAGGGGGTTGTCATTTCCTACTCCAGGAGATCTTTCTGACCTAGGAATTGAACCCACATCTCTTGCGTCTCCTGCATTGACAAGTGGAATCTTTACCACTAGCGCCACCTGGGAAGTTAACTGAGGATTTGAGATAAGTTCATAATAACTCTGCCTTTATACTTGCTCTCAGAACAGTTTATCTGATCACTACACTTGTTATGTATTCTATTTTATGCCAATATCCTGACTATAAATAACACATTTATAGAGTCTAAAATGAAAATATTGATAATTCTATATAGTAGGTATTAGAAATATTATCACAATAGAAAAAAGTATCAATTTTACTCAGGAGTACTTTTAAATTAAATCATATTGAAATTTAAATAAAGTTAATAGAAAGTGTTGAATTTATTATAGAGATATTTATTCCCCCAGTAAAAACAGCCTCTGAAGTGTAGCATTTTTTTGAACTGAATGCCTGAATGGTATTTGTGACAATGGTTTTAATCCAGAATTTATGTTCCCATTAAGCATATGATTTTTTGTCCCACATCTGGATCAATAGGGCAATATGTCACTTCCAAACAAGTACTTAATTTGAATTCTGGGTTTCTATCAGGTTGCAGTAAAACTCTCATTGAGTAATCCCTGCCTTTTCTTTATTCCTATTCATTTCCCAAAGAATTATATGTAGAAAAATATATTCTCAGCTTGTTTCCTCAAACCCAATCCCTCAGGCAAAAAGACAAGTTGGTCTGAATTTTTTTTTTTTTTCTCACTTTGCCTCTCTTATGACCTGACACTTTCTGCCTGAAAATAGATCAGAAAGTGTATTAAATTAACTTTTGCTATTTTATGTCTGACTTCTTCAGGAAATGAATTATCAAACTTGAAGTAAACTTATCTTTTTCCTCTTCTTTCCTTAAGGAAAGCCTTCCTGCACTATGACTTCAGATGTGATTCATGGTGATTCATGATCTCCAAAGAAGATGATTTAGCTTCAGGATCAGGGACCAGGCTTGATCACTCAGAGTTTTTTGTGTGGCAGAAGTTTTATTACAGTAAAAAAGGACAGAGAATGCTTCTGACATAGACATGAGAAGGGGAAGGAAGAGTGCCCCACTTGCCAGTCTTAGCAAGGGAGCCATGTACTTTTTCAGTTGGTTATTAACAATAAATCAGAAGAATGTCTCAAGGTTGCAAAGGTCTTAGGAGACCCACTCCCATAATTTACATTTTAAGATAACAGAATTAGAAATAAAAATAGAAAACTCTTACCAGACCACTCCCATAATATACATTTTAAGACTGCAGGCTTAGTCAAGAGGTTCTTAAGAAGGAGAAACATGTCCTTGAGAATTATTGTTATATAAACACTGGTACAAAGTTTAAGGAAAAATATATCCTTGAGCAAGATGATTTGTTTTGTTGTGTAGTCATTCAGTTCAGTTCAGTCACTCAGTCCAACTCTTTGTGACCCCATGGACTCCAGCACACCGGGCTTCCCTGTCCATCAACTCCTTGAGCTTGCTGAAACTCATGTCCATCCAGCTGGTGATGCCATCCAATCATCTTATCTCCCATTGTCCCCTTCTCCTCCTGCCTTCAATGTTTCCCTGCCTTCATTCTTTCCCAGTGTAATCATTAGCTTTGGGCTTAAAGAAAAAAAATCTTATGTGACCAAGATGCAGAAAAGGAGAAAAAAAGTTTGCCCTTTTCTCCTCCTGAGGGCTCCAGATCCCTTTCTCCTCCTCCTCCTCCTCCTCCTAAGGGACCCTGGACTTCTTATCAACCTACCTAAGAATGAACTCTCTCAAAATTATAAATAATTCTAATGTTTCCATCATAAGTAAAATACTCTCTCAAATACAGGAGAAGAGTAAGTTTCTAAATTCTGTTTAGTATGCAAAAGTTTTTTTTTTTTTAACATCTTAATCTCTAATCTATCTGAATTATATGTGTGTGTGTGGTTATGTGTATCACAATCATACATTAGGATACACACATATACATGTACTTTGAGACATCTTAAAGAGCATCACTCATGGTGTACTGGAATAAGAGTTATTTCCAATGTCACATGCTTTTGGTTCTAATCTCATCTTCTTCACTACTTTGTTTTTAAATTTCAAGCAAGTCACTTCATATCTCTTATTTGTTGCTTCAGCTGTAAAATGAGTTGATTTGACAAGACTGTATCTAAGAAATCTAAGAATTTATTAGATAGAAACTGAATCCTTCTGAAGAGTTTTGCCTCAGTTCTGACAGTATGTGCATGCTTGTGTGGCCCTGATCTTTGCAAGATCTAACCTTTTGCTGGTTGATTCATTCTCACATGTAAAATTAGAGGGAAAACTAATGTACACGTTACCTATGCTAGGAACATTTATAATTAATTTCTTAGATCTTAAATTCCTTTGTCTAGGTGAAATTTCTGACCTCATACCCATAACCATTGATGTTCCAGTCAATGATGCCATCAGATCCAAACACTTTCAGGCTTCAAGATACCTATGTTAACACTTGTAGTTTAAATATAGGAGTTATTTAATAATTCATTTTTATTCACCTGGTAATTATAACAAAGGAACTTTATTCTTCATGAATTATGCTTCTTCAATGTCATATGCAAACTATCAGAGGAAACAAGAAAATCATTCTGAGTAAGAGGGTGGTGATATGACAGGTAGGGAAAGAGAAATGGAAGTGACCAGACAGGAATTTCTGTGAGACAAGACAATATATTCCTGTTTTTCATAGTTTTCAGATTTAGATGAAGCATGTATGCTGAATTCAGTTTCTTTGGATTGCATGAAACATTCTCTATACTTACCTTCTATAAACTTCTTTATACGAGTGAGATGGACTTAACTGTGTCCTTCCCAATCTCTGTGTTGAAGCCCTACCTATCTCCAGTGTAAGGTATTTGGAAATGAGACCAAATTCTTCAGAGAAAAATTTAGTTTAGATGAAATGATGAGAGTAGGATCCTCATGATGAGGTTAAATGCAGAATATATAAAGATTTATCAAAACCATGAGAGTAGAATTATCCAAGTGACTGCTTGATCCTTTAAATACCATCTGTAACTTCAGTATAAATGAAAGTAAAATGGTTCCTGTTAGTGAATTGAATACAAATTTAACAGATACTCAAAAATTAAGTGGGGAAAACATTTCTTTTTAGAAGGAAGACCTAGGTTAGAACCAGAAACCTCAGAGAATCATAAAGATAGTTATAACTCAAAAATATCGCTTTGAGTGCTTAAAGATTGCTTTCTAGGTTATTAATATGTTGTATGTTTTAATGTTTAGTTTTCTGTTTTCTTTTTTCCTTTTTTTTTTTTTGAAATGGCTGCTTTAAAAATTTATTTTTTCTCATCTTGCTTTTTCTTAAGCAAATCTTTTAGAGTCTTCAAACACATTCCTTTATAAGTTGCAATTAACAGAATTATAGTGTTTCAAATTCAAACTTTTGTCTTTGTCTTAGGATTCAAGGAATTGGGCCTTATATCAAATAGACCCTCAATTCTATTTTGTGAACCAAAATGCAGACACCCAATTCAGGGATCAATGCCCATGAAATGAGATTCTTCCAAATTAGACATTCTTAGGAGCAAACACTCTAGCAACAAACAGTTCCTTTCCATAAAGTTGAAAAAATCGTTTGATGGCATCTAAGATTTACTGAATACTTTCTAGTCTCTATTGAACTTTAAAAAATCCAAAAAAGTACAGTTGCATATGTTGAACAAATATAATACACTAAGTAGAATATGTGAAAATTTTATATAGATCATATTATTTAAAAATTTAAACTACTGTATTTACTACATTCTATTTTTCAGGTGAGAAAGGCAAAAATTATAAATAGCAACTGTTTTGTTCAAGTTCACAAACCAAATACGTCTCAAAATTCAAACCCATAGCAGTTATATTTAACAGCTAGTGACTTTTTCCTGGGCTCTGTTGCCATAAAATTTTTCCAAAACACTTAGAACAATTTTTGGTTTTGATTTTTGAAGCATCTCTATTAAGAACTTGATTTTAGTTGCTGGTAAGATCTTGATATTAAGATGCAAATAAAGTCAAGATGATTTATGGTGTTTTGTTTTCTTTTCCCTCCAATAGTGAATGATATTTATCTACTATTTTAGAGTAAACGTCAAAAATGGAGTACATTATATCACTGGAAACAGACTCACTTTTGTAGTTTCTTCCAATTATAACTGAAATTATAGCCTTTGAAAGTACAAACTCTATTAGTCTTCCTTTCCTGAATATTCTGACCAATAACACTTTCTACATTCACTACAGCACAGCCATATGGAGCTGCTCAGGCTTTTATTGAGACTCTTGATTGAGAAGCCTCATGGGACTCTGAATAGCCAAGGAAAGAGAAAAAGATTAGTAGTAATAATACTAAGATTGGACTAGAAAAGGCTGATTCAGCAGGTGTAGGGACCATAATTTCACATCCTACTATGCCAGCAGCAAGGGAACTAATTACATGGCAGACACTATGAACTTCAGGTACATTTTTCATTTCACCTCAGTTGAAATCAAGTCTTCTAGAGAATTTGCTGTATAAAATAATGTGTTTGCTACCAAGATGCACTAAAATGTATATGACAAAAATGTAATACTAGACTCCCGATATAACAAAAATCCCCAAAGCTGTGAAATGCCTACTTTGTCTTCCATTAATAAGGGGACTCATTTTCAATCTGTGTATAACAGTATCCTTGTTCGTTGTAATGCTTTGTGGCACACTATGTAGGTGATTGTGCTTTTCAGTGAGACTTATTTCCTGAATTTTGGAGTGTAGGAAAATTGTTAAGTTCATGTTGTACAATGCAGTTTTTGCATTTTTTAATACTTAAATTTTTTTCAAAATATATTGATAGTACTAATGACTATCAAAATAACGCTATCTTTAAGTGTTTTTGCTGATGTGAATTTCATCTTTACATACATTTTTTTTTTGTTTTCACTTTAAGGAGGATTTTAAAAACTCTCAGTCAGCCAAAGGTATTCCTCAAATACACAGTGTATACAGAGATCTAAAACAACCATTATGATGGGATGACATTCTTTAAATGATTGTCATGACTTCTGAAGATGTTATTGTATTGAAAGAAAGTGTATAAAGTAATGACAATATGAACAAATATCATAAGTATGAATAATCATTGGTATATACTCAGAAATCTAAATGGGAGTAAATAGACTTTCAGTTCCCTTTAAGAATATTTCCTGTTCATTTCTCTCCTCTGTTTATTAACATCTTTCATCATCTAGGTAAATCCTTAATTCCATATCAGTGATGCATTTAATGTCATACTTTTAATGTCTTTCATCCCATGATCCTTTAATTTTTACAAAGCCTTGTACTACTATCCCTTTCCTCTCAAGCAGTTATTTCAAGTAATAGACACTTAAATGTTCTTCACTAATGACCATTATAAAAAATGTCCATATCCAACTACTTACTGGGTAATCATTAAATAAATGATTTTTACCATAGTTTATAGCACATGCTAAATGCTAGGGATGAAATTACATAAAAATCAAGTATGATTTCTACCTTTATAGAAATTGCTTTCTAGATGATTTTGCCATCAGGACAAAACTTATCTCAAATATCTAGAACTTAACTTGTGAGTGTATTTAGAGAGAGATAAGCTAATGATTCACTAAACACTTTCTCTTTGCCTTGCACAAATAGAAAAACTGCATTTCTCTGCTTCCTTTGTTTTTAAGTATGATCCTGTGGATGGGCAGTCACATTACTGAGTTCTAGCCAAACGAATATGAATGAAAGTATGGGTGTCACTTTAGCATAGCCCATTATTACTTCTCATTTGTCATTTCACTGGAAACCATTATACTTATGAAATGGTAGAGCCTTAAAAGGAGGATAGCCAGTGTTCCTGAATCAGTGCCCAGGAAAATGACCAGAAACATCATTTTCCTCTTTATGTGAGTGGAAAATACCCCTATACTGACATAAGTAAGTATAGAGTTTGTGTTTTGCTGCTCTCATAATTTAACTAATACGGAAATAGGTGAGAAATAGCTATAAAAATAACTCCTAAAATATATAACATGGACTTGGTAATAGACAATAGCAAAGAAATATATTAGAGGCTTAAGAGGTATAAAACTACTATATATAGTGATACAACATTTATTAAAGCTGTTACCTACCATGACTTAGAAGACAGTACACAGAGCTTATAGCTCTAAAAAGTATAGTTGGTATGATAATGCATGCTGACTTTTCCTTTTCTTTTAAGACATATTTTACATATTTCCATGTGAACAAAGCAGAGTTTGACAATTTTTAAGTAAAAATAAAAGGAATAGAGAGAATTAATATATTATAGGATATAAAGAGTTTGAAGAGGAAAGGATCATGTATCACATGATAATTCTGTATTTTAAGCTGGAGGTAATGAATGTATTGGGCTTTGGGTTGACACCATTGATACAAGGCTATGTTTTTTGATGTATGAGAAGAGGATTGAAATAAATATTCAGTGGCCAGAAAAAAAAAATATTTCCTAGAACAAAGAGGGAGCCAAAATATGGAACAAATTGAAATATCAATCACTTCTTGAAAGGTAGAAGCACTCATTTTTAAATTAAATGATGATCATGGCATCTGGTCCCATCACTTCATGAGAAATAGATGGGGAAACATTGGAAACAGTGTCAGACTTTATTTTGGGGGGCTCCAAAATCACTGCAGATGGTGACTGCAGCCATGAAATTAAAAGACACTTACTCCTTGGAAGAAAAGTTATGACCAACCTAGACAGCATATCCAAAAGCAGAAACATTACTTTGCCAACAAAAGTCTGTCTAGTCAAGTCTATGGTTTTTCCAGTGGTCATGTATGGATGCGAGAGTTGGACTGTTAAGAAAGCTGAGTGCCGAAGAATTGATGCTTTTGAACTGTGGTGTTGGAGAACACTCTTGAGAGTCCCTTGGACTGCAAGGAGATCCGACCAGTCCATTTTAAAGGAGATCAGTCCTGGGTGTTCTTTGGAAGGAATGATGCTAAAGCTGAAACTCCAGTACTGTGGTCACCTCATGGGAAGAGTTGACTCATTGGAAAAGACCCTGATGCTGGAAGGGATTGGGGGCAAGAGGAGAAGGGGACGACAGAGAATGAGATGGCTGGATGGCATCACCGACTCAATGCACGTGAGTTTGAGTGAACTCGGGGAGATGGTGATGGACAGGGAAGCCTGGTGTGCTGTGATTCATGGGGTTGCAAAGAGTCGGACACGACTGAGCGACTGAACTGAACTGAACTGATCTTTCATTACTATTTTAAAATTTCTTAACAACAAATAGCATTCACTAATACATTTATCCCTCCCTCCCACACTATTGCAATGTCAGACTTTATTTTTGGGGACTCCAAAATCACTGCAGATGGTGACTGCAGCCATGAAATTAAAAGACACTTGCTCCTTGGAAGGAAAGTTATGACCAACCTAGACAGCATATTGAAAAACAGAGACATTACTTTGTCAACAAAGGTTCGTCTAGTCAAGGCTATGGTTTTTCCAGTAGTTATGTATGATATGAGAGTTGGACTGTGAAGAAAGCTGAGCACCAAAGAATTGATGCTTTTGAACTGTGGTGTTGGAGAAGACTCTTGGGAGTCCCTTGGACTGCAAGGAGATCCAACCAATCCATTCTAAAGAGAGGAGTCATGGGTGTTCTTTGGAAGGACTCATGCTAAGGCTGAAACTCCAATACTTTGGCCACCTCATGTGAAGAGTTGACTGATTGGAAAAGACTCTGATGCTGGGAGTGATTGGGGGCAGGATGAGAAGGGGACGATAGAGGATGAGATTGCTGGATGGCATCACCGACTCTATCGATGTGAGTCTGAGTGGATTCCAGGAGTTGGTGATGGACAGGGAGGCTTATCATGCTGTGATTCATGGGGTTTCAAAGAGTCAGATACGACTGAGTGGCTGAACTGAACTGACATATACACACACAGAGACACATATATATATATATACCTGCATTTCACATGTAATAAGTTTTAAGCAGATTCTGTAACTCTTTACTACTTTTTATTGACAGGAATCCCATTATCTGTTTTTGTTTGGCTGATTTTTAAGACTAAATCATATAGAAAAACCATCCTCCACTCTTACTACCTCAAACTAGCAAGGTAGTTCTGAATGAATTGAATTATTGGGAGTAGGAATAAATACCTTTCCCCAACATACATTTTCCTTACTTCTGTTCCGCATCATTTGATAGTGGGGAAAAAATAGAAGGAATGCAGATACTCTTTATCACTAACCACCTACAGTGAGGTTGTTGTCTTTCTTTGACCCATCAAACTCTGCTGCTTCATCTCATTGTCTGTGGATTCAATGTGGAAAAGTTGTCAAGTAACTGAAGAAGTTTCTAAGAAAAACCTTCTGAAGCACTTGTGCTTCTTTGTGAATTGGGCTCATCCTTTTGCTGATTTGCAGCTAGTACCAATATCCTGCACTCTTTTCATGTGTGTTCTTCTTTGTCTTATGCTACAGAAGGTCCTAGTAAGATTATAAGAATATAAAGAATTAATAATAGAAGTATTAGTCATCAAGTAACTGATATTGAGAACTTGCTAAGTTCTAAGAACTGTCCTAAAACTTTAACAAGTAAAATAATGTTTCATCATTACACCATTCCTACAAAATAATTTCTATATTTTCCTATTTTGCAGATAAGAAAACCAAAGACTGAAAGTGGTCTCAGAAAACCAATTAAGGTAAATTAAGAAACCTTTTTAAGAAATTCATGTCAGAAATAAAATAGAAAGTACAATCTAAGATGTTTTATATATTACAAAGAAAATAATGGGGTGTTGTTTTTAAGCTATTTATGCCAATAAGTTATAAATCTTTAAATGAAATGGACAAATTCCATTTACAAAATCTGACATAGATTCCAACATATAAATTACTGACCAATTTAACCAAATAGCCAAAGGGAAAAAAAAAAAAATTGAATACAGCATTACTACTTCTAGCAGAGAAAAATAGAGCTGATACACTGCATCTCATTTTGGTAGACTATAATAATCTTTTGATAATCTTTTTAAATAATCTAATAGTAACAGCAAAATTTGACCACCAATATCATTTTTAAAATGCAAGATTCCATTTAAAATTAGTAAATAAAATCCAGAATTATATAAAAATAATAAAATAAGGCATTACTGATTTAGGATGATCTTTATAAAACAGTATATACACATGCAAACAGGATTTTAAAAGCCAAAAGTTAATGTGTGTGTTTGGTTTAGTCTGAACAGTAAAATAACATTAACAAAATTAAGGAGATATATATGATTAGCTCAATACCCTAATGTTTATATAATCATTTTCTATAAACATTTTTAATGAAAGAATGATTCAATAAATGAGTAGAAATTGATAGTCTGATATCCTACTTGTAGTGCTATAACAAAATATGATAGACCAGGTGGCTCATAAGCAATAAACTTCTAGTTTTCATGTTCTGTAATCTAGAAAGTCCAAGATCAAGGCACCAATGGATTCAGTAAGTGGTGAGGACCTATTTTCTGATTCAGAGACCACTGTTCTCATTGTTTCTTCACAGTACAGTAGGAGCAAGGGAAAATTCCTTAGTCTTTTTCACAAGAACACTAATCCCATCATGAGGACTTCATATTTCTAACCTGTTTAGCTCCCAAACATCCCATCTCCAAGTATCATCACATTGGGTATTATGAATTTTGGGGACCTCAAACATTTAGATCTTAGAAATTGGTAATCAGGAAAAAAATCTAGACTGAAAAGTCATAGGATTACAAATCGATTTAAAACAATGCTAAAATCCATGATGCTATTGTTCAAAAAGGTAGAATTACTGTTTTAGGAATATTTCCATTTGCAATGACCCAAGGGTTTTCTGTGCATTTTGCCCTGCATGTTCAGTGACAAACATGTGGTCTTTAATGATTAAGGAACAATAGAATTTACTTTTATCTTCTCTACCATATGTCCTGGTAAGCATAGTGCATGTGAATAGGACTCAAAATCCTCATCCAATATCTTCCCTAGCAAACATGGTTTTAATCCTTACTAAACTTGAGAAACCTACATGCAGGTCAGGAAGCAACAGTTAGAACTGGACATTGAACAACAGACTGGTTCCAAAGAGGAAAACGAGTACATCAAGGCGGTATATTGTCACCCTGCTTATTTAATTTGTATGCAGAGTGCATCATGAAAGACACTGGGCTGGAAGAAGAGTAAGCTGGAATCAAAATATTTGTTGAGAAATATTAATAACCTCAGATATTCAGATGACACCATTCTTATGGCAGAAAGTGAAGAGGAACTAAAAAGCCTCATGATGAAAGTGAAAGAGGAGAGTGAAAAAGTTGGCTTAAAGCTCAACATTCAGAAAACTAAGATCACGGTATCTGGTCCCATCTCTTCATGGCAAATAGACGGGGAAACAGTGGCTGTTTTTATTTTTGGGGGCACCAAAATCACTGCAGATTGTGATTACAGCCATGAAATTAAAAGACACTTACTCTTTGGAAGGAAAATTATGACCAGCCTAGATAGCATATTCAAAAGCAGAGACATCACTTTACCAACAAAAGTCTGTCTAGTCAAGTCTATGGTTTTTCCAGTAGTCATGTATGGATGTGAGAGTTGGACTGTGAAGAAGGCTGAGCACCAAAGAACTGATGCTTTTGAACTGTGGTGTTGGAGAAGACTCTTGAGAGTCCCTTGGACTGCAAGGAGATCCAACCAGTCCATTCTAAAGGATATCAGCCCTGGGTGTTCTTTGGAAGGAAAGATGCTAAAGCTGAAACTCTAGTACTTTGGCCACCTCATGCGAAGAGTTGACTCATTGGAAAAGACTCTGATACTGGGAGAGATTGGAGGCAGGAGGAGAAGGGGATGACAGAGGATGAGATGGCTGGATGGCATCACTGACTCGATAGACATGAGTTTGAGTGAACTCCGGGAGTTGATGATCGACAGGGAGGCCTGGCGTGCTGCAATTCATGGGGTCACAAAGAGTCGGACACGACTGAGTGACTGAACTGAACTGAACTGAAACTTGCTTTATGTTGCTTGTACAGTAAGAGCAAACCCATTAGATTGCCCTGTTCAAGAGATGATCAGGGCAGATGAAAAGATTTACATATGAGCTACAGTACCAATAAAGGTGTACAAAATGCTTGCAAGAGGTGTCTTAAGTAATAACATTTCATCTGATAATGTTCATCCAGAATTGAGGACAAGAGCCTCTGTTCATTCCAGGAAATGAAGTTGGTAAGAAGAGTTCAGCTAAATGCTGCTTCTCAAAAATAGGGGTCAATAATTCTTAGTCTCTAAAGGTAGTTTTCTAGCCTGCCATGGCACTGAGGTTTTCTGGCAGCCTTAGGCAAGGGGATTTTCTGTATTTTGAATTGTATGACCCTTTCTTTATATCATACTGTACATATTTCTAGCATTTTTCTTACATAAAACTAAATGTAGTTTTAAAGGACAAATAGCAATCTTCAGTAAGATTATTTGAAAAAGATGTTGGGATTTTTCTAAAGATAAAATCTCTGTGTCTGTAAATGCTCATGCTTGGAAAGCATGTACATTTATATCACAATAAAATATAAATTAGTTTGTTTTCCCCTCAGAGAATTGAGAATATGATATGTATTAGTGGAGAATAAAAGGAAATACTAGTGAATGTGACAGGAGGATAAAAATAGGAACAGGATTTAAGTTCTGGTATTGGCTTGCTATCAATTAATTATCCTTAACTAGACCTTCTACTATTATGACCAGCTGATCAAGTGATTCAATCTATCTATGCAGTCAGTGAAAATGTACTTGATCCTGGCAGGTAAGTCATGTAACTCCTGCTCAAATTCCCCTAAGGATTTTCCATCATTTCTACAGTAAAAGCCAAAGTTTGAAAAATGACATCTACTGATTTCCTCTTTCTAATGTTGCCTCAGTGTATCTGGAATACTCCCCCTCCCTACTCTAGATCTTTTCTTATCTTGCCCCACGTCAGGCCTTTATTCAAACATCACTTTCTCGGGGGTCCCTTTGCTTATGACCCTATTTTTAACTGTACGCATCCCCCAACATTCCTTATGCCCATCCCTGCTATCTTTTTCTACTTAATATTTCTCTTTTTTAATTTCTTTTTTATTTAATGATTTCTGAGACCAACAATATTATGCAATAATTTAATTCAGCATACAAAATTTGAATCATGAGATATCTGAAACAGAAACAAATATTTTCACTGTCAGTAATGTTAGACAAATAACTCACTGCAGCTCAGCACAGCACATACATTGGAGCTATGCCACAACAATGAGATCTTGAAGATTTCTATTTGCCCTGTTTAACACAAACATTTGCTAAGTGACAGTGAAACACGATGATTTTGAAGGGAAAATGAAGACTGAGGATGAAGAATGAAAAAACCTTATCCATTTGCCACACATATGAACACTGATGTACCTTAGCAAAGGAACACTAAACCTTACCAGAAATGCTCAAAACCGCTTAGTTTGCTAACCAAGTCTGCTCTTTTAATTTTCTTGTAGTACTGAAATTAAGAGAATAGAACACTCCATGATTACAAGTAAGAAATAAAAAAGAATATCCTAGCACTAGCCTATAGCCTCTTGCAAATTTGGAAAAATATTAAACATAAATGCATGATTTTTAACCTAGAAAGTGGATATCATAAATAAATAAAAAGATATGTTTAAGCCTTTACAGTTCTTTGAAAACAACTCAAATGCCCAATAGTTTAAAAAAAAAAAATATGCTAAATGATGAGTGTGAGTGAGTGAAGTCACTCAGTCGTGTCCCATTCTTTGTGACCCCGTGGACTGTAGCCCTCCAGGCTTCTCCGTCCATGGGATTCTCTGGCAAGAATACTGGAGTGTGTTGTCATTTCCTTCTGCAGGGATCTTTCCAACCCAGGGATCAAACTTAGGTCTCCTGCATTGCAGGCAGACACTTTAACCTCTGAGCCACTAGGGAAGCCCATTGACTTACCCATAAATCACACTCGCATGAAACCTGTTAACTAAAGAAAAAAGTTTAGTAAAGTAGGAAAATCTAGTGTAAAAAAATGCACAGTTAAATACAAGAAAAAATATTATTATTTGTTTTATATTGTTTAAATTACAAAGAAAATACTAGAGGCAACCTAACATGCGTTGATTTGTTGTTCTTGTCCAGTCCACTAAGGCAAGTCTGACTTTTTGCAACTCCATGGACTATAGCACTCCAGGCTCTTTTGTTCTCCATTACCTCCAGGAGTTTGCTCAAATTCATCTCCTTTGAGTCGGTGTTACTATCTAACCATGTCATCCTCTGCCACTCCCTTCTTCTTTTGCTTTCAATCTTCAGAGTCTTTTCCAATGAGTCAGCTCTTCACATCAGGTGGACAAAGTATTGGAGCTTCATCCTTAGTCCTTCAATGAATATTCAGTGTTGATTTCCTTTGGAATTGACCGGTTTGATCTTCTTGCAGTCCAGTGGACTTTCAGGAGTCTTCTCCAGCACCACATTTTGAAAGCATCAATTTTTCAGTACTCAGTCTTCCTTATGGTCCAGCAATCACACTTGTACATGACTATTGGAAAAACTATAGCTTTCAAGGCCTTTGATCCAAAGTGACGTCTCTGCTTTTTTAAATATATGGTTTAGGTTTGTCATAGCTTACCTTCCAAAGAGCAAGCATCTTTTAATTTCATGGTGGCAGTCACCATCCTCAGTGTTTTCAGAGCCCAATCAAATCAAATCTGCTGCTGTTTATACTTTTTTCCCTTCTATTTGCCATGAAGTGATGGGACTGGATGCCATGATCTTAGATTTTTTAATATTGACTTTCAAGCTGGCTTTTTCACTCTCCTCTTTCACCCTCATCAACAAGCTCTTTAGTTCCTCTTTGCTTTGCTTTCTGCCTTTAGTGGTATCATCTGCATATCTGAGGTTGTTGATATTTCTCCTGACAATCTTGTGTTGATTGTCATGTGTATTTAAGGAGGATGCTTGGACTGATTTATCTTTCAAAGGTTTCTAAATTCTTTACAATAGATATTATTTTGTTATAAGAAACAAATAATTTATTGTAAAATATGTTCTCAGGCCTTTTAATATTTAGCTGTTAGCTGTTCTTGTTGTATGAACAAGTGAAGAGGCACTAAAGAGCCTCTTGATGAAAGTGAAAGAGAAGAGTAAAAACGCTGGCTTAAAACTCAACATTCAAAAAACAAAGATCATGGCATCCTGTCTCATCACTTCATAGTGGGGGAAACAATGGAAATAGTGACATACTTTATTTTCTTGGGCTTCAAAATAAATTTGGATGCTGACTGCAGCCATGAAATTAAAAGACACTTGCTCTTTGGAAGAAAAGCTATGAAAAACCTAGACAAAGCATTAAAAAAATAGAGATATTACTTTGCTGACAAAGGTCTGTATAGTCAAAGCTATGGTTTTCCCAGAAGTCACATATGTATGTGAGAGTTGGACCATAAAGATGGCTGAACATGGAAGAATTGATGCTTTTGAACTGTGGTGTTGGAGAAGACTTTTGAGAATCCCTTGGACTGCAAGGAATTCAAACCAGTCAATCCTAAATGAAATCAGTCCTGAATATTCATTGCAAGGACTGACTCTTATGCTGAAGCTCCAGTACTTTGGCCACCTGATGAGAAGAGCTGACGCATTGAAAAAGACTCTGATGCTGGGAAAGATTGAAGGCAGGAGAAGGGAATGAGAGAAGATGAGATGGTTGGATAGCATCACCAACTCAATGGGCATGAGTTTGAGCAAGCTCCAGGAGATGGTGAAGGACAGGGAAGCCTGGCATGCTGCAGTCCATGGGGTCACAAAGAGTCAGACATGACTGAGTGACTGAACAACAACAATGACAAGATGTCACTTTAGTCTCATATTTTTGTTGTTGTTGCTTCAAACTTTACACAGGAAAATCAACCCACTTATTGGTCAACTAAACCACTAATTGAAATAACAGAGTCTATTTTATATAATAGTATAAAAACATTATATAAAAACAAGAATGAGACACTAACTTCCATAAAATATTTGTTTCTTTGAAGTCATTTAAACCTAATTTTTTTTGTTTGAAAAGCTTTATGAATAATTAAGCCCAGTCTAAGTTGCTCAGAAAGCTCTGGTTAGTACCTTAAAATTATTAGAACACTGCCACAAAAGACCTGTTAATATCATTTCAATTTGGCAAGGAATGGACCCTAGACTATGCACAAGTTGAACTGAGCACTAAGAATAATGATCTGACATGGTGAGCATTGTGAGACTGTTGACCTAAGGAAAAGCTGTGTGCTTATTAGACATTTTAAAAGAAATTACCTTTAAGAAATTTCTTTACACAATTTCAGGATATTTTGATTATCATTTTATATTTTATTATTATATTTTGAATAATTTACAGATAAAATATAATAATTTAATCTTTTAATAATAGGAGGACTCAATTTCCAATCACCTGTCTGTGTTTATTAGCTATGAATTTTTGAACTAATTGTGTTCTCATAGTTTCAGAGTCCTCATTCATTAAATGAATAAATAATAGTCCCTATATCTATCTCATGAATTTTTAATGTACATGAAATTGTGCCAATTCTTGTATAGTTCTTAGCATTGTACCTAAAGCAAAGTGATTTTTAAAATTATTTTATTATTATTATTGTTGTTATTATTATTTTTTATATCCTATCATTTCTGTTTTAGAAAATCAAATAACTGTATTATGAAACTCCAAAATATAAACCAGGAAACAATAGTAAGGTGGTTTTAGGCTCAGAGAAACCAGAGACCGATCGTTTTCTCCTCTTTAAAAAGGAAGACTGTAATGTTGAAATATACTTAAATGTGTAGATATATCTTAAGTTTCAATAAAGACTAGCTTAAATAAGAGGCATAAGTTCTTTCTAAACTATAGAGTTCTGTGTAAATATGAGAGGTGATTACTAATGTTACCAGCCTATTGTATAAGCATTGCAACTAATATTTGAGTTAGTAACCATTCCTTGCTGCAATAATAATGGCTTTAAGAGTTAGTTTCTTTCCCCCAAAAAACATATTTTATTTCCTAGGCATAATTTACACTTACAAAAGCAACTTAAATTTGTATTGTCAATCATTTTAAGAGGATAGAGTCCTTTTAATATAATAATCTCATAATATATTGCTGACTTGAAATGATATATCATCTAATTATGAGTTAATATTTTAATTTTATTAAATTTTGCGTTACCTATAATGTTTTTTTCTAAATATATCTTTTCATGAACAAGCACCAGCACATATTAAGAAATCAGTTTTAACTTAGAATTTATGCTAGTGGAATATATTGGAGGAAAGTTAGAGTCTTCTTGGCTACTCAAAGCAATATGAACATTGGTGCAGTGAACATAAATTAACTCTCCAGGGAAGGTTTTTCTGACAGTAGTGCTTATATGACTCATACTATCTCTTCATCCATGAAATGTATTGCACACCATCAATTTGCTACTTGAATTGTCCTCAGGGGAAAAGGTTGTCATTTACTCAGTGAGGTAAATTAGGGGCATGATAAATTTTATGGTGGTATTATCAATATTTCATTATTTTTTTCAAATAAGAATATCATTTTGTACCATTTTATAATAAAAACTATTTAATATTTATACAATCCAGAGCATGGATAACTTGGGAGATTGGGGTTGACATATACACACTATTATATATAAAATTGATAAAAAAATAAGAACCTGCTGTACAGGACAGGAAACTCTACTCAGTACTCTATAATGACCTATATAGGAAAAGAGTCTAAAAAAGAAGCGTGGTTACATGCTAACTGATTCACTTTGCTGTACTCCTGAAGCTAAATCAACATTTTAAATCAATTACATGCGTGTGCATATTATGTTGCTCCAGTTGTGTCCAACTCTGTGCAACTCTATGGACTATAGCCCACCAGGCTCCTCTGTTCATGGGATTTTCTAGGCAAGAATACTGGAGTAGGTTGTCATTCCCTCCTCCAGGGGATCTACCTGACCCAGGGATGGAACCTGCATTGGCAGGCAGGTTCTTTACCACTAGTGCCACCTGGGAATCAACTATACTCCAATACATTAAAAAAAAAAAAAAAAAAGCTAATATGCTATTTTACTAAAGCTCTTAAGATAACTTAAGAGATCCTATATCTGTGTCATATTTGCCCTTAAATCTGTGATGTGTAACAGATATAAGAATCTTAGTAACTGTGTCTGACCAGAACTTGCAGGAAAAGCAAATCTATTTTAGTCTACTCTGCCTTCTTCTGTAATATCATAAGTTGTTCGTGATTCTGGTCTCTCACACTAAGGCTAATAAAAATATAAAATGACCATAGAGTTATACTTGACAGTTTACAAAGTACTTCCACATCTTTTTGGAGCAGGCTCTGATTTTTCTGCCTGGCCTTCATCATAAATTGACCATAAACAAGTTGCCAGGGCAGAGAGCAAGCACTTCACCCAATTTTCCTCAGACTATGTTGAAAGTTACTGTGGAAAAATGGACTGAGTTTATAATCCATTTTGAATCATCCAAACCTCAGAATCTCTTTATCAAATAACTCTAGAAGGCTATCATAGGGAAAAGCCAAACATATTTTTTTTAGTTATCTGAATTTTAATTTTGTCATATTTACAGTTGAACTCGTTAAAGAATTAAAAAAAAAAAAAACCCACACACAGAAAACTTCTACCAGCTTGAATTCTGAGGAAGCAGTACGACTTATTCCTTGAGATTGTTGGTAAGACTCAGGAAATAAGAGAATGTATGAAATCACCCAAGTACCTGGATCAGGTTTCCCTTAGAACTCTGTTCATATTTCTATAATTGCCCTTCTACAATTTTATTGTAAATGCAAATGCACTTTCTTCCTCTATAGATTTTGAACTATTTAACTATATGAGTGCTATATTATTCTTTGTGTTTAATACAACAAAATTTAAATGATTCCTTCACTCATCTTCTCCTTACTCCTCCATTCAACAAATACTTAAATATCTTCTATGTTCAGATATATGAGAAAGAAAATCTCATAGAGTTAACATTACCCAAATTTGGATTTGAATCATAGCTCTATAAAGTAGTTATTTTATGACCTTTGGAATATGACATTATCTACTCCCTGGTAGCTCAGTCATAAAGAATCCACCTGCCAATGCAGGAGATGCAGGTTTGGTCCCTGGGTTTGGAAAATCCCCTGGAGAAGGAAATAGCATCCCACACCAGTATTCTTGCCTGGGAAATCCCATGGACAGAGGAGTGGTGGGCTACAGTCCATGGGGTCGCAAAAGAGTTAGACATGACTTAGTGACTAAACATCAACAACCTACGCCTTAGTTTTAAGTCTACAAGACAAAACATATTGTCACAATTAAACAGTAGCAGAACTCAATACTGAAGCTCCAATACTTTGGCCACCTGATGCAGAGTTGACTCACTTGAAAAGACCCTGATGCTGGGAAAGATTGAAGGCAGGAGGAGAAGGGGACGACAGAGGATGAGATGGTTGGATGGCGTCATTGACTCAGTGGACATGGGTTTGGGTAGACTCCGGGAGTTGATGATGGACAGGGAGGCCTGGTGTGCTGTGGTTCATGTGGTCGCAAAGAGTCGGACACGACTGAGAGACTGAACTAAACTTCTGCTGCTGCTGAGAACTCAACAACTACAAGCTAAGTATAGCAAATTGTGGGTTAAATCATGCGGGTTAGTTTGTAGCAATAACAATCCAATGAAAACTAAAATTAATAAATTGAGGTAATGGATCTATGAGTCAATACTAGTTAAATTATGCTGCAGTAACAAGCAGTCCTAGAATCTCATAGGATTATAACCATAAATTTTTAATTAACTTATATCACTATTGGAAAGCTGTGGTTTTATTCCATGTACTTATCCTTTATTCTGGAATCTAGGTTAATGAAATAGACCTTGTCTGAAACATTGCCAGCTACATTGCATAAGGGGAAAAGCAGGGATAAAAATCAACAATAATTCTTAAAATTGGTATTTGTTATTTTCATTCATATTTCACTTGCCAAAACAAGTTAAAGTGAGTCTTATTTCAATAAGGCACTGAAATGGGAGGATAATACAATGTATTATAAGAAGTAAGTGATAAATAAAAATTCAAATTCTAAGGCATCCTCTATGTGAGCTAATATTTATATTAACTTGCTAGGTCCAAAGATTATGTGGGGGGTGGGAAGAGTATCTAGAAATGAAATGATAGTTTGGGTCCTTCAGTGATAGGGATATTTGGTTGGATGATACTAATTTACTGTAGGAACAGTCACCAATGGAAGATGTTCAAGTTGTTGACTATTTGCTGAATAACTGAATTCAGCAGAGGCATACAGGAGCCTTCAGAGTTAGGAAGATCACAACCTGGTTTTAGTTTTACACACAATGGTGATTCTGTAATTTAAATCACTAAATCCTTACTCCATACCTTTGCACAGATAATATATAATGCTTTCAAATTTCATTTTTTGTTACCTCTTCTTTTTTTATCAGTGAATCTCTAAGTATTTTTTCCAGTAGTTGGACTCACAGCCACAATTTCTTCACTTCATCCGAAAGAGACACTCTCTGTGGCACAGTATCTTAAAGATATTTGATGGGTTTGCCTTCAGGCTCTTACCTAAATAAAGGGCTAGAATCTGTCTGTGCTTACAAAGTGATTGAAATCAAGTGTCACAGAGATGACAATTTATTGAATTAAAGACTTTTGAGCAAAAGAAGAACTCAAGGCAGAGTTAGAAAGATAAAACAAATAAGGATGTCTAAAAAGAACTGAGGTTTCAGTCTGGAGTTTAAAGACCCTTTCTTCAATTTAAATGTAGCAACTAAAATTATGATTTAAAATAATCTCAAAAGACTATATCTGCCAAGATCAATTGCTATCCAACATTTTTTTTTTTTTTTTTGGTCTTCATGAGATTAATAGAGGATGGAGATTTGAGAATGAGTTCAGTTCAGTTCAGTAGCTCAGTCGTGTCCAACTCTTTGCGACCCCATGAATTGCAGCACGCCAGGCCTCCCTGTCCATCACCAACTCCTGGAGTTCACCCAAACCCATGTCCATCGAGTTGGTGATGCCATCCAGCCATCTCATCCTCTGTCATCCCCTTTTCCTCCTGCCCCCAATTCCTCCCAGCGTCTGAGTCTTTTCCAATGAATCAACTCTTTGCATGAGGTGGCCAAAGAATGAGTTCAGGGTTGTATTATTGTTATATAGTATCTAGTGTTATTTACAAATGGTATTGCTCCTGCTAAGTCACTTCAGTTGTGTCCGACTCTGTGCGACCCCATAGATGGCAGCCCACCAGGCTCTCCCGTCCCTGGGATTTTGCAGGCAAGAACGTTGGAGTGGGTTGCCATTTCCTTCTCCAATGCATGAAAGTGAAAGTGAAGTCTTTCAGTCGTTTCCAACTCTTAGTGACCCCATGGACTGCAGCCTACCAGGCTCCTCCGTCCATGGGATTTTCCAGGCAAGAGTATTGGAGTGGGGTGACATTGCCTTCTCCACAAATGATATTGCTATCATTTAAATTTGTTTCAAATGTAACTGTACCTTTGTTTCAAACTGTAATTGTACCTTAAATTAACAAATAAATCATTAGTCATGAGAATTTTAAGAAAAAGTTTTATAACACAATAAAAGATATGTAGAATGTGATGAGCAATATTAAACTATCTGATATCAAAGATTTAGTAGTATTTATGCTTTAAAACATAATTCATGAGGTATATTTCACATAAATTGAAAAATGAGAAGGCATTTTGTAAAGACAGATATTTATACAATTAGTGGTATTATGCTTAAAAAACCAGAAAATAAAGCTTTTAATTATCTGAAATTTCAGGTATATGGAGTCTTTGTCATTTTTAAGCCAAAGATTTAGCTTAATTTTTCATTCTCCTCATAGAACTATCCCATAGATGAAAATTAGGTGCTTTTAGGAAATAACTCTGTATCAGACTTGGAGCACAAAAATAAGGACAATTATTTTTACTTTTATAAATTACTAAAGGAAGAATAATTCTTTCCATTGCCAAAAATGTCAGTAATGAAACCAAGCATATAATAGTATAAATTTGGAAAAAAATTTCAATTGCATAAATTTGTTACCCAGCCAAAACTTATATAGAATTGTAGTGAAACATACTTAAGAGTTTGAAAAGAGTTCTGGAATGATGACTCTTAATAGTATCTATCAGCATGCATTTTCGAAATACAAATCCACCTGCAAGTAAAGATCATAGTTATTTTAAAGACTAGAACTATTTCAATAGATACAATATTTTTTTTCTGAAAATTTAAATAAGATGTTGTTTCAATGAAAAACTGATTTCCTAGGAAGCAGTAATAAGTATTCTCATAAAATTATGAACAGCTAACATCATTTCTCACATAACTTTCCAGAATATGTAGATGTTGCTTAATTTTGTGAGAAACTGAACTTGAATTAGCCTTCTAAACATCAAGAGGTATACTTAAAGGCCAATTCACTTTTACAGTTCAGTAAAAAATGCTTTGAATTTCAGATATCTATGTGGATATTTTTCTTTCACTCCTGTGAATATTTTATTGTCTACTTATGTTAGATACTAGGAAATATTTTATAATATTGTTGACTTGATATATTAATATTTTGTAATTCAATATAATAGTAAAAATGTGTGCATGCTCAGTCACTCAGTCGTGTCTGACTCTTGCGACCCTATGGACTGTAGTCAACCGGACTTCTCTGTCCATGGGATTTTCCAGGCAAGAATACAGGAGCAGGTTGCCCTTTCCCTTTCCATGGGATCTTCTTGATCCAGAGGTCAAACACATCTCCTACTTTGGCAGGTGGATTCTTTACCACTGAGCCACCTAGGAAGCCCAATGGTCCCTTAAAATATCTTCCAAATATTCTCTATACTTTATGAATACATCTTTATTAGTATTATCAATAAATTGGAAGAATTGTGCTGAAATAAACTACTGTTGTTGTGATGGTCATAGAATAATAAGATTGTTGCAATGTAGATAGTGCTTTATCACAGATTTGGCTACCTGTTCTAAATTATCCTAAGGGAAAGAAAGATTTTAAACATTTAAATCTCTAAAAATTTGTTTGTCTGCCTATCTGGCTATCACTCTCATGAAGTCTTATTAAGCCAATTGTGCTTTTGTTTGGAAAAAAAACAAAAAACAAAAACAGTGGAGTTGTTTATGTGCTGTTACTTCTATTAAGAGGAGGATAGGATCAAGCTGTCAGAACTTAACTTCCTCTTTAGCTTTCTGATAGCAGTGGGTTTTGTACAATACTTTCAACAACCCTCAGTTGTTGTTGTTGTTGTTGTTGTTGTTTTTAATCTTCAAAATGGGGGAGATACTAAAGCTTTTATTACATGATGAACGTAAGACAAATGAGATAATGCATGTAAAATATGTGCCATATGCCTCCTATACAGTAAATGGCAGTTATTTCAAATGAGCATGGTGGCTGCCCTGAAAATATAAGTAGGCCAACCAGGATTCACAACAGGGCTTGCCTGATTCTAACCCCCATTATCCCTACACTACATAATATTGCCTCTTGATCACAAATATCTCACCAATGAAAGAGTCTCCTGAAAGAGGTTTGCTTAAAGTGGTAACATTAAAGTTCAAAATATAATTAACCAGGCCGTAGAATTGAACAGTTAACTTTCTAGTAATGGAATTTGTTAACAAAATCCCATTTAGTCAGTTTCCTTTGCAGCCAAGCCAGGTGGGTTTGCTGGAGAACAGAGGTGCTGATGAGACAAGGTACTACCCATTTGGTCTCCCTGCAGATGATCCCAGGTGGCATAGTGTGCATTCATTGTTCACATAAGACCATATTTTTTTTTTTACTTTTTGTTATATCTCCCTTAGGAAAAAAATATAAATGTTTTTGTGTTATCTACAAAGGGAAAAAAAAGTTTGGCTCTGATATTTGAAAAAGCCATGTCCTATATGAAATTATCCTCATGTTAAAATAGCTTCCCAGGTGGCTCAGTAGGTAAAGAATCTGCGTACTAATGCAGGAGACATAAGAGATGTGGGTTCGATTCCCTGGTTGGTAAGATCCCTTGGAGAAGGAAATGGCAACACACTCTAGTATTCTTGCTTGGAAAGTCCCATGGACAGAAAATCCCTCTTGTCTCATGGGCTGTAGTCCATGGGGTCTCAAAAGAGTCATTCATGACTTAGCAACTAAACGGCAACATCAAAATAAAAGCAATGGTTTATAATTGCAAATATAAACCAGATATCTGTCATAATTTTTATTCTAATCTCATCCCAGAAATGTGAAACTTTGAAGTACATTTTAAATAAATGAAACAAGAAAAATATCTTAAATTTATTTGTATAATACATTGTTCCAAGGAATGTCTTTTAAAGAGTGGCAGAATTGAAAATGACACATAAAACAATAAGCTATTTTGTTAATATTGGTCACATGTTTAAAATATCTGGCTTTCAGATGCCAGAGAATAAGTTGGCTTAAAAGAAGAAATGAGACTAATGCATACACACAGGGTTATTCTGAAGGAAGCACTAGTGAGACTAAATACTATATCCATACTGTTACTTGAGAACTTGACCAAAGAGTGAATAAAAGTTAAGAGGATTTTACAACTAAACAATATGTTTTCACATCAATGATGAGAACCATCACAGTCAATTTGCATAAAGTTTTGGTAAGCTCTCACACTATGATGTCAAGAAAAGAACATGTCATTGATAATCTTTAAGAAGAGGATTTGAATCACAGTAGCCCATATAGATTACTTTCTGTAAGGTATTTTAAGGGCTTCTCTCATAATTCAGCAGGTAAAGAATCCACCTGCAATGCAGGGGACCCCAGTTCCATTCCTTGGTCGGGAAGATCCACTGGAGAAGGGATAAGCTTCCCTAGGAGAATGCTCAAACTATTGCACAATTGCACTCATCTCACATGCTAGTAAAGTAATGCTCAAAATTCTCCAAGCCAGGCTTCAGCAATACATGAACCGTGAACTCCTTGATATTCAAGCTGGTTTTAGAAAAGGCAGAGGAACCAGAGATCAAATTGCCAACATCCGCTGGATCATGGAAAAAGCAAGAGAGTTCCAGAAAAACACCTATTTCTGCTTTATTGACTATGCCAAAGCCTTTGACTGTGTGGATCACAATAAACTGGAAAATTCTTCAAGAGATGGGAATACCAGACCACCTAACCTGCCTCTTGAGAAATCTGTATGCAGATCAGGAAGCAACAGTTAGAACTGGACATGGAACAACAGACTGGTTCCAAATAGGAAAAGGAGTACGTCAAGGCTGTATATTGTCACCCTGCTTATTTAACTTATATGCAGAGTACATCATGAGAAACTCTGGGCTGGAAGAAACACAAGCTGGAATCAAGTTTGCCGGGAGAAATATCAATGACCTCAGATATGCAGATGACACCACCCTTATGGCAGAAAGTGAAGAGGAGCTAAAAAGCCTCTTGATGAAAGTCAAAGAGGAGAGTGAAAAAGTTGGCTTAAAGCTGAACATTCAGAAAATGAAGATCATGGCATCCGGTCCCATCACCTCATGGGAAATAGATGGGGAAACAGTGGATATAGTGTCAGACTTTATATTTTTGGGCTCCAAAATCACTGCAGATGGTGACAGCAGCCATGTAATTAAAAGACTCCTTGGAAGAAAAGTTATCACCAACCTAGATAGCATATTCAAAAGCAGAGACATTACTTTGCCGACTAAGGTCCGTCTAGTCAAGGATATGGTTTTTCCTGCGGTCATATATGCATGTGATAGTTGGACTGTGAAGAAGGCTGAGCACCGAAGAACTGATGCTTTTGAACTGTGGTGTTGGAGAAGACTCGAGAATCCCTTGGACTGCAAGGAGATCCAACCAGTCCATTCTGAAGGAGATCAGCCCTGGGATTTCTTTGGAAGGAATGATGCTAAAGCTGAAACTCCAGTACTTTGGCCACCTCATGTGAAGAGCTGACTCACTGGAAAAGAGTCTGATGCTGGGAGGGATTGGGGGCAGGAGGAGAAGGGGATGACCGAGGATGAGATGGCTGGACGGCATCACTGACTCGATGAAAGTGAGTCTGTGTGAACTCTGGGAGTTGGTGATGGACAGGGAAGCCTGGCGTGCTGCGATTCATGGGGTTGCAAAGAGTCGGACATTACTGAGTGACTGAACTGAATGGAGGAGAAGGCAATTGCACCCCACTCCAGCACTCTTGCCTGGAAAATCCCATGGATGGAGGAGCCTGGTGGGCAGCAGTCCATGGGGTCGCTAAGAGTCGGGCATCACTGAGCAACTTCACTTTCACTTTTCATTTTCATGCATTGGAGAAGGAAATGGCAACCCACTCCACTATTCTTGCTTGGAGAATTCCAGGGACCGGCGGAGCCTGGTGGGCTGCCGTCTATGGGTTCGCACAGAGTCAGACATGACTAAAGCGACTTAGCAGCAGTAGCAGCTAGTATTCTTGGGCTTCCCTGGTGGCTTCCCTGATTCTGGTAAAGAATCTCCCTGCAATGCAGGAGACCTGGGTTCGATCCCTGGGTTGGGAAGATTCCCTGGAGAAGGGAAAGGCTACCCACTCCAGTATTATGTCCTGGAAAATTGCTTGGACTGAAAGTCCATGGGGTCACACAAAGAGCTGGACACGGCTGAGTGACTTTCACTTCACTTCACTCCAGGGTATTTTAACTCCCTCATTGTCCAGGAACTCAGAGGAAGTAAATGAGAAATATGCAATTTGCAATTACAAAGATTACAAGCTTGTAATTTCAGCACAAATTTGACTCAAGTGGAGAGAAAATTAGACAAGGGACAAGAAAGGAGTGCCATACAACATTCTTGGATCCAGGAAAATGTGCTGTTTATCATCATGGCTTGCACTCTATACCTCCATGTTTATTCCAACTGGTCTTCTGAGGGAATGCAAGTTAACTCTAGTAGTTTGAAAGTATTAAACCAGCAAACTTACTGAGTCTACATTTGTTCCAGATTTGGACTGGAAAATTTACCCTTTGTTATTACCTTACAGTCAAACCTATAATTATGTGGCTTTAGGACTCTTGTATAAGCATACCAAAGCTCAATTTCATTATTGAAAACAATAGGCAAAGTGGTATTTCTTTGCAGTATTGTATAAACACAATAGATACCCATGTAAAGTACTATCATCAACAAACTTCATGCAAATAATGTGTTATTAGTATTTGTTATGATGATGATGATAATGATGGTATGGAAGAGGAGCCTATAATAATCTGAGTCATTTATGTGCATGTATGTTTGTATATATATATGCAACAAGAGGTTCCAAATATCAAGGTCATAATTCAATGGGTTGCACACACATGCAAAGACAAATACAGTGAATACAAAATCCAATACTACATGTTTATGTGTGAACTCTTAGATGAAAATAGAAAATGAGGTGCCTAACTCTGTCAGACTGAAATTTGACAATTGGTTTCACAGATGCAGTTACATTGGAACCATACATACAAGAGAGAAAGATAAATATACTTTTACGTATTTGGTAAATTTGTTATGACTCCTCAGGAATACCCTTTTCTTCAGTTTACTATTCAATCAGTCATTTCTCACTTGGGAAAATTTTAAATTATCTTAAAAATCTTATCAGTTTGCTCTGAATATGTGCATTTACTTTCATCACTTTCAAATTATAATCCTTATAATAGAATGCAATATTTAAGTATCACTCTGGAGGACAGAAGAAATAACCATAAGCCATTTTCTTCTTTGTATCATTCTTCTATTATTGCATCCAAAGAAACTAATGCATGTTAAATATGATAGATGATTGAAAGTGAAGTGAAGTCTGTTAGTCGTGTCCGATTCTTTGCGACCCCACAGACTGTAACCTATCAGACTACTCTGACAATGGGATTTTCCAGACAAGAGTGCTGGAGTGGGTTGCCATTTCCTTCTCCAGGGGATCTTCCTGACCCAGGGATCGAACCCAGGTCTCTTGCATTGCAGGCAGACACTTTATCATCTGAGCCACCAGGGAAGCCCTGATAGATGATTAAACTCCATCAAAAAATAGGATATTTTGCGCTTAATTCATATGGTGTGAAAATGAATAAAACAGGGAGATGTATATGGGATCTGGATCCTTCTCATGCAATGAACTGGAGTGAGAAAAATCTCACACTTGAAATTAAAATAAAAACTAACACAGTACTTTAAAAGAGCAATCTACAAATTCTACTCATAGACTTTGAAGGCATTAAGGTTTGTACTGTGTACAAACAGGAAAAACTTCAATCTTGCCTTGACAGGTTTGTAGAGTTTCAAGATCTCAAATATAGATCATATTTCTATTTATATGTAATATTACCAGTAGAATGTAACCAACCTTCACATGATAAGGATTTTTACCTTAGCAGAAATAGATGAAGACTCCATGTGGCCTCTCCCACAGATGTTCCCTCAAGCCATCAGGACAAGTTTTCTGCTCCTAGTACTTTCATGAGAGCATTACTCCATTGTACACAGTTGTCTCCACATCTCTGATGCTATTACTTTTCTTCTAAACTGAAGAAATGAATCCTAGATCTCCCCTACTATAACTCCCACAAATGCTTCAGACATTTTTATGCTTCAGTCCCTCTTCATACAACAACAACAACAACAACAAAAAAAAAACTTGGAATGAAATAAAAAGAAAAATTGGCCTGGCTCTATTCTCAGAGATAACAGAAGAAAACAACAACACAAAAATAGTTTGCAACTACTATATATATTTGCAAAAGTTCAGACACATCCTCAGTGTAACTTTGGAAGCCTCCAGGTTTAGCCAGCGTACCTCCATGTTGCAGGGACTAGAACTATATATAATACTCCCCCACTGGCAGCAGTGCCCTGATTCTGGTCAACCTTTGTATTCTCCAAGAAACCTCTGTATATATTGTTCCTTCCCTCTAATCTGATAATTGATTCTTTTGGCTCCTTTCCTTTTTATCCAGACTACTTTCCAGGATAATTGGCAGTGGAGATGTCCTCTACCATCATAAAAACCCTAACCTGGGCAGTTTACGCTATGAATTCATTTACATTTTTTAGTAAAATATGTCATGCTTTTAGTAAACACTGGGAGATAGACAGCTTTTAGAACTATCTAGAGTATTGTATCTTAAAACTTCTAAAGAATTTGCTTTGAGATTAGAGTATTATTCACACATCTCATATCAGATTTAGGGTATGGTGGATAAAGAATCTCCTGGCAATGCAGGAGATATGTATTCAATCCCTGGGTCAGGAAGATCCCTGGAAGAGGAAATGATAACCCACTCCAATGTTCTTGCCTGAAAAAGCCCATGGACAGAGAAGGGTCGGATCTAATTTAGGTGACACATTTTAAAATTTTAGTAGTTAAGAGCTAGCTTCAGTCATGTATTTTCAAGTGTAATTCTATGGCTGAGTATGCAAGACAGCACTGATAGATCTTATTAGTGCCACCTGCATTTCATTAGTCATTTTCTTATGTAAGTGAAGTTCAATCTTATTAACACAAAGTGTATAAACACAGGTTATTCGGACAATAACATTTGCCACATTTATTTCAGTTTTCCAAATTACTTTTGCCACATATATGTGTGTGTATAAAAACAATAAAAAGCTAAAATCTTTTATAAAAGTTCAAGTCATTGTATTGGGATGAAAATATGGGTACAGTAGTTATTCAGTTAACTAGATCCTCTGAGCTAATATCGGGGAATATGAGCTTCATTTTCATGAATACAATTTTGCATTTGGTCAGAAGAAATGAAATAAATTGTACTTGTGACCACATATTTAAATGGAGAAAATTGTTTTGTAGAAAATAATGCATACATGGCTGAAGACAATGCCCTACTCTTCCAGCCTTGACTATCAAATTCTAGGAAAGCAGGACAGGGAGAGATGAATAATTATGGTTTTGAGTGGGTGCAATCAACTTGGCATTTTTCAACTGAGTAGAGTTCTTACAAAAGTCTCATCAGTCTTTAAAATTCTGTACAATAAAAGTCTTACTTAATACCATTTTGCCTTCACTGGATGTTCCACATCATAGTTGTTTTTGTGTTCTTACCACATTTCCTCTTCCAATAATGTCAGAATGTTTGTTTGTAATTTGAAACAGGAATGAAAGCTTCTTCCCACTTACTGTGGCAAAACTAATACAAGTTAAAGAATAATTAAATTTAAAAAGGCATTTTTAATAAAAAATATTAGCTATGAAAACCACAAAGCAAAAGTAAAACATGAAATATAGAAAGTTAATTATAATGCAGTATATGCAAAAGGGTGAACTTCCCTGGTGGCTCAGTTTTAAAGAATCTGCCTTTCCAATGCAGGAGATGCAGATTCCATCTTTGGGCTGGGAAGGTCCCCTGGAGAAGGAAATGGCAACCCACTCCAGTATTCTTGCTTGGGAAATATCATGGACAGAGGGGCCTGGCAGGCTGTAGTCGATGGGGTCTCAAAGAGACAGACATGACTTAGTGACTAAACAACAATGTGCAGAAGGTATTTAAAAAATTTTGACAAGTTCAAATTGAACTGTCTGTTAAGCTTTTTCTCTTCATATGTTTGATTACTAACATCAATATTTCTTACTATAAAGGTAAGAAGATGATATCGCTCAGATACATAGCTCTGCTGGGATCTCCATCATGTTTTTCATATATTATCTTGCTTTGTATTTAAGTCAAATTTAAGTCAGTCTAATTCTTTAAAGTACAGTGAAGTGAAGCAGGGCTTCCTTGATAGCTCAGTTGGTAAAGAATCTACCTGCAATGCAGCAGACCCCAATTCGATCACTGGGTCAGGAAGATCCGCTGGAGAAGGGATATGCTACCTACTGCAGTATTCTTGGGTTTCCCATGTGGCTCAGCTAGTAAAGAATCCACTTGCAATGCAGGAGACCTTGGTTGAAACCATGAGTTGGGAAGATCCCCTAGAGAAGGGAAAGGCTACCCTGCTCCATTATTCTAGCCTGTAGAATTTCATGGAGTGTATATTATCATGTATATATCATGTTTTTCATATATTATCTTGATTTCTATTTAAATCAAATATAAATGAGTAATTCTTTAAAGGGAGCATAATTATTATTTAGTTTAGAAGCAGAATGTACAGTGCTGTGCTTAGTTGCTCAGTCATGTCAGACTTTTTGCGACCCCATCGACTGTAGCCCGCCAAACTCCTCTGTTCATACGGATTTTCTAGGCGAGCATATTGCAGTAGGTTGCAGTGCCCTCCTCCAGGGGATCTTCTCAACCCAGGGATTGAACCCAACTCTCTCCCACTGCGGGTGGATTCTTTACCATCTTAGCCACTAGAGAAGCTCAGAAGCGAGAATACAGAAACTCAAATTGTAATGAAACTAGTAATTCGAGGAGCTGGTATTCAAGTCTAGAGCCTTCTGACTCATAATTTTGTGTTCTTTGTGATGTTTCATAATGTTTATCAAAATAACAAAAATAAGTCTACTTAGCAAAGTCAGTGTGACAGGTGTCTTTCATATTTTATTAACAATCCTCAAAAAGACCCTGGAAGGCAAAATATCTGAGTTTTCTTTGACTAACCTGATTCACCACAAAATTTCTGTTAATTATGGGGAGAGACAGATTTAGGAGATTCTACATTTTTCAGAAAAAAAGAAAAGAAAAAAGCCCCGTACATCTACTCTTGGCAGATACCAATAAAAAATACATATTTTTCAGAATAACCAGGCAGAGACAATATGTGATTATGTGAAAGAGTATTTGTCTGGGTAGTGAAGTTGCTCAGTCGTGTCCGACTTTTTGCGACCCCATGGACTGTAGTCTATCAGGCTCCTCCGTCCATGGGATTTTCCAGGCAAGAGTGCTGGAGTGGATTGCCATTTCCTTCTCCAGGGGATCTTCCCGACCCAGGAATCGAAACCGGGTCTCCCGCATTGCAGACAGACGCTTTACCGTCTGAGCCACCAGGGAAGCCCATTTGTCTGGGTAAAGATACAGAAAAAAATCAGCTCAGCCAGAATTTATAGTAGTTATCAGCTACATTCTCCAACGTTAAGGCACAAGCTAGCTGCCCCCTAAAGCCTTATCAATAGGCAATGTCAGAGTGAGAATGAATTTTAAAATCACATGCAAACTTCTAGAATTATAACCTCTCCTTTTATTGTCCCACATATATCATGTAACTTGTTTAGATGCATATTGGCAGCCACCTCATCTTAGCTAGATAGCTCCTTAATCTACAAATCAAAACAAAAGAGAGTAAGATTGAGAGAGAGAAGAGAAAATGGGGTAACAGTTTGATTTCTGGGATATGACTACGGAAAAAGAAAGAACATCACTCATTCATCAATCAATCATTCTCAGATACTACTGGCTAAAACAGGCTGATTCAGGTCTCTTGATCCTGATGCTGAAAAACAGAACAAAAGACAAGCTTCCCCAATACCTCTGGGAGGGAGGCTAACTATTAAAAATAAGGTTTTAGAAAGATAGTAGGTATCATCCAGCAAAAGGAAAATAGAGAAGATAGATTATGGATAAAACTATGGGAAAAATATTTTGTGTGTTCATATTCACTTGAGGCATGACCCCTAAACAATGGTGCCATTGCTCCTTTTTTGATAGATTTTTATCAGCTTGACATCTGGTGTCTTCCTGTTGATCCTCCACTCATCATAACCTCTGTTACTTCTTCATATCTACCCACTCTGTGGCTCACTACCTTTTCCTTGTAATTATACCTGCAAGTAAAGGGAATCTGAGAAACATTTACTTTTGCAATTGAAATTTCCCATATTTATAAAAATCATTTAATAAATTGCTAGCAGGCCAAATGTTTGTTACCTTTTTTTGGTCAGGCTTAGTGACATGTAATATACATACAGTGAAATTCAAGAGTTTTAGAGATATTTATGAATTTGTGCAAATGAACACAATCATATAAACACCATCACAACCAAGATAAACAATAGATACATCACCCACATAATACTCCCTTTTCTCTTTGAACCAATCCTTTCAGTTGTTATCAAAGCCTAGCAACCTCTGATCCATTTTCTCTTTATAATTTTGCCTTTTCTGGACTGTTGTATGAGGTATTATACAGTATGTATTTTTTTGAATCTGACTTCTTCCAGTCAATGTATTTACACGTATCCATGCTGTTGCATGGATCAGTACTTTCTTTCCTTTTATGCCTGAGAAGTATTGCATTTTATAAATATACCAGAGCTAGTTTAATTACTCAATAATTGCATGACATTTGGATTATTCCCAGATACTGGTTATCATATATAATGTGACAATAAACATTTGTGTAGAGATTTTTGTGTGAACTTAATTTTTCATTTATCTTGGTTATGGACCTGGGACTAGGTTAGACTGGCTCTATGGAAAGTGCATGTATAGCTTTATAAGAAACTGCCAAACAATTTTTCAAAGTGATTGACTGTTTTGCTGTCCTCCAAAAATGTATGGGCTTCCCTGTATGAGAGTCTCAGCTGATTAGCATTCTTGTCAGCTTTGGTAGTACATTTTTTTTTTTTTTCTGACTAGCAAATAGGTATGCATCTAATTTTAGTTTGAATATTTATTTCTCTAATGACTAATTATTTTGTGAAGGCAACTGTTTAATACTTTTGTCCAATTTTATTTAACTTTGCTTATTATTGAGTGGATAAGCATATGCAGATACTTTATAATCTGTATATAAGTCCTTTACTGGGTTTTGTTATGCAATTTTTTTCTGTCACCATGTATCTTCTATTTTCATTGTTTTAACAGTATCATTTAAAGAGCATAAATTTTTAAATCTTGCAGAATTTCAGTTTGTCAACATTTTTTCTTTTATGGCTCATGCTTATGGTGTTAGGCTATAGAAATGTTTGATTAACCCAAGGTTGAAAAGATATTTTCATATAGTTCCTCAAGAAGTTGCATAGTTTTAGATTTTTGCTTGAATCTATAATTCACTTGAATTAATATGAGGTATGAATTGAAGTTTGTTATTCTGCATATTAATATTCCTAATTTTTCAGCACCAGTTGTTGAAAAGGCTGTTCTTCTCCCAACATTGTTGATATTAAATTAACCATATATGTGTAGGGGTCTACTTTTGGCTTTCTTTCCTGTCCTACTGACCTATGTATCTATCTTTTTTCCTAGTACTATATTTTTATAATTTTTAAATTTTCATTGGGATATAGTTGATTTGCAATATTGTGTTTCAGGTGTACAGCAAAGTAAATCCATTATATACACACATATATCCATTTTTTTTAGATTTGTTTCCATATAGGCCATTACAAAGTATTTAATAGAGTTCCCTGTGCTATACAGTTGGTCCTTATTAGCACAATGCCTTGTTTCAGTTCAGTTCAGTTGCTCAGTCATGTCCGACTCTTTGTGACCCCATGAATTGCAGCACGCCAGGCCTCCCTGTCCATCACCAACTCCTAGAGTTCGCTCAAACTCATGTCCATCGAATTGGTGATACCATCCAGCCATCTCATCCTCTGTCATCCCCTTCTCCTCCTGTCCCCAATCCCTCCCAGCATCAGAGTCTTTTCCAATGAGTCAACTCTTCACATGAGGGTTAGACTCTCCTGTAACTTTAAAGTAAGTCTTGAAATTAGGTAGCATGCATTCTAAAATTTCATTCTACATATTTAAAGCCAAAAACTCATTTTAAAAAATCCAGGTACATTGTAATCCTATTTCTAATAAACCAATTAAGAGAAGAAAATCCAAAATACAGACTAATAAAAGACACATAAAATACAAAGGAATAAAGATATGTATGGATGATGCCACACTTCTCATCAGAAACTATTCAATCTGGAATCCAATAGGACAAAACCTTTTATGTGCTGGAAGAAGCTCTTTGTTTTTCAGATAAACATGAGTTAAGAGAATTTATCATCACCAAACATATAACAGGAAATTAAAAAATGTTTCTTCAGGAAGACAGAAAGTGATATTAAATAGCAATCTTGGTCTACGTAAAAGTAGGCTGAACTCTGGAAATGCAAATATTTAGGTGAATAGAAAATATATATACTTAAGATCTTTATAAAATATAATTGACTAACTATATATGTCTGTGAAATATATATATGTGTCTGCTATAACATATATATATATATATATATACACGCATGCACACAGACATATATACATGTTAAATGCAAAATAACTTCAGCATTTTAGATAATAATAACCTTGAGGAGATATCATAATACATTTTTACTGCAACATTTTGGTACAATGCAAACATATTTTTTTACTTTTTAACAATAACATGTTTTTATCACCATATGATAAAAGGTCTTACAATTATCTATAATTATTTTAATGAATTTTAACTAAGTTCCATATGCATGACATTACCTTTTAAAAATATCTGCAATTTTTCTAGGCAGTTAATAAGTGAATGTCATTAAATCAGTCGGGATTTATGCATATTGAATCTAATAGAGCATCAATTTTAGCCTAATAAACTATTTTGATAGTCAATGCTATATGTATGAAAATACATAGAAAATTATTCAAGACATATTTCCTAAGTATGGATATACTCAGAAGTTGAATAATCAAAAAACCATTATAATTATTTTTAAATCATGTAGCTGCATATGAATATCCATTCAAGGTTTACAAAGACTTAAAAATAGAAAAAGCCCAAAGAAAATCAAATATATCAAAGCTTAGATTAATTTATGAATATGAAAATATGATTCCCAGGTGTAATGTTTTTAGCATTTGAGTTCTGTATTTAATCTAGATGAATTTTACTTAGAATCAGAATCAGTCTTCAGAATACTAAACATTAATTCCCTATGTCTCAACTATGTCAGTAAATTGCTTTGACAATACATCTAATTGAATTGCTTTTGATTAGTAAGTCAATGTTAATTAAGTCTAAAAAATAAGAAAGAAAGAAAGATTACAAAAGGCCCGAAATAGACTGAATTTAAAGGGAATCATCAGTATCCTCACTCACTGTCCCACACGCACTACCTCTGCATCACTGCATATTTGCAGCAGCATTGGTTCCTAGGCTTTGCACACTTCTTTCACTTTAAAGACATAGAGTCATTAGAAGCCTAGTTGATAAGATGAGGATTAAAAGAACTTTCAAGTTGGAGAGAAGGGCATGTGTGAGTGTCAGACATGAGACAGCCCAGGGTTTCAAGAAGTCATGGTAGTTGGGCTTAACATGAACATAACATGCAAGAATTCCCTAATGGCTCAGATGGTAAAGAATCTACGTGTAATGCAGGAGACCCAGATTCAATCCCTGGATCAAGAATATTCCCTGGATCAAGAATATCCCCTGGAAAGGGAATGGCTACCCACTTTACTATTCTTGCCTGGGAAATCCCGTGGACAGAGGATCCTGTCAAGTTATAGTTCATGGGGTCTCAAAGAGTTGGACACAACTGAGCTACTAACTCAAGGTACAAGAAAGGAATCCAAATCCTTCTATTCTCACAAACAGAGGCTTCATATAGTTTCCAGAGCTCATCTTCTCTTACTAGTCTTCTTTGTGGCAGAAAATTATCCCTAACTCCTATAGCTCAATATGCAATAAACATTCACAGGGAGATTTAATGTAAGCACTTATTATATACATCTGGGACTCACACATTAAAAATTTGGATTACAAAAGTATGAATGGTATTTGATTTCAAAGGATTGAATAAGATACAGAGAAGAGCTTACAATTAACCCCAGTGCTTTGCAACACAGTCAGAAGTGAGAGGACAAATCTGCAAATGGCATTTGGAATGAGACGCAGTAGCTTAGAAGGATATGTAATCATAAAGGAGCAGTTATGAAATGAATCAAAAAGGAATCAAATGTGCTAACTGCTGATAGTTTAAGTAAGATTAGAACTAAGAATAGGCATTGGATTTCACAAGAGAAGATAAACTGGGTTCAGTGGGCAAATAGGCAATAATGGGTAAATTAAGACATGGAGAAAGTAAATTTAGATAATTGTCTCAAGGTGTATTTTTGTAAGGGGAAGAAGGGATTTGGGAGTAAAGTTTTGATCTGGACATTTGACACTGTTTCACAGCCCTTAACATCAAAAGAGAAAAGATAAGTATGCTTATGTATATTTACAAGAGTTGACAAAATTTAGTAAATAGTAAATCATGGATTTAAAAAATCTGATTTATTTAGTTGATTGTGATAGTTTCTTCAGAGCTGTTATATACTACTATGCAAATACCTAATCACTGACACACTGCTTTGCTACTCTATCCTATGTAAAGACTTCAGTGGAGTCATCATAGATTATTGTGTAAATGTCTAATTGCAGGCAGTTTAACAGGGTTATTACTTACTTGCTAGTTTATAATGAATTTTTCAAAATAGGTATATAGCTGAACTATTCATGTATTTAGTGTTCAATACCTATATTGGAAATGAATATATGATTATCTTTATGTGTGTGTATATAATATAGATACCCTAAATCAACATTATCACAAAAATATTTTGAAGTTTAATGATGCTATATTTCATAAATTGTAACTAGATGCCTATCTGAAATTACATAGATATGAAAATAATTGATTCTCCTACCTACTAGCTAATTTTAGTTTTTGAACCTCACTCTACATTGCTGATTTAAATGGAAAATTTCCATTATGGACATGTTCTTATTTCTTTGCACCTTGCATGAGTGTCTTTTTTCCTTCTGATTAATGAATGAGTTAGTCACTCCTATGAGTCTGCTTAAGTTTTTATGAAGAGCTTTCCAGGTTAGATCACTCTGTAGCATTCCAGAATTACCATACTTTTGGTATACATTCCAATTAATTGAATTATAATTTTTCTCTACGGTAACAACCTCCTTGGTAAGATTTGTTTCTGTATGTTTGCAGTATTTAATACAACATTTTAGTAAAGGCTGCCTATGTGAAAACTAAGGCACCAGATAGCAATATAAAACACCATGGCCAGGATAAAAATTATTAACAAGGTAAGATCTGACAAAAGATTTGAAAGAGGTAAGAAATTTAGCAATGTAGATATTGTGAGGGTATTATTCCAGGAAGAAAAACTGACAGTCTGAACAAAGTCCCTAAGGCAGAAGCATGCTGTGTGCTCAACAAAGGCCAAGGAGATCAGTGGGGCTGAATTAGAATAAGTAGAGGCATAGTAGGAGATAAGCTCAGAGAAATAAGGATATAGGAAGCAAAGCACATTTTTGACACTTTTTTGTCTACTATGACTTTTACGCTGACAGAAGAGGGAAGGCATTACAGAATGTGAGACCCAGGGTTCCTGCTGCTGAGAATAAACTGTAACGACAAAGAGTAGAGATGGAAAGGCCAGTTTTTACAAACAATAATGGAGAGAAAAGTTGATGAATCGAACAAAGGTGATAAAGAACTGAGAAGTGGTATCCTATCAGATGTGAGAGGCACAGAAGACATAAGGGTAATTTAAGATCTTTGGCCTGAGCAGGGGATTGGTTAGATATGCTTTCAATATACCAGGAGGGCTACCAGGAGGTCCACCTAGGGAACAGGAAGATCAGTTCAGATTAATACATGTTAAATCTGAGATAACTGCTCTAGATTTAAGCAGGAAATTATATAAATGAAGCTGGAATCTAAAGGGCAGATAAGTGCTGGAATCTGAGGAGAGCCATAAAGTCATGTGTCATACACATAGGTAAACTCTGAAGCCTGTAGACTAAATAAAATAATCATCAAATTGAGGGAAAGTATATAGAGAAGTTCAGTGAACTTCCAGATGTTCAAGCTGGTTTTAGAAAAGGCAGAGGAACCAGAGATCAAACTGCCAACATCCGCTGCTGCTGCTGCTGCTAAGTCATTTCAGTCGTATCTGACTCCGTGTGACCCCATAGATGGCAGCCTACCAGGCTTCCCCATCCCTGGGATTCTCCAGGTAAGAACACTGGAGTGGGTTGCCATTTCCTTCTCCAATGCATGAAAGTGAAAAGTGAAAGTGAAGTCACTCAGTCGTGTCCAACTCTTAGCAACCCCATGGACTGCAGCATACCAGGCTCCTCCATCCATGGGATTTTCCAGGCAAAGTACTGGAGTGGGGTGCCATTGCCTTCTCTGCAACATCCACTAGATCATCGAAAAAGCAAGAGAGTTCCAGAAAAACATCTATTTCTGCTTTATTGATTATGCAAAAGCCTTTGACTGTGTGGATCACAATAAACTGTGGAAAATTCTTAAAAAGATGGGAATACCAGAACACCTGACCTGCCTCCTAAGAAATCTGTATGCAGGTCAGGAAGCAACAGTTAGAACTGGACATGGAACAACAGACTGGTTCCAAATAGGAAAAGGAATACATCAAAGCTGTATACTGGCACCCTGATTATTTATCTTATATGCAGAGTACATCATGCGAAAGAGTACATATGTGAATGTAAACGGTTATAACTGAATCTATAACTGATTCATTGTGCTCTATACCTTCTGTTCTTCAATTTGAAAAAAAGTGAATGGGAGGAAATAAATTGAAGATAGAAAGCAATAATTTTTTGAGAAGTTCTTGCTATAGCTGGCATTAAGAACAATAGAAATTGGGTGGTAGATAGTAGGGGGAAATTAGGCACATAAACCTTTTGCTTATATGACGTGATGTGAAGTGAAAGTGTTAGTAACTCACATATGTCTGATTCTTTGAGACCTCAAGGATTGTAGCCCGCCAGGCTCCTCTGTCCATGGAATTCTTCAAGCAATAATACTAGAGTGGGTAACCATTCCCTTCTCTAGGGAATCTTCCCAACCCTGGGATCAAATGGGGGTCTCTTGGATTGCAGGCAGAGTCTTTACCATCTGAGCCAGCAGGGAAGCCCTGAGAGCGGATCTTCCCGACCCAGTGATTGAACCTAGGTCTCTTCCATCACAGGCAGATTCTTTTACTCTCTGAGCTACCAGGGAAGTCCTTTACTTATGTGCTTGTTCTTAAATATGAATTGATAATAGCGTGCTTGAGTACTACATTAGTTTTCTATTGCTTCTGTAACGAATTGCTACAATTTAGTAGCCAAAAATGACTCATAGTTGTGGAGGTCAAAAGTCTGAAATGAGTCTTACAAGGTTAAACCAAGCCTCGTTCTTTCTGAAGTCTCTAAGGGAAAATCCATTTACTCATATTCTCCAGCTTTTAGATATGTATCCCTTACATTCCTTGGATCCTGGCCTTTTCTTCTTCCTTCAAAACTAGTAGCATAGCATCTCCAATTTGCCCTCTGTATTCTTCATCACAACTCCTTCTCTCCAATTTTTTCTCAAGATCCTTAACTCAATTATATCCACAAAGTCTCTTTTGCCCTCTAAGGTACCACATTCACAGTTTCTGAGCATTAAAATTTAGACATCTTGTCATGGCCATTATTCAGCCTATCTCAAACCCTGATGAAAGTGATTCAGTAGGTGAGATAATTGTTGGTAAAGGAAAAAGAGAAGAGACTTTCTGAGAAATGTCTAGAGTTGGCTAGAGTTTATAGCATGTAATATTAATGTGAAATATTTGGCATTAAACATAAATTGAAATATTTCATCTCTCATAATAAGTAGTTAGTATGAGTTAGCTCATGTGAGTATTGGTAGTAGTAGACAAATTGATGTGGCAGAATTAAATGTATCTTCTTAGATTAGTAAGATCTTATACTGAGCTGACTCTAACCTAGGTTGATGTGAACTGAATAAATTATAAGCATTCTAATCAACACTTTTCAAATAAATAGGTCCATTGATGTTAAGAATAAACTGATTGAGTGTTACATAATAATTCCTTTAGAATTATAACACCAAAAAGTCTTGCTTGGTTCCCCTGCATATTTTAAGATCTCTCTTCTGGATTCCCTTAGCATACCACTTTCCATGAACTTTATATTAAATAGTGGATTCATCAATAACAGTGCAGAGAAGGTATTTCATTCAGATTATAGCACAGATAAAATACTCAATAAGTGAAACAGGAAAAATCTGTTTCTTATGTTTAGTAGGTGTTTTCTTTTCACAAACTTGGCATGAGTTTCCTTTTCCTAACAGCATATGGAATTGGGGGGATGTAATTTTCTCTCCAGTATTGTATGCAAACTTGGTGGCTCTGCTCTACTCTTTCAGAAATCCGGAAGGATCTGGAGGCTACATTGACCCACAATGTCTTCTCATAATCCTGGTATAGAAGCCTATACAGAAACAGAGAGAAAGTTATCTTTCAACTAAATTAATCTAGTCCCAACATCCCATACCCCTGCCCTGTCCCCAGAATGCTGACTATTTTAGCCTAGAGGTGGAAGGGCAGGTTAAAAAAAAGAAGAAGAAGAACTAGGATGTACTGCTGCTGCATTTATACTAGAAAGGAAGTAAGGCAGTGCATCTTCTGTTTTCTAAACTGTTTCCAAGTTAGAAACCTATGCAGTAAATCCTATATGCTTTCCAATAAGTTATTTTTTTACTAAAATTAAGTAGAGCTTTTTTTTTGTTGTTGCTTGAGACTAAAAGACTAACTCATAGACAAATTTCAAGGGAATTATATACTTCAGTCCTAGAGAAGTAGGGCATATAATCAGAATATGTCTAAATGAACATCTCTATCAGTAGGTACTAGTAGTCAATCAAAACAGAATTTGAGCTGGACCCTGAGGCAAGGTAGAGTTGAATTCCTTTGAGTAGAGGTAGGTGAATATTACAGGTATGGAAAACAAGGGATACACAGAGGGAATTGAGAGTTGCAGGTTTGAGGACTAAAATGACCAGATAAAGCAGAGGGTTCCATTTCAGAAGTTGCCAAGCCAATAGGATAAAAACTCTTTGGAGTTTCAAAAATGACATTTGAATGCCAAGAAAGACTATAGCCAAAAACTTGTCTATGTTGAAATCACTGGCTCATTATAAGCCAGGCATCAGTGTAGAACTTTAGGCTTGTCATAAAAAATAAGGTTAGATATGAAATACATCAAAATATATCTAAATATATTGTCTGTGATGATGTGGTATGTATTTGGGTAGGGGACGTGATCAGAGAGGAAAAAAAGAAAGAGACTGAGAAAGAGCCAGAAGGGTTCTAGTTCAAATGTCTTATTTTTCACAAAACAGAACCATCTCACAAAGAAAGGAGAGTAGTAGAGATGATATTGATCATAAGATATTTTAATTATTTATCTTGTTTTATAAGTTCATTAATCCTTTAGTGTAAATACATTATTCAGTTTGTATTGATGAGGAAAACAAAATACAGAAAGATTAACCAACTTGCTAGATTTCATGTAGCTAGCTGGTAAGTAAAACAGCTATTTTTCACAAGGTCAAACATTGATTAAGCTGCTTAATTAGATTCTATTATTGGAAACTGTGAAGGACATTCACATTTAGTCACATAACCTTGTGTCAGACCAAGATTCAGAAATAAGATTGTAATATAACTTTGGATATTGTCTAATCCCTTTTGCCTCAAGTTATCCTCAGTGTAAAATATAGAGATAATTAAGGCTAATGCTGGAATATAAAATTTCTAGACCCATTAGTAAAATAATTAGGCTTGAATTAAAAAAAAAAAACAACAATTGTGTATGTTTTAATAAAAATATTCCCATTGTATATACCAAATATCAAATGTTTGTTTTATCCATAGATTTGCAAAATTGCTGATTTCTCCTTATATAACTTAACCTGCAGCTTATTTTACTATAGGCATATGTGAGTTATTATTCACTGTGATGTTTAATTAATTTTAAACTCTTTTCTACTGATATTTCTTTATGTGTCACTTGAAGGACACCATGAGAATTTGATTTTAATTAAGTCATGATTCTGTTACAGTCCTAAAGTTGGATATTCCCATTCAATTAATCTTGATCTTGTTCCCTAGATGAAATAAGTATATTGTTTTTTTTAAAAGTCACAAGTCTTACAGGATTTCCTGTAGGAATACTTTATATAGAAATCATGTTTATGATTAATTTCTCCTGCATTGCATCAAAATTTTTTTCTTTCACTGAAATGCCCATAAGTCTTCCATTCAGTGAAATAAACAGTATGCCTGGCTCATGAGATGAAACTTTCATTCCTGAACAAAGGCTATGGGTTTAAGTAAATACAACATTTTAAAAAGGTTATGTATGTGATTATCAGTATTGGTGTTGATTATTTATGGTGGAATAGAAAGTAGTTTGAAAACTGAATTTTCATTATATGTGTGTGTTCTCCATTTGCTGATATTTTATTAAAAGCCATTTAGAAAAATAGCATATGTATATATATGTAAATTGCCTAATTGAAAAAATAACACAACTTTCTGGACTTATTTCTTTTAAGAGCTTTTGTTAGATGGGGAATTTGACAGGTAAATATTTGGCATTGATCATTTGCTTCAAGGATTGAAAGATAATCACATAAACCACTGATGCTGTTCCTCAGTGAATGACAAAATAATTCATTGAAAATAAATTTATATGAATCTACTTTTATAACTGTGTTGAATTTACTAGTTGCCAAATTATATTAGGACAGGAAGCATATCTGTGCTGTTCACTACTATATCTCCATATGCTTAATACTCAGATTTATCATGGTAGATATAAATAAATATTTGTTTACAATTTACAGAAAATATTTTCAAAAATGAATAAATTGGCTTGCTGCGATTCATGGGGACACAAAGAGTCAGACACGACTGAGTGACTGAATTGAACTGAACAAATTCTGGCAGGGACGTAGCCTCACTGCCATAAACAACTATAATACTTGAAGAAATATAAAAGGCAACTGTTTTTTGTCATTGGACAAAGGTAGATCAGGACCATGATCCCTGAAACAAAGAAATCTCATGAAATAAAATCTAAATTTACCTGCTTCTGGGAATATTTCTTGACTTCAGTGCAGTGAGCTAGAGTACAACAGAGAAAGATGGGTCCACTGACCAAAGGAGGCAGAGATCAACTGTCATGGCTGCTCTGAGAAGTCTGACACTGGAGAGAAGGGTTGTCTCAGAAAGAATTATGTGGGAGTGGAGAGTAGTCTGCCATTTCTTACCTAAAATCTGGGCTTAGTGCTTGCAGTTCTTAGCAAAGGCTGGCTAGTATTAGACTGAGAGTGATAAAGCATTTCTAGACATTATTTTAATTATAGCTGACAGAGAATAAAGATCTTGTTAACACCCTTGAAATTCAGCTGTGACACAAAGTCTTGTCTTAGGAGGGAAAACCACACCCTAGAGAAGGACTACTTTTAGACCTGCCCCAACAAAACAAAGCCTTTATGAGACATGCAAGCAAGACGGAGTTTGGAGTCTTTATAATAATTACAGAGTCCAAAGTCTATACATTTCTGATATACAATTTAAAATGCTACATAAGAATCAGGAATTGTGCACAATAGTCTCAACAAAAAACAAAGCAAAAAATTACTTCCGAGTATATTTTAACCACAGCATAAAGTAGAAATATAGGTGTCAAAAATGATATGGAAAAACAGTTTTAACAGGATAATACATCACAATCAGGTGGTTTATTCTATGAAAACAAGTTTGGTTCAATTGAAGCAATACCTATCAACTTAATATCATGGAGTATTAAGTATTTTGTCATAAAGTTGACTTTCCTGATTAGATTTGAATTTGAACAACTTTTTATGCTTATTGGCAATTTGTTTTATTTTAACTGAAAATGTCCTATTCATATTTTTGGTTCAATTTTATTGGCATTTTTATAGTGTGAAAAGTAATCATTTGTTAATTTTACTTACATATTTTATTTTAGCTCATTTGAGGTTTTATATATGTTTCTAAAAAAGTGGCTTTTGACATACAGATGCTTTATAAACATCTTTATATAAGATACATATACATCTTTATATAAGATACATATATTTTATGATAATTAAATTTAAAAAATTCTGACAAGTTGCTCTTCACGAAGAAGTGTTTAACATATTGAATGCCTCATCCCATTTCCACTGACTTACACTGTCTTTTAACCATAAACTATTTTAGTTTTCCTATTGCTTCTGTTATGTATGTGTATGGTCAGTTGCTCAGTCGTGTCAGACTCTTTGTGACCCTCATAGACTGTAGTCCACCAGGCTCCTCTCTCCATAGGATTTTCCAGGCAAAAATACTAAAGGGGGTTGATATTTTTCTATTCCAGGATATATTCTTGACCTAGGGATCAAAACCCCTATCTCTTGCATCTCCTGCTTTGGCAGACAGATTCTTTACCACTGCACCACTTGGGAAAAGTGAAAAACTGAAAGTTACTCAGTCGTGTCCAACTCTGTGACCCTATGGACTACACAGTCCATGGAATTCTCCAGGCTAGTATACTGGAGTGGGTAGCCTGTCCCTTCTCCAGGGAATCATCCCAATCCAGGGATTGACGCCAGTTCTCCTCCATTGCAGGCAGATTCTTTACCAACTGAGTCACCAGGGAAGCCCAGGAATATTGGAGTGGGTAGCCTATCCTGTCTGCAGCAGATCTTCCTGACCCAGGAATCGCACCAGGGTCCCCTGCATTGCAGGCAGATTCTTTACCAGCAGAGCTATCAGGGAAGCCCACCACTTAGAATGCCCTGATTCTATTAAAATTTACCATAAGCTTAGTGGTTTAAAACAATATCAATTTATTACCTTACACTTGTAGAGTTCATGAGTCCAAAAGAAGTCTCAGTGGGTCAAAATCAACATGTTAGCGGAGCTGTGTTCCTTCTAGACTTTAGGGAGAAAATCTACTCCCTTGTTGTTTCCAGGTTCTTGAGTCTGGTGGTTTCCCTTGGCTTGTGGCCTCCTTCCAGCCAGCAATTGCATCTTCTGGGCCTCAGTTTGCATTATCACATGTGCTACTCTAATGCTTCTGTTTCCCTCTTTCACTTATAAGAACCCTTGTTATTATATTGAGCCTACCCAGATAGTCCAGGACAATATCTCCATCTCAAGATCCTTAACATTTTTTATTTTGCTTTTACATATTTATTTTTATTCTTTATTATATAAAATGTTGCTATTTTATATTGCTATTATATCTGTGTTATGACTGTGTTTAATGGTTAGTATGTTTATACATTTTTGCATAGTTAGAGTTTCCATGTGAATTTGTTGAGTACATTGAACACAAGTTATTTTAGGTTTTGTCTTGGTGCTCCCAAACAGTAGACAGCTGGGAAGGGGAAAAAAAAAAAAAAAAAAAAACTGCCTTTATTAAATTTAAATTCCGGGTGGCAGAAAATAAGAAAAATAAGTAAGTATAAAATATAGTGTTGTTAGATAGTGATACATATGGGAGAAAATTATTAAATTCAAGAGAGAAGGAAAGAGTTGAGCATTGGGTTATAGTTTTGGAAAGGATAGCAACAAAATCCTGACCTAGAAGAGGATGTTTAAGTAAATGCTTGAAGAAATTAAGAGAGATTCTGTCCTCTGAGGGATACAAATAAGGAACAGCAAGGAGGCCAAGGTGGCTTGAGGGATGCAAGTGAAGGGAAGACAAACAGGAAATAAGAACAGGCAAGCAAAAGATGTAGGACATATCGTCTTCGACATCCTGAGTCAGTATAAAGATTGTGTGCTTTACTGTTTGTGAACTGGAAAACTGAGAAGTTCTGAACAAAGGGGCTCAGTCAGTACAGTTCAGTTGCTCAGTTATGTCCTACTCTTCGCAACCCCATGAACTGCAGCAAGCCAGGCATCCCTGTCCAGCACCAATTCCCAGAGTCCACCCAAACCCATGTCCATTGAGTCAGTGATGCGATCCAACCGTCTCATCCTCTGTCGTCCCCTTCTCCTCCTGCCCTCAATCCTTCCCAGCATCAGGGTCTTTTCCAATGAGTCAGCTCTTTGCATCAGGTGGCCAAAGTATTGGAGTTTCAGCTTCAGCATCAGTCCTTCCAATGAACACCCAGAACTGATCTCCTTTAGAATGGACAGGTTGGATCTCCTTGCAGTCCAAGGGACTCTCAAGAGTCTTCTCCAACACCACAGTTCAAAAGCATCAATTCTTCGGCACTCAGCTTTCTTTTACAGTCCAACTTTCACATCCATACATGACTGCTGAAAAAGCCATAACCTTGACTAGGTGGACCTTTGTTGACAAAGTAATATCTCTGCTTTTTAATATGCTGTCTAGGTTGGTCATAACTTTCCTTCCAAGGAGTAAGCATGTTTTAATTTCATGGCTGCAATCACCATCTGCAGTGATTTTGGAGCCCAGAAAAATAAAATAAGCCACTGTTTCCACTGTTTCCCCATCTATTTCCCATGAAGTGATGGGACCAGATGCCATGATCTTCATTTTCTGAATGTTGAGCTTTAAGCCAAATTTCTCACTCTCCTTTTTCACTTTCATCAAGAGGCTTTTTAGTTCCTCTTCACTTTATGCCATATGGGTGGTATCATCTGCATATCTGAAGTTATTGATATTTCTGCCGGCAATCTTGATTCCAGCTTGTGCTTCCTCCAGCCCAACGTTTCTTATGATGTGCTTTGCATATAAGTTAAATAAGCAGAGTGACAATATACAACCTTGATGTACTCCTTTTCCTATTTGGAACCAGTCTGTTGTTCCATGTCCAGTTCTAACTGTTGCTTCCTGATCTGCATACAGATTTCTCAGGAGGCAGGTCAGGTGGTTTGGTATTCCCATCTTTTTCAGAATTTTTCGGTTAATTGTGATCCATACAGTCAAGGCTTTGGCATAGTCTTAATTACTTGAATTTTAACATGTTCCCTTTGCCTAGTATGGTGAAAACACTTCACGGTGAACAGTGGCAAATGAAGTTGCATGATTTAAGTTTTATTTCTAAAACTGAGTTAGAAGATGGTAGTCATATAGAACAGATTGCCCTAATGATGATGATTAAAGCCATAAGATATAAAATATAATTTATAATCATTTTTGTATTGTTCTATTACCTTATGTTTTTGAGAACTGTAGTGCTAATTGTCCTAGTCGTTGCCCTTCCTGATTCTGGTTCATGTTGGTTTGTAAGTTTTTGGTGTGAACTCGTTTTTAAGAGACAATTTCTTTTCCTCAATGGAACCAAATGTGGCTCAGACTGTAGATATGTCCTTTCATAATTTTTGGTGCTGTTTGCTTTATTATCATTATTATTATGTTTGCTTTATTATTAATCAGCCAAATGCCCTAGAGGTATCATTATCTGGTTGAATTTTAAGTTAATTTTTCTCTGGTATTTTCCTATATCAAGACAATTTATAACTTAGATTTAAACCCCACATTTAGCATAAGGAAAAGAAAGAAAAAAAAAAAAAAAACTTTTGTTACTTTGTTTCTCACAACAGACTTATCATGTATATCCAGATTTTGAGCAGAGACAAATGTTGTGCCACCTCTCTGAACCAACAAGTAAACCTTTGCCAATTCTCCTTTTCTTGAAGGTGTGATATTTCAAAAGTCCCATTACAGTGCAAAGGTCTTGATTTCCTTGATTGCCAAGGTCTTATACATCACAGTCACAGAGTCTGATCTGCTTGTTTAGAGATTAAATTTACATTCCATTCCAGTCTCCCCACTCTTTCCCACGCTGACCAGTGGCCCTGCATTGTCTGCACATAACTTCACAGAAGTGTTGTTGTGTTCACTCTTCTTTTATGACACCTAGGTATTTATTTTGCTTTTCTATGTTAATTCTTTTTCTTAGGATAACTTAATAGCTTGGATATACTATTATTTACTCAATTTTCCAGTGTTTCTATGGAAAGGTTAGGCATGTGTTCAGATCAGACTATCATCAGAGTAGTTTAATTTTGTGCATTTCTATTCTTTGAATACAGTATAACTATGATTAAATTAATGTTGTTCCTGTTTTTATGCCTTGATCATTAACACACTCACACATACACACACACACACTTTACCCCAGAAATATAGACTACACACATGAAAATTTCTGCACGACAGCTAGTATTATATCTGACCTCAAAAAAGGGCTCAAAACCCAGTGGCCACAGACCAGTGGTTTTGGACTCAAAACCTAGTGAATCCTTGCAAAAAATTAGAGAGGAAATTGCTTAATACTTATACCTTATATATATTCTTGTCCCTTTTAATAAAACAAAGATGAGTAACTGCATATATGTGTACATGTTACCTGGCACATTTATTTTAAAAAATGTATATATAGATGCAAATCTATGGCAGAAAATTTGGGGAGAGATACATCTTTATGTTTTTAAGATGATTCAGCTGATTCTTTATTGCTTTTGCTAAAGCAAGGTAGGATGTAACACTGAAAAATATTGTCAATAACAAAATGCTATCAGCAGAATCAGGTTTTGGAGAAAGAGATAAAAAATGAAGTAAAGTCATTTGCACAAAACAAAACAAGTTAAGTAATTATCTAGACTGAAAACTTCTAAACAGAAATAAAACCATATGAAGGCCAGAATATTTGTTGAAACTCCACTCTATCCATTCAATAAATATTTGATAATGAATGGATCCTTGTATTCTTTAGATGTCATGTCATAGGATTCTGGGTGTTAATCATATCTTAAAAGTTGAAAATAAATACACCTTAAGTTTTCTGTAATACTCAGAAACATAGCTATTAAAAAGTAAAAAGCAGAGAATAAATAACATAATGCAATGTTCACAATTACCAGCTTATTTTTGCTTACAAACAGATGCTTAATTTACATAGTAATGCTTTTACATCTACATTTTGACCAAGGGCAATTATAACAGAGCATTTCATATTGGGAAATAAATTAAAGGAATAAAGTATTTAAATATTTCCTTTATATTGAAATCTTCAGGTAGAAATAATTCCAAATTAAAAAGCATAGAAATAAAAAAATCTTTAACTCCCTCCCACTTTTTACCCTCTCAGCTTTTCTTTTAAAAGTCTACATGATTATAATTGCATATATATTAGATTTACAGTCAAACTATTGGATTGGTTTGGAAATTTTTATTTCTATCATTTATATGGAGATTAAATGATTAAATGATTAAACTATGCCTTGCATTTTTCAGAAGATAAACTCTCATATACATAGTGGTCCATTTGTCTTACCAGGAGGTAAGATAAAGCATTGACCCACTAGTGTCTGAGTAAATGTTTAACTGTCTTTCCAAAAATACAAGCCTTCCAGTATGATGTTTTCCTATCTCCATACTGTAAATTCTCACAATATTCCCTTTCAACTGAGCGTGTCATCCATGAACATGGAGATGGGAAAATTTGTGCTCAATAGGTTCTTGAAAGCTTATGTTAAAATCATTTCACCAATAGTGACTCTAGAATCAGAGGCAGGAAGAATACAAAAAGCAGTGCCTACAAAAAAAAAAAAAGGAAAAAAGAAAACTGATTTTTCACTTACTACATCTGAGTTGAATATCATTTCCAAGCAACAAAAGCATCAGTAGATGAAATTTCATTTTCTGCTATCAAAATCACAGAACTTCATGAGAAGAATGTTTCCCAGTCACTGGAAATTGGGAGTGAAGCTCTACAAATTGCTTTACTCGCTAGCTGGATATGTGAAAGTGAAAATACTACAATTCCCAAATGCATATGGAAAAGGCATAAGTAATCTTAATCTTATCTCTTAAAAAGGCATCAGGTTTAGAGAAGACTCTTCAATAAAGGAAACAAATATAGGAAATGGAATATATAAAATTTAATAAACACAAGATAAAAGAGTATCAAAAAGAGAATATGCTTCTGATTATGATTGCAAATAAAAAAGGAAAAAAGAAAAATACATAGCTGGACCTCTTAATAGTCATAAGGACCCATGACTTCAACTAAAATTTGTTTGGAGGAAATATTCCTGAAAATTTAAAGATGTGTAATTAATAGAGAATAATTGAAAATATAGTCTTCTTTCCACTTCTGTTTTAAAATTCAAAATAATCATAATTTGTCAACATATTAAATGCTTGTTATATAACATTTTTAATCACATAAGTACAGAAAAATTATTTTTTAAAGACTTAACCACCCAGGAAACCCTAGTATTGATATTTTATCTCTTTATTTCCAGTGTTGTATATTAGAGGATTAAAAGAAGGGCTTTGTGATCATGTAAAATTCAACTATAACCCAAATTCTTCCATGCATTACATGTATAAACTTGTTACTTAAACTCTTTAGGGCTCACTCTTTCATCACAAAATAGAAATAATAATACCTACCTCATGCAGTTACAGTAGAGTAAAATATATTAAAAAAATGTGTTCCAATATCCCTTTTATAAGCCTTTGAAATATGTTCCTCATAATACTGCATACATACTAATCTGGTCAGTGTTTAAAATTTTGAATTTTTAGTGAATTCACTCCTTCAGTAGGTTATTGTTTTATTTTGAGAAAATAATAGCTGTATTTAAAAAAATACACCTTATTTCATTATTATGAGCCAAATTCTCCTTTTTTATAACTTTCAACCATTGTTCTTAGTATATTACTTAGAAGTGACAGAATGGGTTCCCTTTTATGAGATAGCTATTCAAATATTTGAAAACTTCTATTAATGCCACTTAAGTATGGCCATTTTCAAGATGAATAGTCCCAAAATAGTCATTTTTTTAATGTCCTGTCTTCAAGGCATTCTATACCTCTTGATTTTTTTCCCCCTGAAACACACTCTAATTTGTCAATGTGTCTTTTTAAATTTGTATCCCAGATGTCAAACTTAATATATCACATATTGTCCAACCATCAGAAAATTTGTCAAATTTGTTACTTCCTTTGATAATATTACTAAAATTCTCTTAACTTGTTCAGACATTTTACCATTCCTGTACCACTGTATTACCCACTCCAGTGTTCTTACCTGGAGAATCCCAGGGATGGGAAAGCCTGGTGGGCTGCCCTCTATGGGATCACACAGAGTCATACACAACTGAAGTGACTTAGCAGTAGCAGCAGTACTACTGTATTATAAATAATACTAATATTAGATGAGGAAATTTACCAGTGGATGTATGCAGCAGAGTGAGTTATTAAATGCTTATGCAGACAAGATGTATGGGACTTTGAATGGGAACATGGCTGGGCAGGTGAGTCAGGGTTGTTGAATTGTCAGAAAAATGATCACAAGATGACAATAATGCTTATCAGCCTCCTAGACCTTATGAGTCCTAATGGAACATTTTAAAGACTGTTGGAGATGATTGTACTTTGTCAGAACAATCAAAGCAATATTCCTGTTTTGAAAGTGCAGAGGAAAGTTGGATATCATATGTACAGCCTCCTTCACCTTGGTTCTTGAGGTCACCTGTGCAATCAACTCCTCTGGACTTCAAATATTCTTTTTCTGCTCTGCAAACATCACTTTCCTGCTTGTCAAACTCAATTGGAACTGTGCAAATATATTCATCTCCATTCAATTTAGGAATTTTGTCAATGCCTCTCTTCAAATATGGTGCCTAGATATGAACAAAAGACTGGATAATCTAGTTAGGACTGAGTGGAGTGAAGTGAAATTATTACTTTACTTTTCATATTTAGGAAAATCTACTTCTCTTAAACTACTTTTGGAGTTTGTTCTGTTTTTGTAGTGTGTGATTCTGCTGAAATGCTTTATGTAGTTTTTCCAGCAAGATTCTATTTATTGTTACCCCTCAACTGGGCTATCACTACCCTTTTTCAATTACATTCTGTCTACCCTACCCCACTCTTTTCTTTTCCAACCCAAAAACTCAATTTGAAAGTAAGAGAGAAGATATTCAGAGGTAAGAGACAATAAAACAAAAACAAGTAAGTAGTACCATAGACCGATGTGTTAATTAATTTATTAAAACATGTATTCATTAGGTAACTATGAATGACTAAGATTGTGTTATACATTGCAGATAAAATGATGTACTCCCCATTTGTGATTCCAGCCATTTTAGGTTTTGTAAATTGGTGACTCTCAATAGTGATTAGTTCAGTAATATATGAGCAATAGTTTCTTGGAGATCTATAATTTAATAGGGATGAGTAAAGAAATATAGAATAAAATACATATTTTGAAAATAGAGTTGATAAGACTCAGTAACAGGACAAATTAGTATTAAAGGAATATAGCAGTAAAGAAAAATTCCAAGTTATATTTTTCTTTGGGGAGTTCATAGATTTCAAGAACTCTGGCAGTTTTGTTTTGTTGGGATATTGTTTGACTCCATGATATGTCAATCATGTTGTAATTTTAATAATATTAACAACATTAAATTTGAAGCCCACTTCAATTTTGAAAGCATGAGGAGGGAAATATTATTAAATAAAAATTGTCTCATAACAGTTTGTACTGTTACCCTCTTTTCTGCTAAGATGCACATTATGTATAATTTATCAGTTTAGTCAATTTAAGGTGTACTATTAAGTGACATTGATTACATTTATACTGTTTTGCAACTACTACCATCCTCTATTTCCAAAAGTTTCCCAAGTTGACACTTTGTACTCATTACACAATAACATGCTGTTCCTCCCTTCTCCTGAAAACTGGTAAACACTATTCTACTTTCTGTCTCTGGATTTGACTCTTCTAAGGACCTTGTTTGGGAGAAGACAATGGCAACCCACTCCAGTACTCTTGCCTGGGAAGCCCCATAGATGGAGGGGCCTGGTGGGCTGCAGTCCATGGGGTCGCTAAGAGTTGGACCCGACTGAGTGAATTTCCTTTCACTTTTCACTTTCATGAATTGGAGAAGGAAATGGCAACCCATTCCAGTGTTCTTGCCTGGAGAATCCCAGGGATGGGGGAGCTTGGTGGGCTGCTGTCTATGGGGTCACACAAAGTCAGACATAACTGAAGTAAATTAGCAGCAACAGCAGCAGCAGCAGGAACCTTGTTTAAGTGGAATCATACAATATTTGTGTTGTTGGTTTTGGTTTATTTCACTTAGTACAAAATTTCAAGTTTACTTCATTTGGTAGTATGTATCCAAATTTCTCTCACTTTTAAGGTTGAATAATATTTCATTGTAGGTATATACCACACATTTTGCTTACCTCTTTATCCACTGATGTGGATTTCAGTTGTTTTCATTTTATGACAATTGTCAATAATGCTGCTCTGGATATTGGTATACAAATATCTGTCCAAGGCCGGGCTCTCAGCTCATTTAGATATATAAGTAATATGGAATTGGAATTTCCATTCCTAAATCCTCAGCAGATGCTTTCTGATCATATTCATTTGAATATTTAATGGATACTCAAAACCTTCAACATACTCAAAACACTCCATCTCTCTTTCAAACCTTGCTTCAGGATAGTCTACTTTAGGAAACGGCCAGGTCATGAACTCCAGTGATGTAAAGATTGGAATCAATCTCATGTGCTCTGTTTCCTTTAGAGAATGTGCTCTATCAACAAGTCTCCCCATGAAGTTTATCAGGAATCCATCTAGTTCTGCTCAACTCATCCTGAATTCATGCATTTTTTTCTGTAAAAGTAACATTAGTCTAACCTTTCACTTGGATATACAGAAATATTTGTCTAATTGATTTCTGTATTCCCACTCTCCTATATTCTTTCACTGAAGACTCATAAATGCTGCCATAACTTTCCTTTATGCTTAAAAAATACAAAATATTTACCATGACCTCTTACATAAATGGAAACTGACTTCTTCTCCAATCAATCTTATCTTAAACCACTTTTCCCTTTATTCACTATGCTTTTTCAGACATGATGGCTACAGGGTAATTACTAGAAACAGAGTATTACTAAAAAGTAGTAATTTTTTTAGATTCCATATGTAAGCAATATCATGTGACATTGGTCTTTCTCTTTCTGACTTCACTTGGTATGAAAATCTCTAGGTCCACCCATGTTGCTGCAAATGGCATTATTTCATTATTTTAATGGCTGAGTAATATTCCATTGTGTATATGAAACACATCTTTTTTTAAATTTTTTTTTTTAATGAAGGATAATGGCTTTACAGAATTTTGTTTTCTGTCAAACCTCAACATGAATTAGCCATAGGTGTATATATATCCCCTCACTTTTGAACCTCCCTCCAAATTCTTGCCCCACCCTCTCCCTCTAGATTGCTACGGAGCCCCTTTTTGAGTTTCCTGAGGTATACGGTGAATTCCTGTTGGCTATCTATTTTATGTATGGTAATGTGAGTTTTATGTTATTCTTTCCATACATCTCACCCTCTTCTCCCCTCTCCCCATGCCCATAAGTCTATTCTCTATGTCTATTTCTCCATTGCTGTCCTGTAAATATATACTTCAGTACTATTTTTCTAGATTCCATATATATGTGTTAGAATATGATATTTATTTTTCTCTTTCTGACTCATTTCACTTGGTATAATAGGTTTTAGGTTCATCCACCTCATCAAAACTGACTCAAATGCATTCCTTTTTATGGCTGAGTAACATTCCATTGTGTATATATACCAAAACTTCTTTATCCACACATCTGGTGATGGACATCCAGGTTGCTTCCATGTTCTCACTATTGCAAATAGTGCTGCAATGAACAATGGGATACATGTGTATTTTTCAATTTTGGCTTGCTCAGAGTATATGCCTAGGAGTGGGATTGCTGGATCATATAGTGGTTTTATTCCTAGCTGTTTTAAGGAATCTCCATACCATCTTCTGTAGTGGCTGTATCAACTTACATTCTCACCAACACTGTAAGAGTGTTCCCTTTTCTCCACACCCTCTCCATCATTTATTGTTCTTGGACTTTTTAATGATGGCCATTCTGATCTGTGTGAGGTGATATCTCATTGAGGTTTTGATTTGCATTTCTCTTGTAATAAACGATATTGAGCATCTTTTCATGTGTTTGTTAGCCATCTGTAGGTCTCCTTTGGAGAAATGTCTTGTTAGGTCTTTTTCCCACTTTTTAATTGGATTATTTGTCTTTCTGGCATTAAGTATAATGAGCTGCCTGCAGATTTGGGAAATTAATCCTCTGTCAGTTGTTTCATTTGCTATTATTTTCTCCCATTCTGAGGGTTGTCTTTTCTCCTTGCTTACAGTTTCCTTTGCTATGCAAAAGCTTTTAAGTTTAAACAGGTCCCACTTGTTTACTTTCATTTTTATTTCCATTACTCTAGGAGGTGGATCATAGAGGATCTTACTTTGATTTATGTCATCGAGTATTCTGCCTATGTTTTCCTCTAAGAGGTTTTTAGTTTCTGATCTTATATTTAGATATTTAATCCACTTTGAGTTAATCTTTGTGTATGGTGTTAGGAAGTGCTCTGGTTTCTTTTACATGTAGCTGTCCAGTTTTCCCAGTACCATTTATTGAAGAGGATGTCTTTGCCCCATTGTATAATCTTGCCTCCTTTGTAAAAAGTAAGATACCCAAAGGTGCATGGGTTTATTTCTGGGCTTTCTATCTTATTCCATTGATCTATATTTCTGTTTTTGTGCCAGTACCAAACTGTCTTGATGACTGTAGCTTTGTAGTATAATCTGAAGTCAGGAATGTTAATTCCTCCAGTTCTGTTCTTCTTTCTCAAGACTTCTTTGGCTATATGGGGTCTTTTATGTTTCCATATGAATTGTGAAATTTTTTGTTCTACTTCTGTGAAAAATGCCATTGGTAATTTGATTGGTATCACATTGAATCTGTAGTTTTCATTTGGTAGTATAGTCATTTTCACAATATTGATGCTTCCTACCGAGGAACATGGAATATCTTTCCATTTGTTTATGTCATCTTTGATTTCTTTCATTAGTGTCTTTTAATTTTCTGTGTACAATTCTTTTGTCTCCTTAGGTAAGTTTATTCCTAGATATTTAATTCTTTTTTTCCAATGGTGAATGCGATTGATTCCTTAATTTCTCTTTCTGATTTTTTATTGTTAGTATACAGAAATGCAAATGATTTCTGTGTATTGAGTTTGTATCCCACAACTTTGCTAAACTGGTCAGCTCCAGTAATTTTCTAATACTATCTTTAGGGCTTTCTATGTACAGTGCCATGTCATCTGCAAACAGTGAAAACTTTACTTCTTCTTTTCCAATCTGGATTACTTCTATTTCTTTCTCTTCTCTGATTGCTGTAGCTAGGACTTCCAGAACTACATTGAATAATAGTGGTGAAGGTTGACACACTTGTCTTTTTCCAGATCTTAGGGGGAATGCTTTCAGTTTTTCACCATTAAGAATAATGTTTGCTGTAGGCTTATCATATATGGCCTTTACTATGTTGATGTAGGTTCCTTCTATGCCCTTTTTTTTGAGGAATTTTAATTATAAATATGTGCTGAATTTTATCAAATGATTTTTCTGCATCCATTAAGATTATCATATAGCTTTTATCTTTTAATTTGTTAATATAGTGTATCACATTGATTAATTTGCATATATTGAAGAATCCTTGAATTCCTGGAATAAACCCAACTTGATCATAGTATATGAGCTTTCTGATATGTTGGTGAGTTCTGTTTGCTAAAACTTTGTTGAGGGTTTTTGCATCTATTTTCATCAGTAATATTGGCCTGTGGTTTTCTTTTGTTGTTTTTCCTGGGGTTTTGTTTGTTTGTTTGTTTGTTTTGTTTTCTCTGTCTTGTTTTGGTATCAGGGTGATGGTGGCCTCATAGAATGAATTTGGAAATGTTCTTTCCTCTGGAATCTTTTGACAGAGTTTTAGAAAGATAGGCATTAGCTCTTCTCTAAATGTTTGATAGAATTCTCCTGTGAAGACAATTGGTTCTGGGATTTTGATTTTTGAGAGGTTTTTGATCAGTTTTAATTTCAGTGCTTGTAATTAGGTTGCTCATAATTTCTATTTCTTCCTGATTCAGTCTTTGAAGATTGAACTTTTCTAAGAATCTGTTCATTTCTTCCAGGTTATCAATTTTATTGCCATATAGTTGTTCACGATAGTCTTTTTTAATCCTTTGTATTTCTACAGTGTCAGTTTTAACTTCTCCTTTTTCATTTCTAATTTTGTTGATTTGATTCTTCTCTTTTTTTCTTGATGAGTCTGGCTGAAGTTTTGCCAATTTTGTTTATCTTCTCAAAAAGCTAGCTTTTAATTTCTTTCATTTCTTCTTGGATCTTTATGATTTCTTTCTGTCTACTAATTTTGGGATTTTTTTTTTTGTTCATCTTTCCCCGTTTGTTTTAGGTATAAAGTTAGGTTGTCTATTCCATGTTTCTCTTGCTTCTCGAGGGAGTATTGTGTTGCTATAAACTTCCCTCTTAGAACTGCTCTTGCTGCATCCCATAGGTTTTGAGTTGTCATGTTTTCATTGTCCTTTGTTTCTAGAAATTTTTAAATTTCCCTTTTGATTTCTTCAGTAACCTGTTGGTTATTTAGAAACGTGTACAACTCCATGTGCTTTACTGAGGTGTGATTTGTGACCCAAGATGTGGTCTATTCTGGAGAATGTTCCATGTGTACTTGAGAAGAAGGTATAGTCTTCATTTCGATGGAATGTCCTGAAGATTTCAATGATATCCATCTCATCTAATGTATCATTCAAGACTTGTATTTCTTTATTAATTTTATGTTTTGATGATCTGTCCATTGGTGTGAGTGGGGTGTTAAAGTCTCCTACTATTATTGTGTTCCGGTCAATTTCTCCTTTTTTGTCTGTTAGTGTTTGTCTTATATATTGAGGTGCTACAATATTGAGTATGTAGATATTTTCAATCGTTATATCTTCCTCTTGGATTGACCCCTTGATCATTATGTAATGTCCTTCCTTATCTCTTATAATCTTCTCTATTTTAGGTCTATTTTGTCTGATACAAGGATTGTTACTCCAGCTTTCTTTTGGTGCCCATTTGGAAGGAATATATTTTCCCATTCTCTCAGTCTATGTGTGTCTTTAGGTCTGAAGTGGGTTTCTTGCAGGCAGCCTATATATTGGTCTAGTTTTTGTGTCCACTCATCCAGTGTGTCTTTATTTGAAGAATTTAATCCATTTATATTTAAAGTAATTATTGATATATATGTTCCTATTGTCATTTTCTTGTTTGGTGTTGATTTTGTAGATCTTTATTCTTCTATTGTATTTTTTGACTCTATGATGCTGCTGCTGCTAAGTTGCTTCAGTCGTATCTGACTCTGTGCAACCCCATAGATGGCAGCCCACCTGGCTCTGCTGTCCCTGGGATTCTCCAGGCAAGAATACTGGAGTGGGTTGCTATTTCCTGCTCCAATGCATAAAGTGAAAAGTGAAAGTGAAGTTGCTCAGTTGTGTCCAACCCTCAGCGACCCCATGGACTGCAGCCTTCCAGGTTCCTCCATCCATGGGATTTTTCCAGGCAAGAGTACTAGAGTGGGGTGCCATTGCCTTCTCCATTTTGACTCAATAAGTCCCTTCAAAATCTGTTGTAAAGCTGGTTAGGTGGTATTGAATCTCAACTTTTCTTTTCCTGAAAAGCTTTTTATTTTTCCATCAATTTTGAATGAGATCCTTGCTGAATACTGTAGTATTGGTTGTAGATTTTTCTATTTCAATGCTTTAAATATATCCCACCATTCCTATCTGGCCTGCAGAGTTTCTGCTGAAATATCAGCTGTTAAGCATATGGGGTTTCCCTTGTATGTCATTTGTTGCTTCTCTCTTGCTTATTTTAATATTCTTTCTTTATGTTTAGTCTTTGTTAGTTTGATTAGTATGTGTCTTGGTGTGTTTCTCCTGCATGGGACTCTTTGGGCTTCTTGAACTTAATTGGCTATTTCCTTTACCATAATGTGGAAATTTTCACTACAATCTCTTTAAAAATGTTCCCTTATCCTTCTTTTTCTCTTCTTACTTTGCAACCACTATAGTTCGAATATTGGTGTGTTTGATATTGTCCCAGAGGTCTCTGAGACTATCCTCAGTTCTTTTATTATTATTATTATTATTATTATTTTTACTTTCTTTTGCTCTTTAGAAGTTATTTCCACCACTTTATTTTCCAGCTCACTGATTTGTTTTCTGCTTCAGATATTCTGCTATGGATTCCTTCTACAGTATTGCTAATTTCAGTAATTGTGTTGCTTGTCTCTCTGTGTTTCTTCTTTAATTCTTCTAGATCTTTGCTAATTGATTCTTGCATTTTCACTATTTTGTTCTCCAAATTTTTTATCATCTTTACTATCATTATTCTGAATTATTTTTCAGGTTCAGTTCAGTTCACTTCAGTCATTCAGTCATGTCCGACTCTTTGTGACCGCATGAATCACAGCATGCCAGGCCTCTCTGTCTATCACCATCTCCTGGAGTTCACTCAGACTCACGTCCATCGAGTCCGTGATGCCATCCAGCCATCTCATCCTCGGTCGTCCACTTCTTCTCCTGCCCCCAATCCCTTCCAGCATCAGTCTTTTCCAATGAGTCAACTCTTTGCATGAGGTGGCCAAAGTACTGGAGCTTCAGCTTTAGCATCATTCCCTACAAAGAAATCCCAGGGCTGATATCCTTCAGAATGGACTGCTTGGATCTCCTTGCAGTCCAAGGGACTCTCAAGAGTCTTCTCCAACACAACAGTTCAAAAGAATCAATTCTTCGGCTCTCAGCCTTCTTCACAGTCCAACTCTCACATCCGTACATGACCACAGGAAAAACCATAGCCTTGACTAGACGGAAGATGTCCTTTTCATTATAGGGGACTGGAATGCAAAAGTAGGAAGTCAAGAAACACCTGGAGTAACAGGCAAATTTGGCCTTGCAATGTGGAATGAAGAAGGGCAAAGACTGATAGAGTTTTTCCAAGAAAATGCACTGGTCATAGCAAATACCCTCTTCCAAAAACTAAAGAGAAGACTCTACACATGGACATCACAAGATGGTCAACACCAAAACCAGATTTATTATATTCTTTGCAGCCAAAGATGGAGAAGCTCTATACAGTCAACAAAAACAAGACCAGGAGCTGACTGTGGCTCAGATCATGAACTCCTTATTACCAAATTCAGAATCAAATTGAAGAAAGAGGGGAAAACCCCTAGACCATTCAGATATGACCTAAATCAAATCCCTTATGATTATACAGTGGAAGTGAGAAATAGATTTAAGGGCCTAGGTCGGATAGATAGAGTGCCTGATGAACTATGGAATGAGGTTTGTGACATTCTACAGAAGACAGGGATCAAGAATATCCCCATGGAAAAGAAATGCAAGAAAGCAAAATGGCTGTCTGGGGAGGCCTTACAAATAGCTGTGAAAAGAAGAGAAGTGAAAAGCAAAGGAGAAAAGGAAAGATATAAGCATCTGAATGCAGAGTTCCAAAGAATAGCAAGGAGAGATAAGAAAGCCTTCTTCAGCAATCAATGCAAAGCAATAGAGGAAAAGAACAAAATGGGAAAGACTAGAGATCTCTTTAAGAAAAGTAGAGATACCAAGGGAACATTTCATGCAAAGATGGGCTCGATAAAGGACAGAAATGGTCTGGACCTAACAGAAGCAGAAGATATTAAGAAGAGGTGGCAAGAATACACAGGAGAACTGTACAAAAAAGATCTTCACGACCCAGATAATCATGATGATGTGATCACTAATCTAGAGCCAGACATCTTGGAATGTGAAGTCAAGTGGGCCTTAGAAAGCATCACTACGAACAAAGCTAGTGGAGGTGATGGAATTCCAGGGGAGCTGTTTCAAATCCTGAAAGATGATGCTGTGAAAGTGCTGCACTCAATATGCCCGCAAATTTGGAAAACTCAGCAGTGGCCACAGGCTGGAAAAGGTCAGTTTTCATTCCAATTCCAAAGAAAGGCAATGCCAAAGAATGCTCAAACTACTGCACAATTGCACTCATCTCACATTCTAGTAAAGTGATGCTCAAAATTCTCCAAGCCAGGGTTCAGCAATATGTGAACCGTGAACTCCCTGATGTTCAAGCTTGTTTTAGAAAAGGCAGAGGAACCAGAGATCTTTTTCAGGTGGTTTGCCTATTTCCTCTTCATTTATTTGGACTTCTGTGTTTCTAGTTTGTTCCTTCCTTTGGCTGTATTTCTCTTCCTTTGCATTATTTTTTTTTTTTAACTTTTTGTGTTTGAGGTCTCCTTTTCCTAGGCTTCAAGGTTGAATTCTTTCTTCCTTTTGGTTTCTTCTATCCTAAGGTCAGTCCAGCAGTTTTTGTAAGCTTCATATAGGGTGATATTTGTGCTGAGTTTTTATTTGTTTTTCCTCCAATGGGCAAGACTGAGTGAGGTGGTACTCCTGTCTGCTGATGATTGGGTTCGTATTTTTGTTTTGTTTGTCGTTTTAATGAGGCATCCTGCTCAGGGTGCTATTGGTGATTAGGTGATGCTGGGTCTTATATTCAAGCAGTTGCCTTTGTGTGAATTTTCATTTTTTGATTCTGTCTAGTGTTAGTTCTCTGGGAGTCTAGGGTCTTGGAGTCAGTGCTTCCTATCCAAAGGCTCAGGGTTTGATCTCTGGTCAAAGATTACACAAGTTGTTTGCTAGATGAGAGTAAAACAAATACTCAAAAATGGGAAATCAAAGATGAACCCCAGACAAATGCCAGTTATAAAATCAGGCAAATGACAATTAAAATAATAGAATATACACATGTACATATACACCCATGAGTGAAGTCTATACTGTACAACAAAAATAAAGTATGTAGACTGACCTGGCAAACAAAGGAAATAAAAAATTATATTTACCAGTTAAGAACAAAACTAACTAAAGCTCAATGTGGAAAACAAAACTAAAGCAAGATGGCCAGTGGGAAATAAAGCAATGAAAATAAAACTAACAAGTTTAGAGGAAAGGAAATAAAGAAAAGGAAGAAAGAACAGATATAAAAAGTTAAACATAGGTAGATGAAGAAGATTTATATACACTAAAGATTAACTGCCTGGAGAAAAGAGCAGTAGGAAAGAAAAAAAATGAGTAAATGTAGAAAAATAAAGTAAATTTAAAACAATTTAAAGTTAAAATTATAAAAAAAGAGAAAAGGAAAAAACAGAAGATGAAAGAAAATAGGGGAAAAAAGGAAACAAAATTTATATTTACTAGTTAAGAACAAAACTAACTGAAGAGCAAACTGGAAAACAAAACTAAAGCAAGGTGCCCAGTGGGGAATAAAGCTATGAAAACAAAACTAACAAATATTTTGAGAGGAAAGGAGAATATGAACAGATATGCAAAGTTAAATAGAGCTAGATGAAGAAGGTTTATATACATTAAAAATTATCTTCAAGAGGAAAAGAACAGTAGGAAAGATAAACAAAAAAATAAATGTAGAAAAGTATAATAGGTTTAAAAAATTAAAATTAGAAAAATTAGAAAAGAAAGAAAAAGGAGAAGAAAGAATAAAGAGGATGGGGGGAGGAAAACTCCACAGAACTGCAAAAGCTTACTCAGCCGTTAAAAAGAATTCATTTGAATCAGTTCTGATGAGATGGATGAAACTGGAGCTGATTATACAGAGTGAAGAAATCCAGAAAGAAAAACACCAATACAGTATACTAACACATATATATGGAATTTAGAAACATGGCAATGACGATCCTGTATGCAAGACAGGAAAAAAGACACAGATGTGTATAACGGACTTTTGGACTCAGAGGGAGAGGGAGAGGGTGGGATGATTTGGGAGAATGGCATTCTAACATGTATACTATCATGTAAGAATTGAATCGCCAGTCTATGTCTGACACAGGATACAGCATGCTTGGGGCTGGTGCATGGGGATGACCCAGAGAGATGTTATGGAGAGGGAGATGGGAGGGGGGTTCATGTTTGGGAACACATGTAAGAATTAAAGATTTTAAAATAAAAAAATAAAAAAATAAAAAAAAAAGTGTGACTGAATATACACATATACATATACACCCATAAGCAAAATCAAAGCAGTCCAACAAAAATAAAGTACAACAGATTGACCTGGTGAAAAAATGAAACAAAAAATGATATCTACCAGAACAAGATTAATTAAAGCACAAACTGGAAAAAAAAAAAAAAAAAAAAAACTAAAGCAAGGTGCCAATTGGGGAATTAAGCATTGATAATAAAACTAACAAATATGTTGAGAGGAAAGGAGAGAAAGAAAAGAAAGAATAGATATGCAAAGTTAAATAGAAGATGAAGAAAATTTATATGTATTAAAAATTAACTGCAAAGGGAAAAGAGCAGTAGGAAAAGCACACAAAGGAATAAATGTAGAAAAATAATAATAGGTTTAAAAAATTAAAAATTAAAATAAAAGAGAAAACAAGAAATGGAAAACTCCACAGAACTTTGAAAGCAATACGTAGAGGCAGAGGTTTATAACAACAATAAAATACTGAGCAAAAAAAAAAAAAAGCTCAAAGGCTGAATTAGATTTCATAGTGCCAATAAAATCGACAACTACAACAGAGGGGGGAAAAAAGAAGAAAGAAAAGAAAAAACAGGGGAAAAAAATCCAAAAGAATCTACAGAATAAATCAAAACAGAAGAATAATACATGTTTTTCTTGAGTCATTCCTGTCAGAGTCCTTTCCCTCGCAGGAAGTCACAGTCCACCTCACCTCCCTAGGATGCCCTCCAACACTGTGCTGATCTCTGGATCTGCTGTGCGGGCAGACCAGATTCTAATCTGGTCCTACTCTGTGTTCTTGCCTCCAATGTCCACAGCTATCAGAACTACTGCATTTTCTTTGGTGGGAGCTGTCAATGATCTTTTATGTATCCCATGGACACATTGTCTGCCTAGTTGATTGTATGGCTTTAATCTGCAGCTTGAATACCTGGTGGGAAAGTTTTGGGTCTTCTTCCTTAGCAACACTGCCCTTGAATTTCAATTGTGGCTTTATTTCCACCTATGTATGTCGGTCACCCACTGGAGTTTGCTCCTGAGGCTACCCTGAAGGACTTGGTTTGCCCCGTGAGGGCCAAGTGTGGAGGTGGTGCAGCTGCTTGGGTCGCAAGTGTTCTGGCAGCACCAGGTATTTAGGGAGTTGGTGGCTAGGACAGCAGGAAATATAATGCTCTAGAGGGTTATGGCAACCAGTATTTGCCAATACACTTCAGTATTCTTGCCTGGAGAACCGCCCTCCCTGACAGAGAAGCCTAGCAGGTGACAGTCTACAGGGAACAAAGAGTCAGACACGACCAAAGCAACCCTGTGCACACAGATGCAAGGCTTTTTGGCCTGTGGCAACTCTGTCCCAGTGAGAGTTGAGTATGAAGGTTGCAGAGCTGCTTGGCTTGTGGGGACTCTGGTGGCCACCCAGTGTGCAGGGACATGGACTGCCTCCACTGCAGGAGTTATGAGATATTTTCTGAGCCTCTAGTGTCTGGCAATCAGAAGGCCTCTTTAGACAGTCTTTCTCTGTAGCTCCACCCATTCAGACATTTAGAGGGCTCCCTTGCCTGGATTCGTTCTCTGTTGTTCAACGTGTCAGATATATAGAGGCCCCCCCCCCCCCATGGTTGGGGTCCTACTCTGTAGTTCAGTGTGTCAGATGTTTGATGGGCCAGCCTCCGATTTTGGCATGTGGGGAGAGAGGGGCTATGGTGATGGCTCCACCCCTACGTGTGACTCAGCCATATTGCCTTGCATCCATGGCTGCTTGGCTTTCCTCCACAGGCATTTCTCACCACAATCTCCTCCCTCCCATCCTCTCCCTTCAATCCGTCTCTCCACAGTCAACAGCAGCCCTTGCCCTAGGATTGCTCCACAATCCCTAAATTCCAGCTCCAAGCCACTGTGCCTTCCAGGACACCTGTCTCCCTATCCAGGGTATGTATGGCTGCGGCAAGGACTGTCTGATTCTCTTTCCATTTAAGCCACCACAGATCAGCTCTTTCACTCTTAGCTTTAAATGTTTCTCCTCTGACTCAGACAATTGCCCCAATGTGGCAATCAGACCCCTGCTCCAGTTCCCCTACCTGCCAAGGGCAGGTGGGAAAAACTCCTATTTTTCCCCCTAGTTCCTTCATCCTACTGAGTTTTGCATGGTTCTATATATTCTTTTGCTCTGGTCAGGTACTCCTGTCTGCTCTCAGCTGGTGTCCTCCCTGCACTTCTGTGTTTGAAGGTGTATTCCTGTTGTATCCTTGGGGAGAACTGTACTCCACATCCACCTACTCCTCCGACATTTTGTTCTCTGGATCCTCAGCATATTGTGCTACCAAACTGGCGTCAACTGCATAGACTCTCCAAGCTCCAGCCTGTACAGCAAAAAATGACAGTATTCCTGATCTACAACCAACATCCAAAACAACCTTATCTCTGGAGTCAGTGTGGTTCTGGAGGATGGCTCTGTGCTAAGTGGCTGTCCTCACAAAATCTTGCATCATGTTCTGCTGCTGGGAAAGGCAGCCATAAAACTAGAAGTACTGTGAGACAGATGCCTCTTCTGTCTGCTGGCTGACCACCAAATGTTCTTCTTTCTCACACAGGTGTCATCTCAAGGTATTTGAAAATGCACTGAATTCAGCACTGTGGTAATCAAGATGGACTCCTTTCCCATACAGCAATTATCAGTGTCCCTGTTGAGTGAGTATTTGAAGACACAGAGTCTTCAAGACTTGAAGACTTGAAGACACAGAGTCCATCAGCATCAGTCACTGTCACATCCACCTGTACCACATCTTTATCCAATCTTTTGTTGACAGACATTCACATTGCCTTAATGTTCTGGCTATTGTAAATACTGCTGCAACAAACATTTGTACAAATGAAATTATCTATAAAACAGAAATAGTTATAGATGTAGAAAAAAAACTTATGATTACCTGGGGATAAAGTGGGTAGTAAAAAATTAGAAGATTGGGATTGACATATACACTACTGTTCATTGCAGCACTGTTTATAATAGCCAGGACATGGAAACAACCTAGAGGTCCATCAGCAGATGAATGGATAAGAAAGCTGTGGTACATATACACAATGGAGTATTACTCAGCCATTAAAAAGAATTCATTTGAATCAGTTCTGATGAGATGGATGAAACTGGAGCCGATTATACAGAGTGAAGTAAGCCAGAAAGAAAAACACCAATACAGTATACTAACACATATATATGGAATTTAGAAAGATGGCAATGATGACCCTGTATGCAAGACAGGAAAAAAGACACAGCTGTGTATAACGGACTTTTGGACTCAGAGGGAGAGGGAGAGGGTGGGATGATTTGGGAGAATGGCATTGTAACATATATACTATCATGTAAGAATCGAATCGCCAGTCTATGTCTGACGCAGGATACAGCATGCTTGGGGCTGGTGCACGGTGATGACCCAGAGAGATGTTATGGGGAGGGAGGTGGGAAGGGGGTTCATGTTTGGGAATGCATGTACACCCGTGGTGGATTCATGTCAATGTATGGCAAAACCAATACAGTATTGTAAAGTAAAATTAAAAAAGATAATAATAAAATTTTAAAAAAAGATAAATCACTATTCATAATAAGGACCTACCGTATAGCACAGAGAACTCTACTCAATATTCTGTAATGACCTTTATGGGGAAATAATTAAAAAAAAAAAAAAAAGGTGGATATTTGCATATATGGACTTCCCAGTTGGTGCTAGTAGTAAAGAACATGCTTGCCAATGCAGGAGACCTAAGAGACACGGGTTTGATCCCTGTATCAGGAAGATACCCTGGAGAGAGAAATGGCAATCCACTCCAGTATTCTTGGCTAGAGAATCCCATGGGCAGAAGAGCCTAGTGGGCTACAGTTCACAGGGTCACAAAGAGTCAGACATGGCTGAGCCCCACACACACATTGTTGCCTGTGACTTGCCACAAACTATGTTCTCATATTAGAAACTTTTCATTTCTTTCCTGTTTATGGACTGTTCTTTACATAACTGATTCATCACATTTGTATAAGTTTCCACTTAAATGTCCTCAGAACATTTCTTGACTACTCTCTCTGTTGTTTCTCCAGTAGCTCTGTTGTTTTCCTTCCCTTATTACAGTATAAGCTCAATGAAGCTGAGAACTTTATTTTGCTTATGCCAACACTTTGTATATTTCTTACATGGAAAATATCCAATGTCTTTTATTTAATTGAATGAATAAAAGAATACATGCATGGTTGTTGTCATGAGTAAAGTTTTACTGATCCAACCTGTTTTATATGTTCACAAAGGTCGAGCTTATAATTATTAATTAGGGGACTGGTAATATGAGGAAGAATATAAATCCCAATCTATTTTCCCAGTCTGTTTATGTATATGTGTATGTGTGAGGGGAGGGGGTTGAGAAAGTTTTGTTTTGCGTGGGGACAAATTGGAACTAAAATATCCTATATTTGTCCATTTCTGGGAAGGTGTTTAAGTATTTTTCCCTTCATGGAATATGTATACATCATTCCTACTATTCTGCTTTTCAAAATGTTATCCTCTTTTATTGACCATATTGAATGACATATCTGCCAAGAAAAATTCAGGCAAATATGTTGGCTTCCTCCATTGGATCCCTCTAATGCTCTCTTTGTGTCTATTATGGCACTTGACTTACCATTTTTACAATCAGTCATCCAAACCTGTCCCTGGAAATTCCTGAAACTCAGAGTCTATCTTTACTCTCTTTTATTATAATTTCCAATGTGTATATAACAAGGTATCAATAAATATTTAACTTGAATTAAAGTATGTGATTATTCTGCTTTGTAGGATAGATGTCTGATTCAATCTTGAAACTAATTGTAGGATAAAATGCAGTGTTTATTTTTGCTCTATCAAGTTTAATTATGTTACTTATCACTTAATGTTCCTGTGTGATCTATAAACAAGATGCTTACCTTTTGTAATTTTGCAGTAAAATTGCTAAGGCACATCAGTACAAAGCCTAGCTTGCGTTCTCCTAGCAATTGTTCAAAGCTTGTTCCATGTCCCTACTTCTGTTGGCTTTGTCACCTTCATTTTAACTTATTTCCCATTATGCTATATTCCAATCACTGAATTCCATTCCCACTGGCTCAGCACTGGGACGTCTTCTTCTCCAAATTCCCAAAACCTTCCAAGATAAACACCTTCAATTACAATCACTCCTCACCTCTCCAACAGAGGCCCCTAACAATAAACAACTTTCTCAATAGGTAGTTGAAGACTGATTCTCAGATGAGCTTAATGTAGCAGAGAACTAGGTTGTAATATGGTTTTCATTCTGTGAACTCCCATTAGTCTCCTCGTGGTAGAGGACTAGGCTGCTTAATATTTCCCCATAAGGGTAATTTCAGCAATGTGATATCTAGCAAAATAATGTTCTATATTAAATATACACCATGATATACTAAGAAACTATTCCAGTAGCACAATAAAATCACTATGATTGCAATATATGTTTATAAACACATAATAAATACTTATAATATGAGAAATACCAGAAAGTTTTAGATTTTGATATTTAAATATTAAGTTGCAAGTAAGTTTAGAGAATGAGAAGCTGAAAAGTACGCTTTAAATACGCACTATTTAAAAAACAAAGGGATTTAGTAATATACTAAATATATACTAGTATACCAAATAATATACTAACTATAGTAATATACTAAATATACTATGTGTCTAAATATACCCTGGGGAAAAAGATGAGGGTGAAGATGTACATAGACTTCCCCATTCTATCTCCTGCCTTCCTTATTTTTTTTTTTCTTGCATCCTGTGCCCTATATCCCACACACTGTACTGCCTCCTGTTCTTGAGAAGTCTTACACTTTGTTAAATCTAACAAAGATTTGAAGGTATAATAAAAACCCTGATTTTTTTCAAGGCTATCCAAATATTAGTCTCCTAAAATTGAAAATCAAACAGGTATTAAACAGTCCTAAAAACAAAAACAAAATAACAACCACAATTGGCATTGCATGGAAGAATTGATAACAGTTTCACCAAATATGAATGGAGATCTCTACCTAAACTTTTGTTTAGATTTCTCCACAAAGGTCATTCTCTGTGGTTTATAAACTCAACTGGTTATTTGCATTATACAAGTTATTGGAAACCCTTAAGTATGTTTCCTTCTGTATTACTAAAGTCACATGTATGAGAGAGCAGAGATGGTAAGAGAGAGAAAGAGAGAGAGAGAGACAAGTTTGCAGAGGTTAAGAAAAGAAGAAGAGACAAAGGAAAGAATAATTTTAACAAAATCTGCTATGACACAAGATAAAATTGAAATAATTCAGAAAACTAGTAATGTAATAAACTACATATTACTATGTTTTACAATATACTGTAGAATTGTCAGAGAATAAAAGAAGTCTATTTTAAAATTATTGTTTCTCCCCACCCCGCCCCCCACACATTTCATTCCACTCACAAACTTTCATTCACAAGATAGTAGTCTAGAACGCCCAGAGTAGATGTAATCATTCTGTTACCTTGTTGGCAGTGTTAATGTTTCTTCAAACACCCCCAACAGTATCTCCCTTCTCCATTATTTTCCATAGTTCTGGAAAAGTACAACCTCTGGAAAAGTATTCCTTTCCCTTTATCTGTCTTAAAGAAATCTGAAGAGGCCCAGAAGTCATTTTAAGTCTGAAAATATTCTAATCTCCTTTAATTCACGTTGGTATCTCTATTAGTAGTATAATTTTCCAAAACTGTAATGGACTTTGAAAAAATAATTTTATTATAGTCAACCTACTGTGCCTACAGTTGCATCCATGATTCTGTTCCATATGCAGGGCTACCACTAAATTAAATTATAGGTTCATTACATTATCAGGCTTTCAAGTAAGGGTACATCCTTAGTATCTTCTCTCTGAATCCTTCATCCAAGAGAAAGGAATCACTGGGTGTTGCTTATTTAATGATTAATTTCAACAAAGATATGAAGCCTACCCTAATAAATTTTTATCAAAGCTGAGTCTTAATTAGCCTTTGCCAAAAGAGACATTCTTTACTTTGGCTCTTAGAAGCTGGATATAAGATAAAGGCATATAATTTTAATCCTGCAAGTTCAGAATTTCTGAATTTTTTCTCTTTTTAATTCTACTTGTTAACTGACAGTTTTTTCCTACCTCATCTTTTTCTTATAGTACCTTTTCAGATGCAAGTAATGGTGGTTGAGGAAGTGAGTAGTATGTTAATAACATGCCCATATACTAAATCAATTGCCTTTTAAATACTTAATTTTACTAAATGGTTTGTCTCTGCATTTCATTCTGCCTGTAATAATAAATTCATTGCTGCCTAGAGCCTGATCCCAAAACAAAAACCTAATTATAATTAAAAAAAAGTTTGTGGTGCTAATTTCTTCATCAATTAGCTTTTGCTAGGCTAGGCTGTGATGTCAAAGAAACTGAAAGGGGTTGGGAGGTGAGTTTGCTTCTTTTGTTGTTGTTGTTGTTGTTATATATTAGTAGCAAATAGGCTATTGCTCTGTTCCATGTTCTTTTTAATCCAGAGCCCAGAGTGAAGAGGCAGTAGTACACTTTGAACTTCTGAGTACACATTGGCCTCATGGTAGGGAGGAGAGAGCTATAGTAGAAACAAGAAATGACTCTTCAATCTTTTACTCATAATTTGCATATGTTACTTTCACTCATGTTCCATTAACACAAATGTTATGGAATGAAGTGTGTCCTCCCCACCTAAATATTGAATCTCTAACTCCCAGTGTAATTGTATTTAGAGACAGCTCTTGAAGGACATAATTAAGGTTATGAGGTAGAAGATGTGGGACTCTAATCCACTATAAGCTGTGCCTTTATAAGCAGAGAATGACACCAAGGATGCATGCTCATACAGAAGATTCATTACAGAAAGACACAGCAGGAAGTTGTTTCTTTGCAAGCCAGGAGGAGAAGCCTCATTAGTAACCAAACCTTTCTCACAACTTAATCTTGGACTTAAAGCCTCCAGTGAGTAAAAGTCTCTCGGTCAAGTCTGACTTTGCGACTCCATGGACTGGGGCCTTTCAGGCTGTCCCTTTGTCCAAGGGATTCTCCAGGCAAGAATACTGGAATGGGTAGCCATTTCTTTCTCCAAGGGATTTTCCTGACCCAGGGAATGAATCCAAGTCTTCTTCATTGTAGGCAAATTCTTTACCATCTGAGCTACCAGGTAAGTCCCTCTAGCCCCCAGAACTAAGAGAAGATAAATTTTCATTGTTTTAGATACCTAGCAGTTGCTTCAGTTCAGTTCAATTCAGTCCAGTCACTCAGTCATGTCCAACTCTTTGCAACCCCATGAATCACAGCACACCAAGCCTCCCTGTCCATCACCAACTCCCAAAGTTCACTCAAACTCATGTCTACATCCTGGAATGTGAAGTCAAGTGGGCCTTAGAAAGCATCACTATGAACAAAGCTAGTGGAGGTAAGGGAATTCTAATTGAGCTATTTCAAATCCTGAAAGATGATGCTGTGGAAGTGCTGCACTCTGACGTTTCGTCCCATCATTTCATGGGAAATTGATGGGGAAACAGTGGAAAGAGTGTCTGACTTAGATACCTTAATATGGCAGCTTGAGAAGATTAATGCACCAACTTTGTAACATGCTTAAGATTGACAGCAGTGGGATGGGAAAGTCTATACTTTCCTCAGGGAGCCAGTGAAGGAAGCAACATATTTGGCAGAAATATATGAATCACTTTAGTGGAAAACAGTAATCATTATAGACAGTAATACTATCTATCACAAGGTTTTTTATTTGCTTTGTTCGATAATAGTGAACAGACTCAAAGTTTAAAAAAACCTTGAGCTTGGTTTTAGTTTTCATTTGATCTGGTGTTTTATTATTACTGACCTTTGTTAGCTTAACTAATTTAACAAAATTCCCAAAGTCCTAGTATCAGGGAGCTTTTCGTTGGAGTAAAGATGATTAAAATCAACCCCAAACAAAATAGGCTTTTGAAAATGAAAACTGAAAAATTATAATTTTAATGATTCAAAAGCAAAATGATTAAAAACCCATGTGTATTTATTGTTCTGGGACATTAGGTCTGAAAAATAAAGGTTTCATGTGCCTCTTTGGACTGATGTGTGCAGTGCCTCTACTATTAAAGAATCTTACGTGCTATGTTCATACTTAATATCTGCTGTTACCTATTAGTTAACACAGGTATAAATATTATTCAATTATGATCTTTATCCTTCAAGGGTGTTTTAAACTTGAGGAAGAGACAGATGTGGAAAAAAATAAGTTAAAAAGAGTGAATAATAAAAACAGAAAATACAGGGATATAAAATATGAAAGTAAGAGAGCAGAAAGTGAAGAGGAACTAAAAAGCCTCTTGATGAACGTGAAAGAGGAGAGTGAAAAAGTTGGCTTAAAGCTCAGCATTCAGAAAACAAAGATCATGGCATCAGGTCCCATCACTTCATGGGAAATAGATGGGGAAACAGTGGAAACAGTGTCAGACTTTATTTTGGGGGGCTCCAAAGTCACTGCTGATGGTGATTGCAGTCATGAAATTAAAAGACACTTACTGGTTGGAAGAAAAATTATGAGCAACCTAGATAGCATATTGAAAAGCAGAGACATTACTTTGCCAACAAAGGTCTGTCTAGTCAAGGCTATGGTTTTGCCAGTGGTCATGTATGGATGTGAGAGTTGGACTGTGAAGAAAGCTGAGTGCCGAAGAATTGATGCTTTTGAACTGTGATGTTGGAGAAGACTCTTGAGAGTCCCTTGGACTGCAAGGCAACCCAACCAGTCCATTCTGAAGGAGATCAGCCCTGGGATTTCTTTGGAGGGAATGATGCTAAAGCTGAAACTCCAGTACTTTGCCCACCTCATGAGAAGAGTTGACTCACTGGAAAAGACTCTGATGCTGGGAGGGACTGGGGGCAGGAGGAGAAGGGGACGACAGAGGATGAGATGGCTGGATGGCATCACTGACTTGATGGACGTGAGTGTGACTGAACTCCTGGGAGTTGGTGATGGACAGGGAGGCCCGGCATGCTGCGATTCATGGGATCGCAGAGTCGGACACGACTGAAAGACTGAACTGAACTGAAGATAGTAAAAATAATAAAGATGAGTATTTCAAGAAAGGAATCATGAAAACTAAAATAAATCTTAAAGCTTATTTTTCATTGATTTAATAGATGTAACGTGGTATTATGAACTAATCCTCCATCTTACAAAATCTCATACAGGTTGAATTCAGCACTGCCAATATTTGTGGTAGTAATGGTACTTTCTTCTCTTCCTCCCCTCCTTTTAAATTAGGGAAGTGGAATAACACCTCCTTTCTTTTTTTCTTGGAGTTACTGGCATCCTGTGCTGTTGTGAGGGTAGCTGGTTTAAGGCAGAGGGCACAATGAGAGCACTGATCATCTATATTCATATGGTATGAACAATCATGTGTTGTTACATGTAAAGGTGAGGATATAAATCTGATTGGACTAATTTTCTATTTCTAAACCTGCTTCTGATGTTGAGGGCTAAGGTTTAAAGCTGGTTCTGTGAACATAAATGGCTTCATGAAACTGTTTTGGCACCTACTGAGGTTTAGGAGAATCTCCAAACTCCCTACTGCTTCTTCAACTGGAACTTTATTTCTTTGTTTTTCTGATTTCCACTTAAACTTCCTCAAAGCTTTGTTTCAAAGTATATATACATATACACACATATATATATATATATATATATCCATAGTTAAAAAGAGAGAAATATCCATGAAACTTTTTATCTTACAATACAGAATTTTTGTGGTCTCTTTTCCTCTTTCTTTCTCCTTATAACCCACTAAAAGTCTTGAAATGCTGTTTTTTATTTTATTCAAAATCTCCCTTTTGCCTAGCTGCTCTTTCCCACCCACTATCTCTATACTCTCACACTACTTATCAGCGATCCTACATTTATTTACTCTGTATGAAGAACAAAAACTCAAATGACCACACAGCAGAGACACAAGGACAAATTCAATAGTTGGGAATGTACCTCAGTGATATAAAAAAGGGTTTTAGTGTCTAGATAATAAGTAAGAAGCAAATGTCTCTTAAAAACACTTACAACTGGATTGAATTGTGATATGTAACAGTTCTAAAATTTCAGGAGCTCAGCTTTCTTGACTTTGCTTATCCTCTGCAAGACCTTGGCCCAAATAGCTAGAAATTTAAGTCTTGATCTGTGTGGTATCTTATAATTTCAAAGCAGAGAGGCTCAGAAATAGAAAACTGAGGCTCAGAGAAGTCAGGAAAATGTGGTATTAGAAAAAGAGGAACCCTTAAAACATCAATTGATCTTTCCTCCTACCTCCTTAAAGTATCTCATATTCTCTGCATCTAACAAGAAATAAAATTCTATAGACTGCATGGTTCTCTGACTAGAAATCTCATTAGAAATTTGCAGACAGAAATCTCTTCTTCATGTCTCTCATTTTAAGCCTAAGTTATTTCTAGCTTCATTGAAGATAGCAAACAGCTGTTCATCTTCCTTAAGCTCTCCAGACATTTCACAACAGCTTTATTACACAGTCCTTCCTGTCTCTACCTGGAGCTGATATCCGATTATATTTTTTATTATTTTAGGATTAGCATTTATCCTACACTATTAACCTCTTTTCATAGTAATGCTGTATGTCTCTCTACAAGGAGTTTTGTAGGTCATAATGTAAGTTAGTCCAACATGAAGATGAATTGCTAGGAGTACAGAAAAAATGGGAAAATGTGGAATTGACGAATTGGGAGGAAAATGGCTAGGTCAGGTGAGCTAATGAGCCAAGAAACTGAGAAAATATATTTACAGACTTTTTCTTTTCCTTATGCATCTATAAAGTATTTCCATTAAACAACATGGACTTGCTAATGTGTAACAACAACAAAGAAATTCTAAGGAATATTGTACTTTCCTTAATTATCAGTTTTACCTTGGCAACTATCTACCAAAATTAATAATAAAAAAGAACAAGATTTGTTTCTTCTACAGTTGGCTGAATTTAGTTAAATTAAAAATAAAGTGTTATTGACACTAGCTTCAGAAGATAAAGATCCAAAGCAGTGATTTAATCAGAAAGTGATTAAATTCTGTGGATATATGTGATGGGTCCTGGGTCGGAAAGATTTTTGTATTGACTCTTCTTATGGACCTTTTACTAAAAGCTCCCTAAATAAATTGCTAATAATAAGCAAAGGCAATGGTGAAAGTAGATGCTACTTTTACAGCTTGAGGATAAAATATTTGTTTAAGAAATAGGTGTGCTAGACTTCTCTGAGACTCTTTTTCTATAATTAATGAACTGATTAATTATATGTGTACTATGAACGATGGTGTCTTGATAATGATTGCTGACCCATATGCTGCTCCCAAACCACAGCGAACTTCAAAAATTCAATTACAAGGTCCACATGCTGTATATTGCATATGTAAACTTCTTCAGGTAGACAGACTGCATATTAATAACCCCATCTATATGGGTTAGCTCTGCAACCTAGTCACTATTTGGCAAAAGTAGTTCTTGAAGCATCAAAAGGTATGTAGAAACAGAACTGTTTCAAGTTTATGTCAGCCTTCAAGTACATTACAACTTTACTTATATTATCATTAGTATTTTTATTTTAATAATTAAAATCTTTTAGATATTTTATTAGAGGTTACTGATATAATTAATATTAATAGCTTTCAAAGATAAAAATGAGTCTCTAATAATATATTCTTGATACTTAGAATATTTTTTAAAAATAGTCATTTCTATATGCCCCAACTGCTTTCTTCTTAGAAAAAATATAGAAGCTAACTCGGTTAAAATAAGAAGCAACAAAACCAAAAATATTCATATCCAGTAGTGACATATGTAAGTTAGTTTCTTAAGCACTGAAATTTAATTCAATTTAATGTTCATTCAATTTAATCATTTTGTTGTTGTTGTTCAGTCACTTAGTCATGTCCTACTCGAACATGTGACCCCACGAACTGCAGTATGCCAGACTTCTCTGTCCTTCACTATTTCTCAGAGATTGCTCAAATTCATGTCCATTGAGTAGGTAATGTAATCTAATTATCTCATCCTCTGCTGTCCCCTTCTCCTCCTGCCTTCAGTCTTTCCCAGCATCAGGATCTTCTCCAGTGAGTTGGCTCTTTGCATCAGATAGCCAAAGTGTTGGAGGTTCAGCTTCAGCATCAGTCCTTCCAATGAATATCCATGGTTGATTTCTTTAGGATTCACTAGTTTAATCTCCTTGCAGTCCAAGGGACTCTCAAGAGTCTTTTCTAGCACCAAAATTTGAAAGTTATTCAGTGTTCAATCCCTAGGTCAGGAGGCAACGCACTCCAGTATTCTTGCCTAGAAAATCCCATGGACAAAGGAGCTTGGCAGGCTACAGTCCATGGGGTTGCAAAGAGTTGGACATGATTGAGTGACTGAGCATGAGCACACAGTCTTCTTTATCATCCAACTCTTACATTAATCATATTCCTATCACATATTTACTGAATACCTCCTAAGAGCCAGGACCTGAACTAAGGATCTCAAATACAAAGTAAAACAGCATATTCTCCCTGCACTCAAGGAGACAGTTACACAAGTAACACAATGAACAATCAAAGTGGAGTTTGTTTAAAATGAAGAATCCAGGGCCTTAGCCAAAAAGATTTTATTTAAGTTTATTGGAGACACTCCTCAGAACAGATATGATCACCTGTCTAGTGATTTTGATATGATAGCCTATTAAAGATATTTTGAGGTAGACTTGCCCAAAGAATGGAGAAACACCTGAACTCTGATGGAAAAACAGCCATCCTTTCTCATGTGATTGCTGAAAGAAAGATATGCACTAAGGAAAAGCTAACAAAAACAGGTTCTCCTCTCCTTTTTTGTCCCTTTTTCTATCGCTTCATGTTTCATTTTCTTCCATTTTATGGCTTCCTATTGTTTGCCAAGGAAATAAAGTATTTAGAGTTTTATCCCAGACCAACTGAATCAGAGCCTCCAAGTGAAGCAAAGACCTAAGATCTGCTTTTCATCCTTGTTCTTTTTCTTTCTTCCTTTTATCAATCTCTAGTTGAAGCAGCACTGGTCTTAGAAATAAGCCTGGCTCTGAATTTCCATAGTGATGTAACCTTAGGCAAACCAATTAAGCTTTTTGAGCTTTGATTTGTTTTTCATCTATATAATGGGGTTTTTACTAAATGTTCCCTAAGGTCTTCCCAGCTGTAATATTTTATTATTGATTTTAATTTCATTTCAGCTTCATTTATTTCTATCCTGATACAGATTCCTTTTATGTGAATTCCTTTAAATAAAAACCTTGAGGGTTTTTTTGTTGTTTTATTTTAAATCTTTGATCGTGTCTTTCCTACATTTATTGTCCTCCTTTAAAAAATTCTTTTCTTTACCTCCTCTTTTCCCTCAACTCTTGAAATAACCTCAGGTTAGAAAATATATTAAAGTTCACTTATTTTCATTTTCTTATTTATATTTGAGTTTTATCTATAGAAGTGAAGAAAAATTGAAAAAAAAATCATAAAATGCTTTGTAATCATTATCTTACCTTCTGTTTACAGGGTTGTTATTATTTTTCATTGGTTGGATATAATGCCCACTTTTGTGAACGAAGAGAATAGGATTTTAATGGGAAGAATGAGAAAATTAAAATGTTATACTCAGAGAAACCTGAGAATTCTTCAACAGCTAGCTCTTGGAAACTTGGGGACAGAGCAGGGAAATTGCAAAATCTCTTTTTCAACATGAGATGGCAAGAATTCTTGACTGGATAAATAAACACAAGTGAAAGAAAATTACCTTATGTGAGGCATTATAGACAGTCAATTTAGATAGATTAAGAATTAAGATAATGTTAATTAGCTTGCTATATTCCTAGGAACTTTTCAGATCTGAAAGAACTATTGTAAATAAAGACCAATAATAAGTCACATAGAAGAAATACACACAACTATTCTATGAGATGAGATGATTGCCCTAAAATCATTTGACTTCCAGAATGCCCTTTTGTCCACGGATACTGGCCTCCAGATATCTTAAAATGATGTAATGTCATGAAGTAAATATACCTTGCTTGTACAAACAGAATAAGATCCAAGCAGAATAAGATTCTTGAAAGCAATTTGATTCATCAATAACTAAATATATTTGTAACTAAGAATTAGCACAACCTCGGTAGCAAGCACTTTCTAGGAATAAATTGTTGTTCATCCATGGTGTGTAAATGACTCTTTCAAAACTGTTTTAACAGATGTCACAATTTTATCTTTTTTTTTTTTTTCCCTCCTCCTCCATCTGCCGCAGGCTCAAACTCTCCCTACTCCATTCCTTGGTGACAGCTTTCATCTGCCCTTACTTCCTTTAAATATGTGGTAGTTTTGTTCATTGAATCAATTTTTCTAAAATATGGTTGTTCTGATTAATCTTACCTAAGTTGACATTAAGATCCCTGAGCAAATTAATAAGAATCTTACATATAAATCCTTTATAATGCTATGAAATGTAATCAGATTTAGTTACATAAATTTATAAATGCTATTGGTCACTGTAAAGCAAGCATGTATAATATACCTTTGTCATTCAAGGGGCTCACCCAAATGCAAACCAAAAAATAAGGAGGAAATTATTTCTGATATAAGATCCAAACACAATTACGTATTTTCAGTCATGCATGTAACAATTGCTTTGTCTTAATCAGCTGTTGATTTTCTGTGTTACACAACGAATTTCCTCCTTTCAATTATTCTACAAGAAGCCTTCTATTTGGGGCATGAAATACTGATCTTCTTAAAGAAAAGATTCACAAATGTACATCCTAGTGTTGATTAAGACTTAAAATCTACCTACAATTTTTGAACAGGGACGTTAATTTGAGGGAACATTGGAACTGAGAGTAGCATTAATTGTTTTTAAACTGGTAGAAACTAAGTTTTCATATAAATGTAGCTATGTATACGCATAGGTATATGTACATTCTCCTTTTCTTTCTCATGATGAAAGCAATGGGACTTTAGAGCAGGTTAAACTCATATTTCAAATAATAAAGAAAATAAGTTTATATAATATTTGAATTGTAGTACAGGAATGTACAGCTTGATATAAATATATATTAAATATACATTTTTAATGTGCTGGTGGTTCAAACAGTAAAGAATCTGCCTGCAATGCAGGAGGCCAGGTTTAATCCCTGAGTCAGGAAGATGCCCTAGAGAAGGAAATGGCAAACCACTCCACACTCTTGCCTGGAGCATTCCATGGACAAAAGAGCCTTTCAAGCTATGGTCCACGGGATCGCAAATAGTTGGACAAGACTGAGCAACTAAGTTTAATGTGATGAGTGAGTCTTTATATCATAAATGTCCTTCCAAAATTCTTCATAGTAAGTTATTTTTTTCTTAAATATGTATTTTTCCCATTGAAGCACCATTGCTATTGCTGTGTTGCTTGGTTACATTTTGCCTGAATAAACTGTGACAGCAGCAAACACATCTTTCTTTTTCAGGATTTTGTCTAATTTGGTGAATTAACATAGTAGTGGATTAATAAATACACTTTGAATTAAATGAGTAAGAGGTGGATGTCAGTCCACAGTAACCCTTTTACACAATCATATGCAATCACATCACCAGGAATCTGTCTCTTATTTGCCGTGTTTTATATTGGAGTAGAATAAGTATTCCAAGAATTTCATGTCAATAAAGTCTCATTTATTCACCTGAAGCATCAGCTGGATACATGAACACCAGATTTGTATGTGTCACAGCAGAGAAAGATTGAAAAAAGTTGATAAGTGTTTCCTTAAGAAGTCACTTGTACAATCAGTTCAGTTCAGTCAGCCTGACTGTGATCCCATGGACTACAGCATACCAGGCTTCCCTCTCCATTACCAACTTCCTGGAGCTTGTTCAAACTCATGTCCATCAAGTCAGTGATGCCATCCAACCATCTCATCCTCTGTCTTCCCCTTTTTTTTTGCCTTCAAGCTTTCCCAGCACAGGGTCTTTTCCAATGAGTCAGTTCATAACATCAAGTGGCCAAAGTATTGGAGCTTCAGTTTTAGCATCAGTCCTTCCAATGAATATTCAGGACTGATTTCCTTTAAGATTGACTGGTTTGATCTCCTTGCTGTTCAAGGGACTCTCAAAAGTCTTCTCCAACACTGCAGTTCAAAAGCATCAACTATTTAGCTTTCTTTATAGCACAACTCTCACATCCATACATGACTACTGGTAAAACCATAGTTTTGATTTTATGGACCTTTGCCATTAAAATAATATCTCTGCTTTTGAATATGCTGTCTAGGTTAGTCACAGCTTTTCTTCCAAGGAGCAAGCGTCTTTTAATTTCATGGCTGCAGCCACCATCTGCAGTGATTTTGGAGCCCAAGAAAATAGAGTCTCTCGCTGTTTCCATTGTTTTTCCCATTTATTTGCCATGAAGAGATGGGACTGGATACTGTGATCTTCGTTTTTGGAATGTTGAGTTTTAAGCCAGCTTTTTTATTCTCCTCTTCCACATTTATCAAGAGGCTCTTTAGTTTCTCTTCACTTTCTGCCATAAGGATGTATCTTCTGCATATCTAAGCTTATTGATATTTTTCCTGGCAATCTTGATTCCAGCTTGTGCTTCTTCTAGTCTGGCCTTTCATATGATGTACTCTGCAAATAAGTTAAATAAGCAGGGTGACACTATACAGCCTTGACGTCCTCCTTTCCTAACATGGAACAGGTCTGTTGTTCCATGTGCAGTTCTAACTGTTGCTTCTTGTCCTGCATACAGATTTCTTAGGAGGCAGGTAAGGCATCCTGGTATTCCCATCTCTTTAAGAATTTTAGTCAAAGGCAATAGGATAGTCAATGAAGCAGAAATAGATGTCTTTCTGGAATCTTCTTTCTGTTTCTATGATCTAGCTGATGTCAGCAATTTGATTTCTGGGTCCTCTGCCTTTTGTATATCCAGTTTGAACATCTGAAATTTCTCAGTTCATGTACTGTTGAAACATACCTTGGAGAACTTTCAGTATTACTTTGCTAGCATGTGAGATGAGTGCAATAGTGCAGTAGTTTGAACATTCTTTGGCATTGCCTTTATTTGGGATTGGGATGAAAACTGACCTTTTCCAGTCTTGTGGCCACTGCTGAGTTTTCCAAATTTGCTGGCATATTGAGTAAAGCATCATATTTTAGGATTTGAAATAGCTCAGCTGGAATTACATCATCTGCACTAGCTTTGTTTGTAGTGATGCTTCTTATGGCCCACTTCACTTTGCATTCCAGGATGTCTGGCTCTAGGTGAGTGATCACACCATCATGGTTTTCTGGGTCATTAAGATCTTTTTCTATAGTTCTTCTGTATATACTTGCCACCTCTTCTTAATATCTCCTGCTCTGTTAGGTCCATACCATTTCTGTCCTTTACTGTGTCCATCTTTGCATGAAATGTTCCCTTGGTATCTTTAATTTTCTTGAAGTAATCTCTAGTCTTTCCTATTCTATTGTTTTCCTCTGTTTCTTTGCATTGATCACTTAGGAAAGCTTTCTTATCTTTCCATGCTATTCTTTGGAACTCTGCATTCAGATGGATATATCTTTCCTTTTCTCCTCTCTTCCATTTTCCTTTGTAAAGTAATTTTGTCATATATGTTATGACTTCTGAGAGCCCCACTGATCTCAAATTACTTGCTAGCCCTTTTATAATTTTTCAATATCTTAATTCTTTGTAATTTGCCAATATTTCATAGCATTAGAACATTTCCTTGGACTTTATATTGGATCTGCTTCAATTTATAGTGTTTGTTGTAAACTTTCATAACTACCTGACTAGCCCTATTGTATTGGGTCCTCTACATTGGTGTAATTTTGACAATGACAGATTTTAACTTTAAACTGCCTAATAAGAATATTTTGTAAACTTTTAAGACTTATTTATAGTATTTACATATATATCATTTTAATCTTTTATACTGTAAAATACCTTTTACTTAATAGTTATGAGAGTCAGTTAATTATTTTTATCTAGTTGAATAAAAGAGGAAAATTATTTTATCTCAAAAGTTTTTTATTATTTTGCAGGTATATTATGGTAAAATATTTTCTTTTGAAAATCAAAATTTTAAACTTGCTATCAATAAACATACGGTTGTAGTTGTGGGCTGTTTATGTTTGAAAATGCTTGAGATGTATTGGAAGATAAATACCAAACCTCATTTAAGAAATATTTTGCATCTAAAATCATTTTCAATAGAAAAGGAAGGCAGTTAATGTGGTGAGCATCACTAATAAAGTTATATTTTATGAGTAAAAGAAGATTTAGAAGGAATGTACTAGTAGCCTTATTTCTACATTTATGCCAAGGGAAAGAATGTTACATTTACAATATCATAACTGGCTTTTTCTGAGCATAGGAGGGTGTTGAGAACTGACTGTTTACTCAGAAAGCTTTGTTTCTGTAGTTTCTATTTGGTTAGACTTGAGATTTTTGAAAAGTGTTTGTTGAATGCTTATTTCTTTAAATGGAGCTATCAGCCAAGAACACTGAGAAAACTGAAGGATTGTTAGTTTTAGAAATGGAAAGAAAAAAATCAAGAAATTATGGTTGGGAGGGGATATTATACAGTATCATTTGTAATATAAATTTATTATTTGGTTAATTTTTAATGGTAATAATATATTCTCAGACTCATCTTGTTGATAAAATTATTTCCATTTAATCAGTTTTCATAGCATTTCACATTTAAATGAAAACTTCTAACTATAAATGTTCTTTATCATTTGTTATCTTTTATCTTTTACTTTTTACTTTATATTTAATGGACCTTCTTGAATGGAGTGATCAGATTTTAGGCATTTTTATGACTAGTTCATTTCACCTCCCTAAGTAGTCCCTCAGCATACATTTCTTGAAATAAATTAACTAGATGTGTTACAAAGTTGAGTTATAATTTTTTAAAATGATTCAGCTATAATCACTTCTCTTTATCTTTTGTTTGAGTCAGAACCAAAAGTAGAAGTTTTCTATTATTTTAATAGGACAATAACTTGCCAACAATAGTGAATCTAACAGAAAATTCTAGAGGAAGAAGGCATCATATATTTATCTCTGAAAAATAGATGTGGAATGGGTTGGGTTTTTAAAATGCTTTAATCCTTTAGCCTATATTTTATTTTCTCTATGTTTTTTTATGGTAGACCATGAATATAAACAGTTAAGAAATTTTCCTATATATTTATCATGTTTTTAGAAATGGACATTAATCATATTATTAAGATTTGCTTTGTCACATTTCCATAAACCTATTTCAATGTCAGTGTGCTCTCAGTGTTTTTGTTTACCTTGCCCATCATTATGGTTTTTCCAGTAGTCATGTATGGATGTGAGAGTTGGACTATAAAGAAAGCTGAGCACCGAATAATTGATGTTTTTTTTTTTAATCGATGCTTTTGAACTGTGGTGTTAGAGAAGACTCTTGAGAGTTCCTTGGACTGCAAGGAGATCCAACCTGCCAACCCTAAAGGAAATCAATCCTGAACATTCATTGGAAGGACCGATGCTGAAGCTGAAACTCCAATTCTTAGGCTACCTGATGCAAAGAAATGACTCATTTGAAAAGACCCTGATGTTGGGAAAGATTGAGGGCAGGAGGAGAAGGGTACAAGAGAGGCTGAGATGGTTGGATGGCATCATTGACTCGGTGGATGTGAGTTTGAGTAGGCTCCAGGATTTGGTGATGGACAGGGAAGCCTGGCACACTGAAGCCCATGGGGTCACAAGGAGTCAGGCATGACTGCGTGATGGAACTGAACTGCCCATCACTTAGTCAATTATTTTCATATCTTGCATTTGTCATTAAGCTCTTGATGGTTATTACTCATATGATACCTGTACCCCATTGATTATTTAACTCCTTGTCTTTGTGCCTCAATTTCCTTAAATTTAAGAATTTAAATAACAAATAACAAAATGCTTAGTCCTCATCCACACGTTTTATGTACTTAATATTTTGTATAGGCAATATTACTTTGTATTTTCATATTTTTCACAGTAGTAGGGCCAATCTCACCACATTTATATATAACACAAGAAATAGCAAAAAGCTTCAGGAGATCCCAGTTATCAGAATTAGCAGAATCATTAAGGTATTATCTTTAGAAAATTAAAAATACAACTATCCTGCAAACATAGAATAAACACATTTAAAGGTTGTATTCAACTCATTAATTTATGATATTTTGTAGACCTGTATGTTTGCTCAGTTATGTCTGACTCTTTGCAACCCCATGGACTGTAGCACACCAGGTTCCTCTGCCCATGAGTTTTCCCAGGCAAGAATGATGGAATGGGTTGCCATTTCCTTCTCCAGAGGATCTTCCTAACCTAGGGATTGAACCCATGTCTCTTGCATCTGCTGTACTGGCAAGCATATTCTTTTAACACTAAGCAACCTGGGAAGCCCCTTGTAGAAAGTGAAAGTGTGAAAATGTTAGTCACTCAGTAGTGCCTGACTCTTTGCGACTCCATGGACTGTAGCCCACCAAGCTCCTCTGTCCATGGGATTCTCCAGGCAAGACTACTGTAGTGGGTTGCCATTCCCCTCTCCAGGGGATCTTCCCAACCCAAGGATCAAACCCAGGTCTCCTGCACTGCAGGAAGATTTTTAACCATCTGAACCACTATGGAAGCACTACATATAAATGTACTGGTGGGAGTGGGGATGCTGAAATAAGATTGCTAGGTAAAATCCAAACCGGTTAATGTCCTACAGGGCAATAAGTTAATATTTTGGGGTTTTCATTTCTGCAGAGAGAAATCTACAGAGTTGTATGTAAACTTAGGTAGAAAATAATTTATCTGAGGGTGTATCTATAAAGAAATGCCCCAAGACATCACTGAAAGTTCCTTCTATGATATCCTGGCATTTTTTCAAAGATTTTAATGATCTTTTTTTTTTTTCTTTTTTTGCAGACTCAATAAACTATAAAATTAGACCAAATAAATACAATGTCTACTTTTCTCCTGAAGGTCTATGTGGAATAGATTTTAACGACTCTGTCTAGAAGCAGATAATTATTACATTTATTTCTCAGGGCTATAAATGAGAGATTGAAAACTCAAAATCAAAAGGGCCAAACAGAAACTGCAGTCAGAATGTAGGAATACATTATCATGAAGACAGGAATTTTACAGAAGCATCACCATAGGAGAGTTCCAGATAAACAATTAATCACTACAGTATACAAACATTGGTAAATATAAAGTGATAGATCAGGTCTATATAAGGAATTTTGGTAACATAAACATTTTTTTTTTTTTTACCAGTCTTGGGGGAGAAAGTATGTGCCTATTGACAGACTCTCATACCTGAGTTGTTTTAATGTCATTTTTCCATTAGGATCTAATGACTGGTTTTCCAGAACATTGCTGAAAGTGAAGTGTTAGTCACTCAGTCATGTCCAACTCTTTGTGACCCCATAGACTGTAGCCCTCCACGTTCCTTTGTCCATGGAATTCCCCAGGCAAGAATGCTGGAGTGGGTTGCCATGCCCTTCTTCAAGGGATATCCCCACCCAGGAATTGAACCTGGGCCTCTCACATGGCAGCCAGATTCTTTACCGACTGAGCCACCAGGGAAAAACATTGTTAATCAAGGTCAAAAACTTTAGCTGCAACAAAGCAGCAGCTTTCCATATCTGGCAGATGCTTTGTAAACTGAGTCTTCCTAAGTGGTTACATTAATAAAATATGCATCTACACATTCAAGGAGATACTGTTCTGTTTGTTAATTTTTTAAATCCATAGGCCTTATGCCACTAATTTTAAAACATGATATTTCTTATGCATTACTGAATCTAGAAAGAAAATAAAGTCAAAATTATGAAAAAGTGAAATAAAGTTATTTTATCGTATAAAGTACAGGAGGTAATATATCAAATTTGATATATTGCAGCACTAGTATGTCAGACTTAGGTTAGTTGGCTATCCTGTTATGCCAACATGTTACCATAATTAGAGCTGACAGTTTGGAACAGTTTGAGTCTTAAACTCAAATCAAAATATAAATTCTTTACAATATCAAGCAGGGGATTCTAAGTGGCTTGGGTTATTAAACATAAGTGAAAAACTCCTAAGTATATAAGAAAAAGGAAAACAACCATCTAAAGGTTGTGCTGTTTGGGTAATTTAATTATGTCAACAAATTATAGATGTAAGAGGACTTAGTATTTCAATATTAAAAATATAGGAGTAAATTCAAGGGACCATTTGAAACATAACAGTCCTGTGCAGGGCTTGCTACATTATCTGACTTGGAAGTGTTACCAAGTCATTTAGTTAGAGTTCATTGTGCTTCAATACTCAAGCCTTTCCTCCAAGACTTTCTTGGCAATTTTTCTTGCCTGACAATTTTTATCATATATAGTTAAGTAAGAATTTAGAAGATTTTCACTTGGTGTAGTTCATTCTTATAGTTAGTGTGTGTGCAAGAACTGCCTATCTATTCTGACATTATCAGAAGTAAAGAAATGGTTTTCTTTGCCGGAAGCTAAGCTTCATAAACTCTGTTTCAGATACATTGTGAGTCACTATGCATTTCCTATACTTTTAACTTAAACTGTTTTACTGTTTGGTGACACGTTCAGTGTAAAAATATATCTTCTGTCCTATAGATCCAAATAAGATTGCAATAAATCAGGACAGAAAAGCAGTGATTGGATCACCTGTTAGAGTATCTGCAAATATCTATGTCCAGATTGATTTACATGTTGAAAAATAAAACTCAGCAATCCTTTCCACTGGAGGGCAGTTTTAAAAATACATTTACTATATTGTTGCCATTAGTTTAAATACTGATTATCAGATATTTGAAATTATATCTAGAACTACAAAATGTTAGAACTAGAGTTTAAAAAAAAAAGAAAAACATTGAGTCTACTGCATCATTTTTTTAAATTTATTTTATATAGGAGTGAATATGCACTTTTTATAAGTAAAGAAATTTTCATAAACCAGAAATTGAAAAGAGCGATGGGGTGTCTCCATCAGGTAGCTATAATCCGAGCAAACTCATAACCCTTATATCATAAATTTAAATATCTAGGCTTATAATTTTTAAGTAATTATTTTAAAAATAAAATTTGCTTTTGCTTCCTGTAGGCACTCTTATTTTGCTCTTCTTATTTTTTAACACTTTTAAACACCTTTTATCTTCATTTGATTTTCTTTCTGTAATATTTCATGCTTTGAATTATATTAATAATTATATCTCATCCACGATAATTCATGGCTAAAGACATCCAGTGACCTAAGATTATTATTATAATTGTGATTGGTAAACTAGGACAGTAAAGTAAGCATCCAAATTCCTAGCTCACGAACTTCACTCAGACAACACTGAGCATTATACTAAGAATTATTGAGAGAACAATACAATAAAGAGAAAAACTTGGAATCACAGGCCAAGGGCTATGTGTGACAGTGTCACAATGTCAGAGTATTAGAAAGAAACTTTTGGGCATAGGAGCTTATTGTCTCCATAATAGTGTATGACCCTAATGTTGAATAGTAATTATCCTTATATAGCAGGATTCTCAGTTGATTATCTTGATTTGGAAATGACTTAATTAATTTGCTTCTCTTTATTGAATTTTTTACTATTCTGAACTTGTATTGCACATAAAATAATGGAAACTTTATTTTTAAAAAAATCAAAGAAATCTGTAACAGATGACTGTTACATATGTTACATCCTGGGATTCCGTATGATATTTAAAACAGTAAGGAAGTTCCTAGTTAAAGAGGAATTCTAAACATTAGCAGCAAGTCTAATGAGATTTGCTGTTTTCTTGGAATATATGGACTTGGTAAAAAAGCTTAATCAAGCCAAATAGATCTAAAATAAAGAAACACAAAGGTGTTTTTGAAAATTCTTCTTCCTTGAGCTTTTTTTTTTTTTTTTAACATTTTGCACTTGTCCTTAACTTTCAGCCCATTTTTCGCCATGTGCAGTTCTAATCTTCTCCTTGTTTCAGTGCCCAAACATAGTTACTGACATTTATGTTCCTTTAACTTACTATATATTGTTCAGGATCATTACCTCCGAGTCATCCTACATTAGAAACACTTTTGCTTCTTTTTATCCAAGATTGATAAGACCTCTGCTTATTTTCACATTCAAGACAATCATAAACCTTTCCCTGCATCATAAACTGAAGAGTCAGCAGAAAACATAAACAAATTTCACTATTGAGAATATGGGATTCACTTGGATTCAATATATAAAATGTAGGTTCAGTAGTCAAGTCAGGATCGGAGTCAAGATTCTAAAGCATACTTGCTATTTGATCTTAAAAGCAAAGACATTCCTAGATATATAAGGAGAAAACGTAATATTAATGCCAAAGTATTACTATTTCATCTCATGTAATAATGTATTAAAATTTATTTAACAGTGTCTGAAATGTAGTAAATGTTCAATAAATATTATTCTTATCACTAATTAGTATTTTATTTTGTAGATACACTATGTTTTTGAAAAAAGTATGTATAAATAACAAGCATTCAGCATTTCTTTTCCCCAGTTTCCTTGCTGAGAATATTTCTATGTTTCAGTCAGATAGGTTTGTACGAACCTGGTCAATTAACTGGGTGTCTAGAGCAGAGAAATAAAGTATGCTGTAAAACTAGCAACAATCCTAAGCTTTTTCATTATATGTTCTGGAGCTATCTCATATCAGGTTATGAGAGAAAACTATTAAGTTTTCAGGAATTTTGTTTTATGTTATTAAATACAGCAACTATTAACAGTAAAAGTATATTAATTTATAATTGAACAAACTATATGTAAAATAAAATAAATTCTCAAAACTATTCTTCCTACTTATGCTGCATTTTTCTATTATCCATGCTGTTGAAATTATTTGTGCCTATTGTATTTGTACTGTAATAACACTATATAATGGTGAGAAAATGTATATTTCTCTTAATGACTTCAGGTTGTAGCTTTAACTCTGTCATGAAATAGGCATTTATATTACAAAAGTAGGCAAATATTGCTTGATTTATTGTTTTATTGGTGGTCTGGAGTTACTAGTTTAATAAAGAATATGTTACTAATGCAGCTTATACTCAGAATTGTTTTATGTCAATAATCATTATATTGTGAATTATCCCCAATGTATCAATACTATAGAAATATTATTCTGGTTTTTAAAAATTGTTATGAGATTAAGCACAGTGCTTATTTTTATCATTGGTAAATGATTAAAGATTCTGAATATTTATTTTTAAAATGCTCATTCATCTTATATATTATCATAAATTTAAGTAACAACCAGCATTCATGTTGGGACTATAGTTGTTAATTAATTGCAACCAGTTAGCTATGGGTTTGACGACTTGGCAAAATTAGCAAATTTGCTTTCTGAAAATCAGTTGGCTATATGGAATTACAAAAAAGGGTGCATATGATTTGATTTGTCATTATTTGTCAATTTTATGCTATATTAGTAAAACATAATAAATTTATCTTTGGCACTTTGAGAGCTAGATAATAAATATTACTAGTACATACTGATTATATGCTAGTTATTAAATTATTATAGTAAGAGTTCTACTCTTCATGTGATCCTGAAAGATTCAGTTGTACCTGGTAATAGGAATTGCAAGTGATAAATCCTTGCACGTAAAATGAGATTAATTGAGGTGGGATATGAGGCAGGAAATGTCTTCTATTTCCAACTAGGAAGTTGACGATAGCTATTAAGTGGTATAAATCATTTATTAAAGAGTCACCTGCTAAATTTTATATATCAGATCATGTTCCCACCTATAAAAATGTTCTAACATATCTTGTGATAAAGTATCAGACTATTTGTAAAAGAGATGGAAAAAACATGATTTCTATTTGTAAAAGAGATGGAAAAAATATGATTGATCAGAGTGATGCAAATAAACCAAGACTAGCAAAAATCTGATAACCATGGACTTTGCAGAGTTGCGAAAGCTGAACTCTCCATTTTAAGCTGATTGTATAAGGAAGTTTAGGACACAAGCAGAGCTGAAGAGAAGTTTGGGGTTAGAGAAATATGGTAGCCATGCTTCTTACCAATTCTTTCTGGTAACTTGACAACAGTGCTTAACAAAATGATAATTATGCAAACTTCAAAGACCCAGCTTCTGGGAAGGTGTAATGGGGAGAGAAGACAAATTAACTGTACCTCTCACTCTGGCCTACTATTTCTTATTGTTGCAGGACAGAGAAAAATGGAGGACAGAGAGATGCACTGAATACATACCCAATTTTTTAAAATAAACACCTCCAGGATGTGATTTATATTCAGAAAGCACGACTCAGTAACATCTATGGTATTAAACAAAGGGTCAAGCAGAAATTAAAAGGTCTGAATTTCTGCATTTTAAGGTATTAAATTTACAGAGAAATCACAAATCTAGTCAACAAAGGCCTATTATTGCTCAGTTACTAAGAGAAATTCCATGACTAGAATCAGAAACCTAAAGTTGTTGATTATGTTGATGAAAAATTAATCAACTGATCTAACAAAGAAATGGAAACTTTTATTTGTGCCAAATTTAGGATTATATATTATTTGACCCTGACAATAGCATCTCAGAAAGCTCTAAGAATTTTCTGCCCGTTAGAGGTTAAAGCATAGTTAAATAACTTTTTGAGACAGAGGGCTATACATTAAATGATGTACTGATAGATTACACAATCCAGATCTGCTGGAACAAAGTGGTGGGTAATCATGGCACTTCACAGAATCAAAAGGATTTGTGAACTTTTAAGAAGTTGTCTGTTGATGGTAGGAGAATGTTGTTCTCTACGGTTGAGCAGGTATTTCTGCCAAACGAGAGAGGTTTGGTCAATGGATAATGCAGATACACAATACACAGTAGGTGGAGAGAGAGGAGGCCAAAGGGCAGATAAGGTTTCTCATGTTTAATATTTTTGGCCTTGCCGTAAAATATGAGTTTTATTTCACAGTTACTTGTGCCTCAGCTGGTAAAGAATCTGCCTGCAATGCTGGAGACCTTGGTTGAATCCTTGGGTTGGGAAGATCCCCTGGAGAAGGGAAAGGCTACCCATTCCAGTATTCTGGCCTGGAGAATTCCATGGACTGTATAGTCCATGTGGTCACAAAGAGTTGGATACAACTGAGCAACTTTCACTTTCAAAGTGTGTTTTTTCCCATGAAGGGAAAAAACATCAAAACGGAAGAAAAGCCTTCCCTTTACCTTCCAAAGTAAAATCAATAGAAACCAAATACAAGATGAATCTCCTCAGAGAGTAAACTCAGAGGCTGCAATATTGGGTGACAAAGAAACAAAAAGGCCAAGAATTACTAACCCACTCAAGTAGGATATAGTCTATGTTAAGAAAGGTTATTTCAGCCGTTAAAAAGAATTCATTTGAATCAATTCTGATGAGATGGATGAAACTGGAGCCGATTATACAGAGTGAAGTAAGCCAGAAAGAAAAACACCAATACAGTATACTAACACATATATATGGAATTTAGAAAGATAGCAATGACGACCCTGTATGCAAGGCAGGAAAAAAGACACAGCGGTGTATAACGGACTTTTGGACTCAGAGGGAGAGGGAGAGGGTGGGATGATTTGGGAGAATGGCATTCTATCATGTATACTATCATGTAAGAATTGAATCACCAGTCTATGTCTGACGCAGGATACAGCATGCTTGGGGCTGGTGCATGGGGATGACCCACAGAGATGTTATGGGGAGGGAGGTGGGAGGGGGTTTTATGTTTGGGAACACATGTAAGAATTAAAGATTTTAAAATTAAATTTAAAAAAATTAATTAAAAAATAATAAAAAAAAGAAAGGTTATTACTCCATGTGTTTTCCCCTTCTTCCCTTTACCAAATGCCAGACTTCATCTCAGATAGCTTATTTTAAAATCTGCTTTTGAATATTTAATGTGCTAAGAGTAAATTTTTATCTAAGCTTAGGATTCTAGACATGAAAAGCTGCACCTTGAAGACCCAATGGAACTGTGGATGTTCTGCTGTGAGATGGAGGTAGAAAATATCATGAAATGGGTGTGAAAGAATTTCTGGTCAGTGTATTAGACCAGATGATTTTTGATAGTATATTACTGGAGTCACAATATATGTTGATTTGGCTGTATTTAGAGACAAGGCCTTTAATGGGGTAATTAAGGTAAAATGAGATCATGTAGATTTGACTCTAATTCAATATGAGTGGTGTTCTTATAAGAGAAAAGACTAGTACACAGACTGAAGGATTCCATCTAAGGACACAGCAAGAAAATCAAGTTAAAATGGTGCTGTTCAGGTGGGCCCTGATCTAGTCTGACAGGTGGTGTCCTCATAAGAAAAACAGACCATATGAGGACACACAGAGAAGGTGGCCACCTGTGAGCCAAGGAGAGAAGCCTCAGAAGAAATCAAATCTGCTGACACTTTGCCCTTGGATTTCTAGCCTCCAGAACTGTCATAAAACAAGTTTCTGCATTTAAGGTACTCAGTGTCTCATTCCCCTCCTGTTGCAATGGCAGCCCAAGCAGGTGAAGACACCAGTCTATAGGAGCAGTGGGAGACTGAGTGGTCAAGACTCAGCATTCTCTCCTTGTTGGCTGAGCATCCTGTTGCCAGATACAGCCTCCTTTCTATGAATTCAAATTATAGTTCTTGCAAGTTTGTTTTGTGCTTTTTATGCTTTCTCATGTTTCACTGTCTTCTGTTGGAATTTCAAATAGAATTCAAGTAAAGGAGAGTAAGACAGATTTTCAAATCAGGTGATTTTTATCTATTTTCTCAAAGTAAAATCCCTTTATAGTAAGATAAAATAACCAACTGACAGAGGATAAACATATACATATACCTGTTTATCATACATGTGAATATCATATATGCATCATAGAACTAAAGATCCTCTTGATGAAAATGAAACAGAAGAGTGAAAAAGTTGGCTTAAAGCTCAACATTCAGAAAACTAAGATCATGGCATCTGGTCCCATCACTTCATGGCAAACAGGTGGGGAAAGAGTATAAACAGTGGCAGACTTTCTTTATTTGGGCTCCAAAATCAGTGCAGGTAGTGACTGCAGCCATGAAATTAAAAGATGCTTACTCCTTGGAAGGAAAGTTATGACCAACCTAGACAGCATATTAAAAAGCAGAGATATTACTTTGCCAACAAAGGTCTATCTAGTCAAGGCTATGGTTTTTCCAGTAGTCATGTATGGATGTGAGAGTTGGAATATAAAGAAAGCTGAGCACTGAAGAATTGATGCTTTTGAGCTGCGGTGTTGGAGAAGACTTTTGAGAGTCCCTTTAACTGCAAGGAGATCCAATCAGTCCACCCTAAAGGAGATCAGTCCTGAATATTCATTGGAATAACTGATGTTGAAGCTGAAATTCTGATACTTTGGCCACCTCATGTCAAGAACTGACTCATTTGAAAAGACCTTGATGCTGGGAAAGATTGAAGGCAGGAGGAGAAGGGGATGACAGAGGATGAGATGGTTGGATGGCATCACTGACTCAATAAGCATGGGTTTGAGTAAACTCTGGGAGTTGGTGATGGGCAGGGAGGCCTGGAATGCTGCAGTCCATGGTGTCGCAAAGAGTCATACGCGACTGAGCAACTGAAATGAACTGAACTGAACAATGCTCAGAAAAGTCTTTTTCAGGAAAGTAGATTCTGTTGCATAGATAATATTTTCAATTTGCTGAAAAACTTGGTAAATACAGATATGCAAAGTAACAACATTGAATTTCGCTCTAAAAAAAGCAAATAAAGATAAAATAAAGATATTTTTGAAATTCTGGAAGTAGAAGCAGGAGGAGATCTGGGATAATATTAGATATCAGCACAGAATACAAAGAGGAAGAAGAAAGAATTACTGGAAATAGTATGAGTTGGGGACATTGCAAAAGTAAAAATCTTCAGTAATAGGATAGAAAAAGGAGTTTATAAGAGGAAACTCTGATATTCCAAGTGTGGTTGTTTGTGTAAATATAATATCTTTCCTATGCCTTCATCTCTTTGATCTTTATAAATTTTTACAGCAATGAATGTCTTGTATGTTCATGCATTTGTATTAGTGCATGGGTGTGAATGAGTATATGTAAATTAAATAAAAGCTATTTCAATCAGCTTAATGAGATACAACACCTGGGATAAGTTAGTAGTAATATGATAAATTAATTTAGCAAAAGCAGAAATCCAGAGATAGCAATAACAACTCAAAATCCTTAACTTTCATAGAAATTTGGGGACAGATTTTCTATTCCATAAGATATGGGAATGCTCAGGTTAAGCTTTACTGACTCTCAATAGTTTACACAGAAATCAGGCCCTAACACACCAACAGTGCACTGATAATAGGATAATTCAATTAGGATTTATTCAAAAATGTGTGGGTACAGTGGAGGGGGAAAGAGAATACACATGATAATAAAATAACATGTGCTATTCCAGCAGCCAATTCCTAACCACCACTAAGTCTAAGAGAGAAAAGAGGGAGCATTATCAAAATCAGAAGTAAAACGTCCTGTAGCGACTGCTTTCTTTGCATCAGTGGTTGAAGGGTGAAGCTATTTTCAGAAAAAGAAGAAGGGGAATAGCATCCTGACCTCTTGCTTCATCCTTCAGATCTCCTGCTGGAGCTTCCCATTGGCTGGAGACCAAGCAGAAGTCAAAGGACCCAAAGCTATAATATCTATAAAAGTCAGCTTTTTTGGTAAATAAAGTAGGGTGGAGAAATGTGGGACATACATTTGAAGAGGTAAATGGAAAGTATCTTTCACAACTTAAAACATTAGCTTCTATATGGGTTAGTTTTCCAAAAATACAGGCAAGATGGTCTCTCTGAAGTGCCTGAAACAATATCCAGTTTGTGGTAGGTGCTCAAAAAATATTTCTTCCTTTCCTCTTCCAACATTTGAAAAATTTTTTGCAATAAGAATGCATAATAGAAGAATCAAGTCCCCTTGTTTCTGAAGAATATTTTAATTTATTAAAGAGATTTTGAAGCTATAGGCTGTGTGGAGATTGTTATGAGCTACAAACACCATTTGTTAACATTGTCAACTGAGGTGTGGATTCAACTATTTTGTTTTTATACTTCAATTTTTGGTGTTCTGTTATATACCTCTTTGTGGATCTCAAATCAAAGCAAAAAAAAATGTTTTGTTTTGTTTTCAATGTTGAGGATCTTTGGCAAGGAAAAGAGAAAAGGTGGATTCCTCTAATGTCCCATGTCATTGATTTCATCCCACACAAAATCAATATTTGCTCTAGGATCTCTGCTTAAACGCCTATGTAATAGCACTGAAAACGGAAACAATCAACTTTACTAATGCCAAAGTCAAATAGAACCATCTAGCAGTTAAAGAGAACAATGACTTTCACACAAATATTTATTTTTTATTTCCTAAAATGTTTTAAGGCTTCCCAAGTGGCACTAGTGGTAAAGAACGTGCCTGCCAATGCAGGAGACCTAAGAGATGCAAGTGCAATCCCTGGATTGGGAAGATTCCCTTCAGGAGGGCATGGCAACCCACTCCAGTGTTCTTGCCTGGATAATCCCCATGAACAGGGGAGACTGGTGGGCTACAGTCCATAGGGTTGCAAAGAATTGGACATGGCTGAAGTGACTTAAGGCACACAAACGTTTTTAGAAACTGAAAATACAAACACATGTTCATAGATATCTAAGAAATTCTTGGTGTTTTGGAGAAAAATCTGTTGCTTTTGTGCATATTTTCTCTGGAAATAAATGAAAAGTAATTGTATAAGACTAATTTACCAGAAATGTTAACATTCTGCATGACAAGATTATATGGAAGAGAAAGGACAGGTTATGTAGATTTTCCTATCTTCAATTATCAGACAAGATGAAAATAATATGAACATATATCTCCAGCCATGGCCAATGTCTTTGCAAATGTCTACTTATCTCAAAGCAGTACAGATTTATTTTATTCAAAATTGTGCATCTCAAAATGGATACCAACAACTTCATAAAAGGGCTTCCTGGTGGCTCAGCAGTAAAGAATCCACCTGCACGGCAGAAGACACAGGAGATGGAGATTAGATCCCTGGGATGGGAAGATCCCCTGAAGGTGGGCATGGCAACCCTCTCCAGTATTCTTGCCTGGAGAACCCCATGGACAGAGAAGCCTGGCATGTTACAGCTCATTGGGTCGCAGAGTCGGACACAACTGGAATGACTTAGGGCACGTGCAGGAAACTCTAAAAAAAAAAAAAGAAAACCTGAATATTTATGCAAGGATAAGGTATCAACATGCAACTTGCCTATACCAAATACTTCATCTTTTTAATTGTTAACAATCATTATTTAGAATCTCATATTGTTCTAGCTGCCCTTTATATTGCCTGGAAAGGTGTTAGGGATCACAGTTGTTTTTTATTGCTGATAATGAAGATAAGGACATTATCAAGAAAAAAAGGACAATGAAATAATGGTAGTAATTAATTTGAACATATTTTTAGGGTACAAACATAAAATATGAAGACTTAAGTAGATTCATATATTTATTAGTAATAACATTAATGGCTAAGAAAAAGTGCTTTTAGCTTGTTTATCTGCTTTCAACTTCCTCTGCTTCCTGTAAAACATGCAGCTGTAAGGATTTGCATTCCCAGGAAAAGATGTGTAAAATTTAGATAGATATCTGTATGACTTTATATCTCATTTTAAAAGGGAGTGTACCAGTGATCAAAAGAAATATATGCCTGAGGTAATCTGATTGCATCAAATTGAACAGTCCAGAGTTTCAAGGATATTCACGGTCATCTGTGGGTGTCTTGATTTTGGAGCTGTCTGGTGAGGAAGGTGCTCAGAAGCAGGGTGAGCAGTGAGTAATTACACTCTAATACATATTTAGTGGGTGCAATTAGTAAAATATTACAATATTTTTAAACCATGCATGTATTTGTTAAAGTACCAGGCACATCTCAAATATGTATAACGTATGTTTCTGCCATTGATATTTTTTGAAAAATCAAAATTTTAAAATATATTGTAAACTAGATGCATGTTCATAACACCAAACCAGAACACAATATGATGTCCTACAGATCATAGGAAGGTAATATGTTAGACTTCACATTAACACATGTCTCAGTTCAATTACAAACAAATGTGTGGGAGTCAGAAGAGAGTGGTGAGGTGAATGTAGAGGCAAACAGGAGATTCAGAAAAAGTATCTCAGTCATTATTCTTGTATTCTCTCTGTCTCCAACCATTTTAGCAAAGGTAGAATTAAGCACAGAAGAAATCATTTACAAGGCAGAGGGGAGTAAGAAAACAGGATCTCCTTTCATTCTCTATTGTGAATTTCTGCATGATCCATGGAATCAAAACATAGAAAACTTGCTTTCATGAGGAGGATGACTGGTGAAATATAAACTAGCTTGCATGTAAATATAAAAAACTAACCTGATCATTAAAATTATGCTTAATCTAAAATTATTTCCATGTAGGAAATTTTTCAGCTGTCTTGAGGTATGAAAATATATCTGTACATAATTGTATCATAAATTATATGACTTGCAGAGGTGAATTCTGCTTGGTCAAACATAAGAAAAGAGATTTGATGTTTTCTTGTCTTGGTAGCCCTATCTTTCTTTTTAGAATGGAACTCTCAACTAGAAAATTATGTTTCCATAGAATCTTTAAGTAATTTATTTATTTTAATTAATGGAAATATAAACTTTATTATTAAAATACATTGAAAAAAGAATCTTCTAAATATATAAAAATAATAATATGATGACACTATAAAAATATTGTGATGGTAATTATAAAAGACTGCAATATTGAGACATCTGTATGCAGGTCAGGAAGCAACAGTTAGAACTGGACATGGAACAACAGACTGGTTCCAAATAGGAAAAGGAGTATGTCAAGGCTGTATATTGTCACCCTGCTTATTTAACTTCTATGCAGAATACATCATAAGAAATGCTGGACTGGAAGAAACACAAGCTGGAATCAAGATTGCCTAGAGAAATATCAATAACCTCAGATATGCAGATGACACCACCCTTATTTTAGAAAGTGAAGAGGAACTAAAAAGCCTCTTGATGAAAGTGAAAGAGGAGAGTGAAAAAGTTGGCCTAAAGCTCAAGATTCAAGAAACGAAGATCATGGCATCCAGTTCCATCACTTCATGGGAAATAGATGGGGAAACAGTGGAAGCAATGTCAGACTTTATTTTTCGGGGTTCCAAAATCACTGCAGATAGTGATTGCAGCCATGAAATTAAAAGACACTCCTTGAAAGAAAAGTTATGACCAACCTAGATAGCATATTCAAAAGCAGAGATATTACTTTGCCGACTAAGGTCCATCTAGTCAGAGCTATGTTTTTTCCTGTGGTCATGTATGGATGTGAGCGTTGGACTGTGAAGAAGGCTAAGCGCCGAAGAATTGGTGCTTTTGAACTGTGGTGTTGGAGAAGACTCTTGAGAGTTCCTTGGATGGCAAGGAGATCCAATCAGTCCATTCTGAAGGAGATCAGCCCTGGGATTTCTTTGGAAGGAATGATGCTAAAGCTGAAACTCCAGTACTTTGGCCACCTCATGAGAAGAGTTGACTCATTGGAAAAGACTCTGATGCTGGGAGGGATTGGGGGCAGGAGGAGAATGGGATGACAGAGGATTAGATGGCTGGATGGCATCACTGACTCGATGAATGTGAGTCTGAGTGAACTCCGGGAGATGGTGATGGACAGGGAAGCCAGGTGTGCTGTGATTCATGGGGTCGCAAAGAGTTGGACATGACTGAGCGACTGAACTGAACTGAGCTGAACTGAACTGAATATAAGGAAAAGCTACCTTAGATAAAGAAACCAAAAAGGTTGATCATCTTTATCAAAGATAAAGATATACCTTTTCCACACATCAATGGTTAAAGAGAATCAAATTTCTTTTTCAAAATCATTCTAGAATTAGAGCCAGGCATATCAACTTTATAAGCCAGGCTTATAAACTTTAAAATTAAACAAACAAACCGACAAATGCATGGAAACAACTCTTTTATTTATTTCAATTTTTATTTTATATTGGAGTATAGTTGATTTACCAGATTTTTTAATTAAAAAATAATATGTGGTTCTATACATTTAGTTCCTGATTTGAAAATTTACATTTTGGGGGGGAGAAAATAAGTCTTATTTTTTATTCAACATTGTATTTCCTTGTTTAAATCATAATTTCAATCTGGTATCCTTATAGACATTTTTTTCATTCAAATATCTTCCAGTTTGCCCATACCAATCCTGAAATACCTATAACTGAGAATTTTTAATTTTTCATTTGTTCTTTTCTCACTTTTGTTTCTTCTCAATTGTTCACTTGTTGATGCCCCCCCCCTTTTTTTTTTTCACATCTAAGACTCATTGCTTAGTGAATTCTTAAGTATAGGCTCCAAAATTGTAATTCATGTCCAAGCTTCTTTTGGACAGGTAATATCTCCTTTTTGATTAATTACAAGGAAGGAATGTAAAGTATTAAGTAAAATGCTAATTGAAATATAAATATTTTAGATTATTAGATAACTATCATAAAAAGTATGCATATATTAAATTGAAACAGTTTTAGTGTGGATATTTTACAGATCACAGCATGTGTAATACATTTTTGACTCTGAAGAATAAAAATATTATCTTCCCAGAAACTCAGATGTCATTGAGAATTTCATATAATATGCTGCCTAAAAGGAGGTAAAATCACCTGACATTGTTAAACATTGGCAAAGACAGAAATAACAGATTGTGCTAATGCAAATTGGCCATAGTTTGTTGATCTAGATGAACATGGACAGATGGTTTTCAGTAAGTGGTATCATCATTGGTTTCCTATTTAACAGAAATGAAGAAATGTATATTTATTATGGCATACTAGAACCTGTGAGAATGAAGCTGTTCAACTTTTTTCTATCACTTTTTCTTTTTTTTTCCATCAAATAGACAAACTACTAGTAGAGTGATGACTGGGAACTTACATGATGCATTATACTGTAAAAGTTGTCCATTCTGACCATGTTTTATCTTGTCCACAATAATTACATCCTGTCTTTTCTTTTTACCTTTATAGCAAAGTGCGATTGAGCTTAGTTTTTTAAGTCTGTATACTTCATGGAAGATTGAAGAGGGAGTTGTGTTATTTGAAGTTTGTGAGTGTTAAAGAGGAAAAATTGGCACATGTAGTATATGCAAGTGCCTTATATAGAGTTCTCTGGCTGGTCATGAAATCAAGAACACCTATCCAGGAATAAGAAGTGCTGGGTAGTAACAGGTCAGTAAGACAGAACACATATCAAAGACCACAGAAGAAGAAGAAAATATAAAGAGCTAGAAATTTAGGAGGTATTACATAAAAAAGAGAAGAGAGACTCTCCAGTGAAATAGGAAGATATTTATAATGAGCGTTCTAAGAAAGGCTATTTGGCTGCTTAGTATTACCTTGCATGAAAATGCCAGATATAAGCTGAGGTGATTATAACATAAAGACCTGGACAGTATACAATAAACATCATCAGATAATTTTTAAAATCAGTTCCAATTTAATGTAGAGTTATCTACACTACAACTGAGTGTGGAAGATATCATTGCCATTCACAAAAGTTCAGAAAAGCTTGTACTTTCCAATAACCAACTAGAAGTATGTTGTCTGCAGCTCCATAGGGTCAGCTCAAGGGAAGATCAAATTCTGAAACAAAAAATAAAATTTACTGTTTCAATTTTCAGTACACTTAATTATATTAGAATACCCTGAAACAAAGTTAAATCGCTCAATCTTGTCCGACTCTTTGAAACCCCATGAATCACAGTACACCAGGCCTCCCTGTCCATCACCATCTCCTGGAGCTTACTCAAAATCACATCCATCGAGTTGGTAATGCCATCCAGCCATCTCATCCTCTGTCATCCCCTTCTCCTTCTGCCCCCAAACCCTCCCAGCATCAGAGTCTTTTCCAATGAGTCAACTCTTCACCACATGAGGTGGCCAAAGTATTGGAGTTTCAGCTTCAGCATCAGTCCTTCCAAAGAACACCCAGGACTCATCTCCTTTAGGATGGACTGGTTGGATCTCCTTGAAGTCCAAGGGACTCTCAAGAGTCTTCTCCAACACCACAGTTCAAAAGCATCAATTCTTCAGTGCTCAGCTTTCTTCACAGTCCAACTCTCACATCTATATGTGACTACTGGAAAAACCATAGCCTTGACTAGACAGACCTTTGTTGGTAAAGAAATATCCCTGCTTTTGAATATGCTATCTAGGTTGGTCATAACTTTTCTTCCAAGGAGTAAGCGTCTTTGAATTTCATGGCTGAAATCACAATCTGCAATGATTTTGGAGCCCCCCAAAACAAATTCTGCCATTGTTTCCACTGTTTCCCCATCTATATCCCATGAGGTGATGGGATCAGATGCCATGATCTTTGTTTTCTGAATGTTGAGCTTTAAGCCAACATTTTTCACTTTCCTCTTTCACTTTCATCGAGAGGCTTTTTAGTTCCTCTTCACTTTCTGGCATAAGTATGGTGTCATCTGCATATCTGAGGTTATTGATCTTTCTCCCAGAAATCTTGATTCCAGCTTGTGCTACTTCCAGCCCAACATTTCTCATGATGTACTCTGCATAGAAGTTAAATAAGTAGGGTAACAATATACAGCCTTGACATACTCCTTTTCCTATTTGGAACCAGTCTGTTGTTCCATGTCCAGTTCTAACTGTTGCTTCCTAACCTGCATATAGGTTTCTCAAGAGACAGGTCAGGTGGTCTGGTATTCCCATCTCTTTCAGAATTGTCCACAGTTTATTGTGATCCACACAGTCAAAGGCTTTGGCATAGTCAATAAAGCAGAAATAGATGTTTTTCTGGAACTCTTTTGCTTTTTCAATGATCCAGCAGATGTTGGCAATTTGATCTCTGGTTCCTCTACCTTTTCTAAAACCAACTTGAACATCTGGAAGTTTGAGGTTCACATATTGCTGAAGCCTGGCTGGGAGAATTTTGAGGATTACTTTACTAGTGTGTGAGATTAGTGCAATTGTGCGGTAGTTTGAGCATTCTTTGGAGAAGGAAATGGAAACCCACTTCAGTATTTTTGCCTGGAGAATCTCATGGACGGAGGAGCCTGAAGGGCTACAGTCATGGGGTCGCAAAGAGTCGGACAGGACTTCACTTTCACTTTCACTTTGAGCATTCTTTGGCATTAAGTTTCTTTGAAGTGTCTGAGGTCAGGGGCGGTGGCTGAGGGGAGCTACCACAAGTCCAAGGAGCAGTGGCTGCATGGGCACAGTAGGGCCGAGAGGAGATACTCCATGTTCAAGGTCACGAGGCATGGCCGTGAGGAGATATCCCTTGTGCAAGGTAAGGAGCAGCAGCAGCGTTTTGCTGGAACAGCCATGAAGAAATACCCCATGTCCAAGGTAAGAGAAACCCATGTAAGACGGTAGGTGTTGCCAGATGGCATCAGAGGGCAGACACACTGAAACCACAATAACAGAAAACTAGCCAGTCTGATCACATGGACCACAGCCTTGTCTAACTCAATGAAACTAATCCATGCCGTGTGGGGCCACCCAAGATGGACGGGTCATGGTGGAGAGGTCTGACAGAATGTGGTCCACTGGAGAAGGGAATGGCAAACCACTTCAATTTTCTTGCCTTGAGAATCCCATGAACAGTATGAAAAGGCAAAATGATAGGATGCTGAAAGAGGAACTCCCCTGGTCAGTAGGTACCCAATATACTACTGGAGATCAGTGGAGAAATAACTCCAGAAAGAATGAAAGGATGGAACCAAAGCAAAAACAATACCAAGTTGTGGATGCAACTGATGATAAAGCAAGGTCTGATGCTGTAAAGAACAATATTGCATAGGAACCTGGAATGTCAGGTCCATGAATCAAGGCACATTGGAAGTGGTCAAACAGGAGAAAGGAGTGAACATTGACATTCTAGGAATCAGTGAACTAAGATGGACTGGAATGGGTGAATTTAACTCATATGACCATTATATCTACTATTGTGGGCAGGAATCCCTTAGAAGAAATGGAGTAGCCATCATAGTCAACAAAAGAGTCCAAAATGCAGTACTTGGATGCAATCTCAAAAATGACAGAATGATCTCTGTTCATTTCCAAGGCAAACCATTCAATATCACAGTAATCCAATCCTATGCCCCAACCAGTAACACTGAAGAAGCTGAAGTTGAATGGTTCTATTAAGACCTACAAGACCTTTTAGAACTAACACCTCAAAAAGATGTCCTTTTCATTATAGGGGACTGGAATGCAAAAGTAGGAAGTCAAGAAACACCTGGAATAACAGGCAAATTTGGCCTTGGCATGCAGAATGAAGCAGGGCAAAGACTAATCGAGTTTTGCCAAGAGAATGCACTGGTCATAGAAAACACCCTCTTCTAAAAACACAAGAGAAGACTCTACACACGCGCATCGCCAGATGGTCAACACCGATATCAGAATGATTATATCCTTTGCAGTCAAAGATGGAGAAGCTCTATCCAGTCAACAAAAACAAGACCAGGAGCTGACTGTGGCTCAGATCATGAACTCCTTATTGCCAAATTCAGACTTAAATTGAAAAAAGTAGGGAAAACCACTAGACCATTCAGGTATGACCTAAATCAAATCCCTTATGATTATACAGTGGAAGTGAGAAATAGAATTAAGGGATTATATCTGATAGACAGACTGCCCAGTGAATTATAGACGGAGGTTCGTGACATTGTACAGGAGACAGGAATCAAGACCATCCCCATGTGAAAGATGCAAAATACCAAAATGGCTGTCTAAGGAGGCTTTGCAAATACCTGTGAAATGAAGAGAAGTGAAAAGCAAAGGAGGAAAGGAAGGATATAAGCATCTGAATGCAGAGTTCCAAAGAATAGCAAGAAGAGATAAGAAAGCCTTCTTCAGCAATCAATGCAAAGAAATAGAGGAAAAGAACAGAATGGGAAAGACTAGAGATCTCTTCAAGAAAATTAGAGATACCAAGGGAACATTTCATGCAAAGATGGGCTCGATAAAGGACAGAAATGGTCTGGACCTAACAGAAGCAGAAGATATTAAGAAGAGGTGGCAAGAATACACAGGAGAACTGTACAAAAAAGATCTTCACGACCCAGATAATCATGATGGTGTGATCACTCACCTAGAGCCAGACATCCTGGAATGTGAAGTCAAGTGGGCCTTGCAAAGCATCACTATGAACAAAGCTAGTGGAGGTGATGGAATTCCAATTGAGCTATTTCAAATCCTGAAAGATGATGCTGTGAAAGTGCTGCACTCAATATGCCAGCAAATTTGGAAAACTCAGCAGTGGGCACAGGACTGGAAAAGGTCAGTTTTCATTCCAATCCCAAAGAAAGGCCATCCTTCAAACAAAACAAACATGCAAATCAAGCTCCTGGCTGTTGCTTAGATAACAAAATTGTGCATGTAGGTGATATTCCATTTCCTTAAGTGTTAATCACAATAAAATCAACTGTTTCTTAACCCAATGAAATGTAAGATCATCAGGATGTGATTACATGTCCTTTATAATGACTTTAATCAAGATGTAACTACACTCCTGAGTATAAGTAAAACTGCATTAAATTGCAATTTACTTAAGGAGATTCAAGAGTCCTTCAATTTTTAAAATATAAATAAAATATAACTAAATATTGAAACTGTGATTTTCAACAGACACTGTTTTGCAGTGTATTAAAAGGATTAGAAATACTACAATTACTCAGCGTAAGCTTGCTCTAGTTAGATATTTTTCTGAAACCAAGAAAATAGTACTACATAACATCCCTGTATATAACATTGCTATCAGATAATTCCACTTATGCTATATTTAAAATCACTTAAATCTTAGTCTTGTTATGAAAGACTTCTTGAAATTAGAAATACCAACCATACTCTCCTTTTTCAAATAAAGAATCATCTACTTTTATGTTAATAGTAATTTACTTTAAGGTTGCTCTACCATACATTTTCCTGAATTTATTTTCTTTTTCCATTTTCTCTCTGAAATCCAAAGGAATTATATAGATTGTTACATAGTGCATGAGAGTAAGAAGTGAATTTAACAGGTGATGGGTAGACAATTATCCTAGCTTCTTTCACAAAATTAGAAGACTTAATTTTTTAAAAAATTGCTTCAAATCTTATTCATATTTGAATGTCTTATTTATACCCTGCTCATAAAACATTTTTTCTACCAACTAATTTTTTAGTTTCCTTTGTACCTATTTGTTGACAAGATAAAATGTTATGTTATATATTACAGAAAATTTGAGGAGGAGTGCAGCCATGAAATTAAAAGAAGCCTACTCCTTGGAAAGAAAGTTATGGCCAACCTAGACAGTATATTAAAAAGCAGAGACATTACTTTGTCAATAAAGGTCCCTCTAGTCAAGGCTATTGTTTTTCCAGTAGTCATGTATGGATGTGAGAATTGGACTACAAAGAAAGCTGAGCACAGAAGAATTGATGCTTTTGAACTGTGGTATTGGAGAAGACTCTTGAGAGTCCCTTGGACTGCAAGGAGATCCAACCAGTCCATCCTAAAGGTAATCAGTCCTGGGTGTTCATTGGAAGGACTGATGTTGAATCTGAAAGTCCAATATTTTAGCCACCTGATGCGAAAAGCTGACTCATTTGAAAAGACCCTGATGTTGGGAATTATTGAAGGTGGGAGGAGAAGTGGACAACAGAGGATGAGATGGTTGGATGGCATCACCAACTCAATGGACATGAGTTTGGATAAACTCTGGGAGTTGGTGATAGACAGGGAGGCCTGGCATGCTGCAGGGGTCACAAAGAGTCAGACACAACTGAGTGACTGAACTGAACTGAAAACATAGCTGTTTACCTTTTATCGTTTCTTCAAAAGATTGTAATGACGAAAAAAATGAGAAAAAAATGCATGTGTAACCTTAACAAATTATTCAAATCCTGATTCTACTGCTGACAATAAATTTTAGTATCTTATTACAAAGGAAAATACTTAATGGCAGTTTTAAAATGCTGCCACAGATAATTTGAAAATCCTCACATCAAGAGGTACACACCTTGTCTCTAACCCCTGAAGTGAGACCAGCTTATAATTGTTTCAGCCAACAGAATATGGTCACAGTAATTCGATGTGAATTTTGAGGCTGGGTCATGAAAGGTCATATACCTCTTTCCTAAAACAGTGGCTCTTGGAGCCTTCAGTTGCCTTGTAGGAAGCCCAACTACCTTTATGCTTCCATGTTCTGAGGAAGCCCAAGCTATAAGGAGAGGCCATATTCAGACACTCTCAGACAACTTTGAGCCTACACTTTGAGTCATCTCAGCCCAGATGCAAAATATGGAAGTGTAGAAGCCTCTATATGTGTCTGTTTCCCAACATTCAACCCATTCCTAGCCATGAAGAACTTTGCAGAGGCCCCATATATTGTAGACCACAGAAAACTCATTGCCATGTTCAAATCGCTAATATACAAAATTTGTGAGACTGTTAAAATGGTTGTTGTTTCATGACACTTAAGTGTGAACTGCTTATTATGTAGCAGTAGATAGCAGAGATAATGCCAGATGAAAATTTTTCTTCCTCCATAATTTGGCAGACTTGTTATGAAGAGGAAAGAAAAGAAAATGTGGCATTATGTGTTGCATTATGCAAACCTGAGTACTGTTTAAATAGTTGTGCTCTTTGATAATCAGGATGAAAATCATGGATAATACTCTCATATCGGGATTTTGTAGAAGATTAAGTGAAAAAACATAATTAAGGTATCTAACACAAGCATGCCGAAGAATTGTTACTTTTGAACAGTGGTGTTGGAGAAGACTCTTGAGAGTCCCTTGGATTGCAAGGAGGTCCAACCAGTCCATCCTAAAGGAGATCAGTCCTGGGTGTTCATTGGAAGGACTGATGCTAAAGCTGAAACTTCAATACTTTGGCCACCTCATGCGAAGAGTTGCCTCATTGGAAAAGACCCTGATGTTGGGAGGGATTAGGGGCAGGAGGAGAAGGGGACGACAAATGAGATGGCTGGATGGCATCACTGACACGATGGACATGAGTTTGAGAAAACTCTGGGTGTTGGTGATGGACAGGGAGGCCTGGCGTGCTGTGATTCATGGGGCTGCAAAGAGTCGGACACGACTGAGGCACTGAACTGAACTGAACTGAACACAAGCATGCATTTAAAAAACTGTGAGTTTTTTTTTTTTTATTCCTCTTAGTATTGAAGACATTTCACCCTGCCTTGTTAAAGAAGTAGCATTATAGCCATAGAAAAGATAAAAAAAATATAAATTAGAAAGGAATATTTTCTGCTTATCAGAATCAGAAAAAAAAATCTCATTAAGCAGGAGGTAGTTGTAATGCAGTATATATACATAATAAAAGTTTCAATTCAGTTTAACAAATACATGGTTATATGATAGAAGAAATATATATTTTGAAATACAACATGAATGGAAGAGCTGCATTTGCAGTCCTCATGGAATTTAGAATATAGCAGGTAAATAGGGTTATACATTTTAGCATGATGGGTGTTAAAGAGAAGTCTAGATTGCTAGAAATATATATAAGAGCAAAAGGAAATATATAAGGGCAAAATGTACTCTAGTCTGAGATCACAGAAGGCATAGTTAGAAACTTAATCATTAAGTTGATTTGAAAGATGAATAGATGATAGCTTATAAATATTGGAAGAATGTTCCAAGAGGAAAAAAAATAGGAACATTGTTAAAAGTGCTGAGGAGAGAGAAAGCGGAATCTTAGAGAAAATCAAGAGAGAACTAGTGTATCTGGGTCATGTAGACAAATAAAGGCAAGTAACTGGAGAAAGAGGCAGGGGCTATATGATAAAGGGTGTTGAATGTAATTTTCATGATTTGGGAATTTCTCTAATGGACAATGGAAAATTATTGGAAAGGTAGTAAGTGAATGACCAGGTTTTCGTTTTATAATATTAGCTAAAGGACTCATGATATGTGTTACTCTCTGGAGTTGAAATCTTGCAGATTTTCATAGCTTTTTTTTCTTTTAATGCTCATGATGCTTCTTCATTCAAAATGTTTGGGCATTTACTTTCTACAGTTTTATAAGAGAAATAAAATATTGGCTTCATGACTCATACTCTCAAGCCACAATGAAAAACTTAAAAAGGATAAAACATCTTATCACACAGGGATCAACACTGTTAAATGTATCACCATGTTATTTCATGATTAAAAAAAAATCCTAAAATGTGAGCCCACAGTAGGAATTTTCTGGTGGCTCAGATGGTAAAGAATCTACCTGCAATGCGGGAGACCTGGGTTAGATCCCTGGGTTGGGAAGATCCCCTGGAGGAGGGTATGGCAACCCACTCCAGTATTCTCACCTGGAGAATCCCCATGGACAGAAGAGCCTGGCAGGCTACAGTCCTTGGTGTCTCAAAGAGTCAGACAGTACTGAGCAACTAAGCATGACACATTATTTTCAAAGAGATTCTGGTCACTTTTGAAAAAAGTACTGTGTCACTTTACATGACAACTACTTTGCAGAAGAAAATATTTGATTAAAATATATGTGTTATAATACAACCTCTCATTCTGCTTTTATTTACAACATCTGAAAGTCTAAAAGTCTTAGTCTTACTTGCTATCTAGTACATGTTCGTGTATTGACTGGTCCTTACCAGTTCACATAAATCTTACCTCTTTGCTTCATAGCAGTTACCTCCAGGACACTAAGCATAATAAATACCCATCTTATAACCAGGGTCCAGATATCCTACCTACCTTTATCTTGCCCCATTCCTAAAAGTTATTTATACCCATGTACTTTTCTTGGAGGGATTGGGGGCAGGAGGAGAAGGGGACGACAGAGGATGAGATGGCTGGATGGCATCACTGACTCGATGGACGTGAGCCTGAGTGAACTCCGGGAGTTGGTGATGGACAGGGAGACCTGGTGTGCTGCGATTCGTGGGGTGGCAAAGAGTCGGACATGACTGAGCAACTGAACTGAACTGAAATGAACTGAACTGAACTGAACTGACTCTTCCCATGAATACAGTGTTTCTTCCTGAAAACAAAGTAAAGCAAAATCATGAAACAGCTCCTTAATCCTCACTGCCCTCTTTTTTTCTCTCTATGTTGTCTCTTCAGTTTGCTGGGTCTTAGTTCTTAAGAGCTTGATAAACCAACACTTGGAAATACAGTGTGGCACTACTTCCCATGGTAACTGGTGTCACTTCTTTCCTTTTATCACTTGTTCTAACTTATTCTGACATTACCTTTTCTTTTCAGCTTACAGCCAAAATGCATCATCATCAGTGTAGAATCTGTAGTTAAACATGTACATACTGGCTACGTTAAAGTGAAGTGTATTCAATCCATATAAATATTAGCATACAGGATAGCATCCAAAGACACAAACTTACAGAATAATTAAAAAATACTTGCTTTTATGTATGATACTTTGCTTTGGAAAATAAACCCTACATTCACACACAATAATGACATTTACCAGAAATTTTTCAAGCTTTTTTCTGAGAGGAATATCTCCTACTACTATCATGAGAATTGGATGTCAGAAGCAATTTTAATTATCTCACACTTTTGCGACCCCGTGGACTATAGCCTACTAGGTGCCTCACTCCATGGGATTCTCCAGGCAAGAATACTAGAATGGGTTGCCATTTCCTTTCCAGAGGAGCTTCCCAACCCAGGGATTGAACCCAGGTCTCCCGCATTGCAGGCAGATGCTTTAACCTCTGAGCCACCAGGGAAGCCCTCTATACAAAGTTATATCCTTTGCTTAGATAGTAGAAATTATGTTTTAAGTCTGTATATAAATACAAAAAATGAGATGTTGGCAATATAAGGTTTACATATAAATTAGAATGGTTATATTTTTTATAAAGTTGTTTTGTTTTTAGATTTGTCTGCGTAGCTAATTAGTTTTTGCTGTTTTGTGGGACATTTCATATTTAATAATGAGCAAAAAAATGTTTTCCATATGCTAAGGTTTTCAGAGAGACTAACAAGCACTTTAGAGTCTTATTTTAAAAAGTGTATATTCCAAAGTAATGTTGTTTAAGAATTATGATTTATGAATGCACATTCTATGTATTAAAGTCTATTCAATATATGCATAAATAATGAAATTAATAATATAAAAATATAAATAACTTGTCAAATAAGGCTGCAAATGGTTAGCATTCATTTGCTTTTACGTGAAAGTCAAATTATAAAAGTTAGAAAAATCAAAAAGTCATGTACTTTTCTCTAAGTAGATTGATTACCTAATCATCTTTTCTAAAGCATATGTCCTCCCAAATATATTATGAATATTTCAGAATTAAAAGATAATATTTATAAAATGATTGTGACGATTTTATGTATATCTAGTTTTTCAACAGTAAGAGCAATGTTTCAAACACTGGTATCAATAAAGCATTCTTGCAAAGGCACACAAATTTAATGGATCAATCTGTGAATTAATTTATACACCAAGGCAGTGTTTCAAAAATAAGTGATAGAGGAATCAGTCAACAATTAGCAGAGCTAATCATCTTGATGTAATCAGGGAAAGAGTCAAAAGGAGCCCTCCCCAAGCCACATCATCTCAAAGTGACAATGTACATTCCAGACCCACACCCTCTGGAGAGCAATATCAGAGAATTCATACTACAGAGGAAATTTACTTCAATAAAAACACAGCTACTTAACAAAGAAATACTCAAACAAACAAATAAGCTGTAGATGAGTACAAAGGGGACCTAAATAAGATATTACAGCAAATCTGGATATTGTTCCACATAAAAATGGAGAGAAGCTGTTTTTAACACAGTGACTTACAAAAAATAGTAAAGGGATTTCTTCAGACTAAAAGCAAATGACTACTGACAGTAGCTAGAATTCACACACACACACACAAATAAAGATGACTAAGTAAATACAAAATACAGTATATATGCATATTTATTTACTTTCTTTTACCTGATTTTTTAAAAAGTACATATGAAGCTTTTATATGAAGCAATGTGCATATAAATATATTGCTGAGCCTATAAAATATATAAACGTATTATATTTGCCAATGATATCACAAAGTAGGTGGATAGGAGCAAATTTCTACTGGGCTAAGATAAAGACTGCAGATGGTAACTCAAACCTATAGGACCAAAAGAGACAAGAAGTAGCAGATTAAAGAAAAAGTAATATTAAAAACTGGTAAATATATACATGCTCTCCTTTAACTTCTCAACTTTCCTAAAAGACATAAAATTATATCAAGTAGCAGGTACCACAATGAATGTTAGGTTAGTAGCATATACAGAATGCATAAAAATATCACAAAAAGAGGAGAGAAAGGGGGTAAAGTTATACAAGAGTAATATTTATATATCTTACTAGAATTATAAATTATGACATAGATGCCTGTAGCTTGAGATATATAGAGTAAACCCTAAAGCAACAATTAAGGAAAAAACTGAAAAAAAAATATATATATAGAAAATATCCTCAAGGAAATTAAAATATTACATTAGAAAAGACTTAATTCAAATGAAAGTAATAAATTGAAAATAGGAGGATGAAAAGCATACAAGACATAAAGGGAAAAAGTAAAACGATGATGTAAATTCCACTATATCAATAATAAAATTAAATATAAATAGATTAAATCTTTGTTAAAAGCAGAAATTGTCAGACTAGGTGAATGTAAGATTTATCTACATACTGTCCACATGTAGCTTTATCCAAAGATAAAAATAAGTTGAAGGAAAATGATAGGAAAAAATCATGCAAATAGCAAATACAAGAAAACCTGAGTAGCTATAATAATATTAGACAAAATAGATTTTAAAACAAAAAACTGTTACAGAGATAAAGATTTTACAATAATAAAGGGAGCAAACCATCAGGAAGATATAATAATTTAAAAACATATGTACCAGACTATTGAACACAAAAATACATGAAGCAAAACCTTCCAGAAATGAAGAGCAAAATAGACCACTCAACAATATTTGTTGAAGACTAAAGCAACCCCACCTTTAGGAATGAATAGAATAATTAGGCAGAATATCAACAAAAGAATGGAAAATGAGCAAGAGAAACACTATGAACCAACTAAATCCAAGAGACATTTACAGGAGATTCAATGAACAGTTGAGTAGATATACTTATCAAGTGCACATGGAACATTCTTCTGGAAGATCTTATCCTAAGCCATAAAATAAGCCTCAGTGAATTTACAAGAATTAAAATCATATAAAGTATGTTCTCATACCAGAATAAAATGAAATACACCAATAACAGAAAGATGTGGGAAACTCATAAATATGTGGAAGTTAAACAACATATGCCCAAATAGCCAATGAATTAAAGAAGAATTAACAAGAGAAATTAGAAGATATTCTAACATCCCCAGGGGATGCAACACAAACAGTGCTTATACTTAAAGGGAAATTTATCATAGTAAATGTCTTTATTAAATAGAATTTAAAAAAGGTTTCAAAGCAATAAATGAATATGTCACATTAAGAAAGTGGAAAGGAAAACTAAATTGAAACAAACCAGGCAGAAGGAAGCAAATAATAAAGGTTAGAGCAGAAATCAATGAAATGCAAAACAGACAATTGAGAAAATCAACAAAACCAAAAGTTGGTTCTATAAACAGATTGATAATAGTGACTAAGCTTTAGCTAGACTGACTAAGTAAAAGACAATATACAAATTGTTAATTAAAAATGAAATAATGGCACTACTTCTGCATAGAAATAATTAAAGGAATTTACAGAAATAAAAATAATTGTAAGGAAACCCAGACTTCCAGCCTCCAGAACTGTGAGAAATGTCTTTGTTACTTATAAACTACCCAAGCTGTAGCAATTTGTTATAGCAGCCCTAATGGACTGACAGTCATGAATTTGGGGGCAGGCATGGAATGCTCTAGACTGAATGCTTAGTGAAGTGAAAAGTGAAAGTTGCATCCAACTCTTTGTATCCCCATGAACTATACAGTCCATGGAATTCTCCAGGCCACAATACTGGAGTGGGTTGCCTTTTCCTTCTCCAGGGGATCTTTCCAACCCAGGGATTAAACCCAAGTCTCCTGCATTGTAGGCAGATTCTTTACCAGCTGAGCTGCAAGGGAAGCCCAAGAATACTGGAGTGGGTAGCCAATCCCTATTCCAGCAGATCTTCCCTACCCAGGAATCAAACCAAGGTCTCCTGTGTTGCAGGAGGATTCTTTACCAACTGAGCCATGAATGAAGCCCCTGAATGCTTATGTTTCCTCCAAATTCATACCTAATTTCAGACATGATGGTGTTTGGAGGTGAGGCCACTGGGAGATGATCAGGTCATGAGGGAAAAGCCTTCATAAATGGAATTATTTCCTTTATAAAAGAGACCCAAGGGAGATCCCTTGCTCCTTCTGTCACTTGAGGACCCAGTTAAAAAACTAAATCATGAATCCTAGAACTACTACTACTGGAAGAAAATTAATACAATTTTATTTAAATATTAGGTAGGATAAATTCATGACAATGGCCTTATCTCAGTTAATATTGAATGGCAACTCTTATATCCAGAGTGTATAAAATCCACCATCCTGAATATGAATATCTTTATTTCATATTTGCTATTGTTGTTCAGTCCCTCAGTCATGTCCGTCTCTTAGCTGGACCATAGCAAACCAGGCTTCCCTGTCCTACACTATCTCCTGGAGATTGCTCAAACTCATGACCATTTATTTGATGATGCCAGCCAACTGTCTCATCCTCTGTCACCTTCTTCACCTCCTGCCTCCATCTTTCCCAGCATCAGGGTCTTTTCCAATGAATGGGCTCTTCCCATCAGGTGGCCAAAGTATTGGAGCTTCAACATCAGCATCAGTCTTTCCATGAATATTCAGGATTGATTTCCTTTAGGATTGACATATTTGATCTCCTTGCTGTCCAAGAGACTCTCAAGAGTCTTCTCCAGCACCAGAGTTTGAAAGCATCAATTCTTTGGCACTCAGCCTTATTTATGGTCCAACTCTCGTATCTGTACATCCTTAAACTCACTTTTGAAAATCTCAACAGTCTCAGATATGCTCTTGGGCAGCAGCCTCAGCCTGCAATGGCTTGGAGTAAGGCTTGGGTTCCCAGTCAGAGGCTGGGGCAAGTTTTCACTGGTGAATGCACCAGATCCTTGCTACCAGACCAAAGGTCAGGAACAAGGGCCCTGGCCCTTTGGCTTTGCAGAAAAGAATTTCCATTAAAACAGAAAATAGTGAAGTAAGTATTATCTTAAGAGGAAAAGAGTATAGTACATGTGAATAGATACAGGTAGACTCAGAGGGAGAGTCCCTGAGCTGCACCCGCATGGTAGTTTAAATCACTCTTATGGGGGCATTTCTTCTGGTTTTCCTTTGGCTAATCATGTAGATTTGTTTAGTTCACAGTCCATATTTTGTGTATATCAAGATCCTTCCATGTGTGCACAAGGCATCTCTTAGCCAAGATGGGTCTTAACAAAGAGTTCTGTGGGTAGAGCATCACTTGACATTACTCCCCCTTTGACCTAAAGGATCCTTTCTGCACATGTGTACTCCAGAGGTCTCTTGACTTCAAGAATGAGAAATATGTGGTGTGGACAGGGCCCATCTTCCCACTTTACCCTTGAGGCTGGATGCCTATCTATCTTCTGCCTCAGATTGACATGAAATAACTGAAGTTTTTAAATCCTTTCTCCTTTAACTAGATTTAAATGCGAATGAAGCATTAAAAATATAACTAGATATATCAAATTCCATTTAGATATTTTCAAAACATTCTAAAATATGTAAGTTATGTTTCAAATAAAAAACTTTTAATCTCATTATTTTATTTTATTTTATTTTTTTAAGCAACTATACTTCAATTTTATTTTTTTTTATTTTTTTTTGATCAAAGATAAATTATTATTATTTTTTTTTTAGATTTATTTATTTATTTAATTTTTTTTTTTTTTAATTTTAAAATCTTTAATTCTTACATGTGTTCCCAAACATGAAACCCCCTCCCACCTCCCTCCCCATAACATCTCTGTGGGTCATCCCCATGCACCAGCCCCAAGCATGCTGTATCCTGCGTCAAACATAGACTGGCGATTCAATTCTTACATGATAGTATACATGATAGAATGCCATTCTCCCAAATCATCCCACCCTCTCCCTCTCTCTCTGAGTCCAAAAGTCCATTATACACCGCTGTGTCTTTTTTCCTGTCTTGCATACAGGGTCGTCTTTGCCATCTTTCTAAATTCCATATATATGTGTTAGTATACTGTATTGGTGTTTTTCTTTCTGGCTTACTTCACTCTGTATAATCGGCTCCAGTTTCATCCATCTCATCAGAACTGATTCAAATGAATTCTTTTTAACGGCTGAGTAATACTCCATTGTGTACATGTACCACAGCTTTCTTATCCATTCATCTGCTGATGGACATCTAGGTTGTTTCCATGTCCTGGCTATTATAAACAGTGCTGTGATGAACATTGGGGTACATGTGTCTCTTTCAATTCTGGTTTCCTCGGTGTGTATACCCAGCAGTGGGATTGCTGGGTCATAAGGTAGTTCTATTTGCAATTTTTTAAGGAATCTCCACACTGTTCTCCATAGTGGCTGTACTAGTTTGCATTCCCACCAACAGTGTAGGAGGGTTCCCTTTTCTCCACACCCTCTCCAGCATTTATTGCTTGCAGATTTTTGGATCGCAGCCATTCTGACTGGTGTGAAGTGGTACCTCATTGTGGTTTTGATTTGCATTTCTCTGATAATGAGTGATGTTGAGCATCTTTTCATGTGTTTGTTAGCCATCCGTATGTCTTCTTTGGAGAAATGTCTATTTAGTTCTTTGGCCCATTTTTTGATTGGGTCGTTTATTTTTCTGGAATTGAGCTGCATAAGTTGCTTGTATATTTTTGAGATTAGTTGTTTGTCAGTTGCTTCATTTGCTATTATTTTCTCCCATTCAGAAGGCTGTCTTTTACAAATGATGTCAAACCATAAATTAGTCAAGAAAAAAATAAAAGGAATGAAAGTAGGATAAAAGCCTGGAGAGAGGATGGAAGAAATCAATGGAGGAAAGGAAGGAGGGAGAAAGGAATAGAAAGAACAAAACCATGAAAGCAAATAATTGAACTAAAGTGAAAATACATCTGTTCTTTTAGAGAGCAAGCCCTTTAAAATGACTAATTACCTGGAATGCTATGGGCTATTATATAACTATTGATTTAAGGAATGCAATTGATTGTATTTCTTCAAAAGTTAGAATTGCTAGGATTGTAGGAAGTTACAAAGCATAGAGTTCATTTTCTTGCCTTTGGACAGAAATATTCCAGTCACTCAGAAACCATAGAATTTATCTCATTTTTTTTTTTAATGTCCAAAGAAGAAAATCATGCATCTTCTTCCAAAAACTTAGTCACACAAAGAACACTGTCTCAGGAGCATAACTCTGATTTACCCACACAAATAGCTCATTAAGTAACACTGAAAAGTTGGAGATACTCTAGTTTTAGAGCTTTCCTTGATAGTTCAGTGGTAAAAGAATCCTCATGCCAATGCAAGGGATGCAGGTTCAGTCCCTGGGCCTGGAAGATCCCTTGGTGAAGGAACTGACAACCTACGCCAGTATTTTGCCTGGGAAATCCCATGGACAGAGAAGCCTGGTAGGCTACAGTGCATCGGGTCACAAAAAAGTCAGACATGACTTGGCAACTAAACAACAGCAAATCTAGATTAACTTTTTGGTTGACATTTGGCCATTGTCACTAGAGAAATTTGGCCTTTAAGCTAGAGAAAAAGGAAAAGAAAGAATATGGAATCATGCTAGGCACAGGGAAATACTAATACTTTCTTTTGTGTACCAAATTTGAAATGCAAATTCCACTGAAAGAAAGCTTTATTCATTCTAACTCATGACAAATTAGAATTCTGTCTCACTATTGAAAACAGGCCATTAAAATATGTTTTTGCTTTACTTTTCAAGTTCTCAGCTTTACCATTTTTATGAATAAGGACCTTAATGAAATGACAGCCTAAATTTTGGCCTCTCTCACATAACATTTTTAGAAAATTAGTATTATAATAAATTTTTCATGTGACAAATACTTTAATTGCTTCAAGTGAAATCATTGCTTTGCCCATTTCCATTAAATCTTTTAGTTCAAGCTATAGCTTTAAAATTTAATAATGAAGCTCTTATATGGATTTTTATTGATTAAATAATATAGTTACTTAAAAAAAATATTTCTTCTTTTGATTAAATAATTTTAAAAGTCAATATCTGGGCCCCAAAATCTCTGTATGTATAGAACTGAAAGACAATTACTACTGAAAGCTGTAGTGTTACAGAATTATATTTGTTTTCATATATATATATATATATATATATATATATATATATATATAGTTTAGAATTATAATACCCATTTAATTGTGTCATATAATAAGTCTTCATACCAAGTTTTATTTCAACAAAAAGTAATAGGCTATTGAAAATAAATTTGTTTACATTGATTTCAAAGACTTTTATACTCAGATGAATTCTCATTCATATGTATCATCTTTTGACATATAAATCTACTCTCAGAAACTTAATAAATATTATATAATGAGTTATATTTTTACTGGGTTGAAAATTCAGATTTTATTCTTACAAATGTATACTTTCAATAGCACTTAAGATGTAAGAAATCTTGAATTTCTTCACTTTTCTGAATAAAATCTAATCCTTTGCATTCTTCTGGAATAGTCAATAATATGTGTGTTGTGCTGTGCTGTGCTTAGTGACTCAGTCATGTCCCACTCTTTGCAACCCCATGGACTGTAGCCGGCCATGCTCCTCTGTCCAAAGGGATTCTCCAAGTAAGAATACTGGAGTGGGATGCCTATCCTATCCTGCAAGGGATATTCTAAATCCAGGGATCCAGCCCAGGTCTCCCACATTGCAGGTGGATTCTTTACCATCTGAGCCACCAGGGAAGCCCAAGAATACTGGAGTGGGTAGCCTATCCCTTCTTCAGGGGAACTTTCCAACCCAGGAATTGAACCTGAGTCCCCTGATTTGGAGGCAGATTCTTTAGCAGCTGAGCTACCCAGGAGTATATCTCTTATATTTACAGCATCCATTTATTTTATATCAGGCTCTAACCAAAACCACATGGACCTAAATTTTTCTATGATTTTACTTTTGTCCAATTTATGATTATTTTTGTGTAGTATTTTAAATTTTAAATGATGCTATGGCCAATTTTATATATTTATTTACTGTCTTTTCTAAGAGATAAAATTACATTTTCAAAGAAAGTTGATAATTTTGTCAAATCATCCATTTTACCTAAAACATGATTTATCCTAAGGTGGTAAAACCTTTAATTATTTTGCTCCACTCCTTTCAAAACCTTCCAAGACTAGTCACTAATTGCAATCAAATTCATTTAATTATCATTGAAATAAAAGTCATGATGTACAATGTGATGTAGCATGTTAACATATTGAAAGATAAAAAGCATATGATCATATCAATAGATGCAGAAAAAGCCTTTGACAAAATTCAGCACCTCTTTATGATTAAAACTCTTCAAAAAAAGTGGGCATAGAAGGGACCTACCTCAACATAGTAAAGGCCATATATTATAAGCCTACAGCTAACATTATTCTTAATGGTGAAAAATTGAAAGCAGTCTCCCTACGATCAGGAACAAGAGAAACGTGTCCACTTTCATCACTACTCTTCAACATAGTTCTGAAAGTCCTAGCTACAGCAATCAAAGAAGAAAAAGAAATAAAAGGAATCCAGATCAGAAAATAAGTAAAGCTCTCACTGTTTGCAGATGACATAATACTGTACATAGAAAATCCTAAAGATAGTATCAGAAAATTACTAAAGCGAATCAGTGAATTTAGCAAAGTTTCAGGATACAAAATCAATACACAGAAATCACTTGCATTTGTATATACTAACAATGAAAAATTGTAAAGAGAAATTAAGAAGTCAATCACATTCACCATTGCAAAAAAAAAGAATTAAATATATAGGAATAAACTTACCTAAGGAGACAAAAGAACTGTACACAAAAAATTATAAGACACTAATGAAAGAAATCAAAGATGATATAAATAGATGGAGAGATATTCCATGTTCCTGGTAGGAAGCATCAATATTGTGAAAATGACTATACTACCAAATGAAATCTACAGATTCAATGTGATCCCAATCAAATTACCAATGGTGTTTTTCACAGAACTAGAACAAAATTTCACAATTCATATGAAAACACAAAATACCCTAAATAGCCAAAGCAGTCTTGAGAAAGAAGAATAGAGCTGGAGGAATCAAGCTTCCTGACTTCAGATTATACTACAAAGCTACAATTATCAAGACAGTATGGTACTGGCACAAAAACAGAAATATAGACCAATGGAACAAGATAGAAAGCCCAGAAATAAACCCATGCACCTCTGGGTATCTTATTTTTGACAAAGGAGGCAAGAGTATGCAATGGGGCAAAGACATCCTCTTCAATAAATGGTACTGGGAAAACTGGACAGCTACATGTAAAAGAAATTAGAGCACTTTCTAACATCATACACAAAAATAAACTCAAAATGAATTGAAGACCTAAATTTAAGACCAGAAACTATAAAACTCTTAGAGGAAAACATAGGCAGGACACTGGATGACATAAATCAAAGTAAGATCCTCTATGACCCACCTCCTAAACTAATGGAAATAAAAACAACAGTAAGCAAGTGGGACCTAATTAAACTTAAAAGCTTTTGCACAGCAAAGGAAACTGTAAGCAAGGTGAAAAACAACTCTCACAATGGGAGAAAATAATAGCAAATGAAACAACTGACAAAGGATTAATTTCCAAAATTTGCAAGAAGCTCATACAACTCAATGCCAGAAAAACAAACAACCCAATCAAAAATTGGGGAAAATACCTAAACAGATATTTCTCCAAAGAAGATATACAGATGGCTAACAAACACGTGAAAAAATGCTCAACATCACTCATTAGAGAAATGCAAATCAAAACTACAATGAAATATCACCTTATATTGGTCAGAATGACCATCATCAAAATGTCTACAAACAATAAATGCTGGAAAGGGTATAGAGAAAAGGGAACACTCTTGCACTGTTGGTGGGAATGTAAATTGATTCAGCTGTTATGGAAGATGGTATGGAGATTCCTTAGAAACCTAGGAATAAAACCACCATATGACCCTGCAATCCCACTCCTAGGCATATACCCTGAGGAAACCAAAATTGAAAGAAACACATATATCCCATTGTTCACTGCAGCACTATTTACAATAGCTAGAACATGGAAGCAACCTAGATGTCTATCAACAAATGAATGGATAAAAAAGCTGTGGTTTATATGTACCATGGAATATTACTCAGCCATAAGAAGGAATGCATTTGAGTCAGTTCCGATGAGGTGGATGAACCTAGAACTTATTATAGCAAGTGAAGTAGTCAGAAAGAGAAAGATAAATACTGTATTCTACCATATTCCGTATATATGGAATCTAGAAAAATGGTACTGAAAATTTTATTTACAGGGCAACAATAGAGAAAAAGACATAGAGAATGGACTTATGGACATGAGGAGAGGGGAGGAGAGGGTGAGATGTATGGAAAGAGTAACATGGAAACTTTTATTACCTTACATAAAATAGACAGACAATGGGAATTTGCTAATGGCTCAGGAAACTCAAACAGGGGCTCTCTATCAACCTAGAGCAGTGTGGTGGGGACAGAGATGGGGGGGGAGTTTCAAAAGGGAGCGGATATATGTATACCTATGGCTGATTCAAATGGCAGCCCACTCCAGTACTCTTGCCTGGAGAATCCCATGGATGGAGGAGCCTGGTGGATATACAGTCCATGCGGTTGCAAAGAGTCGGACATGACTGAGCGAGTTCACTTCACGTGGCTGATTCAAGTTAAGTTTTGACAGAAAACAGTAAAATTCTATAAAGCATTATCTTTCAATAAAAATGAGTTAATTTAAAAAATCATGATGTAGTATGAGAAGGAAAAGAAAATTTATAAAGATTGCTTATTTACAGAAACTATGATCTTTTAAATAGTAACATAAAAGAATCAGCATCCAAACATTAGGCTTTTAGAAAAGATTCAGAAAACCAAAGAAGCTAGATAATACATTAATAAACAAACTCAAGTACCTATGATAAAGTAAAATTCATGTGAAAATTAAACTGGATTATTCTTGAAATCTGGACCAATATCGGACTAGATTTTATTTTTCCATGTTTGCAGTCACATATTAAAAAGAAGAAAAAAAAGTGTTTTACATATTAACTTTAATAATGCAATCAAAATTATAAATTTTCTTGTTGCTGTTTAGTCACTAAGTTGTGTCTGACTCTTTGTAACCCCATGGACTGTAGCCTGCCAGACTCCTCTGTCCATGGGATTTCCCAGGTAATAATACTGGAGTGGGTTGCCATTTCCTTCTCTGGGGATCTTCCTGGACCAGAAATAAAACTCACATCTTCTGTGGCTCCTGCATTGGCAGCAAGATTCTTTACCACTAAGACACAAGGGAAACCCATAATGTAGAATCTTCTATGTCCCCACTGATATTAGTTTAGTTATTAAATCAAATACTTTACAGCTTACAATTTGGCTGATCTCATTATCAGAGAACATAAGTAGTCATGAGGGTGTGGCCAGTGTCAAAGCACACTGACATTTTAAAGAAGCAGGGATACTCATCTCTGGGCAATTATAGGAAAGAATGCTGACCTAGCTTTGCTGTATATTCAGTTTTCAAGAAAAAATGATTCTTAAAATGTTTTATAATATAAAACTTTTAAGACGGGTGAACAGTTTCAAAAATAAATACATAAATAATAAAGCAGTTAGTGAGGGGAAAAGTCTGTATGTAGTGTTCAGCATATAGGTAATTTATTTATGAGTCCTAGATCTTTAAAGTCAATGCCTATTTAGGGTTGTCACTAAAATGCAATACATATTCCTGTTTTTCTCATGTCCTAAAATGTGAATAATAGGTCAGTTTTCTCCAAATGCCAAAAACCTCAAAGTCGACACAAATTTCTGGCTATCACACATGGCATATTGTGTGGGGTTATAAAAAGTCATCTGAATTTGTTATAGATGAGTTAGAGCTTTAAAACTATACCAATTAATTTTAATGTTATATTTTTATCTTCCATACCACTATGAAGTTTCTACTTATTTAAGCCTTTTATTTTCCTTGCATGTATGTCCATTCTGGGTTGGTAGAACCTTGGAATTTAGGTTCATGATAAAGCTACGAGAGAGGAATGACTAAAATGCAATGCTCCAAATGGTAGAAGCATTTTTATACTTACAAAATTGTCTTTGACACTTACAGGGTTGTATTGAAGTCCATAGATACCTCACTGCTTAGTTGCAAGAAGAGGAATGGAGATCTCTAATAGGAAATTGAGATAGTAGCATAAAATTGTTCTTTTAATTGGGAGATTTTTCTTTCCACTTTAAGTAATACATTTAATTTTACATCTACCATACTACTGATGCTTTCTTTTTTTTTTTTTTTTGTATCCAGTTTCTTTTCTTACTTGGCCTCTTTTTGGTTAATAAATTGTTTTTGCTGTCCCACTTTTCCTATATTATTAATTATGAATTATTTATTATTCACTTAGCTATTGTTCTAAACATACCATATGTTCTCATTACAAATTGCAGTTTAAATATTATTACTTTTATCACTCATCACTCTTCTGATAATGCTAGAATATCAGAAGATTTAAATTCCATCTACCCCTCTCTTCCTTTGCTTTTCATTTCTATGCATGTTTTGTCTACAAATATATGTGTATCTGGCATGATGATTGTTTGGTTGAAAACTTTTTGCACCAACAGATTTTGAAAAATTATGTCACATTTTGAATGATACTTTTAATGTCATCTTTATCTAAAAATTAATACCGTCCATATTTTTTCAAATATTCTTTCTGCTTCCATCTCTCCCTCTTCTACTTCTGGAACTTTGAAAATGTGTTATAGCACATTGGTATCTGTGATGGTGTATCACACACAGGTTGCTAAGGTTTTTGTTCACATTTCTTCAATTTACTTTATTTTTGTTTCTTAGACTTGATAATTTCCATCACTCTATCTCTGAGTTTACTGGTTAGGCTTTTTTTTTTTTTTTTTTGGTCCATTCAAATCTGCCTTTGAATACCTCTAGTGAATTCTTCATCTCCATTATTATGGTTTTCACCTCCAGAATTTCTTTTTAGTTCTTTTATAGATTTTCTGTCTCTTTGTTGATGTTTCTGTTTTATTCATATATGGTTTTCTTCACTTTCTCCACATCTTTCTTTCATTTTTTGAGCATATTTAAGATAGTTGTCTTAAAATAGTTTTTATTAGATCTACTATGAAGTTTTTGTCAAGGATAATTTCTATTGATTGACCTTTTCCTATGAACAAGCTATGCTTTCCTGTTTGTTTGTATACCAAATGATATTTTAGTTGAAATCTGGACATCAAATAATTGAATCAAATAATGTAGCAACTTTGGAAATCAAAGGATCTCCTTTCCTAGGGTTAGTTGGGTTTTGTTGTTTTCACTTTTGATTACTGTAATATTGAACACAATATTTCTGTGTCAAGAATCAGTGTTAGGTTTACTCTCAAGGTCTCCTCAGGTCTTTTCTGAGTCTGCACCTTTCTCTCCACATGCACAGTTGTGTCTAATTTCCTCCAGTATATAGTTACTTTTGATGTCCTGTCTTCAATGTTTCGCTCTCAAAAGGGGAAAATAAGAAAAATAAAGCAGGAGGGACAAAAACATACCAGCCCTTTAAAGTCCTTGAAAGTCACAGGAGGAGGGACTTGAAACATGGGTGGAGGTGTGAAAACAATGGCTGGTCACTTCTGTGTCTGCACTCTGTGATCAGAGCAGCACTCAGTTATCACAGTATTTATCTCCAGTCTTAGGGGCATAGCTTCCTTTTTGCCCACCCTGGCTTTTGCATGCTGTATTTAAACTGCTCCAGGAACATGTGCACAGGAGCCTGCTGTACAGCTAAGGAGTGAAGGATGAGTAGGTTCCACTGTGCTAAGATCTGAAATTTATGAAAGTTAGCCACAATTTACCATCCAAGCCATGATTTGGAAGTGTTGACCTTCAGTAGGCTCCATAGTTCTAAAATAGTTACATCTGACAGATTGTGTCAGCACAACTGTTATCTAGTTCAGGAGAAAAAATTCTGGTGCTTCCAACTCTGCCACTTTTTAGAGTTTTCTCATCAAGAAAGTTATATTTTTAACACTTGACCATTTTTGCTTTGTTCAGTAAATATACATTTGATTTACCTTTGCAGTTACATATCTGTCATTTTCCATTCCTTCCTGAGAATAAATTCTGTTTGTGTGAAAAATGTGTTTACTTTGTCATCTCTTTTTGGGATATTTTCCTTGAGTGTGGAATTATAATCTCATATGTTTTTTATTTCAGCATTTTGAAGATATCGTTCCATTGTCCATATCTTCCCTTATTTCTACTGAGAAATCAAGTTAATGCATATTTGTTGCTCCTTCTGTTCTTTCTTCCTTCCTCCCTCCCATCTTCTCCCTCTTTGTCCTCCTTCTCTATCTTTTTTTCTCATTTTCTTCTTCCTTCTGCTCCTCCTCTTCTTCTTCTCTTCTTTCTCTTCTTCTTTTTCTAACCTCCTCCTTGGACAATCCTAATCTGTGAATTACTGCCTTTTGACAGTTTTTGAAAATTTCTTTAAAATATTTTCAAATAATGTTTGGTGCCATTCACCCTCTTCTTTTCCTCTGAGATTTCAGTTACATGTATATTCAAACTCTTCCTCATGTCCCACAAGTTTTTAAAACACTTTTGTGTATTTTTCATTCATCCCTCAGTACTTCAGTTTATATGATTGTTATTGTTACATTTTCTAGTTAGCTATTTCAGACTTCAGTGCTGTCTAGTATGAAAACTAATAAAGGGAAACCTCACTAAAATGGAGTCAGGAGACCAGAAAGGGGAGCTCTCTTCAGTAACACTCAATGTTGATTGCAGGATGAATTGCAAGTTTTCAGACCCTAACAGAAGAATTGTGCACAGGAAAGAATCATCAATTATAGCCCCAACAGGAAAACATATACATTGTATCTCCTATAAAACATTGACCACCCCAATAACTCAGCCAATGAGAAACCATTATCACCCTGAACTCACATTTTTCCAATGCTCTTTCAAAATAATCACTCCCAACTTCTTTTTCTCTATAAAATAATTTTCCTTTCCTTGTTTGTTGGATTTTACTATGGCCATTTGCTATCACTTGCTTGTCCCAAATTGTAATTCTTCTATTCCTGAATTCACCCATTTTTGCTGGTAAAATAGCTCACTGTTTTATTTTTATGTTAACGGTAACTTGCTGTGAAAGCTATCACTAGATTATTTGTTACAAATGTTTGATTTTTCAGTTTTGGTATATCTATTTAATTTTTTGTTACACAATTCAATTCTCTGTATTATACAATTCAATTCTCTATGTGAAAATATTCTTTTTTCAATTGCTTTCTCCATATTTTGATTTATTGTCTTAAATATAGCAATTATAGATCTTTTAAAGACTTTGTCACCAATCTCTAGTGTCTGGATTACTTTGGAAATATTTTTCTTTGAGGCCTGGTTTTGTCAAGGTTTTTGGTCCTGTGGCACGTCCAATAGGTTTTTTAAATTGAGTGTAATACATTTTGTATAAAAATATGAAGACTTAAAATGACTTAAATTCCAAAATATATAATCTTCCCTCTAATAGAGGGATCAAATAGTAGTTGATATCTTTTATCTAGTCAGGGACTGTGCTCACTGTCAGCTGGGTTGCTGTGCTGGTAATGGTTACTCTACCTCAAGGTTTCTATTAGCTCTTATATGTTCTCAAATGAGATTCTTGAGCATAGTTCATGGTCCCTCTAGTTTTTGTTTCATAAAAAAGCAAGTAAATCTGTTTTTCAACATCTTTTCACCTATGAATTTAGCTCCCTGTTCAGGTTGCACAGCCTTAAACTTCAGCAGATGTCCGGGGCAGCGGCGGCGGGGGTGGGGCGCGGAATTATGTCACACGTCACCTATGTGTTCTTCAAAACTCTGCTGGTTGTTCTGTCCCCAGCAGGGCCATCTTGGGTTCTTTAACTTGTAACTTTGTCTAGTAACTTAAATAATCCCAGGGCAATACCAGTTTCTGAATTCAAATTATCTCTCCATGGTTCATATTTTTCTGCATCTCTAGCCCATTTATGCTTTGCTTTGTTGTTATTGTTCTCAAAAAGATTATTTCTCTGATTTATTTGAGTTTTTTAAATAAACTTCATTAGAAGGGCTGATTACTAAGAGCTTCTAAATATTACTCAGGAGCAAAACTACCTGAATTGAATTAGCCAATATATCTAGAACAACTATGTGACAAAAACTATATTAGAGATTTTAAACACGTGTACTAGGAACACATCAGCTTCTCTGGTGGCTATGATGATAAAAGAATCCTCCTGCAATGCAGGAGACCTGGAATGGATCCTTGGGTTGGGAAGATCCCCTGGAGAAGGCAACAAGAAGATCAAACCAGTCAATCCTAAAGGAAATCAATCCTAAATATTCATCAGAAGGACTGATGCTGAAGATAAAGCTCCAATACTTTGACCACTTGATGCAAAGAGCTGACTCATTAGAAAAGACTCTGATGCTGGGAAAGATTGAAGGCAGGAGAAAGGGACAACAGAGAACGAGATGGTTGGATGGCATCACCTACTCAACTGAGATGAGTTTGAGCAATCTCTGGGAGATGGGAAGAACAAGGAAGCCTGGCATGCTGCAGTCCACGTAGTCACAAAGAGTCAGCCAAGACTGAACAACAACAGCAATTAGGAACACATTACATAAAATGTGTATATATAAAATGATAAATATATATTGTTGTTTAATTGCTAAGTCATATTCAGCTTTTTTGCAGCCTGATGGACTGCAGCCTACCAGGCTCCTCTGTCCACAGGATTTTCCATGCAAGAATACAGGAGTGGGTTGCCATTTCTTCCTTACCTAGGTATTGAACCTGTGTGTCCTGCATAGGCAGGTGGATTCACAACCACTGAGCCACCAGGGAAGACCATAAATATAAACATATATTCTAGTGATAACACTGTATGAATGATACAGTAAGATATTTTAGTTAGAAAGAAGATAGTGTAGAACTGGAGAAGGCGATGGCACCCCAACTCCAGTACTCTTGCCTGGAAAATCCCATGATCAGAGGAGCCGGGTGGGCTGCATTCCATGCGGTCGCTAAGAGTCCGACATGACTGAGCGACTTCACTTTCACTTTCCACTTTCATGCATTGGAGAAGGAAATGGCAACCCACTCCAGTGTTCTTGCCTGGAAAATCCCAGGGACGGGGCAGCCTGGTAGGCTGCCGTCTATGGGGTCACACAAAGTTGGACACAACTGAAATGACTTAGCAGCAGCAGCAGCAGTGTAAAATTGTCAAAAGTTCTTTTGTAATCAGACAATATATTGGAGAATTTGATTTATTCTTAATTTTAAGGTAGATAAATGATTACATTGATTTATTAACATTAAATTTTGTACTCTGATTCTAGAAACATTTGCTGAAATTTGAAACTGAGTAAAAAGTAATATTTTAAAGTGAGGCTAGACTTTAAATGTAATATTTTAAAATGGAGGGGAAAAGGTCTTACATATTATTTCAATAAGCTGAATTCAAATTTAAAAGGGTACGGGGAGAAAATATAAATTTCCAGGAAATAAACATTTAGTTAAAAAAACTTGCTTCATACTGAATGAAAAAGAATTCAGTTCAATAATGTTGAAATATGGATAGTTTGCATGAAGTATAAATTTAAAACAGCATTTAGAAAACTAGATTAGCTTTTTTGGAATGAATTTTTTTTTTTAACTTACACTTACTCTTTTATATTAAACATTATTTTAAACTTTAGAAAATATAATTGGTTCCCTATGAAAACATCCAAAATTAAAAAAAATTGGAAAACATTAATTCCTCACACTGCCATTTTAAATATGATTAGCATATATTTTAACTACCTTCTGTTGTGTGAAACTGATGATATTAGATTTTACTGAGAAAATGTTATATTTAAAGCCTCAAAAGTTTCACACGTTCAATTTATTAAGACATCTTTGTTATTTTAGAGAGAAAAATCAATTTACATTTCCTTTTATTCAAAAAATCCACAAAGTTGTGAGGTAAATTGGATTTTCTCATATTGCAATGCTTTTATTCATTTATTCTTTAATCCCAGTTCAGTTCAGTTCTGTTCAGTCACTCAGTTGTGTTCAACTCTTTGCAACCCCATGAATTGCAGCATGCCAGGCCTCCCTGTCCACCAACTCCCAGAGTTCACTCAAACTCATGTCCATTGAATTGGTTACGCCATACTCGGTCATCCCCTTCTCCTTCTGCCCCCAATCTCTCCCAGCAACAGAGTCTTTTCCAATGAGTCAACTCTTAGCATGAGGTGGCCAAAGTATTGGAGTTTCAGCTTTAGCATCATTCCTTCAAATGAACACCCAGGACTGATCTCCTTTAGGATGGACTGGTTGGATCTCCATGCAGTCCAAGGGACTCTCAAGAGTCTTCTCCAATACCACAGTTCAAAAGCATCAGTTCTTCAGTGCTCAGCTTTCTTCACAGTCCACCTCTCACATCCATACATGACTACTGGAAAAACGATAGCCTTGACTAGACAGACCTTTGTTAGCAAAGTAATGTCTCTGCTTTTGAATATGCTATGTAGGTTGGTCATAAATTTCCTTTCAAGGAGTAAGCATCTTTTAATTTCATGGCTGCAGTTACCATCTGCAGTGATTTTGGAGCCCCCACAGAATAAAGTCTGACACTGTTTCCACTGTTTCCCCATCTATTTCCCATGAAGTGATGAGACCGGATGCCATGATCTTCGTTTTCTGAATGTTGAGCTTTAAGCCAACTTGTTCACTCTCCTCTTTCACTTTCATCAAAAGGCTTTTTAGTTCCTCTTCGCTTTCTGTGATAAGGGTGGTGTCATCTGCATATCTGAGGTTATTGATATTTCTCCCAGCAATCTTGATTCCAGCTTGTGCTTCTTCCAGCCCAGCGTTTCTCATGATGTATTCTGCATATAAGTTAAATAAGCAGGGTGACAAATATACAGCCTTGATGTACTCCTTTTCCTATTTGGAACCAGTCTGTTGTTCCATGTCCAGTTCTAACTGTTGCTTCCTGACCCGCATATAAGTTTTTCAAGAGGCAGGTTAGGTAGTCTGGTAGTCCCATCTCTTGAAGAATTTTCCACAGTTTATTGTGATCCACACAGTCAAAGGCTTGAGAGTTTTATTTACTTAACTTTTAAATCCTACGCAAACTTAACTGAAGGTTACTGATAATCAGTTTCAATCCATTTTTCAGTTAGCTGAGAAACATCTAGAAATTATGCTTTATCCAAATATATGTAAATTACATTTTATAAAATCTAATTTTTGAATATTAAAGATGTATGCTTGACATTGTAGAGCATACTTTATTGATATACATTTAGATACAGATAATACACTTGATCTTCCCTGGTGGCTCAGAGGGTAAAGCGTTTGCCTGCAATGTGGCAGACCCAGGTTCAATCCCTGAGTCAGGAAGATTCCCCTGGAGAAGGAAATCACAACCCACTACAGAAAGCACTTACTGAATTTGTATTAAGTACCTGGCAATATCAAGTACTACTCAAATCTTATTTTGCATATTAAGGAACTAATAGATATTATGTAAGTGAATTGACCAAATTCACAGGTCTAGTAAACGACTGAGCTAAGATTTGGACCTGGCCATCTGAGCTGTTTAGTAGCCGTTTTCCTAGTCACTATTTGAATACTTGATCTGTAGCACATTCTCTTCTAGAATGTGAACTCTTAGTAAAAGATTCAGGAGATATGCAGGGAAAGATAGTTACTGCATTGATGCTGTAATTGAAAAAATAATTGAAGACTATTATTTAATTATGCACAATTACACTCATCTCACATGTTAGTAAAGTAATGCTCAAAATTCTCCAAGCCAGTCTTCAGCAATACGTGAAGCATGAACTTCCAGATGCGCAAGCAGGTTTTAGAAAAGGCAGAGGAACCAGAGATCAAATTGCCAACATCCGCTGGATCATCAAAAAAGCAAGAGAGTTCCAGAAAAACATCTATTTCTGCTTTATTGACTATGCCAAAGCCTTTGACTATATGGATCACAGTAAATTATGGAAAATTCTTCAAGTGATGGGGATACCAGACTACCTGACCTGCCTCTTGAGAAACCTATATGGAGATCAGGAAGCAACAGAACTGGACATGGAACAACAGAAATTGGACATGGTTCCAAATAGGAAAAGGAGTACATCAAGGCTGTATATTGTCACCCTGCTTATTTAACTTATATGCAGAATACATCATGAGAAACGCTGGGCTGGAAGAAGCACAAGCTGGAATCAAGATTGCTGGGAGAAATATCAATAACCTCAGATATGCAGATGACACCACCCTTATCACAGAAAGTGAAGAGAACCTAAAAAGCCTCTTGATGAAAGTGAAAGAGGAGAGTGAACAAGTTGCTTTAAAGCTCAACATTCACAAAACTAAGGTCATGGCATCTGGTCCCATCACTTCATGGGAAATAGATGAGGAAACAGTGGAAACAGTGTCAGACTTTATTCTGGGGGGGCTCCAAAATCACTGCAGATGGTGATTGCAACTATGGAATTAAAAGACCCTTACTCCTTGAAAGGAAAGTTATGACCAACCTAGATACCATATCCAAAAGCAGAGACATTATTCTGCCAGCAAAGGTCTGTCTAGTCAAGGCTATGGTTTTTCCAGTGGTCATATATGGATGTTAGAGTTGGACTGTGAAGAAAGCTGAGCACCGAAGAATTGATGCTTTTGAACTGTTGTGTTGGAGAAGACTCTTGAGAGTCCCTTGGACTGCAAGGATATCCAACCAGTCCATTCAAAAGGAGATCAGTCCTGGGTGTTCATTGGAAGGACTGATGCTAAAGCTAAAACTCCAATACTTTGGCCACCTCATGTGAAGACTTGACTCATTGGAAAAGACTCTGAATGCCTAGAGGAATTGGGGGCAGGAGGAGAATGGGATGACAGAGGATGATATGGCAGGATGGCATCACCGACTCGATGGACATGAGTTTGAGTTAATTCCAGGACTTGGTGATGGACAGGGAGGCCTAGTGTGCTGCGATGCACGGGGGTGCAAAGAGTCGGACATGACTGAGTGACTGAACTGACTTAAATATTTGGCAAAGATGAACATCTTAATACTAAGCCACAGAAGTAGAGATGTTTCCTTACTCCTTTCTAGGCACAGTTGACTAAATGCAAATTTTCTTCTGTAGTGAATACAGAATTCCTTCTGGAGATTTTAGATGCCAATTTAGTTTTCCTTCCCAGAGCTGGAATGAGTGACGGAGCAGGAAAAGACTAAGAGGTTGAGATACACAAAATATTCATTTCTTTGCACATGAGGTAAGTGGATATTTGCCTTCTGCAAAATCCACTGTGAAGTCATATACAGATAGATAGATAGATAATAATAGATAATAGATAGATAGATAGAACTATACCTCAATAAAATATGTTTATTAAAATGTTAGGGCATTTTCTAGAAATTTGTTACCTTTTCTTCTTTAGGATGCCAACATTATATTTGGGGAAATAAAGCTTGTTTGAAATTCTCAATCTAATTTTATAATTTTTGCATAGACTCAAAATTTTATGAGGTAAATCATAATGGATTGTTGCTCCAGTAACTTCCCAATGCCTTTGAAAGAATAAATATTCAGATACTTAAAAAAATGCTAATTCAAAATAATGATTTATTTTTTTCATAGATCCACTAGCAACTCTGGCAGCTGCCTTTCTTTCTCTTTTTTTATATTTCCAGTTGATAGAATCATAGTCTCTAAGCCCAGATGCCAGTGTGCCAGTGTACCACAACCAGTATAATTGTACACTGCATTTCCAAAAGCATCATCTTGTGATAGCACATTCATTTTATATTCATTCTCAAAACTAAAATCTGCAATTTTCACTGGTTAATTGGTCACTTATTTGAGTAAATAGAATCTTGTCCAAGTCAATACACATAAGATATTTACTTTGTAATTTGATTTGGTTTTATTTGCAAGCTATGGCTATCAAGTGACTTGGATTTCAAAGTTGCAAATTGTGTGATGTAGTATAATTATGGCTCATTTAATTATGGAACTTAATTGTTATAATGGAATACAAGCACACCTTGGAGATAGTGCAGGTTTGGTTCCAGACCACCCCAGTAAAACAAATACTGCAATAAAATGAGTCACACAATTTTTTTTGTTTACCCAGTACATATGAAAGTATTTTACATTGTATTCAGAGAAGGAAATGGCAACCCACTCCAGTATTCCTGCCTAGAGTATCCTGTGGACAGAGGAGCCTGGTGAGCTGCTGTCCATAGGGTCACACAGAGTCAGACACGACTGAAGTGACTTAGCATGCATGCAAGCACGCATTACATTATATTGTAGTCTGTTAATGTACAGCATTACATTATATTGTAGTCTGTTAATGTACAATAGCATTATGTTTAAAAAAACAATGTACATACCTTAGTTAAAAATATGTTATTGCTAAAAAATGCTAGCCATCATTCACTGAGAGCCCTCAGCGAACTGAAATCTTTGTGCTGGCCTTGATATTAACAACTGCTGACTGATCAAGGTGGTGGTTGCTGAAGGCTGGGAGAAAGAAAGATGGGGAAATGATCAGTTGATGATGAAAGCACTTAAAATACTCCAGGAATTGTCAAAATATGAAACAGTGACAAATTCTGTTGCAATTTCTGCTGAAAAAAAAATGGTGTCTATAGACTTACTTGAAGCAGGATTGTCACAAACTTTCAATTCATAAAAAACAACAACAAAAGGTGTCAGCAAAGTGCAGTACAGCGGTCTGCAATATAATGAGGTATGCCTGCAAGTGAAGTGAAGTGAAGTTGTTCTGTGTTTCACAATGATTTTGTAGGTAACTTATCCTGCAGACAAGGTAAAATCTGCAGAAGAATTTAAGTAGATAATAAATGGACATCAATCTGACAAGTCAGTTTACTATTAACATTGGCATGAACTTTCATTTAGAGGAGGATTAGAACAGTAGATGTAAGGAAGTACCAGCTTTGATCTCAACCTACTTCTCCGATTTTTTCAGTCACAGTAAGCAAAGTAAAGGACTTAAAACAGTTTGAGTTTGGTCAGCACAGAGGATTTAGTCTTTAGTGTAAGTTTCCCAGCTCTCTGCTTAATTTATATTATTTCCTGTTAATGGACTTTCTTAACAGAAGTATAAGTAAGAAGGTTGCTTATAAACTTCTAGATATACCTGTCAAATATCAGGAGCACAGGAGAAAAGTGACATGTCAACAAAGCAATAGTCCAAAAATCTAATTACCTGGATAACTTTTGAAAGGAGTCCCTGACATGGACACGACACGTAAATTTCTAACACAGATATAACTTCAAGTGTGAATCTATGCATTATTACTACTACTGTTGTTCTGTGACAAGGAAACATTTTTATCAACAAAAGGCAAAAATTATGAATGGAGCTGTTTCAAGAAAATATTTGACTTTGATGGAAAATATATGCATCACTCCCATCACCTCATCTCTCTTATACACAGTTTCTGATCTATTAGTGGTACCTATTGGATATCCCTCCAATTTAAACCTTAAATTTCCATCTGCACAGTTTCCATATACATAGTCTTTCATGGAAGCCAACAAAGCAGGAAAAATATAAATTGCTCACCTAGAACCTTGACATCATTAAGCATCTTATGCTTCAACCCATTACCCTTTTTTATGTTAAATTTTGTTGGATATTGTTATACATATAACAGAGAAGGAAATGGCAACCCACTCCAGTATTCTTCCTTGGAAATTCCCATGGACAGAGGAGACTGGCTGGTTACAGTCGATGGGGTCAAAAAGAGTCAGACACAACTGAGTGACTGAACAAATACCTCTAATGTGTTTGGTTAAAATTCTCCCATGTCATTTTATTTTAGATCTCAGCTGTTTACTACTGTGTTTAACATCTTATACGGATTACTACCTTATGACACAAACATCCTAGTTCTTATTGACTTTCAATGAAATTTTACTACTGCTTTTCATCCCATAGATTTCAGATTAAATGTCACTTTCTCATAAATATTAGCTAGAGTGTCTCCTCCATTATAAGACCTCTTCTTTCAGTCACAGTAGTCACAATAATTTAGAATTGTAGACTTATTTGATTACCTATTTATTTTCTGAACTCCGTAGTAGAGTCTGAATTTCAGGAAGACAGAGAATAAACCTACATAAACCTTGCTCGAAATCCTGTTATAGTAATCATGAGTGCTGTCACACAAATATTCCCAGCTTTCTGCCCTCCATGCCACAGTAATGTTGCATTTTCTGGCCTCTTTTTGTTTGTTGTGATCATATGTTTAATTATTACCAATGCCCAGTGTGCAGAAGTGATGTGGGTCACTTCTGTGGCTAAGTGCTTAATGGTCAATAGGGGATTCCATAGAGCACTTTCCCTCTAGCACCACAATGGCTTCTACCTAAGATGAAGACTGATTTGTCAGCCTGATTTCCTGCAATACTGTAATGAGTCATCCCCCTCTGGCTACTTTTGAAGGAAGCTCAGTGGGATTAGATACCAACCTAATGTTATTTTAACCCACTAGGATCGTTTAGTTGTTTGATAACACAGCATAACATAGACTATCCTGGATGATGTACTGCCTGATACCACACTAAGTGCAGAGACTTGTATCTAAAATAAACTAGGTAATTTATGATGGAAAAAAAAAAAAGAATAATGCTGTTTATTTAACAGTGTATAGGAATTCTTGTATCTGTGATTATTAAATGAGAAATTTCTCACTTTTTTTTTTAATATAGATACTTTAAAACCAAAGAGTACCTCCAAAATGCAAGGTGAGATTAACAACAACAACAAAAAAAAGGAAATAATCTTTGTTTACCAAAGGAGTCATCTTGTGGGACATTATTAGGATACAGTAATTCTTCATTGGCTAAAAAACTGGTGTGTTAGAAAAGAAAAAAAAAATGTTTCCAGCACTTTTGTGTGTTATGTCTAATAAAACCTCTATGTCTCAGTGCAGAAAGATATTCTAGTTGGTTCAGTCTTCTAATGAATAAAAACCCACTAAAGAAATAGTATGAAGTGGTTAGAGGGGAGATTGCATTAGCACTAGGCCCAAAACTAAGATATGGTCCCTTTATTCTAAATCAGGTATCTAGCAAGTTTCAGTAAAAAATATGTTCACCTGTGCCAACTGCACTTCTTATTCCTATCACCTGACAGGTTTGTAAAGTGCCTCTGTCAGCAGTCCTTCAGTTCAGTTCAGTTCAGTTCAGTCGTTCAGTCGTGTCCAACTCTTTGCGACCCCATGAATCGCAGCACGCCAAGCCGCCCTGTCCATCAACCACTCCTGGAGTTCACTCAAACTCACGTCCATTGAGTCGGTGATGCCATCCAGCCATCTCATCCTCTGTCGTCCCCTTCTCCTCCTGCCCCCAATCCCTCCCAGCATCAGTCTTTTCCAATGAGTCAACTCTTCGCATGAGGTGGCCAAAGTACTGGAGTTTCAGCTTTAGCATCATTCCTTCCAAAGAACACCCAGGACTGATCTCCTTTAGAATGGACTGATTGGATCTCCTTGCAGCCCAAGGGACTCTCAAGAGTCTTCTCCAACACCACAGTTCTAAAGCATCAATTCTTCGGTGCTCAGCTTTCTTCACAGTCCAACTCTCACATCCATACATGACCACTGGAAAAACCACAGCCTTGACTAGACGGACCTTTGTTGACAAAGTAATGTTTGTAACATTTCAATAGGCTATCTAGGCTGGTCATAACTTTCCTTCCAAGAAGTAAGCATCTTTTAATTCCATGGCTGCAATCACCATCTGCAGTGATTTTGGAGCCCCAAAAATAAAGTCTGACACTGTTTCCACTGTTTCCCCATCTATTTCCCATGAAGTGATGAGACCGGATGCCATGATCTTCGTGTTCTGAATGTTGAGCTTTAAGCCAACTTGTTTACTCTCCTCTTTCACTTTCATCAAGAGGCTTTTTAGTTCCTCTTCACTTTCTGCGATAAGGGTGGTGTCATCTGCATATCTGAGGTTATTGATATTTCTCCCAGCAGTCTTGATCCCAGCTTGTGCTTCTTCCAGCCCAGCATTTCTCATGATGCACTCCGTGTATAAGTTAAATAAGCGGGTGACAATATACAGCCTTGAAGTATTCCTTTTCCTTTTTGGAACCAGTCTGTTGTTCCATGTCCAGTGCTAACTGTTCCTTCTGGACCTGCATATAGGTTTCTCAAGAGGCAGGTCAGGTGGTCTGGTATTCCCATCTCTTTCAGAATTTTCAGGGCTCTAATTCTGTGATGATGCTGGAGGTTTGCCTCAGTTTCACCTACAGAACTCTTGTTATCCTACCCAGCTGTCTTCACACCTTTTCTCCTCATCTGCAGGTGAACACTTAACATTTGTAGTAAGTCAAAGCTATTTATTTTCTATCACTGACATTTTCAAATATATATCACATCTGATTTCTATGAAAATTCTATATGAATTTCAAATTATTTACTTTATTCAAATAAATTACAAAGTGTTCTTTCCTACCTATTTGAATATTATCACTGAATATATGTTGTTTCATGTGGTTCCTTTTCAATTAGCATAAGTAAAATTAGATAGCCAGTAGAAATCTTCTGTATGATGCAGGAAGCTCAAATCCAGTGTTCTGTGACAACCTAGGGTGGGATACGGTGGCAGGTGGAAGGGAGGTTCAAGGAGGGAGGGATACGCATATACCTATGGATGATTCATGTTGATGTATCGCAGAAACCAATACAATATTGTAAACATTTATCCTCCAATTTTTAAAAAAAATCATTGAACAAAAATCATGAAAACAGATATTTTTAAGACTTCCCAAAATTATGTCTTCTTTCATATTTCTGGACTTTAGTCTGGCAACTCCATCTTATCTTCTTTTCTTCTGTCCTTTCTTCTCTTTTTTGTCTTGCCTTTCTTCTTTCACTATAAATCCAAGTCAAAATTCTTCTTTCTGCTATGTTGGCACGGGATTGGTGATAAGGAAAAGATTAGAGGGCATGACTTCAACTGGTTTTTACTCTTTTTTTCTTTTTAAGAATTCAGATTTAGTCCTTTTAAAAATGATGCTAATGTTCCTTCATCATCTTTATATTTTTATCAAACTTGTCCAAAGTTGAATCAGAGAGTTGCAGAAAGGTGTTTTCAGTCACTCTATATAATCAGACTCAGTATGTGGAGGTCCTTCAGTGCTATCGTATACCTCCACATTGTCAATATTATAGACTCTACATTATGGTTTCTTATTATAAGTGAACACTTAACCACATACTACTTTAAAATATATTTAAATTCAATGTTGTTGTTGTTGTTCAGTCACTCAGTCACGTCTGACTCTGTGATCCCATTAACTGCAACATGCCAGGCTTCCCTGTCCATTACCATCTCTGGGAGTTCACTCAAGGTTCTGTCCATTGAGTTGGTGATGCCATCCGACCATTTCATTCTCTGTCGTCCCCTTCTCCTCCTGCTTTCAATATTTCCCACCATCAGGTCTTTTCTAATGACTCAGTTCATCTCATCAGGTGCCCAAAGTATTGAAGCTTTAACTTCAGCATTAGTCTTTCCAATGAATATTCAGGACTGATTTCCTTTAGGATTGACTGATTTGATCTCAGTGCAGTCCAAGGGACTCCCAAGAGTCTTCTCCATCACCACATTTCAAAAGCATCAATTCTTTAGTGCTCAACCTTCTTAATGGTCCAACTCTCATATATATTGGGGCTTCCCTGGTGGCTTAGACGGTAAAGCGTCTGCCTGCAATGCAGGAGACCTGGCTTCTATTCCAGGTTGGGAAGATCCCCTGGAGAAGGAAATGGCAATCCACTCCAGCACTCTTGCCTGGAAAATCCCATGGATGGAGGAGCCTGATAGGCTACAGTCTATGGGGTCGCAAAGAGCTGGACATGACTGAGCGACTTCACTTTCACTTTCTTTCTCATATCTATAAATGACTACTGGAAAAACCATAGCTTTGACTATACGGATCTTTGATGACAAAGTAATGTCTTTGCTTTTAATATACTGTCTAGGTTTGTCATAGCTTTTTTTTTCAAGGAAAGATTTCACCACTATTATACCAAGATTTCACCACTATTACTGTGCTGATATCCACTAACAGATTGGGGAAAACATTTTATTATGAAGAATCTAAAGAACTAAGGAAGTTATGACTAAGGGAAGAGATATAAAATTAATTCTATAGTCTTATTGCAGAAACAGATTTGCTAGGGTATAATTACTTTTAATCGTTCCACTGAAGTTATCATGTTAATGAAAGTCAAATTTTGTGATATCAATGCCACATTTTGAATCTCTCCCTTAATGCTCAATTTTAGTTTTGATAATGAATGCATTTGTTCATGACTAGAAAATTATGGGTTGGAGACAGACAGATGAATATAATGAGAAAATCTATTTTGCAAATTATGATGGAAGGCAAAGGTGTCAAAGATTAAGAAAGACAGGTGGGGAAAAAGTCACTGTGCTTAATTTAACTTATGTTATTAATAAATAATTATTCATGCCATGCTTTTAGTCTCTGTATTTGAAAGTGTGACAAAGAACCAAATTGTTCAGTGTTACAAAGATATCACAAAGATAAAATATTTGAATTTTCAAAGATTATCAATATCAGTTCAGTTCAGTTCAGTCACTCAGTTGTGTCTAACTCTTTGTGACTCCATGAATCGCAGCACGCCAGGCCTCCCTGTCCATCACCAACTCCCGGAGTTCACTCAGACTCACGTCTATCGAATCAGTGATGCCATCCAGCCATCTCATCCTCTGTCGTCCCCTTCTCTTCCTGCCCCCAATTCCTCTAGGCATTCAGAGTCTTTTCCAATGAGTCAACTCTTCACATGAGGTGGCCAAAGTACTGGAGTTTCAGCTTTAGCATCATTCCTTCGAATGAACACCCAGGGCTAATCTCCTTTAGAACGGACTGGTTGGATCTCCTTGCAGTCCAAGGGACTCTCAAGAGTCTTCTCCAACACCACAGTCCAGAAGCATCAATTCTTCAGCACTCAGCTTTCTTCACAGTCCAACTCTCACATCCATACATGACCACTGGAAAAACGATAGCCTTGACTAGACGGACCTTTGTTGACAAAGTAACATCTCTGCTTTTCAATATGCTATTTAGGTTGGTCATAACTTTTCTTCCAACAAGTAAGCATCTTTTAATTTCAATGCTGCAGTCACCATCTGCAGTGATTTTGGAGCCCCCCCAAAATAAAGTCTGACACTGTTTCCACTGTTCCCCCATCTATTTCCCAAGAAGTGATGGGACAGGATGCCATGATCTTCTTTTTCTGAATGTTGAGCGTTAAGCCAAACTTTCCACTCCCCTTTTTCACTTTCATCAAGAGGCTTTTTAGTTCCTCTTCACTTTCTGCCATAAGGGTGCTGTCATCTGCATATCTGAGGTTATTTGATATTTCTCCTGGCACTCTTGATTCTAGTTATGCTTCTTCTAGCCTGCGTTTCTCATGATGTACTCTGCATATAAGTTAAATAAGCAGGGTGAAAGTATACAGCCTTGACGTACTCCTTTTCCTATTTGGAACCAGTCCATTGTTCCATGTACTTTCAACCGAAAATAAAACACAATTTATTATCTAAAATATCCAAAAGTGTTGGTACAAAAACTGTTCAATACATCAGCTATCCTGGCGATTGGTTATCAAAACTGACATTGTCTATTGAAAACAGTCCTTTCATTCTTATACCCATTGGTTAAATATATGTGTCAATACTAATCTTTAATGAATTGTAGCATTTGGCAGTTACTATAAAAATTTTCATATTAATCAATAAAAGCTTACCCTATTAATTTTAGATTTATATTATAATAATATTAGCATATAAATTTTTAAACAAACTTTTGTTTTATTACTCTTTAATATGAGGCCAGCTTTAAGGGACATTTTCTAGGAAGTTATGATCACATACACAATAAAATAATATTTAACATATAATTATGGATTCAAATGTTAGAATAATTCTTTAGAAAAAACAAAAGTGTTAGACATTATATTAGAATAGTATGTGAGTGTTATTATGTTTGCAATATAAAAACAAAGTTATGGAGTATAGGAAAAGCAAAATAGAGAAGTAGAAAGAATTATAGGAGTGCTAGCTCCTCATACATCATCTAAAATTATTGGAATATTGAACAGATATTTCAAGACTTTACTTAAAGGTAAAAGATAACTGGAAGCACTAAAATAATAACTGTCAAAAACTGAAAGAGAAGAAAGGGCAAGGAATGGATAATTGAAATGAATCCTCATCTGTCATGTCAAACATGATTGCCTCTATTACTATAAACTATAATGCAAAAGAATAAGGTGTTGATTTAAAAAAAAATTAAAAATATAAGGCCAGGTTTTGTTTTAAATGCTAAACCAGTGTTAATATGTTAATTTGTTTTAAAGTACTATTTTTCTAACTTGCTAAAAATATATCATAAATCATTAGCCAAATTTAGATGAATGCTCCCAGAAGTCATTTTTAGGTTACTGCTGGTGAAACTCCCTTTCACAATACAAGCTCAGTAGCAACACAGTAGTTTCAACTTATCCATGGGGAATATATCCCAAAACGTCCAATGGATTCCTGAAATCATGGACAGAACCAAATCCTATATATACTATAAATTTTCTTACATATGCACACCTATGATAAAGTTTAATTTATAGTCACAGTAAGAGAATATGTAAATTGCCAGTATCATTATTCTTGCACTTTGGGACCATTATTAAGTAAAATAAGGGTGCAATACTTTGACAATCTGAGAACCATACCTACTGACTAATGTTTGGGGAGTGTATGGTGATACACTTGACGAATGGGTGATTCTTGCCCTGGGAGGAAGGACAGAGCAGGAAGGTGCAAGATCCCATTATACTACTCAGACCAGCATGTGCATTAAAACTTAAACGTTGTTTATCTTTGGAAATTTTCATTTTTTAATTTTGGACCATGGTTCACTGCAGGAAATTGAAACTGTGGAAAACAAAACCGTGGTTAAGCGGGGACTACTATATATTACTGTATATAATTTTATCTCACAGTAGGATCTGGCTATACCTTCTTATCTACTTGACTATGATAAAATATAATATTGGGGCATTCACATGGTGCTAGTGTAAAGAACTCACATGACAATGCAGGAAACATAAGAGACATGGGTTTGATCCATGGGTTGGGAAGATCTGTTGGAGAACCCACTCCAATATTCTTTATTGGAGAGTCTCATGGACAGGGGAACCTGATAGGCTACAGTCCATAGATTTGCACAAAAGCAGACAGGACTGAAGCAACTTAGCGCGCACACACACACACACACACACAATATAATATTTGAATAACGTTCTTAGCAAAACCCATGTGTCTTTTCATTATTTATAATACTGAACAATTACATTTTACCTTCTCTTTTCTAAAATGTTAGTATTAACTCTTACTGGAAAAGCAGAGTACAGTAATTACTGCCTCACTCACCTCTGTAGAAAGAAATCAAAACAAATTCAAACTAACACCACCACAAACCAACACAATTTGATCAGGAATATATCTAGATTACATCAATGAAATGCAAGACTCTGAAGATAAACTTATCTTCTTTTTCTCCTTTCTGTATTTTACTAACTTTTTAAAAGATAGTTTTATTAATGGTACTGCCCTCATTCTTAGGACACATGCAGGGAAGATAAGAGAAATATGATGTACTAGGTTCAATGATATCTCACCCCAGCAGAGAAAATTACAATTGTCAGTTATGATAGAGGCAGGCAGTTGGTCCTGGACTTAATAATATAACCCTACTAGAAAGAAGCCTAAGGCAAAGCTTGTAGTTGGAAAGTAAAAACAAAAAGAATACATTGAAAAATTCACTTTGTTTGTTCCTGTGATCAGTCATCAAAAGGTTTTTGTCAAGATTGGTGGCACTATTAGTGTTCAATGGCACCCATGAGAACTATCACAATAGGAAGTGAACCTGGCCTTGATCTCCTTATTTCCAAGTATATGCAAAAACATGGATTTTCAGGAATGAGAGCTGCTTATCAGGTTGCTCTCAGATGAATCATTTGACTTTTCTTTTCTAATTTAGCCCCCATGGATATGAAATGAAAGTAAAAATTGAAGACACAAAATAAAAGCCTGAAACATGACTTATTTCAGTTAATTTTTCATTTTATTTCAATAGATACCAGTAAATTAAAGCTTTTTCAATTTCCCCCACTAGTCCTACTGAATCTCTGAATGTTGGAATTTAAGCATAGTTAGAGAGAGTTCTTTAAAGCATAAACTCAGATATATATATTGACCTCAAATAATAATCTTCTTAATGTTTGCATTTATTTACTTTTAAAATAGTATTGAAGAATGAACAGGTTGGCATTCATCTTCCGTCTACACATAGAGAAATCCCAGTGCTAATTATAGGATCTAGACATGACATTTTCATTCTTTCAGCCTCAACTTCATCTTCTTTAAAACGGGAGGCTTCAACAAGATGATTCTTAAAGCATCTTCTTAATATAAGATATGAAATTATTTGAGCAAATTTTTTAGTGTAAAAAGGACTAAGATAACTATGTGCTCTGAGTGTTTGAAATCATTCTTATTTTATGCACACACTCACTTAACTTCTATTCCATTTTTCACATCTTATTGCTGCTAATAGTCAAAGTGTTTAGAGTGTTTTCTGTGTTCCAATTATTGTTCTGAAAACATCACATGGCTTATTTTGTCATTCTTACAATATCTCTGAGGGAGATATTGTTACTCTTATGACCCTGTTACAGATGAAGGAGAGAAAGTTCAACTAGCTCAAGGTCACAGAACCCGTAAGTGGGAAAAGAGATAGTTAATAAACTCACTCTAAAAGACATGTCATTGCTCTCATAATGCTGTTTCCTGCCAAGGATGACTAAAAAAAAGGCAAGCACCAAGTGTTATGCATACCCATGGCCATTACAGAAGTTCATTCCTTTAGAGATTCTGTCTATAAAATGTAACAGAAAGTAGCAAAGTAAAAGATTAGGTTCAAAGGGTCAGAGGAAAATAGAAATATAAGATTTTGTCTTAAAACAAAAAAGAATTTCCAAGAATAGTGGACAACAATGTCGAACGATACAGTTTTTGAATAGGACTTAAGATTCCAAAGGTCTGATAATTAGAAATTGTCAGTGGATTTTGAGGGAGAAGGTTCACTAGTGTAACTGATAAGAACGGAGATTTAAGTTAGTTGATTAGCATATAAAAAGGGGAGGAAGAACTTTCATAGAGAAAAATTATGTTTATTTACTTTGCCAACAAAGGTCCCTCTGGTCAAAGTTCTGGTTTTTCCAGTAGTCATGTATGGATGTGAGAGTTGGACTATAAAGAAAGCTGAGTATAGAAGAGTTAATGCTTTTGAAATGTGGTGTTGGTGAAGACTCTTGAGAGTCCCTTGGACAACAAGAAGATCAAACCAGTCAATCCTAAAGGAAATCAGTCCTGAATATTTACTAGAAGGACTGATGCTGAAGCTCCAATACTTTAGCCACCTGAAGTGAAGAACTGACTCATTGGAAAAGACCCTGGTGCTGGGAAAGATTGAAGGAGGCAGGAGGAGGAAGGCGATGACAGAGGATGAGATGGTTGGATGGCATCACCAACTTGATGGACATGAGTTTGAGCAACCTCTGGGTGTTGATGATGAACAGGGAAGCCTGGCATGCTGCAGTCCATAGGGTCACAAAGAGTTGGACACAACTGCATGACTGAATTGTGAAAGTGAAGTCGCTCAGTCGTGTCCGACTCTTTGTGACCCCATGGACTGTAGCCTACCAGGCTCCTCCCTCCATGGGGATTCTTCAGGCAAGAGTACTGGATTGGGTTGCCATTTCCTTCTCCAACGGATCTTCCCAACCCAGGGATCGAACCCTGATCTCCTGCATTCCAGGCAGACACTTTAACCTCTGAGCCACCAGGGAAGTCGAACTGATGCTTATTTAAGATATTCATACAGAAAAGGGAAAGAAAGAAGTGATATTTATTAGGGCTATTTGTAAAGGATATGGCTTGTTTCTTTAATGGACATAATCGAAAATAAAGTAACTAATCTGGCAGAAAATTTTAAGACAGATCTTTGAAGAAGTACAAAGGAAAGGTCTTTGGAAGGGAAAATAGTCAGTTCCCCTCTACCGCCACTCACAGTCAGCACAATAGGGATAAAGAGAAAGGAGGATAGAGATCTTAAAGTTTTTGAGTTCACACTCAAATGCTTATATTTCCTTGGGAAAGTCAACTAGGTCGGCTGCTGTTGATGAACTTTAGCTAATTTGCTTATCTCATTGTCTAGTGCAAACACAGAGGAAATATTTTCCTCAGGTCTTTTCCTTTAGATCTCATGTAATTAAAATTCCCATTTTTGTATTAGAATTGATGTTAGGAAGCAAAACACTTAAGTATAAATTTATAAGACTGTATAAGTTATGTTTTATTTATTTATGAAAATCATAGAAGTGACAAAGTTGAGATCAGAGTATTGAAATGGTGAAAAAAATGTTAGATATATCCTCAGACAGATATTCGAGGCTTTCAGGGCTGGATAGAATTTAGTATTTAATAATCACTTGTTTAACAGCTATGGATATAGCAGTTCTGAAAATCTATGGGAAATAGGGATATAAAGATAGAAAATATTAATACTTGCTCATTGAAACGCTACAATGTAAAAGTTACTTTGACAGAATCTTGAAGTTACAAAAATAATAAAACCATGACTTTTTAAACCCTCAAATGAATAATAATTTGTACCCATTTATTTATTCATAATTTATACTGGAGCAAATCAACACTATTGATAATGCTATTAAAATTAATACATAATTTTAATATAAAAGAGTTTTTTTGGTATTCAATTTAGATCACAGGGATAGAGTTCATGTAAACTTTGAATTAGTCAAAAAATATGTTACAGGACATTTTCACCAAAATTTAAGTACAATACAAAAGTCAGGGGAAAGCACAAGTAGGTGATTGGTTTTCTACAATTTGAAGGTTGTTCTTCAGTCTATTTCCTGAAAGAAGCAATCTCAGACCTTGTGGGAGAGGTTGAATTTGGATATTTAGAATGAGGAGAAGTGTTTTAGTTGAATGAAATATTGTGAACAAAGTTATAATTGGGGGAAATTATTTAGGCTCACAAAGTTGATTTTATACACTTTAATTATGCTGGAGGACAGGGTATGAGAAACCAACTTGATGCCAGATTGAAAGATGTGTTAAGGTGTTTGGATATTTTATATTATGTGTTTTAATCAAATCTTAAGCAGTGTGTTAGCATTAGAAGTGTGCCTCAAGTGTTACTCACTTTGTTTTCTCTTGTCTCCTTTGACCTACCTCTCTCCCAAAGTAAAGCTAACTTAAATTAACATTTTAACAATAAACACTTTTATCTATTGCAGTATTTACCCATGATATTTTTATTACCCATTTCCCTATGGGATACTACCACTGAATTTTAAACTGCGCAAAGGTAGAGACTAATTTTTACTTATCTCTGACTTCCAAGTGCACAGTATAGTGCTGAGCATATTTCAGAGTTCAGCATATTAATTAAATTATTAATGAAAATTTATTTATACATAAGATAGATATTAAATCCAATAGAAGTGTGAAAGAATTGGAATGAGTAGTGTAGATGATAATTTGTCAATCTAAGAAAAAATTGCAACATTTTATTTAAACCAACTTTGAGGATATAACCCAGGAAGAGCCTCTCAGAAAGTGCTGAAAACTGTTCCACTTGTTAGAAGCGAAGATACCATTTATGAAAAATTTTTGAGACAGAGGGCTGAATAGCAAATGTATTACTCAGTTTGTGTAATACAGATTTAAGCTCCATTTTGGTGGGTCCTGTGACTCCTTACAAGATCAAGAAGGAATATTATCTTTCAAGGAGTTGTCTTGTTGATCCTGGGAGAATGTTGCTTTTTATGGTTGAATATGTTTTCCTGCCAATGGGAGGGTGCAAATACATAATGCAGAGTTGGGGGAGAGAAGAGGCTAAAGGGCAGAAAATTTTTATGCTAAATTTTTCTTGTCTTGAAATAAAATATAAATTTTATTTCACAGTAGAAAATGTCATTTGCCTGTAGGAAGGTAACTTTTATTGTTTTCTAGTTTACAACATACCTCTAAGGTACAAATTTATTGTTAGCTTTTTCCTCTGTCTACAACCAGGCAAGAAAAAGCTATGTTCTTCAGTCTACTACTCTACAGTTCTACTTTATTATTATTTGGATGTCCTTCCTACTTTTATAGGGCTAGGATGACAGCTTCCAGGAGAGCTCGGAGGTAACTATTCCTTATGATCAAGATGGCCTTCATATTTCCCTCAGCTTGGCTAAATGTTAGATGGCCTTCTTCCTGCCTCTATGTCCTAAACTACTTCCCACTCCAATCCTTCAGGGATCCAGATAGCCTAACCACAGAGGTCTCTCTCTTTCCTTTCCTTAGAGCATTTATTTTAGAAAATTTAGTGTGTCTACTTCATTGTCACTTCTTCTCTGCCCCTTTGAAGTGTGGATTTTTTTTAGAGTCTCTTTCCAGCTTTACAACGTAGAACTATCTTTCTCAGGGACATGGGAGGCATCCCTGTGAAATGTAATAATCAAGGAAGATACTGACTCAAACTCCCCATTGCTGTGAGAGGTCAGGGGCCTAACTTCAGTGATGTTTTTCCAAAGTTTTCAAGTTACCTCCTGTCATAAGAAAAGGTGGAAGTTTGCTTTCTGTTTGGGTATGTCCAGTTAGCAAATCAGGTGTCCTACAATCCCTCAAATGCCAGGTCTTCAAAATTCTCTCACTCTCTGTCTCAACAGAGCTGAGTTCAGACTATGCATGGGTCTCTCCTACTGCAAACACCTTGAATAATATTTCTTCTCTGTTTAACTTTGGTACAGTTTTTTTGCTATGACATTTACCTCAAAAATACCTGGAATAAGTGAGCTAATATTGAAGCTTTGGGACCAAACTTCTCACTTCTCCCTTGACTCCTCATTTATACTGTCATCTTTTCATACTTTCCCTCATCTTGAATTGGTAAAACACTATATTATCTTTGAGAATGGATTGGAAGTAGGAAAATCAAACCTTTTTGCTGGCATTTATTCTATATGGATATGACAGTGCAAGAAGAAAGGGATTCCTCAAGTAACTCAGCAAACCTCTAATGTGTTTGAATTTACAGCCTTGTGGGTGATACAATATTCCTTTGAACTTTTTTTGCCTAGTTTCTCAGTAGAATTTCTATTAATAGCTCTGGAAACAAAAATTACATGTTAGAGGACAGAGATTGGCTATCCTTAATACTTGGTCTATTATATATCATTTTATTTAGCAACAACTATAATGAATCCCAGAGAAGGGCCTGGCAACCCATTTCAGTATTCTTGCCTAGAGAAGGTTATGGACAGAGAAGCCTGGAGAGCTACAGTCCATAGGGTTGCAAAGAGTCTAGCATTACTGAAGTGACTTAACATGCACACATGCATAATGAATCCCAAATTTCTTCATAATTCAACAGTTAATTAAGGAAGATCTGCCTTAGAGTTGTGAGAGTGAAATAAAAATGCAAAAGATATTTTAGAAATCAAAATAAATTATTTTTCAAAATATACAATTTAAGTAAACAAGATAAGGACTACATTTTCCTTCTCTAAAGAACATAGTAGAATTGTGGAGACAGGATAAAAAAAATTAAAAGTCTAATGGTTGATCTATATGATTTGAAATAACAGGTGGTAAATATCCATTCATAACACAAACATTTTTCTGTGTATAAATGATGGAGGTCATACAATTCAAATCAGAAGTTAGACAATTCATTTAAACTGGGGTGGATTGCATAAGATCATAGAAAAATATTGAATTTATTTTTGTTTAGGACAAAGAACAAGAACTAGATCAAGTATTTCCAAGTTAAAGTATATTACGAACAAAGCTGAAGAGGGAAAGGGGAATAGTGAACAGAATATTTTGATTGCAGCAAGCCTGCCATAGTGAAAATCAACAACCAAAGTACAGCAGGAGAATTCTGAAGAAAGAAAGGAATCAGCAACCAAATTCAGAGTTAGATAAGCTGAAGAAGGTGAAGATAAAGTTCTCTGGGAACCACAGCAAGTAACGACTTCCTGCAGAATTTTAGGGAGTAAATTATGATTCTTATTCTCCAAGTTGTTTTATTCAGAGTGTATTGTTTTTGTTCAGTCACCCAGCTGTGACCCACTCTTTGTGATCCTGCAGCACTTCATGCCTCTCTGTCCCTCCCCATCTCCTGAAGTTTGCCCAAGTTCATATCAATTGCGTTGGTGATGCCAACAAGCCATCTCATCCTCTGATGCCCTCTTCACATTCTGCACTCAATCTTTCCCAGCATCAGGATCTTTTCCAATGAGTCAGCTGTTCACATCAGATGAGCAAAATACTGGAGCTCCAGCTTCAGCATCAGTCCTTCTAATGAGTATTCAGGGTGGATTTCCCTTAAGTTTGAATTGTTTGATCTCTTTGCTGTTCAAGAGACTCTCAGGAGTCTTATCCAGAACCACAGTTTGAAGGCACTGATTCTTTTTTGTTCTTCCTTCTTTATAGTCTAGCTCTCACAGCTGCATATGACCACTGGAAAGACCCTAGCTTTGACTATACAGCCTTTGTTGGTAGAGTAATGTCTCTGCTTTTCAACACACTGCCTAGCTTTGTCATAGCTTTCCTGCCAAGAAGCAATTGTCTTCTGATTTCATGTCTGCAGTCACCATCCACAGTGCTTTTAGAGCCCTAGAAGAAGAAATCTATCACTTCTTCCACCTTTTACCTTTCTATTTGCCATGAAGTAACTGGGCTTCCCTGGTAGCTCAGCTAGTACAGAATCTGCCTGCAGTGTGAGAGTCCTGGGTTCAACCACTGGATGGGGACTATTCCCTGTAAAAAAAGGAACAGCTGCCACTCCAGTATTCTGGCCTGGAGAATTCCATGGATTGTATAGTCCATGGGGTCACAAAGAGTTAGACACGACTGAGTGACTTTCAGCTGCTTTCATCAAAGGGACTAGATGCCATGGTCTCAGTTTTTTGTTTTTTGTTTTGTTTTGTTTTTTTTTTTAATATTTAGTTTTAAGCTAGCTCTTCAGACTCATCAAGAGGCTCTTCCATTTCTGCCATTAGAGTGGCATCATCCACATATCTGAGTTTGTTGATGTTTTTCCTGCCAATCTTGATTCTAGCTTAGAACTCATTCAGCCCAGCATTTCTCATGATGTGCTCAGCATATAGGTTAAATGAACAGAGTATTAAAGTATACCTCCAGGTAATTTAAAAACATAAAATGTTATGATATATTCATGACAGTATAATTCTACTTAAACTCTAGATCTCGTAATTTTAATTTTTATGTATTTTATGGGTTTTTGGTATTTTTATCTAAGGAAAAACTGGAATTTGTGCCAAAAGTCAATTCCTATAAGGAATGGAATAACTTTATGAAAAACGGTTTATTGAGCAGATATGACAAAACTGTCCCTTTCTTCTTTTGCCCCATTTGCAAGAAACTCTAAAGGCTTTCTGAGCTTTTGCATCAGATTTCTAAGAGATGCCTAGGATTGTTGGAGGTTATGGTGGAGCCATAAGGATAATATTCTGTGGATGTTCGTATTATCCTAGTCTTAACTTCAGACTTGAGAGCTTGTTGAATAAAAATTGCCTGGTTTTTCTGTATAACTTTGTGTGAATATGCAAAATTTATTCTAACAGCCATGACCTCAGGATGGCAATTATTATTTTAATTATATTTCAAAGTATCAAACTTCTAAATATATTATTAAAAATGAGGATTCTTCATGACTGATTTCTGAAGATTTTCTTCATCAATGTCAGAAAATATATGAGGTCTGAGACTTGACTTTTGAAGAATCAGGGATTGTTGCTATCTAAATCAGGTTATGACCCAGGACAGCCACCACTAGAGAACACTCCCATGGTAACATTATAAGACCCAGTGCTACAATGATCTGGGAAGGGCAAATAACCATGGGTACTACTATTTGGATCAGAGAAGCACCAATTAATTTGTCTGTTCTCTGATCCACTAGAAGATCTCAGCTGGAAACCAAACAAAGCCAGCTTTTAAAAAATCTAACATTTGAGGTATTTTATGTGTTCTTTCAAGTACACTATATTTTAGACTCTAGAAGTAAGGGTCATAACTCTTGTATCTCTCTCTCTTCATAGAATTAGAGTTTGTCAAAGGTGTTAAAAATAAAATGAGTGTGAAAGCTCTATGAGGGTTATGAGAAGGTTGAGGAAAAAGTAAAGAAAGGCTAAAGTAAGATCTTCAGATAAGAGTAATAACAACAAAATGATGATGATGAAGATAAAACTTTCTTTTCATCTTCTTTGCCTCTAAATAGTCCTCTTGAGAATCAAATTTGTATGTAACTTAAATTTTAATGACTATTATAAAAATTAATCTTCCAATTTTGAATAAAGCAATGATGGAATTGATTTAAGAATTTATTTTGGATATCAACAAAAATCCCAACAATCTCTCCATTTGCTAAAACCCTATGAAATATTGTACTAATTATATGACCTTTACTCATTCTTTTAGAAATGTGCATAAACTTTAATACACATTGACAGTTATATCTGAGAGCACTTCCCAGAAATTATATTATTGCCCTAATCTCAGATATAATTTTTTTTTCTGAATACCAAGTTTTCATCTTTTCAAGTCTAAGCATCTCCAGAATTCTTACTCAATAAAAATTTTCTAGCAATGCCATATGTTCACATTTTTTCTCTTTCTTGATTCTTTTTTAAGGGCCAGAGTGTTTTCAAGCATTGAGTGTGCATGTGTATGTGAGTGAAATTTATCTCTGTGTTTAGCTCCCATAGAAATATGTTTTTAAAAGTAAGTAAAGATACTTTCTCTCCTTGTCTTGATGGGATGAATGGTACCAGATTTGTATTCCCTTTATCAGCTAGGAAACTGAACAGCACATATAAACAAGTGCTTTCGGATAGACAATGGGTAAAAGGCATTGCACAATAGTGATTCTTGGGAGTTGGGCAAAGTTCTACAACATCACTGGCTTTCTGTCAGGAGGCATTTCAATACTGTAGCACAGAGAGGGAAAACTTAGAGAGAAGGAAAATGAGTAACACTGATCTTACTAAGTTGAGGAAATAGAAAATAAAGTTAAAGGAGGCTGAAGTGGCTAATGGAAAAGAAAAAGAAGTAAAGCAGAGAATGAAGTCAAAAAATCTGAATGGAATAGCTTTGGTTTGTTGTTGTTGTTGTTGTTGTTGAAAACTAGGTTGTAAATTGAGAGGGAGAATCTCCCTAAGGCCAGTCAATGAAAACTAAGAAAAGTTATCTACTGAGCAATGTCCCAAATTCACACAGTATGGGGTAGGCATTTGAATTCCAACTAAGCAAACTCAGAAAAATGTGTTAAATACCAAGAGAATTCAGCAAACTCTGTAGAAAGATTATAATCTCAGAGTTAGGTTTAAACTTGTCTTAGAGGAAGAGCTATAGCCATTCTATAACAAACCCCCAAAATAAGGCTTTGAAACCCTGGGGTTAATCCACAAGTAACTGGCTGTCTAAACAAGTCAGTACATTTTGAAGGAAGAAAATACATACAGACATTTAACAGCATAACATTCACCAAGTCTAGCGCGTAATGCTTCAGATAAATATATTTAGAAAATCCGTAATATTTAGTAATTAAACAACATATTTTGAATAACTCATTTATGATAAAAATGTCTTGGCAAATAAAAAATATAAGGGGACTTAATTAGCTTGATCAAAAGCTACAAAAACCTATGACTAATAGCATACATGATTGAATGACAACATTTTCCCTCTAAAACTTGAAACAAGACAAATATATTTCCTCTCACAACTTCAAGTCAACATTGAATGCCCTAAACATGTTGGAGAAGACTCTTGAGAGTCCCTTGGACTGAAAGGAAATCCAACCAGTTCATTCTGAAGCAGACCAGTCCTAGGATTTCTTTGGAGGGAATGATGCTGAAGCTGAAACTCCAGTACTTTGGCCACCTCATGCGAAGAGTTGACTCACTGGAAAAGACTCTGATGCTGGGAGGGATTGGGGGCAGGAGGAGAAGGGGATGACAGAGGATGAGATGGCTGGATGACATCACTGACTCGATGGACGTGAGTCTGAGTGAACTCTGGGAGTTGGTGATGGACAGGGAGGCCTGGTGTGCTGCGATTCATGGGGTTGCAAAGAGTTGGACACGACTGAGTGACTGAACTGAACTGAACATGTGCAATAAGGCAAGAGAAAAAGTACAAGGCCAAAAGCTTCAGGTTGTATTGCCTTCAGACTCTGAGATGGAGGCAAGCAGGTAGGGATATCATTTAGAAATATCTTTGTAATCAGTATCTGTGGTAGGGAGGTTAAATAAACAATACCGGGTAGAGGAAGAAGTCATGCTGGGATACAAAATCAACAATGCCTGAAGTAACCAAACCATATATGTGGAATTAGAATGCTACTTTATACATGGGACAAGGTGGCCAAAGTTTTATATGCTCCAAGAAGGGATTGATAGCTTCCCTGATAAATCAGTTGTGCTTCCCTGATAGCTCAGTTGGTAAAGAATCTGCCTGCAATGCAGGAACGCCAGTTGGAATTCTGGGTCAGGGAAGCTCCCCTGGAGAAGGGAAAGGTTATGCACTCCAGTAATCTTGGGATTCTCTAGTGGCTCAGCTGGTAAAAAATCTGCCTGCAATGCGGGAAACCTGGGTTTGGTCCCTGGGTTGGGAAGATTTCCTGGAGAAGGGAAAGGCTACCCACTCCAGTACTCCAGCCTGGAGAATTCCATGGACTATACATCCATGCAGTTGCAAAGAGTAGGACACGACTGAACAACTTTCACTTCACTCTAGGAAGGGATTGTTTTTGGGCAAATTGGCTGCCTTCAACTGAGGTACTCTCTGAAAGAGTGATAATCTCACACTGACTACCAGAAGCATTCATTCCCAGCATGTAGATAAGTCCTTCACTGAAGTATGAGATGGTAGCTATACACACTATCCACAGTAATTAAATATACACAATATCCAATATAATCTATTAAAATTATTACAACTCAGAAAAATGAATTTACTAATTCAAGGGATACATGATTTATATATAGTAATAAAGTGTGTTTCTTTACATGATCAATGAACAGTTAGAAATGAAAATTAAAAATATAATTTACAATACCATCCAAATTAGGGGATAATAAGGTATTAATTTAGTGAAGTATGTATATGTAAGACTTCTACCCTAGAACTATACATCTGTGTTGGGAGAAATTAAAGAACTATTACTTCCCTGATAGCTCAGTTGGTAAGGAATCCACCTGCAACACAGGAAACCCCGGTTTGATTCCTGGGTTGGGAATATCCTCTGGTGAAGGGAATGGCCACCAACTACAGTATTCTGGCCTGAAGAATTCCATGGGGTCCTGTATACTCCATGAGGTCACAAAGAGTTGAACACTAAAGAGCGACTTTCACTTTCACTAAATAGAGAAACATGTCAGGTACACATATTGGGATTCAGGGAAGGGGTGTCAGCTGTCGCCTAAATTATCTGTGAATTCAGTACAGGATAATAAATACCAGATGATTTTGTTTCATAGAATTTGACAAAATGATTGTGAGTCTAAATTCCAATGTAAATATTATAAAATAATTGAAATAATTCTAAGGAAGAAAAGCAAATTTGAGAGATTACTGCCTGATTTAAAGATTTAGCTTAAAGTTACAGGGTTTCCCAGGTAGCTCAGTGGATAAAAAATCCATCTACAATGCCAGAGATGTGGGTTCCATCCCTGGAGGAGAGCATAGAAACCCACTCCAGTATTCTTGCCTGAGAATATCATTGACAGAGGAGCCTGGTGTGCTACACTTCATAGGGTCACATAGAGCCAGACAAGACTGAATCGACTAAGCACTCACACACAGAAGAAAGACAATCTAATCTTGGCATAAGAAGAGATGTAGAGATAAGTAGCATACAATAAAAAGCTCAAAATAGATTTCTATAGGTAGCTGGTTTTGACAAACATGCCAATATAATAAAATGGAGAAATAATATTAACGGTTGCTTCTGCAAGTGGTTCTGGATATAGGTATGAGAAAAATGAATTTAAATGTTTATCTCACAAAATTTAAATTGCTATGAATTTTAATACTAACACAAGCCCTAAAAGTATCAAATTTCTACATGAAGACATAAGAACAAAATTTTTGATCTTGAGTTTGGCAAGCATTTCCAGTTCAGTTCAGTTCAGCCACTCAGTCATGTCCTACTCTTTGTGACCCCAGGGAATGCAGCATGCCAGGCTTCCCTGTCCATCACTAACTCCCAGAGCATACTCAAACTCATGTCTGTTGAGTTGCTGATACATCGAACCTTCTCATCCTCTATTGTGCCCTTCAGCTCCCACCTTCAATCTTTTCCAGCATCAGTGTCCTTTCAAATGAGTCAGTCTTCACATCAGGTAGTCAAAGTTTTGGAGTTTCAGCTTCAGCATCAGTCCTTCAAATGAATACTCAGGACTGATTTCCTTTAGGATTAACTGGTTGAATCTCATTGCTGACCAAGGGACTCTCAAGAGTCTTCTCTAAGAGCACAGTTCAAAAGCAACAGTTTTTCGGCGCTCTGCTTTCTTTATAGTCCAACTCTCACATCCATACATGATTACTGGAAGAACCATAGTTTTGACTGGATGGACCTTTCTTGACAAAGTAATGTCTCTGCTTTTTAATATATTGTCTAAGTTGGTCATAACTTTTCTTCCAGGGAGCAAATATCTTTTAATTTTATGGCTACAGTCACCATCTGCAGTGATTTTGGAGCCCAAAAGAAAATACAAGTCTGTCATTGTTTTCATTATTTCCCCATCTATTTGCCATGAAGTGATGGGACCAGATGCCATGATCTTAGTTTTCTGAATGTTGAATTTTTAGCCAACTTTTTCACTCTCTTCTTTCATTTTCATCAAGAGGCTCTTTAGTTCTTCTTTGCTTGCTGCCATAAGCATGGTGTCATCTGCATATCTGAGGTTATTGATATTTTCCCTGACAATCTTCATTCCACCTTGTGCTTTATCCAGTCCAGCATTTCTCATGATGTAATCCCACTCTTATGGCAGAAAGTGAAGAGGAACTAAAAAGCCTCTTGATGAAAGTGAAAGAGGAGAGTAAGAAAATTGGCTTAAAGCTCTACATTCAGAAAACTAAGATCATGGCATCTGGTCCCATCACTTCATGGGAAATAGATGGAGAAACAGTGAAAACAGTGGCAGACTTTATTTATTGAGCTCCAAAATCACTGCAGATGGTGATTGCAGCCATGAAATTAAAAGATATTTGCTTCTTGGAAGAAAACTTATGACCAACCTAGATATAAAAAAGCAGAGACATGACTTTGTCAACAAAGGTCCATCTAGTCAAGGCTATGGTTTTTTTCATTAGTCATGTATGGATGTGAGAGTTGGACTGTGAAGAAAGCCGAGTGCTGAAGAATTGATGCTTTTGAACTATGGTGTTGGAGAAGACTCTTGAGAGCCCCCTGGACTGCAAGGAGATCCAACCAGTCCGTTCTAAAGGAAATCAGCCCTGAGTGTTCTTTGGAAGGAATGATGCTAAAGTTGAAACTCCAGTACTTTGGCCACCTCATGCGAAGAGTTGACTCATTGGAAAAGACCATGATGCTGGGAGGGATTGGGGGCAGGAGGAGAAGGGGACGACAGAGGATGAGATGGCTGGATGGCATCACCGACTCGATGGACATGTGAACTCTAGAAGTTGGTGATGGACAGGGAGGCCTGGCGTGCTGCGATTCACGGGGTCGCAAAGAGTCGGACACGACTGAGGGACTGAACTGAACTGAATCTGCATATAAGTTAAGTAAGGAGGGTGACAATATACAGCCTTGATGTACTTCTTTCCTGATTTGAAACCAGTCTGTTATTCCATGTCTAGTTCTAACTGTTGCTTCTTGATCTGCATACAGATTTCTCAGGAGGCAGATCAACTGGTCTGGTACTCCCATTTCTTGACGAATTTTCCAGTTTGTTGTGATCCACACAGTCAAAGGATTTGTCATAGTCAATAAAGCAGAAGTAGATGTTTTTCTGGAACTCTCTTGCTTTTTCGATGGTCCAACAGTTGTTGGCAATTTGATATCTGATTCCTCTGTCTTTTCTAAATCCAGCTTGAATATCTGGAAGTTCATGGTTCATGTACTGTTGAAGCCTGGCTTGGAGAATTTTGAAGATTTCTTTGCTAGTGTGTGAGATTAGTGCAATTGTGCAGTAGTTTAATCCCTTGAATCTATTTTTCAATTCCACTATATAATCATAAGGAATTTGATTTAGGTCATACTTGAATGGTCTAGTGTTTTCCCTGTTTTCTTCAACTTGTCTGAATTTGTCAATAAGGAGTTCATGATCTGACCCACAGTCATCTTCTGATCTTGTTTTTGCTGACTGTATAGAACTTCTCTATCTTTGGCTTGAAAGAATATAATCAATCTGATTTCAGTTTTGACCATCTGGTGATGTCCATATGTAGAGTCTTCTTTTGTGTTGTTGGAAGAGGGTGTTTGCTGTGACCAATGCATTCTCTTGGAAAAATTCTATTAGACTTTGCCCTGCTTCATTCTATACTCCAAGGCTAAATTTGCCTGTTACTGCAGGTGTCTCTTGACTTCCTACTTTTGCATTCCAGGCCACTATTTTGAAAAGGACATCTTTTTTGGGTATTAGTTCTAGTGGTCTTGTAGGTCTTTATAGACCCATTCAGCTTCAGCATTTTCAGCATTACTTGTTGGGGCATAGATTTGGATTACTCTGATATTGAATGGTTTGCCTTAGAAATGAACAGAGATCATTCTGTTGTTTTTGAGATTGCACCCAAAAACTGCATTTTGGATTCTTTTGTTGACTACAATGGCTATGCCATTTCTTCTAAGGGATTCTTGACCACAGTAGTAGATATAATGGTCATCTGAATTAAATTCACCCATTCCAGTCCATTTTGTTTGCTGATTCCTAAAATGTCCATGTTTAGTCTTACCATCTCCTGTTTGATCACTTCCAATTTGCCTTGATTCATGGACCTAACATTCCAGGTTCCTATGCAATATTGCTCTTTACAGCATCAGACTTTACTTCCATCGCTAGTCACATCCACAACTTTGCTTTGGCTTTATCTCGTCATTCTTTCTGCAGTTACTTCTCCACTGATCTCCTGTAGCATACTGGGCATCTACCAACCTGGGGAGATCATCTTTCAATGTCCTATCTCTTTGTCTTTTCATGCTGTTCATGGGGTTCTCAAGGCAAGAATATTGAAGAGGTTTGCCATTCCCTTCTCCAGTGGACCACATTTTGTCGGAATTCTCCACTATGACCTGTTTGTCTTGGGTGACCCTACACAGCATGGCCCATAGTTTCATTGAGTTACATAAGGCCATGTGATCAGATTGGTTAGTTTTCTGTAGTTGTGTTTTTCATTCTGTCTGCCCTCTGATGGAGAAGGATAAGAGGCTGATGGAATCTTCCTGATGTGAGAGACTGACTGAGGGGGAAACTAGGTCTTGTTCTGATGGGCAAGGCCTTGTTCAGTAAGTCTTTAATCCAATTTTCTGTTGATGGGCAGGGCTGTGTTCCCTCCCTGTTATTTGACCTGTGGCCAAACTATGGTGGAGGTAATGAAGATAATGGTGGCCTCCTTCAAAAGGTCCCATGCAGGCACTGCTGCACTCAATGCTCCCAACCCTGCAGCAGGCCACCGCTCACTCATGCCTCCACCAGAGGCTCCTGGACACTCATGGCCAAGCATTTCTTAGTACACAAAAAATCAAATCCTAAGATAAAATCTTGATATACTGGACGTCAACTCGATTTGAAAACTTCTGCTCTGTGAAAATATTGTTAAGAAATAAAAAGACAAGACACAAACAGGGAACAATTATTTACAACCTAAGTATCTGACACAATGTTAGTATCCAAAGTATATAACAAAACCTTATAGTTTAATAATAAATCACATTTTTAAAAAATGCCATCTACTTGAAAAGATACTTAATAATAAAATATTTACAAATGACCAATAAGCACATTAAAGGATGCTTAACAATATATCATCAGGAAAACACATATTAAAACTATGGTGAGATACTAGTACACATCAAGAAGGTTGAAGTAAATATCTAAATTGAGAATAAGCATCTAGATATATTTAGAGCACTTGTACAAAGTAATTTCATATCTGTTGAATCTAATGCTGACGTAACAAAATAGAGCCTATATTGTAGAGATTTTTCACTTAAAGAGTAATTTATTTTTATTCTAATTCAGAATGTATTAATTTTGAGAAGCTGAAAGAATTTTAATGGCCCTATACCACAGATATTTTGAGAAGCATTGGTCTAACTAATTAAAATTCAAAGTATTTGGCTCATGGCAGTATACGAGCAAGATGACCACATGGAAATAACCAGAAAGCTAAAGCAATGTATGCTGCTGTGGATATATCTTTAATGTTTCTCAATTCCATTTGGAATGCCCATGAAGACAGCAAAAATAATTGCTTTGACTATCATGTTTCCCCCATATGTTATTACAATGGATGCATACCATGAGAGGTGAAAAGATTACAGAAAATGTGTATGTCTAATTCCCTGGGAAAGGAAGTTTAAGAACAGAAAATATGGCTAACCTTTGCATTGATCCAAATATGGAGACCAAATTTCATGCTGATTCTCCAGATGGCCACTACTTTCCAAAGCCTGACATACAGTGTTTTTTTCCCTTATAAAATGCTAAGTTAGTACATCAGTTGCTTAGCTTTAAATTAACATATCTTCTTTATGTGCTGTGATGATCAGACCTTCAATAACTGAAGAAAGAGCAATAAATAAACCAAAATAATGCATTGATTGTGAAGTCTAAGGTTTTTAGCCAAAGAGAGTTGTGAATTGAGAATGTGCAAGCTTATTTCCTTGCAATATAAAGCTGAAACAAGTCCATTTGCTGGGCTATAATTTCAATTATTAGATATTTTTAAATGAATGGGACAGCATCAATTTTACACACACACACACACATGCACACACAAATTGTTGGATGCTCTGCTAGCATACGTTCAACTAAATGAAGCATTGTGATAAATGTTATTTATGTATTTTTTTTCTTTCAATTGCATGTAGACTAAATTAACATGGAAAACTAAGGAGAAATAAAGAAATATTGTATCTCCAACTAGTTTTATTAAGTGATAAACAACCAGTAGAAGAAATGAAGTCTAATAATTATTTAGAATAAGTAACTGCATATGAGGATTTAACGTTTAAATGATTCTGTGCCAAAAACTCTAGCATAGAAGGATGTGAAAGACACTATATTGTTTCCGTGTCTAGTAAAGATCCATCAGGCTTAGAAGGATATGTCTGTAGAGCACTTTGGAAACTTTCTAAATATAGACAACTTAAAGCTCAAAAAACTTTCTTGAACCTTGCTTTGTTAATAGTTTCTATGTAATCCAGAAAAGAAATCAATATATACAATTTGCTTTCTAAAACCTTTGTGATTATCCCCCCAATCCTCTCTTCCACCAAAGAAATTAAACTCTGATTTAGTGTAGGAGTAAAAGTTTTCTAGAGCCATGGCTGCTGCTGCCGCTGCTTAGTCGCTTCAGTCGTGTCCGACTCTGTGCAACCCCATAGACGGCAGCCCACCAGGCTCCCCCGTCCCTGGGATTCTCCAGGCAAGAACACTGGAGTGGGTTGCCATTTCCTTCTCCAATGCATGAAAGTGAAAAGTGAAAGTGAAGTCGCTCAGTCGTGTCCTACCCTCAGCGACCCCATGGACTGCAGCCCACCAGGCTCCTCCCTCCGTGGGATTTTCCAGGCAACAGTACTGGAGCCATGGCAGCTAGCTTTAAAATAGGTTTGTTCTTTTTCTATGGCAGTCAGTAACTTACTTCTTGCAAAAGCAACAAATAGAGAATCTAATCATTTCCCCAAATGTTTAACTGAAAATTCATAGTCATAAAGTGGTAAAATGTTTGCACAAAGGTAAATCTCCTGGAAAGATGCAAACTAGTGTATATGGATAAGTATGTAATTTTTCTACATTAGTTATTATTTTGCCATGGGAGTTGTTATTTGGCCATTACAGTGTTGTATGAACTTTTTGAATAATTTCATGTTATAAAACACTGTAATTGATTTTACTTAGTTATAGAATTATCTGTTTTCTTTCACAAAGACATTGGATAACACTGAAGTTATTAAATTGTATCAGTAACTCAAATACCTTTGTTTGTTTATAGATAATACTTCACTCTGTGGGAAATTTTAGTGTAATTATTAATCATCAGTCATCTATTCTTCCTCTGTGTCTGTTGTCCTATTCTCTTTCACAGAAATAATCATAATACTTGCTACACAATTGTTAAGAGAATTAAATGAGCTTTAAAAAAAAATGCCTGGAACCTAGTAAGCTGCATAAATGTTCTCTGGTATTATTATCATTCAAGCTATGAACAAAATACCTTTGATTACCTTCCTATCTACTTTCTACCTTATAATTTTGCCTTTCTTTTCTTATTTCAGTAAACCTTGATTTCATGCTTTAATGCTCTGAACCATGTAGCTTTGGGGTTTTTGTTTATTTTACAATTTGAAATAATTATTGATTCTTTGAAAAATGACAATCATAAATTGATTATACCTTAGCATGAAAGTGAAAAGAGTGAAGTCACTCAGTCGTGACATTATTTGGGGGAAAATAATTATATTTCCTAAAACAAAAAGCTACTTTTCCAGATTTATTGAGCAATAGCTGACAGATATAATTGCATATATTCAAAGTGCGAGGAGTTGACTCATTGGAAAAGACCCTGATGCTGGGAGGGATTGGGGGCAGAAGGAGAAGGTGACCACAAAGGATGAGATGGCTGGATGGCATCAGTGACTCGATGGACATGAGTTTAGGTGAACTCCAGGAGTTGGCGATGAACAGGGAGGCCTGGCGTGCTGTGATTCCTGGGGTCATGAGTTGGACACGACTGAGCAACTGAACTGAACTGAACTGAAATTGTACAATATGATGATTTATTATACATAAACATTGTGGCTCCTTTAAATCTGGTTTCCTGCTTTAGTCTCAGTCTGGCTTGCTCTTCTGTTTTTGCTCCTCTGTTTCTAATATCCCCAGAGTTCTTGATTAAGAGCCTCCTCATCTTTATGTTCAGAAACTCACTTTCCAGATCAGTTACATATTGAATACAAGCTATGTAGACCTGCAAGAAAATTTCAATTATTCACCTATTTCCTAAAAGTGAAGTTGCTCCTTTGTGTCTGACTCTTTGCGACCCCATGGACTGGAGCCTACCAAGCTCCTCCATCCATGGAATTTTCCAGGCAAGAGTACTGGAGTGAATTTCCATTTCCTTCTCCAAAGGGATATCCCTACCCAGGGGTCAAACCCAGGTCTCTTTCATTGCAGGCAGAAACGTTACCATCTGAGCCACCTGGGAATCAGAGATATACAAATAACAAAATACATCACACATACACACATACACACGGTTATATTTCTGATCTGATTTAACATTTAATTATTGAGTGAGTATCAAATCCTGAAAGATGATGCTGTGAAAGTGCTATACTCCCAGCAAATTTGGAAAACCCAGAAGTGGCCACAGGACTGAAAAAGATCGGTTTTCATTCCAGTCCCTAAGAAAGGCAATGTCAACGAATGCTCAAACTACCACACAATTGCACTCATCTCACACACTAGTAAAGTAATGCTCAAAATTCTCCAAGCCAGGCTTCAGCAATATGTGAACTGTGAACTTCCAGATGTTCAAGCTGGTTTTAGAAAAGGCCGGGGAACCAGAGATCAAATTGTCAACATCCACTGGATCATCGAAAAAGCAAGAGAGTTCCAGAAAAACATCTATTTCTGCTTTATTGACTATTCCAAAGCCTTTGACTGTGTGGATCACAATCAACTGTGGAAAATTCTGAAAGAGATGGGAGTACCAGATCCCTGACCTGCCTCTTGAAAAACCTATATGCAGGTCAGGAAGCAACAGTTAGAACTGGACATGTAATAACAGACTGGTTCCAAATAAGAAAAGGAGTATGTCAAGGCTGTATATTGTCACCCTGCTTATTTAACTTATATGTAGAGTATATCATGAGAAACACTGGGCTGGAAGAAACACAAGCTGGAATCAAGATTGCTGGAAGAAATATCAATAACCTCAGATATGCAGATGACACCACCCTTATGGCAGAAAATGAAGAGGAACTAAAAAGCCTTTTGATGAAAGTGAAAGAGGAGAGTGAACAAGTAGGCTTAAAGCTCAGCATTCAGAAAACTAAGATCATGGCATCTGGTCCCATGACTTCATGGGAAATAGATAGGGAAACAGTGGAAACAGTGTCAGACTTTACTTGTTGGGGCTCCAAAATCACTGCAGATGGTGATTACAGCCATGAAATTAAAAGATGCTTACTCCTTGGAAGGAAAGTAATGACCAACCTAGGTGGCATATTCAAAAGCAGAGACATTACTTTGACGACTAAGGTCTGTCTAGTCAAGCCTATGATTTTTCCAGTGGTCATGTATGGATGTGAGAGTTGGACTGTGAAGAAAGATGAGCACCAAAGAATTGATGCTTTTGAACTGTGGTGTTGGAGGAGACTCTTGAGAGTCCCTTGGACTGTAAGGAGATCCAACCAGTCCATCCTAAAAGAGATCAGTCCTGGGTGTTCTTTGGAAGGAGTGATGCTAAAGCTGAAACTCCAGTACTTTGGCACCTCATGCACAGAGTTGACTCACTGGAAAAGACTTTGATGCTGGGAGGGATTGGGGGCAGGAGGAGAAGGGGACCACAGAAAATGAGATGGCTGGATGGCATCACTGACTTGATGAACGTTAGTCTGAGTGAACTCTGGGAGTTGGTGATGGACAGGGTCACAAAGAGTTGGACACTACTGAGCGACTGAACTGAACTGAACTGAACTGATCTTGTTCTCAAATCATGTGTTGGTAGAGAAAAAGATGAGAAAGCTTGAGGCAGAGAACTGATTGGAATATGTGAAGATGGTCAGCAATTTTCCAGATCATTGGAATAATTTAGGCCCTTTTGAGGTATAGCTCAGTCACCCTGAATTCTGCCAGACCTTTCTTGGCCTGTGTCAGGGGGACTTCTTTGGCCTCAGTGTTCTTGTGTGGTTTGACCTTATATCAGTTGACTGAGAAGAACTAGGGAATGATTCATGTGTTAAAGTGGACACTGGAGAAGGATCATTTAGGTCATTACACTTTCAGAGTCTGTGCCTTGTCTAGTGTCCTGCTCCTGTGGCCTGTGGCAGTCAAGAGTACACAGTGGTCGGCAGCCTCCCTGGCATCCTGTTGGATGACATTCAGTGAGGTTCAGCCCATGAATAGCTTTCCCTGCCCACACAGAGGATGCATTTCCAGCAAATTTGGCAAACCAGCACCATGATGGCTTCTGTGGCATCTAGTGAGTCAAACATGTGCCCTCGCCAACACAGTTAGAATCTCTGCCCTGGGATGGATGCTTCTTTCTTGGGTGCACTATCTCAGCCCCCGTGTTGTAGCTGATCTTTCTATATGCTTTAGAGTCCCTTGAATTACCTCCTAAATGGCAACCCACTCCAGTGTTCTTGCCTGGAGAATCCCAGGGACAGAGGACCCTGTTGGGTTGCTGTCTATGGGGTCGCACAGAGTCGGACATGACTGATGTGACTTAGCAGCAGCAGTAGCAGCAGCAGTCAATCTCTTGTTACTCCTGTCCTGACTGCAGTTAAATATTGCTTATATTAAAGTTTTCTTGTTCAAATTTCTGTGTGACTTCCACCTCATGATTGTACTGACTGATGGAAGACACCTTAAAGTATTGTCAAGAAAAATTGTGAAAGACTCTGATATAGGCAAAAAAGATTACTTGGTATTTAGTGCACCCTTCTGGGTTACCTGTGCCTTTCATTTGCTTTGAATATTTTTACACTTATCAAGCCATAGAAAATTGATAGTAGTAGAAATGATTCTTTTTCATAGGAATGCAAATTAAATTTGTACAGTGTAGATATGGTTTCTCCCTCCCAAAAAAGAGCTTTATATATATATATATGTATATATATACATGTGTGTGTATATATATATATTTATACATATGTGTGCATATATATATTTATATATATTATATATAAACATTTATATTATATATAACATATATAGTTGATATCATATTGAGTATATATATGTGTGTATATATGTGTATATGTGTATGCACACATATATGTATGCACATACATATATGCATACACATGTATGTGTAAATATGTGTGCACATGTGTATGCATATGTATGTGCATACATATATGTATGCATACATATATACACACATGCACACACACACACATATATATATATATAAACATATTTATTTCAGCATCCCTAATTGCCTACCATATGCGGCAGTTCTTTGTGTTCAATTTTTAAAATGTTGTAATATCATCTGGTTCCCCCCTTAATTAATGAGCTAAGTATAATTTTTAGTATCTTTTAAAAAATATGTTGGTAAAAGAATAGCACCTACCACATGAAATATCTGTGAAAATTAAATGAAGATTTGGGTGAGATAAACATACATTCACAGTCTCTTCCATTATCAACACTCGCCCACCAAAATGGTATGTTTATTATAATTCATGAACCTTCATTGACATAACATTATCACTCCAATCTATAACCACATGAGGGTTCATTCTCAGTGTCATATACTCTGAGTTTGGATAAATTTATAATGACATATATCTACCATTATAGCATCATGAGGAATAGTTTCAGTACCCTAAGCATTTTCTGGGTTTCTCCTGTTCGTCTTTCCATCCTACTTAACCCCAACTACCACTAATCATATTGTTTCTATAGCTTTTGCCTTTTCCAGAATACCACCTACTTGGAATATTACAATATGTAGCATTTTCAGATTTATTTCACTTGGTAACATGTGTTCAGGTTTCCTCCTTGTCTTTTCATGACTTGAAAGCTAATATTTTTAATGTTGAAAAATATTGTAGAAATTGAAAAGCTGATCCTATGATTTATATAAATAGGCAGATAACTTAAAACAGCCAATTTTGAAGATTAATTTGAAGTTCTTACACTATCTGAATTTAGTAATCAGTCAACATTCAGTGAATACTACAGTATAGCATTGGCTTAAAGATAACCAAAAACATAAATGGAGCAGAGTATAAGTCAATATGTATATACATATATAGACAATTGATTTTCAAGAAAGATTCAAAGACAATCTGATTGAAAATGGCTAGATTAAATGAGTAGTACTGGAACTATTGGAAATCCATATACAGACCAAAACCCAAACAAAACAGTAAGAAGAAAATAAACTTTAACTCACATCTTGAATTACATTCAAATATTAACCCCTAAAATAATCCTTACCTGTTTTTCAGCATATTCATTAATAATCTTTCTTTTAAAAATTTTTGGTTTCTATTGGACTATTAAGGGAAGCAATGGAGACATTTCAGTTTGAAGGATTTTTTAATATCCCGTATTAATTTCAGGGCTTTGTACCCATGCCTTATGGCTGAGATGCATAAATTTAGTAAATTCACAGCAGGGACTGAGAATCTATACCAAGGTATTATGTAGGAACTTATTTTGGAAGGCACATACCAGTCAACTTTAATAGTTTTTAACATAATTTTTCACTTTTTCTTATTCTAAAGTAGTTTATTATTTTACTAAATTGCTAGTTGATCATAGTTGAAAGTATTAATTCCAGATATTATATAGGATGAAAATCAATTTTATATAGGCTGGGTCTTTTTAACATGAGAAGAAACCCTCTTAGATAAGGCCTTTAATATTTATGGTCCCTCAAAGGACACTTCCTGCCCACTGAAGTAAATGATAGTCCTTCCCTTCTGTGAGAGCAAGGAAAGTGAAATTTCCTTTGAGATTTCTTGTTTATTCACTCTAGATTGATTGCTTTACATCAATTTCCCTGTGAAAATAACATTGTCTCCTAAAGGGAAACAGCTATAGAAGTCCACTAAACATTACCTCACGCAGGAGAATTTGACTGTCTTCTGGAGTTGCTTAGCAAAGACATGTACAGAGAGATTTTCTATTATCCTAAGCAGTGCTATTCATTTTATTTTAGTACTTTGCTCAGTGCTATAGATCTTATTTTTATTCTTGGTTGGACCTGGTCCCTGGACCTGTTATTTTATGGCACACTACTTCTATCTTGACCTTAATCACCTTTGTATACAAACCTAGAACCTTGCATGGTATCTGAAATATACTTGATACTCAGTAAATATAGAATAATTTTTTTTTTAATGCCAAGTCTGGAAGGAGTCTAATGGAAAAGCCACTTTTCTGTACTGATGATGGACAATAATTTCCTTAGGTCAATTTGGCAAAATATATCAGTAATTCAAAATATTTGCATCTTTTATCTACTAATTTATCTTTTAGAACCATAACCAAAGGGAACAATCAGAACGGTGCAAAGATGCACACATAAATAACTTTAATATAGCAATGTTTATAATAAACATGAAAGTGAAAGTGAAGTCACTCAGTTGTGTCCAACTCTTTGTGACCCCATGGGCTGTAGCCTACCAGGCTCTTCTGTCCATGGGATTTTCCAGGCAAGAATAGCGGAGTGGGTTGTCATTTCCTCCTCCAAAATAAACGTGCAAATCCCAATATGATCTTTGTGGTATATTATAGAAGAAAATGGGTAAGTGAATTATGGCAAATCTATGAAATGGAAGCATGGGATTCTATTGAAAAGATGTTAATAGTTCTGTATTTTTTTAAAATTTGAAAGTGTCCTCTCACCTATTGTTTTCAGTTTTGAGCTTGCATTATTTTTATATCTGTATTGTATGAATTCCTCAGTTATGGTAGAAATAGCATAGGTGATGAGGACACGAGTGAAAATTAGACTTGTTTTCAAATCACTACTGAAGAACTTTCAGTTCAGTTCAGTTGCTCTGTTGTGTCCAACTCTTTGTGACCCCATGGACTTCAGCACTCCAGGCTTCCCTGTTCATCACAAACTCCCAGAGCTTACTCAAACTCATGTCCACTGAGTCGGTGATGCCATCCAACAATCTCATCATCTGTCATCCCCTTCTCCTCTTGCCTTCAATCTTTCCCAGCATCAGGATCTTTTCAAATGAGTCAGCTCTTTGTATGAGGTGGCCAAAGTATTGGAGTTTCAGCTTCAGCATCAGTCCTTCCAATGAATATTCAGGACTGGTTTCCTTTAGAATGGACTGATTGGATCTCCTTGAAGTCCAAGGGACTCTGAAGAGTCTCTCCAACACCACAGTTCAAAAGCATCAATTCTTAAGTGCTCAGCTTTCTTTATAGTCCAACTCTCACATCCATACATGACTCCTGGGGAAACCATAGCTTTGACTAGAGGGACCTTCTTTAGCAAACTAATGTCTCTGCTTCTTAATATGCTATCTAGGTGGGTCATAACTTTTCTTCTAAGGATTAAGTGTTTTTTAATTTCATGGCTGCAATCACCATCTGCAGTGATTTTGGAGCCCCCCAAAAATAAAGTCTGTCACTGTTTCCATTGTTTCCCCATCTTGCCATGAAATGATGGGACCAGATGCCATGATCTTAGTTTTCTGAATGTTGAGTTTTAAGCTAACTTTTTCACTCTCCTCTTTCACTTTCATCACAAAGCTTTTTAGTCCTTCTTTGCTTTCTGCCATAAATGTGGCATCATCTGAGCTGAAGAACTTACTTAGCATCTTTGCAGGTTGGGAAAATTTCTGAGTGTCAATTTCCTTATTTCAAAAATGGTGGGCATATTTACCTTGGAAAACTTTTAGTAAATGCAATGAGATAATTTGTAAAAAGGGTCTAAATAAACAGAGTATATTCATAGTATGAACTCAATTAATAGGTGTATTATTATTATTATATTGTCTGTGGTGAAAAGTGTAATCCTTGTATTAAAAGTTGTTAAGAGTCTCAAAATCTCTTTGAAGGGCATTTAACAGAGAACATAATGCCTGCAGCCTCCAGCTTGTGTCTGATGACTTTGGACTATCTTGACAGAGTCCAAAGTACATTGTATTTACATAATTTCTTTGACCTTATCTGCAAGCTCCATAAGAAATAGTTAACATTCTAGAACTTATACAAATATGGACAGGGATATTCTGGCAAACAAAGATAAAATCTTGTATAAGTTGAGGGAGTACAGATAAAGCAGAAAACTAAGCTAAAAGATATGGGCCATATAGGTTATATTTTTAAAAACTTTTTCCATTGATATCTATATTTTGTGAAAAAAGTCTACAAATGATAATTATATAAGAAAAAATTTGCTTGGATATAAAGTGGATGCATATAAAATCTTGCATTTGGGGACTTTTATGAGCTAAAGTTTATCCCTTTAAAATTAACCTGTGGAAGCTCTAACCCCTAGTATAATGGCACTTGAGGAGCAGTCTTTGTGACATAATTTGGTTTTGATAAGGTTATGAGGGTAAAGCCCTCAAAATGGGATTAGCACCTTGTAGGAAAGGGAAGTGACACTAATATTCTCACTTTGTCATGTAAGGACTCATCTAGAAGGTGGCTATCTGCAAGCCAGGAAAAGAACTCTCACCAGGACCCAACTGTGCTGGCATCTTGATCTTGGACTTCCTAGGCCCCAGAACTGGGGGGAAATAAATTTCTGTTTAAAATCTGTGTTAAGTTTATTTATGTCTGTGTGTGTGTGTGTGTGTGTGTGTGTGTGTGTGTGTGTGGCAGCCCACATTACTAAGACAGTGTCCATCCCAGACACCGAAACTAGAAAAATGCAAAGACCTTCTTTTTAAAGAAACTTCTGAAAAACAAATATCTTTGGAAAAATAAACCCTAAATAATCTTCAAAATGAGTGTGCTTAAAAAAAATATTAGTTTCCTTTTTGTAAAATTCACTTGCCAGTGATGGAATCCATGGCACATTACCCCTAAATCTGGCAACATTGTGCATTGCATATTTTAATCTGAAGGAGTTTGAAAAAATGGCAGAAGCAGGAAGATCAATCAGACATCCCCCATTATCAACACCCCAGCCCTCTCCACTCTCCTTCTCTGAAATGGGTCATAAAACCGAACTCAGAAGAAAGGGGCATCATCCTTGTCTCCAAAAACTAAAGGATGCTGAGAAGAACCCAATCAAACTTCCTGAGTTTCCCTTAGTTTACTCATAAACTCATGCTCTTTGAATTTCTTATAATTTCTACATGACTATCCAATTAGCTTAAAAATACTCAAGCTTAACTTTTTTTTTAAAGATAATTTCCCTATGAAGTCTACCATGTTACATGAAACTTTAATTTGTACAATTTCCACCTATTAGCTCTGTCAGTTTAATTTTCTGACCCAGTCAAGGAGTCCAAGAGGGTTAAGGACAACTTATTCCTTCTGTACACCAGTTATTTAAGAGGAAATAGATCTCTGAAAAGTAGGTTTTACTCCAAGACAAAGTAGGCCACTTTGTTTTTTGAAATTTCAAGCATTTGAAATGCTCTTTCTTTGTGACTTTCTCTGCTTTTATTTCCTCTTGAAATCAAATGTATCTTTAAACATCTTGTTTAACTCCTCAAATTTTCTCTAACAAATGCTGCATTTCTTTAGCTTTAGGGGTTTCTTGACCTATTAGAATGCAAATGAGTTTTAAAAAGTTAATGTTATGAGTCAAGGATTTGTTAATTGAGAATGTTATTTCTTTATTTCTTCAGTAAACTTTCACTAAACCCTTATTCTCACCCAGGCAGTGCTCTAGAAATTAGGGACAAGGTCTGAACAAAGACCCAAATGCCAATCTTTTGGAGTTTATACTGTTTGAGTAGCTAACAGTCCTAGAGAAGCTTCAGCTGAATAGTTAAATCATCTATAAGAACCTGAAAATGAGAGAAACAGACATTTAGAATATATAAATCATTAACTGTTCAAAACTAGCTTCACTTATTTGAAAATTTTCAGAGCTGGTGCTGCTTGGTGCATTATGTCTTAGTATCTTCTCTTCTAATGTTTTGCTTCCCCTCTCTCTGGAAATTGAAGGGTTGGAAAACTCCCACATTTAAAATTTATAGAATACGTTTTTGTAAAACAATGAGTCTCAGCACAATGCCAAAAGCTATATTGCAGAGACACATTTTGAAAGGGAGACACAGTCTCCTTTTAAAGGTAAACATCTCTGATTTATCCTTCATGATTTTACATCAGAAGGCCACTTTATCTGTAGTTCCTAATATCTAATTGAGGATCTGCTCACCAGAAGAAAGAAGACAATTAAGGTCAGCAGGACCCAGTTCACTCACCTTCCTCTTATGTCTATTTATGGAAAAGTTGTGCTTTTAGTTTAGAATTTCAGAGGCTCCTGAAAACCTTTTTTGTTGTGCAGGTAAGCATCTTTCAGAAAAACATAACTTCCCGTGAGATGTTTGCAAATATCACATCTGTTGTAGAACACACAGAAAACAGAATGTGTGCTCTAATTAGAGAGGAAAATTGAAATGTATCATTGGATCACGAAGAGTGACTGATGCAAATATTTGGAGGAAAATAACTCTCTCTGATTTGAAATTATGCTTTCTACACAATTGGTATACCCATAATAAGTAAATCAAATCATGACTTTACTCCCCCATGACTGAAAATTAACAATGAGTAAATGGCAAGACATTAGAACTGTACTTTTCCATAAGCAGAAGTATAAATGTTAATCTGAATCTCTTGAGTTTGCAAAATTTGGCTGGAAATACTGTTAAAACATACTTTCTCAAGAGAATATTCTTTGCTTCCAGCCTCCAAAAAAAACTGCAAATACAACAGCAACAGCTTTTCATTGCAGCATTTTGGAGCCATCCCCACCCAGCAGGAAGTGGGATATATGCAAAGGTCTGCAAAAAAAAAAAAAAAAAAAAAAAAAAGATACTGCTGTTTTAAAATAAAGTTCAAGAAACTTTGGTTTAACTTATTTTAAAGGTCGCATCAGGATTAGCTTAAATTTCAGGTCAAGAGGCAGCTTACTTCCTATTTGATCTGCAGCAATTGAAGCATACCTAATAGAAGTACTATTTTAAACACAAAGGTTAAACACTGTTGCATTTTGACAAAGGTTAAATGCCTATTTACTGAAGTTAATGACTTAATAGCATTTTGAATACCATTCTTTATATAAAGGTTAATCTCATATTTTTGACTTCATGTTTTCTTTCTTAAGAGGAAATACTCATTAGAACCCAAACAATTATCTAATTGTTAATTTGTTTTGATCTTATTTATAGTTCTTCAAGCAGAGTATTATATGTTTTGATTGCAAAAGATTTTGTTTAAGTATTCAAGAAGAAAAATGCTTAAAGCAAGAAATAAGGTTATTATAGAATTACTGCTTTCAAAGAGTCAAAAGGAAAGGGATGGACATTTTAGAAAGATATCTTGTGCAAAGATGATAATCTATGGTAGGACCATACACTAGGCAAGTATTTACTGGTCATGACATCAATCAATTTCAATTTTTTGTAAAAGCAAATAGTTGATTTCTATTTGTTGTAAAAACAATTTACTGGGCTCAATAGAAAAAATCAGATAATCCTACTGTTGACGGAAAAATAATGCATAATGTGAGAGTTGTAAATTAAGTTTTGTTTGGGGCAAAATGAGGACTGTGGCCTGGGAGACAGCATTTCAGATAGCACTGAGAAACTGCTTTGAAGTCAGAGGGGAAGGTCGTGTTATATATGATTTTAGTGAAGGGGGAGATACGTGTACTCAAGCACACATTTTGACAGAGGCCTGCTGCTAGTCGTGGGGCAGATGTCACCATTAATGATTGTAATGCTTTTCTGAATATGAGAAGATGCAAGAATTGAGCTCATAGAATTTTCTCATGAAATATCTATCTAAAGGCCTCTTCTAACAGCTTTTTTTCCAGTACAGAGTGCCTCATTTCTGAACTCTACCCTGAACTCCTTTCAGGGTGTATTGAAGGTCAGCAGCTACAGTGATTTGTGATTTAGTCTTTATAGAGGCAGACGGTAAGTGTCAATCTTTAGGTGGCATCACTTATCAGAAGATGAAAAAAAGAAAAAAAAATGCACAAGAGAAAGGCTCAAGGTCAATTGGGCATTTACTTCTGATGATATTTTAGTTAATATGATTGCAATGTTATATTGGGCATACTATGTTAATTAGGAAAAATGTTAAATTATATCATCCATCCTTTTTTTCAATATCTCTGACTAAAAACATCTCATCTTACTTGTGTATGTATGTTAGTCACTCAGTTGTTTCTGACTCTTTGTGACCCCATAATTGCCAGGCTTCTCTGTCCATGGTTTTCTCTAGGCAAGCATACTGAAGTGGGTTGCCATTCCCTTCTACAGGGGATTTTCCCAACCCAAGGATCGAACCCAGGTCTTGTGGGTTGTAGGCAGATTCTTTACTGTCTGAGCCACCATGGAAACCCCTCGCCTTACTTACTCCTCAGAAATTAAATTTAAAATCTAGCCATTGCAAATAAATGCTAAGTTTTGAAGATGGTATACATTTGGGGAAAACAACTCATATTTTCTGGTGCTATAAATTTATTACTTTACAGGTAAAATATTAAACTTTGGTGAAACATTTCAAATTCAATCACAAGTACTATTAAGTGTAGCACAATTGAGAGAAAGTTTATTACCCGGAAACTGGGTTTACCTTTTGGTGGGTGCCAAGTCAATAGATGCAATCAAGCTAAAGATAGAAGGAAAGATTTATTACTAATTTTATTATTAGTTGGAACAAGTAAGTAGAACACCAGGAATGTTTCCCAAAGTAATGTCTCCTGGATAGCAAATTTGGGGAAGTTTTGAGCAAAGGGTACATGCATATTTATGAAGGGGCTGAACAGAGGAGAATTCAGTCCTGAATTAAGACAAAGTCCAAACTTTAGCTGACTGATTGACTGATATCTGGAGGGTCAACATCATCATTCCATTCTCCACTTGGGTGCCAATCTTAGTTCCTGTACAACTCAAAGGTATATTATTATTTTATATATATATGTGTGTATATATATACATATATATATATAATAGGTCTCTGCTGTATCACTACACTGTTGTTTGACTGCCTTTTCTAGGTTCTTGTATTCCTTTATTCTTTTAAAGTCATTAATTACTGTGAAAAGAAAACTATTGAGACATGTTCAAGGACAAGCATTACAGCCAGATTTAGATCACAAAAATGGCTTAGGCAAAATGGCTTCTCTTATGTCAAGAGAGCCATTCCCAGTTCTCTTTATCCAGGGACCCCAAATCTATCTGCTTGCAAGTTCATGCATATTACATGTAATTTATTTCGAGGTTATGGTATAGATGACAGAAAGTGAAGGAGAGCAGTATCAGAAAAATGACTGTGTGAACCCCCATATCTTTTAAGGAGAGCGTTCAGTCAGGCAAGGGAATGCCATCTGATATGTCAGAAGGTGAAGTTCAGTGAGGAGTGAAAGCCAAATTTCACTTTTGAATAAGGTAAACAAATGAGATAGTATAAATGGGGTCATGCAGGGAACAAAGAATGGTGTGCTAAAGTCATTACTAGTTCTTAAAGAATCTGAGGGTAAATCTAGGACCTCTTGGGATAAAGAATTGGATAAAATTAACCACTTCAATGTCCCAATAGATCCAGGTACTATTTGGTATTTTACCAGTTTCATTGCTAGTCTGAAAAAGTGTTCTATGTTTATTTCTCCATATAGTTATTTCTCTTTTACTTTATCATTTTCCCCTGACTTCAGCTTAGTGTTTCTTGGGCGATGTTACTTTAAGTTTTAATCATACATGTCAGATGTCTCCTGTCTCCTTTTATGTGATAAAAACCTAAGAAAAAGTAGAGTGCATAAAAGGGCAAGGGCTTATTGGAGATTGCAACATTATTCTTGATTTGTGACCGTAAAACATTATAAAGGTGTTATTGTACATTTGCTTTAGGAAAATGCAAATTTTCCATTTCACAGCGATTTTGCATTGATTGAAAAGAGGCGGACGTTGTTGAGTCAAGCTTAAGTTTGGTTTTCTAGTTATGTCTGGTGGGTATACTACCTATAAAAATCTAATTACTAAAGTTTAATTAAAAGACCATATAAAGTTTTTTCAGTTCAGTTTAAAAAGATTATTTATATAACATTAAAGGAAAGATGAATCAATCATTTGGTTCAAATGAGGAGAAATACTTTAAAATTAACTTATTAACATTGCTATGTTTAACATGATTAACAAGAGGACACTATTTGTCCTTCTTTGAATTCTTGTGTCTGGACTAATAATAAAAATTGACACAGGACAGATTAACAAGTATATGGTCAGGCCACTCAAGATGGCAATTCTCTTGCTCCCTGTCCATCCCCTTCTTGACAGTACCTGCTGCACCTCACTGTACTCACTTGGCTGAACTTCCTGTGTACTTGCCCCAGGCACCAACTAATGATTGTTTGGATCAAGGAAGTTATGAGAGGTGTGCCACTCTGCTGGTTTCCCTGGTAACTGATAAGCCAACCTGACATAATTCCCCTCTAACTGGTAATGTCCCCTTCCCCCTGGGAAGCACAGACTGTCCTGCCTGCAGTTCACCTCACAAGGTGGGTGCTAAAGGACCTTGCTTCTGATATATAAACTCCTCCATCCACTAAACCTCTATGTCTCTGTTGGTGATCTGGCCTCTTCAATCTTAAAGGTGGGCAAGCACAAGCCTTCTCAGTCTATAGGATACAGCCCAACAATGAGAGAAAAAGAAACAAATTTTAATTCAGGCGCATGGAGGTCCCATAGAATTGGAACCTAAAAGGGGCCAAAGCAGGCAACTTTTTTACCTTTCAGACTAAAAAGCAATAAATTGTAGGGAATAGATAGGACAAAGAAATTTAGCTCTTGGATGCTCACTTAGTAAATAATTTAAACAGAATTTGGGCTTGGAATAGAATTAAAGAAATAACAAGGTTTGCTCCTATAGCCTTCTTGGCTCAAATTCCGTATCTCTGGTACTTATTGACCTCCAGATGCACGACATGAAATTTTCACATTAGACATTTATTTTTGCTTTCAGGGAAACAGAAAGGAGGGCCGGAGTGTCTTGCATTAGCTGTTTCTTAAATAACTTTAATTAAAATACCATAGTCAATATGACACTGAGGAAACTTTTGGGGTGACTTACTCTGGGTCTCAACAGGGGCAAACTGTTATACTGTTCAAATCATATAAGTAGGTAGCTGTCAAGTGCAACTCTGATATACTTAGCAGTTATACTAATGTATTAAATCAAGAGATATAAATTCACAAATTAATTATCAGGAATGTTTACCTAAAATAGGAACTAAAATTCATATTATATAGTATTATTGTCAACGATGTATATATTGTCAAAAAAAGATGCACAATGTGAGAGTTGCAAGTTAAGCCTTTTGGGGACGAAATGAGGACTGCAGCCTGGAGACGGCAGCTCGGATAGCTCTGAGAAACTGCCCCAAAGAGGTAGTGGGGGAAGGTCAATATACATGATTTTGATGAAGGGGGAGTTACATGCAAGCAAGCGCTTATTTTACAAAACGTTTTCCGCTAGTCACAAGGAGCTGATGTAAGGATTTAGTGTTTTTCTACATATGGGGAGATATAAGGATTGGGATCATGAAGTCAGTCCTGAAAATATCTAACTATCTGAAGACCTGTTCCACCAGTTTCCTGGAGCACAGAATGCTTCATTCACCACCCTGAACTCCTTTTAGGGTTTTAGGGCATGTCGAAGGTCAACATCTGCAGCAGCACATAATTCAATATCCACAGAGTCAGATGGCAAATACTCTTGGCAGTGCCAATTTGTGATTGGTATTATAATTATTTCTAAAGGTGAAACAGTATTTCTTTTCAATGATTAAGCTTTTAATATAACTAGTAATATTTTGGATATTATCATTTAATTAAAAATTAAAACGCATTCAGTTCAGTTCAGTTGCTCAGTCATGTCCGACTCTTTGTGACCCCATGAATCGCAGCACAATAGGCCTCCCTGTCCATCACCAACTCCCGGAGTTCACTCACACTCACATCCATCGAGTCAGTAATGCCAACCAGCCATCTCATCCTCTGTCGTCCCCTTCTCCTCCTGCCCCCAATCCCTCCCAGCATCAGAGTCTTTTTCAATGAGTCAACTCTTTGCATGAGGTGGCCAAAGTACTGGAGTTTCAGCTTTAGCATCATTCCCTCCAAAGAAATCCCAGGGCTGATCTCCTTCAGAATGGACTGGGTGGATCTCCTTGCAGTCCAAGGGACTCTCAAGAGTCTTCTCCAACACCACAGTTCAAAAGCATTAAGTGATCATAAATGTGTTATTTTAACAGAAAATTAAAAATGGAAACTGAGTCATAAAAGTCATCTATGTGTACAGGAAAGTTTACATTCATACAACAAATACAGAACTTTTAATTTCTGATATCAAGGAAAATAATATTTTTGTACAACTGTCATACATTCACATAGCATTTATTTCAGAAATAATGTTTAGTATCTACTGAGGTATGATAGTGTTCCATTAAGAATAATGATTTTATCTGAATTATGTAAAAACAAATTCCATCTATGTAATAATAATTTATAGAAGCTGCAGCTTCCATTCCAGCAAATGCAAGATCTCAATTGGATCAGTTTTGGTATCACATAGAATTTCCTCACCCATTATAAGTTATTATCCAAAAGTGTTGAGAATTATTTGGACAAAAATCATCAAAGTCATTAACATTCAGTTCAAGAAAAAATCATTCAAGGAGTAATCATGAAATTTGCAGTTTACAAACCAAAATAAACTTCTCATTTTCTCACTAATTATTTTCTGTTGATATAGGAAATGCTCCCTGAGTAGGTGACATTTACATTAAGACCTGAAGGATGATAATGAGATAAAGGAGCAAGGGCACATTAGAAATAGAAAAGGATTTACTTGAAATGGAAGAATAGAAAAGAAGCCATTTCAAATAAAGGATATTAAATTAGATAGAAATGATGAGACATGGGCTTTGAAAAGTGACCAACAAGTTAATCAAAAAGTAAAGATGAGAATTTTAAGTTTTACTCCAAAGCCAACAGGAATCTAATCTTCTTACAGTAAAGTAATAAAGTTACAGCAATTAGAGGCTAAGCGGAAACAGATATATCCAGATGTTCTAAAAATTTCAAAGTTTCTTATTACTATAAAGCAAGAAAACAAAGTATTTCCTGATTAGGTTAAATTCATTAGAATAAAATCTGAACAGCAATGACTATAAAGTTTTAGTGTAGAAAGTAATCACCTTTAGATACAGTTTTTCAATCTAGTATAGGACCAGAAGAAACCATGTAATTTAATTCATCTATAAATGAAGAAACTGAAGTCTGAAGGAGTTAAATGTATGTTTTCCTTTGTATTTTTAAAAAATTCTATATAAGAACTTTTGGAGAAGGCAATGGCATCCCACTCCAGAACTCTTGCCTGGAAAATCCCATGGACAGAGGAGCCTGGTAGGCTGCAGTCCATGGGGTCGCCAAGGGTCAGACACAACTGAGCGACTTCACTTTCACTTTTCACTTTCATGCATTGAAGAAGGAAACGGCAACCCACTCCAGTGTTCTTGCCTGGAGAATCCCAGGGGTGGGGGAACCTGGTGGGCTGCCATCTATGGGGTCGCACAGAGTTGGACAAGACTGAAGCTACCTAGCAGCGTATAAGAACTTTATCTAAATTAAATTATGTAAATTTATATGTCAAAATTTAATTGAAGTTTGAAGGCATGTTTAAATCTTCAATATAATGGAGAAGAGATTTTTTTAATAATTAAAGAATACATATGTTTTCCATTTATGAATTTACACTAGAGCACAGTTTAACTTTTCCCCTCATATCTCGTTGATTATTATGATTCAGTTGTATTTGCAATAAGTATTCAGGTAAGCACTGTGTGAGGAAAGGAGATATAGTCTTTGAAAGGAATGAATTATGCATCAAGGCACTTAATGTGCAGAGATTTAAGGAGCCATACAGTTAAAGTTGTTGCTGATATATATTTGGATGTTAGGAAACAGATTTTTGTCATTGTTCCGTTGCCCAGTCATGTCTGACTCTTTGTGACCCTATGGACTGCAGCACACCAGGTCTTCCCACCCCTCACCATTTCCTAAAGCTTACCCAAGTTCATGTCCATTGCATCAGTGATGTCATCCAGCCATCTCATCCTCTGACACCCTCTTCTCCTTCTGCCCTCAATCTTTCCCAGCATCAGGGACATTTCCAGTGAATCGGTTGTTTGCATCAGATGATCAAAATTCTGGCACTTCACCATCATCCTTCCAGTGAGTATTCAGGGTTGATTTCTCTTAAGATTGACTGGTTTGATCTCGTTGCTGTCCAAGGGACTTTCAGGACTCTCCCCTAGCACCATATAGAGAGAAAGATGTATCTACACAAAAGAATAATAATAGGCAAGATATGAAGTGTAAATGGGAATGTAAAAAAACAGAATACAGTCTGAAAAGGTGGTGTCAATGGTAAAGACCCTGCCGGCCAATGCGGGTTCGATCCCTGAGTCAGGAAGATCCCCTGGAGAAGGGCCTGGCAATCCACTCCAATATTCTTGCCTGGAGAATCCCATGGACAGAGAAGACTGGTGGGCTGTAGTCCATAGGGTCACAAAGATGCAGACATTACTGAAGCAACTGAACATGCATGCACACACAGACTCTAAAGAATTAAGGGAAGTGACATTTACCAGAGTTGGAAGCATCAATAAGTGGTCTCTAGAGATTTGAGACATTTTCCAGGGTTCAGTTCAGTTCAGTTCAGTCACTCAGTCATGTCCAACTCTTTGTAACCCCATGGACCACAACATGCCAGTCCTCCTTGTCCATCACCAACTCCCGGAGTTGACCCAAACCCATGTCCATTGAGTCAGTGATGCCATCCAACCATCTCATCCTCTGTCATCCTCTTCTCCTCCCTCCCTCAATCTTTCCCAGCATCAGGGTCTTTTCAAATGAAGTCAGCTCTTCACATCAGTGGCTGAAGTATTGGGAGTTTCAGCTTCAACATCGGTCCTTCCAATGAACACTCAGGACTGATTTCCTTTAGGATGCATGGACTGGTTGGATCTCCTTGCAGTCCAAGCGAATTTCAAGAATCTTCTCCAACACCACAGTTCAAAAGCATCAATTCTTCAGTGCTCAGCTTTCTTTATAGTCCAACACTCACATCCATATATGACTACTTAAACCATAGCCTTGACTAGATGGACCTTTGTTGACAAAGTCATTTCTCTGTTTTTTAATATGCTGTCTAAGTTGGTCATAACTTACCTTCCAAGGAGTAAGTGTCTTTCAATTTCATGGCCACAATCACCATCTGGAGTGATTTTGGAGCCCCCCAAAATAAAGTCAGCCACTGTTTTCACTGTTTCCCCATCTATTTGCCATTAAGAGATGGGACCAGATGACATGATCTTCGTTTTCTGAATGTTGAGCTTTAAAGCCAACTTTTTCACTCTCCTCTTTCACTTTCATCAAGAGGATTTTCAGTTCTTCTTCACTTTCTGCCATAAGGGTGGTGGCATCTGCATATCTGAGATTATTGATATTTCTCCCGGCAATCTTGATTCCAGCTTGTGCTTCTTCCAGCCCAGTGTTTCTCATGATGTACTCTGCATATAAATTAAATAAGCAGGGTGACAATATACAGCCTTGACATAGGAAGCATCAAAAAATGGTCTCTTGAGTCCTCACTTGAAAAATCAGAAATTATATGAGTACTTGAAATCTCTGCTGTTTAAAGTCACTCTAACTGCCAATCACAAAGCAAAACAAACAAACAAAAAAAGACAAGAAAAATACAGTGAAATAAAAAAATAAAACTCTAAGTAAATCTACTTGTGAAAAAGTAGACTTTTGCAGGATAGATCACATGTAACGATACTCTTTTATTTGTACTCGTAAGACAAAGATTTCTAACACATTTTTGTTTTAGTTTCAATTTGTCAATGGAAATAAATGAAATAGTAACTTCACCAGTTTTTCAAGTGTATTTTCTAATAATTCAAGGCTTAGTTTAGTATCCGTTATAAATGGATTATTTATTCATTTATTCTATATTAGTATAAGCCTACTAAATTAAAGTACTATAAATTCCATGCAGACCTAAACTCTGTGCTTAAAGCCTATAGCCTACATGAAAGAAACAAGATATGAATAAAAATCCCAAAATAAATTATGATAATGGCTGTAAAGCAGAAGTATATTGTCTTACAGAAGGGTTAGCAGTGGACACTAAGCCTGTATACAAGAGAAAGGATATATGTGGTTTAATCCTCTTAGTTTTCAATGACCCTTCTGTCAGATTTTATTACACAGAATTGCCGACCAGTACATGACTTCTTAAAAGGTGATAAAATGTTTAAGGTTGGGTATTGAATCTGAAGTTCTGTGGAAAATTTTGCAAACAAAATTGATAAAAAAGTAGGTACAGATGTACATGATATAACTTGAAGGACACAGAAGGATGTCTAGTCTCCAACCTTCTACATCAATTGTTTACTTCATTCATTATAATATGATATGATATACAATATACAATATTGTGTTGTGTATTATATAAGGGCTTCCCTGGTGGCTCAGATGGTAAAGAATCCACCTACAATGCAGGAAACCTAGATTCGATCCCTGGGTCAGGAAGATCCCCTGGAGAAGGGAATGTCAACCCACTCCAGTATTCTTGCCTGGGGAATCCCATGCACAGAGGAGCCTGGTGGGATACAGTCCATGGGGTCACAAACAGTTGGACACGACTGAGTGACTAACACTTTCATGTATTATTTTGAAACATACAAAATATAACATAACACAAATGAAATATTACTTTGACAATATTCGTGTTTTCTTTAAATTTCAATTTGAAATTGTGCCCTTGATTTATTAATTATAGGATGTATCCACATGTTTTCCTCCTAGTTAATTCCTGCTATATTGAGCAAGCTTATGCATGGTGTATCCATGTTTGCCATATTCATAAGAGAATAAAGAAATCAATATAGACACAGATGTAGATATGGATTAGACTTCGACATAGCTATAGACATACACTACATTTGTGTATATGTACATGCTTTTGAACTGTGGTGTTGGAGAAGACTCTTGAGAGTCCCTTGGACTGCAAGGAGATCCACCCAGTCCATTCTGAAGGAGATCAGCCCTGGGATTTCTTTGGAAGGAATGATGCTGAAGCTGAAACTCCAGTACTTTGGCCACCTCATGTGAAGAGTTGACTCGTTGAAAAAGACTCTGATGCTGGGAGGGATTGGGGGCAGGAGGAGAAGGGGACGACCGAGGATGAGATGGCTGGATGGCATCACTGACTCGATGGATGTGAGTCTGAGTGAACTCTGGGAGTTGGTGATGGACAGGGAGGCCTGCCGTGCTGCGATTCATGGGGTCGCAAAGAGTTGGACACAACTGAGCGACTGAACTGAACTGAACTGATATGTAGTTATATACACAAGCATAAACATATATATTCATTATGCTTGATTTATTATGCCTGTCGTAGTGCCAGACAATAGAATATTTGTGGTATAACTCTAATTTTACTAAGTCATATAGGAAGCTGTTAAATACCTTGATCTCTTAAAGATGCACAAATTGATCTGGGAATTTTTTCCAAGAATTTGCCTAAGCATCTAAGCATTAAAATTAAAACTATATTACATGAAATTTTACTCCAACGTCCCTTTGGAGTCAGTGGGAATTGGGCACTAGCCTGTGATTTTGGTTTGAATTCTAACTTTAAGTTAATTAGTTGTGTGGGTCATTACTTTTGCCATTTATAGGCATACCTTAGAGATATTTCAGGTTCAGTTCCAGACCACTGCAATAAAGGGAATATTGCAATAAAGCAAGTCACAGGAAAGTTTTGGTTTCCCAGTGCATATAAAAGTTATGTTTACACTATACTGCAGTCTATTAAGTGTGCAATAACATTATGTAAAAAATGTGTATACCTTAATTAAAAACTACAAAACAACAACAACAAAAAAAAACCACTTCCAACAGTAATATCAAAGTTCACTCTTCACAGATAACCAAAACAAACATATAACAGTGGAAAATTCTGAAATATTTTGACAGTTAACAAAATGTGACACAGAGACCACAAAGTGGGCAAATGACGTTGTAAGAGTGACACCAATAGACTTGCTAGATACAAGTTGCCACAAACTTTCAATTTATAAAAAAAAGAAAGAAAGAAATGTGACACTTGTGAAGGGCAATAAAATGCTCAGTTGGTGAGGAATCCACCTGCAATGCAGGAGACCCTGGTTCAACTCCTGGGTTGGAAAGATATGTTGGAGAAGGGATAGGATACCCACTCCCATATTCTTGTGCTTCTTTTGTGGCTCAGATGGTTAAGAATCAACCGGCAATGCAGGAGACCTGGGTTTGATCCCTGGGTTGGGAAGATCCCCTGGAGAAGGGACTGTGTATAGTCCTTGTGGTCGCAAAGAGTTGGACACGACTAACCAGTCCATCCTAAAGGAGACCAGTCCTGGGTGTTCACTGGAAGGACTGATGCTAAGGCTGAAACTCCAATACTTTGGCCACCTTATGTGAAGAGTTGACTCATTGGAAAAGACCGTGATGCTGGGAGGGATTGGGGGCAGGAGGAGAAGGGGACAACAGAGGATGAGATGGCTGGATGGCATCACCGATTCGGTGGACGTGAGTTTGGGTGAACTCCAGGAGCTGGTGATGGACAGGGAGGCCTGCCGTGCTGCGATTCATGGGGTCGCAAAGAGTCAGACACGACTGAGCAACTGAACTAAACTGAACTGAAAGCAACTTACACTTTCAGTGCATGCCTGTTGTCTCTTTGAGCCTTACATTAAAACTGGAAAATTCAAGTTGAATTCTATAAAATCATTCAGATTTTCTTCCAGCAGTAACATTCTTCAATTATTTTTCTCATCTTAGGTGTTTTCTTCCATTCTCCAAAAGTGTTTCAAAATTAGTCAGAGGGAGGTCTTGCTCTGACTGAATCAGTACTTGTTATGGAGCCAGGCGATCTTTAGACACAGGATATATTGGAGATACATCGAGCTAACTCGATCCCTGAGTTCAGCTAAAATACATTAAACATATATTCTGTGTTCTTAATCTTCCTTGAAAGCAAGCTAGCAGGCAAAAAATATATTCATTCCTTATCAGCTCAGCCCAAAATATAGGAGGCAAAATCCTCTATCCTAAATAAGCATTTGCTATACAAATGAATGTGACAGGCTTACAATAAGGGGGAAATAGTGCCTCTGAGATACTTGAACTCATTTCTCGCAGTAGTACAGGTTGCATAGAACTGCTGCCATAGAACTAAATTAAATAAAATGCAAGCAAACAAAATGATAAATTCCACAGATATCAGGTTGCTGCATAATTAAAATTCTAATTTTACTGGAACTTTATTCTGGAAGAAAAGGAAGAAAGTGTCTACATGATAAGAATATAATGACCCAAAGAGAAACTAGTAAGATCCAGACATCGTTTTTAACTGAAGAAAAGCCAAATGATACAACCCAAACACACTGTTCAATGATTTGAAGGCTATTTTAAGTGGAATGAGTATTTCTATGTACATATGAATTATAAATGAATAAATCATAAACATTGGAAGGTCAGTAAAATCCTTCTATGCTAATATTTTTCAGATGACTACAAATGACACATAAGATATTTATAAGCAAGCATTTATTTCAGTTCTTCTGAAATATAAATTCAACCAGATTCACTGTGTTTGCCCTCTTCCTTAGAGCAGTCATTCACAACTGGGAGCGATTTTGCCCTTGAGGGATATTTGGCAATGTTTGGAGATATTTCTATTTGTCACAGCTGGGAAAGGGCAGGGTGAGGGTGTTGCTACTATCATTGACTGGGTAGAGGCCTAGGATGCTCCCACAAAATGCCCAGCAAAGTCTTCCCAGCAGCAAAGAACTATCTAGCTCAAAATATCACTTGTGCTAAGCCTGGAAAACCCTGCCTTAGATTAATTAAATGTTACCCCACCATGCATTTCACTATAGATTTTGAAAGCTAGATTTATTAAATTTTATAATATAGATTGAAGAAAACAAGAGAGGCAATTAAAAAAAATAAGATAGAAACATATAAATTAAAACAGTCAAGACAAGCCTCCAATTGTATAAATGTATTTTTACCAAATTGTGTTAAATTTTTTTTTATCTAATATAGCTCTGACTGTAATCTACCTTTCTCAAAATCACTTAAGTAGAATTGCAATAGACATGTGCTAAACTAGAGATACTCATCCAAACTAAAATTGGGTAAAGCATACTTCCAAAATAAAAAAAAAAAAAAAAAATTAGACAACGCACTTAAAACATAAAAAATAAAACTGAATAGACTATATGAAGAAGAAAAAATATTTTGACTCAATTTTACTTATGAATAAGATAGTATTCTTTCTTTACAGCAGACTAGTATTAAGGTATTGAGTCACCTGATATCATAAAACTCTGGTTACAAATGATGAGACAAATATTTTAAATATTTTGATATAGTAATCTGACACACATATATTAGCACAAAAGTAATAGATGTTTGCTAAGAAAGTAGAAAATACAAAAAGCACAAAAGTAGAAAATAAAAATTTACCATAATTGTGATCAGAATATTTTATAAAATGATTCTCTGGTCATTTCCAACAAACATTTTAATAAAAATTATAAACCATTATATCCCATCCCATGAATTTAATATAAGTAACTATCCCTTTATTCATGAATATATTTATTCATTTGAAAAATATTTGGACATTTACTATCTACAAGGAATCCACTGGAGATGGATTAGAGAGCAAACAAAATTAATTTCCTACCCTTATATTTTGAACCTATATTTTTATGCAGAAGGCAAGTGTGTGTATGTGTGTGTCAAAAATGGTAAGTGCTATGAATGAAATGAAGAAGGATAGTGTGGACATAAAATTATTGTCAAGAGTAAATGGTTGCTTTCCCAGAATGAGCAAGGAAAGAATATTTTAGGAGGTAACATTTGGCCTCCTAAACTGCACAAAACTATCTCCCTCAAGAGGGAGCAATTTACTCTCAGTTGCCAAAGGGAAAAAAAAAAAAAAAAAACAACAATCATCAAATCCAATAGTCTTGAGAGCAAACGATGCTTGGTGTTATCAAGGAAAGATAAGTAGATCAGAGTGACTGGAGTAAAAGATGGTAACCAAGGCCTTGGTCGGATAAGCATGTGAAGTCTTAGATTAGGAAATTGGACTTTAAGTAGGATGAGAAGCTACTGGAAGTGATGAAATAATACAGTGATGCTGTAAATAGACCACTCTTCTTGATATGTTGAAAAAACATGGGAAAGAGACTACAGTGATTGTGGGAACCAGTGATGAGGTTATTGCAATGGTCCCACAGATTTGAGACAGGGTAATACTGTAGGAACAGAATAGCAAAGTTGGGACATGACCTAGAATAGAGCCGATGGGCTTTGCTAGCTACCTTGATGATTGGTAAGACAGAAAGAGAGAGAAAGACCGAAAAAATTCAATTTTAGTAGTTTGCAATACATTTTGGATGAAGATCCTTTTCTGTAAATCTTCTTAGATATCGTTAATAATTTATTAAGAATAATTCCTTGTATCTCAAATGATTAAATCTCAGATATGGACTTTTTACATTTAAAGCTTATATTGGACATGATATGTTTCTTTTAAACAAATACCCCATAGTTAGAACTTGTAAAAAGATAAACTGAAGCATATTAAAAATATTAGGACTTTATTTAGGTATTTATCCATTCCAATCAGGTGGTGCCATACCACAAGGGTTAGGAATGCTCCCCTGAGAGAACCTGAGAAAATCTTGTCTGGAGAAAAGGCAGAAGAAAAGCAAGGAAATTATTGATTGACTATGGCTTATAGCCTAATTGGCTGTTTGTGATTGGTAGTACTTAGGTTTTAATTTAGTAATCTTGAGGCACGTACTGACCTCCCTTTTGGTTTGCTTACGTGGGCCATTTTGGCTTTAGAGCTCACTCAGTCTAAAGGCCTTCTTGCTTAATTAGTTTAACAAGCTAAATAGAGTGGACTATTATTTTTCATCATTATTACATTATTAAATTTTTACATAGGTAACTTGCTTGTGAGAAAATAAGCATGAACATAAAACTAGCAGTGTAACAGAATGTCATTCTTTAACACCCATCAACAACATCTATTATAGTTACGGGAACAAATTCAATGAAATTATGTGTTCACCTTTGTTTTGATCTTCTATAGGGGCTTCCCTGGTAGCCCAGCTTGTAAAAAGTCTGCCTGCAGTGTGGGAGACCTCCTCAGTTCGATTCCTGGGTCAGAAGATCCCCTAGAGAAGGGACTGAGCTTCTCTTGAGCTTCCCTGGTGGCTGAGATGGTAAAGAATCTGCCTGCAAAGCAGGAGACCTGGGTTTAGTCCCTGGGTTGAGAAGATCTCTTGGATCTTCCCCTGGCAACCCACTCTAGTGTTCTTGCCTGGAGAATTCCCATAGACAGAGGAACCTGGCAAGCTACAGTCCATGGGGTCACAAAGAGTCAGACATGACCGAATGACTAAGCGCAGCACACCACTGGTCTTCTGTATTTCTTTTTTAGTGAATTTCATACTCATGTCACTTGTTTCTACTTACCTGAAAAACTGAGCAATATTTTATATATATAAAATATATTAGCTCTTTATAGTATATAGCAAATATTTATCCAAGTTTCTATCTATATTTAGACTTTTTAGTCATCTTTTATTTTAAATGTTTTTATTTATTGTCTGGAAAATCAATTAAATGTATCTGTAATAGACTCTTACTTTGTTTTTATAGTACAAAAGTCCTCCATTCAAAGAACAAATACACTACAGATAAAATTTCTCAATATGATTTCACACTTACCTTTTTGATAACTATTTTCTTCTAATTTCTTGGTGATGTCTTTTTAATCCTTGAGCTAGGGACCAGGGAAAATATGTGTAAAAATAGAAATGGTGTCATTCCTTGTGAATTCTTGCTATAATTAGTAGAAATAATAATCACATAAATTATTAAAATCACTAATGGACATGAGTTTGAGCAAGCTCCAGGAGACAGTGAAGGACAGGGAAGCCTGGCATACTACAGCCCATGGGGTTGCAAAGAGTCAGGCATGATTGAGTGACTGAAAAACAAATCACTAAAATACATGGAAATTCCAACAGCCATATGCTACAATGGAAAGGAATTAATCTCAGGCCAGGATATAAAAGATAGATTGGGCTTTTAAGAGGAGTTGAGAACGTTATTTCCATGGCACTCACAAAGAAGCTAAAATCTGAAGGGTGTATGGTAATTAAATCAGGATAGGGATTTAGAGAAACATTCAAACAGGGAAAAATATTTATTTAGAGACCTAACATCAAAAAGGAATATTTAGCATGCATGAGACTGAAGGAATTCCAATTATTTAAGGAGTAAAGCTGAAATTTAAAATCATTATTCTTCCAAATAGTAACAATTATTTTTCAGAATGGATGACTAAATAATCTGTACATGCTCCACCTTAATTAGTTATAACTATATCTATATTTAGATCTAGGTCTCAGAATATTTGTGTCTTCTGAGAAGAACGAAACTGAGCTTTCAGTCTGTCCTTTCATGAATACCAGATACCTTTAATCACTTGGCTTTTACAGTATTACTAAGATGAATTTCAAATGAAATGCTATTTTTGAATTATGCAAATGAGGCAACAATTTCTAGTCACATAATTTTTTTTCAGTTTCAACAATTGTCTGTTCCTTTGTACCAGATGATTGAATCATTTAACTACTTCATGTTTGATAATATGCCCTACACTATAATGTAACTGTGGAAACCAGTAAAGTCATAGAAACATGCTATTTTTGAACAGTTATCTCAAATGAAGCTTTGCTTTTATATGTTTAAATTATTATAATAACAGTAAAATGCCAATTACATTATGAACACTTGCACATCATGATCTACTGTAATAAGAGCATTGCACGTGTATCATTTACTCTACAAATCCAACAAAGCATAGACATAATTTACTCCATTTCACTAATAAGAAATTAAGTCTCAGTGACTAATCCATAGTCACACAATTTATAAGGATTTTATTAAGGATTCCAATTCAGCACCACTTTTATTTCAAAAGTCACATATTTAAGTCCAATGCTAACTAATATTTTCTGTTTTCTATGACTATATTGTGGGCTTCCCTGGTTACCCAGACAGTAAAGAATCTGCCTGCAGTGTGGGAAACCTGGGTTCAATGCCTGGGTTGGGAAGATTCCCTGGAGGAGGGCATGGTAACCCACTCAAGTATTCTTACCTGGAGAGTCCCCGTGGAAAGAGGAGCCTAGTGGGTTATAGTCAATGAGGTCACAAAGAGTCAGACATGACTGAGCAACAAAGCACAGCACAGTGTATAACTGTATTGTAGTTGGAGATTCAGTCAGGTTTGGAAGATTAAGTTAAATCTCCAAATATCTCTGAATCTCCTAGTGTACTAATATATTTTAGCCCTCTCAACCTTACAGTTTTTATGTCAGAAAAAAAATCTATTTTGGCATAAATATCATTAACCATTATCCCCAACATTTCAATGCATTGGATAATGATTCAGCCCTGAATCATTTGATCAACCCGCCCTGGAATGCTGAAATATTCCATATTCAGAACTGTATCTGGCAACATGATCAAGATGATTATTTATCTCAGATATTTAAATTGCACTTACATAGTGAATACTGCTTGTTCCTTTAGTCAAAGATTTTTATTTTAGAGCTCCAACTAAAAAATAAATAAATAAATAAATAAATAAATAAATAAGAATTGAGAATTATATTTCTTAAGGAGAACCATTTATATATACCTGTCTATATTGTCTCCCTTTGAGGCCTTGAGCAATTTCAGATTAAATTATACCTTTTAAACTTCAAAAGTTGTGTATCGTAATAAACAGTTATTTCTGCAAGTGGATGCTACTCGAATAATGAATACATATGTGAAATCACTGGATTTTAATACCTCACATGAAAACAGTTGTGGAGAGTGCTGTATAGTTTAAAATCCCTCAGGGATGAATAATTTTAAATCAATGGCTTCAGATATTGTGTTTCTGAAATATAGCCTCTCACAGGAGTTTCCTGGCAACACTGGTAAACATTATGCCATCTGTATAATTGCTCTATGTACTTTCATTCCTTTAACTTAAAAGGCAGTGTTGGGAGGAAGGACAATATTAGAAATGGATTACTCTGAAAGCAATTGACAAAACTTATCCTTTTGTATAAATATCTTTTAAAATTTATATTTCATGTATACATATATATACACATAACAATTAGACATTAGACAATTAGACATTAGATTAAGATTCTGGGCATTTCAGTAGCTAAAATACATTAGACTTTATTTCAACTTTATTTCCTTCTCATAAGTAAATGCTCCTGGGTAGCTTCCCTTCACAAAGTAATTCATATGCTCGAGTTCATTCTATGTCATGACTACATTATTCATTTGCTTCCCATTGCAATCTGCATTTTTTTTTTAGAGGAAATATAGTTAATGCTATGGTGTGGATCCCTGCTCCAACCTAAGTACTTATTGCTCCACTCTTGATGGTGGAAAGCTGTTTTTCTCTTCAGTTATCTTTGGCTAACAAGCTGTCTTTTTCAAGGTTACTGTTTTCCTCAGAGGCTATCCACAACAAATAACTCGTCAATATGAAGTTACAAAGACCCATGTCATTGACTCAAGGGTTGCTATCTCTGAAAGGCTGTTCCAGCCTTGAACTCACTGTGGCATTGGCTGAGGCCTCTACTGCAGATGCATTCTTCTGTTGCAGAGAGAACTGTTCAGCTACTCGCTCTCTTTTCAATCCTGCTTCCTGCACTTCTCTGCAGGTATTATTCTTGAGTATTCTCCAAAATAAACCTCCTGTATTCAAACATGTCTGTCTGGAGCCAAATTACAAGAGAAGAAAGAGAAAGTATGGAAGGCACACCTCTGTTTTTTTTTTAAATGCCCTGGCCTGGAAGCTGCACTTATCACTTTCATTCACATTGCAATAGCTAGAACTAGTGTCTTGACTACATGCGTATGCAGTATTACTGAGAAATATACTACTTCCCTGGAGTATTCACAAAAGAGAAGGGAAATAGTAATCACTGCCACAGTGTCTATGTGAATAGTAACTTTTAGAAGCTAGGAGACTTAGAATGAAATAGGATTTAAACTGTTAGGAAGCTTCAGGTCAGGGGACTTCCCTGGGGATCCAGTGATCAAAAATACACCTTCCAATTCAGGAGACCTCAGTTTGATTACTAGTCAGAGAACTGAGATCCCACGTGCCATAGGACAACTAAACCCATGCGCCACAACTAGAGTGTGGTGCATCAAAACTAAAGAGAAGCATTTGCACTGCAACAAAGAGCCTGCATGCTGCAACTAAGACCCAATATGGCCAAATAAATAAATATTTTTTTTAGTTAAACAAAAAGATGTTTCAGGTAGAAAAATGAGATTTTCTTCTTATGTTTACATTCAAACTACTTTAGACATGAAAGTGAAAGTATTAGTCGCTCAATCCTGTCTGACTCTTTGTGACCCCATAGACTGGAGCTCACCAGGCTCCTGTGTTCACAGAATTCTCCAGGAAAGAATATTGGAATGGGTGGCCATTCCCTTCTCCTGGGGATCTTTCTGACCCAGGTATTGAACTTGTGTCTCCCACATTGCAGGTGGATTCTTTACTGTCTGAGCCACCAGAGAAGGCCCTAGAATTGTATTCTTTTTCTAGGAATTTCTTTTCTTTTAAGTAAATTCAAAATAATTTGTTGTGTATAATTTGTTCATACACACAACTCATTAATCTCAAAATTATTTTTAAAGTATCTACTATGCACTGTGGTAGACAGTAACATAAGATATGAAACATCAAATTCATACCCATGTAATATATTTTGGTGAAAGTGGACAAATATTTGATAGATCTATGCTGTTGGGGTAAATTTTATGATGAAGTTTATTTTAAGAGCTACAGGGTTAAAAGAAGGTATCAAAATAATTTTGGAGAAAGCTAGGAAGTTTCATCAGCACAGCCACTGTGTATGTTTGTTCACAGTGTAGGTAGATGAAAAATACCCGCTTCCAGTTATTCAGAGTACATCCAGAAAACCCATACTAAAACCCTCTATTGGGTTGCTAGAACATGAACTGTGTCTTTATTCATAGTCATCAGCCCAGATAGATGACAGGGAAAAATGGTTTTAACCATTACATCTGTATAAATTCTGTCACAGAGTATGTGGTGTGTTCCAGGTATAGTTGAGGAATACATGTCTGCATAAAGTAATAAATGTATTATCAAAATATTTATTCAACATTAAGCAGACACATTTATGAACTGCAATATTTTTTTGTGAGAAAAGAAACATTTAGATTATTTAGTGTAAAGTATTACATCAAAGGAGAAATTTAGAAAAGCAGAGTGGTAGCAAATTTAGCAAGAAGAAATATTTAGAAAAGCTTATAATTTACAGTGATTAACCAAATCCTGTGGAAAGAAAAAGCAAGATAAAACAAGCATATAAAACAGAGAGAACTGAGAAATGATTTGCTTTACTGCAACTACAAAAGGCATTGTGCCGAGTCAACACCTAAAGAACGCTTCTGAACTCATTCCACAAGACCAGCATCATCTTAGTACCAAAACCAGCCAAAGATACCACAAAAATTAAATTATAGGCCAATATCAACGATGAACATAGATGTAAAAATATTCAACAAAATATAAGCAAGCCAAATTCAACAATTTATTAAAAGGATCACATACCATGATCAAGTGGGATTAATCTCAGGGATACAGGGATGTTTCAACATTGATAAATTAATCAATATGATACACCACATTAACAAACTGAAGCACAAAAACTTTTGACAAAATTCAATATTTGTCTATGACATAAAAAGGAGGGTTTGGATGGAACATGCCTAAACATAGAAGACCACGTATGTTAGTTGATGTAGGTATGTTAGCCCACAGCTAACATAGATGGTGAAAAGCTGAAAGCATTTCTTTCAAGACTAAGATCAGGACAAGGATGTCCACCTTCATCATTTTTATTCAACATAGTAATGTAAGTCCTAGCCACAGCAATCTGAAAGGAAAAGAAAAATCCAAACTGGGAAGGAAGAAGGAAAACTAGCACTACCTGTAGATGACGTGACAATATATATAGAAAATCCTCAAACACCACCAAAAACTATTAGAGATCATCAATAAATTTAGTAAAGATACAGGTTACAGAATTAATATACAATCTGTTTCTAATCAACAATGAGCTATCAGAAAGAGGAATTTTAAAAGCAATCTCATTTAAAATCATATAGAAAAGAATAAAATACCAAGGGAAAAAATCTAACTGAGGAAGTCAAGCACCTGTACTCAGAAAACTATGACACTAATGACAGAAATCAAAGATGGTACAAACAGATGGAAAAATATATATTGTTCATGGATTAGAATTAATACTGTTAAAATATCTATACTACCCAATATAATATACAAATTCAATGCAACTCCTATCAAGACACCAATGACATTTTTCACAGAACTAGAACAAAAATACTAAAATTTGTATGAAAATACAAGAGGCCCTGAATAGCTGGTGCAGTGGTAAGCATGAAGAGCAGCACTGAATGAATCATGTTCCCTGACATCAGATAATACTACAAAGTTATAGTAATCAAAATATCACAGTATTTCACAAAAACATACACATAGAGCAGTGCCAGAAATGAACTCACACTTTTACGTACAATTAATCTATCACAAAGGAGACAAGAATATACAAAGAGGAAAAGACAACCTCATCAGTACATAGTGTGGGAAAACTGGACAGCTTCATGCAAAAGAATCAAATTGGGCTACTTTCTTATACTAAGCACAAAAATAAGCTCAAAATGGACTAACGCTTAAATTCAATGCTTGGAACCATAAACCTAGAAGAAAACATGGGCAGTACATTCTTTGAGACTAGACTTAATAGTTTGCTGGGGGAGAGTTGGGGTATGTCTCTTCAGGAGAGGGAAACAAAAGCAGAGGTAATAAAATGAAACTACAACAAACTAAATAACATTTGCACAGTGAAGGAAACTATCGAAAGATAAAAAAGAACCCTAATGAATGAGAGAAGATATTTGCAAATAGTATGTCTGATAAGGGCTTAATATAAAAAAATATGGAAAGAACTCATACAACACAAGATCAAAACAAACAAACAAAAAACTCAGATGGGCACAGGATCTGAACTGACATTTTTCCAAAGGAGATATAAAGATGGTCAACAAGTAAATGAAAAGATGCTCAACATTACTAGTGATAGTGAAGTGCAAAACTAACCCACAATGAGCTATCACCTCACACCCATCAGAATGGCTATTATCAAAAAGACAAGCATTTGTGAGGATGTGGCAAATAGGTAACCTCTGGCACTGTTAGTAGGAATGTAAATTGGTGCATAGACTTGAGTTCAATCCCTGGGTCAGGAAGATCCCCTGGAGAAGGAAATGTCAACCCACTCCACTCTATTCTTGCCTGAAGAATCCCATGGACAGAGGAGCCTGGTGGGCTATAGCCCATGGCATCGCAGAGTAGGACACAACTGGAGTGACTTAGCACGCATGCACTTGTTTATCAGTTTCCCTAGTGGCTTAGTTGGCAAAGAATCTTCCTTCAACATGGGAAGCCTGGGTTCAATCTCTGGGTCGGAAAGATTCCCTGGACAAGGGAATGGCTACCACTCCAATATTCTTGCCTGGATAATTCTATAGACAGAGGAGCCTGGTGGACTACATACAGTCCATGGGGTCACAAGAGTCAGGCATGACTGAGTGACTAACACTAACTAATTAAAAATGGTGCAACTACTGTGGAAGCCAGTATGGAAAGTCTTCAGAAAACTGAATATAGAACTACCATATGATCCAGCAATTCCATTCCTGGGTATTTATCCAAAGAAAACAAACGCAATAATTAGAAATATGCATTAGATAATTAGTAATTAAATATATGCATCCCTGTGCTCACTGTAGTACTATTTATGATACCCAATATATGGAAGAAACTCAAGTGACCATCAATAGATGAACGAATAAAGAAGATGTGGTATATATACAATGGAATATTACTCAGCCATTAAATGAATGAAATCTGCTATTTGTGAGAACACTGATGGACCTAGAAGGCATTATACTAAGTGAAATTAGTCAGACAGAGAAAGACAAATACTGGATGATTTCACTTATATATGAAATATACAGATCAAAACAAAAAATTTAATAAAACAGAGAATTAAAGATATAGAGAATAAATGGATGGTTGCCGGAAGGCAGAGAGAGGTGGATGGAGGAAAGAAATAGGTACAAACTTTCAGTTGCAAAATAAATGAATCACAGGTATGAAATATACAGTGTGGATAAAATGGTCAATAGCAATATATATATTTTGTGTCATGCTGTCTCATAATTAAACTTCTGTGGTAATCATTTAAAAATGCATATAAATACCAAATCACTATGTTGTATAACAGGAACTAACATAGAGTTGTAGGTCAGTTATACTGTAAAAACAAAACACAAACAAAATCATAGAAAAAGAGATCAGATTTGTGGTTACCAGAGTGGGTGATACAGATAGCAGGGATTTGATGAAAACCAGTCAAAATGTACAAACTTCCAGTTATGAGTAAGTACTAGGGGTATAATGTACAACATATGAAAGGAAGTTATGGGAGTAAATTCTAAACTTTCTCATCACACATACACAAATTTTCTCTCTTATATCTATATAAGAGAATGGATGTTCACTAAACTTAGTGTGATAATCGTTTCATTATGTATGTAAGTCAAATCGTTATGCTGTACACCTTAAGCTTATATTGTGCTGTATGGCAATTTCATCTCAGTAAAACTGAAAGAAAAATAAAAAAGCATAGTGCCAATAGGCCAATTTATTTATCAAAAACCCATCAGACACAAGTGTTATGTGCTAGGTTGAATCAAAGAGTCTCTACATCAGCGATCTTATATTTTACTGAGGAAAATGTCATATAGAAATAAACTTCATATGTGGCATGAAATGAAATAAAGCAGGCAGAGAGATAATGATGATTAATTCATTTATGTTTTTAATAAGCTAATCATTGAAGGCACTTATAAAGAGGTGACATTTGCCCAGAGAATTGAGAGCAGCAAAGGAAGGAACAATTTGGATATCTAGAGCAACAGATAACAATAAGCACAAAGGCCATGCTCGACAGCGTGCCTAGTATGCTTAAGGAATGGAAAAGAAAATAAGCAGTGTGGATAGTCTAGTGACAGGTTTGCTGTTTCTTCTGTCACAATGCCTGGGCTCTCATAAAATAGTAAGTAGCGAAAGTAAATACAAATACATTCTCTTGTTACTTTTAACATGCCAGTATAACATTGAAACAGCCTTATATTCAAGTTTTGGATATTGTTTGTTAACAATTATATACCACAAGGAACCACACTGTATAAAACATGACTTACTTTTTTTAATGTCATAAAATATATAATGTTTCTTCTTTTAACTATTTTGAACAATTATTTTCCCCTCAAACTTTATTTTTGCTACTGTCAGTTCTGATGGTATATAGTAAATTAAAACTCTTTTGACTCTTTAACTGAATTTTAAAAGTACAAGTACAAGTACAGAAGGAACTGTTAAACATGTTAATGAAAAATGAAGACATACTTCAGATAGCTTTATGAACTCTGAGAACAGGTCATTTTTGGATGTTTGAAGAATAGAAAGATTTTAATATGAAATACTTAAACCCTGAATTGTGATAGCAAAGTTAGCTTGCTGCTGCTGCTGCTGCTGCTGCTGCTGCTGCTGCTGCTGCGTCACTTCAGTTGTGTCCAACTCTGTGTGACCCCACAGACGGCAGCCCACCAGGCTCCCCCGTCCCTGAGATTCTCCAGGCAAGAACACTGGAGTGGGTTGTCATTTCCTTCTCCAATGCATGAAAGTGAAAAGTGAAAGTGAAGTCGTTCAGTTGTGTCCGACTTTTAGCCACCGCATGGACTACAGCCCACCAGGCTCCTCCATCCATGGGATTTTCCAGGCAAGATTACTGGAGTGGGGTGCCGTTGCCTTCTCCAAAAGTTAGCTTAAGAGGAATCTAATGCAGATTCAAACCATGTATCAATAGTCCACAGACATAACAAAATGTAGAAATTTGGGCCAAGAAAAGACTAATCAAACAAATACTATTGCTATGGAAAAAAACAAAGAGACGTCTTAAACTTAATGACAAAGAACAACACATCATACTATTAATGTTAAATAATATCTGATAGAAGATATAAAAATGCATATTTTGTTCACTTGGAAAGAACCACCACACACACACACACACACACACACACACACACACACACACCTGCACATATACATGCATGAAAAATGAACAGCAGTGACCTTAAATCAGTGGAAACATTTGCTTTGTTTGCCAAGTTTTTCCTCTTCAAAATGTCCATTTTTATTTCACCTGGTCACCTATATTAAAAACTCAAGAAAAACACTGTAAATCAAATCTACTTAATTAAATCCATGGGAACAAATTTTAAATGTACCGTATATTGAGTGAGTGAGTGAGCGAAGTCGCTCAGTCGTGTCCAACTCTTTGCAATCCCGTGGACTGTAGCCTACCAGGCTTCTCTGTCCATGGGATTCTCCAGGCAAGAATACTGGAGTGAGTTACCATTTCCTTCTCCAGGGGATCTTTCCGACCCAGGGATCGAATCTGGTCTCCTGCATTTGGAGGCAGACGCTTTAACCTCTGAGCCACCACAGAAAAAAACAGCTAGAAAATAGTCTTAAAAATCTTTGTATATTATATGTATGTCTCTGATTTTCAGCAAATAATATAAAAAGTATCATTCAAATGTAAATATCATAAAAATCTTTAACTGATGTAATATATCCATATATAGTTTCATCTAATAGTAAGACAAAGCACCCCAAAGGATATAGTCTGTTAAACTCAAAGCAAACATATTCTTACTGACTTGTTGAAAGCTCCTACATGTCAATTTCTGTGTATGAAGAGCTGAGAAGCTAAAACTTTGTTGTAAGAGAGAAACTAGGAGAATTTTTTTGAAGCTGCATTTGAATATCATGTACAACATATTTACTTAGATTAATTGAATTGACTTGGGAGTGGATGGATGACAGTGTTGTGAGGGGACCAAATCTTTCCCCCCAGAGCCACCCTTTGGCAGTGCCACTTTGCTAGACGCATAAATCAAATGACATTATGTGGCACACATTTATAATAAGGAGATTTAAAAAAAAAAAAAAACAGCTTCTGTTTTCTAGAAGCTTAGTAACTTTGAGTGAAATAGAGAATTTAAAAATAACATGAAAATTTCTCAATTGTAAAAATGCAAAAAGTATAATAGCTTCAAACTAAATGGTCTTGGAATATAAGGGAGGCCTTTATTTTACTATTTGTCTTCTGATTTTTCTCTTTTGTTCATTCTTTTATTTCTCTTTGCTTAATTTACTGTAGATATTTGAACATTTTTTAGGATTTTATCCTGATTTGATTATAATGTTTCTTAATATCTCACTTTTTACAAATCTTTTAGTAGTTACTCAAAGTATTAAAAATAATATGTGAAACATCACTTTCAACTGGCATTGAAATATCGGCAGTTCTAGTGAAATGTAGAAATTTTACTTCCATTAGTCTCCTTACCCTCCCCTTTTTCAAATTTTAATTGTATTAAGTATATGTCTATATTCATTGAGTACATTAGATGCTTTTATATTTGTTTCCAACTTCAAATATGGGTTATAAAACTCATAAAAATGAGAATCGTCTATTATATATACTTTTACTTTCACTCATTTTTTTTTTCCATTCTGAAATTTCAAGCATTCTCCTGTTATTATTTCCTTTCTTTTAAGAGAACTTCTAATCATTTTTCAGGTTCGTTTTGCTAAAATAGCTTCTCTCTTAATTTTACTTCATCCGACGACAGCTCTATTTTCCCTTCATTCCTGAAGAATATTTCCCCTGGATATAGTAGCTCTGGTTGACAGTTCTTTTCTTTTACTTGAAAACTACTGAGCCACTTCTTCCTGGCCTTCATGATTTCAGATGAGAAATCTGCTCTCATTGAATTGGTGTTCCTATATAAATAATGCACTGTTTCCCTCTGGGCGCTTCCAGACTTTTCTTTCTGTTTAGATTTCAGCAGCTTAATTACGACGTGTCTTGGTATGGATTTCTTTTGTAGGTTTATGGCTTTTTACCAATTTGGGAAATTTTCATCAAGAATTCTTTCTTTGAATATTTTTTGACCCCATTTTCTCTCTCTCTTTTTTTTTTCCTCTTGAAACTCCATTGATATGAATGTTAGCACTTTTGTTACTGTCACACAGGTCCCTGTAATGCTGTTGTTTTCCAGTTTTATAATTTCCACCTGACTTTTCTTATAAATTCTATTTCTTCTATGAGATTTCTCATGGAGGGGTGATTTTAAAAATTCCTAAAAATAAATAAATAAAAGAATTCCTAATGGATTGTGAAAGCATTTTCAGATTGCTAATGAAAAATACTTTTTGGATTTTTCTGAAAGCTGATTTGGTGTCTGATGATTGTCCTTTCCCATTAGGGTTTTCCTGGTTCTTTGCGTGACACATGATACACTGGACATATTATAGTTTATATTATGAGTCTCTGGATCCTATTTAATCTTTCCTAGCAGATAGTCCCTCTGTTGAGGTAGATCACTAGAGTCTACTAGGTGAAAAGCCCAGTTTTTCATTATGACCCATGAATACCTCTTGGCAAAAGTGGAACATTTTTGCACACCTCCTCATTTCAGGTGAGTGGACAGAATTACAGCTCCCCTAGTCCTTGCTGACATTTCCTCAGTAAAAGCAGGTCATTGATGACCACTGCCTTTTTACTTCTGATTAGGGATATAAGCTCAGCTTCCCACTATTCCCCTCTGACACCAGTAGAAGGAAGTAGTTGACACTCATCAACTACTTCACCTTCTACCAGCTTGTTCTACCTCATCACTACATGGTAGAAAGGGACCCTACTTTTCACTGGGTCTTGCTGACACCAAAGGACAAGGAGAACTAGAGTGATGACTGGCTCTCATTTGCACTGAAGCTTTCATTCTTGTTGCTGTCTGATGGATATAGAGGGTCAGCTCCCCACTGGGCCTCACTAATACCAATAATTGTTGGGGTGGGTGGGTGGAGTAAACAGCTTACAAGTCCCAATTCCATTGTATTGTTCAGGCTCATTGATACTGGATGGGATAGATGCTTAGACTGCCGCTGCACCCTTTGAAACTACTTTGGCTGAAAGAAACATGATAATGTCTGCTGCTACCAGGTAAGGAAGAAAAGCAGCTCAGTTCCTGGCCCACCAATACTGTCTTGGAAGGAAAATTGCATCACTATCACCTATTTCCAAAGGGCAGGGCAGGGAAGCTCACTCTTTGCTCAGCCTAGCCAACATTCCCAGATGAGGGATTTGGGGCACTGTCACTTACTTACATGTGTCTTGAAAGGTAGGGTGGAAGATAACTCTCTTTTCTCACCCACAAAAATTGTGTAAGTGTGCATAAAGGGAGGAGTCTTTTCTGCTTTTTTTGGCTGAATAATGGGTGTTGATATGAACTGACTGTTTGTGTCCCCCTCAAATTTGTATGTGGAAACCTTAATCGGCAATGTGATATTATTTGGAGGTGGGACTTTTGGAAGATAATTAGTTCATGAGGGTATATCTCTTGTAATTGGATTAGTGTCTCTTCTTATGAGACACTAGAAAGTTTCTTCCCTCTCTGCTCTCTATCTTGTGAGGATATAGTAAGAACCTGGTCATCTATAGATTTGGAAGTATGTTCTCACCAGAACTGAGTCATCTTGGTGCTCTGATCTTGAACTTCCTAGCTTCCAGAGCTGTCAAGAAATAAATTTCTGTTGTTTTAAGCACCCAATCTATGATAATTTGTTACAGTAGCCTGGACTAAGACAAGTGGGTATTAACAAAAGGCTTTTTGTCATTAGTCCTGATTATTCCCTGTCTTTTGGCTGAGGAAATAAGCTCTACTTGAGCATTTGTTTGTTTGTTTCTGCCTGTTGATGGTTTGGGATTAGAGATTTCCACCACATTCTGCTCAGAAGATATGGGATAAAATAAGGAAATTCAGAGGTCTCACCACTGTCTTGGTCCTCAAGCTCCATAGTCTGTAGGCAGCCTGACTTCTTTTCTTCTTTAATGTTGTTTTTTTTTTTTTTTTTTTTTTTTTATGCTGGTTTGTGGTGTTATGTCCAGAGACTTTTAGTTATGAGATGGAAGGCCTGAGAGATATAAGACCATTCTATCTTGGCCGAACTTCATTTTTATAAAACAACTTCTCTATTAATAAGGTCAAAAGAGTTTCAAAGTCAGTATCAAGGATGACATTCAAACACGGGCACATCATTTTTAAAGACATCAAAGGAATAAATATCATTGTATGCCAGATGATCTTTTAGAATTATGGCAGCTGGGCATCACAGTAACCCTGGAGACTGTGGAAATAAGCAAGAGCTTCATCAGTAAAAGCCTATATGCGTGGGTGAGAATTTTAATTTTTTTTGCTTCGTCAACAGAAATATCTGAAGAGAAGGTTTAGTTTTATAATAATATTAGACTTACATTTCTGAAAAATAGGTTTCACCGTGGTGTGGATAATGTAGAATCAAAGAAATCAGGAGGCAAAAATATCTGATAGCAAACTATCAGAGGATGGTGGTAGGAAAAACATTCTGAGTTTAAATGTATTTTGTAAGAAATGTTTAAAAAAATAAGTTGTGGAGGACTAGAACAGTGGATTTGGGGAGATGTGAGAGTTGAAAGAGTTAGGGATGCTTTCAATGTTTTGGCTGGATGAATTAACTGGCATCACAAATACAGACTAGATATCAAATGAAGGGTCTAGTAATAAAGAGATGAAGCTATAAAGTACTCTTCAATTTTATAGTTTTATTCACATATTGGCAAGTCTTATCTTTCTCTTTGTGCTTCATCTTACTCACTCATGTTTAAATTCTGAAAAATGAAGTCCTAGTTTATTCATCTTCCACACTTGTTATTTCTAGTTCTACCATATCAACTCCCATTACCTTTTCATGGTCTATTAGAATCACTTCTTATCTACCTCTCTCTATAGGGTCCCATTACCATGTTCCTGCCCTTAGAGAAACCTTTCTAAAGAAATTGTATTACCTTCCTTTCCTACAAAATATTTTCTATAAATCCCCAATATAGCAGACTATACTGCACATTTCTCATTATTTTTGATTTTCAGAAACATTTATTATTGGGAAAATACTGAAGTATGTGTGTCAGGCTGTTAACATAGGTTTCCTTACTTGGAAGTAAATGAAGAGGTGAAAGTAGGCCAAGATAACTACTGTTCTTCTTTAATTGTTTCATTTGTTACAGGGGAACGCACTACTTTGGTAATGAAATTATAAAATAATTAAAATAAACTTTTTTGAACTTATTTTCTAGTTTTCTATTGCCACAATAATTCTGAAAACAATCACAAAACCTCAGTAAAATATCACAATAAACTTTTATTGAGCTCATGAGTCTGGATGAGCTAGTGCAGCCAGTTCTTGTCATGACTGGGCTCAGGCATTCATTTGGCATCAAACCCAGGTCTACTCATTTAGGGCCTTCCCAGGTGGTGCTAGTGATAACCCACCTTCCAATCCAGGAGACATAAGAGACTCAGATTCGATCCCTGGGTAAGGGAGATCCCTTGGAGGAAGACATGGCAACCCACTCCAGTATTCTTGCTTGGAGAATCCCATAGACAAAGGAGCCTAGTGGGCTATAGTCCACAGGGTTTCAGAGAGTCAGATATAACTGAAACAACTTACCATGCATGTACTACTCATTTAGAGTGATTTCAACCAAAATGACAGAAAAGGCTCATCTATGCTACATATTCTACATCTCATGTTAGTCCAAGTGAGTCTATTCTCATAGTAACATCTGACAAATAAGACTGCAATCAGAAATAAGTAAGTGCTTCCTCTTGTCTCTGCTTATTCACATTTGTTAACATTCTGCTGCTCACTAAAATCACAAAGCTGAGCCCAGAGTCTAGGAATGTGACAGAACAGGGGAGTGCAGTGGTGCCAAGTTACATGGAAAAGGAAATGAATGCCTGGGGAGGAAAAGAATTGAAGGCATGCATGCAATCCACTTGGAAAAACCATGTAAGTGAGTAACCATACACCCCTCTATTTTATTCCTTCATTTGACAAGTATGCGTTCATCCTTAGTTCTAGATGCTATGAGTCCAGCAGTGCTTAAAATAAAATCCCAGTTCTTACTTTCTAGTAAAGAGAGTAAGTAAGTAAAATATATACAAATTTAAATTTTAAGGATTGATATGAGCAATAAACCTGGGTTAGGATATACAGATGAGTGGAACATGATATCTGGGGGGGAGTGAAATATGAAGAAAGACCAAAGTAAAGAATCAAAGTAAGGCAAGCAAAGGCGTCAGGAAGTGTTTTCCAGAGAGAAAGAAGAACGTGTGTGAGGCATCTGGGGCGAACACAAAATGGGAATATTTTTCAACCTCTGCAAATCAGTCTGCCTGTGGTGTGGCAAATGAGAAAGGCAGTGGGAGGAGCGGGGACAAGAGGGCTTGTGAGGTCATACCATTGGTGCCCTAGAGCCCTGGAGGAGGAGTGCAGTTTGATTTAGAGCATGCTAGGGGAGCAAATATGTCACCTCTAATCATGCCTGTTTGGCATACTGATTATTTTTAATTAAAGTTACTCCAGAAACAGCCAGTGCAAAGACCCTTCTTTATCCACTTGAAAGCAGTAAATAAATCTACCATGTGAAAGGTCCTTCCTTATAGTGGGAGGAAGAGACATCCTTATCACCAGAAACAGGGAATTTAGGGCCAAGAAGGCTGTATGAACACACCTTGTTACTTCCTTACTAATTCACTACCTCAGGTCCAAAATTCTTTGTCATGTTGATCTTCACAAATCGTTGTTTCTTTCTCTAAAAGATATGAAAGCTACCTGCGTTAGTCACTTGTCTCATAGTTTTAATAGGATTTCCCTTCATATGAAATGAAATTTGTTTTTCTCCTGTTAAACTGCCTTATGTTAGTTTAATTATTAGACCCTCCAAAGAACATAGAAAGAAAGAATGGAAAAGTTTTCCTCCTGTACAAAGTTGTTTGAACTATGAAAGTAAGATATAAGTTTGAACAAACTCCAGGAGATAGTGAAGTACAGGGAAGCCCAGCGTGCTGCAGTTCATGAGATCACAAAGAGTCAGACACAACTGAGTGACTGAAAAACAACAAGGCAAATTTAAATTTTTATAAGTTAACTCTATGTGTGCATATCCTTATCCTGATATAAAAAGATATATATTTACCTTCATTTTATATTTGAGGAAACTGAGTTTCAAATATGTTAACATAATATTTTATTTAAATAAATCTCTATTTATTATAGAGAGTTTTCACCATCTATTCTAAATCAATAGTCAATGTGGTAGTGTATAAAATACAAAGGAATAAATTTTAAAAGAAATAGTTAAAAATATTTAGTCATCTTTAAGAAATGCTATTATTATAGTAGATGGAGGAGAGGTGAAGCTTCACAATAAGATACAAGATGAAGCATCTAAGAATTGAAGTGCTACAACTCATGAGTTGAGCATGTATTTAATCAAAATGCATTGAACATAGAGTTCACTGTGTACCACAATGCTGTTGACAGGACATAAAAGATTCTCTCTGTTTGCAGATGACATGATCCTCTACATAGAAAACCTTAAAAACTCTTCCAGAAAATTACTAGAGCTAATCAATGAATATAATAAAGTTGCAGGATATAAAATTAACACAGAGAAATTCCTTGCATTCCTATACACTAACAATGAGAAAACAGAAAGAAATTAAGGAAACCATTCCATTCACCATTGCAAGGAAAAGAATAAAATACTTAGGAATATATCTACCTAAAGAAACAAAATACTTATATATAGAAAACTATAAAACACTGATGAAAGAAATCAAAGAGGACACAAATAGATGGAGAAATATACCATTTTCATGGATCGGAAGAATCAATATAGTGAAAATGAATATACTACCCAAAGCAATCTATAGATTCAATGCAATCTCTATCAAGCTACCAATGGTTATTTTTCGGATAACTAGAACAAATAATTTCACAATTTGTGTGGAAATACAAAAAAGCCTCGAATAGCCAAAGCCATCTTGAGAAAGAAGAATGGATTTGGATGAATCAACCTGCCTGACTTCAGGCTACACTACAAAGCTACAGTCATCAAGACAGTATAGTACTGGCACAAAGACAGAAATATAGATCAATGGAACAAAATAGAAAGCCCAGAGATAAATCCACACACCTATGGACACCTTGGGCTTCCCTGGTGGCTCAGAGGTTAAAGCATCTGCCTGGAATGCAGGAGATCCGGATTCAATCCCTGGGTCGGGAAGATCCCCTGGAGAAGGAAATGTCAACCCACTCCAGTACTCTTGCCTGGAGAATCCCATGGAGTGAGGAGCCTGATAGGCTACAGTCCATGGGGTCACAAAGAGTCGGACATGACGGAGCGACTTCACTATGGACACCTTATCTTTGAAAAAGGAGGCAAGAATATACAATGGAGAAAAGAAAATCTCTTTAACAAGTGGTGCTGGGAAAACTGGTCAACCACTTGTAAAAGAATGAAACTAGAACACTTTCTAACCCCATACACAAAAATAAACTCAAAATGGATTAAAGATCTAAATGTAAGACCAGAAACTATAAAACTCCTAGAGGAGAACATAGGCAAAACACTCTCCGACATAAATCACAGCAGGATCCTCTATGATCCACCTCCAAGAGTAATGGAAATAAAAGCAAAAATAAACAAATGAGACCTAATTAAAATTGTAAGCTTTTGCACAATGAAGGAAACTATAAGTAAGGTGAAAAGACAGCCTTCAGAAGGGGAGAAAATAAGCAAATGAAGCAACTGACAAAGAATTAATCTCAAAAATATACAAGCAACTCCTGCAGCTGAATTCCAGAAAAATAAATGACCCAAGCAAAAAATGGGCCAAAGAACTAAACAGACATTTCTCCAAAGAAGACATACAGATGGCTAACAAACACATGAAAAGATGCTCAACATCACTCATTTTCAGATAAACGCAAATTAAAACCACAATGAGGTACCATCTCACACCGGTCAGAATGGCTGTTATCCAAAAGTCTACAAGCAATAAATGCTGGAGAGGGTGTGGAAAAAAGGGAACCCTCTTACACTGTTGGTGGGAATGCAAACTAGTACAGCCACTATGGAGAACAGTGTGGAGATTCCTTAAAAAACTGAAAATAGAATTGCTATATTACCCAGCAATCCCACTATTGGCATACACACTGAGGACACCAGAACTGAAAGAGACATGTGTACCCCAATGTTCATTGAATCACTGTTTATAATAGCCAGGACATGGAAGCAACCTAGATGTTCATCAGCAGACGAATGGATAAGAAAGCTGTGGCATATATACACAGTGGAATATTACTCAGCTGTTAAAAAGAATACATTTGAATCAGTTCTAATGAGGTGGATGAAACTGGAGCCTATTATATAGAGTGAAGTAAGCCAAAAAGAAAAACACCAATACAGTATAGTAATGCATACGTATGGAATTTAGAAAGATAGTAATGACAACCCTATATGCAAGACAGCAAAAGAGACACAGATATATAGAACAGTCTTTGTACTCTGGGAGAAGGCGAGGGTGGGATGATCTGAGAGAATAGCATTGAAAAGTGAATATTATCATATGTGAAACAGATCGCCAGTCCAGGTTTGATGCATGAGACAGCGTGTTCAGGGCTGGTGCACTGGGATGACTCAGAGGGATGGGATGGGGAGGGAGGTGGGAGGGGGTTTCAGGATGGGGAACACATGTAAACCCATGGCTGATTCATGTCAATGTATGGCAAAAACCACAACAATATTGAAAGCAGTTAGCTTTCAATTAAAATAAATAAATTGAAATTTTTAAAAAAGATTCTCTCATGATATCTATAGATGACTAGGATTATTTGGCAGAAACATAAACTAGGTGTCCTCCAAGAATGGTGCCAGAGATCAAATGATTTGACAGTGGAATAAAAGGAAACATAAATTATTTTGAAAAACTTAACAAATCTGAGCATATTTTCAATAATCTGACTTCAGGTGTGATAAAGGAGACGTAGAGCAATATGTAGCAAATAATAAATTATCTTAATTAGGAAGGGAAGATGACCATGGAGCATTCTACCTCTTATGAAAGATTATGGTATTTAGGGCTAGATTGAATTTTGATAAATAATATAATCAAAGGTCCCTGCTTCATGAAGGAATCTGAAACAATCCAGATGAACATGATACAATCTCTTCATCCAGCACTAGTGATTTCTGGCTTTATGCCACCTTTTGCATTAGAAAAAAATTACAGATGTGTTTGTAAATTTATAACAGCGTAAATATTGGACAGTAATTTTTTTTACTGATATCCTAGATTATGATGCCTTAACTCTGATGCTATAAAACTAAGGCCTTAATACCCTTACAGTTCCATTCCTACACTTTGAAAGGTATTGCATACTTTAATTATAAAATGGTCAATCTGGGTAAGAACACTTCACTCCTTATCATTGAAATCAAGTACCCTTAAAATTGAGTTCTTCTGCTGAGTTTATGATTAACCTCTGCATTTGAAACTTTATTCTCTTTCCTTTTCTGAATGTGTTCCCCTCAAAATTGAAAAGTATCAAAGGAAAGAGGGGACTGGAACCATATGCAAGCCCTGTGTCCCTGTTCTTTGAAGTAGAAAGCTTTTGCTTTAGTCTCCCAGGGTTTGGGTCTCAAAAGGCTGACTCAAGAATTAATGATAAGGAAATGTGAAGACATAGAAACAAAGCATAGCTGTTGGGCTGGGAAACTGGCAACAATTTGGGCTGTCAGTCTGCCACAGAGTAGACTCAGTGAACTCACAGTTTCCTGAAAGATGTAGATAAAGGCCACATTCCTAAGTTGCTTTTATAGGAAATATCTCCCCCACCCCAGATGAAAAATGCTGATCACAAGAACATAGACCCTAGACCTGTTGAAACCAGAATGTTGATGATGCTTGAAACTTCACCTTAATGCCAACCGACCTGAGAATTGTGCATGAGCTGATCATACACCCTGCAGTCTCCTGGCTCACACTGCCTTTAAAACCCCTTCCCAGAAAACCATTGGGAATTTTGGGTCTTTTGAGCTTGAACTGCCTGTTCTCCTTGCCTGGTGCCCTGCAGTAAACACTACTTTGCTTGACTACACAGCTGGTGTAAGTAGACTGGCTTTCCTGTGTGCAGGCAAGTGGGCCTAAGTTTGGTTCAGTAACATCATGTCTAATCTGCAGGCTTGCAACATGGCCAACACAGCACTGAGAATAAGGAAATATTGTCAAAAGTTTAGTTTTTCCAAATTTATACTTTTGCTGCATTTCCCTGATGTGTTAATGTAGTGGTTTAAAAGAAGAAGCATCTTCGGTCTGTGGGTTGAGTGGATTTAGCTTTGTAGTTCTGCTGGTTTCACTTAGTGTCTCAGGTAATAGAAGCCAGCTATGAAAATGAGTGCTAAAATTAAGAATTTAATAACAGCAGCATCAGAGCAGTTAAACAAATATAGCACACCCATGTAAATGCAGGCCCTTCTAAGCACCAGGCCTAGTGGGACTAGTGGTAGAACTACACAGATCAAATGCACGTGTAACCAGCTCTGGATGTTGGCAAAGGCCAGAGTCATCTTTGGGCTTCCAGGTGATGGGGTGCTAGGATAGTTAAGTACCATTCACTCCCACTTCATATAGTCCAGAGCTGCTTTTCTCTATGTGACTTCTACATATGTTCTTTCCATGTGGTCTCTCCAGCATGATCAAAGAAATCCTCACATGGCAGCTCAGGGTTTACAGTGACAAGCATTCAAAAGGAGAGGAAGAGAAAGTGACAAGGTTTCTTAAAACCTGGGGCCAGGATTGTTACTGTGCTCTGTTGTTTAATGGAGACATGGGCCAGCATAGAATCAATTCAAAGGTATGTACACTAGATAGCTTGGTTTATTGGGGGCTATATATAGGAGAGTAGGTATCATACTCCTCACTTATTAAATCACAAGGATTATCCCCTTACTTCTTTGAGGAATATGTGCAAATGTTACCTGCCCTGAGAGAGAGTCTTTGGACATCCTAGCTAAAATGGTTTCCCCTCCTCAACGTGTTATATCAAAAATCAGGTAGATATTCATTGCTCTAGACTATTTTCTTCATGCAAGAGCTTTATCTTGTCTACTGTTGAATACCCAGTGCCTAGAAGAGTGCCTTACATAAAATAAGTAAATTAACTATTTGTTAAATGAATTAATCATTAAATCTCACATAACATAAAATACAAGTATATATATCTATTTATCCAGGGGCCCCCAGTCACCAGTCCGCAGACTATAACAGTTCTCAGCCTGTTAGGAACCAGGCCACACAGCAAGAGGTAAGCAATCAAAGCTTCATCTGTACTCGCTATCACTACTCAATGCTCATGTTGCCATCTGAATCATCCTCCTTCCCCAACAACCATCTGTGGAAAAATTGTCTTCCATGAAACTGGTCCTTGGTAAAAAAAAAGTATGGGGAGCACTGTATTTATCTATCTAGCATCTGTTAATTTCCCATTTGAAACATATGGGTAAAATAATTTGGGTTTCATTATAGTAGTGGTGATGGTCTATAGAGTAGGAGTGTATTCAAGACAATTTTTCAGTTTTGATGGCTGAATCTGATTTTGCCTATCTTAGAAGTCTGTGCAGTGGTTTATACTCTGGCTAGCTATATCAATCATAATCATAGAGATAGCTTTCTGATTTGGTTTATTATCATCCATATAAACAGATTCTTTCTTGCTTTTACATAATAAATTCTTCCATTACATGCTGAAAGGGTTTGGGTTTTCTGTGTATTTCTTTATAATGGTCAAAATGTTGACTCTGACTAAAGGAAAGACACTAATATAGAGAGTTAAAGGAACAAGTAACCCTGATGGCAAGCAAATATATACTTGTCATCTTTCTACTCTGCAGGCCAATGATGTAAAGATGCTATTAATAAAAACGTTTATTTATAAGGACATTAGAAAATCAGCATAGGAAAAAAGAGAGCATTGCTTTCCCTGACTCCTAGGGAGAACAAGTAAGTAGAAAAATTATAGAGATAAAGCCAAAAGCTTACATGAGAACATTTATGCTGTTTGCATGCATGCGTCTATCTTAAACATATCTATGGACATGACTTTGTCGCTGCACTCAGCATTACTGAGGGATGTTAATTTCCTAAGAGTCAACGCTTAACTGATATGCTACATTTGGCTCTTTGCATTCATTTATTTCCTTAGTCTATCTCTTAGACTAACAATTTGACTAAACAAGTAAGTTTCAATCAGCCTGTACCAAGTATCTAACATCATCTTTTAGTGAATGTTGTTTTGAACATCATGAGGCAGATTTTGAAATAGATTAATATAAAAAAAATACTTGAATATAATTATCTTTCTGAAATAAAATGATAAATAATAATACATTGTTCATTACATTTTATTCCAAACATACATCCAATCATATACTATTTCCCACTTTCTGAGTCTTCAATCCAAAGCAAAACCACTACTTTGAACCCTTCCCCAAGACACAAGCCCAATCTTTTAATAAGATTACACACACACATAGACACACACACATACATATATAATATTTATGTATACATTTGTATGTATCAGGAATAATCTATATTAATCTATCATTTCACAATAAAAGTATTGTCCTTAATAACATCCCTTGAAATTAAATTAATAGTTATAATATTAATATTGACTAAATTGCACATTTTAAACATATTATAAATTTTTACACATATCTAAGTAAATTTTAATTTTAATACCATTTTACACAAATATATATTCACTGTCTTTCATGTATTTTGAAAGTCACATGTTCTATAATGAGAGGGCTTCCTAGGTGGCACTAGTGGTAAAGAACATGCTGCAAATGCAGGAGAGAGGTGGGTTTGATCCCTGGGGCAGGAAGATCCATGGAGGAGGGCACGACAACCAGCTCTAGTATCCTTGCCAAAAGAATCCCATGGACACAAAGGAACCTGGTGGGATACAGTCCATAGGGTCACAAAGAGTCAGACAAAACTGAAGCCGCTTAGCACACATTCATGCATGCATGACTCAATGCATTGCAAATCCTAAAACTGGATGATTGAGAGGAGTGGGGCCTTTCCTTCCTGTTTTTTGTTTTAATTTTTTCCAGCATTCACTTAAGAAACTCTTGATGATCATGAGAAATCGTTATGGAAATTCAGCTACCAATTCACAAGCTTCAATAAATTATCTTGTTTTTTTCTGAAATGAAAATTTGTTCTCGTGGAATAAATAGGTTTGAGATATTGTTGCTTTTATGGAAATTGCAACCACCTTATCATGACACTTCAATACAGCATTTCTTACCTATTTACACTCATCTTTGGTTCTAAAGATCTTTCCAAGTTTATAAGTGATAGATAAGAATCTTTCCAAATTTAATCAGCAAAATTCTCAATTCTATGTTAGAATGTAGCTTACTGCTACATAAATACATTTGATGTATTGCCTAAGAAAAGAAAAATATATACCCTGGTTTGGTTTAATATGCCTTTCAGAAGTGCATTTGAATTGGCTAGAAACCGTTTTGACATGTACTTGAAGAGTATGTGTCATAAATGACAACTTTTAATCAACGTGATAAATAGCAAAGGTTTGTAAATGCTATCAAATAATTTCTAAAAATGAAAACTAATTTTCCACTCCCTCTGCTAGCAAATTTGTCAACCACAGTTTGGTAGAACCAAAACATCTGCTCTTTGAAGCTGTGTAAGCTCTCACAGCAAAATGATGCATTATTTTGTTTTCAGATATACATTCATCTCATTCCTAATTTAGTATGTTTATGAAGTACTAAGATAAGATCCTGATCGAAATTTTTGTGCAGTTAGATTAAAGACAGAAGTTTTTGCTGATTAAAGTTTGAACTTTAGTAAAGCTTTTTCTTCTTTCATATCTTTCTTACCATAGAACAAGTGTCTTTCTTTTCTATTTCTTTTTAATTTTTTATTTTGAAAAAGCTAATGCATGTAACAAATATAAAACATTGAATTAGAATATAGCAAGCATTCAGTAATTGTTTGATGTTATTATTGTAAAGAATTGCATTCAACATGAATAGGTTTTAATTTTATAATAAAAAATTTAGTATTTGATAGCATGGTGTTGGCATATTGTTTTGGACAGTGCCAAATTAAACATCTTCTCTGTATGCAAGATGCTGTGCACCAAGGGTATACCATGGATACACAGATAAATAAACAATTGTATATCTTAAGAAATTTATTTAGTAAGAGAAATGTCTAAATGGTATGTTAAATATTATTATCTTATTTGAATTCTAAGTATCCCTGTAGCAAATGGTTTGGGAACTGAGAGAAAGACCATTTCAGACAGGAAGAAGAACCTGAAAAAAAGATACAAAAGATAAGAACATGGACAAAAATATAAGCTACAATGTTTCTGGATATACACTGTACAGTGTGATATGATGGAACATTGACAAAAATTATGTTGGGTCACTCTAGGCCATGATTGGGACTTTTCTTTTGGTGAAATGTTCTTTTTCCATTTAACTTTCATCTTTCAGTTCCCGTGTGTCTCTGTACATTTACTATTACCATTTTAGAAAGACCTTCCCCAGTTTTGCTGTCATCATGGAAAATCTACAGTCCTCCATCTTTACTCCTGCCTTTTATTTGCATTTTGTTTCATTACTGTAAAAGTTTTTAAAACTATCAAACACATTCTGTACATACACATTTATTTATTTTAATGTCAGTGTTCCTTTAATTCCTTTTAATGTCAGCTTCCATTAAGGAAGCAACTTTGTTTTATTCAGTGGAGTATTTCCTATTAGTACCTACAGCAGCACCTGACAATTAACAGGCACTCATTAATAATTTTTCTTGAATTATTGGTTTAGCTTATTTATGCATTAATCAAAATTTAAGACTACACGCATAATTATTTATTTATTTATTTGGCTGTGCTGGGTCTTAGTTGCAGCATGCAAGCTCTTACTTGTGGCATGCAGGATCTAGTCCCCTGACCAGAAATCAAACTCAGGCCCCCTGCCTTGGAATCACAGAGCCTTAGCCACTGGACCACCAGGGAAGTCCCTATAATTACCTATATTTTATCGGACACCTCTTCCCATTTCCATTTCCCTGGAAAATTTGGATTCCCTTTTCTAGATTTTAGGTTCCTCTAGCACAATCTAACCCTGTTCACTGTTGAATCTTGCGCCTATAAATGGAACATGCTGCTGCTGCTGCTAAGTCACTTCAGTCATGTCCGACGCTGTGCGACCCCATAGACGGCAGCCCACCAGGCTTCCCCGTCCCTGGGATTCTCCAGGCAAGAACATGGGAGTGGGTTGCCATTTCCTTCTCCAATGCATGAAAGTAAAAAGAGAAAGTGAAGTCACTCAGTCGTGTCTGACTCTTAGCAACCCCATGGACTGCAGCCTACCAGGCTTCTCCTTCCATGAGGTTTTCCAGGCAAGAGTAGTAGAGTGGGGTGCCATTGCCTTCTCTGTAAATGGAACATAATAGGTGCTTAAATATGTATGATAAAAGAATGAATCTACAACATAGAAGCCTATAAAATAGACTTAGATGAAGAGAAATCTACAACAAAGGCATTGGAAACATGATAAAAGAATGAATCTACAACCATGTTTCCAATGCTTTTGTTGTAGATTTCTCTTCATCTGAATCTATTTTATATGCTTCTATGTTCTACTCAGTCATTCAAGTCTTCTTTAAAGACTGTTCTGAATACTTTTATGCAGGAAAAAATAAAAGTTAAATTCATAGAAACAGTAGAATTGTGGTTGCCAGGAGCTGGGAGGTGAGTGAAGGGAGAGTGTCAGTCAAAGGGTAGAGTTCAGTTCAGTTTAGTTCAGTTGCTCAGTTGTGTCTGACACTTTGCCACCCCATGGACTGCAGCACGCTAGGCCTCCCTGTCCATCACCAACTCCCAGGGTTTACTCAAACTCATGCCCATTGAGTCGGTGATGCCATCCAACCATCTCATCCTCTGTCGTCCCCTTCTCCTCTTGCCTTCAATCTTTCCCAGCATCAGAGTCTTTTCCAATGAGTCAGTTCTTTGCATCAGATGGCCAAAGTATTAGAGTTTCAGCATCAATCCTTCTAATGAATATTCAGGACTGATTTCCTTGGACTGGTTTGAGCTCCTTGCTGTCCAAGGGACACTCAAGAGTCTTCTCTAATAGCATAGTTCAAAATCATCAATTCTTTGGTGCTCAGCTTTCTTTATAGTCCAACTCTCACATCCATACATGATTATTTGAAAAACCATAGCTTTGACTAGACGGACATTTGTTGGCAAACTAATGTCTCTGCTTTTTAATATGCTGTCTAAGTTGGTCATAACTTTCCTTCCAAGGAGTAAGTGTCTTTTAATTTCATGGCTGCAGTCACCATCTGCAATGATTTTGGAGCCCCCCCCACCCCCACCCCCCCAAAAAAAAAAGTCTGGCACTGTTTCCACTGTTTCCCCATCTATTTCCCATGAAGTGATGAGAGCAGATGCCATGATCTTAGTTTTCTGAATGTTGAGTTTTAAGCAAACTTTTTCACTCTCCTCTTTCACCTTCATCAAGAGGCTTTTTAGTTCCTCTTCACTCTCTGCCATAAGGGTGGTGTCATCTGCATATCTGAAGTTATTGATATTTCTTCTGGCAGTCTTGATTCCAGCTTGTGCTTCTTCCAGCTCAGCCTAGATAGCATATTGAAAAGCAGAGACATTACTTTGCCAACAAAGGTCTGTCTAGTCAAGGCTATGGTTTTCCCAGTGGTCATGTATGGATGTGAGAATTGGACTGTGAAGAAAGCTGAGAGCCAAAGAATTGATGCTTTTGAACTGTTGTGTTGGAGAAGACTATTGAGAGTCCCTTGGACTGCAAGGAGATCCAACCAATCCATTCTGAAGATCAGCCCTGGGTTTTCTTTGGAAGGAATGATGCTAAAGCTGAAACTCCAGTACTTTGGTCACCCCATGTGAAGAGTTGACTCATTGGAAAAGACTCTGATGCTTGGAGGGATTGGGGGCAGGAGGAGAAGGGGACAACAGAGGATGAGATGGCTGGATGGCATCACCAACTCAATGGATGTGAGTCTGAGTGAACTCCGGGGGTTGGTGACGGTCAGGGAGCCTGGCATGCTGCGATTCATGGGGTTGCAAAGAGTTGGACATGACTAAGTGACTGAACTGAACTGAATTGAACTGAAGTTGGTCATAATTTTTCTTCCAAGAAGCAAGCATCTTTCAATTTCATGGCTGCAGTTACCATTTGCAGTGATTTTGGAGCCCTCCAAAGTAAAGTCTGTCACTGTTTCCACTGTTTCCCCATCTATTTGCCATGAAGTAATGGGACCAGGTGCCATGATCTTAGTTTTCTGAATGTTCAGTTTTAAGCCAACTTTTTCACTCTGTTTCACTTTCATCAAGAGGCTCTTTAGTTCCTCTTTGCTGTCTGCCATAAGTGTGGTATCCTCTGCATATCTGAGGTCATTGATATTATCTCCCAGCAATCTTGATTCCAGCTTGTGCTTCATCCAGCCGAGCATTTCTCATGATATACTCTGCATAGAAATTAAATAAGCAGGGTTACAAATATACAGCCTTGAAGTACTCCTTTCCCTCTCTGTAATCAATCTGTTGTTCCATGTCCAGTTCTAACTGTTGCTTCTTGACCTGCAAACAGATTTCTCAGGAGGCAGGTCAGGTAGTCTGGTATTCCCAGCTCTTTAAGAACTTTCCACAGTTTCTTTTGTGATCCACGCAGTTGAAGGCTTTGGAGTAGTTGATAAAGCAGAAGTGTAGAAACTTCCAGTTTTAAGATAAGCTGTGGGGATATAGTGCACAGAGTGGTGATTATAGTTAATAATACTGTATTATATACTTGAAAATGGCTATAGAGCACATCTTAAATGTTCTCATGACAAAAAACAGATAGTAATTTTGCAAACTGATGGATTTAACTAACCCTATAGTGGTAATCATTTTGCAGTAGATAAGTGTAATAAGTCATCATGTTGTATACTTTAAACTTATACATATCAATTATATCTCAATAAAGCTGGAAAAAGTTATCAATTTATCATATTAGTTGATATATACCTTTGTTTTAAACTAGTGAAATCTACACTTCAAAGAAATAGTGACTATATCATTGACTATAATAAATATTTTTACTGAAAATAACAAGTGATATGCATCATTTATCATAACACATATGTACCATTCAATATTTTATGCCAACTGTACCTATTCAAAAATGTGTTCTAACTAGAGGGAAGGAGGATTTTGGTGAAAATATTCTTGTTCATATTAAAGCATGGTAGATAGTCTATGCTCTCTTTAAAGACATGAGTAAGAAACACTTCTTTCTCTCCTTGTTCCTGATCCTCTCTATCAACTTTGTGTTTTCCTCTTTCAAAACACCCTCCATATATACATATATTGAGAAACAATTTATTGAGTTATTATGCTATTATTTACTTCTTTCCTTCTGCATAATAATTTATCCATATCCCCACTTTATAATAAAATTTTGTTATTGCAATGACAGTCATTATTATCTAGAGCTTACTTGTATGTGCTCCAGATGCTATTCTAAGGACCATATAGATGTTAACTGCTTTAGTTCTCACAACAATCTTATGAGATTGTTATATAGAGATGGTTATATATAGAGAAACTGAGGCAAGAAAGATTATATAACTTTCTTAACATCACATAAGCCATTAAATAGGATCAGGTAAACACTAAGTCATCTATTCTTGACCTCCATAGCAAACTGCCTATTCACATGACATGTGCTGTCCATATAATTTTGGCTTTTACTACAAAACCCCTCAGTGTTTATTACTGTGTAATTTACTTGACTCCTGAAATACAGACCAAAAATAACCTGTCTGTGAAGTTGCAAAGCTGAACACAGAGAGATGTGACTGCTCCCTAGGATAAATGAGAAATGCTATTCTCTGGAGGTTAATTACTGCAAATTAGGAGCTTTCAGTTGTCTGGAAGCATCAGGAAAGAAATAGTAGATTAGTACTGATAAAGTCTCATGGGCTTTAATGGGAAACACTTTATATTGGCACTAATGAAAGATTCAGAAGCAACCATGCTTCAGATGCTTAGAAATTTCAGGTTTCACCGTATTAAGAATTCAGTCAAATAAGACTCAAAAGAACTTTAGGATTACAATAATTGAGTGAAAGGATGATTCTTGAATAAAGGCCCCAGGGTTTGGAAAATCATTCCCCTTCTTAAAGTGCATTTTTCTGATTTATATATTTATACCTCACCCCACTCCAGTACTCTTGCCTGGAAAATCCCATGGACAGAGGAGCCTGGTGGGCTGCAGTTCATGGGGTAACTAAGAGTTGGACACGACTGAGCGATTTCACTTTGACTTTTCACTTTCATGCATTGGAGAAGGAAATGGCAACCCACTCCAGTGTTCTTGCCTGGAGAATCCCAGGGATGGGGGAGACTGGTGGGCTGCCATCTATGGGGCGCACAGAGTCAGACACGACTGAAACTACTTAGCAGCAGCAGTAGCAGTAGCAGTAGAGAATATATATCTTTATTTTTTTAAAACCAAAGTTTGATCAGAAAAGAAAAATGCCTCATTTAAATGGCTACTAAATGAATATAGTATATATCTAGAACTTCTACGCAAGTCAGGAGATTTGTGATGGTAAACTAATAGTGTGTATGAAAGCCAGGGTGCAGCAAAATCTTTGCTCTGCTCTCCCTGTAAACACTCTCCCCAGCACAAACAAAAGCAGAATGAGTGAAACTCCCTACATACATTGCTTTATAGACAAATTACCAGTATAAGAAGTTTATTTTTATAATATGAATTTGACTAACCCATACTTTAAAATATTATGACCTGAAATGTAAAACACTCATGTTGAATAGCCACCGATTCAAACATAAACTATAATGAAATTTTTAATCTAAACTATCAGAAATGGGGGAACACCACCTCACTGATGGTCCTAATCATTTTTTAACTTCTTCCTTATAAATTTCTTGATTTAAAAAGTTTATTGTGATTGATTTTAAATTAAGTGATACATGCTGAGTAGAAACATGCACATTATATAGAACAGTAGCATGTAGAAAAACTTCGCCAAAAAGATATGATCACTTGTTTAAAAAAAGCTGGTGCATCTTCACCTAGTCCATCCTATCTTTGCAACTACGTTTACACGGTGTATGAATTGTTGTGTCTCTATATTAAAAAAATAACAATGTAATCTAAACATTTTATTTTCTGAGGAGTTATTTTTAAATTCTTAATTTCTAAATTATAAAATGACAACAAATATCAGACTAGTCCAAGGAAATTAAAAGAAACCTAAATTAGAAAAGCATAGACAGTTACTGAAAGGAAATAATTTCTGTTCTATAATTTTATAAAAAGTTACTTTTCTCTTTTTCAAAAATGTAGAAAATTAAGGAAGGAAAACTAATTGCCTGTAATCTCACTATGTAGAACAAGTAATCTAAAACTAATACCATGTTCACTATTTTATTTTCTAGAAACTATGTAATATCTAGAACAAATATAATTTGTTTTGTAAATTATGTATATGTATATATAATATCCCTTTTTTCTGATTCATTGTATTATTTAGAAAGTTAACTCAAAATGAGTTTTTATTTAAAATACATTTCTCTCTACATTATATCATGTTTAATTTTGTCAAATTATTTAATTGAATTGAAAGTGTATTCTGCACACATATTTCATCAGATTCTTGACAATCATCAACATTATTAATATTCATACTAAAGCTGTCATCATCTTTTTCAAATAAAGAAGCTTAGAATCAATGAGTACTGAATTGACTGAGTCACAAAACTGAATGAATGAGCTAGAATTGTTAAGATTTATATATCATCTGAAGTGCTAACCCTTCCACTACAGTACATTGTGTCTCTATTATGTATCAGATGACATATGAACATTCCCTATTGTTGGAGTTTGAATGCTTTCAATCCTATGTTAAAAATGTTATGAATCTCATTTAACATTTTCTTTTTTCATAGTTTTCCTTTTGATTGATTGAGAGAATCAGAACATCTAAAATATATAACTTCTCCATGGTTCTTGATTTACTGATTCATGCTTTAGAAAAATAGTGTCCATGTAGCACTCCAAGTAACAACAAGAAAGAAGAACCATTTTACAGAGAGATCCACAGGCAGCTAGTTTCCCTCCCAAGGTCCTTTTTTGCTTTCTTCTGCAGAAATTAAGACTAAAGCGGAGTATGGCAGACCAGCTAAACTATTCATTTCCCAGGCTCTCCTTAACTAGGTGTGGCCATTTGACAAGGTTCTGGTTGATGAGTTATAAGCACATTATAAGCACAAATGATGTTTGAAACTTGTGAGTCAAGCTTCTAAAAAAACAGAAGCAGATTTTTCCCCAACCTGCATGTAGGAATGCTAAAGTAATGATGAGAGATCTTTAATTATTGGACAAAGGCAAATCCTGGAGATGACAGAACAAACAAATGGAAAGTTCTTGAGTTTCTTAAAGCTACAACTTGGCATAAAACCCTAAACCAGACTGCTATCTGGTGTGTGTGTGTAGGGTGTGTGTGTCTGTATGTTGACCACTCTGTTTTTTCACTCTCATGCACACAATATTTTTGTGGGTTTGTTTACAATTATTTTTCTAATTTGTCATTATAGCAACCTGGTTATTTATCCGAATGCTAATGATTAGCCAAATGCTTTTCATTACTTTTTTTTTTCATTTTTGAATTACTTCTTTTTGAATCTAGCTTATTTAACATTTGTTTCTTAGATTTACAGCAAATAAATATTCTATGCACTGTGTTTTTGTTGGTAATTATTGTTATTTTACAATATAATACTATGTAGAAACAAAACAAACATAAATTGAAAATAAACATGAACCTTACTGAATAATAACAAATGACAAGCTATTTCTCAATGTTAGCTGTCCACATTTACTTATATTCTGTGGAGTACAAAACTACATTTAGTTTTTTCTGATGAGTAGCAATATAATGACAGGAGCAAAGGCTCCTCATTTTTACAGGAACAAATGGTAGACCATATTTGAATTATTGGGAATTTATGAATCAATTATATAAATTTGGACTTCTTAAAGACAAGACTTCCCTGGTGGCCCAGATGGTAAAATATCTGCTTACAACTCAGGAGACCTAGGTTCAACCCCTGGGTCAGGAAGATCCCCTGGAGAAGGGAATGGCTACCCACTCCAGTATTCTTGCCTGGAAAAATCTATGAACAGAGGACCCTCTCAGGCTATAGTCCACAGGGTCAGACAAATAATTGGACATGACCGAGCAACTAACACACACACAGACACAATAAATCTGATTATTATAAAAGGAAAAGGCAGTCTTGTACATGCAGTCTTTCTACTCCAACTGGATGCTTGAGAATGGGCCTTGGGCTTGGAGCACTTTCTTAACAAGAGATTAAGAGACTGTATAACCTGAGCCAGCTTATCACCATGTGTGTGCATGTGTGTATGTGTATGTGAACATGCTCAGTCATGTCTGACTCTTTGTGAACCCGTGGGCTGTAGCCCACCAGGCTTCTCTGTCAATGGAATTTTCCAGGCAAGAAAACTGGAATGGTTTGCCATTTCATACTCCAGGGGATCTTCCCAACACAGGGATAGACCCCACATCTCTTGTGTCTCCTGCATTGGCAGGCTGATTCTTTACTACTAGTGCCACCTGGGAGGCCTAAATTTATTCCAGAGAATCTTACTGACCCAAGGATCAAACTCAAGTCTCCTTCACCGCAGGTAGATTCTTTTACCACTATCACCATCTGGGATACGATCCCCTTGGATGGAGTTATCGATATCTTCCTTTGTTTCAAGTTCAATTAATGTGGTTCGAGTCTTGAAGTTTGCATAGCACCTCACCAACCCTACTGTTACATCTGTCTTCTTTGGGGGGGTGGGGAGTGGGGACAGAGTCCATCCTACTGAGGCCAGAGAAGTGTGTAAGTTGAGAAATTGTCCCACTTCAGCCACTGAGAGACTGGCTGTCCATAGAGGACTGAAGCTCACTATTGGAGATGACCATACTTCTCTATGTAAGTAAAGTGTTATTGCATCTAGTGCTTTACTGTGTTTTGTTCTTCTTAGTGAATGATACCAAAATGCAATGGCAGAAGGGCTTGGACTTATTTTTCTTGGTGGCTAGCATTGTGATGATCTTTGCTATCCTCCCATGTCAGTTGAATTCTTCCCTAAGATTGGTAACTTGGTGCATAGTATCCTACTTCCTTGGAATTGATAACATATGCAAGGAACTCTATCTTCCTACAATTATTATCAAATTAGCAATACAAATCTGACAGAATACAGGATGATTGTTAATATCAAATACAAACATGTTGGTAGGAACCACAAAATATGCTTCTTTTTGAGACCAGCTCGACAAGCATTTTCTGAAAGAGCAATATGGCGAGAGAATGAGAAACAAGACGCAAGAATTCAGTGAAAACTGAGGATCAGGTCCAACACTGCTCCAAGGTGAAGGTACCAAAAATGAATCCAAGCCAGCCTTATTATACTTTCAGCTGTGAATGAAAGAATATGTGAGGAGTTAAGCTATAACTCATGAGGCCTTCAGGACCAAAAAACAAAATGATCATTAACCATTGAGTAATTAAGAAACAATAATCAATAACAAATTAGAAACTAAGACTAATATTCTTATCTATAGATTTTCCAGCAGATATGTAAAACATGTAATTCTGAGATGCCAGCTGAGAAATAGTTTGGGGTCGATTTTCCAACCACAGTATCATATCTTGTTTTCAAAACTATGAACTCTTCCCTCTGGACTTGTTCCAAGAATCTCATGCCTTATGGCACCCAGTTTATCAATAATTATAAATTTCTTTTGTGGCCCTTTCCAGGGCTTGCTTTTCTTTTATTCTTCCTGTCTCCTACACTTCCAGTCTCATTTGTTGAAATGTTCAAGAAGTCTTCTGTGTTATGCCTGTGAATGATACTTTTGTGTGCTTTTGTCTTTGATGTTTGAATTGATATCCATATAGCTTTTTCACATTATGTTGTACTTCTCATGAAACAAACAGGATGCACAGTCTTATACAGACTAATAGCCAACTACATTCTCATTTGGGTAGTCTAATGAACTACCTAGGAATCTCTTTAGATTTTACTTCTGTAAAAACCATATTCCCACAGGTATATGTTTGAAATAAATATTCATTCCAACTTTATATGTAGAAGTTAATGAAGAAAAAGCACTTAAATATTGTGCATCTAAAATATTACAGCCTAGGATATCAATAGGGGATCAATCTTCTTACACATTAACAAAAACTCAAATACTGTGAAGCTTAGCACAGAAGATGAAAGGACATCTTAGACCTAGAAAAAATATCAACTACCCTATCAAGAGCTGGTTTGTGATACTGTGTAAATAATTAAAGCATATTTCTGCTTCATCTTTATAGTGAGAGTAATAGTATATTTATTATCATTTCTGTAGATGCAAAGCCATAAAATTTATGGGTCAAGAGCCAAAGGCACAAAAACTATCTACTGCTCAGAAAATATGATGATAATGATGAAGAATGATGTGTTTCTTAAAGACTTCAGAACCATCTCTCTGGAAGGTGATCATAGTAATATAGCCCCCCTAATCTTAGTTTCTGTGGGAGTGTAGAAGTTACTTGGTGGGGTGCCTCACTCTAACCTGTAAAATCACCTCTTGTCATAAGGACATGAGAGTTTCATTTTTCCTGAAAAGAGTGATGAGGCCACAACTTCATTAGCTTGTAATCTGCTCTTTTTGAGGACACAGGTGTGAATACCCACTAGCTTAGCTCAGATTCCACTTCCTTATTATCCCTATACTGAAAAGCTAGGAGAGCAGACCAGGGCAGACCTGATCAGGGAAGAATTTCAAACTTGGATGAAGGGCTGTCCCCTATGAAGGCAATAAGTGGAAAAATAGCAGCAATAGTTACTTGAGAAAAAAAAAAAGGGGGAGGGCAAGGAGATGAGATGTCAATCAGATGAATGTCAACACAGGATAAAAACCCAAATGTCACATAATTTACACCTTTCTGGTCTCAAAAAGCCCTTCCTGGACTTCCACGGTGACTCAGTGAATGGGAGTCTGCCTGCAGTGCAGGGAATGCAGATTCTATCCCCTATCAAGGAGGATTCCACATATTATGAAGCAGCTGAGTCTGTGCACTACAACTATTGACTCCACGCACTCTAGAGCTTGGGAGTCCCAACTATGAAGTCCACATGCTGCAGCTTTTAAAACCTGCATGATTAGAGCCTGTGTTCCACAGAAGAGAAGCCAACACAATGAGAAGCCTGTGCATGGCAACGAAAAGGAACCCCCACTCACTGCAACTAGAGGAAGCCTGCACAAAGCTATGAAGACCCACCACAGCCAAAAATAAACTAAATAAACAAAATTCTTTTTTTTTTTTTTTAATAATGAATACATTTTAAAAAGAAAAGCCCTTCCTATTTGGATCACTTGTGAAGATGATGCCATTGAGAAGCTTCCCAAGGACTGCTGAGTCATTCTCATACCTTCCTCATCAGCTGATGTCACTCATTTAAAGGCTTCTCTCCCCTGTGCCCCCCAAGCTTATAGTGCTCCAACGCCTGTTTTCAATTTTCTGCCCTGCACATGGAGATACATATCCGCTAGCTCATGGATCTCTGCAACCAGACAATTTTGCTCCTTTGATGGAGAAAGAATGTTGGAGTTCCACTGATCACCACATCAAGGAGTTATGGTGACCAGGGAAAGACAATTATCTGTCACTCACACAAGGGCGGAAGATCTGAAGGTGTTAGAGACCCAGTGAAAGTGGTGGCTAAAACACGTACTGAAAGCCTTATTGCTATGAGTTGGGAGGAGCTGTAGTGCTGTATGCAGAAAATGGGGCTATTCTCAGCTGATTTCCATCAATGGCTTGTTGAGGCGGTCACAAAATTTATTGGCATGGGTCCAAAGGCAGATTAAAATAGCCCTGTAACCCTAGCCTCCTTTATCTTGGCTTTTACGCAGACTCTAAAAACTCAAGTTAAGGAAAAGAGGATAGGATGGCAAAGGCAGACTTGTCCTCAGATTTTAGCAGCAGCTGCTCCATTTTGGGATACTGTAGAGAAAGACAAGGAAGAAATCAAAGATTGTTGGGTTGGCTGCTCAGAACTCTTCACTGAAGGGAATAAACAATCCTTGCTGTGGCCTACCGATAAAGAGAATAAAGAAAGAATGCAAAATATATGCCGTTTTTACAAGAAACCAGAATACGTAAGACAGACTGTAAAAAGAGACACTGAAGGATACAAGAGCAAGGGAATCAGAGAAGCCCAGAAGGCTAGGGGATAAGTGGCAAACCACTTAAAGTAGATAGATTTAAAGATCTCATAGGTGGAAACTGGTGATATTTGTTCTTCTTACTACGCAGTTTTCTCAAGAGTTTCTCACTTTCCATTTGGTAAAGTATTAATGTGAATTTCACATTTGCTATGCTCCTTTTCATTCTTGTTATGTTTCCTCCTTAGTTCCCATATACGTTGGTCCCAGGACTGCAGAACATGCATTCTTACTTTCTTGTGATTCTCCTGTAAATCTACTGGGTACAGACCTACTGTTAGAAAGCTTATCATATTCTGTACTTTGAAAGAGCAGACAGTGGAGCATCATAAGAAAAAGCATTTTACTTAGCTACCACACACCTTCTGAAAGAAAAAGGGTATGGAGAGAGTGTGTGTGTTATTCTCAGTCTCATCGGACTCTTTGCGACCCCATGGACTATAGCCCGCCAGCCTCCTCTGTCCATTGAATTCTACAGGCAAGAATACTGGAGTGGGTTGCCATTTCCTTCTCCAGATGGAAAGATTGGCAGTCACCAAAAGCTGGAAGAGCATCCCAATGTAAAATACATTGATGTATCACTTAGGCCCTATGGAATAATGATACTAGTTTCATTTGAGATATAGAACCAATTGAAAGAGCTTTGGGATGACAAGTCATGGTCATATGTAAAACTGTATTCTTTGTTAGTGACTCAATTAAATATAATAAAATCACATAAAAATTTAGAAAAATTTGGGCTACATTTTATAAGGGCACTCATTCTGTAATACCCCCAGATTACCAATAAAGAAGAAAGAGAAATTTGATAAAGATGACCCTTGTATAGATTTGAGAAGTGAATAATCTGTAGTACCATTAATCTCTATAGTGTCTAATCCTACAACTCTTTTGGCTTCAGTACTATTATCTGCAAAGTTTTCTCTGTAATTGATCTATGTCTTTCTTCCTTCCTCCCTCTTTTTTATCTTTCTTTCCTTCCTTCCTTTTCTCTTTTTCTCTTCCTCTAGCATATGACCATAAATTCTTGTTTTCTTTTCCTTATGAAGAAGTCCAATATTTATGATACAGGATTATCTTATTTTCTCTAGTCATTTACAAACACACACACAAACAAAGACCTAGTGGAAGGTTGTCCCCCAGAGGGATCTATAATTATTCAAATTTAGATAACTTTCTGGTAGTCTCAGAAATGAAAAAAATGCAAAATTGACACTTTAGCTTTGTGGCATTTCTCTGCTTTGCAGAAGCACAAAGACCCATTAGGCAAATTGTAGTACTGCTTATCCAAGGGCATCTGTTTTCAGCTACAGGCCATATGACACAATCTAGAAGTCAGCTCACTTTGCAGATACAATAAACTACTAACAATGAAAAAACTAGACAATTCTGGGACAAGCACATTATTATACAGTGATTCCAGTTTTTGTAGAGTAGGATAAATGACTGCTTTACATGATAATTTTCCAGATTTCTGCTTTGGTCCCAAGAATTTGAAGAGGCTTTTGAAACTTAAAATTGACTACCACCTTTCTCCCAGTTCAATAGGAACTTTCTCCCAGAGGAGAGTGAAAAAGTGACTGAATTGAACTGAGCTTTCTCCCAATTTGGAGGATTCCAAATTTGGGGAATTTTAACATTTGGATATTCTAAACTTTCACCTTTATCTGATGCTCTGATTTTACATATTTAACAATGTTTACTTTGTACAGAAACTGTAAAAGCTGTTGTTAAAACACACCATGCTTAGTCGTGGTGGACTCTTTGATACTCCATGGGCTGTATGTAGCACAGGAGGCTCCTCTGCCATGGGTATTCTCCAGGCAAGAATACTGGAGTGTGTTGCTATGCCCTCCCCCAGGAGAGTTTTTTCAACCCAGGGATTGAACTCAAGTCTCCCACATTACAGGCAAATTCTTTACCAGCTGAGCCACAAGGGAAGCCCAAGAATACTAGAGTGAGTAGCCTATCCCTTCTTCCCAACCCAAGAATTGAACTGGTGTCTCCTGAATTGCAAGAGGATTCTTTACCAGCTGAGCTAGTTACTTTTATTACAATAAGATAGCTATTTCCATTTTTCAAAAATATGCTTCATAAAAAAATAGGCAAATGGATTATAAAAGGGGCTAGAAGAAATTTGACTGGACTATAGTCATTACCTAAAAAACAATTCCTGTATCACAGCCTGATTAGTGTTGTGTCATCAACAAAACAATCTGAATAAAATATGTGTTTTTAAGTCACTAAGACCTTTACTGTGACTGCAAAAAAAATAAAAAATTTCAAAACACATTAAAGAGATGCCTTTCAGTAAAATTCTTTCTAGGCTACTCCCATGATAAGAACAGGAAGTTCTCTCTGACCAACTTCACCAGGAACCTGGTGGCATGTGGATTCCATATAATTAACACATGTAAAAATAAGAAAGTTTGTTTCAGCTCAGTTGCTTGGTTGTGTCTGAATCTTTGCGACCCCATGGACTGCAGCACGCCAGGTTTCCTGTCCTTCACCATCTCCTGTAGCTTCCTCAAACTCATGTCCATTGAGTTGGTGATGCTATCCAACAATCTCATTCTCTGCCGTCCCCTTCTCCTGTCTTCAATCTTTCAAACATCAGAGCCTTTTCTAATGAGCCAGCTCTTTGCATCAGGTAGCCAAAGTATTCTAGCTTCAGCTTCAGCGTCAGTCCTTCCATTGAATATTCAGGACTGATTTCCTTTAGAATGGACTGGTTTGATCTCCTTGCAGTCCAAGTGACTCTCAAGAGTCTTTTCCAACACCACAGTTCAAAAGCATCAATTCTTCAGTGCTCAGCTTTCTTTATGGTCCAAGTCTCACATCCATACATGACTACTGGAAAAACCATAGCTTTGACTAGATGGGCCTTTGCCAGTAAAGTAATATCTCTGCTTTTTAATACACTGTCTAGGTTGGTCATAGCTTTTCTTCCAAGGAGCAAGCATCTTTCAATTTCATGGCTGAAGTCACCATCTGTAGTGATTTTGGAGCCCAAGAAAACAATGTCTGGATTATATGAATACTTTCCCTATTTCAAAACAAAACAGGAAAACCAATGTTCAGTCAGTAGTAAAGATTCTCCTAATAGCTAAAATTTTCACTTTTGGAATATTGTCATCAAACCCAAGTTTGTGTGCTCAGAACATAGGCCAAACAAACCAAACATGGAAGTTTGGAGCAGAGAAAGTTTTATTGCAAGAAGAGCAGGAGACTCATGAGCAAAAGATCCAAATTCTCCACGGGTTTCAGAAAAGAAGTTTTTACAGGCAAAATTTGGGTTTTGAGCATAGGCCTGCAAGGTGTGTAACCCTCCTCTGATTGGTTGGTGGTGAGGTAGCAGAGATAGTCCAAGAATATCAATCATCAGCCTTCTTGTTCTGATGAGTATGGGGTCTAGTGCTTATGTTCAGCCTGAAATCGTCCTCTACCTTTGTCAGGGCCTCAGTTCCTGTGGAAGAACTCAGAAATATGTATCAAATTGTTATGCACATTCCTTGAGGAGGAACTAGACCAAGCTCCCAATCAGTGCACCACTGTTTCTTTCCTCATTCCTTTACTCTCTTAATCAGTATTTGAATCCTTCCCTTTGGCACCCAGGGAAGGTCTAAGAGGCTGATAGACTGTCCTACAAACAAGAAACAGGGGACACCAAAAGGCTTTTGTGCCTGTGAGGGCCCCACAGGACCCCTCAGAGCATTTGAATCTGATAGTGAAAGTCATGTTGTTTCTACTGTTGTCTAGGAATTGTGCAAATGTTTGTAGATTTCTGAAAGTTATATTTATATACATTTCCATAAGTCTATCAGTTCTCTAGAGAAATAGAATGGTGGAATCAAACTTTTTAAAAAGTTCATTAGGTAAGATTCATCTGTCTGACTGATTGAAATGGCCCAGAGTTTTACCATTAGCTTTGCTAGAATGACCCCTGAACACAAACACAGAATCTCTCTTTGAATGTATGTTTAGCAGGCCCCGTGAATTCAAGTTTGAGATTATGCCCTCTATTGGATTTTAGTGAATCCTCTTATAATCACAATCATATTCAATACTTAAAAGGGCCTCTTTCTTCCCTAGAAATCCTGAGACTTAAAGCCATAAAGATCCAGAAGGACCTGTCCCTATGGAAAGGGTTATTTCATCTATACATAGGTGTTCTGTAAGAAAGACAGTCACCTTGTTGGGAAGAGCCCTTTCAAATGTAACTGATCATCCATTCAGTTCTCAGAGTTAACAAAAACTCAGACAGATTCATGCTTCCCTTGTGAAGTCAGCACCACAGGACTGAACTGGGGTTCCCACAAAGGATGTGAAACTTGAGTTTTTAAGAGTAACTGATACCACTACTGAACTTGAATGAAAACAAGTGTTCTAGAAAGAATATTACTTTTCTCTTAGACTGTCTTGCTGTTGTAGTCATAGTGAGCTTATTTTGTTTACATTAAGGATCACAGTTTACTGGAAAATAAAAATTTTTCGTTATAGTTTGTTTTATTTTTGTCCTTCCAGTTTCTTTCATTTTCTTTCTCTCCCCCGAGATTCCCACAACCTCATTTCCCATCAGCTCTAAACTGTCCTACTAGTGTTAAGTATAAAAGAGTAAAATAGAAACAATCTGCATTCGTAATTTTTCATAATGAAGTAAAAGTAACTAATATACCTCTAGGTACTCAATCCAGAAATGTGAATAACCAGTTTGATTGGGAAAACGATGCAAAAATTCTAATTAATAGAAAAACAGAAATCTGGAATTATAATATATTAACTGGAAAAGACAGGTCTAATGTTACATGATTAATTTCAAGATGCAATTTCTCTCCAGTCTCAGTATAAGTTGATAAATAAATATTAATTCCCATTATTCAAGGATATTTAGTTAACTTTTACAATAGTATAGCTATCAATTCAGACCTAAGGAAAGGCCCACAGCATGGATTTGTTCTCAAGGCTTATATATAATAAACACTAGAATTCCATTCTCTACCTTTCAATGTCTGCTTCATAATAAGATTTCTATACTAGATGATGGCCATGAATGTCATGGTTTTTCATATCTGGGGAAAATTATTGGTGAAGATAGAACAATTAGTAAAGGGCCTCAGTTCAGTTCAGTTCAGTTCAGTCGCTCAGTCGCATCCGACTCTCTGCGACCCCATGAATCGCAGCACGCCAGGCCCCCCTGTCCATCACCAACTCCCAGAGTTCACTCAGACTCGCATCCATTGAGTCAGTGATGCCTAGAGTCATATGAATGTTATGGTACTTATATAGTTCTCTAAAACTCAGAGAAAATTTATTATGACTTGCAATAAAAACTTCACTAAAAATTTAGACTATCAGGATCCAGATTTACTAAGAATTGTATTTAACAGTTTGCCAATGGTATTATGTAGCCAAAGGTTATTTCCTAAAGACAAATAATGTAATGACTTCCAAAAAATCAGTAATTCGGCTATTCCATCACAGTTTTGACAATTACTTTGCTTTATGTTTCACTAGGGACTTTCTCGGAGAAGGCAATGAGAACCTACTTCAGTACTCTTGCCTGGAAAATCCCATGGATGGAGGAGCCTGGTGGGCTGCAGTCCATGGAGTCGCTAGGAGTCAGATACAACTGAGCGTCTTCGCTTTCACTTTTCACTTTCATGCATTGGAGAAGGAAATGGCAACCCACTCCAGTGTTCTTGCCTGGAGAATCCCAGGGACGGGGCAGCCTTGTGGGCTGCCATCTATGGGGTCGCATAGAGTCAGACACGACTGAAGCGACTTAGCAGCAGCAGCAGCAGCAGGGACTTTCTGGCTATTTATATGGCTGTAATTCCCCCAGAGAATGGTAGAAACAGCAATAAACATAATTATAACATTGTTGTCATTTATGGGAAAACAGGGAGGAGTTGGTAAAGGTTAATAAGAATTAAAAACGAGTGACAATTATTTATGTTGAAAACAGAGAAGAAACTCCTTCAACTACACTTCTCTCTTCTTAGAGCATTTGCGTAAAAAACTTGAAATTATAATCTGTTTTGCATGTCTCTTTGAAATGCATACAAATTGTTTTAAAGCTAATTAAGCATCTTGCCCTGGTAGCTCAGTTGGTAAAAAAAAAAAAAAAAAAAAAAAACCAACACCTGCAATTCAGGAGACCCTGTTCGATTCCTGGGTGGGGAAGATCCCCTGAAGAAGGGATAGGTTACCAGCTCCAGCATTCTTGGGCTTCCGTGGTGGCTCAAATGGTGAAGAATTCACCTGCAGTGAGAGAGACATGGGTTTGATCCCTGAATTTGGAAGATCACCCAGAGAAGGGAATGGCTACCCACTCTAGTATTCTTGCCTACCGGATTTCATGGACAGAGGAGTCTGGGAGGCTACAGTCCATCGGGTCCCAAGAGTAGGACACGACTGAGAGACTTTACTTTCACTTTCAAGTGTCTTACCAGCTTTAAGACCCAGAAATATCTTTCTCAGGGCTTCCGAGGTGGCTTAGTGGTAAAGAATCCATCTTGCAATGCAGGAGATGCAAGAATCACAGGTTCTACCCCTAGGGTCAGGAAGATCCTCTGGAGAGGAAATGGCAACTCAACTTCAGTATTCTGGCCTGGAAAATCCCATGGACAGAGGAGCCTGGCAGGCTATGGTCCATGGGGTCAAAAGGAGTCAGACATGACTGAGCACACATGACATTTCTCAAGATATGGGAATCATCTCTTTGAGACGTAATCGTCAAAGAAGATATCAGCTATATCTGATTTCTATGGAAGGGTAGGAACCTTGCATTAATGGGTGCCTCACTTCAAGTTAGGAAATTCACTTTACCATAAGGATATAAGATGCTTATATTTCCACTTGATTATACCAGTTAGCTAACACACTTACCAACTGAGTTTGGGATGAACTTGGTAAGAAAATGCTGTTGTCAAGTCTCTTACCTGAGGCCTAGTTGTTGTTTATCTTGTTACTATTTATGTAATAGAGTATCTGATTAGCTGTATAAAAAGATACAGCTAGTTTCTTTCTGCAATCTCTTTGGTAGATTGTGATATACATCACATTCTCATTTATTTTCTTTCTCTTCTTTCTTTGTGGAGAAGCTTTTAATTTTGGAAGATTCTGTTTTTAATTATATTTCTTCAACACAACCTAATTATCAAAGGATATCAAATGCAACAACTCTGATGTTCACTCCATCACTGTAATTGGGGATTTAGATTTAACCATTGTCTTCTACTCAAAAATAACTTCAAATCTAAAAATATACCACATAATGACTACCTCATGATCTGCTAATATAAGAATGTTTTTATTCATGAAAATAACATTTCTCAAAGCTAAAATGCATTTTTTCCTCCATTAAAGGAGTTTAAATCATTGAAATGTACTACCAACATGCTCCCTGTTTCCAGTAAATTCAGTTATGAAGGGAAATGGTTGATGCTAAACTTGGAGAAAAGCTTTCATTTAAATGGATATATCGCTATACTTAAAAGCTTATAACCAAACATGAGCTCCTATAGAAAATTCAATAATACAAACTAAAGAAAAGTAAAACATAACTAATAGGACATAATATTGGATAAAAGACAGCATTGTTTACAAATGAAATTGAAATATAAAAGAAACACTCTGTATATGATCTATTAAAATATACTCTATGTATATAACAAATAAGTGAGTTGTGACATGTTTTTAAATTAGGTCATTTCTTATTTATTTATCCAAATAAATAAGATTGGATTTACTTATCCAAAAAATTTCTAAGCCTTTCCTTGTAAGTCCCATTTATCTTATGTATTTTCATAGTATGTTCTGAAGAAATACTGAAAGGAAAATGCATGCCAGAAACCATTTGGTAGATTACATATTTGACTTAGATATGTGTATGAATAATACTTCAATGAATTCAAATGTATTATAAGTTCAGAGAAAAGTGTTTCAGTTTTAAAAATAAATAACTACCGGTCTCAGCATAATTTAATATAAGCTTGTGCTTCTTTTCCATTTTATTTTAATTCTTTCCTTGATGTTTCTAGATGACCTTTGGCAAATATCTGTTTTTCTGTGCATTTTCCACTTTTGTCTAGTAAGTATTTTCTGCTTCTCTTACACATATCATGTTGTTTTCTTCATTTATTCATTCATGAATTCATTCTTAATTTACTATTGGGCTCCTTTGCTCAGTTGGTAAGGAATCTGCCTGCAATGCAGAAGACCTGGATTTGATCCCTGGGTTGGGACAATCTCCTGGAGAAGGGAATGGCAACCCACTCCAGTATTCTTTCCTGGGAAATCCCATGGACAGGGGAGGTTGGTGGGGTACAGTCCATGGTGTTGCAAAGAGTCAGACAGGACTGAGCTACTGACACTTTTACTTTCATTGATATGTACTAAATGCGTAATAAATTCCACAAGTTTTCCTATATTCTTTCTCACATCTGTTTGGATATTCAATTGGCATTTAATTTAATTTTTAAAGTGAAAGGTGCCCCCACTTTATGGACTTCCGAACACCTAGTTTTTTCAAACTGTAAACCTGAAGTCCTAATTCCTCCACATTTCTTTTTTCACAGCCTACATTCTATGCATTATCAAGTTCTGCCTATTTTAGCCTCTAAATATTAATATTCAAACTTCTTTGCTTTTCGTATCTCCACTGACACCAGCCTAGAACTTTCTACCTACTCTCTATCTAAGGAAATGCATTCTTTCTTAGTTGTTTCCCTGAGTGCATTCTTTGCTCCTTCAACTTGCTTTTCATACTGCAGCCAAAGTAGCATGTACACAATGGAAGTACTAACTCCTCCCACCAGGAGCCTGTTTCAAAATTTTGAGTTTCCATTGACATGGAATAAACTCTGTCATCTTACCATGAATTAAAAGGATATACATGATTTGACCATTGCTCATTTTATTTTTTACATAATCTCCAACTCATCTCCTTTTCTGTCCTACATTCTTCCTGACATTTTTCAATGTCAGGAATTTCAAATTTTTCATTTTTCATGACATTTGTTCCTCAAATGATTCATGCTTCTACCTAAGAACATTCTGTCATGTCTTTCCTATTTCTGGAATGAAAATTTCCCCCTTGCTCATTTACCGTACTGTCACAAATCTTCAAAGTTCAATTCATTCATGATCTCACTGAGAAAACTTTATCCAAACCTCTAGACTTAAGTCCTTCCCTGTAATATATGTTCTTATAGCAGCCAGTAATTTTCTAAAATATTATTTATTGGCATTTCATTAAAATAATTTTGTAATCGGTTCTTCAATTTCTATCTCTTTTTCTAGACTTCCAGCTCAAAAAAAATGCTTTCTTGTCTTGTTTATATCTATAAATGCAGCTATGTAAACAGTGATAAGGCTAGTACTTTGCATATAGTAAGTGTTCAATAAATTATGTGGCAAATAAATGAATGAATATATAGCATATTTAATTTATTCTCATTTCACATATTCAGCCATTAACCTGTATAATGTGATTTGTTGTTCAGTCATGTCCAACTCTGCAATTCCATGAACTGCAGCATGCAAGACTCCTCTGTTCTACATTGTCTCCCCGAGTTTGTTCAAATTCATGTCCATTGATTTGGTGATGTTATTTAATCATCTCACTCTTTAGGTAAATACAATGAGGGATATACAGGAAAAAAAATAAGTAGAAGTGTAATATTTTTTCAATTCTAGGTTTTTTGTTTCTCCTAATTTTAAAATTTCTAGCATCTCTCTTGCTTTTTCTTCCTCTCGATGCCCATATTTATGCTGTACCGCTTCAGCAATACAAAGAGAATGTGACCACAAGAGTGAAAAAGAGTCCACTTCTGTTTGAGCACTTAAGTGGGTGATCTAAGGCCTTCTAATTATGTGGATGAAACTACACACAGTAATTGGTCTATTTCATTTTCTGAATTGAATATTTATTTTACTAAGTAAATCATTTGATAGTTTTAGCAGATCAATGGAGTCAAAATATTTAAACAGTGTTATAATGGAGGCAGAATCTAATACAAATAAAGGCTTTTCCCTCACACCTGGGAAAAGTTGGGACAAATATTGAAAATGTTGTTCATCCAACACAGCCACTTCAAGATTTTTAAAAATCCAACTAATAATAAGCATGTGTAATGTGACCATGTGGTAATTTTAAAATGCCAAAACTACTGCATTTTGAAAAATGTTTAAGTTCAACTTCTGCCAAGGCAATTTTGTTTTTCTGTGAGAAAAGATGCCCTCTGTCCTGATCTAGACAGAAATTTAAAGAAGTCCTGGCAGAAGGAGAAGAGAGGGTCAGAGAATAAGATGGCTGGATAGCATCCCTGATGCAATGGATATGAACTTGGGGAAACTTCAGGAGATGGGGAGGGACAGGGAGGTCTGGCATGCTGCAGTCCATGGGGTTGCAAAGAGCTGGACATGATTTAGCTACTGAATAACAACACCAGAACTAGTTGATGAAAGAGTGCCATTTTATTTCCCTCATCAATTTTTCTACAGCAAGAGGTGGATTGATAGAGCTGAAAGTGAAGAGAGGGTTAGTAGTAAAATAGGATTTTGCTTCCACTGATATGTTGTTTTTCCGTCTATTCTGTAACCACTTAATTTTCACATTTTGAAAGAATTTGGTTGTTCTCCCTTTGACTCTTTTGCTTTAAAGATGTTGCTAAGAATGAGAATGAACAGAAGCTTAAAAATATTAAGGTAAATAACAAATGCATGTTAAGGGTTAAGTGGAATTGCTATTAATACTAATTAATACTCATCCTAATAGGAAGCAAGGGTATGTTGGGGATAGCAGCCAAGTTCATGCAGGTGGACAGTGACTGAAATAACGTGCTTTATGAAGACCACTTTTTCTCCTTCTACCTTCCCGATAGTTCTCAGTTTTGTGTTTATTGGCTGGTCTATCTTCATTCACATCTTAAATATAAAATATTCTTTACTTTTTCTTTTCCTTTTAAAATTTTTCTCAAGGAAATTTAGCCTTCTCTGCATTTTGAACTATATCCTTTTCACTTATTTCATATCTAATTGGTGTCTCCAGATGTTATTTCTCTATTGACCTCAAGCACTAGATTTTGTAACTAATAAATCTAGTAAATATCTTTTCCTGGGTCATACATAGACAACTCAAACTCAGTCAGTAGTGGTATGACATGACTAGATGATTTCTTTGCACTCCTAAGCAATCCCTGAAGCAGGGATACAGTTAGGGAGTTTTTCCTATAATCTAGATTAGGGTTTCTCTACCTTGACACAGCTCACATTTCAGGCCAGATAATTCTTTGTTATGAGATTGTAGGATATTTACTATCATCCTTGGCCTCTGTCCACTAGATCCCAGTAGTACTCTGCTTCTGGCAGATATAAAAATGTATCTGCATGCATGCTAAGTTGCTTCAGTAATGTCTGACTCTTTGTGACCCTATAAACCATAGCCTATGAGGCTCCTTTGTCCATGGGATTCTCCAGGCAAGAATACTGGAATAGGTTAATATGCCTTCCTCCAGGGGATCTTTCCAATCCAGGGATGATATCCATGTCTCTTATGTCTCCTGCATCAGCAGGCAGGTTCTTTACCATTAGTACCACTTGGGAAGCCCCAAAATGTATCTAGACCTTGCCAACTATCCTTTTGGTGGCAAAACCACACTTAGTTGAGAACCACTGATGAAGATAATGAAGATCTATATTAGGACCACAGCAGTGAAAATGGAGAAAGCATCTTTGCGTAACTGAGTATGTGAACTTAGAGAGAAGGAAGAATCTCAGGCTGTTTTCTAGATGGGTTATTAAGGACTTTCTAAGTTTCAAAGTCTCTTTGTAGTATTATCTCCTATGTAATACTATTTTCTTTACCCAGATTTCTCTTTATCATCTCATATATACTTAATAAAGTTCTATTAATCTTTATGGCCTAACTCAAGTATCACTCATCCCTACTGTGACTATTTCTCTACTCTTACACTCTAACAGAAAATATTTTCACTCCTCTTTAATTCATGGGTTATCATATAATGACCACATTCCCTATGTATTTAGTGGTAGAAGTGTTAATCGCTCAGTCATATCTGACTCTTTGCAACCCCACGAACTGGGGCTCACCAGGCTCCTCTGTCCGTGGGATTTTCCAGGCAAAACTACTGGAGTGAGTTGAATTTCTTTCTCTAGGAGATCTTCCTGACCCAGGATTCAAACCCAGGTCTCCTGCATTGCAAGCACACTCTTTACTGTGTAAACCACCAAGGAAATTCTCCAATAAATGTTATACTCCTTTACAACTTTTTACGCTGAAGGAAATATAATAAGTGCTTTTAAAATGTTGAATCATTTACTTAGTTAATAAGATACAAAATAATATTTTTTTAGAACAGTTATTATTGCTATAGACATTCAGCATGCCTTTCCATTATTATTGATTTTGGAATAACAGGCTAATTCTACGATCTCTATATATTTATTTTCAAAACCTTGTTTACATACAGCAGGCAAAATATACATATGAAGTATAATTTGGGGAACATAAAGTATGGAAATATAGAAAACAAGTAAATTTGTGTCTATAGAAACTTAAGTTTATCAGGTGACCCTAGAGTCGACTCAAATAGCAAAACAGATGGTCTAATTGAATACAATGAAGTTAAATGCTTCTCTAAAGCAGAAATCTTGCTTGACATTAGTTAATATCATTTTCTCAATATTATCATAGGTTTGAAAGGAGAATATGGACTTGAACTAAAAAAAAAATAAAGGAAAAAGGAGTTAGAGTCTATTTTCCATAGCTTCAAAAATGGAGTCTAAAAATTTAATCTATAAGTATGTTTCTAAATTTCCTAGAGAATACATGAAGGGTCATGCACACACTTAAGAAAAATCTTTATAAAATAAAAACTTAAGATATAATAAAATCATTGTATACATAAAAAGGATTAAAATAAACTTTTGGAGCCAAATATTTCAAAGTAACTTTTACAAAGCTTTGCATCTGTCTGTTTGATCCAAGGAAATTGTCTTTCTTCACACGCCCTCTTATTCAGCAGCCCCGCAAAGTTATTGTAAATTATTTCCCTAATAAACTGCAGCTTGAATTTCTTTAATCTTCAAAAGCATGCTCTTCTCTTTATAATGGAATATGATGGTATTTTGAACTAATGTAATGTCAGAGATTACTATTTTTTGGTTTAAAACTAACCCTTGTATTTTTAAAATTTAAAATATAGAGAAAATGTTCTAGTTGTATTGCGTTAACTAAGAGAATTCTGGGCTGTGCAGGGCTGGAGCAACTTTGAGGAGATACCCCAAGTCCAAGAGCAAAGATCTACTTCTGCTTTATTGACTACGCTAAAGCCTTTGACTGTGTGAATCACAACAAACAGTGAAAAATTATTCAAGAGATGGGAATACCAGACCATCTGACCTGCCTCTTGAGAAATCTGTATGCAGGTCAGGAAGCAACAGTTAGAACTGGACATGGAACTACAGACTGATTCCAAATCAGGAAAGGAGTACATCAAGGCTGTATATTGTCACTCTGCTTATTTAACTTACATGCAGAGCACATCATGAGAAATGCCTGGCTGGATGAAGCAGAAGCTGGAATCAAGATTGCCAGGAGAAATGTCAATAACCTCAGATATGCAGATGACACCACCCTTATGGCAGAAAGTAAAGAACTAAAGAGCCTGTTGATAAAAGTGAAAGAGGAAGGTAAAAAAGTTGGCTTAAATCTCAACATTCAGAAAACTAAGATCATGGCATCTGGTCCCATCACTTCATGGCAAATAGGTAGGGAAACAAAGGAAACAGTGAAAGACTTTATTTTGGGGGGGCTCCAAAATCACTGTAGATGGTGACTGCAGCCATGAAATTAAAAGACACTTGCTCTTTGGAATAAAAGTTATGACCAACCTAGATAGCATATTAAAAAACAGAGATGTTACTTTGCCAACAAAGGTCTGTCTAGTCAAAGCTATGGTTTTTCCAGTAGTCATGTATGGATGTGAGAGTTGGACTATAAAGAAAGCTGAGTACCAAAGAATTGATGCCTTTGAACGGTGTTGTTGGAGAAGACACTTGAGAGTCCCTTGGACAGCAAGGAGCTCAAACCAGTCAATTTCTAAAGGAAATCAGTCCTGAGTATTCATTGGAAGGACTGATGCTGAAGCTGAAACTCCAATACTTTGACCACCTGATTCAAAGTACTGACTTATTTGAAGAGACCATAATGCTGGAAAAAGATTGAAGGCCAGAGTAGAAGGGGGTGACAGAGGATGAGGTGGTTGTATGCCATCACTGACTTCATGGACAGGAGTTTGAGTAAACTTTGGGAGTTGGTGATGCACAGGGAAGCCTGCTGTCTGCAGTCCATGGGGTCGCAAAGAGCCTGACATGACCAAGCGACTGAACTGAAGAGAATTCTTGATTATCTAATCAATATATATTAACTGTTATAATGTTTTGCATTGTTTAAATATCAAAATACAAAAATAATTTCACAAACAGTAAAAATTTGAGGAATTAAATGCATCGTCTACAAGGAAAGTCTTCTCAAAACATGAGCTTATTTGGGAAGTTTGGCTGAATTTGGGAAAAATAAATGTTGCAATGATCTTTGGTAGAAAAAAACAGCTCTCACAAATATATTATTTAAAATAATTAAATAATAGAAAATGAAACACTACATATTTGCACTAATAGTTTAAAATAATTGCCTCTAGCCACTTAGGCAGAACTATACATCCATTATACTAATGTGGTTGTTGTTTTCCATACTCTATTTGTCTGCTTCCATATAAAATTTATTAGATCCACTTTAACATACAGATTTTAAAGGCAGTCATACTGTTATTATCAGCACCATGGCAAGTGAAAACACTGGCCTTTGTTATATTCACCCTCCTCTACTTCTCACATTTCACTTTAATGCATAACAAACACACAAACACACACACATATACCCACACACACACACACCTCTCCCCCCCCACATATATATATATATACCCATACACACATACACATACACACACACAGACACACAAGATATATATATATATATATATGCATATGTATATGTATATATATATATGTATATCTTGGCTCTAGAATATGGTGAGTCATCAGTTAATAGTTTTTTTTAATAATTAAGACCACGGGCTTTATTGTTTGACTTGATTTTTAATTCTTCATCAAGCACTTGTACTCATGCGGCCTTGATAATTTGCATTACCTTTGGAAGCAGCAATTTTCTCATTTTTTTTAATAAGATTTATAATTCAGTGTTGTGGCAATCAATGAGGGAGATAGTGCATTTTAAGTGCTGTAGCTTAGGCATTCCATTTGGTGCTAGTGGTGAAGAATCCACCTGCCAATACAGGACACAAGGGTTTGATCTCTGATTTAGGAAGATCCCATATGCCTTGGAGCAACTGAGCCTGTGTGCCACCACTACTCAGCCTGTGCTCTAGAGCTAGGGAGCTGTAGCTACTGAGCCCATGCCCCACACCTACTGAAACCAGCAGATTCTAGAGCCTGTGCTCCACAGCAAGAGAAGCCACCACAATTAGAGGCCTGCACATTGCAACTAGAGAGTAACACCACTCACCACAGAGAAAAGCCCCTGCTGCAATGAAGACCCAGCACAGCCAAAAATAAAACATTAAATTAAATTATAAAAAAGAAAAATAAGTTCTTAGCTTAATGGTTGACCCATAGCAAGCCTTAAGTAAATGAGTAAAAATTATAACATCACAGTATAGTTGTGGATGTGACTGATGATAGAAGCAAGGTCTGATGCTGTAAAGAGCAATATTGCATAGGAACCTGAAATGTCAGGTCCATGAATCAAGGCAAATTGGAAGTGGTCAAACAGGAGATAGCAAGAGTGAGTGTCTACATTCTAGGAATTAGCGAACTAAAATGGACTAAAATGGGTGAATTTAACTCAGATGACCATTATATCTACTACTGTGGGCAGGAATCCCTTAGAAGAAATGGAGTAGCCATCATGGTCAACAAAAGAGTCTGAAATACAGTACTTGGGTGCAATCTCACAAATGACAGAATGATCTCTGTTCGTCTCCAAGGCAAACCATTCAATATCACAGTTATCCAAGTCTATGCCCCAACCAGTAACACTGAAGAAGCTGAAGTTGAATGGTTCTATGAAGACCTATTGACCTTTTAAAACTAAGACCCCCAAAAGATGTCCTTTTCATTTTAGGGGACTGGAATCCAAAAGTAAAAAGTCAAGAAACAGCTGGAATAATAGGCTAATTTTGTCTTGGAATACGGAATGAAGCATGGCAAAAGCTAATAAGGTTTTGCCAAGATAATGCACTGGTGATAGTAAACACCCTCTTCCAAAAACATAAGAAAAGACTCTACAAATGGACAACACCAGATGGTCAACACCAAAATCAGATCGATTACATTCTTTGCAGCCAAAGATGGAGAAGCTCTATACAGTCAACAAAAACAAGACCAGGAGCTGACTGTGGCTCAGATCATGAACTCCTTATTGCCAAATTCAGACTTAAACTGAATAAAGTAGGGAAAACTGCTAGACCATTCAGGTATGACCTAAATCAAATCCCTTATGATTATACAGTGGAAGTGAGAAATAGATTTAAGGGCCTAGATCTGATAGATAGACTGCCTGATGAACTATGGATGGAGGTTCGAGACATTGTACAGAAGACAGGAATCAAGACCATCCCCATGGAAAAGAAATTCAAAAAAAGTAAAATGGCCATCTGAGGAGGCCATATAAATAGCTGTGAAAACGAGAGAAGGGAAAAACAAAGGAGAAAAGGAAAGATATAAACATTGGAATGCAGAGTTCCAAAGAATACCAAGGAGAGAAAAGAAAGCCTTCCTCAGCGATCATTGTAAAGAAATAGAGGAAAACAACAGAATGGGAAAGACTAGAGATCTCTTCAAGAAAATCAGAGATACCAAGGGAACATTTCATGCAAAGATGGGCTCAACAAAGGGCATAAATGGTATGGACCTTACAGAAGCAGAAGATAATAAGAAGAAGTGGCAAGAATACACAGGAGAACTGTACTAAAAAGAGATTCATGACCAAGATAATCACGATGGTGTGATCACTCACCTAGAGCCAGAAATCCTAGATTGTGAAGTCAAGTGGGTCTTAGAAAGCATCACTATGAACAAAGCTAGTTGAGGTGATGGAATTCCAGTTGAGCTATTTCAAATCCTGAAAGATGATGCTGGGAAAGTGCTGCACTCAATATGCCAGCAAATTTGGAAAACTCAGCAGTGGCCACAGGACTGGAAAAGATCAGTTTTCATTCCAATCTCAAAGAAAGTCAATGCCAAAGAACACTCAAACTACTGCACAACTGCACTCATCTCACACACTAAAGTAATGCTCAAAATTCTCTAAGCCAGCCTTCAGCAATATGTGAACCGTGAACTTCCAGATGTTCAAGCTGGATTTAGAAAAGGCAGAGGAACCAGAGATCAAATTGCCAACATCTGCTGGATCATCAAAAAAGCAAGTGAGTTCCAGAAAAAACATCTATTTCTGCTTTATTGACTATGCCAAAGCCTTTGGCTGTGTGGATCACAATAAACTGTGGAAAATTCTGAAAGAGATGCGAATACCAGACCACCTGACCTGAGTTTTGAGAAACCTATATGCAGGTCAGGAAGCACCAGTTAGAACTGGACATGTAACAACAGACTGGTTCCAAATAGGGAAAGGAGTATGTCAAGGCTGTATATTGTCATCCTGCTTATATAACATATGAAGAATACATCATGAGAAATGCTGGGCTGGATGAAGCACAAGCTGGAATCAAGATTGCTGGAAGAAATATCAATAACCTCAGATATGCAGATGACACCTCCCTTATGGCAGAAAGTGAAGAGGAGCTGAAAAGCCTCTTGATGAAAGTGAAAAAGGAGAGTGAAAAAGTTGCCTTCAAGTTCAACATTCAGAAAATGAAGATCATGGCATCTGGTCCCATCACTTCATGGGAAATAGATGGGGAAACAGTGGAAACAGTGTCAGACTTTATTTTTTCGGGTTCCAAAATCACTGCAGATGGTGATTGCCACCATGAAATAAAAGACCCTTACTCCTTCGAGGGAAAGTTATGACCAACCTAGATAGCATATTAAAAAGCAGAGACATTACTTTGCCAACAAAGTTCCATCCTGTCAAGGCTATGGTTTTTCCAGTGGTCATGTATGGATGTGACAGTTGGACTCTGAAGAAAACTGAGCGCTGAAGAATTGATGCTTTTGAACTGTGGTGTTGGAGAAGACTCTTGAGAGTCCTTTGGACTTCAAGGAGAGCCAACCAATCCATTCTCAAGGAGATTAGTCCTGGGTGTTCATTGGAAGGACATATGCTAAGGCTGAAACTCCAGTACTTTGGCCACGTCATGTGAAGAATTGACTCATTGAAAAAGACCCTGATGCTGGGAAGGACTGGGGGCAGGAGGAGAAGGGGACAACAGAGGATGAGATAGCTGGATGCCATCACTGACTCGATGACATGAGTTTGAGTGAACTCCAGTAGTTGGTGATGGACAGGGAGGCCTGGCATTCTGCGATTCATGGGGTCACAAAAAGTCAGACACGATTGAGCAACTGAACTGACTGCTAGCAAACTTTAGGGTTATAAAATCTTTCAAGGGCTATAATTTTCAAATTCTAGTTAAATACTGTTTCTGCTGCTGATATTAAGTCGCTTCAGTCTTGTCTGGCTCTGTGCGACCCCATGGACAGCATCCCTCCAGGCTCCTCTTTCCCTGGGATTCTCCAGGCAAAAATACTGGAGTGGGTAGCCATTTCCTTCTCCAATGCATGCATGCATGCTACCTAAGTCGCTTCAGTTGTGTCCGACTCTGCCACCCCATAGACAGCAACCCACCAGGCTCCTCTGTCTACGGGATTCTCTAGGCAAGAATACTGGAGTGGGTTGCCATTTCCTTCTCCAAGTTAAAAACTGAAGTCCTATAAAGTTAATGAAACTATTTCATCTCAATACTCTGAAAATAGGTTCATCAGATAAATATATAAGGGAATAGGACCAGGAAAAGGAAGTAGTAAAAGTCTTTTGAAAATGGTCTCAATTCCTATTTACTGCATGGGGGAAAAAAATTCTTAACTTTTTTGAAGTTGAGATTATTAAGACAATTTCTAAAGGTCCTAGAGTACAAAGGCCTGGTGAGAAGACTTAACCCACACAAGGGAAAACAAGGCCATACAAACAAAATAATTAAATTGATCATCTTCCTAACTACCACTTTTCTAATTTAATTGTTTCAGTTAGAATAGACTAATGCTGCTATCTCTTGACTGCTCTCTATTAGAGTTTTTCTCTTCTCCCATTTAATTTTAGTCATTGTTGCTTGAGTAATCTTCCTAACCCATAGTTCTGTTCAAAACACACAAATTCACATACAGATTTGTTGTACTTCATCACTTGCACAATCTTGGGCGAAAGCTCTCCAGTTTTTGACAATTTCAGTATGGCGCTTGCTTGGGCTTGTCATGTATACATTTAGTATGTTGGGTAAATTCTATACCTAATTTCTTGAGGGTTTTTAACAGGAAAATGTGTTGAATTTTGTCAAATTCTATTTCTGCCTCTGTTGAGATAATCATGTGATTTTTTTTTAAATCATTAATCTGGCTAATATGGTATTAATCATTCTGCTAACATAAAACAGTTTTTCCCTGGAGGCTCAGTACATTAAGAATTTACCTGCAATGCAGGAGACCCAGGTTCCATCCCTGGGTGGGGAGGATAACTGGAGAAGGAGGTATTCATTGCGGTATTCCTGTCCGGGAAATCCCATGGAAGGAGGACCTTGGTGAGCTATAGTCCATAGGGTAGTAAGACTTGAAAATGACTTAGCAATTAAATCACCACCACCAGCTTAGATGAAAGTTGATCAGAATATATAATATTGCAGTTATGCAAGATTAATAAGTTCTAGAATCTTATAAGCATTTGAATGCAGAGTTCCAAAGAATAGCAAGAAGAGATAAGAAAGCCTTCCTCAGTGATAAATGCAAAGAAATAGAGGAAAACAACAGAATGGGAAAGACTAGAGATCTCTTCAAGAAAATTAGAGATACTAAGGGAATATTTCATGCAAAGATGGGCTCGATGAAGGACAGAAATGGTATGGACCTAACAGAAGCAGAAGATATTAAGAAGAGGTGGCAAGAATACAGAGGAGAACTGTACAAAAGAGATTTTCATGACCAAGATAATCACGATGGTGTGATCACTCACCTAGAACCAGACATCCTGGAATGTGAAGTCAAGTGGGCCTTAGAAAGCATCACTACAAACAAAGCTAGTGGAGGTGATGGAATTCCAGTTGAGCTATTTCAAATCCTGAAAGATGATGCTGGGAAAGTGCTGCACTCAATATGGCAGCAAATTTGGAAAACTCAGCAGTGGCCACAGGACTGGAAAAGGTCAGTTTTCATTCAAATCCCAAAGAAAGGCAATGCCAAAGAATGCTCAAACTACCGCACAATTGCACTCATCTCACATGCTAGTAAAGTAATGCTCAAATTTGTCCAAGCCAGGCTTCAGCAATACATGAACTGTGAAATCCAGATGTTCAAGCTGGATTTAGAAAAGGCAGAGGAACCAGAGATCAAATTGCCAACATCCGCTGGATCATGGAAAAAGCAAGAGAGTTCCAGAAAAACATCTACTTCTGCTTTATTGACTATGCCAAAGCCTTTGACTGTGTTGATCACAATAAACTGTGGAAAATTCTAAAAGAAATGAGAATACCAGACCACCTGACCTGAGTTTTGAGAAACCTATATGCAGCTCAGGAAGCAACAGTTAGAACTGGACATGGAACAACAGACTGGTTCCAAATAGGGAAAGGAGTATGTCAAGGCTGTATATTGTCATCTTGCTTATTTATTTATATGCAGAGTATATCATGAGAAATGCTGGGCTGGATGAAGGACAAGCTGGAATCAAGATTGCTGGAAGAAATATCAATAAACTCAGTTATGCAGATGACACCATTCTTATGGCAGAGAGTGAAGAGGAATTAAAAAGCCTCTTGATGAAAGTGAAAGAAGAGAGTGAAAAAGTTGGCTTAAAGTTCAACATTCAGAAAACTAAAGTCATGGCATGTGGTCCCATCACTTCATGGGAAATAGGTAGGGAAACAGTGGAAACAGTGGCAGACTATCTTTGTGGGCTCCAAAATCACTGCAGATGGTGATTGCAGCCATGAAATTAAAAGACGCTTACTCCTTGGAAGGAAAGTTATGACCAACCTAGATAGCATATTAAAAAGCAGAGAAATTACTTTGCCAACAAAGGTCCTTCTAGTCAAGACTATGGTTTTTCCAGTAGCCATGTATGGATGTGAGAGTTGGGCTCTGAAGAAAGCTGAGTGCCAAGAAACTGATGCTTTTGAACTGTGGTGTTGGAGAAGACTCTTGAGAGTCCCTTGGACCTCAAGGAGAGCCAACCAGTCCGTTCTCAAGGAGATCAGTCCTGGGTGTTCTTTGGAAGGACTGATGCTAAGGCTGAAACTCAATAGTTTGACTAACTCATGCGAAGAATTGACTCATTGGAAAAGACTCTGATGCTATGAGGGATTGGGAGCAGGAGGAGAAGGGGATGAAAGATAATGAGATGGCTGGATGGCATCACCTACTCAATGGACGTGAGTCTTAGTGAACTCTGGGAGTTGGTGATGGACAAGGAGGCCTGGCCTGCTGCAGTTCATGGGGTCGCAAAGAGTCAGATACGACTAAGCGACCAATTGAACTGAACTTAACTGAGAATCTGTTATAATGTTGTGCTTATAGTTAACAATATGGTATTGTGCCTTTGTTAAGATGGAACCTCATTATAATTTTCTTACTACAAAAGAAAAGACACAAAGGCAAAACTAAAAATCAAACAAAACTACAAAAGGGAAAGAAGAAACCTTTGGAGGAGATGGATAGACTTATCATCTTGATGGTAGTGATGGCTTCATGGATGTATACATATGTCAAGACTCATCAAACTGTATTCTTTTAATATGTGCAGTTTATCATTCATCAGTTATGCCTCAATAAACTGTCCAAAGGTAACTTTGAAATATATTCTAAGGACAGTCTCTGAAGGACTTTAAGTGGGGAGTTCTATGATAAGATTTGCATTAAAAATGTATTCTAAGAAGCAAACAGAGAATAATTTGGAAAAGGCACAGAGTGTTATAAGGAAGAGATAGAAATATTTAGTATTTTCATTTCATTTCAGTTCAATCATTCAGTCATGTCTGAGTATTTGCGACCCCATGGACTACAGGATGTTAGGCTTCCCTGTCAATCACCAACTCCCAGAGCTTGCTCAGACTCATGTCCGTTGAGTCAATGATGCCATCCAACCATCTCATCCTTTGTCATCCCCTTCCCCTCCCACCTTCAATCTTTCCCAGAATCAGGGTCTTTAAATGAGCCAGTCTTTCGCATAAGGTTGCCAAAGTATTGGAGTTTCAGCTTCAGCATCAGTCCTTCCAGTGAATTTTCAGGACTGATTTCCTTTAGAATTGACTGGTTTGAGCTCCTTGCTGTTCAAGGTACTCCCAAGAGTCTTCTCCAATACCACAGTTCAAAAGCATCAATTTTTTGGAGGTCAGCCTTCTTTATGGTCCAACTGTCACATCCATACATGACTACTGGAAAAACTATAACTTTGACAAGACAGACCTTTGTCAACAAAGTAATGTCTCTGCTTTTCAATATACTGTCTAGGTTAGTTATAGCTTTCCTTCGAAGGAGCAAGCATCTTTTAATTTCATGACTGCAGTCACCATCTGCAGTGATTTTGGAGTCCCCCTCCCCCAAATAGTCTAGTGTTTTAGGAGTATTTTAGGAAGAAATACCTAGAAGCCCAAATTAAAGTAGCATGTTAGGAATGGAGAGGCTGTTGTGAATCAAAAAACCTAACAAGAAATGTTAGAAAGATGCATAAAGGTTTGGTAACTTCACAGACGTGGTAGGATGATACACACCATTCAGAGGAAGAAATCTAATATAATCCACAGGTAAAGTTTGCTCAGGCCATGATGTGGACTCAAAGGGTCTGGGACTCTTCTTATAAAATCTGTTTTTTACTTTTTTTTTTTTTTTTTTTTAGTACAAGTTTTTGTTGTTGTTGTTACAAGTTTCAAGATATCCTTCTTTGTAGCAAAGGGCATATATTTAAAATGACAAGTAGACAATGTTAAATTCATTCCTAGGGCAAGTTCTCTTATTTTAAAAAATATGTCAAAATTTCAATGTATTTGGAATTTAACTTTTGTTAATCAAAATTAAATGGATTAGATTTGCAACAGTTCTACAATACTGATTTTTTTTCCAGTAATTCAAAATGTTCATTGAACGTTGATTTTCCAGCATTCATAGCTTAAACTTCATTTCTACAAAAATGATATAATTCAATGACAAGTAATTTATTGGTATTTGACTAACTGCAATAATACTAAAATTATTAGAAAATAATATTATTAAGTATATAATAAATTCCATTTAGATAAACTTTATTTGGCAAACTCACCTCTCAGTGGTAATAATATTAAAGATGCTAGTAAATTCATCTAAAGGTCTCAATATTGGTACATCAATCAATATCCAAAATGCTATTTTAGACACTTCAAGTAATATATTATTCATTTCATTCATTTGTGAATTAATTTTATTGAGTTTTTTTTTTTTAAATCTCATTTGGTAAGACAGTGTAATGAGATAATGAAATATCAAAAATACTTTCAGACTGAGTTAGCGTCAAGAAAGTACAATCTGTGAAGTTATACAAGGCCTGGCATTCAGAAAGGCCACATGTCTGAACTTTAAAAGTCACCCCACATTCACATTTTAAATTTTAGGATTCTTTGCTTTTTCCTATGAGTCTGATTTTTAAGATGCATTTTGCTTTCTAGGTCTTGAAGTAGCGTTAAAAATAAGGACAGTTTTGAAAACCTGTGGACAATGCTTTCAGTGAACAGATTTTCCTTGGTATTTTTTTAATTTACCCTAGTAACACTAAATAAAATAATGTCTTTATACTCTAGCAGGAACGGTTAAAACCATGGTCTATGCCCATACAGTTACGTATTACTTATGCTGTTTTTGATCTACAACAAGAGATATTAGTAGTTATAACAGAGATGATCTGGCTTGCAAAGCCTAAAATATTTACTATCGGGCCCCATACATAAAAAGTTTCCCAGTTTCTATACTATAGTATGAGAAATATTATCTATTGTATGTTGATGAATGTTTCAGTGGGATTTTTGTTTATTGTAGGGCACACACACAACTGGGGAAGTCAATCTAAGGACTTATTTCTTATTTTTACTGGGTTGGATAGTGTCCTCTAAAAAACATGTCCATCTACTATCTGAATATGACTATTATGAATATTGCTCCCCCCTACCCAAAGCTGATTTGTCGTGATCCTAACTCCCAGTATGATGTTAATAGGAGGTGCGGTCTCTGGGAGGGGATTATGTTGTATGGGTGGAACACTCATTTTGGAATTAGTGCCCTTAAAAAAAAGACGCCAGAGAGCTCTTTCACTCTTTCTGCCATGTGGGGACAGAATTAAAAGACAGATGTCTATTAATCAGGAAGTGGACTCTCCCCAGACACTGAGACAACCAGTACCTTCATCTTGGACTCCTCAGCCTCCAGGTCAGTGAGAAATAAATGTCCAATGTTTAAACAAACCAGTATATTTTATTTTTGTTATTACAACCCAAACCAATTAAGATGTAGTCATACACTATTTGGAGAAAGAAATGGCAACCCATTCCAGTATTCTTGCCTAGAGAATCCCGTGAACGGCAGAACCTGATAGGCTGCTGTCCACAGGGTCGCACAGAGTCGGACATGACTGAAGAAACTTAGCATGTATGAATGCATTGGAGAAGAAAATGGCAACCCACTCCAGTACTCTTGCCTGGAGTATCCCAGGGACAGGAGAGCCTGGTGGGCTGTTGTCTATAGGGTTGCACAGAGTCGGACATGAAGCAACTTAGCAGCAGGAGCGTACATGATTTGGGTGGTCACAAAATCCAGTATGGTTACTCTGAGATATTAGCCCACCATCTTCTTAGTCAACCAGCTTTCCAAACAAAGTCGTATTTCTAGCCTCAGCATTTCATTTCTGGGTTAATTGTCCTGTTGTGCAGCGAGCAGACAAAACTTGTACTCAGTAACAATACAGGATAAATATGTCTGGAATCACAATCACAGTGGTCACCTGGTTTTACCATAGTTGCTCCATTTTGACTTTCAAATGCATTCCCTTTCTCAGTGCAAATGTCACTGTTAGTGATTTTACTGTTTTTCAGATATAGGGAAACTCAAGAATTTAGGTTCATAAAATATGAATTTATCTAACCATCTAAAGGCCTATTCTGCCAGTTTTTATCAAAGCACAAGTTGCCTCATACCTGATCTCCACTTTGAATTCCTTCTGGGGGTGTTGAAGGCCATTGACATAATCTTTGTAGAGCTATATGGCAAGTGTCAATTTTCAGTTGGCAGGGCCCCTTCAGTCATGAATTTTACTTTTGTTTGGGAGTATGAGATGACCATTTTATCACAATGTGCTAGAAAGGCTCATTCCTAGATAATTTTTGGCTTCCCAGGAGACACTTTTGGTAAAGAGCCCACCTGTCAATGTAGGAGAAGTAAATGACCTTGGTTTGATCCCTGGGTCAGGAAGATCTCCTAGAAGAGAGCATGTCAATCCACTCTAGTATTCTTTCCTGTAGAATCCTAAATCCTATGGACAGAGGAATCTGATGGGCTATGATCCATAGGATCACAAAGAGTTGGACCCGACTGAAGCAATTCATCAATAGCTTGCATGCAACAAAATCCAATATGATCAATTTCCAAGGAAGAGGGAATTTGAGATGCAGGAACATACACAGAAGAAAGATGGTGTGAAGATATAGAAACACAGATACACAGGGAAAAAGGCTATGTGACAAAGGAATAAGAGATAGGAGCAATGAGTCCACAAGCCAAATAATACCAAGGACTGATAGCAAGCACCGATAACTAGAAGTGCAGGGAAGGATTCCTCCCTAGAGCTACTGGTCTAGCAGAAACCTTGATTTCAGCCCTCAGGACTGTCAGAGAATAAATTTATGTTGTTTTAGGCCACCCAGTCTGTGCTATTTTGTTGCAACAGCCCTTAGAAACTAATACAATATTTTAAACAATTTTGATAAAATGCTTAAGTGTACTTGAACTATTGAATTTTTTCTAACATTTTCACTGGTTTAAAGTAGAAGACTAGTGGTTATTAGCATTATAATAAAAGACTTACACTTTAACTAGGCCTGTGTCATATGGCAATTTTGCAGAACACTTCATTCCCTGTTAATAAAAAAACATTGTATTGCATTTTAATTATCAATTATGACAATGGGTCAACATAGTTCACCAAAGATAAAATAAAATATATAAATATTTATCTTAATTATCATTTAGTAAAAGACCAATCACTTTTATGATTCTTAAAAGCACACAAATTAAAGTTATGATGAAAGTGTGGCTTAATTTCTTCATTTTATTACTTATCTGTTAATTTAATAACTATTAAATTCCATAAAGCAATTATTGCCAATCATTACATCTCAAGAGCAATAACTGCTTCATTTGCTAATTAAACATTTATTTAAGGCACTCACTTTTAGTGTTAACCAATGTTTATCTATTTCTTACTAAGAATTACAAAAAAAATTGTAATTCACAACCTAGATATATAAGCTATTGGATATAAAAAATAATTTTGGCAAAATTACATACTCAAAGAAAACATGAGAGCATTCATATTAACTATGAGTGACTTAGCACCCAGATTTGCAGTAATTTATCATGTCTATTTCTCCATCAGCATCCTGCTACATTCCAGGAAGTTCTACATATTTTTGTGTGTAAAGTTACCACTGAGTGTATGCTACTACATTTATCACTATGTAATTTGTGGATTCAAGTATCATTTTCAGGATCCCAAACTACATTTATTAAATTTGCTAAGTAATTATATTTACTCATGATAATTTCAATTCCACAGTGCAAATCAGCACAGGTGTGTCTAGCAGTTATATTTCTTCATTCACAGAGCCCCTGCTGTACACAGTGCATCCACTAGCAATTTTCTTTAATTCTTTTAATTGCTTGGGGCAGCCTGAGCCACTCTTTTTCCTAATTTGATGCTTTCTGTTGTGTTTCATAGAAAGCAAAATAGTCCAGAGAAGGGCCACTTATAATTACAAGAATTGAAATACAAGCACACTTGTGTCTAATACAGATTTGAAGTCAACTTTGCAACATTTGCTCATATATCTATGGAATATAAACATTTCAAGAAACTCCAATGCCACAGACTAAGAGAGAGGGAAGCAATTACAGGAAAGAAATACAAGTAAAACAGATGACTAATGTTTGGAAAAGATTATGAAGTATACTTTTAACATACTAAAATTTGAACCAATTTAATAGCAAATCTTATTTTTTGTTGTATTAGAACTTTTAAATTGTATTCACCTGTATTCCATTCATTGTTCAAAGAATCAGTTATGGTTGTACATTCTAATGTTGTGGAACTTGGTGTTCATCAAACTTGTTGGGTTATTTCCTACTACTCTTAACTTTGCACATGATATTTCATCTAACTAAAGTGCATAGGATCAGATTTGCTTTACTCTTTTAGACATGCTTCATCTTTGATGTGTGTGTTTAAAATAAATAAATGATTGGATGGATGAAAATTGCTGTTAAACCTTTTAAAATACTGAAAAGGTAACCATTAATATTTCTTGCAATGTAATATTTTAGTTTTATGCACCACAATTAACTAGGAATTACTTAATGAGTTCAGCTAATTGTACTTGTACAGGATATGAAAAAAATGTAAGCTAATGTTATAATGTGTTTAAAGAAACAGAATTCAATATAGTCTGCAGACATTTTACTCAAAGTGACCTAATAGAAGAAGCAGTTTGCTTCTAAAAAGCTCAATTACCATAGAAAGTGAAATGCTGTTACTAAAGAAACAGGTTCCCCCAGAACAAAGCAAATGACTACGTAATTCAAAATCTAGCTTGCACCTGCATAAATGAAAGAGAACTTTTGATTCCAATAGTCTCTGTCACTGTTAGCAACATCCTGGGTATTGTGCAAAATTAAGTGAGGAAGGTAACATTCATTGATGGAATGGTGAACACCTGTTTAATAAAATTATTTTCCTTGTTTCCATTTACATTTTTAACTGATAATATTTATACTATGGGCCTGCAATTACCAGGAAGCTGTGCAAGCACAGAGGAATGGCTAAATATACTACCTATATCATTATTTGAGTAGCTGAAAAATCACCTTTGTTCTATATTAGAAACATTCTCCTATTAATTCAAATGTATTTAGCCTTACGATTTTGGAGGCTGTCAAAACTTTTTAGAAATTGATTACATCTAAGAACTCTTTGACCACAAGAACAAAATTAATTTTTGTATTATCTGAGAGGGACAAGTACTTCCTAAGTTCTCCTTGCAAGCTGATAGATTCCAAATTGTTGTTGTTCAGTCACTCAGTTGTGTCTGACTCTTTGTGACCCCATGGAGTGTAGCATATCAGGCTTCCCCATTCCCGGAGTTTGCTCAAATTCATGTCCATTGAGTCAATGATGCCATCCAATCATCACATGCTCTAGTCTCCCCTTCTCTTCCTGCCCTTAATCTTTCCTAGCATCATGATCTTTTCCAGTAAGTTGGCTCTTCACATCAGGTGGCCAAATTAGGGGAGTTTCAGGTTCAGCATGAGGTCTTTCAGTGAGTATTCAGGGTTGATATCCCTTAGGATTGACTGGTTTGATCTCCTTGCAGTCCAAGGGACTCTCCAGTCTCCTCCAGCACCACAGTTCAAAAGAATCAATTCTTTGGTGCTTAGCTTTCTTGCAGGTCAAGAAACAACAGTTAGAACTGGACATGGAATAATGGACTGGTTCCAAGTTGGGAAAGAAGTACACTAAGGCTGTATATTGCCACTCTGCATATTTAACTTAAATACAGAGTATATTATGCGAAACACCAGGCTGGATGAAGCATAAGCTAGAATCAAGATTGCCAGGAGAAATATCAATCACCTCAGATATGCAGATGACACCATCCTTATGGCAGAAAGTGAAGAGGAACTAAAGAGCCTCTGAATGAAAGTGAAAGAGGAGAGTGAAACTAGACTAAAACTCAGCATTCATAAAACGAAGATCATGGCATCTGGTCCCATCACTTCATGGCAAATACATTAGGAAAAAATGGAAACAGTGAGAGACTTTATTTTTAGAGGCTCCTAAATCACTTCAGATGGTGACTTCAGCCATGAAATTAAAAGTCGATTGCTCCTTGGAAGAAAAGCTATGACCAATCCAGACAGCATATTAGAAAGCAGAGACATCACTTTCCAACAAAGGTCCATCTAGTCAAAGCTGTGGTTTTTCCAGTAGTCATGTATGGATGTAACAGTTGGACCATAAAGAAAGCTTAGCACCAAAGAATTGATGTTTTTGAACTGTGGTACTGGAGAAGACTCTTGCAAGTCCCTTGGACTGCCAGGAGATCAAATCCATCTATCCTAAGGGAAATCAGTCCTGAATATTCATTGGAAGGACTGATGCTGAAGCTGAAGTTCCAATACTTTGGGGCACCTGATGTGAAGAACTGACTCATTGGAAAAGACCCTGATGCTGGGAAATATTGAAGGCAGGAGGAAAAGGGGCCAACGGAGGATGAGATGGTTGGATGACATCACTGACTCGATGGAAGTGAGTCTGAGCAAGCTCTGGGAGTCGGTGATGGATAGGAAATCCTGGAGTGTTGCAGTCCATGGGGTCGCAAACAGTAGAACAGGACTGAGGGACTGAACTGCAGCCTTCTTTATGGTCCAACTATCATAGCTGTACATATCTACTGGAAAAAACATAACTTTGACTATATGGACATTAGATGGCAAAGTGATGTCTCTGCTTTTTAATATGGTGTCTAGTTTATTAACTAGACCAAGGAGCTTTTCTTCCAAGGAGCAAGTGGCTTTTAATTTCATTGCTGCAGTTATCATCTGCAGTGATTTTAGAACCCAAGAAAATAAAATTTGTCACTGTTTCCATTGTTTCCCCATCGATTTGCCGTGAAGTTATGGGACCAGATGCCATGATCTTAGTTTTTTGAATGTTGAGTTTTCAGCCAGCTTTTTCACTCTCCTTTTTCACCTTCATCATGAGGCACTTTAGTTCCTCTTCACTTTTTGCCATTAAGGAGTGTCATCTGCATTTCTGAGCTTATTGATATTGCTCCCAGTAATCTTGATTCCAACTCATGTTTCATTCAGCCTGGCATTTTGCATGATGTACTCTGTGTATAAGTTAAATAAGTGGGGTGACAATACAGACCCTTGAGGTACTTCTTCCCCAACTTGGAACTAGTCTGCTATTCCATATCTGGTTCTTTTTTTTTTTTTTTTTCTCATGCAATATTTTATTTTACTTTATTTTATTTAAATTTATTTATTTTAATTGGAGGCTAATTACTTTACAATATTGTATTGGTTTTGCCATACATCAACATGAATCTGCCACGGGTGTACATGTGTTCCCCATCTTGAACCCCTCTCCCAGTACAATCCCTCTGGGTCATCCCAGAGCACCAGCCCCAAGCAGCATGTATTCATATCTGGTTCTAATTGTTGCTTCTTGACCTGCATACAGATTTCTCTGGAGGCTGCTAAGGGGGTCTGGCATTCCCATCTCTTGAAGAATTTTCCATAGTTTGTTGTGATTCATTGGAAGTACTGGTGCTGAAGATGAAGTTCTAATACTTTGGCTACCTGATGTGAAGAGCCAAGTCATTGGAAAAGACCCTGATACTGGGAAAGATTGAGGGCAAGAGAAGGGGGCAGCAGAGGATAAGATGGTTGGATAACATCACTTAATCAATGGACATGGGTTTGAGTAAACTCATGGAGATAGTGAAGGAAAGGGAAGACTGGCGTGCTGCAGTTTATGAGGTCACAAAGAGTCAGACATGTCTTAGTGACTGAACAACAACAATACCACAGTCAAAAGCTTTAGCATAGCTGGTGAAGCAGAAGTAAATGCTTTTCTGGAATTATCTTCCTTTTTCTATGATCAATTTATGGTAGCAATTTGATCTCTGGTTATTTTGCCTTTTCTAGACCAGCCTGTACATCTGGTAGTTCTTGCTTCATGTACTGTTGAAGCCTAGCTTGAAGGATTTTGAGCATTACCTAGTTAGCATGTGAAATAAGTGCAACTGTTGGTAGTTTGAATATTCTTTGGCATTGCCCTTCTTTGGGACTGGAATTAGTATCAGTTTTTTTAGATTCTCAATATAAGTGGTATCATATAATATTTGTCCCTCTCTGTGTGACTTACTTTACTTAGTATGTAGCCATTTGAAGCAATATGGATGAATCTGAAAGTGAAAGTTACTCAATTGTGTCCAACTCTTTTTGACCCTATGCACTGTAGTCCAGGGAATTCTCCAGGACAGAATACTGGAGTAGGTAGCCTTTCCCTTCTCCAAGGGACTTTCCCAACCCAGGAATCAAATTTAGGTATCCCGCATTGCAGGAGATTCTTTACCAGTTGAGCCACAAGGGAAGCCCAAGAATACTGAAGTGGGTAGCCTATCACTTCTCCAGCAAATCTTTCCGATCCAGGAATCGAACCAGGGTCTCCTGCATTACAGGCAGATTCTTTACCAACTGAGCTATGGGTTTTTAAGCAGAAGTGAAACTGAAAAATATGGGAGAACTTTAGGGGGAAGGTTGATCAATGGGAGACGTGGAACAGATTAAGTTATTCCTGAATACAGAAATATTTTCTTTGAGATTAGGCCATTACATTTGTTAATTGGCACCCACAGACACTGGGGTGTAGGGGTGCTATCCTCTTCAATGTTTGATTCTTTGAAACCCCATAAACTGCAGCATGGCAGGATTCCCTTTCCTTTACTATCCCTCAGGTTACTCAAACCCATGTCCGTTGATTCAGCAATGTCATTCAGCCATCTTATCCTCTGCCGCCCCTTCTCCTCTTGCCCTCAATCTTTCCCAGCATCAGGGTCTTTTCCAATGAGTTGGCTCTTTGCATCAGATGGCTAAAGAACTGATTCCCAGGTCCAATAAGAAGATATTCCTGGGTAGTAGATTGTCAAGAGGCTTTCAAAAAGGAGTAACATCTTAAAGGGGCAGAGCAAAACGCTTTAGAGTTTCAAACTTTCTAATGTAAATGTCCTAAGAAAGAGGTCAGAGGCCTATAATAGGAAGAAAGCCTGTTTAAAGTTTAATCTAGCTTAAGGCCCTAGTGATCACTTAATAGCTTGTGTGCATGCTAACTCACTTCAGTTCATAGACATCCAGGTTCCTGTCTGTGGGATTCTCCAGCCAAGGATACTGGAGTGGGTTGCCATGCTCCTCTCCAGGGGATCTTCCTGACCCAGCGATTGAACAGAAGTCTCTTTGGTTCCTGCATTGCAGGTAAATTCTTCACCACTGAGCCACAGTGATTAGGTCACAATATAAAAGCAGTAATTTTAGGAAGTTAAGCCCACCTAGTAAGGCATTTAGTTTTACAGTGGAAAAATGTGATGTGCTTTTAAAATTATATCAGCTAAACCTAGACAGCATTCTAAAAAGCAGAGACATCACTTTGCTGACAAAGCTCTGTATAATCAAAGGTATGACTTTTCCAATAGCAATGTATGGATGTGAGAATTGGACCATAAAGAAAGCTGAGCACCAAAGAATTGATGCTTTCTGTAGTGCTGGAGGGAGAAGGCAATGGCACCCCACTCCAGTACTCTTGCCTGGAAAATCCCATGGATGGAGGAGCCTGGTGGGCTGCAGTTCATGGGGTCGCTGAGAGTTGGACATGACTCAGTGACTTCACTTTCACTTTTCACTTTCATGCATTGGAGAAGGAAATGGCAACCCACTCCAGTGTTCTTGCCTGGAGAGTCCCAGGGACAGCGGAGCCTGGTGGGCTGCCGTCTATGGGATCGCAGAGTCGGACACGACTGAAGTGACTTAGCACCAGCCACAGCAGCAGTACTGCTGGAGAAGGCAGAGTTCCTTGGACTGCAAGGAGATCAATCCAGTCAATCCTAAAGGAAATCAGTCCTGAATATTCATTGGAAGGACTGATGCTGAAGCTGAAGCTCCAATACTTTGGCCACCTGATGCAAAGAGCTGACTCACTGGAAAATTTCCTGATACTGGTAAATATTAAGGGCAGGAGGAGAAGGGAGTAACAGAGGGTGAGATGGTTGGATGGTACTGTTGACACGATGTGCATTAGTTTGACCAAACTCCAAGAGATAGTGAAGGATAGGGAATCCTGGCGAGCTACAGTCCATGGAGTCTCAAAGAGATTCCACTGAGAGACTGAACAATGACAAGGTTTGGAATTGCTTTCTTGAATACCACTGATTTGGGTGACTCTGCCACAGGGTGTTTTACAGACTGAACTTTCTACTAAGGCATACTTTTGTTTCTATTTGAATAATCAATAAGCTTTGGGACTCAGATGTCTGAACTTGGTAAACCTCTGGTAAGAATCTTTCCTCAGCTGGATTCTTAAGTTCAGGGAATTTCTAAGCAACAACTGATGCTTGGTGTAGAAAACATTCCCAGACATTTTATACTTGTAGAATCTGGATGTCCAAACAGACTCCAGTTAGACGATGAAATTTCTTTTATCCAACATTTATGTTTCTGAGCTCCTAGCTGTACACTAAGCATTTAAACAGATGTCAGTAATATTAAATGAACTTATCACAGATTATTTTTTCATATAGCATACAATCAGGCAGAGGTGATAAGATATGCATATAACCAAGAGCACTCAAGAGGCATATGATCTACAGATGCTACAGACAGTTACGTATTTATTTATAATTTTAACATTTTGACTTGTTTTTCTCATTGCCCCTTTTCCATTTAAGTCATTAACTTTCCTTTCACTTTTTCTGCATACATCACTACCTTTCATAGTAATTGCTTTTTTCTGAATATTCTGTTTCTTCTCTCCTCAAGGGAAAACATGCTATTGTCTATTCATATATATTTTGTCCTTTCCTTCAGTGACTTTACTCATCTTTAGCTGCTATTCACTCTCAAGGTGAACTTTCTGCATTCTGAATATCTGCTCTTTATTATAAAGTGACATCACACAAGTATTCAACTTTTCTGGATTATAAAAGACAGATATTGTACTATTACGAGGCAAGTACAGTATGCCCTTTGACAAAAGTGCATGTTTTCTTCCTCCCCAAAGAAGATTGCTGCCAATTAAAGAAAAATGTTTTAAACATGTTAACTGCATTAAGCAGATACTGAAATACGCAAAGGGACAGTCTTGATATTATGCTGTTTCCTATTTTTATTTTCCATAATAACTTCTAATAACATTGTAAAGTAATTCTATTAATATACACTTAAGGAAAAAAAATCGGCACAGGGAACATGTTTCAGTCTTTCTAGCATCAGTATTTGAGTGAAATTCATTATAATCCATGCACAATGTAACTTTTTAAAATTGATATAAGGCCTACCTAAAATTTTGAACAACTTGCATCGTGGATTTTTCAGGCAAAGAGGAGACTTTAGCAGTGACCAGGCCTGATGAGGAGAAAAGTGGATTTGGAAAGACAGAGTCAAGCCAAGACAAGATGCAGGCCTCCTGCATCTCCCTTTTCTGAGCAGGCAAAATTGGCTGTCACTTTGCTAAGCATAAGCCTGGCTAAAGGGGAACCATGGAAATTTGGGATGGAGGGGACTTTTTCTTCTGCCAAGAAAAAAATAAAAAAAAAAATTACTATCTACCTCCAAACATGAAGGAAGAGTCAGGTCAAAAAGGCACTGGATAAAATGTTATAAATATTTACAAGTCAAGAATGCCATTGAAAAATTCTCCTAAAGATGGAGAAATAAGTAAAAGAGCTAGAATAAATTGATAAGCATTTATAATTATGCTATCATTTTGTAGCTCAACAGACACTACCTCCCCAGCAGTAGATCATGGCTCCTAAGTTAAAATTTTCCTCATGTGAGAAAATAGCATGTTAAAAATGAAAATCTCATATTTTTTCCCCAGACCTAGATCTTTAGTGAGAGCATAAGAAAAGACTAAAAGATAAAAATGGCTTTTTTGGAGGAGATTTTTCTCAGAGTCCGTCAAATGAGAATTCCGATGACAATATGAGTTCAAAAATTCTTTCTAAAGAATCTGTAAGTTCATTTGTTTACAAAATAATCCAGCAGAGGTACAATTTAAAATCAGAATGTTATTTTCAGATACCTCAGTTTTAGAAGAATTTGTTAGTTAGAATTTAGGTACTCAATATGCAAACCTATTTCCACCCACCTCAGCTAGGATTTAGGCTGTTCTTAGCTTATCTATCCAAACGGCCTTTCTGCTTGAGAGGAATTAGATTACAAATCTCATATGCTTGCCTGATGCATTCATTAAGCAGAGAAGCCACCTGCTTATTCCACAAAAATGTATCCAGAGCAACATTTTTTTTTTTCTTTAAGCTTGTTTACAACCCATTATTTATGTGATCATACTAGGGAAAGAAGTTGTATAATTACTAATTTCTTCTCTGCTTCTTTATATAGAATATCATAGGTGGTAAAAATTTATACAAATTTTAACATACAATTAAAAAACATTCTCTATATAGTTAGGTCAAAATGTGCATACATTTAAAAAGTTTAAATACAGCTCATTTGGATGAGCATGTCAAAGAAAAGTGTGTTAAACTAAATGAAAGCATCCTAGGAAAAAGGAAGCTCTCAAAACTGGCATGATTTTTGATGACGATGTCATTAATGATTTTCCAACAGGTAGCACTAATTGTTTTGGCACTAAGTTTCTGGCTTCTTCAAAATGAAAAGCTTAGTTTCCCTCAGGGGCATGAACTCGGCAGAGAGATGTTCATCTACACAATAGCTGAGCGGGCAAAATATGTCAAAATGTCAGACTGTGAAACTGGGATAAAAATGTAAGAGAGGGAAATTGCCAGTCCTTGTGTTTCCACGGCCATTAAATCACATTTGCTATGAGAGCTGACATTCAAGAGTTCACAAATCACATATGACACACAGAAATATCTTTATAAAATAGCACTAACGGAGAAGGCAATGGCAACCTACTCCAGTGTTCTTGCCTGGAGAATCCCAGGGATGGGGGAGCCTGGTGAGCTGCCATGAATGGGGTGACACAGAGTCGGACACAACTGAAGCGACTTAGTAGCAGCAGCAGCAGCCACCCACTCAGAGACCAGAGTTTCTTAAATTTTATTATTGTCCCCATCCCAGTTGATTTCTTAGATATATTTTTCTCCATACCATTGCCTCTTTAAAATGTAATACTATAGATATATATCTTTTATATGTATACTTTTGCTTTAATCATGAAAAGAGTAAGAGTGTTTTCCACACAGCCTCCACTTGGGTAATTTTTGGTCCCCTGTACAATAAATCCCCATTCCAAGAGTACTCACTAACAGATGAAAAAAATTAGTGTCTGGAGGAACAAATTTTTACCTCAGATTCTAGCTAATTGCCCTCTCATTCAATTTATCTTAGTTAAGGATAAGTTTCATTTAACAACTCTTTCTCCAAAAGCTCATTTTTGACTAAATGCAAAACAGGTACTTCTGTGAACTAAGTTTCCTGCACTATAGTTTTGAGCACTTTCCTAATCCTAATATTAGAATGCAACAGGTATCATGTACCCGTCAACTAACAGCAGTTCCACTATTACCTATGCGTTAATGATTATTAATTCTATACTTGTAGTCTGGTATCCTTCTCAGGCTATATATTTTACTGACTACTATACATCTTTATCTGAAGAACTCACCATTACCCAAGGTAAAAATATATACAGCACTTCTCCTTTGCAAAGTTTTCAACCAAAACTTTTTTCTTCTCTTATCTGCCATTTCTATTTATTCACTAATATCTATTGACTCTTGGATTATAACCTTTCACATTTATTATAATCTCTCATATTCATTCTTTAGCCTCATCATACACATGATTCCTGTATTAAAACAACTCATCCTCCTACCATTACACTACTGAATAACTCTAACATTGTCTCTCTGCCTCTAGTTTTGCCTACACCAACTCAGTCATTTTTACTCTTATTTGGATAATTTCACTAAAATAGAAATCTATGAATATTATTCCTTTTCTTTAAAATGACTCCCCATTTCTCAAGAAATAATGTTAAACCTCTTTATCTGAAATAAAATCTGACAATAATCTAACATACCTAGCCTTATTTTTAGCCACTTCCGTCCACTGTTAAAGCTATATTAAGTTCATTAGTTATACCAGTTTTTGCAGTTACTCCATGTGGTATGCTTTTCTGAGGTTTCGTGCATGACTGCCAATCCCTGCTGGCCTCCTTAAGTCAGCTTTTTCAAAATCCTTCAAAACCCGCTTCACATCTCTGCTTTCGTAAATTCTTTCTATACTTTGTAACTGGAGTTTATCAATCAGTCTCAATTTGTGCTGCCTTAATATTTAGTATTTGGCTTCCAGTATAATCATAATCATATTGTCAAATATTTGTACATCTGCCTCCTTGATTATGCTTGACAACAAGAATAATTTAATTCATTTTTGAATCTATATTAGCTGATTAAACTCAATATACACTTAGATATGTAAGATAGATCATCAATAAATGCAAGAAAAAAGTTGTTGGGAGGCAATGTGGCTAGAATAAAAGAATTCATGAAAATAAACCAAATGGCGCAAGTTACTGAGAGCTTCAAATACAGTTATGTGCCAATAAAATTCATTTTGGGGAAATATTATTTTCCATCAATAAGTTAATATAGTTTCTGGGTTTTTCAAATGAAAAAAATAAAAGCCAAAGTATGCTAATCAGTGAGAAATTAATCATGTTTTACTAATGAGGAACATGGCAACCTTGTAAATGTTTTAATCCATAAGCCAAAGATCCATTTCACAAATTTTAACAGTATGTTTGCTGGTTTTCTGTATTCTTTTATCATATGGTTAACACACATGAAAATGAGTTCCTTAGAAATGACATCCCATAATGATGTACTTGATATATATTCAAGTAAAATCAAAAAGTATTTTCTATTTTCTAGAGTTAATTTTAGCATCTCATGTCACCCCAGAGATAAATGAGCTAATTTTCTGTTAAATCTATTATTAATCCTACCAATTATACATTAAACACCAAAATGTCTGATATCATGCATTATCTATTTAAATTATGATAAGTATCTCAGTCAAATAAAAGGACTTACTGTTTTACTTGAAGTCTGTCGCTGGAGTACTTGGATCCGATGATTTTTGTCTCTCAGCCAAAGTCTGTCTAAAACATATTCTCTCTAAGCTTAATTTTGTTAGTTATGAGACATTTTATTCTTCTTTTCAAAGTAGAAAAGCATTTAATGCCTGTCAGATCTCTAAAGCATTATCCTGGTGTGAGTTTTAGAAAAGAACAGAATCTCTAGATGTACAGATGATTAATGAGAGAAGTCTGAGCACTGAAATACAGAGAAAAATGTTAACACCGTGTATATGCTTATCTGGAATATTATGGAGGAACTGGAAAATGTCAAATATTGAGCAGATATACGATTAATTTGGGTTTCCTTGACAGTTATTTACATGGCATTTCTTAGTTAATAAACATGTGCTGTGCTGTGCTTTGTCACTTGGTTGTGTCCGACTCTTTGTGACCCCATGGACTGTAGCCCACCAGGCTTCTTTGTCCATGCGGATTCTCCAGGCAAGAATACTGGAGTGGGTTGCCATGCCTTCCTCCAGGGGAGTCTTCTAAACCCAAGGATCAAACCCAGGTCTGCCACTTTGCAGGGGGATTCTTTATCATCGGAGCCACCAGGGAATATACATAGAACGCACACGTTGAAAGTAAAGGATAAAATTTATGAATAAGGGCAAAGGAGAAAATGTAGTAGTAGAATATTTCAGAAGTTTTCCAACCTAGAAACTGTAAGGGGCTCAATTGTGATTTATATCACATCAATTTCTATCAGCTTTGAATTGAGAATAAAAATAAATTTGAAGGAGAAAAGCAAATATATATATATATATATATAACTATAGTTACATGAACATACATAGCTATCCTATTTATGTAGCCTAATTAGTTTAGTTTTTTTATTCAGTCTGAATGTCAAAATCTTTCACTGCATTCAATCTTTACTTCACACATATCACAAATCACTCACATTCCCTTTACCATTATGCCCAGGAAAACTCTATGAGAGTTTGAGTCTTGAAGAGACAAAAAGTAAAAATAAATGAGCACTAGGTTTTGACCCAAAGAAGTGGTTAGCTATTTTGTTGAAATTTAGTATTGCCATGCGGTATTACTCCTGCCATTTTGTGCTTCTCCATGTTAGCAATAATTTAAGCTCCCTAAATTTGTACCTTATTTTTGTTATCCTTGTCTTTCCCATTCTGTTTTTAGAAGTGACTTATACAGAGGTGAACATAGTCAAATGTCAGGACAATGTAAGAGTGAAAAAGCAAAACAAACTGAGATGTATAAGCAATTGATTAAGATAAATGTAGATATGTAGATGTATATACATATAAATATATATGCTCTTGCATCCAGTTATCTTTCTGTTATAACTGTATGTAAAACTTTCAAGCTAGAATTTATTTTTCAAATGTTGAATCAAATATATTTCCTCTGGAGTATCATGGGTTACTTTATCCACTTATAACATAAAACTAGTTTGCCTTAATATACAGAAAGCTATGGTGGGACATAGAGTAGAGCTATACATAGGAAGGGTTAACAAAAATGCCCACTGTTTGTAAGATTAAAAATGCATCCAAGGAAAGACAGGAAGATTGCAAGTAATTAGGCAGTCCAGGGTTGATTTCCTTCCTGTATGAAACAATCTACATGATTTCTAAAATTTTCACAGCAAATGTGAACAAAATTATGAGGCAGAGAAAAAGATAGGAAATAATTACACAAACACATCTGTTAGTGTATTACAACACAAAGTACCTTAAAGAAGTTTCAAGGAACTGAAACCAATATGAAATATTGACTACAAGAAAATGGAAGATAACTAAAATAAGATAGTGGGTTGCACACTAATAATTAAACACAACATTGCATATACGGGCTTCCCTGTTGGCTCAAATGGTAAAGAATCTGCTTACAATGCAAGAGACCTAGTTCAATTTCTGGGTTGGGAAGATCCTCTGGAGAGCCAGACACAGCTGAGGGACAAACATTTTTACTTTTTTATTTTCATTACATATATATACTTAACTCTTGAAATTTTAAATATGATAGATTTATGTGAAAATATGAAATAAAATGAATCATTACATTAACCAATGAGATTAAGTTATACTGATTCATCTTTTTCTATTGATGACCTAATGAGATAAAATGCTTCTAGTTTTGCATTAGTTGGTATTGAAATTCCTTGAATCATATTTGGAGCTGTTTTATAGCATTGGTTTTGAGGAAGGTAGGATGATTTTCTTAAACATAGAGAAACAATTTCATCCAATATACATATAGTCAAAAAATCATTTTAGGAAAAGTAAATTCTAGGCCAAGAAAAATAAAATTAGTTCATAAATTAGAAATGATAGGTGGGAGAGGTTAATAATGGAAAATTCAGCCACTGACATAATTGTTAGATTTCTAGTTAAGAGGTCAAATATTAAATTTTCTTTAGTTATGTAGTCAACTCAAGGCCAATAAAACACTAAATTCATACAACTAAACTTCCTTTGATTTTCTTAAAAATTACTTTATTGAAGTAAGATTGACATTTAAAAGCTGTACATATTTAATATACAGAATTACATATAGAATCACCATCATTAAGGCCATAACTATATCCATCACTTTCCAACATTTCACCCCAACACCTTTATTATTATATTTTTTGAGTGGTGAAAACATTTGATATTTGTATTTACCTCCTTAACAAATTTTGTGTGTATGCTCAGGTGCTCAGCCATGTCCGACTATTTGTGACCCCATGGACAGTAACCCACCAGGCTCCTATGTCCATGGGATTATCCAGGCAAAAATACTCTAGTGAGTTGCCAGTTCCTATTTCAGGGTATCTTCCTGACCCAACAAGTGAACCCACGTCTCCTGCATTGTAGGCAGATTCTTTATTACCTGGAAAGCCCTAACAAATTTTATACAATAAAATATTGTTAGCTATTGGTGTTATTTTATATAGTAGGTCACCAGAACTTACTTTATCTTGCAAAATGGAAATTTTGTACCCTTTGACATCACTTCCTATTTGCCCATCACTTCAACCTCCAGCAACCACCTCTCTGTTCTGTGTATCTGAGCCTGACTAATTTAGATTCTACATATGATAAGATCATATAATTTTGTATTTTGTGTTTGGCTTATTTCACTTAGCATAATATTCTCCCTGGTGGCTCAGACAGTAAAGCATTTGCTTACAATGAGGGAGACCTGGGTTTGATCCCTGGGTCAGGAAGATCTCCTGGAGAAGGGGATGACAACCCACTCTAGTACTCTTGCCTGGAAATCCCATGGACAGAGGAGCCTGGTGGGCTACAGTCCATGGGGTAGCAAAGAGTTGGACATGACTGAGCAACTTCACTTAATGTTCTCCAGGTCCATTCACATTCTTATAAATAAGATTTCCTTCTTTTTAAGGCTGAATAATAGTATATTGAATATATATATATATCATATTTTCTTTATTCATTCATCTGTTGTTAAGTATTTAGGTTATTTCTATATCTTAACTATTGTGAATAATGCTGCAATGATTGTCAGAGTATAGGTAACTATTCCAGATCCTGGTTTCAATTCCTTTGGATAAACATCCAGAAGTGGAATTGCTGGATTACATGTATTATAGTTCAATTTTTTTAAATTTTTAAGGAAGCTTCATGTTATTTTCCATAATTATTATATTAAGTTATATTTCCTCAAACACTGTACTAGCATTCCCTTTTCTCCACATACTAGCCAACTCTTGCTATTTTTTTTTTTTTTTTTTTTTGGACAATAGTTATCCTTAAGGATGAGTTCCCTGGTGGCTCAGACAGTAAAGCGCCTGCCTGCAATGCAGCAGACCTGGATTTGATTCCTGGGTCGGGAAGATCCCCTGGAGAAGGAAATGGCAATCCACTCCGGCACTCTTGCCTGGAAAATCCCATGAACGGAGGAGCCTGATAGGCTACACCCCATGGGGTCGCAAAGAGCTGGACACAACTGAGCGACTTCATTTCACTTCACTTCACTTCATCCTTAAGAATGTGAGGTGATATTAGCTTGTATTTGAATTTGGATTTCCCTGATGGTTTTGTCCCCAATGATTTGTATTTCCATGATGATTCTGAGCATCATTTCATATATCATTGGTTATTTGTATGTCTTATCTGGTATTATTTGTATGTCTTTTCAAATGGGCATTTGTATATGCCCATTTTGAAATCAAGTTATTTGTTTTGGGGGTTTGGGGGTTTTTTGCTATTGAGTTATATCAGTCGCTTATATATTTTGAATATTAACCCTTTATCAAATGTGATCTGCAAATATTTTCTCCCATTCTCTAGGTTGCCTTTTCATGTTGTTGATTATTTCCTTTGTCATGTAGAAGCTTTTTAGTTTTATGTACTCTCATTTGTTCATTTTTGCTTTTGTTGCCTGTGCTTTTAGTGTCATATCTGAAAACTTATTGTCAAGAACAATGTTAGAGAGACTATGGATTTATTTTGAGTTGTTTTTTGTGTATTGTGTAAGAAAAGGGTCCAATTTATTCTTTGGTCAGTGGTGTTCAGTTTTCACAATATCATTTTCTTAAGAAATTTTTTCTCTATTTTGTATTCTTGGCACCCTGTTGCAGATTAGTTAACATATATTTATGACTTTACAGGCAGACATGTCTCAGACAGTAAAGAATCTGCCTGCAATGCAGGAGATCTGGGTTCCATCTCCGGATTGGGACAGTCCACTGGAGAAGGAATTGGCTACCTACTCCAGTACCCTTGCCTGGAGAATCCCATGGAGAGAGTAGCCCAGTGGGCTACAGTCCATGGGGTCACAACAGTCAGACACAACTGAGTGATTAACACACACACACACACATACACTATGCTACTGTAATTGCTACAACTCTATAATTATGATCTGAAATCAGTGCGTGGCTTCCAGTTTTGCACTTTTCTCTTGGATGGCTCTTTGGCGTCTTTTATGATTCCATATGAATTTTAAGGTCTTTTTTTCTATTTTTGTGAAAAATGCCTGTAGAATTTTGATAGGGATTACATTGAATCTGTAGATCACTTTGATATGTGGGATTTTTAGTAATACTAATATATGAACACAGGATAAATTTGCAATTATTTGTATACTCTTCAGTTCCTTTCATCTGTGTTTTATACTTTTCAGTGTATAGTTCTTTCATCCCCATTGATTAAATTAACTTCTTAGTGTTTCATCAGTTTTGGTGTTATTGTGATGTGATTCTTTTCTTAATTTCTTTTTTAAATAGTTTGTTGCTAGTGTATAGAAACACCATTGATTTTTGTATACTACTTTTGTGTACTGCAACATTAGTGAATTCATTTATTAGGTCTAATAGCTTTTGGTGGAGTCTTTAGCATTTTGTATATACAAATACCTGTCATTCACTTTTACTTCTTCCTTTCAAGTTCGAATGCCTTTTATTTCTTCTTCTTGCCTAATTGTTCTGGTTAGCATTTCCAGTACTATGTTTAATAGAAATAATAAGTGATTACATCCTTGTTTTGCTCTTGATCTTAGAGGGAAAGCCTTTGCATTTCTAGACATCAGTTGTAAGGTCTTCTCTTTCACAGATAATTCCTTTTTTTTTCTTTTTTTAAAAAATTTATTTTAATTGGAGGCTAATTACGTTACAATATTGCATTGTTCTGCCACACATCAACATGAATCTGCCACAGGGGTACACGTGTTCCCCATCCTGAACCCCCTCCCACCTCCCTCCCTGTACCATCCCTCCAGGTCATCCCAGTGCACCAGCCCCAGGCATCTTGTATCGAACCTGGACTGGCAATTCGTTTCTTATATGATATTATATATGTTTAAATGCCATTCCCCTAAATCATCCCACCCTCTCCCTCTCCCACAGAGTCCAAAAGACTGTTCTGTACATCTGTGTCTCTTTTGCTGTCTCGCATACAGGGTTATCATTACCATCTTTCTAAATTCCATATATATGCATTAGTATACTGTATTGGTGTTTTTCTTTCTGGCTTACTTCACTCTGTATAATAGGCTCCAATTTCATCCACCTCATTAGAACTGATTCAAATGTTCAATTCAATTCTTTTTAATGGCTGAGTAATACTCCATTGTATATATGTACCAGAGCTAATTCTATTTATCTGAGTTGTCTCTTTTTTTTCTTAGTCTAGTGAAGGGTTTGCCAATGTTATGCATCTTTACAAAAATTAACTGCTAGACTTTTGTTTTTTTCTACTTTTTTCTAATCTCAGTTTAATTTTTTTCTACTCTGATGTTTTTTATCTCTTTCCATTGCTAATTTTGGGTTTAATTTGTTTTCTTTTTCTAGGTCATTGAAGGGGAAATTTAGGTTGTTTGTTTGAAATCTTTCTTTTTCACTTTAAGTGGGCATTTATCTCTATAAATTATCTTTTTAGAACTGTATTTGCTGTATACCACAAGCCATGATATATTATGTGTCCATTTTCATTTGTTTTTCAGATGTTTATTTTCTTTTTGATTGCTGAGGAATATGTTGTTTATGTCCACAAAAATGTGAATATTTCTCATCTCCTTCATTTTGAGTCTCATAGCAATATGATCAGGGAGGATACCTGATATGGTTTCCACCTTCTTACATTTGTTCAGACTTGTCCTGTGGCCCAGCATATGATCTATCCTGGAGAATGGTCTGTGTGCCCTTGAAATGAATGTGCTATTATGGAATGTAATTAGAAAACTCTATGTATGTTGCTTAGATCACTTTGGTCATTAGTATTGCTTAACTCTGCTAGTTTCCTTATGGATTTTATATCTGGATAATTTGAATAGATGATTGTCTAATTGAACCCTTTATCATCAAAAAATGACCTTTTTGTCTCTTGTGACAGTTTTTGACTTTGCATCTATTCTGTCTGTTGAGTATAACTACTCATTCTCTTTTGTTTATTGTCTGAATGAAATATTTTTTTATCATCTGAGTGAAATATTGTCTGAATGAAATCTTTTCCTTCACTTTCAACCTATATTTGCCATTAAAGTCTAAGTGATCTCTTGCAGAAAGCAGGTAAGTCTTATTTGTTTTTTTTCTTTTATAATTTATTCAGTCATTTTATCTTTTGATCTTTCCCAGCATCAGGGTTTTTTCTAACAAGTTTTCTAATAAGTTTTTCTATTGGGTGGCCAAAATATTGGAGTTTCAGCTTCAGCATCAGTCCAACGAATATTCAGGACTTTTTTTTTTTTTTTAAGGCCTCTGGGTTTGAATTTTTATAGTAGATCTGTAATAGTTAATTGTCAACAGCTAGTCAGTTTTGGAGAAGACTCCTGAGAGTCTCTTGGACTGCAAGGAGATGCAACCAGTCCATTTTGAAGGAGATCAGCCCTGGGATTTCTTTGGAAGGAATGATGCTAAAGCTGAAACTCCAGTACTTTGGCCACCTCATGCGAAAAGTTGACTCATTGGAAAAGACTCTGATGCTGGGAGGGACTGAGGGCAGGAGGAGAAGGGGACGACAGAGGATGAGATGGCTGGATGGCATCACTGACTCAATGGACGTGAGTCTGAGTGAACTCTGGGAGTTGGTGATGGATAGGGAGGCCTGGAGTGCTGCAATTCATGGGGTCACAAAGAGTCAGACACAACTGAGGGACTGAACTGAACTGAACTGAGTCAGTTTTATACTAGTTATAATAGTTAGCACTGATAACAGCTTAAATTCAGGATTTTCAATTTCTGATTCTGAATGTGAGGAGCTTGGAAGTTGCTACATGAACCTAACAAGTAAAATGCTAAGACTGAAAAGCAAACAACTCTTCTTGGATTCTCAAAAGCCAGGACAACACAGGGCAAATTAATGTACCCCAAATTGAAGAAGCAGGTCAATATAGGGAGTTGGGGCTTACTGGACCAGATACTCTGGAGCAGACACTGACAGAGTAGCAAGTGCCAGGGTAGGAAAACCTGAAACGTAATTGATGACTTGTGGAGACTCAGTATGCGCAACTGTGAGAGTTAAAATCTCCAGAGGAACTTAATCATCAGAGGTGACCTTTTGTATTATTTACTCCAGGGGCTTATCCAATTTCTCAGAGTAAATATCCTGGGATAAAAATACTCTCATGCTCCTGGAAGAGGGAGGGGAAAATAAAACACATTAAAATAAGTCAGAGTACTTTGTTCTTAACAAAAGCTGTCCTTAGAAGAAACTAGTTAACAATTCTCTGGTGGCTCAGTGGTAAATAATCTACCCATCATTGCAGGAGACTTGTGTTTGATCCCTGGGTCACGAATATTCCCTGGAAAAAAAAAAAAAAAAAAAACAGCAACCCACTCAGATATGTTTGCCTGGAAAAATCCCATGGACAGAGGAGCCTGGCAGGCTAAAGTCCTTGGGGTCTGTAAGAATAAGACATGACTTATCAACAAAACAACAATCTGCTACTCTACAAACATCTATCTACAGAAGTTTCTTTTATTCCATGCACCATGACCAGGTATCAAGGAAAAATAACAGAGCATTTCAAAAGACAAAAAACATAATTTAAAGACAGTTCAAGCACCAGACATGGAAGAGAGGTTGGAATTATCAGATTAAGAATTTGAAATAACTATGATTGATATGCTAAGAACTCTGATCAATAAAATAGACAGCATAAAAGATAGATGAGCAATGTAAGCAGAGATTGAAATCTTAAGAGAGAACCTAAAACAAATGCTGGAGATAAACCCCACTGTAACAGAAATTAAAAATAACTTGGATGAGCTTATTTGTAGACTGAACATTGATAGAAAAGAGTCTAAACTATAGGAGATATTAATTGAATCCTAATAAAACAAAAGCAAAGTGAATAAAGACTGAAAATAAGGTAAAACAGATTATCTGAGGACTCATGTGGCAATATGTAACTTATACATAATGGAATACAAAAGGAGAAGAAACACAGAAAGGAACAGAAGAAATATTTGAAACAATAATGGCTGATAATTTCCTAAATTAATGTCAGTCACCAAATTACAGATCCAGGGAGCTCAGAGAACATCAAGGAGAATAAATGCCAAAAGACTACCTTAAGCTATATCACTTTCAAATTGCAAAAATCATAGATACAGAAAAATTCCTGAAAAAAGTCAGAAGGAGAAAAATAAATTGTTACCAATAGAGGGACAAAGACAAAAATTACATCAATCTTTTCTAAGAAATCATGCAAGCAAGAACAGGATGGCCTCTTCATTCTTGGTGGAAATATTGCTGCCCTAGTATTCTTGCCTGGAGAATCCAATGGACAGAAGAATTTGGCAGGCTACAGTCCACAGATTAGCAGAGTCAGACACAACTGAAATAACTTAGCAAGTATGACTTAGCATGGGTTTAATGAATCTAGATGTCCATTTCCCTTCTTAGATTTTGGAGTCTTTTCCTTCATTTTGTCTTTAAATAAGCTTTCTGCTCCCCTGTCTTTTTCCGCTCCTTCTAGGACTCCCATAAACTAGGTAATGACTTATTAAATGGTATCCCATAAGTATTATAGGCTTTCCTTACTGTCTTTTTAATGTGGACTTTTCATTATTTTTTTCTTTTTGTTTCTTGATGGGACAGTTTCAAATCATGTGTCTTTGAGTTTGCTGATTCTTCTCCTGCTTGGTCAAGATTGCTGTTGAAGTGCTCTATTAAATTTTTCAGTTCAACCATTGTATTTTTCAGCTCTATTTTTTTTTCCCCTCATGCTTTCTATCACTTTGTTAAATTTTTCATTTTGTATTGGTTTTCTGGTTTCATTTAGTTGTCTGTGTCCTCTTATAGCTCACTGAGCTTATTTAAGATGATTATTTAAAATTATTCATTAAGAAATTTTTAGATCTCTATTTTGAGGATCAGCTACTGAAGCATTAATTTTTTTTTTTCCTTTTAGTGAAAGAATATTTCTTTGATCCTAGAGTTGCTTGAAGCCTGCCTCCCTAGGTTGCTGTCTTCACATTTGAAGAAGCAGTCTCCTCCTCTGATCTTCACTGATAGGCTTCAGAAGAAAAAAGACCTTCACCATTCACCCTGAACAGAGATTCAGGGAGTATCTTAGGCATTTGCTATGGATTTGCCTGCTCCAGGCCTCTTGCTCCATCTTGGGAGAGAAATTCTAGAATTGTGTCTGTTTTCAATGCTGTAAAGCTAGGCTGGATGTTGAGAGGCTCATGTTTATTTTTCTGAGGGCAGTACTCAGAAGTTTCCAAAGTTCTATGCCTCTTCCCAATCCAACAGAACTGGGACCAATGCTGATATCTTGGTGCTTTCTGTGGGAGATCCCATGCACTGTCTGTGGAGGCTTCTGACGCCATTTGCAGGAGAGCATGGAGCACTGACTGAGGGGAAGCGCAGGTACTGGGGATACACATCAACTGATTGAAGGCATGTACTTCAACAGGTAAAGTCGCCTTTGAAGTTCAAGGGTTGCTGAGATCCGTGCATCTGTTTGTGAGACTCTGTACCTTTTACCTGCTTTTAGCTGTCCCCAGATGATTCATTCATGCCAATGCCCTCAGTATCTGGATGGGGTAAGAAAAAGTGGGGCCTCTTGAGCAGCATCTGGGGAAGCTGGGAGGTCACTTCACTCTCCCTTTTGTCCATGGAAGAAATTGGGGCTGAGAGTATCTTTTGGCATCAAATTGTGCCACCTGGGAAAAGGGATAATGCAAGTACAAGTAAGAGAAAACTTCTCCTGACACTCTTTAATGCATCTATTCTTGAATTTTTGGCTCCACTGAGATGCTGCAAACTCCCAGCTAGATACCTAGACTTCTATAAAGGTTCAGTTCAGTTAAGTTTAGTCTCTCAGTCATGTCCGAGTCTTTGTGACCCCAAGAATTGCAGCATGCCAGGCCTCCCTGTCCATCACCAACTCCCTGAGTTCACTCAAACTCACATCCATCAAGTCGGTGATGCCATCCAGATATCTCATCCTCTGTCGTCCCCTTCTCCTCCTGCCCCCAATCCCTCCCAGCATCAGAGTCTTTTCCAATGAGTCAACTCTTTGCATGAGGTGGCCAAAGTACTGGAGTTTGAGCATTCTTTGGCACTGCCTTTTTTTGGGATTGGAATGAAAACTGACATTTTCCAGTCCTGTGGCCACTGCTGAGTTTTCCAAATTTGCTGACATATTGAGTGTAGCACTTTCACAGCATCATCCTTCAGTATTCACAAATATTGGTACACACAGTAAAAGCAAATATTTTTTAAAAAAACATTTTTCATCATAGTTTGCTTTCTTTTCATTAAATTAGTCTCATATAAATGTTTTATTTTAGGTATGCAGTGTCTCTTAGTTTTCATAACATCATCACTCAAAATACTAATTACCATGTTAGACATTTATGTCATTAGAATGGCTTATTGTTTAACAGATTGATTTAAATTGGATCTTATCCTTAAGCTCCAATGTCTGTATGGCCCTGATAATTTAGAAAATGCAGTCACCATTGGATCTAACCTGAGGAAATGAATAAATGACTATTTCCATTCCTGGATTCATTTGTATTTTTATATTGCTGAGGGCATGGCTTTGGTATAGTTCACAAAATATGTCAAAGACTAACTGTGAAATATTTGGCTGTAAGGTGATTTGCATGTCCCTGATTAGACAACATTTGCATATGAGATAGTCAACTATTTTCAATCATAATTTTGTGTATAAGTCCTCATTATTGAGTCTGACTTTTGACTGGAACTATGCCTATGGGCTGGCATAACATTTTAAGCTATTCTTCTATATGTATTTTGTATATGAGGAAAGAATATTAATTCAAAGTTATTTGCTTGTCTTGCATGTTTCAGATTTTAAAGAAGTTTACAAGTTTACTTACAACGTGCTAGATAACCATTTCACAGTTTTTAAAGTGAGATATTACTTTGTTTTATTTATGTCTACAGAATGGTAATGATCATTCTGTCACTACTGCTGCTAAGTTGCTTCAGTCGTATCCGACTCTGTGCAACCCCACAGACGGCAGCCCACCAGGATCCACCATCCCTGGGATTCTCCAGGCAAGAACACTGGAGTGGGTTGCCATTTCCTTCTCCAATGCATGAAAGTGAAAAGTGAAAGTGAAGTCACTCAGTCATGTCCGACTCTTCACGACCCCATGGACTGCAGCCTACCAGCCTCCTCCATCCATGGGATTTTCCAGGCAAGAGTACTGCATTGGGGTGCCATTGTCTTCTCTGATGATCATTTTAGTATTGGTATTTTCTAAAAGTAGCTTATTCCTTAAATGAAATACTTTTGCTAGAATATTAGTGAAAAGTCAAACATGTATTACTGTATGATTCTGTATGTACTTTTTTTTAATTTTCAAAGTGTAGAAAAATATAGTTAGAAATATCTGCCTAACTCAGAGAAGTATGTTCATGAGCATAGAATGTCATTGCCACTGCATGTGTGTTCAGTTGTATCTGATTTTTTGCAACCCCATGAACTATAGCCCACCAGGCCCCTCTGTCCATGGTATTTTCCAGGCAAAAATACTGGAGTGGGTTGACGTGTCCTTCTCCAGGCGATCTTCTCAACTAGGGATCAAAACCACATCTCTTGTGTCTCCTGCATTGGCAGGTGGATGCTTTACCACTGTACCACCTAGATATCCCCTCAATGAGGAGCTACTGCTTCCTCCTTGCAACCTTGAGATCCTAATGTCAGAGAAGATTATAGGATCTGATTCCTTGTGCAGTGATTTTTGATCCAAGTAATGGATCTGTGATTTGAAGATAGTCAATCAAATTGCACCCCAAATTTTTCAAAGGTGTTAGAGGATGTTTTAATTCTGATGGTAAAGATAGGAGGAATGAGTTCATACCTGTACATGCCACATGAAGTAAACTGGAATAAGAAGAAAGCTGATGCTTAGAGAGGGGGAGAGATGAGAGTTAAAGATACTATCAGCTGCCCAAGAGTCCTTTTGGAAATCTTTCCTGAAGTAAGGTCTATAAATGTCTTTTATATGATCTTCTATGCTGGTAAAACCTTCCTTTATTGCTTAGTTCAAATTAGGCATGTGAACTCCCAACTGAAATAAAAGGTAGAAAAAAAAGTACTAGTCATTGATCAAACAGTATAATTAGATATAAATAAATAATCAGCTTATCCTTTCAAATATATTGCTCTGAAACTAGATTGATATTTGAAACACTAGAGATCAACTTAATATTGTATCATTTTACTACAGCTCTTTATGATTATTATTATTATTATATCTCCTTATCTTTGTCAAATGGCAAAAATATTCATACTGAAGATTATCTTTTTAGTGCTGCTTTTATTGTTGATAGATAGCTGGAGTAGAGGAGGAGGAATATGGGCATATTGGAAAAATTAAATAATATGGTTCAGAAGAAGTACTTTAACATTTTCAGGGCTAGCTTCAATGGCCATTGAATACTATAATGAAAAAAATTTGTATTATTTTAGGTTATGACAATGATTTAAGGCTCATAATACCAATTACAAGCATTAAAAATAAAAAAAGTTGGAAACACTCACAGGGCTCTATAGGGTTACCTCTTATTCATGTTTTAGTTCAGTTCAGTTCAGTTCATTCACTCAGTCATGTCTGATTCTTTGCAACCCCATGAATTGCAGCATGCCAGGCCTCCCTGTCCATCACCAACTCCTGGAGTTCACTCAAACTCATGTCCATCGTGTGGGTGATGCCATCCAGCCATCTCACCCTCTGTTGTCCCCTTCTCCTTCTGCCCCCAATCCCTCCCACCATCAGAGTCTTTTCCAATGAGTCAACTTTAGTCAACTCTTCGCATGAGGTGGCCAAAGTACTGGAATTTCATCCTTAGCATCAGTCCTTCCAAAGAACACCCAGGACTGATCTCCTTTAGAATGGACTGGTTGGATCTCCTTGAAGTCCAAGGGACTCTCAAGAGTCTTCTCTAACACCACAGTTCAAAAGCATCAGTTTTTTGCCACTCAGCTTTCTTCACAGTCCAACTCTCACATACATACATGACTACTGGAAAAACCATAGCCTTCACTAGACGGACCTTTGTTGGTAAAGTAATGTCTCTGCTTTTGAATATGCTATCTAGGTTGGTCGGAACTTTCCTTTCAAGCAGTAAGCGTCTTTAAATTTCATGGCTGCAATCACCATCTGCAGTGATTTTGGATACCTCCCCCCCAAAAAAAATAAATAAATAAATAAAGTCTGACACTGTTTCCACTGTTTCCCCATCTATTTCCCATGAAGTGATAGGAGCAGATGTCATGATCTTAGTTTTCTGAATGTTGAGCTTTAAGCCAACTTTTTCACTCTCCTCTTTCACTTTCATCAAGAGGCTCTTTATTTCTTCACTTTCTGCCATAAAGGTGGTATCATCTGCATATCTGAGGTTATTGATATTTCTCCTGGCAATCTTGATTCCAGTTTGTGCTTCTTCCAGCCCAACGTTTCTCATGATGTACTCTGCATAGAAGTTAAATAAGCAGGATGACATAAAGTCATAAATAAATAAAGTTTAAGTACATATTGTGACAAAAAACATACAGGAAATCATTGAGTTCAATTATTTCAGGTACAACACTGCTTCCACCCCAGGATCACTTCTCTGTCTCACAAAACTTAATAAGGTTTCTTCTTCAAATTATGAAATCCTAAGACTTGAACCAGTTATCATTGTGATTTCAAGGAAATCCAGGCAGATACTTATGATAGGGTATTTAACACACAGCTAGGGACTCAGTGGGTAAAGAATCTACCAGCAATGCAGGAGACACAAGAGACATGGGTTCAGTTTCTGGGTCAGTAAGATCCTCTAGAGGAGGAAATGACAACCCACTCCAATATTCTTGCCTAGAAAATCTTACGGACAGAGGAGCCTCATGCGTCACAGTCCGTGGAGCCAAAACAAGTCTGACACAATTGAGCACACGCAGTCATGACACACAAGGCATACATAGCTGATCACATAATTCAAGCCCAGTTGTGCAAACTACCAAACTGAACGTCTCCTCACAAGTAGAACAAGCTGTCACCTAGCTTTAAACAGCATTTAGAAAGTGATCTAGTTTCATTCTTTTACAAGTGGTTGACCAGTTTTCCCAGCACCACTTGTTAAAGAGATTGTCTTTACTCCATTGTATATTCTTGCCTCCTTTGTCAAAGATAAGGTGTCCATATGTGTGTAGATTTATCTCTGGGCTTTCAAAATGGATTAAAGATCTAAATGTAAGACCAGAAACTATAAAACTCCTAGTGGAGAATATAGGCAAAACACTCTCAGACATAAATCACAGCAGGATCCTCTATGATCCACCTCCCAGAATTCTGGAAATAAAAGCAAAAATAAACAAATGGGATCTAATTAAAATTAAAAGCTTCTGCACAACAAAGGAAAATATACGCAAGGTGAAAAGACAGCCTTCGGAATGGGAGAAAATAATAGCAAATGAAACAACTGACAAACAACTAATCTCAAAAATATACAAGCAACTTATGCAGCTCAATTCCAGAAAAACAAACGACCCAATCAAAAAATGGGCCAAAGAACTAAATAGACATTTCTCCAAAGAAGACATACGGATGGCTAACAAACACATGAAAAGATGCTCAACATCACTCATTATCAGAGAAATGCAAATCAAAACCACAATGAGGTACCACTTCACACCAGTCAGAATGGCTGCGATCCAAAAATCTGCAAGCAATAAATGCTGGAGAGGGTGTGGAGAAAAGGGAACCCTCCTACACTGTTGGTGGGAATGCAAACTAGTACAGCCACTATGGAGAACAGTGTGGAGATTCCTTAAAAAATTGCAAATAGAACTACCTTATGACCCAGCAATCCCACTGCTGGGCATACACACCGAGGAAACCAGAATTGAAAGAGACACATGTACCCCAATATTCATCGCAGCACTGTTTATAATAGCCAGGACATGGAAACAACCTAGATGTCCATCAGCAGATGAATGGATAAGAAAGCTTTGGTACATGTACACAATGGAGTATTACTCAGCCGTTAAAAAGAATTCATTTGAATCAGTTCTGTTGAGATGGATGAAACTGGAGCCGATTATACAGAGTGAAGTAAGCCAGAAAGAAAAACACCAATACAGTATACTAACACATATATATGGAATTTAGAAAGATGGCAATGACGACCCTGTATGCAAGACAGGAAAAAAGACACAGCGGTGTATAACGGACTTTTGGACTCAGAGAGAGAGGGAGAGGGTGGGATGATTTGGGAGAATGGCATTCTATCATGTATACTATCATGTAAGAATTGAATCGCCAGTCTATGTCTGACGCAGGATACAGCATGCTTGGGGCTGGTGCATGGGGATGACCCACAGAGATGTTATGGGGAGGGAGGTGGGAGGGGGTTTCATGTTTGGGAACACATGTAAGAATTAAAGATTTTAAAATTAAAAAAAAAATTAATTAAAAAAAAAAAAAAAACAGCATTTAGTGATTCACATCATTCCTAATTTCCTCAAAGGTCAGTTATTACTTCAATGCATCTTCAGGAATAAACATCATGCTGTTACCATCTGACTACCTAGTAATGCTGTCTTACCTAAGTATCAATTATATTTTTTGAGAATTTAAGATATATGAAGGAAAAAAAAAAAAAAAGAAAGGTTGAGAAAGCAACATTGATTTAAGAAAGAGTGAACAGAAGACCAGGGTATACTTGATGTCTTCAAAAATGATGCTCTTGAATTGTCATTATTTTCTCATATATTTTTCCTTTGAATTGCTTCTTCCCCATCCAATAATTTTAATCCATTTTTTTGAATATTTTGTATATTACAAGTCCACACATTTTAAATGTTGTTTGATAACTTTTTTTTTCCTGATTTAGGTTTTATTTATATGGAGATATATTTGACATATAACATCGTGTAAATTTAAGGTGTTTGAGTTAATTCTTATACATTCATACATTGCAACATGATTGTCTTATAGACTTAACTAACATTTCTATCATGTCACGTGATTATCATTTCTTTTTCCATGGTAGAAATAACTAAGATGTTGTCTCAGCATGTTTGATGTTTCTAATATAGTATTATGGTCTATAAAATGGGGTTTTAGGTTACGTCTACATTTTTAAGTATATTTTTACATAATTTTAAAAACAAATAAATCTATACAATTAAAAAGTATTCTCATGGGAGAAAAAGAAAATGGATATATCAATAAATAACTATGTATATACATCTGAAACTAGTAGTATATTGCAACAGATAGTTCGAATAAGAGACTTAAGTTTCTTATTATATCTATATCCTTTGTGCACATCAATCATTGATGACTACTAGTTTCAGACATCAAGAAATTATAGCAAAGACTTTCTAATGCCTAATTGCTTTTAATTTTAAAACAAAAATTCAATATATAGCATTAACAAGTTTATGAATAAGGTTGGACTTATAATTCAATTACTAATCGAAAACTGATTGGTTAGAATGATTGAAAACAGCAACAAAAATCTGCCTAAATGTGGTCATATATTTTACTATGCTGTCCCATGATCAATAGGATAAGAAAAAAAGAGAACGGGGCCGTGGGTAATGGATAATTAAATCAGTAGCTTAATTGCATTTCCATAAATTGTCTCATGTGTTTTATTGTCTTGGGGTGCTGGCAATACTGATGAAGCAATAACAGATTTATTTCCTTAGAATCATCAAAAAGGCAGCATAGAAAGTAGGTACACATAATATCATGAAATTTTATGAATTAAATAGATTTTTTTCTCATGAAATTCTCAATTTGATAAGACACTGATTAAGAAATTAAGTTTCTGTATGGCATTGTATAATTTGTACTTGTCTTTTTTGAACCTTTAAAAAACAAGAAAGCCACATGAAAATGATTGACAGAACACTTTCAGGTGCTTCACAGAACTTTCAGTATACACAGAGTGCAGCAAAAACTGATTATCAATAACTGTCATTGGCAATCCATACCTTATTTGCATCTACTATGAAGATTTACATTACTAATATCCCATAAACACAAAAAAAGTCAGTAATCAGAAATGGTAATATATCCCACCATGGGCTAAAATTTAAGTAAGTGGCCTTCAATGAACCAGTCAAGTAAAAGTAATATTTCGAATTTTATAATTATTTTTCAAAAAATGAACTCTGAATGACTCCTATATTAGTAATAGCCTTTAATTTGTGAGCATCTCAATGAATACATCTCCCTTAGATAAAATGAATCATTTTGACAAATTTATGTTTAAACATTGATAAAAGTGTAAGTTGAAACTTCCTCCTGCCCTGATATAATTGCTTGTTATATTATACATGATGATGCATACTGATACTATTTTCAGATGACATTTAACATAATTTATGTCAGTATTTTAGGAAAGAGCAAATTGCCTATCATAAAATAATCACAATATGAATAAGTTGTATTATTAATGATATAAATAATAAATATGTATTTAAGTTAAGAATAAAACCAATTACTAGTAGTTATTAGGCACATTTACCTATCAGCAATTGTAAATGAGTACCTCAGCACTCTAAGAAGGTAGATACTATTCATTGTCCCAATTTGTAGATGAAGAGATAGTTTATCTAAAGTCACACTGTTAAAATTCAAAACCTAGTTCAGTATGACATGAAACTCTGCACTTTTAGTTCATGCTACATGATTTCTCAAAGTCACATCTTTTATAGCTTCTTTTTTTTTCATATGCAGTCTAATCAATGTAATGTATTTCAGATGGAATATAAACAGTGAAAAGTTTGATTATGAAAAGAAACCAATTTGATTATATATTTAAAGATTATTACCGGAAGAGATATTTCTTCAGAAGTTTGACTTTCCATAAATGATTGCAATTATAATTATGGACATTATTTAGTCCTTTTGAACAGAGGAGGATGCTAGTTATGTTATCTTAGGCTTAATCTATCTTTATTACATTAATGTTGCACATTAAAAGATATATTTATTTATGAACTTAGTCATTGTATTGATAGGGCATCCCTGAAGAGAAAAAAATACAATATCTTACTAGTTTTACCTTATTTCCCACTAAGGGTTAGCATAGTGCCTAACAATTATCTTTCAGTAAGTGTTGAATTAAATTATTAAATGGATAGACAAAGAGAATGCAGCAGGCTAGTCTGTCTGAAATGTCCAAATATGTATTCCTTATTTCATCCTTCTTGGATTCCAGTCTTAAGATACTTTTGTTAACAAATAAGCAAGTCAAATTACTGAGTGATATGGGCTTCCCAGGTGGCACTAGTGGTAAAGAACACACTTGCCAATGTAGGAGACAAAAGAGACTACGGTTCTATCCCTGGATCAGGAAGATTCCCTGGAGGAGGGCACGGCAAACCACTCCAGTACTCTTGCCTGAAGAGTTCCATGGATAGAATCTACAAGGCTACAGTCCATGGGGTTACAAAGAGTTGGACACTAGTGAGTGACTCAGCACACATAGCTCTCTGTGGAAGACTCACAATTATCATTAACATGGTGATGTTCTGAGAGGCCCTGTCACAAACTTAGTTCAATCCAGTGTTTCCCAAACCTAAGTTAATTGCTGCACAAACTCTTGTTCCTTCATATTGTGGGAAATATGATAAGTACCATGAAAACTTTCAGTAAAATTATTTTATATACTAGTCATATTTGTTTATCATCCAAACTTAACTAATATAAGTGAATAATTACTATCTGAATGAATAATGATTTGTCCTTCACACTTTGTCTTGGACAACAGTGTCATAATTTTGTTTTCACTCTGAATTACTGGATGAAATACTATTGGCTTAAGGTTTACAAGAAGCGCCTTAATCATAGCGCTGGTGATGGTCAAAAATTTCATAGTGTTAAATTGGAAAATGCGTTCATATATGTATACATCAATTAGATATTTAAAAAAATTAACTAACAACTATCTTTGAAATTTGAGCCAATTTATTTTCTGCCTTAAGTATTCAAGAATATGGGGGCTGGGGGAGTGGCTACTCTCCAGGTTTGGTGAGTGGGCTTCTTGTTGCAGTGGCTTCTTTTATTGCAGAGCACAGACTCAAAGGCACGTGGACTTCAGTAGTTGTGGCTCCTGCACTCTAGAGTACAAGCTCAATAGTTGTGGCTCAGAGGCTTAGTTGCTTCATGGCATGTGGTATCTTCCTGGACCAGAGATTGGACTGGTGTTTCCTGCATTGGCAGGCAGATTCTTTACCACTGAACCACCAGGGAAGCCCTAGAGGCATAATTTTGATGCTAGAATTTTGACAACACTGTTATTTGTCATTGAGTCTTTGTAAAAGGTAGTATTTTTCTACCAGAGAATGTTATCTTTTTATTTTTTAATTCACATATTTTCACAATTGCTCAACACTTGCTAAAATATCCTAAACACTTTTTGCTGTTATTCAGTCAGTGAGTCAACTTGCATTGGACTATTTGTGACCACATGAACTGCAACACACCAGGCTTCTCTGTCCTTCACTACCTCCTGGAGTCTGTTCAAACTCATACTCATTGAATTAGTGATGTCATCCGATCCTCTTTTCCTTTGGCCTTCAATCTTTCCCAGCATCAGGGTCTTTTCCAGTGAATCAGCTCTTCACATCAGGTGGCCAAAGTATTGGAGCTTTATTTAGTTCCAGCATCAGTCTTTCTAATGAATATTTAGTGTTGATTTCCTTTAGGATTGGCTGGTTTGATCTCCTTGCTGTCCAGGGGACTCTCAAAAGTCTTCTCTAGCACCTTAGTACAAAAGCATCAATTCTCCAGCGCTCAGCTTTCTTTATGGTTCAACTCTCACACCATTACATGACCACTGGAAAAATCATAATTTTGACTACATGGATCTTTGTTGGCCAAGTGATGTCTCTGCTTTTTTTTTAATTTTTATTTTTACTTTATTTTACTTTACAATACTGTATTGGTTTTGCAATACATTGACATGAATCTACCACGGGTGTACATGCGATCCCAAACATGAACCCCCCTCCCACCTCCCTCCCCACAACATCCTTCTGGGTCATTCCCGTGCACCAGCCCCAAGCATGCTGTATCCTGCATTGGACATAGACTGGTGATTCGATTCTTACATGATAGTATACATGTTTCAATGCCATTCTCCCAAATCATCCCACCCTCTCCCTCTCTCTCTGAGTCCAAAAGTCCGTTATACACATCTGTGTCTTTTTTGCTGTCTTGCATACAGGGTCGTCATTGCCATCTTTCTAAATTCCATATATATGTGTTAGTATACTGTATTGGTGTTTTTCTTTCTGGCTTACTTCACTCTGTATAATCGGCTCCAGTTTCATCCATCTCAACAGAACTGATTCAAATGTATTCTTTTTAACGGCTGAGTAATACTCCATTGTGTACATGTACCAAAGCTTTCTTATCCATTCATCTGCTGATGGACATCTAGGTTGTTTCCATGTCCTGGCTATTATAAACAGTGCTGCGATGAACATTGGGGTACATGTGTCTCTTTCAATTCTGGTTTCCTCGGTGTGTATGCCCAGCAGTGGGATTGCTGGGTCATAAGACAGTTCTATTTGCAATTTTTTAAGGAATCTCCACACTGTTCTCCATAGTGGCTGTACTAGTTTGCATTCCCACCAACAGTGTAGGAGGGTTCCCTTTTCTCCACACCCTCTCCAGCATTTATTGCTTGCAGATTTTTGGATCACAGACATTCTGACTGGTGTGAAGTGGTACCTCATTGTGGTTTTGATTTACATTTCTCTAATAATAAGTGATGTTGAGAATCTTCTCATGTGTTTGTTAGCCATCCGTATGTCTTCTTTGGAGAAATGTCTCTTTAGTTCTTTGGCCCATTTTTTGATTGGGTCGTTTATTTTTCTGGAATTGAGTTGCATAAGTTGCTTGTATATTTTTGAGATTAGTTGTTTGTCAGTTGTTTCATTTGCTATTATTTTCTCCCATTCCGAAGGCTGTCTTTTCACCTTGCTTATATTTTCCTTTGTTGTGCAGAAGCTTTTAATTTTAATTAGATCCCATTTGTTTATTTTTGCTTTTATTTCCAGAATTCTGGGAGGTGGATCATAGAGGATCCTGCTGTGATTTATGTCTGAGAGTGTTTTGCCTATGTTCTCCTCAAAGATACTACAAAAAAGGAAAACTACAGGCTAATATCACTGATGAGCATAGATGCAAAAATCCTCAATAAAATTCTAGCAATCAGAATCCAACAACACATTAAAAAGATCATACACCATGACCAAGTGGGCTTTATCCCAGGGATGCAAGGATTCTTCAATATCCACAAATCAATCAATGTAATTCACCATGTTAACAAATTGAAAAATAAAAGCCATATGATTATCTCAATAGATGCAGAGAAGGCCTTTGACAAAATTCAACATTCATTTATGATAAAGACTCTCCAGAAAGCAGGAATAGAAGGAACATACCTCAACATAATAAACGCTATATATGAGAAACCCACAGCAAACATTATCCTCAATGGTGAAAAATTGAAAGCATTTCCCCTAAAGTCAGGAACAAGACAAGGGTGCCCACTTTCACTGCTACTATTCAACATAGTTCTGGAAGTTTTGGCCACAGCAATCAGAGCAGAAAAAGAAATAAAAGAAATCCAAATTAGAAAAGAAGAAGTAAAACTCTCATTGTTTGCAGATGACATGATCCTCTACATAGAAAACCCTAAAGACTCCACCAGAAAATTACTAGAGCTAATCAATGTCTCTGCTTTTTAATATGCTGTGTTTGTCATAGCTTTCCTTCCAAGGAACAAGTGTCCTTTAATTTTGTGGCTGCAGTCACCATTCACAATGATTTTGGAGACCAAGAAAATAAATTATACTACTACTTCCACTTTTCCCACTTATATTTATCATGAAGTGATGCGACTGAATGCCATGAAGTCAATCTTTTGAATGTTAAGTTTTAAGTCAGCTTTTCACTCTCCTATTTCACCTTCATCAAAAGGCTCTTTAGTTCCTCTTAGCTCTCTGCCATTAGAGTGGTATCATCTGCATATCTGAAAATTCAAAAATCTAAACATTTTTATTAGACATAAATGTATAGCAAGGAAATATTGCACATTCACCTTTATCAAGAAAATTTCAAGCAAGCAGTAATGGTGATCACTCCCCATTGTTTTCCTATGGCACTATGTACAAGAAATACTACTGCAAGTTAACTTTATCATTTGCAAACTTTTCTCTTATTTTCATAAGCCTTTTAAAACTAATCTCTGATATACAATGCTAATTGTAAATAACACTTCTCTGATGTGGATTTAGCACTCAAATCCTTATAAAGTCATTTTTAGGAAATGGGATTGATTAACTGAATGAACAAGAAAAGGTTTTAATGGAATAGGTGATATGTTTTTTTCTGATCTACTCATAAGTTCTCTTCCAATATTGTACATATCCAAGGATGCCAGACACTTCTTGTGGGTCTTAGCCTCTTCTGTTGCATTGATCAAAAAGAAGCTATGTGGTTTTCACTGGTATAAAACCCACTAGTATAACCTCTTCACTTCTGGAGCTCAGTGCAGAGCCCCTGACCTATCTGGTTAAGGTTATACTTCTATAAACCATTAGCAATTTTCAGTTTCTAACTCCTCATTGGATCTAAATTCTGCTAAATATTTCCACTACACAAAAGTGTTAACTTAATATCATCCTCTGTCTTAAAGTCATTCAAGACAATCCTTTCTTAACTTTATGATCTATTTATACATTAAAAAAATATCTTTTACCTATATCTAAATTATAGATAATATAGCCAACATATTTCACATAAAAATAATCATACTGTGGCATTGTTTTTCTTCACTATTCTTTGAAATATTGACAGATTTTATTTTTTTTTTTAAGTATTTATTGGGAATCTAATTTTACCCAGATTCAACTAAGCACAAATGTTAGGCCATTGTGGTGAAGACATAACGGGGAAACAAAATTTAAATTGAAAGCTGATATATCATAATAAAAAATGCAAAAAAATATGGTGAAGTGTTAAATCTACCTTGGGAATGGAACAGAAAAGGAACAAGGAAGCCCCTCCCCCCACCAAATGGCAATGTTTTACATTGTTTGGAAAGATACTTATCTCTTTCAGGTTGTGGGGGTGAGCCAGGGCTTTCAGGTGAGGCTGGTAGTGAGAGGTAGGAGAGATAAAAATAGTTACTAGCTGAATATTGTTACATCAGAGTGTGCCAAAGAAGCAGAGAAGGACTAAGCTAGAAAGGTGAGCTAGGGCAAGAATATGAAGAACATGTTGAGGAGTTTGAGGTTTTCCCTTTGGGAAAACAAGAGTCATTAGCATGTTTTAGTCAATGGAAAACACGGAAAATGTAGTTTTACAAGGCCATTTTAAGGGTAATGAGAAGGTTACCCAGATTGAGTTCAACTCATGATATAGTATAACAATTAGACAGCTGGTACAGGATTAATTTAGCATCTACTCCTTGCTTTCAGATTTTAGTTTTAAAACCTCAGGATTTTGCTTTTATTTGTTTTTGCAAAATAGACCACCATGCAACAGTAGAGCTATTCCAACAGGATTTGAAACTCATTCTAGAGATTCTTAGTATGTGAGTATACTTTGTAGATAATTCATGATAAGAAATATTCTTAATACTACCTTCCATGAATTGAGCACTAGTTGTGAGCTAGAAATTACAATAAATGCTTTCCTGTTATAAACTAATTTAACCCTGAAAAAATATGATGAGGTAGGTACTATGGTTATCTTCATTTTACAGATGAGAAAATTGAGGCCCAAAGGGAGGGATTGCATAACCTATTCAGAGACATAAACTGCTAAGTAAATAAAAAGTGGCCAGATTTTAGTATGTCGGGCTCTTAACCACTATGCACATGTATGTCTGCTCAGCTGTGTCTGATTCTATGACACTATGCACTGTAGCCTGCCAGGCTTCTCTGTCCATGGGATTCTCCAGGTAAGAATACTGGAGTGGGTTGCCACGCCCTCCTCCAGGGCATCTTCCAGACCCAGGGTTCAAACTAGCATTTCCTGCATCTCCTGCATTGGCAGGAGGATTCTTTTACCACTGAGCTACCTGGGAAGACCAACCACTAAACATACTACCTTACAAATGTTTTATTTCATAAATAAACTCAGTTATAGACATTGAGTCCTTTCAAAATGTAAGAAATGAGATGTTCTTTTCTATCTCCTCAAAATCAACTTGCTCACTTTTACAACTCAAATCAAGAGCCATCTCTTTGAAGAAGTTTCTTTGACTGTGTTCTAAAAATCACAGTTAATTTCTCCTCCATTTGTGGATTGCAATGCATTTATTTTTAAATTATATTTATTCACTTTATGTGCATTTCAATTATTATGTTATTTATTAAATAAATATTTGCTAGTGTCTCTTGAATATGTATTACTATGGTAAGTTTTAGATTCTGTGGAAGAAATATAATTAAACACAAAACGGAAGGCTTATCTTTTTCTGCCACAGGAATGTAAGTGCCATTATTTTATATATCTTAAACAAGAGAAATTTATTTGCAGTAATAAATGGGTAAATAATAAATTTTATTGAATCCATAAGTTCAATTCTTTACATTAGCCCAGTGGCCCAGTGAAGGAGGCTGACCTTAAAACTGGACTTGTAATAGGTGATGTTATTTTGCTCTGTCAGACTTTTAAGGGAAAAAGCACAGGAAAGAATTGTAGCTACTTGCCTGTATACATTTTCTTATAAAATATTAATTTGTTTCTTGATTCAATTCCTATTTGGTCAGTAATATCTTTGTGTTTATATGATTTTTTTTCAGTTCCCTTTTCCTATTATGGTGAGTGATGAAGTACTATCTTATATTGAAATCATATCTAACAGAATTTTTAAAGCAGGATCAGACATATATATTTAATCATCTATGACCATTGCATCATTATATTAGAATACCTTTTTAAATTACTGGAATTCAATATAAAATTGTACTATGATTTGTCTCACCCAGAAAGCACACAGATTAGAGAAAATCAGGTACATGTAGCATTTGTTCTTTGCTTACATACCCACTGGAAAACTTACCTGGATAAGTTTTCTGCGTAAAATTATCACATTAACTTTATTTATATACCTGACTTTTAAAGTCTTACAGTTTGGTTTAAAAAAAAAAAATCCCATAAAGTGATTAAGTTATTTGACCTAAATATTTTTAGCAATAGATGAATCTGTCTTGTGAGTGTGTATAAAGGGATGAGGAGAAAGAAGTAGACTGCTTGAGGCTTGTGAGAAATTTGTCACAGATTCATTAGACATTAGGACTTGGAATAAATAAATGAAGAATAAAATTGCAAAACAATTCAAAGGCCAAGATATTGCAAATACCAAATATATGCAATCTATCCACTGTGTACAATGTCATCACCTCATTCTATTGAAAGAAGACTATGTGCGTGCTCAGTCACTAAGTTGTGTCCAACTCTTTGCAAGCTCATAGACTGTAGCCTATCAGGCTCCTCTGCCTACGGTATTTTCCAGGCAAGAATATTGGAGTGGATTGACATTTCTTCTTCTTCTTCAAGAGATCTTCCTGACCCAGAGATCGAACCCGAGTCTCCTGTGTCTCCTGCGTCTCCTGCATCTCCTACATTGGCAGGCAGATCCTTTACCACTGAGTCACCTGGGAAGACCAAAAGCCTAGTAAAAATGACATCTCTCTCTCTACTTGGTGTACTACAACATAGGTACACTATGAATAACATCTGGAATTCTACGATAAAATTTGTCTACAGAAAATAGGGAAGAAATAAAGTTTGATCCACAGGATAAAGGGTAATAGCCAATGGTTTCATCACAAACAACAAAGGGCAAAATACAAGTACACTAAAGTGATGATATGACTATTATTTATTTATCCATCATGACCTATAGCAACTATCATATCAAATACTCTGATAAGTCTTGTGACACTTAAAAAATTAGACAATAGTAATAGCAATTGTGCTACTACTAGAAGATAAAGGATAAAAATTACTGGGATTCAGAACTGAAAGAAATAAATTTTAATCTCCCATTAAATTTTTATGTCACAGGATATGAGACTTAGATGAGTTGTTATTTGTATATCTTTCAGAAAATCTTCCTTGAGTGTTATTTAATCATTCACCATGCATTTTAAGCATCTGTAATACTATTGAAAAATACTGTGATATGTTTTGTTGATATATAAAAGTTGTTAAAGTTTGAAGGAAGTAATGAATTATTCACACTGGAAGAGATGTAAACAATCAAGAAGTAGGACATTTCAGCTCAGCCTTGAAAGATGAGTTATAATTAGAAAGAAAAGAGGAAAAGGAAATTCCATGATTAGGGATCAATATGTACAAAAGCAGAGGTTGTCTTGAAAGCTCATGCCACGGTTCAGTTCACTTCAGTCGCTCAGTCGTGTCCGACTCTTTGCGACCCCATGAATCGCAGCACGCCAGGCCTCCCTGTCCATCACCAACTCCTGGAGTTCACTCAGACTCATGTCCATCAAGTCAGTGATGCCATCGTTGATAAAATCAGAGGGTGCATGGATAAAAGCAATGTGGAAGATATTGAAAAGGAAGTTTGGGGCCAAATCGTGAAGAACTTTGCATGACCTGGAAATACTTTACAACTTTATTCTGCATTTAAAAGCCTAATAAGATTCTTCTGAAATCAATGTAGTCTTTAAGTCCTTCCTTTGTGTGGACTGAGACACAAATGTAAGAGTAGATACTAATGCAAATAATAATGGTATCTGGAAATTGGTTGTGGTCCTTAGACCCTGTCTTGAATTTTTGTAACAGCATGTCAGATCCTTTATAGATCTGTATACAATCACATAAAATACTATGATTTACTGCAGTGGTCAGCAAACTTTTATATGGAAGTACTTGTATGTGTTAGTCACTCAGTCGTGTCCAGCTCTTTGTGACCTCACAGAGAGTAGCCTGACAGGCTTCTCTGACCATGGGATTCTCCAGACAAGAATACTGGAGTGGTTTGCATTCCCTTCTCCAAAGGATCTTCCCGTCTCAGGGATCAAACCCTGGTCTCCTGCATTGCAGGCAGATTCTTTACCATTTGAGTACAAAGAAGTCTGATGGAAGTATTTAGACAGTGTACATTTTAGGCTTTGAGAGCTGTAAGTTCTCTGTTCTTATGGTACTGTCATTGTAATGCAAAAGCAGCCACTTTGTTGTCATTATTTAGTTGCTCAGTCCAGTCGACTCTTTTGTGACCCCATGGACCATAGACCCCCCCAGGCTTCTCTGTCCCATGGGATTTTCTTGGCAAGAATATTGGAGTGGGTTGGATCTTCCAGTGGATCTTCCTGACCCAGGGATCAAATCCCTGTCTCCACATCTCTGCATTGCAGGTGGATTCTTTACCACTGAGCCACTGAGGTAATTTATTATTACTAGAGTAATTTAATATTTACACTCAATGAATGGCTGCAGTTTGTGGCAATAAAATTTTATACCCCAAAACAGCCCAAAGATTTTATTTGACCTGTAGGCCATAATTTGCTGATTCCTGACTTAGCCCAATGAAATGAGCCTCTGGAATTTTTCTTCACCCAATGTTACAGAAAAATCAGCAACTTATAGGGTCTACCTCTAGATTTCAGGAAATCTCTGAGGTCACCCTCATTTGTGAAACTATTGCAAGTTTAATGGTTCCCCAAATTACCCTTAAGTTCAATAATTCTCCAGAGGGAGGACTGGAACTTGCTGAAAGCTGTTGTACTCCTATTTATGGTTTTTTACATCAAAAGGGTCGGGAAGATTCCCCTGGAGAAGAGATAGGCTATCCACTCCAGTATTAGGCTTCCCTTGTGGTTCAACTGGTAAAGAATCCGCCTGCAATGTGGGAGACCTGGATTCGATCCCTGGGTTGGAAAGATCACCTGGAGAAGGGAAAGGCTACCCATTCCAGTATTCTGGCCTGGCGAAGTCCATGAACTGTATAGTCCATGTGGTCACAAAGAGTCGGACACAACTGAGTGACTTTCACTTTCAGTTTTCACATCAAAATGATACAGATTTAATTGGCCCAGAGAAAGCATAGTAGCGCAAACTACAGGTGAAGTAAACCACTGTCCTCAGCTATTTGATGAGATAATCAAGGGAAAAATAGCCAATCCCATACTTTAAGAAATTTAAATAGAATTATATTCCTTTCTCCAGAGGATCTTCTCAATCCAGGGAGGGAACCCAGGTCTCCTGCACTGCATACAGATTCTTTACCATCTGTGCCACCAAGGAAGTCCTATATATATAAAGCATATCCAATGTAGACACTTTGTTCAGTGTTAATCTAGATAGAGTGAACAGAGAACAATCATATACTTGTGAATATGTTTCAATATCCCTGAAGATCACATTATCCTAGATTTTATTCCATTATCATGAATGACATAAAGCAAACTGTCTAACCCTATATTTGAGAGCCTACAAGTCCAAGTACCTTTTTATTGGTCTCCAGTTACAGTGGTCCATTTAGTTTTTGACAAAATAAGCAATTGTTCCATAGACAATAAGTGATATGATGTGGTAGAGACAGATAAGGAAAATTTCAAGAAGAAAACAATACAAAGACTAGCTTTGCAGACTATAAAGGGACACACAATTTTGGGAACACACAGTTAATTCATTGATTTCCATTCTTATTTTCTCATTTGAAAGAGAAGGAATCTGATTACGTGATGTTCCAAGCAAGAGTCTTCAAAGTCAAACTGGGGTGTATGTACTCCTGTGAATATTTAAAATCTTTCCAGGAGATAAACACACATAATAATTTCTTTAGGAAATTGTTTTCCAGATATCCAACTTCCTACTTCAAGAAAACCTTTGGTTTCTTGGCTCTACTTTCTAATATTTCCTTTTACCGTGACCTATCTGCTTTCATTTCACAAAATTAAGACAACATTTCCATCTTGAATCACATGACAGAGCCAGCCTAGCAGTGGTAAAACCTTGAGGACTGCTCAAAGTACCTGATTGAGAGTTAAGTAATAGCAAAACAAGGTATATTGAGGGAGTCAGCACCTTATTTCACCCCCAAAATATACTCTTAGTAAATTTCCTGTCAAACCTATTTAGTATTCTATCATAGAAATTCAAAGGAAGTGAAATGAATTATAGAAGCAAGCATTAACAGATTTTTAAGAGATAAAAAATCAAATCAGTCTTTTTTCTAACCTAAGGTTTGCTTTGACTCATTGACCTTAAGAATTGGATTTTCTAATTAGCTTATAGTGGTTGTTATCTTTAAAAAGAAAATCTGCAGTTCTAAGATTTGATGAAAATATATTTAAAGCACATAAAATTATATATTATGCTTTGCACAAATATTTATAGGTATGATAAAATATTTAGATTTCAATTCAAAATGTGCTATGCCTACCTATGTTCTCAAAATTATTTTAAGGGGTGCAGAAGCAAAAAGGTTTGAAAACCACAACATCCAGTTCCTTCTATATTATTGCAACTATCACTGAATCAGGCAGAGAAAGAGTGAATAAGAACATACTAATATCTTCTATATTAAAAAGAGGAAACATAAATGTAGCAAACGTTTTAACCCTAAGATTCTTCTCTCTCTCTCTCAACACAGGTGATTTTTTTCAAATGTAGAAACCACTGTGAATTGTCCATTTCCTGGATATCTTTATGCTTCATATATTTATATTTTTCCTCCATGGAAACATTAAAACTAGTATTTGAGACGGGAATCCCAGCAAGCCTAGGCAAGTTGTAGTTCAGGAGGCAAGACTAGGTCTTTTCTGACTTATAATCAAGTATATCAAGAAAAACAACCAAGTATCAGACAGAAACCTTCCTTTGGGGAGACAGAGAGAAAGATTCAGAGTTTTTGTGAAACAAGACCAGACCAATTCATGCTATTAAGACCCAATCTAAATGAATCCTCTTATTTATTTCTGAAATGCATTGATGATGTTCTTTCAGTGATGTAGACTTGGGGTTCAGTTCAGTTCAGTTCAGTTCATTTCAGTTGCTCAGTCGTGTCCAAGTCTTTGTGACCCCATGAATCTCAGCACGCCAGGCCTCCCTGTCCATCACCAACTCCCGGAGTTCACTCAGACTCACATCCATCGAGTCAGTGACGCCATCCAGCCATCTCATCCTCGGTCGTCCCCTTCTCCCCCTGCCCCCAATCCCTCCCAGCATCAGAGTCTTTTCCAATGAGTCAACTCTTCGCCAAACTACTGGAGTTTCAGCTTCAGCATCATTCTCTCCAAAGAAATCCCAGGGCTGATCTCCTTCAGAATGGACTGGTTGGATCTCCTTGCAGTCCAAGGGAATCTCAAGAGTCTTTTCCAGCACCACAGTTCAAAAGCATCAATTCTTCAGTGCTCAGTTTTCCTCACAGTCCAACTCTCACATCCATACATGACCACAGGGAAAACCATAGCCTTGACTAGACAGACCTTTGTTGGCAAAGTAATGTCTCTGCTTTTCAATATGCTATCTAGATTGGTCATAACTTTTCTTCCAAGGAGTAAGTGTCTTTTAATTTCATGGCTGCAATCACCATCTACAGTGATTTTGGAGCCCCAAAAAGTAAAGTCTGACACTGTTTCCACTGTTTCCCCATCTATTTCCCATGAAGTGATGGGACCAGATGCCATGATCTTCATTTTCTGAATGTTGAGCTTTAAGCCAAGTTTTTCACTCTTCACTTTCACTTTCATCAAGAGGCTCTTTAGTTCCTCTTCACTTTCTGCCATAAGGGTGGTGTCATCTGCATATCTGAGGCTATTGATATTTCTCCCAGCAATCTTGATTCCAGCTTGTGCTTCTTCCAGCCCAGCATTTCTCATGATGTACTCTGCATATAAGTTAAATAAACAGGGTGACAATATACAGCCTTGACATACTCCTTTTCCTATTTGGAACCAGTCTGTCTTTCCATGTCCAGTTCTAACTGTTGTTTCCTGACCTACATATAGGTTTGGTAATGGTGATTATATAGGATTTCTCTTTGAATGACTTAGAACTATTCCTTGCAGGCTATGTTAATAATGAAGCTGTAGCTACTAAGGTGAACTCATCTAACTTATTCAAGAGCCTTAGTGTAAACAGCCTACCAAGAGAGATACACAGACATGCAAATATTTGCCAGGAAATTTATTACATTCTCTATGGGAAAACAGATTAAAGTGGAGGAAAATGTATGTAAGCCTTTCAACAGTAAAAAATATGAATTAAAAGACAAAGCTGTCAAAAACCATATTCCCAAGAAGTTGGAGGAAGATTGCAGGTTCCCAGAGCTGCAAAGTGAATCAGATAAATTTCATTTTGTTATTTAGTTGCTGAGAATGAAGCCTTTCTAGAAGGGCAGGAAATATTTCCTTCCCTCTGTAAATGTTATCTTTGTTTTATTTATTTGAAGCAGCTGTTGGGAAACAATGAAATTTGGAGCCTGGTTGAAAATAATAGATTTTATTAACCACAAATTTATTTGCATATACCAGCATAACAGACCCACAAGGGAAATTAGTGAACTACAAAAGCTTGAACAAAAGAAGTGTGTGTATAGACCATATGACCTTGAGATGGTTCATTTCCAGGTATGATGCTCAACTTTGTCATTATTAACTTTCTTGTGAATATAATGATCCAATTTAATTCTGAATTTTCAACTGAGATAGATAATTTAACTGAACTGGTTATTTCTCTGGCAGCTTTAAAAGACAGCCTTCTGCTTGTGGTGATCAATTTGGCTACATTTTCCTAAATACACATTTTCATGTCACATCTGATACTAAGACATGTCTGTACCAGTCTGATCATTCCAGGACAATAGATAATATTTCAGTGCCTAAGTAAACTAGATTTAATTGCTAAACAAGATTTCCAGAAACTGAACTTCATTTTAATCACAAACAAGCTGCAAGGCAATTTTCAATTACAGCAAGCTTTTTATTTTTCTCCAGCTGTGTGTCCCTGCTGATTCCTGAAATTACATGTAAGTTGTCCCAGATTTTGAAGTGGTGTACCTACTGAGGTTTTTCTTTTGTCAGTTGATGAAGTATCTGTGATTAAAACCTAAATAAATTGGCATTTATAAGATGCATTACTCCACCCTGTATATTTCAGGACATGATGATTGAGCATGAAGAAGGTCTGCACTATCCCCTAGTGACAAGAGTGTTCCTAATTAGGTTGCTGGTGTTGCAAGTACTCACCTCTTCTGCAGCAACATCAAAAGATAATGTGGGAACTAAGCCCTAGAAAAAAATAATCTGTTGGGTATTAGACAATCAGGTCAATAATGCATTGTATTTTCAAAGTTCAAAGTTTCAACTTTTAGAGAAGTTTGCCATATGAGACCCAGAGTTTATCAATTATTATTGTGTTTTACTGCAAAGCCTGAGTGAAGGTGAAGGTGGGGGCAGGAGTTGAAACAGAAATCCTTAATTTTGGAGGGTCAGAAAAAAAGTATGACTTTTAAGAGAAATCAAGGATAGCATCATTTAAAAATACTAGAGAACTATGCAAATGGAACACAGAAAAGAAAAAAAAATATTTTATTTCAATTGGGAGGATTGATTTATTTTTCATACTAACATAATTACCATTACTATTACTAATTTTGCTATCTTTTTCTGTTGCTTCTTGACTCTTTATTTATTCAATAATCATGCACCAAATGTGCAACTGACAGCTATGATATGAAAAATTTTACTGCTTTTGAAAAGTACTGATTTATACACAGATATTTACAAAGACATAGGGGGATCACAATAAAAGTCAAGAAGATCAAGAATATCAGACAAGACAAACTAGCACCACCTGGGAAGCCCAGACAAGACAAGACAAAACACGAGAAATTTCAAGTAGAAGGGAAAAATTATATTAAATCACTCCAAGTCAAATGTGTATAATTTCAATAACAGATATTTTATGTGCTTCCCCAATAGCTAAGTTGGTAAAGAACCTGCCTGCAATGCAAGAGACCCTGGTTCCATTCCTGTGTCAGGAAGATTCCCTGGAGAAGGGATAGGCTACCCACTCCAGTAATCTTGGGCTTTCCTTTTGGCTCAGCTGGTAAAGAATTCACCTGCAATGCGGGTAGACCTGGGCTCAATCCCCAGGTTGGGAAGATCCCCTGGAAAAGAGAAAAGTTACCTACTCCAGTATTCTGGCCTGGAGAATTCCATGAACTGTAGAATCCATGGGATCACAAAGAGTAGGGCATGATTGGGTGACTTTCCCTTTCACTTTCATTAACAGATATGAGGGTTAGCTTATCCCAAAACAAGAGAATAGTATAAAGGCACAAAAGGAAAAAAAAAATCAGCAACTGGATTTCAAGATTATAAGTAATAACTTTTGGATCCATTTTAGACTGGTAATGATAGGTTAATATAAAATTGTGAAAGACTGTTCTCTTGACAATGAAAGCCACTGGAAAGGCATAACAAGAGCACTGTATTAAAAAATTAATTAGACAATTAATGATATGCAATATTTGAATATGTTTATAGGAGTGAGAAAATAGGGTCAAGAAAAATCACTTGAGGGAAATTTTCCTAAAATTAAAGCTGAGGTGGGCATAGAGTCTTAGATTTACTGGCTATTGTTAGTGCTGTGAGACTTGAAGATAAACATTGAAAATTGGAAAATTTGTAAAAAAAAAATAATGAGCTGGAAAGATATGTTGATGGATTGGAAAACAATGCAAATTAAATGAAATTAAATTTTAAAATTGGCTTGAATTTAAAAATTCAAAAGTCTTATTTTTTTGTAGTAAACTGTTTTGACTGAACATTATGATATAGGGCTTAAAAAAACATATATTTATTAACATATATGATCTTTCACAAATTATAAGTTTGGAGATACAAAACCAATGGTTATTTTTTCCATAACTTCCTCTGTCAAGTTTCTCTACCCATTAACACACCATCATCACCAACAACAATAATAATTTAAGAGCTACCTATAAAAACACCAATAGGAAGATTGTGTGAAGATTTACACCTTTTCTAAAGATGATTTCTTAACACAGAATTTAGCTCAACTAACTGTAGAAAGGCTCATTATGCCTGCAAATTTTAATTTATAGCAAAATTTTTGATCTTCGAAATGACCACCAATCCTATTACACAACGGCTGTGTTGTGTAACTTTATTCTAATTTCTATGTAACTCTGAATCCTATTCTTTTTTAATCATGAACTTGTGACATATAACTATATATCTCATTATCTGTTGAATGTCTATTTCTTAATAGCCATTTCATTTGATTTTATTTCATTTAATTTCATTTGATAATTGTTTGGATTTAGGCATACATTGTATCACATGTAGATGTGGGTATGCATGCACGTAAAACTCAAGTGGGATGACCCAGGGAAGAGCGCATAAAGAAACAGAAGAAATCACTGATCACTTGCTACACAGTTGAATGTTTCCTTTTAGCAGAATATCTATTTAAATAACTTTTTTCCTGACAGACCTAATTAGTTCCTTAGTTTCTCCCTAGATATTTTCAAGTAATCTCAGTTATAGTGAATTAATTCAGTTTACAGGCAAATTTAAACTGAATGTAAAACCTAAACCTTAGTATAAATAATTTTAATAATTATTTTAATTTATAATTGATAGTACTTTATAACAATATAAACTGAGTGCTCATGGATATTTCATTTTAAAAACATTGCCCAAAGACATTACATAACTCTCATTTCTTTATTTTATAGCTAAATAGTTAATATATATTTACATATCTGTGTTTCTCCTGTTTAAAAAAAAAAATTCAACTGAGTAAATTTGAAGATCTAATTGATTTTATTCAACAATCCATGAATCAGACTTGATCCCAACAAGTAAAGAGAAGACTCTGGCAGGAACTATACAAAATTGAAGGTTATTATAGAAAGGGGGCTGAGCAAGGAAGTTATTACAGAAAGAAAAGGGAAGATTGTTGAAGCTGGTCACTTTTCCTTAGGAGACAGGGCATGAGGTCTTATCATGCAGATTACCTCACCAGGGATGACTGGCATATTCCACTGATTGACTTACAATTACACTCCTGGGAATGGAAGAAACTGCAGTTAAGTTAGGTATTAAGTCTTGGTGATATTTTGTACAAGTGGCTTCATTTTGGGCTGCTTATTTCATTTTTAATACCTCAGACTGAAAAACCAACAAAGTAATTGAACAGTTTAGCAGAATAAATGTATTTTAACTAATATGCCGAAATTTTTATTCAAAATGTTTCCCTTGCTCATTAATTTCTACTTTTTGTGAACCTATCAATTAGGTATTTTATATTTGTATTATATATACATTGAAAAGTCAATCTTTGTGTATCTATGGTATATGTGTGAAATAAATCTCATAAGAAATAGCTTTATCTTGAAATGAATATCAATTTACCATATTTTAGAAGTTTCTATTTCACTAACATATTTATTCTGTTAGCTAATATTTTAATAATGCAATTTAATAAGTAATTCTAGCTATAACTTTCAGTATAGTAATTTTTTGGCATTGATATTTTTCTTATTGGAGAAAGGGTGAATAATGAAAAGTCTAAATTGTAAATTAACTTCTATTAGGTCACAGTGCTTTGTGATATATTCAATAAATATTAGATTTTTGGTGCTTAACTTGTATTATTCCTATTGATGCCGAAAATTTGGGCTCTGTGCACTGATGCTGAATAGAATCTCAGAGACAGAGTTTTGGATGAAGTAAAAAAAGAATACCTTCATTGCTTTGCCAGGTAAAGGGAGACACAGCAGGCTTGTGACTCTCAAAAATATGTGTCCCAATCTGGGAGGAATTGCTGATAAGATTAGAGTGTGTGCAGGGCCTTTACTCCTTTAATCTGGCTTCATGTGGTGATCTCTTGAAGAACTTCTCTGGTTCCTTAAATCCAAAATGAAGAATGCTAACATCTTCAATTTGTTGGTGGTTTTAGTTCTGTAAAAAGCTCAAAGATTGTTATGTGTATCCTTTGAGGCAGAACCAGGACACTGCCCCAAGACTACACTATTGTTTCTTGGCTGATCCTCCCTTGTCTCTCCATCCTTCCCATTCCCCTATTAGCAATTGTTCAGATTTACCCTTTGGAAATCTGATTTACCCTAAGGGCCCTGGAGGAGGAACTGGCAATCCACTCCAGTATTTTTGGCTGTGGACAGAATCCCGTGGACAGAGGAGCCTGGCAGGCTACAGTCCATGGGGTCTCAAAAGGTCCATAGCATCCAAAAGGTTGGACGCTACTGATCAACTAATACTTACTACCTTTAAGAAAGGCCATGGAGGCTGGAGTCTATTTCCTACAAACAAGAAAGGTGGGACAAGGAAGGCTTCCATGCCCCAAGCCCCAAAGTGTCCTTCTCAGTGTCACTATCAGAAATGAAAGTTTTTTTTAAAAATAGCCTATGATTTCTTAATCAGGATATTATTATAATATATTTATATTTTCAATAAACTAAGGCATATCAATAATTTTAGTGTTTTGAATACAGGTCTCCTATATCAGTCAGTTTTCTTGATTATATGCAAGAAAACCAAGCCTGGTTAGCTTAAGAAGAGAAAGGGTTTATTGGAAAGATAAAGGCTGGTTTGAAAATTCATAGGCTTGAAAAGTAAGGACTAAGGGACAGCTGGCTGCACTAAAACAAAGAGGAGGTCAAGTTAGAGTAAATCTTCTGAATATAGCACAGGTACCACTAATTATTCTCCATTTCATTCCAAAAGAGATCTTCCTACAATAGCCATGCAGTTGTTATATTGTTCCTGGGTATTTGAGCTGAGAAAAGAGAGAAGGCAGCAGGGTACAACCTTTAAAAGTATGACATATCTGTTGAGGACATAAACTGGTTTGACTCACTTACTCCCAAGATGGTGGCAAGATTTGACTTCCATTAGACCTTGAGTCTCATACACTTATTGTAATACATTAATTTGTGTGCTAAATGTCAGGCACCATGACAGTTCTGAGAATGACCATAAAAGGACGAAAAGCAGTTGATGGCTCAATTTCTGGAAACCCCTACCCCTCTCCTGAAATAGTTGAATTAATCCTCCAACTCAGTAGCTTATAAAATCACCCAGCCAATAAAAATTAACCACCCCATATATGAGGGCCACTCTCTCCTCCTGAGACAGACTGCATTTTGCCTATGCAATGTGTGTCTCTCTCAGTAAAACTGCTTCCACTTTACTATGGCTCACTCTTTAATTCTTTCCTGTGTGAAGCCAAGAACTCTTACTCGGCAGCCCCATCCCAGGAACTCACCCAAGACCTGGGACATTACCGTCCCCTCCTGCAACACCTTTACAAATGAAGAAGAAGAAGGTGGTCTTCTCCCCCCATCCCCAGGTTGTGAGCTGACCTGGGCATTATTACCTGGAAACAATATTTCAGAAAACTCTTGAGGACTGTACTGCCAGTAGAGGTCAAAGCAATTACATCTTTTTGAAACAGGTTATACATCAAATGATGTATTATTGATAGTTTACAAAATCCAGATCTAAACATATTAATACAAAGTGAGCAGTGTCTCATACCCCTTACAAGATTAAGATGGAATATAACCTCCTAGTTGGTGGTTTAGTCTCTAAGTCATGTCTGACTCTTGTGACCCATGGATTGTAGCCACCAGGCTCCTCCATCCAGGGAATTTTCCAGGCAAGAATACTGGGTGTGTTGCCATTTCCTATGCCAGGGGATCTTCCCAATCCAGGGATCAAACCCACGTGTCCTGCATTGCAGGAAGATTCGTTACCAACTGAGCCACAAGGAAGCCCATGTTATCTCCTAAGGAAGTCAAATTAATGCAGATGCACAATATACTCTAAAGAAGAGGGAACAGGCCCAAATACACAAAGAAACATTTTATGTTTAAATTTGGCCATAATATAAAAATTTCATTTCATCAGGGAAAATTTTTTAAGACTGTGATGAGTCTTAACTTCCAAGTAGATAGTATCACTTTGAGTTAAACTGTATGGCATCAATCCAGTGTCACAGATTAGCCTGATGTGTGAAAAACCTACACATCTGGTATTAGAAGTGAAATAGTGTTACAGTGAATAAGATTGACAGTGGAGACACACAAGACTATATATATATATTTTATACCTCCATTATGATTACCCAATGCATCATGACTGGTTTTCAACAACAACAACAAAAAAAAATGCAAGTAATACTAAACAAGGAAAAAAACATAGTCTGAAGAACCAAAGTAAGTGTCAGAATTGAACTCATGTATGACAGATTTTGGAATCATCAGACAGGAATATTAAAATAAATGTGATTGATGTTAAGGCTATAATGGAAATAGTAGACAATATATAAGAACAAGCTAGTAATGTAAGCAACGAGATGGAGATTCTAAGTAAGGAATTAAAAATGAAATGATAGAAATAAAACATACCATAACAGAAATGAAGAATACCTTTGATGTGCATACTAGCAGACTGGATAACCAGGATAAGAATCAATGAGCATAAAAATGGTCTGTAGAAACTCCCCAAACTGAAATGCAAAGAGAGAAAAATGAAAATTAACAACAACAAAAAAGACATCCAGGAACCACTGAACAATTTCAAAAGGTATAACAAAAATTTAAGATTTCTACTCTTCTTGATGCTTCATTCCGTATTACTTTCCTGAACAGAATATTCTCTGGGCCCTCCCATCAAAAGGGATAGGCAGATGAACTCTATTAGTATATTTATTCTAATATTCTCACTTTTCTGAATCTTATCATCATTTTTCTACCATCTGCCATGCATTTGTGGATTATCAATTTTACTATGGAATATTGCTTCTCCAAGCTTCCCAAAGTCATCCTAGCAGCACGTTAGAACATCTCCCAGAATCCTTGTCAGTTTATTAAATCCTGTGTTCTAAGAAAGTGCTTCCATATCAAAGAATTTATCTAATTTTATATTATTTCCTAGCACCCTCAGGAGCCAATCTCATATGTGGTTTCATAGCTCTATCCAGAACATTTTGGCTAACTCTTGCAGCTTCTTCAGCACAGAGTCTCTCCTTCTTTCATCAGACTGACCACTTATTTATCCAGATTTTGCTGTATTTTAGTCCCATTTCCTCCTTTGGTAGTCAGGAGGGCAGGAGGGAATAGGGCAGGGCATGCTTTATTTTATAATAGAGACTCTATATTGTTTTTACATAAGAAGGAACTAACATGCAAGTGTTAGCCAGGTCGGTAAAACCAAAATATTCCTGGAAGTCTAAGGATTCATGATTTTTAATTGAATCAATCTTCAGGCCCCTAATACAAATCATTTCTGCATGTGCATGCTCAGTTGCTCAGTTATGTCTGCCTGTGTGATGCTATGGACTGTAGCCTGAAAAGCTCCTCTGTCTATGGGATTCTCCAGGCAAGAATACTGGAGTGGGTTCCCATGCCCTCCTCCAGGGGATCTTCTGGACCCAGGGGTCAAACCCTTCTCTCCTGCATCTACTGCATTGGCAGGCAGATTCTTTACCATGGAGCCACCTGGAAACCCAATACAACTTGTACAGTTCTCATTTCCTCTGTAAAACACCTAATCTTGGCATTAGAAATTTACTGATTTGAGAATTTAAACTTTGACAAGCTGCTATCTTCTTAATAAATCCTGCTCTTGCTGCTGCTGCTGCTGCTAAGTCACTTCAGTCATGTCCGACTCTGTGCGACCCCATAGACGGCAGCCTTAACAGGCTCCCCCGTCCTGGGGATTCTCCAGGCAAGAACACTGGAGTGGGTTGCCATTTCTTTCTCCAATGCATGAAAGTGAAAAGTGAAAGTGAAGTCACTCAGTCGAGACCACTTATTATTTCCCTTGTGCCTTCTTGTTAAAAGAGATGATTATGTATTAATATGCTACCAGTTAGTTAGTCCCTCTGGTTTTCACAATTTGCCATAGTTCAGTTCAGTTCAGTCACTCAGTTATATCTGACTCTTTGTGACCCCATGCACTGCAGCACGCCAGGCCTTCCTGTTCATCACCAAGCCCGGAGTTTACTCAAATTGAGTAATGACATCCAACCATCTCATCCTCTGCTGTCCCCTTCTCCTCCCACCTTCAATCTTTCCCAGAATCAGGGTCTTTTCAAATGAGTCAGTTCTTGGCATCAGGTGGCCAAAATATTGGAGTTTCAGCTTCAACATCAGTCCTTCCAATGAATATTCAAGACTGATTTCTTTTAGGATGGACCGGTTGGATCTCTTTGCAGTCCAAGGGACTCTCAAGAGTCTTTTCCAACACCACAGTTCAAAAGCATCAGTTCTTCAGGGCTCAGCTTTCTTTATAGTTCAACTCTCATATCCATCCATTACTACCGGAAAAACCATAGCCTTGACTAGACAGAACTTTGCCATAAACTGGTGACTATTTACCTTCAGTCTTTTACTGTCTTTAAAGAATCTTTTGATATTGGCCATATTTTTATATGATCCTTATAATCACTAATTCTCTTATACCTTTCCATGTCCTGAGATGCTACACCCAACAGTTCATACACTTCACATTGTCATTTCAGCCCAGTTCATCTCCAGTCACAGCTTTAACATTGTACCAAGACAAAATACCTGGAACAATCCATATTCCACTTATTATCCATGCTATGGTCCCTTTGCCAGTCTGTTACAAAATCCTATTTTATAATTTGCTTTATCAAATCAGTGAGGACACCAACTTTCTTAGATTGAGTGTCTCAGGAAACAGACTTAGAAATCTGCATACAGTAAGTTTATTTGGAGATACTCTTGTGAACAACATCTCCAAGAGTGAAAGAAGCAGATGTTGGTAGGATAAGCTGAACTGTGATGCTTTTGCTATGGAGATTTTAGCCAGCCCTACAGGTAGCTGTGGTATAGGGGTGTCCTTTCAGATTAGATGTTAATAAAAGCAAGAAGCCAGGTCTTGTGATAAACCCTTTTGATAAGTTACTATGCGAGGAAGTATTCATAATGTTAATGTCCAAAGATACAGCACTGTTAACTTTATTCTCAATTATTAACAATCTCCATCTTTCTTAAGTTTAGACAATTAAAAAAAAAGAAAGAAAGAAAGTCAAGTCCTGATTAGTAGTATCACAGACTTCCATGGTATATATATTGCTACCACAGCTAATTTTAAACTTTGATGTTATGTGGCCTACCACTGAGTTGGGAAGAGATATATAATAGCACACAGTTACAGAAATGCAAGAATATGAAATACAATAGCACAAATAAGTGGAAAATGAAATGTAATAAAATAATTGGGACATTATGACTTTTAAGAATTTAAAATACTTTAAGAATATAATTTATTTAGCTCTAACTACATACTTTAATTTTAAACCTGACTGTGTCAAAACCTGGGTCACAGATTTTCTGAGTATTTATGAATTATCCCTTACAAGCTACCACAAGCTGGCTTGAGCTAACTACTACCTCCCCACATTAGATTCAATGAACATATGATCCATATTATACTTAACTGTAACATATTAATTTGTACTTTTCTCAGTTGGCCACTTGTTTTGGAAAACTAACAAACTATAAAGCCATGCTAAAGGCATCTTACAGATTTTTCTATGTAACTGAGTCCCTAAGCGTTTTCCCCTCAAATAGGGAGAGATGTCTGGAAGTCAGTCTGATGTGAACACTAAAACTTTGTTAAAACGTATTACTTTTTTTTTTTTTTTTTGCCTTTTCTTCCTACTTCAAATGGACATTCATGATTATTCCAACTTTTTAGCTGTATACTCTCTCTGTTGATATCTTAGCAGTAGAGGACACTTTCAGTCTGTGGATCAGAGAAAAAGGTAGCCAAGGATGAGGCCTGGGTACTGGGAGTGAACAAGTGTCAGTCCTCTTGTCTGACACTATAAAAGCTAACATTAATTAAGCAACTATCAAGTATTATACAAAACATGTTACACATATTATCATAAAGAATATTATTATTGTATGTATTATGTGTTACTTGCTCAATCATGTCCAACTCTTTGTGACCCCATGGACTGTAGCCAGGCTTCTCTGTTCATGGAATTCTCCAGGCAAGAACACTGAAGTGGGTTGCCATTCCTTTCTCTAGGAGCTCTTCCCAACCCAGGGATTAAACCTGGGTCGTCTGTATTTCAGGCAGATTCTTTACCATCCGAGCCATCTACACACATTTATTTATGAGGAAATAGAAGCACCAAAGCGGCTTCCCTGGTGGCTCAGTGCTGGAGATGCAGGTTCTATCACTGGGTCAGGAAGATACCCTGGAGAAGGAAATGACGACCCACTCCAGTATTCTTGTCTGGGAAATTCCAGGGACAAGGTGGGCTACAGTCCATGGTGTCGTGAAAGAGTTGGACATGGCTTGCAACTAAACAATAAAAGACACCAAAATCATAAGCAAATTGTCCAAAGACACAGAGTTCTTATTAAGCAGTGGAACCAAGATTAAGCTCAAGTTTTATAAATTGAGAAGCTTACCAATTTTGGTATTAACTATATATTTTAACTAAATCTGTCATCTGTGTAGGTCTTAATTATGAAAATAAGTGTATGTGAAAAATATTATTGTGGTATAATTAACAACAGCATGGAGTTGTTAATTGTTATTTGTTAATACACTAATAATGAGTGTATTAACAGCTGCTTTAACATATTATTAGTGTATTATTATTAGTGTATTACAGCTGCTTTAACATATGGTTTATAAAAATAACCACAAATATAGTGATCATTTGCGCTTCTAAGTATTTACAAATAAGGCAAACACAATAAGTAACATTTCTACATTTGCTATCATGGAAACCAGAGAAAACATCAAAGTCAGGACTAGAAAGCTATTTACTAACCAAATTCTAGGACATTTTAAACAGGAAGCTTAAACAAATTCTAGTTGATTCAGTAGTTTTAGACAATGTTCTTGAAAAGTTGGATCAATATTATTGCTGATTTTCTCCATTGAGTAACTTGTAGTGATTAATCTTGTTTTAAAATATGTTTTGGGGAAGATAGAAAAGAAGGGTATACAGCTTATGAAGATGAATAATACAGACAGCATTTCTCTAATAAGAAATTGCTATAAATTTATTTTTCCCTTGATAGTGTATTTGTGGACATATTTTCTGTTACTCATAGAAATGTAAACTTTAATTTAAAAACCAATATATTATCCTTTAGCACATAAAGCACCATATGTTTCACAATTGTGACTAATGAATGTGGTGATGAATTTTGAAATAAGTTAATAAATAGATGAAATTAAAATCATACCCTCAGGAAAAAAATATTATCTTAAGTTCAACTTTCCAAGAATGCTGCTAAAGATAATTAGATATAGGTGAGCATAGAAAATTAAACAGCACTAAAGATTTTTTAAAAGAACACTGATTTTTTTATCCTTTATTGTATATCATGTATTTATCAAATACATACTGCTATCAATTTATCAAATCCAAATACATGTCATCAACAATCACCATTATATCCAATACATAAATATCTGTATTATACACATCTTTTAATATGTTCATGTACCTGTTCATACATTCATTTTAAAATTATTCATAATTTTCTTATTAAAAATAGATTTTGTGTCACTACTAAAAGGTGAATGGCCCTCTGAGTACTTGTTCCACCCATGGTGCCCGTTGGAGTCAAGCACCCAGACATAGTTCCATGGGTGTGAATTGCCTTGCCTTGACTCTAATGGCCAAAAGGATTTTCTCAGACCTGACTGTGATGCAGATTGCTGTTTGTCCAAAAGTTACATTAAATATAAGGAAAGCCAAAGAATTTATGAAGAAGATGGATTTAGAAACTCTGTTAATCTATGCAATCAAATCTCTTTGGCAGAGTTAGTTAACATGAGCTATACAAGGTAGTTGAATGGAGCAAAATCCAAGTCATAGAGAAATTATTCAGAATAATCTATTTCACAGTAAAGACCAAAAATAAAAAGAGGTATAAGGGAAATATAAGACAGAAAAAGAAAAAAAAAATAGGAATATGAGAAATAGATTCAGTAGACATGACAGCAACTAATTTGCATGACTTGAGTCATTAATTCATTTTAGTTCAGTACAGTCACTCAGTCGTGTCTGATTCTTGGTGACCCCATGAATCGCAGAACACCAGGCCTCCCTGTCCATCACCAACTACTGGAGTTCACTCAGACTTGTATCCACTGAGTCAGTGATGCCATCCAGCTATCTCATCCTCTGTCATCCCCTTCTCCTCCTGCCCCCAATCCCTCCCAGCATCAGAGTCTTTTCCAATGAGTCAACTCTTCGCATGAAGTGGCCAAAGTACTGGAGTTTCAGCTGTAGCATCATTCCTTCCAAAGAAATCCCAGGGCTGATCTCCTTCAGAATGGACTGGTTGGATCTGTTTGCAGTCCAAGGGACTCTCAAGAGTCTTCTCCAACACCACAGCTCAAAAGCATCAGTCCTTCAGCACTCAGCTTTCTTCACAGTCGAACTCTCACATCCATACATGACCACAGGAAAAACCATAGCCTTGACTAGACAGACTTCTGTTGGCAAAGTGATGTCTCTGCTTTTCAATATGCTGTCTAGATTGGTCATAACTTTTCTTCCAAAGAGTAAGCGTCTTTAATTTAATGGCTGCAATCACCATCTACAGTGATTTTGGAGCCCAAAAAAGTAAAGTCTGACACTATATCCACTGTTTCCCCATCTATTTCCCATGAAGTGATGGGAACGGATCCCATGATCTTTGTTTTCTGAATGTTGAGCTTTAAGCCATCTTTTTTCACTCTCCTCTTTCATTTTCATCAAGAAGCTTTTTAGTTCCTTTTCACTTTCTGCCATAAGGGTGGTGTCATCTGCATATCTGAGGTGATTGATATTTCTCCTGGCAATCTTGATTCCAGCTTGTGTTTTTTCCAGTCCAGCGTTTCTCATGATGTACTCTGCATAGAAGTTAAATAAGCAGGGTGACAATATACAGTCTTGACGTAATGTCTTTCCTATTTGGAATCAGTCTGTTGTTCCATGTCCAGTTCTAACTGTTGCTTCCTGACCTGCATATAGGTTTCTCAAGAGGCAGGTCAGGTGGTCTGGTATTCCCATCTCTCTCAGAATTTTCCACAGTTTATTGTGATCCACGCAGTCAAAGGCTTTGGCATAGTCAATAAAGCAGAAATAGATGTTTTTCTGAGACTCTCTTGCTTGATCCATGATCCAGCAGATGTTGGCAATTTGATCTCTGGTTCCTCTGCTTTTTATAAAACAAGCTTAAACATCTGGAAGTTCATGGTTCATGTATTCTGAAGCCTTGCTTGGAGAATTTTGTGCACTACTTTACTAGCGTGTGAGATGAGTAAAATTGTGCGCATTCTTTGGCATTATCTTTCTTTGGGATTGGAATGAAAACTGATCTTTTCTAGTTCTGTGGCCACTGATGAGTTTTCCAAATTTGCTGGCATATTGAGTGCAGCACTTTCACAGCATCACCTTTCAGGATTTGAAATAGCTCAACTGGAATTCCATCACCTCTGCTAGCTTTGTTTGTAGTGATGCTTTCTAAGGCCCTCTTGCCTTCACATTCCAGGATGTCTGGCTCTAAGTGCATAATCACACCATTGTGATTATTTAGGTCTTGAAGATCTTTTTTGTACAGTACTTCTGTGTATTCTTGACACCTCTTCTTAATATCTTCTGCTTCTGTTAGGTCTATACCATTTCTGTCCTTTATCGAGCCCATCTTTGCATGAAATGTTCCCTTGGTGTCTCTAATTTTCTTGAAGAGATCTCTAGTCTTTCCCATTCTGTTCTTTTCCTCTATTTCTTTGCATTGATCTCTGGAAGGCTTTCTTATTTCTTCTTGTTATTCTTTGGAACTCTGCATTCAGATGTTTATATCTTTCCTTTTCTCCTGTGCTTTTTGCTTCTCTTCTTTTCACAGCTATTTGTAAGGCCACTCCATGCAGGCATTTTGCTTGTTTGCATTTCTTTTCCATGGGGATGGTCTTGATCCCTGTCTCCTGTAGAATGTCACAAACCTCATTCCATAGTTCAGCAGGCACTCTATCTATCAGATTGAGTCCCTTAAATCTATTTCTCACTTCCACTGTATAATCATAAAAGATTTTATTTAGGTCATATCTGAATGGTCTAGTGATTTTCCCTACTTCCTTCAATTTCAGTCTGAATTTGGCAATAAGGAGTTCATGATCTGAGCCTCAGTCAGCTCCTGGTCTTGTTTTTGTTGACTGTATAGAGCTTCTCCATCTTTGGCTGCAAAGAATATAATCAGATTTTGGTGATGATCATCTGGTGATGTCCATGTGTAGAGCCCTCTCTTGTGTTGTTGGAAGAGGGTGTTTGCTATGACCAGTGCATTTTCTTGGCAAAACTCTATTAGTCTTTGCCCTGCTTCATTCTGTATTCCAAGGCCAAATTTTCCTGTTACTCCAGATGTTTCTTGACTTCCTACTTTTGCATTCCAGTCCCCTATAATGAAAAGGACATCTGTTTTGGGTGTTAGTTCTAAAAGGTCTTGTAGGTCTTCATAGAACTGATCAACTTCAGCTTCTTCAGCATTACTAGTTGGGGCATAGACTTGGATTACTGTGATATTGAATTGTTTGCCTTGGAGACAAACAGAGATCATTCTGTCGTTTTTGAGATTGCATCCAAGTACTGCATTTCAGACTCTCTTGTTGACCATGATGGCTACTCCATTTCTTCTAAGGGATTACTGTCTGCAGTAGTAGATACAATGGTCATCTGAGTTAAATTCACCCATTCCAGTCCATTTTAGTTCACTGATTCCTAGAATGTCAACGTTCACTCTTGCCATCTCTTGTTTGACCACTTCCAATTTGCCTTGATTCATGGACCTGACATTTCAGGTTCCTATGCAATATTGCTCTTTATAGCATCAGACCTTGCTCTTATCACCAGTCACATCCACAACTGGGTATTGCTTTTGCTTTGGCTCCATCCCTTCATTCTTTCTGGAGTTATTTCTCCACTGATCTTCAGTAGCATATTGAGTACCTACTGACCTGGGGAGCTCCTCTTTCAGTATCCTATCATTTTGCCGTTTCATACTGTTCATGGGGTTCTCAAGGCAAGAATACTGAAGTGGTTTGCCATTCCCTTCTCCAGTGGGCCACATTACTTTGGTGCTATTAGACCTGATATAGTATCATGCATGGCATTTCTCTTGACCTTGGAACTTTCATTTATTTGTTGAAACATTTTCTTTGTTTTAAGCACAGTTTTATACTAAAAATTTCACACCAGGAGAGATAAGCTAAACATATAATTGTTACTTCATATCTGAAACAAGCTAGTATAATATGTCTGTATGTCAAATGTATGTATATATGTATGTAAAAATGTATTAAGCAATTTTCATATTTCTTTTTCTTTCATCTTAAAATATTTCTTTGTTCCTTGTTTCTTTCTGTTTCTGGAAAGAACTTCAAAGGCTCTTTTGAGACGTTACAGAGACCCCAGTTTTTAAGATGTGCACAAAGGAAGTTGCTGACAATTCTAAGTTTCTTATCATCATATACTTATGTTTGCAGGAAAACTAATATAGAACTTCCATCCATCATCTATTCCATACACTTCTTAGAACTTGATATTCTGGCCAAAATTTCAGGTTTGCTTTTTTTGGAGCAAGGAACAACATGGAGATTCATTATAAGGGAATATTATTGAACTGCATCTTTTCTTCATGACAAGGAAGAATAGCTCTCTTTATAGTAAATCAAAAAGCAATGTGAAGCAAGGACCAGAATGAACAGTATCAACATGAACTAGCCCAGAGAATCCAGAGACTTATTAATACTCTAATGAGTTTGCAGGAAATGTAGCATCCCTTTTGTATTCTCACCTACCCACAAGGCTAAGGTTTAGATACACTCCGTCGAGATGCATGCAAGTAGTGCAACCTGCTATTATATCAAATGCCATCAAGGGAAAGTACTCCAAGAACAGTGTATAAATCTTAGCATTTGGAAACTGTTTATGTCTTCAGAAACCATCTAGGCCAAATCTAAGTTTTGGGGTTAAGAAAAATGAGGCCTCAAAACATTAAGTAACTAGTTTAAGGTCACAAATGAAGCTATAATCAAATCCAAGTCAGCAACATGGTTTGTTTTTTCCTATTTCAATTTTTATTCTACTTCCTATGGTATTTTTTCACTTTTCTGTGGATTCAATCATTTTTTGCCTGAAGGTACAAATCTTCAAATGATGTTCACAAAGTTTCAGTTTGTACTTGATTTAAAATCTACAGAGACTTCCCGCATCATAGTAAACTGAGTTTCAAGGAGTTTAAATAAAATACCCTAAGTAACACTGTTTAAGAAGATGGAAAGGTTAAAGCATATATATCTGTTTGAATCTTGTAGAAAAAACCCTCAGTTTGTACTCAGTTTCCGCCTAGTCTACATTTCCGCACACAATCCAGTTCCACATTACTGTAAATATTGCCTTCTTAGTAGACTGAGCACTACTCCTTTTTCTAAATGTTCCTGCCCTTGTACTCTTCCATTCCCCATATCTGAGGCTAGATTCAAAAAATAGAACAATGAAAAGTTTCTGGTAGAACTTCTTATCAGCTTGAAGCTTCAGAATTTTTCAATGTGATCTTTCCTTTTGATTATATGGATCATGGATCTTATACATCAATTTTGTTGGAGGGGTTATAAACTCTGTAATGTATTTAATAATATGACTTCAGGACATGATTTGGTGACTTAACAACAACAACCACAAGTTTCAAGGAATAAACATAGAGTTTAGAATATAAATTTATACGATATACTGAAAAAGTAGCAACTTCATGTGTTCTATAATAATAGAGCTTCAGAAATAAATATTCTCAAATTCAACATAAATGATGTGTAGTTTCTGGAATTTTTTCAACAATGAAAGAAGACTGATATGTTTTGAATGATTTTGGAGTTTCATATAAATTGGAGGTAAGATAAGATGAAATAAGAGGGGATTAATCAGCTTTGATAATAGGAGTTTATATGAAGGAATGGAAGATGATTAAAGTGAACTTGATGTTTGGAAGATGCTGCTGCTCCTGCTAAGTCACTTCAGTTGTGTCCAACTCTGTGCAACCCCATAGATGGCAGCCCACCAGGCTCCCCCGTCCCTGGGATTCTCCAGGCAAGAACACTGGAGTGGGTTGCCATTTCCTTCTCCAATGCATGAAAGTGAAAAGTGAAAGTGATGTCATTCAGTCAATTCCAACTCTTCGTGACCCCATGGACTGCAGTCTACCAGGCTCCTCCACCCATGGGATTTTCCAGGCAAGAGTACTGGAGTGGGTCGCCATTGCTTCTCCTTGGAAAATGAACATATTCTGATTCACAAAACAATTGAAAAACTTCAGAAGAAGCCTTATGAACTATAAAGATGTTAATGAAGTCAGCAGCAGAAAGCGAGAGGATATTTTTCATTAATAAAACCAATTCAAATATTTTCATTCAGTTCAGTAACTTTTATATATATATGTAAATAATATCTCTCACCTGAGAAAAGTTTTAAGTAAAAAGCATGAAAACAATAATTAAAAAAAAAAAAAAAACAGCTGTAACCCCATTCTGAAAAATAAACACTGTTAATATTTTGTTGCTAACTCTTCCATAGGTATTTCTATTCAGTAGAAAGACAAAAGCACTTTTTTCCTTGTGCTTTATAACAAATGGCATCAATCTTTAACTATAGTTTAAACTCAAATTGCTTCATTTATTTTTCATGAATCACTTTTTGTTAATAAAGGGTTAATTTTGCTGTAACTATCTCTTAAAATACTTATTGGAAGACAGTGTTCTGCCCATGTGTGTATAATGGAAATTCTGATATCAATTCTTATGTTAAAAAAAACTCTTCACTATTCCAATATTAACCTAATGTGTTAAAAATCTGAGTTGCTTTTAGTTTGTTTGCGTTACAAACTGACCTAAACTAATTTGCTTTTCAGATCAGAGAATTTTTGAGTAACTACTGGTAGCTTCCAATAGCTAGAGATAAGTTGAAGCTGAAAATTTTCTCTCCAGGAAACTTACTCCTGCAAGGGATGTCACAATAAAAATATCTCATCTCAAATTCTGTCACATTCATTGGCAAGCAACCATGTGTGTGCACATGAACACAGACTCATTCATACAACCTCTTCTGCAAACCTGGTGAAGCTTCTATTTTCTGCCTTTAGGCAATCCAGTAAATTCCTTATTTGAAGGAAGAACTTAAGGATACACTTTGGGGAGGATCAGATGACAAAATCATCTGTTACTGGTTCAAAAAAAGGAGCTGAGTTGTAAGCCTAGGACTCCATTCTTAAAGGGACTGCGTGGTTCATTAAATTATTTTACTCTCCTAGTCAGAAGTTCCCACAAGTATTTCTTTATTATCTGAATATTTTTGCTACCACTTATTTTTACCAATGAAAAAGCACATCTGTGCTCATTTACAAGTTTTTTAATACTTAATGGGTATAAAGATAAGTCTAAAAAAGTAAAAAAAGCTAAGCCTAGTGATTATTACTGGAATAGAGTTTGTAATTACATATTAAAATACTAAACAACATTGGTGAGGAGATAATCTACATCATTTATTATCATTTAAACCTCTATCTATCTAAGTATCCTTTATATTGAAATATTTTAAATTGTAAATAATAAATACTGCTTGTTTATGTTTGATACTTTAAGTTACTGTTGACCTTCACTCAAAAAGTTATTGGTGTCATATACAAAGGGATAGTGTTCTTATGATTTCTCAAGAATCTACAGTTAATTTGTATTAAGGGAAATTCTACTATAAGATTTTCATAAGGAGTTGGCATCTTATATACACTCTGTGCTGAACATTGTGAAGCATATCAAGATTCTTATTCAGAACTCCTACTGGCTTCCCTGGTGGTGCAGAAGTTAAAGCATCTGCCTGCAATGTGAGAGACCTGGGATCAATCCCTGGGTTGGGAAGACCCCCTGGAGAAGGAAATGGCAACCCACTCCAGTAGGAGTTTGGTGAGCTACAGTCCATGGGTCACAAAGAGTCTGACACGACTGAGCAACTTCACTTTCACTTTCACTCCAGCCATTGGGTATGCACTCAGCAGATAATCCTCAGCTGTTGCTATTTCGAGAGATGCCACAGTGAAGACAATCTTAGCCAATGCTGCATTGCCTTCCTGGGGTGGCCATAACTAATATATCAATACATAAAAGTCTGGTCCTCTTGTCCCTATTCAGGACAACTCTTGAGGAATTCTCCCTTCTCAGTTTTCTTACTCATCGGCAGAGGCTGGCATTGAACCCTACACTGCTGTTCAATTTCTCCATCTGGGCAAATCATGCCTCCTTCTCCCTTCACAGGTGTTGATCCCATGAGTGATCCATACTTCATCTTTTCAGATAAGCCAACAGATGATGTACTCCTTTGTCATCATTACCTTTCCCTATGGTCAATGCATTTCAATTCATGGAGTCAAACCCCTGTCACATAATTTAAAGGATAGCAATGTCTGGTTACCTTGTGGTGGTGCTAAAAATTTTCTCTCCAAGAAAAATCAGCACAAGCTTTGTTTAAAACTGAAGTGGAATTTTTTTTACATCTCTTGGTAGCTTGTTATAAGCTTTTTATTGGTTTTAACCAGTTATGCATTTAAAATTTTATTGCTAATATGTATCCTCTTACTCAGTCCCTAAGTCATGTCGACTCTTGGTGACCCCATGGGCTATAGCTCTCCAGGCTTCTCTGTCCACAGGATTTTCCAGGAAAGAATACTGGAGTGGGTTGCCATTTCCTCCTCCAGGGGATCTTTCTGACCCAGAAATCAAACCTGTATCTCCCACATTGAGAGACAGAGTCTTTACCACTGAGCCACTATATATTTATAACTATTTCTATTTTAGAGAGGTGCAGAAGTTAAAAAAATGTCTTGCAGGTCATCTAGATAGTAAAAATTTCAGCTGGGGTATATATTATGATATGTTACAAAATCAAGATGGAAACAGAGGAGCTTCCCTGGTAGTCAGGTAGTTAAGAGTTCGCTTTCCAAGGCAAGGGGTGTGAGTTCTATCCCTGGGTGGGTGCCTTATGGCCAAAAAAACAAAACATAAACCAGAAGTAATATTGTACCAAATTCAATGAGGACATTAAAAAATGATCCACATTAAAAAAAAATACGGAACTAGAGTTGATGTAGAAATTTATTTTAAATTAGAAACATACATGTAAATTCTCAATTATTTATCACATGAACTACAAATTTCCTAAGTGCTTAAACCACAACTTCCTTAGAAGTATCAACAGATCCTATAGATTTGAAGGATATAAATATTTTTTGGTTTAAACATTAAAATGTCATGTATGTATCTATCATTCTCTTTTGCATGTCATTCTTAACAGAATTAAGGAATTTAACATTTTAGATAAACAGAAAAGTATTTTTAGCTAAGGATACAACTTTGTGTTTTTTAATTAGACGTAGAATTTGCAGCAGAACAATTTTGTCCAATATTTTAGTCCTCACACCAAAACTATTTGACTAGATTTTATGTCACTCTGAAAGTCTCAGTTGGTATATTTAATCTACTGATTAGAACAATGTATTTTTATAGTGGGCACCAGTGGTAAAGAATCTGCCTGCTAATGCAGGAGCAGCAAGAAATGCGGGTTTGATCCTTGGGTCGGGAAGATCCCTTGGAGGAGGAAATGGCAACCCACTACAATATTCTTGCCTGGAGAGTTCCATGAACAGAGGGACCTGGCAGACTACAGTCCATGGGGTCACAAAGAGTCAGACATGACTGAATGACTTGAGCACACGATATTGATAGTGTATCAGAAATAAGAGATCCACCTGGAAAGAACAAGTAAAGCAAGATATGCCTAATCAGAATAGACCATATAACTTGAAAGCTCATTGGGTCCAATCATAGACAACAACACTGATATGGGAGAAACAAAGGAGAAGAACCAAAATGGGCAAACTGCCAGAGAAACCATGCATGTTCCTCTAGGAACCAGGGTTTTGCTTTGGTCTCTCCAGTTTCAGAAAATTGAGGTATAAGATATTTCTGAGAAACTTTGAAATCAAAGAACTTAATTTAAATCATGGTATAATTCAGAGTAAAATACTCTAGAATTTAAAACACACACACACACATTTAGGATTGAAAGTTTGAAGTTTTAAGTTCTTAGTATAAATTATAAAACCAAAGGGAGATATTACAGATTGTGTAGAAGATATTTTAATGATAAATAAATAATAAAATCAATCAATTCAATCCACATATTTGTGTGATATGCACACACATATTTTCATACCACACAACTACAGACACATTATATCCATGGTGTAGATACACACACACATATCTGTATGTATATATATTTGAGATACTAGGGACTTCAATTTTTTCCACATGGTTTGGAATCTATTAATAGATACAAAAGCATTAAAGAGAAGATGAGATTATCAGATTAATGAATAACAAATGGTAGACTGAAATACATGGCTTGGATATACAGTAAGTGGAGTTTGTTGTTGTTCAGTCGCTCATATTTGTCTGACTCTTTAGGACCCCATGAACTGCAGCACACCAGGCTTCCCTGTTCTTCACCATCTCCCAGAGCTTGCTCAAACTCATGTCCATTGAGTCAGTGATGCCATCCAACCATCTTGTGCTCTGCCGTCCACTTCTCCTGCCTTCAATCTTTCCCAGCATCAGGGTCTTTTCCAGTGAGTCAGCTCTTCGCATCAGGTGGCCAAAGCATTGGAGCTTCAGCTTCAGTATCAGTCCTTCCATTGAACATTTAGGACTGATTTCCTTTAGGATTGACTGTTTGGATCTCCATACAGTCCAAGGGGCTCTCAAGAGTCTTCTCCAACACCACAGTTTTAAAGCATCAATTCTTCAACACTCAGCTTTCTTTATGGTCCAACTCTCACATCCATACATGACTATTGGAAAAACCATACCTTTGACTTTATAAGCTATTAATAAATCTTGGACAGCAGACCTGAGTGCTTATTTTATATAGATCAACTTTGTTAAAGAAAACAAGAAGGTTGCTGATCTGAGCATGCCCACAATTTTCATCAGTGACACTAAATCATGTTGCTCACATTTCCTGTAGGGAAAGAATAGAACAAAAGTTGAAGAAAAGCCAATAGTTAAATTCTAAATAAATTTCTTTACATTGTACATGAGAATTCAAGTATTATTGGCTGTGTTTCTGCGTTTTTACCTGCACATATTTTACATCATAAAGCTTCTCCCAATGCATTCAACAGTCTCCATTTTGATTCAGAATTTCTTATTAATATGATGGCATAGCCTAATCAAGGGAGCTTTGTAAAAAATACATGCTTGTATTTGTTATTACTTTTTGAACCATGTACCATCTTGCTGTCTCTTTTTAGTCGTAATTATGTGAAATCACAGTATTGTAAAATGGTATTACAAACTGTTTCTCTCACCTATATAAGCAGGTTAAACATTAAGTGATTATCAGTGGGCCATGTGACAGCCTTTGTTCATGAGTAAAATATTTAGTCTTGAGTGGCATATTAATTGGCTCACTTTTAAAAATCAAAATGAATTTTGAAAAAAGGAATTACACTCATCTCACATCTAGTAAAGTAATGCTCAAAATTCTCCAAGCCAGGCTTCAGCAATACGTGAACCGTGAACTCACTGATGTTCAAGCTGGTTTTAGAAAAGGCAGAGGAACCAGAGATCAAATTGCCAACATCTGCTGGATCATGGAAAAAGCAAGAGAGTTCCAGGAAATCATCTATTTCTGCGTTATTGAGTATGCCAAAGCCTTTGACTGTGTGGATCACAATAAACTGTGGAAAATTCTGAAAGAGAAGGGAATACCAGACCACCTGACCTGTCTCTTAAGAAACCTATATGCAGGTCAGGAAGAAACAGTTAGAACTGGACATGGAAAAACAGACTGGTTCCAAAGAGGAAAAGGAGTGCATCAAGGCTGTATATTGTCACCTGCTTATTTAACATACATGCAGAGTACCTCATGAGAAATGCTGGGCTGGAAGAAGCACAAGCAGGAATCAAGATTGCCAGGAGAAATATCAATCACCTCAGATATGCAGATGACACCATCCTTATGGCAGAAAGTGAAGAGGATCTAAAAAGCCGCTTGATGAAAGTGAAAGAGGAGAGTGAAAAAGTTGGCCTAAAGCTCAACATTCAGAAAATGAAGATCATGGCATCGGTCCTATCACTTCATGGGAAATAGATGGGGAAACAGTGGATATAGTGTCAGACTTTATTTTTTTGGGCTCCAAAATCACTGTGGATGGTGATTGCAGCCATGAAATTAAAAGACGCTTACTCCTTGGAAGGAAATTTATGACCAACCTAGATAGCATATTGAAAAGCAAAGACATTACTTGGCCAACAAAGGTCCGTCTAGTCAAGGCTATGGTTTTTCCTGTGGTCATGTATGGATGTGAGAGTTGGAATGTGAAGAAAGCTGAGTGCTGAAGAATTGATGCTTTTGAACTGTGGTATTGGAGAAGACTCTTGAGTGTCGCTTGGACTGCAAGGAGATCCAACCAGTGCATTCTAAAGAAAATCAGCCCTGGGATTTCTTTGGAAGGAATGATGCTAAAGCTGAAACTCCAGTACTTTGGCCACCTTAGGCGATGAGTTGACTCATTGAAAAAGACTCTGATGCTGGGAGGGATTGGGGGCAGGGGGAGAAGGGGATGACAGAGGATGCGATGGTTGTATGGCATCACCGACTCAATGCACATGAGTTTGTGTGAACTCCGGTAGTTGGTGATGGACAGGGAGGCCTGGCATGCTGCAATTCATGGGGCTGCAGAGTCGGACACGACTGAGCGAATGAACTGAACTGAACTGAACTGTGCAATAATAAAGCCAATAATTTAAGTCTTAGGGTTAATCTTGTTTTTTGCTTTTATATTTTATTAGTTAGAAGGGAGCATGATTCAAAAAAAAATTATGACTATGTATGGTGATGGATATTAAGTAGACTTCTTCTTATAATATATACAAATATTGAATTATTATGTTATACCCTTAAACTAGTGTTATTTGTCAATTATCTCTCAAAAAAAAAAAAAAAAAGAGTGAAGAATGAGTGATTTGTACCACAAATTACAAAATACCAGGGAACAAACTAGAGGAAAATAGTTGAATATGTATGTCTATTATTTTAAATAAAATTTTTGTTGGAATCTTAGCTTTGAGAGCCAAATGTATCTGGAAATGGTTACAGACCTTGAACATCAGGTGAAGTATTTTCTCTATTTTTTATTTTATATTGGAGTATACTCGATTAACAAGTGTTAGTTTTAGGTGTAGAGGAAAGTGATTCAGATATGAATATACATGTATATCTATCCTTAAAATTATTTTCCCATTTTAATTATTACAAAGAAATGAGCAGATTTCTCTGTGCTACACAGTAGGTCCTTATTGGTTATCTGTTTTAAATACAGAACTATGCATATGTCAATCCCAAACTCCCAATTTATCCCTCCCTTCCATTCCTCCCTCCTGTTAACCATATATTCATTCTCTAAGTCTGTGAATCTGTTTCTGTTTTGTAAATAAGTTTATTTGTATCAATCTTTTTAGATTCCACATATTCATGATATATGACATTTGTCTTTACCTGATATAGTTCACTTAGTATGATAATTTCTAGGTCCATCTAGATTACTACAAATGGCAGGATTTCATTCTTTTTAATGGCTGAGTAATATTCCATTGTATATAAGTACCATTTCTTCTTTATCCATTCATTAGTAAATGAACACTTAGGCGATTTCCATGTCTTGACTACAATGTACATTGGGTTGCATGCATCATTTTGAATTATATTTTTTCTCTGGATATATGCCCAGGAGTGGTGTGGCTGGATGAAATGGTAGCCTTATTTTTAGATTTTTAAGGAACCTCCATGCTGCTCTTCATCGAGGCTGTGCCAATTTACATTCCTACCAATAGTATTAAAAGTTTCCCTTTTCATCATACCTCTCCAGCATTTATTGTTTGTAGAATTTTTGATGCTGGCCATGCTGACTGGTGTAAGGTGATATCTTTTATAGTTATGGTGTGCATTTTCTAATAATTAACATTGTTGAGCATCTTTTCATGTGCCTCTTGGCAATCTATATGTCTTTGGAGAAATGTCTGTTTAGGTCTTCTGCCTATACCATGAGTAGCTGGACTGTTCGTTTGCTAATTTGTTTGTTTATTTTTGAGCCACATGAGCTGTTCATAAATTTTAAAGCATAATCCTTTGTTGATCACATCATTTGTAAATATTTTCTCCCATTCTTTGAGCTGTCTTTTTGCTTGTTTTTGGCTCCCTTTACTGTGCAAAAGCTTTTGAGTTTGATTAGGTCCCATTTATTTATTTTTGTGTTTATTTCCATTCCTCTAGGAGACATAATGAAAAAGATATTGCTGAAATTTATGTCAAGGAGTGTTCTGCCTATCTTTTCCTCTAAGAGTTTTATAGTATCTCATTTCATTATAATCTTTTTTTTTCCCTTACAACACCTGAATAAGGAAAATAATATTCATAGAGGAATTTTGATAAATGCTTCAAATGTCCTAAGACTATTCTAAGTGAACACATGAACTATAGTTTTAGTACCTGCGAGAACTTTGTGAAGCAAATATTAATATTATCTCCATTAAGCAGGTAGGGCACTGAGGCATAGACTATTAAGTAAACTGACAAAGATTATGCAGCTATTATTTCTAAGATATTCTGATTCCAAAATCTCTACTGTAGAATATAATTCTTTATAAACTCTCATGAACAAAGAACTCTAGTACCATAAGTAACCTTGGCTTTAGAAAATGACAGTGAGAAATCAAGAGAAATATCAGAGATTGGAGGAAGGCAGCAAGCTACTTCAAGAACCTGAACGACTTCACATAGTCTTATGTGAAAAGAAAGAGAAATGGAACAAGAACAATATATCTGGAAATAACAGCTTTGAAATATGAAATAGGAAAGAGGAAGATATTTTATTCATGACAAAATCAATGAATATTACTAAAGTGAAGTTGCCCAGTTGTGTCCGACTCTTTACGACCCCATGGACTGTAGCCTACCAGGCTCCCCTCTCCATGGGATTCTCCAGGCAAGAGTAATGGAGTGGGTTGCCATTTCCTTCTCCAGGGGATCTTCCCGACCCAGGGATCAAACCTGGGTCTCCCACATTCCAGGCAGACTCTAGCCTCTGAGCCACCAGGGAAGCCCATGTGAATATTGCTAGGGCTCAGAGAATTCTAACAAGGGGAAAAGGTAGATCTCAGAGAGTAAACAAACCATTTCCCTAGTAGATATCCTCTCCAAAAAAATGAAAGACTGTTTCTTAAAGTTAAGGTTCAGTTCAGGTCAGTCACTCAGTTGTGTCCGACTCTGCGATCCCATGGAACTGCAGCATGCCAGGCTTCCCTGTCCATCACCAACTCCCGGAGCTTTCTCAAACTCATGTCCATCGAGGCAGTGAAGCCATCTAATCATCTCATCCTCTATCATCCTTTCTCTTTCTGCCTTCAGTCTTTCCTGGCATCAGGGTCTGTTCTAATGAGTCAATTCTTTGTATCAGGTGGCCAAAATATTGGAGCTTCAGCTTTAGCATCAGTCCTTCCAATGAATATTCAGGACTGATTTCCTTTAGGATTGGCTGTTTTGATCTCCTTGCAATCCAAGGGACTCTCAAGAATCTTCTCCAGCACCACAGTTCAAAAGCATCAATTTTTCAGTTCCCAGCTTTCTTTACAGTCCAACTCTCACATAACAGAGCTAGCGACTATCTAGTTTACATGACTGGGATAGATACATTTAGTATTTATACCATATCTGAATGGATATGTGGAGAGAAGACTGGGAATTTCAGTTATTAAATCTCAGACAACAATCAGTGAATATAAAAGTTATTGAAGACTCAGATTTGAAATTCATAAGATGAGCTAGGAAACTATACAAAAAATGAGTCCAACACTAAGTGAAAATTCACACAGATAAGTGTGTTCCCTATGTAGTAATATCCTACATAAGGAGATTATAATATTACAATTTGTTTTAATAACATTTTGCACTGTCTTTGACATAACATTTTACATTATGAAATAATTAGGCTATTTTTGATGCAGTATGCTAACTAACTTGTTTTGTTGTTGTTTTTTTTCCCCCTTAAAGCACTAAGAAAATCAAAGAATCTTTATTTTCATGGGTTTGCATTATATAATGAACAAACTTACAGACCAAAAAGTGTCCAAGGAAGAAGAGAGGGCACTATTCAAAGTGAAAGAGTAAATCAAATGAATCTGATAAAAGAATGTAGAGAATAGATAACCTAAAGCTATCAGATATAACTGTTTCAATTAGGACAGGTGTCTTAAGGTCCTCCAGAGAAAGAAAATCAGTAGGATGTATATATATATACACATATATGTATACACATATGGGGCTTCCCTGGTGACTCAGTGATACAGAACATGCCTGCAATGCAGGAGATGTGGGTTCAATCCCTAGGTCAGGAAAATCCCTGGAGAAGGAAATGGCAACCCAGTCCAGTATTCTTGCCTGGAAAAATTCCATGGACAGAGGAGGTTGGTGGGCTATAGTCCATGGGGTTGCAAAGTGTCAGATATGATTTAGTAATGAAGCAGCAATATATAGATATAGATAGATACAGATAGATATACAGATATATAGATATATATATACACACATTTATGATGACAATTTGGTTCATGCATTTATGGAAACTGAGAAGTCCCACAATCTGCCATTTGCAAGCTGGAGACCTAGGAAAGCCAGTAGTGCTGTTCAGTCTGAGTCTAATGGCCTGAGAATCAGGGGAGCAGATGGTTTAAATCCCAGTATGCTTTTTGTTCTATTTAGGCCTTGAAAGGATTGAATTGTGTGCATCTACATTGGGAATAGCAATCTATTTTACTGAGTCACTAAAGCAAATGCTAATCTCATTCAAAAACAACCTCACCTACACATCCAGAAATAATATTTAAGCCACACGTGCTGTAGCCAGTCAGACTAAAACAGAAAATTAGCCATAGCAGCAAGTATTAGTCAGTTGGTGCCAAAGTAATGTTGTGTAACAAATCATCCCAAATTTTAGTGACTTACAACATAATCTTGCACTCTTTTTCTTACAGGTCTGTAGGTGGACTGTGATTCAGTTGACTAAGGTTGCTTTGTAGGAGACAGGCCTACTAAAAGACCTGGCAAAAGAATTAAACAATCTTGCTGAGAGGACATGACTCAGTATGTGACTCCTGAAGGAATCCAGGAAGGAACAAAAAACATCTTGAAAGCAAGATGTACACCTGGGGATGGAAAGCCATCAACAAACTGTTCCTATCTCTGGTGCCTGGGAGGCACATAATGATTAACTGGGTCTTTGTCCTTGAAGCAGAAATACAAGGATACAAAAATGTTAAATGTTAACTGCACAGGATTATCAATGAAGGCCATCTGGCCTGCTATGCTCATGTAAACACGTACAAACAAGTCCCAAAAAGTATAATAAAGCAGACTTGAGATCAGTTTGGGCACCTTCACCTTATAGTGATGTTGGTCCCCTGATCTCCACTGTAACTTTCTTGAGTGTTTCTCGTTCTTTCGTCATACTGAGCTCTCAGGAACCTATGCTGTTCAGCTGGACTTGACATTAGTTTGACTGGTGACCCTGCTTAAGGTTGTGGTTCAATTGTGTTGCACTAGATGGGGCTTCCCAGGTGGCGCTAGTGGTAAAGAACCAGCCTGCCAAAGGAGACATGAAAGACATGGGTTCAGTCTCTGGGTTGGGAAGATCACCTGGAATAGGAAATGTCAGTCCACTCCAGTATTCTTGCCTGGAGAACCCCAAGGACAGAGGAGCTGGCAAGCTACAATCCATAGGGCTGCAAAGAGTTGGACATGACTGAAGCGACTTAGCATGCAGATTACACTTAGTTTCATTCTAGGCTCTATACTGAAGGGAATGTGTCTACCATGAATATAATCTTCTCACAACACAAAACTAGATTATAGATTTATTTAAAGACTCTAATTTGAAAAATGCATTAATATTGCATCATTCAAAGCAAGTCAAATATCCAAACCCAATATCAGCGACCAAGGACATACACTGTACTCTTAAAGGGAGAAGGTGAATAATTATTTACTGAGCAATACTCCAAACTGTGACAGCACAATAATAGGTTAAAGGGTGGTTAAATTTCAAGGGCTCTAAGACCATCATTTTTTCAGATGGAATAGATGTTCTGTCTTAGAAGAGCCCTTCTCTCTTAGAAGAGTCTGTGAAGGTAGCATGAATCACATTAATTTGGAAAAAAGAGTTGCAAATAGAAGCAACACAAGGCCCACTGGTATATAATAAATGAGCATGCTCAAGAGTAGTAAGACTTGGGTTTCTTGATTCTGGTAAATCCCAGAGCCATGAAAATAACTCTGTATTTGGAGGATGCAATAGTCTCATTCTATGGGCCTTAAATTTTACCCAAGTACTTCCATTAGCCTAATGTATATGTTCTACAGAGCATGAGAATGATGGTTGAATGAGAGAGTGCGAGATACAGGAAATAAGAGAGGATAATCCATTAACAAAAGACAGTTCAAATGAGAAATGAGAATGGGTTAAGATGACATTGGCTGGACTTCTGGGAACTTACACAAATTAAGAGTTTTTGGTGGATCTGAGAAAATTCAATATACAAATATATTTATGTAATAGGCATTTATTTGTACATTGCCCTTGTTAAGAATAACTTTCATTCACTAAATACACATATGAAGACTAGAAACAGAATTCAAAAAGAAGAGGAAAATGGTATTTGTAACATATGTTATCCCTCCCCTCAAAAAAACCCAAAGAACTGATTCTAGAATATATAGGAACACCAGCCTTATGGGGGAAACATAGTTATACAATTAAGAGAAAGATAAGCAAGTTACTTAACAGCCAACCCATGCATACAGATGCACATGAACATACACACAATCACAAACCCACACATTTAAGAAAATTAATAATGATATGAAAACATATTCAACTCATTAATAATTAGCAAAATGTAAGAAAAAAAGAACTAACATTTTACAGATTGAATTGAGAAAAATGTAATAGTCTGCCAACATTAATACTGGTAAAGATGCTAATTAATAGGAATTTCCTTACATTATTGTGGAAAATTTTGCAACCATTTTGGAAAAATTATGTAGTATTATCTAGAAAATTTGAGGACTAATATACTGAAACTTCAGTACTTTGGCTACCTCATGCGAAGAGTTGACTCATTGGAAAAGACTCTGATGCTGGGAGGGATTGGGGACAGGGGGAGAAGGGGACAACAGAGGATGAGATGGCTGGATGGCATCACTGACTATGGACGTGAGTTTGAGTGAACTCCTGGAGTTGGTGATGGACAGGGAGGCCTGGTGTGCTGCAGTTCATGGGGTCACAAAGAGTCGGACATGACTGAGTGACTGAACTGAACTGAACTGAACTGAATATACCATATGAACCAGAAATTCTACTCCTAGGTATTTGCCATAGACTATCAGTATCCAATATAATAGCCAGAGGCTTACCTATGGTGATATAAATTCAAATTTAAGTAAAACCAAGCTAAAAATTCAATTCCTCAGTTACATGAACTATATTTCAGATGTTATTTAGCTATACATGACTAGTGGCTACCATTTTGGACCACACAATAATGACATTTTCATCAAATCAACCTCAAAGGAGATTTGCAAAAATAACCTTTGCAGTATTATTTTCGATAGCCATAAACTAGAAATAACTCAAAAGTCCAATTTTAGAATGGAACAAAATTGTTTTAGTTTATGCATACAATTTTGTCTTGCAAAGAAAATGAAAGAATTAAGATATATCCAACACGCTGGATAAATGTTAAATGAATACACTTGATATGATAACATTTATGTAAAAGTCAACGAACTAAAGGGGCTTCCCAGGTGGTGCTAGCAGTAAAGAATCTGCCTGCCAGTGCAGGAGACCTAACAGACACTGCTTCAATCCTTGGGTTGGGAAGATCCCCTGGAGGAGGCCATGGCAACCTCCTCAGGTATTCTTGCCTGGAGAATCCCATGGACAGAAGAGCCTAGAGGGCAATAGTCCATCGGGTCACAGAGTCAGACACAACTGAAGCATATACGCATACACAGTCCAAAAAGGTACAAAAAAACAAAATCTAAATTTGTATTCTATTCATTGATGTGGCATACATATAAAACCATAAAAGAAAATTCAAGGAAATGACACACCTAAATATGTACACACATACGCAAAATGTACGAAGTGGGAAAGAGAATGAATAAATGAGTGAATGATTATGAGAGACTAATATTATCCTAACTTTTCTAGGCTCAGACAACAATAAAGAATAAGAATGGAGGGAGAAATTAGAAGCTTTCACCACATATATTATATTTAAGGAAAGATTAGAATATCCAAGTGAAAATATCCACTAGGAAGTTGTACATTTTAGGCTGAAATCACAGAGATTGGTTTGGGCTGAAATGAGAGATTTAAGAATCAACCATATGGAGATAATAGACGAAAGCTGGGACATTGGGAGAAAGTCTTAGGAAGTTGGCTACAGGGAGAACAAAACACACAAGCAAAGAAAAGGCAAAGAAAAGAAGAAAAGACAAATCCTCTCTAATGGACTTGTAGCAGCCTGCCCAAAGAAATTAACCCAGCATGGATACAGTGTACCAGTGCCACAGTTTTCCAATGCTGCAATGAAATAAATTAACCAGAGTCCCCTCTCATTCTGAAAAGAAATCCTAGTGTTAAGTCTCTTCATGTTCAGCTTTTACCTGTTTTAGAGATGAGAGACATAATTCCTAATCTTCCAAATGTCAGCTGAAACATCAGTTATCTGGGTAAGCTGTTGTTCACTGTCCCTTGCCTTAGGCAGGCACATGGATAAACTCTTTCATTCTCTACTTTCTCTTTGTAGTAATGATCACGGATTGGAATTATAAATCTACAGTGTACATATGGCTGCTTTATTGCAATTAGAAATTTATCCATTAAATTCTACAAAAGTAAGAAATATTTTAATTCACCATCCTATTTTTAGTTCCTGTGAAGAAGAGACGAAATATATATTGTTGAGCAACTGACTGAATAAATGAGTGAATGAATTAGAACCTTTTCTATTTCCACTTGTGGTATGTGTCTGTGAATGATTCTGTCATCATGTGTTGACCATTTCACAAAATGTATACTGATTAAGGGCAGGGATGATCTTTATTTCTGTGTTTCTTCTAATCATTTTTCATAATCATATACCTATGTACATAAAAATCCTCCTTCTATAGGACACCATATACAGACATAAGTGTACAAATATCAAAAAGAAAGAAACCAAGTCTAGGTAAAAGTGTAAATAAACTAGGCCAGCAGCAGTTGTCTCCTCTTTCTTTGCCCTATCGCTACATTTCAACAGTGAAATAGTCTCCAGTTTTCCTGAATTCCATTCCATCCATTTGCTTTTCATAAAATAGTTGATGGTGTCTTCAAGTGAATTTATTTCAAAGTTCTATCAATCCTATTGGCCTTTTATTAATATTTTACAACTTTAATCATGGAATGTATGGTATTGAAATAATCAAGCATTTATGGTAAATAGGCTTTGAATTCATACAGAGTCTTTCTCTAGGAAGAGAAAACGTAGCAGAGGTACATTCAATTCATTTTTTATTGTGTTTCAGTGGACTCTGAAAAGAAAGGACACTGGTCTTGGAATTTTAGAAATGTTCTTTACTTTGTCTTCCTTTTGTATTTTCAGGGTAATTGTTAATTGGTGTGCTAAGCCACAAGCATTAAAGTATTTACACAATTAAATGTGAGGATTAGGCACTTACCAATTCCCAGATTTAGATATTAATCCAGGATGTACATAAATTGAAATTAGCATATACATGTTTTCAACTCTACCAGATGTTCTGAGAAATCTTTGGAAACTTAGGGATTACTACCAGCATATTGATTTGGTGGAATTCGCTTGGCTAGATAGGTTTGAATAAATGTTTTTTCAGTATTATTTGACACAAAGAAATATAAAAAATTCATATAAACTTACACTGCATGTCTTTTAAGACATTTTGAGTTCAGTTTTTCCCAGATCAGATAACTTTAAGGAGTACATTTCTAATTTTAATTTTGGAAAATAAGACAATGTTCACAACCATTCTTTTCTTTGAGATTATATAAATTCAGCTTAAAAAAAAAAAACAAAAACTTTCAGAACTCTATTACCTAGTTGATTGAAAGGCATTTAAACTTTTGGAAAAAATATGAATAGCATTAAATATGTGCAGACTTTTGCAGGAATATTCTGGGTTTCTACAAATTCTAGTACACCTAGAACTTTCAGGTTCCACAAAAAGAGATAAGTATATTGCTATTTCAGGTATCAGAAACTTTTTTTTTTTTTTTTTTTACTTTGGCCATGAAGAATTTAAAAGAAACCCAAACTAAGTAAATTTATATTTTGATTAGTTATATGTTAAAGTATTATAAACGGTTTATAGAACTTAATTTATTTATACTAGCCATGTTTTCTGATTTTGCATAATAGTCTAGTGGATTTCACTATTTCTAACACCTTTGAGAGTTTTCATTTTACATAGAAAGATTACTTAAATTCAAATTATAAAGATAATTCTTTTCATTTTTATATTAAATAGAAGGAAAGTGTGGAAGAAATTTAATGAAGCTTTAGTTTTTCATAATTTCAAGTATCAGTGAGCTTAAATGGCAAATCTTTTTATAGATCCTAAGACGTCTGTACCTTTTAGATAAGCTTATGTCTGTAAGGAGATGCACATTTTTTTTTAAGGTTCTTGGGATACAAGCAATTTATTTTACAGAATTATTCTTACCAAAACAAACTTTCCATCTTAGAGATGGAAAGAAGATTCATATATATCTGATTCTGTGATTTACTTCCTAAAAAAGAAAAGAACTTACAGTTTTTTGCTTTCATAGTGGCAAAACTTGACACTATCAAATTACTACAAAAAGGCTAGTTAAGGGGAAAAAAATTGTCTTGTGATAAATTATGAGTAGTTAGCATATTTAACATCTAAAGAGAAACTGCAAATTAGCCTGAAATACATGCAACTCAGTAGTAATAAACTGAGAGGACAGAGTTATAAACAATTCACAGAAGAGCAAATTTGGATGATCAATAGATGTTCAACTTTCCCAGAAGATAAAAAATCAAATCGAGGTAAGAGTAATATACCCCTTCCTCAAAGGATTGTTTTAGATTCACATAGAATAATTTAGATTTTTCAGTTTGATTTGAGTTCTATTTTATGCAGCCATTACATCATGATTTTGTTTTCTTTATGATAAAATATCATATTGTTTAGCAATTATGTGTTAGTACAAGTGCTTCATAGTGCCATATAATATTAAACGTCTTATATATTTATACTCAATTACATTGAAGAAACAGTTTTCATTTTCAGGTTGTAAAAAAAATGTAAGAAAATAAATGAGCAATAGAGCATGACTTTTGGAAAAATTATTCAATAAATATCATTTTAGTGTCAATTATATTACATTGGCCAAAACGGAGACTCATGATCACCATAAGCTTCAAGTGAATCTAAGAAGATCAACATTTTCAACTGGGGCACAAAGCTGCCTCCCAAAATATTAGCATACTATTTTTAAGACTAAAAGTGTTGCTGGATATTTCATGATCAACAGATTCTATCACAATATAAAGAAGGAATTATAGTCACTGTAACATTGGGAAGGAAGGATGCATTAACATTGACTGATAATTTGTTCAGTTAATAATAGCACTTTTAAAAATGTAATTCTGGAGAAATCAAGATATAGTTAGTTTTTAAGTATAAATTCAACATGCATAAATATTGCAGATTTGAAAAATCACATAATATTATGTTTAGAAAATTGTAGGCCTTTCGTATTATTGTAATCATGGTAGTATTCAAGAGTTATTGTCTAGAACAATACCATCATTCTTAATAATAATCAGACAGAGGTTGATCAACCTATATTGACACAATACCATCTGGAGAAAATGATGCAAAGGAAAATAGGAAGAAAATGATATTTTTCTACAACTATATTTCTATTTTTTAAATGGAAATATAGAAATATGCTCTAAATAGAAATATAACTATATTTCTATTTTTCTACAACTATAGGCTAGACAATAACTAATGTATTCTATTGGAATGGTTAAAAAACTCACAAAAACAAAACAAAACAAAAATCAGACATAAAAAGGCTGAAAGTGACTTTTATTCACCCTGTCCCGATTTGCTCTTCCTGTCAAATACTCTTTATATTTTGTAATATAAGCACATTTGGAATAGTCTTGGTAAAGTCTTTGACAGAATTCTGAAGTCGCTGAATTTGTTCTGGGGGCACACCCATCTTCCATTGTATTACTCTATTTTACCCACAGGCATTATGACAGAAAGTAGAAATGAAAACTGGGCCTCACTTAAATGGAGATTTATCAAAACTCCTAATTTCTCCATCTTCTCATTGCCAAACCCAGAAATAATAGCACATTGTATGACATTAACTACGGGAAAGCTTAGAAAGTGGCATCACATTCTTAATGGATGAAAAGAGAGATGGCCTTTTATACCATTCCAGATTATATATTCTTTACATTTCAGCAGTACTGAACTACATATGCAACAAGCTGTAACATATTGCAGACAGTGTCTTTCTTCAGAGCTCAGAGAAATAATGAAGATCTCTTTTGTCCCTACATTCCAGCTTGCAAAATAATAAGTAAGGCAAGCTTTTGTTATTCTGTTATAATCTATGACTGCAGTATAGCTGGAATTGCATTTACTATTTTTTTTCTCCTTACTTTTTTTACAAAGGCCGGTAGTGAGATTTTATTTGAGCTGTAGAACCTTAAGTAATAAATGTCTTTGGATGCCCCTTTTGACATTTATGACATGCCAAGTCAAACTAGAGTTTTATTAAAGGCTTCACGCTCACTGCATTTATTTTATTCATTTGCTTCATTTTTATAATTTCAAAACGCACCTATTCAGTAGAGTTTATTGATCCATATCTAAACTGTTCAGTTTCATTTTTTAATTTTTCACTTTATGTGTTTTTGTGATTGAGGCTCAGGTGACAAATTACAAGAAGGTGTGAAATAACAAGAAGGTGTGCCACCCCTACTAGGATTTTCAATTTCATGTAATTTTGATGAGCTAGAATTACTTTCTGTTATTCTGAAAATACCTAGCCTTTCAGCTTCCTGGGGATTTTGCCAAGAAACGATAGTCACTCTGCAGTTTCCTGCTCTTGCAACCAGGAGAGAATGACTCTGACACAACAGGGATATGCTATTATTGTTTGTGCTTTTGACTAAGTTCCTATAAATCAGCTCTCTCTGTCTCTCTATATATCTCTGTTTTTAGTTCCATATCTGGAATTGCATGTTAAGGATTTATAATTGGATGCCCTTACAAACCTAGCACAATTATCTCCAAAACAATCTAAATTGAAATTGATTTTAAAACATTCTTAAATACACTCCTAATCCTGTGTCTTTCTTTTTCTGTCCATAGAAACAATGCCTATGGGTCAAAATCTCAGTGCCAATCCTGACATTTTCCTTTATAGAAACCTTAAAATCATCTCTGACCTTATCTTCCACCATCCTCACATTCCCATCTACTAAAACCCTGCAACTTGTAACATAAGTTGTTGTTTAGTTGCTAAATTGTATCCAACTCTTTGCAACTCTGTGGTGTGTAACCTGCCATGCTCCTCTACAGTCCATAGCATCACAAAGAGTCAGAGACAGCTGAAGTGACAGCATGCAAACACACGTACACTAAAGCTGTGGTCTGTTGTGGGACATCCAGTGAAAAGTAAATGGGTAGGATTATTGCCTTCATGCATCTTACACATAATGGGCAAAGAGATAATAAATAATTTCCCCAAATTATGTAACTAAAAATAATAATAAGAGCTATAAACTTGTGGTAGAGGATGCAAAAGACACAAGACATTTAGATTAGTTCTCACTGTGGAAGAAATAGTTAAATTAAGACCTGCCTGATTAGATGGCAGTAGTTAACTGGGAATTTAACTAAGCCAGAAAATTCTTGGCATATTTGTTGACTGACGTGTACTATGCCTAGGATGAAGGAAACACAAGTAGCCCTCCATAGCCTAAAGTATTATTTTTTTTTTTTTTATTTTACATTGGAGTTTTGAAGTTTTCTCTGATAAGTACAAATCCCCTTGGATGAGGATTTCTTTCCAAAAGTAAATTCTGTCCACCACTATAAGAAAAGCTTTAAAATTAATATAACTAATCTAAAATCAATATTGCTTTAAAATATGTAGGTAAAATGTATGATTTTAAATCATATTAAATAATTCAATGTGAATGTGCAAAGATTTCAGTAAATTTATACCTGGATCTGGACACATTCTTTTAGAATGACTAAATATATATTAAATTAGTGTACTTTGCAGCTGCTGAAGATATTTTACAAAAATAGCTTTGAAAAAGATATTTAAGAGAACTGTGATTCCAAAATAGCTATTTTTATGCATTTAACTTTGCATAACAATTGATGGTTCAGTGCTAAATATATCAGGTTATTTGAACTTGTTTTATCAATATAGCTTACACAAATGATCCACTAAAAACAACTATTGAAAAAAATCAAATACATTGCACATTTACTCTGGAGTCATGATGATTAATTATTATGACTAATAGTTTTGGAAACCAAATTGTTCAAGTAGCTCATCAGGTTCTCTGCATTGTAAAATTCAGGTTGAGGCAAATGAAATTCCCACTCTTTCCCCTTGTACTCCACATTTTTCTAAAAATGATTCTTGTGATAATGACTCTCAAACTTGTGTAAATTTGAGGCAATTATAGCTATTATTTATAGCTATTATTTATTATTTTAGCTATGTCCCTTTTGACATCACTAATTCTACTGAATTTCAGAACCATTTAAATGTGTTTTCTAAAATTTTGTAAGCTATTTTTAGTTATAAGCATTTCATCTATAATTTCATACTTTCAAACTAATCTATTTTCATATAAATACCAAATTTTTCAGATGTCGATCTTTACTTTTAAGTATCCTTAATTCTTTAACGATTTTACTGCATTTTACAAACACTACATATTTCATAAACAAAAATACATAGATAACTTCAGCTATAAAAATTTTATTTCTGAATAATACACTCTAAATAACATTTAGGAGCATGTGCATTTCCATCAGATGATAGAAACAATTCAATGAAAAGAGCAGCAAAGACATATATTAAAAGAATAGCTTCCAGATATACATGTGTGTATGTGTACTTGTTTTTCCTAGTAGACAGAAATAAGCTCCATTTTAATAGTAAAATTGAAAAATCTGTCCTTTAGCAATATCTTTCATTGTATTTATCAGAGAATGGATTTCTTTTGTTCCCTTTTTTTTTTTTTAAGGATCTTATTAGAGATCTTCAGAAGCAACTTGCATTTGTTTTTGTTTTGTTTTTTTGGCTGTGCCATGTGGTGTGGCTTACAGGAACTCAGTTTGCCAACCAGGGATTGAACCCAGGCCTCCACAGCAAAAACCCAAACTCTAACCATCAAACCATCAGAGAACATCCCCTTTTTTCTTTTAATCTTTTCTTTTCCTTTTTTTTTCAAGAAGAAAGCAAGGAAGAAGCTATGTCTTTCTTCTCTTTGCTCATGTCATTACTGAGGAGGATACAATGCCCATGGATCTATAGAATGCTGAACCATCAGTTTTTTGTTTGTTTTTTGTTTTTGTCATTTGTGCAGGATCAGTTACATAAGCAAGTATAACATAAGCTCCCATGGAATTAACCAGGTTCTTCAAAAATCACATGACTCGCTTTACAGAGTAGTGGATTAAGTTTGAAGCTGAGCTGGTCTTCATCCTGGATTTGTCATTTTTGCTCAGTGTATAATCCAAGTCAGATCACACGGTACACTGGCTTGAACACAGCTATAGAAAAAAGCTACTCTTAGGTAGGCTTAGTATATTATATGAACATTTTGAGCTGCTGGTGAAATCAGCCCATCATTTTTGCAACATATCTAGCATTCAAGTAATACTTCTAATAGAAATTTATAAAAACTGTTTCTAAAATCAAATAAACCCAAGTAATACAGAGAAACTTGCTTACTAAATATTATGACTTCAGTTTAAAAAGTGATTTTCCTATGAAAGATAATAACTATTAAAAAGATTCACAGGCTTTCAGTTATTATTTTGATATTTGGATGAAAACAAATTTTGGTTGTAGTTTTTGTCATTATGGTTTAAATATGGAAAAATATATTTCTTATTGTTAAAAAGAAAAGGCAAGTTAGAAGCACTTACACCTTTTCCCCATGATCTCATAGGTGGTAAATGATAAAAGGAGGAAATGAAATCCAATACTTTATGAACGACGAGTCAATGATAACTGTCCTTCCCAAATAAATTTTTAGTTTGGGTTGGTTCAAATTGGACAGATTTTTGATTCTTTCTCATTTAAATATGTTACTCATTCTTGTGGTATCCTTTATATAGCATATATATATATATATATATATATATACATATACAGCATAAGTCTTCTAGGATCTAACACATAATTCCCACTTCACTAATAACTTCATTTTTACCTTCATGAATATGCATTTAAATACCACAGCTAAATTTTTCAGTTTCTTCTCTTTTATATACCATCCCTGTTGATTTTCATTCTCACCACAGGGCCTGCAGGTTGAAAAATGATCTTTTATTATCAAATTGAAAGCAAACAGTACTATCAATCAGACTTGTTATCATAAACTAGAAACAAGACCATAATTAAGAAATATTAATCACTACTCTCCCCTGTTTTCCTGTTTTATGGGCTTCTCACCATTGACTGCAGAATAAAATCTTACCTCCTCAAGTGACATATAAAGCCATTTATTATCTGGTTTTCTTTTTCCTTTACATCTTATATTTGTCAGCTTCTGCTTTATATTTTAATCTAATAACCCTAAACTACATATGTTTCCCAAAGAGTCCATGATGTTTTTTGTTTGTAGATTCATTTGGCTCTCACTTGGGGGTTATAATAGGTGTATTCATCAGGAAAGTGGGAAATCTTGGCAACCAAATTAGAATCCTACCTACTTCACTTCTTTTAAAGCTATATAGAATACATAGGAGATGAAGTAAAGTATATTTTAAATCTAGTGCAAAAATTTTTGTTTTTCATCTCTAAAAGTATTTATTTATTTAATTGCATTATATTTAACATGCAATGTTAGTTTCAGATGTGCAACAGAGACTTGATATGTTTTATATTACGAAATCATCACCACAACAAATCTTATTACCATACAGATCTATTATAATATTATTGACTATATTCCTAACGCTGTACATTATAGCATTTTGCCTTTCTTATTTTATAGCAAGAAGCTACATCTCAAACCTTTCTACATATTTCACTCACCCTCTCCACTACCCTTTTCACCCTAGCAATCACCAATTTGTTCTCTGTATCCATTAGTCTGTTCTGTTTTGTTTTGTTTGTTCATTTGTTTTGTTTTTTATATTCTTTTTTTTTTAATTTTATTTATTTATTTATTTAATTTTAAAATCTTTAATTCTTACATGTGTTCCCAAACATGAACCCCCCTCCCACCTCCCTCCCCATAACATCTCTGTGGGTCATCCCCATGCACCAGCCCCAAGCATGCTGTATCCTGCGTCAGACATAGACTGGCGATTCAATTCTTACATGATAGTATACATGATAGAATGCCATTCTCCCAAATCATCCCACCCTCTCCCTCTCCCTCTGAGACCAAAAGTCCGTTATACACCGCTGTGTCTTTTTTCCTGTCTTGCATACAGGGTTGTCATTGCCATCTTTCTAAATTCCATATATATGTGTTAGTATACTGTATTGGTGTTTTTCTTTCTGGCTTACTTCACTCTGTATAATTGGCTCCAGTTTCATCCATCTCATCAGAACTGATTCAAATGAATTCTTTTTAATGGCTGAGTAATACTCCATTGTGTACATGTACCAAAGCTTTCTTATCCATTCATCTGCTGATGGACATCTAGGTTGTTTCCATGTCCTGGCTATTATAAACAGTGCTGTGATGAACATTGGGGTACATGTGTCTCTTTCAATTCTGGTTTCCTTGGTATGTATGCCCAGCAGTGGGATTGCTGGGTCATAAGGTAGGTTTTTTATATTCTATATAAATTGAAATCATAGGTATTTTGATCTCTCTGACAGCCTTATTTCATATAGCATAGAATACTCTAGGTCCATCCATACTGTTTCAAACGGCAAGATTTCATCTTCTTTCTTTTAATGACTGAGTAATATGTGAGTAACATTCCAGTCGTGTCCGACTCTTTGCGACCCCGTGGACTGTAACCTACTAGGCTTCCCCGTCCATGGGATTCTCCAGGCAAGAATACTGGAGTGGATTGCCATTTCCTTCTCCAGGGGATCTTCCCGACTCAGGGATTGAGCCCGGGTCTCCCGCATTGGAGGCGGACACTTTAACCTCTGAGCCACCAGGGAAGCCCCATTGTATGTATATGTACCATATTTTCTTTATCCATTCACTTACCATTGGACCCTTAGGTTGTTTCCATATCTTCGCTATTGCAAGTCACGCTTCATAAACGTAAAGGTGCATGTATCTTTCTGAATTAGTGTTTTTATTTTCTTTGAATAAATGCTCAGAAGTGAAATTGTTTGATCATGGGATTGTCCTATTTTTAGTTTTTTAAGGAGGGCTTTTCTCCACATCCTCACCAACATTTATTGTTTCATGTCTTTTTGATAATAGCCATTCTGACAAGTAAATGAGGTACTAATCTCATAGTGGTTTTGATTTTCATTTCCCTGATGATTAGTGTGGAGTAGGAAATGGCAACCCATTCTAGTAGTCTTGCTTGGAGTATCCCATGGACAGAGGAGCCTGGAGGCTACAGTCCATGGAAGCCCAAAGAGTTAGACACAACTGAGTAACTGAACATGTATGCATGATGATTAGTGATCTTGAACATCTTTTCATGTAGCTATTGACCATCTCTGGAGAAGGAAATGGCAACTCACTTGGAAAATTCCATGGATGGGGGAGCCTGGCAGGCTATAGTTCATGGAGCTGCAAAGAGTCAGACATGACTGAGTGACTTCACTTTCTTTCTTTCTATAGTTCCTTTTGGAGAAAGAAATGGCAACCCACTCTGGTGTTCTTGCCTGGAAAATCCCATGGACAGACGGGCCTGGTGGGCTGTGGTCTATGGGGTTGCAACTTCCCTGGTGGCTCAGAGGTTAAATCGTCTGCCTGGAATGCAGGAGACTCCGGTTCGGTCTCTGAGTCGGGAAGATCCCCTGGAGAAGGAAATGGCAGCCCACTCCAGTACTCTTGCATGGAGAATCCCATCGGGGAGGAGCCTGGTGGGCTACAATCCATGGGGTTGCAAAGAGTCAGACACGATTGAGTGACTTCACGCACTCACTCACTCACTCAAGCAACTAACACACACACATTGGCCTTCTGTTTGTCTTTGGGAAAAGGTCTATTCAGGTCCTCCGTCCCCTTTTTAATTAAGTTGCATCTTTCCTTGATATTGAGCTATATGAGTTCTTTATGTATTTTGAATATCAACCTCTTATTAGAATATGTCATTTTCAATATCTTTTTCTATTCATTAGGTCACCTTTTTGTTTAGTAGGTGGTTTCCTTTGATGTTCACGCTGGTTTTAGAAAAGGCAGAGGAACCAGAGATCAAATTGCCAACATCCCCTGGATCATGGAAAAAGCAAGAGACTTTCAGAAAAACATCTATTTCTGCTTTATTGACTATGCCAAAGCCTTTGACTGTGTAGATCACAATACTGTGGAAAATTCTGAAAGAGATAGGAATACCAGACCACCTGACCTGCCTGTTGAGAAATCTGTATGCAGGTCAGGAAGCAACAGTTAGAACTGGACATGGAACAACAGACTGGTTCCAAATAGGAAAAGGAGTATGTCAAGGCTGTATATTGTCACCCTGCTTAATTAACATCTATGCAGAGTACATCATGAAAAATGCTGGACTAAAAGGAACACAAGCTGGACTCAAGATTGCCAGGAGAAATATCAATAATATCAGATATGAAGATGACACCACCCTTATGGCAGAAAGTGAAGAGGAACTAAAACGCCTCTTGATGAAAGTGAAAGACGAGAGGAAAAAAGTTGGCTTAAATCTCAACATTCAGAAAATGAAGATCATGGCATCTGGTTCCATCATTTCATGGGAAATAGATGGGTAAACAGTGGAAACAGTGTCAGACTTTATTTTTTGGGGCTCCAAAATCACTGCAGATGGTGACTGCAGCCATGAAATTAAAAGACACTTACTCCTTGGAAGAAGAGTTATGACCAACCTAGATAGTATATTCAAAAGCAGAGACATTACTTTGCTGACTAAGGTCCATCTAGTCAAGGCTACGGTTTTTCCTGTGGTCATGTATGGATGTGAGAGTTGGACTGTGAAGAAAGCTGAGTGCCGAAGAATTGATGCTTTTGAACTATGGTGTTGGAAAAGACTCTTGAGAGTCCCTTGGACTGCAAGGAGATCCAACCAGTCCATTCTGAAGGAGATCAGCCCTGGGATTTCTTTGGAAGAAATGATGCTACAGCTGAAACTCCAGTACTTTGGCCACCTCATTGGAAGAGTTGACTCATTGGAAAAGACTCTGATGTTGGGAGGGATTGGGGGCAGGAGGAGAAGCGGAGGACCGAGGATGAGATGGCTAGATGGCATCACTGACTCAATGGACATGAGTCTGAGTGAACTCCGGGAGATGGTGATGGACAGGGAGGTCTGGCGTGCTGCGATTCATGGGGTTGCAAAGAGTCGGACACGACTGAGGGACTGAAGTGAACTGAACTGAACTTCCTTTGATGTGAAAAGGCTTTTTAGCTTGATGCAGTCCCTATAGGTAATATGGAAAGCAGCTACCTTCCTCAGTCTTGCTTGTTGTTGTTCAGTCACTGGGCTTTGTCTGACTCTGCGATCTCATTTACTGAAGCATGCCAGTCTTCTCTGTCCTCCATTATCTCCAGGAGTTTGCTCAGATTTGTGTCCTTTGACTTGATAATATTATTTAACCATCTCATCCTCTGACACCCCATTCTCCTTTGCCCTGAATCTTTCCCAGCAACAGTCCAGTCTTAAAAGAGTGGTTTTCTATAGCCACTCTATGGCCCAGAAGTAGAGTCTCCTCTGGCCACCAGAACCAGACAGTCTCTGGCCATTCCTCATGTGGGCTGTGTGTGCCCACCAGCTGTGATAGGGCTATGGCTGCTATATAGGGAGGCATGGGTTAGACTCACTTACCCATTTTGGGCATTGATCTATATGTGGGTTGGTGAAGCTCAGGGAAGTCATCAGTCTGGTCCAGGTGGCCTGTGGACCAGATGATCCATCCATAGGTGTCCCTTGGCTGTGGATGCAAAATTTGAGGCTCCTGGTAAGTGTATAAGCTCTTCTCTGAGAAGCCTCATTGAGCTGTAATGGGGCCAAGGAGTGTGCAAGAATGATGTCTCCTGCTTGCAGTCCTTGGGAACACTGCCTTAATTCCTAGATGGATCCAATCCTGAAGCCTGCCCCTCAGGTGAAGCTCCAGGCTAAGAAATAAGATTTTACATAGCAAGACTGGGATTATCTTTCATTCCACTGTCTGTGCAGTTCCCTGGGGGTGGGGGCCTCCCAAGGGCTGTCTTTCTGCTGGCTCTAGTGTCATGAAGTTCAAGAACACCAGCCCTGTGACCACTGGGGCCAGGCCATCCAGTAGTGTCACCTATATGGATGATGTGTACCTGCGGGCTTTGGGTAGGTAGCTGGAGAGTGCAGGGGGTGGGACTTGCTCTCTTGCTTCAGAAAGACAGCAGGAAAATGACTTGACTGTACCCACCCCTGGACTTCACCAATGCAGTGTGAAAGGACCTTGCCTGTGCATATGAGTCAGCCTTAGGCCAGAAGTGAGAATATTATGACTGCTTGTGCTCCCAGCCAGAGGGGAGGGAAGGGTCACAGCTGCCCACACTTTCAGACTTTAGTTGGGGAGTAGGAGAATGCCATGGCTATTTGTGTCACCCTAATCAGGGAGAATAGCAAGGAGAGATAAGAAAACCTTCTTCAGTGATCCATGCAAAGAAATAGAGGAAAACAACAGAATGGGAAAGACTAGAGATCTCTTCAAGAAAACAAAGATGGGCTCGATAAAGGACAGAAATGGTATCGACCTAACAGAAGCAGAAGATATTAAGAAGAGGTGGCAAGAATACATGGAAGAACTGTACAAAAAAGATCTCCACAACCCAGATAATCGCAATAGTGTGATCACTTACCCAGAGCCAGACATCCTGGAATGTGAAGCCAGGTGGGCCTTAGAAAGCATTAATATGAACAAAGCTAGTGGAGGTGATGGAATTCCAGTTGAGCTATTTCAAATCCTGAAAGATGATGCTGTGAAAGTACTACACTCAATATGCCAGCAAATTTGGAAAACTCAGCAGTGGCCACAGGCCTGGAAAAGGTCAGTTTTCATTCTAATCCCAAAGAAAGGCAATGTCAAAGAATGTTCAAACTACTGCACAATTACACTCATCTCATATCTAGTAAAGTAATGCTCAAAATTCTCCAAGCCAGGCTTCAGCAATACGTGAGCCATGAACTTCCAGATGTTCAAGCTGGTTTTAGAAAAGGCAGCAGAACCAGAGATCAAATTGCCAACATCTGCTGGATCATGGAAAAAGCAAGAGAGTTCCAGAAAAACATCTATTTCTGCTTTATTGACTATGCCAAAGCCTTTGACTGTGTGGATCACAATAAACTGTGGAAAATTCTGAAAGAGATGGGAATACCAGACCACCTGACCTGTCTCTTGAGAAATTTGTATGCAGGTAGGAAGCAACAGTTAGAACTGGACATGGAACAACAGACTGGTTCCAAAGAGGAAAATGAGTACGTCAAGATTGTAATTTGTCACCCTGTTTATTTAACTTATATGCAGTGTCCATCATGAGAAACGCTGGGCTGGATGAAGCTCAAGCTGGACTCAAGATTGCCGGGAGAAATATCAATAACCTCAGATGTGCAGATGACACCACCCTTATGGCAGAAAGTGAAGAGGAACAAAAAAGCCTCTTGATGAAAGTGAAAGAGGAGAGTGAAAAAGTTGGCTTAAAGCTCAACATTCAGAAAATGAAGATCATGGCATCTGGTCCCATCACTTCATGGGAAATAGATGGGGAAACAGTGGAAACAGTGTCAGACATTTTTGGGGCTCCGAAATCACTGCAGATGGTGATTGCAGCCATGAAATTAAAAGACGTTTTCTCCTTGGAAGAAAAGTTATGACTAACCTAGATAGCATATAAAGAAGCAGAGACATTACTTTGCCAACAAAGGTCCATCTAGTGAAGGCTATGATTTTCCCAGTGGTCATGTATGGATGTGAGAGTTGGACTGTGAAGGAGGGTGAGCGCCGAAGAATTGATGCTTTTGAACTGTGGTGTTGGAGAAGACTCTTGAGAGTCCCTTGGACTGCAAGGAGATCCAAGCAGTCAATCTTAAAGGAGATCAGTCCTGGGTGTTCATTGGAAGGACTGATGCTGAAGCTGAAACTCCAATACTTTGGCCACCTCATGCGAAGTGTTGACTCATTGGAAAAGACCCTCATGCTGTGAGGGATTGGAGGCAGGAGGAGAAGGGGACGACAGAGGATGAGATGGCTGTGTGGCATCACTGACTCGATGGACATGAGTTTGAGTGAACTCCGGGAGTTGGTGATGGACAGGGAGGCCTGGCGTGGTGTGATTCATGGAGTCGCAAAGAGTCGGACATGACAGAGCGATTGAACTGAACTAAATCAGGGAGTAGGGAAGGGTCACAACTGCCAGAGCTCTCCAGTTTCAGCTTTGTGGCGTTGTAGTCTATCCAAGCTCTCAGGTATGTGCTAGCAGGTTAGCTGGAGAACATAATGGCCTCTGCCAATGCCTCTGTCTCCTGCAAATATTACTACCATATTAGACCCATGACCCAAACAATGCCTTTAGATTTGCAAATGACTCTCCTTCACAAAGAATCTCAACAGTTTTCAAACCACTGATATTTTCCTGAGTCTTGTGTGAGAGAGATCACACATGAGCCCTTGAAGAGGAGAGCCTCAGTTTCTAAATAACTCTTTGGAACACTTGGACATCAGCCTCTTAGATTTCTAAACCAGGTATTTTGGGAGCTCATCTGTCTGGTGTAAAATCCATGGGCCAGGGTGTCTGATGTGGGGCCTCATGCCCTTTGTCTTCCAGGAGATAAATCCTTCTAAGAAGATCTCGTGGCCAGGGCAGGAAAGGGGTTTTGAGTGAGAACTTTTCTCTGTCTCTCCTACCCATCTTGATGTCACCCTTTTTATTTTTTGTTGTTGAATAGATATTCAATTAGTTCTCAAATTCTTTTCAGAGGGAATTTATGCATGTGTAGGTGTTTATTTGTTGTGCGTTTGGGAGGAGGTAAGTTCAGACTTTTCCTATGGTGCCTTCTTATAATGCCTTCTTAGTATTTATTGTTAACATATTCTTATTAAATAATACTTTTATGATGGTCGTATTTCTCATAAATTTCATATCATACATAAATTCAATCATTTATTTTTTAAAAAAAATTAAGAGAATTCTTATGTTTTGAATTTCTTGAGTTTTCTAAAAAGAGACTGAAGGTACTAGTAACTCTGGTGACATTTAATTTAATATGACAGGAGGGTGGATTCTTTCTACCCAATGGTTCTTTCAAAAGGGCAAAATCACCCCAGAAATATCTAGTTTTCAATTCAAAAATATAATTCTTACCAAAACAGATTTGAGCTTTCAGTGGATTGGATATTTTATTAAATCACCTAAGTCACTAAAAAAATTTAGCCAAATCTTGACAATCACCCTTTATGTCCTATTCTTAAATAAAACACATTATTTCAAACACTTTGAATGGCTCTAAAGCTAACAATCACATAAAATGCCCTCTTTTTCTCACACAAAGAAGTATTTTCAAAAGGAATAACACAGCTCAGGTATATTTAAATCTTGCACTATGCACACATGCTTTCTAACTCTAAAGGAAATGCTACCATTTTACTTAGTATCAACTGAATATTTGTAAAGTGTCAATGTATGATTTCAAAGTCAAATGGAAACTAATAGTGAACATTTTAAGCTTTGAACCTTTATATTTGTTATTAATTCTGTAAACAGTTTTATCTTTATCTCTTTCCTCCTGAAATCTTCAAGATATATAGTAGTGATAAGATACAAAATATAAGTCCTTATTCAAGTGTTCACCTAAACAAAAAAGAACCCCTCTGACATGTGAATTACAATGATTTTAGCTCAAATAAAGAAAAAAGTATTCACACAAAGCAGCACTGATTCTACATGATAGAAAGAATGACCAATGATGTTGGCCTGGGACTTGGATGCCAGATTTTACTATATAATGTCCAGGAAAGAACATATTAACGACCTCCCCAAAAAAGGAAACTGGGTAATCATAAGGATATTTCCTGGGACAACATAAACAAATGACCCTGGTCACATTGATTTTTAAGGCAAGGAGTCATTTTAAGCCTAGTTGAAATATGATGGCACTACATATGTTAAATTTCACCAGTTAAATATGACTTGTGGACTGGATATTCTGAGCATATGGACTATATATTATTAGCATTAACTTAGGAGAATCCCAGGGATGGGGGAGCCTGGTGGGCTTCCGTCGATGGGGTCGCACAGAGTCGGACACGACTGAAGCGACTTAACAGCAGCTACAGCAGTACAAAATTAATTCTGTCAAGAATGCCTTGATGGTGAACATTTAAACTGTCTACCCATGTGATTGGAAATACCAAATAAACTAGCCTTATTGAACACTTATAAGCCAGCCCAGTATTAGTGGTTTTCATTCATTGTCTCATTAATGCATAAAATTCTATGGGGGAAGTCGTGTTATTATCCTCCTTTTATGGATAAGGACTATAATGTAACAAGATATTAAAAAAAAATCCAACATTTAGCTAGTGTTAGAGCTGAAATTTGAACTCCAAATCATCTTTTTTGTAAGAACACACCTGAACTTACCACAAAAGCACATTTGTGAGAAGCAACAAATAAAGAGAAAGTCCAAGTCCAGATATATATATATATTATTTTTTTTGCTTTTTAAAAAACTTAATCAACTTATTTTTACTTGGAGAATAATTGCTTTACCATATTGAGTTGGTTTCTGCCATACATTAACATGAATCAACCATAGGTATACATATGTCCCTTCCCTCTTTATATAGGGATACCTTTTGACTCCATTTAACAAGAAAAATCCTGAAACAAATATTTCCCACAGGTTATCAATTTTTCTCTACATGATACAGAGGAACAATTAGGTATCATGGGGACCCTACAACTTCCCCCAGTTAAAACAGAATGATGATCATACCAGTTTTCCTTCAGCTGTATCAAATAGACCCTCGGACCTTGTAAACACATGCACCTCCATGAAGGTATGGAGCCATGTGTCTGGTTTGTTTTAAATTACCTATCCAAAATTGTCTTATCTTTTGGATTTTCATTCAACCAGGTGGGAGTCGTTTTTACCACAGCTTCTATCCATATTAGATTTGCCTGAAATAATATTCCACTACTACCCAGAACAGTCAGTTTGGTGCTAAATTCTTTCCTCTCTTTCGGGTATTTGAAAGACCTAGCAGACTCCATAGAGTATATTTTTGTGAGGGCTTCATTTAAATGTAAAACATACAGAATGAGAGAAGTAGATTTCAAGCAGCGTCAAAGGTCTGAGAGACAATCTCTTGGCACATGAGTTGCACTGAGTATCTGGCTGAATAACCAAGGTTGCATGAGAAATCTTAGCTTCAGGAGAGCCACTAGAAGAAACTCTAACCTGTTCTTTAATGAGTCAAACCAGGCTTGCCAAATATTTGAACTAGTTGAGCTATTGGTAAAGAAGCAAACCCTGGGTGGAGAAGGATCACCATTGCCTTTATCTCAAATGAGTCATAAAAACAGGCATTTCCAGAGATAAGAAAAAGCTTAATGATTCCAGTTGTGAATTAGCTCAATTACTCGTTTAGGTGACCAGCCCAATAATCTATGGCCATTTCACAAATTTCATGATTTAAGTGTTTTTGAGAAATTGTTTAAATTCAATAATCTCTACATTTAAGACCCTTGAGAATTTCAGGCCTGAGTGAGAAAAAGCCTTGAGTCACACAGTTAATAGAAGGTCATAGACCTGGAATTCTCAAGGGAAAGAGAACGAGATGGTTGGATGGCATCACTAACTCAGTGGACATGTGTTTGAGCAAGCTCCAGGAGATGGTGAAGGACAGGGAACCCTGGCATGCTGCAGTCCATGGGGTCATATAGAGTCAGACATGACTAAGCTGGTGAACAGCAGCAACAATAATAGACTAGATTGGTACTTTTAGTTTATCTGCTGAACAGATATTGTACTACTGTATTTCAAACAAGGATCACACATTTGGACTCTACTATCATTCTAAAATGTAATCTGTAGACTCCAGGTTTGATGGATCAATTAGACATTTGTCTAATCCTAATTGAGAATGAGGTTCAGGAATAAAGCTTTTATCATAGGTTAAAAAATACTTTGGGTTGAAATTCTGAATCTCCTGTTTCAGCTCCCAAGAAAAATCTCAGAAATAAGTTCACATATTTAACATGTTATCATGTTCTTGCTTTATATATATTGTTCTTGCATTTTCAACTTTAATTTAGAGACATTAACAGTAAAATTATTTAGTGGTCATACCCAAAACCCAGCACAAACCTAAAACTCAGCAGAAAATATTCAAAAACAATCTAAATGAGTATCTTTCATAAATCATGAAGTCAATTATACCAGGTCAAAAAGAACAGTTATCACATTGCTATTTGAATAAAATTTAATTATCAACCAGTCTTCACAAATTATGGTCTTTCCTGGTGCCTCAGCAATAAAGAATACACCTGTAATTCAGGAAATGCAAGAGATGCGGGTTTGATTCCTGGGTCAGGAAGATAACCCTGGAGGAGGGCATGGCAACCTACTCCAGTATTCTTGCCTGGAAAATCCCAGGCACAGCAGAGTCTGGATGGCTACAGTCCATAGAGTCTCAAAGAGTTGGACAGGAATGAGCGACTGAGCATGCACACAGTTCACAAACTATTAATAGGCTGATATATATTTAAATCAGTGTTCACAAACATTGAAGAAGAGAGTTACAAATGTGGAAAAAGAGAAAACTAGAATAAGCTCTGCTGTGTGATATGCATTAAAGGGATCAGTAAAAATTGTAGGCTGTAATACAATTGATACATATAGAAGATAGATATAATTGATAGATATACATCTAGAGATTATAGATGTATATGTATGTACTATTTTCTGCCTCTATCAGCTAGGAGCACTTGGAATTGAAGAACCTCTGATACAATGAGCACACCTAGACCACAGATCTTGGTTTCTACATATCAGGGCTCCTTGGAGAAATGGCTGATATGAAACATCTACATACATAAGTACAAATTCATTTTTAAAAGGAAGAAATATAGGAATAGAGAGGTTGTATTGTTTATATAAAGTCACAAGAAAGTGAGTGACAAAGAGCTTGAAACGGAAATGCTGGATCAGACTATCTGGGGTAAGATGCCGGCATCCTTCATTTACCTGTTTCGTGACCTTGTGCAAGTCCGTCACTCACTAGCCCTTAAATTACTGGGCAGTAAATCTGTACAACAATAATAATTTGTGTTTCATAAGTAGGGTTATTGTGAGGAGCTAAATGAGATAATATTGAATTACATTGCATAATTACTGTAGGTATTTGCTTATTATTACTATTGCAATTTTTACTTTAATAACTATTTTTATTATATGAAACCATATTTCATAATACTCCCACTGTCTGGAAAAAGATGCAGAATTGGAACAAGTATATTGATGGAACAAGTACAATGATGAACACTATATCAGCAAATGGATTTTAAAACATCATTGTGCATTCGTAAGAGAGTAAGGAAAGTGACCTAAATAGTATAAAGTGTAAGAACTGAAAAAAGTAGGAATCATGGTTTGACAGACATGTTGGGACAAGATTTTACTCATCTATGAGATCAGACCAGATTTTACTGATCTATGAGACTGAGTACACCATGAGAAACACTGGGCTGGAAGAAGCATAAGCTGGAATCAAGACTGATGGGAGAAATATCAATAACCTCAGATACGGAGATGGCACCACCCTTATGGCAGAAAGTGAAGAGGAACTAAAAAGCCTCTTGATAAAAGTGAAAGTGGAGAGTGAAAAAGTTGGCTTAAAGCTCAACATTCAGAAAATGAAGTTCATGGCATCTGGTCCCACCACTTCATGGGAAATAGATGGGGAAACAGTGGAAACAGTGTCAGACTTTATTTTTTTGGGCTCCAAAATCACTGCAGATGGTGACTGCAGCCATGAAATTAAAAGACGCTTACTCCTTGGAAGAAAATTTATGATGAACCTAGATAGCATATTCAAAAGCAAAGACATTACTTTGCCAACAAAGGTCCGTCTAGTCAAGGCTATGGTTTTTCCTGTGGTCATGTATGGATGTGAGATTTGGACTGTGAAGAAAGCTGAGTGCCAAAGAATTGATGCTTTTGAACTGTGGTTTTGGAGAAGACTCTTGAGAGTCCCTTGGACTGCAAGGAGATCCAACCTGTCCATTCTGAAGGAGATCAGCCCTGGGGTTTCTTTGGAGGGAATGATGCTGAAGCTGAAACTCCAATACTTTGGCCACCTCATGCGAAGAGTTGACTCACTGGAAAAGACTCTGATGTTGGGAGGGATTGGGGGCTGGAGGAGAAGGGGACGACAGAGGATGAGATGGCTATGTGGCATCACTGACTCGATGGACATGAGTCTGATTGAACTCTGGGAGTTGATGATGGACAGAGAGGCCTGGCATGCTGCGATTCATGGGGTCATAAAGAGTCAGACACGACTGAGTGACTGAACTGAACTGAACTGATGAGACTGAAGTGCATATGACTTTTGAAAGTGCATATTCAGGGGAGTATAGGTTCTTCACATCAGTTTGCAAGTTATTTTGTGTGAAAGAAAAAAAGAAATTATCCTTATGCTATATATAAATAAAGGATAGTCACTGAATAGTTAATAATGCTTACATTGTATTGGAAAAAATAAAAAAAAGCATTATAAATTCAAAATAATTAGGTGAATTCAGATACAAAATTGGAACATGTTGCAACAGTCGAATATATAAATTAAATTAATTTTAGCTCTAAATAGTAGCTTAAATTGGCCTAGTAACTAATTTCACATAGAGATTCTGTAGGGAGGGACTTTAATTAATACATGTCTAATTTGTAAGTATTAGGAATCCATTGTTTTATATAAATAATTGATGTACCAAAATTATTTTTAGTTTTCTCCTCTAGGTATTTTTTTGTCTCGTTTGGAATCTTTATCCTGTTAATTTACTTAACCATGTATTTTTCTGTGGAAAGGCAAGGACAAAGTTACAAAGGCAAGCCAAGTGATCAAAAATTGATGTACTTATTTCAGTATAGCTTCATTTTTTAAAAGCTAGAAATGACAACACAATATTCATTTATATTCCATATTTCATCATTTTCTTCTCCATTTTTTGGTGGCACAATGCAAAGCCCAAAAATATTAAGAAAAGGGAAAACACAGAATAAAGATTGGAAATAATGAGCAAACTGGACAATCACTTCTAGATAATTGAGGGTAAACTCTGTATCACTGTTAAAGTAAGAGGCAACATCATTATCTCCATATTCCTGAAAAAATAGCTGTGGGTCAGTAAGTAGTATCACTGCTCTTATTAAAGCATGGACCACTAGTTTCTTAAGGAGCATAGCTAAATTTGCGGGTTTAACGAAGGTTTAAATGAGAATGAAACTTACCAAACTTCGCATGTGAAATTTCACTTGACCCAGAAGCACTGCTTATAATTCTGCAAAATCAAGGAAAGGCATGAAAATGGGAAGGAATGGACTACTAGACAAAATTGTGTTCATTACTTTTTTGCAATTCCTATTCTATTTTGATCTTTTTACAATAATTGTAATGTCAAAAGTATTGCTAGTTAAAGGATACTGTAGCTGGATCCTCAAAAAGGACCACCATAAAGGTAGGAAACAAACAAACAAACAACAACAACAAAAAAAAAAACACTAAAAGGGTGAGACATAACTGTTACGATAAAAGCAGCCTAGTTCAAAAAAAAATTGCAAATACTAATCTAATAGTATTGTTGCTGCTGTTCAATCCCTCAGTCATGTCTGGCTCTGTGACTCTGTGCACTGGAGCACCCCAGGCTTCCCTACCCACCATTATCACTTAGAGTTTGCTCAAACTCATGTCCATTTAATTGATGATGCCATCCAACCATCTCATCCTATGTTTCCCCCTTCTCCCTCTGCCCTCAATCTTTCCCAGCATCAGGGTTTTTTTCCAATGAGTAGGCTCGTCACATTAGGTAGCCAAAGTATGAATACTATAGTCATTCTTAAGTATAATTATGCTTTTTTTAGTATCATAACTAAATACACTACCTCCGTGTTCTACTGTCTTATTTTCACTTTGTTGTAATCCTCAAAAAAAAAAAAAAATTGACATATTCTCTAGTTTCAACTCTAAACATAAATAAATGCAAGGTAAGACTTTTGGATGATGACCACTCTGATTGGTGTGAGGTGATACCTCACTGCAGTTTTGATATGCTTTTCTCTAATAAATAGTGATGTTGAGCATTGTTCTTGTGTTTTAAAACCATATATATGTCTTCTTTGGAAAAATGTCCATTTAGATCTTCAGCCCATTTCTTTACTGGGGTGTTATTTTTTTTTTTGATATTGAACTCCATGAGCTGTTTCTATATTTGGAGATTAATCCCTTGTCAGTTGCTTTGCTTGCAAATATTTTCTCCCATTCTGAGGGTTTTCTTTTTGTTTTATGCTTTTCTTCGCTGAGCAAAATCTTTTAAGTTTAATTAGGTCTCATTTATTTGCAAGCGTCTTTAATTTCATGGCTGAAGTCACCATCTGCAGTGATTTTTGGCCCAAGAAAATAAAATTTCTCACTGTTTTCATTGTTTACCCATCTATTTGCCCTGGAGTGATGGGACTGGATGCTTTTAGTTTTCTGAATGTTGAGTTTTAAGCCAACATTTTCACTCTCCTCTTTCACTTTCACCAATAGGCTAATTTAAATGAGGCTAGTTTCACTTTTTAAAAGAGGCTAGTTTCACTTTTTGTCATAAGGGTGGTGTCATCTGTGTATCTGAGGTTATTGATATTTCCCCTGGAAATCTTGATTCCAGCTTGTGCTTCATCGAGCCAGGGACTTCACATGATGTACAATATACAGCCTTGACATACAGGGTGACAATATACAGCCTTGACATACTCCTTTTCCTATTTGGAACCAGTCTGTTGTTCCATATCCAGTTCTAACTGTTGCTTCTTGACCTGAGTACAGATTTCTCAGGAGGCAGGTCAGGTGGTCAGGTATTCCCATTTCTTTAAGAATTTTCCACAGTTTGTTGTGATCCACACAGGCAAACGCTTTGGCATAGTCAATAAAAGAGAAGTTGATGTTTTTTTTCTTGAATTCTCTTGCTTTTTTGATGATCCAATGGATGTTGGCAAGTTGATCTATGGTTCCTCTGCCTTTTCAAAATCCAGCTTGAACATCTGGAAGTGCACAGTTCATGTACTATTGAAGCCTGTCTTGGAGAATTTTGAGCATCACTTTGCTAGCATGGGAGATGAGTACAATTGTGCGATAGTTTGAGCATTCTTTGGCAATGCCTTTCTTTGGGATTGGAATGAAAACTGACCTTTTCCAGTCTTGTGGCCACTGCTGAGTTTCCCAAATTTGCTGACATATTGAGTGCAGCACTTTCACAGCATCATTTTTTAGGATTTGAAATAGCTCAGCTGGAATTCCATCTACTCCACTAGCTTTGTTTGTAGTGATGCTTCCTAAGGACCACTTGACTTCGTATTCCAGGACACTGGCTCTGGGTGAGTAATCACACCATCATGGTTATCTGCATCATGAAGATATTTTTTGTATAGCTCTTCTGTGTTTTCTTGTCACCTCTTCTTAATATTTTCTGCTTCTGTTAGGTCCATACCTTTTCTGTCCTTTATTGTGCCTATCTTTGAATGAAATATTCCCTTGGTATCTCTAATTTTCTTGAAGAGATCTCTAGCCTTTTCCATTCTATTATTTTCCTCTATTTCTTTGCATTGATCACTGAAGAAGGTTTTCTTATCTCTTCTTGCTATTCTTTAGAACTCTGCATTTAAATGGGTGTATCTTTCCTTTTCTCCTTTGCCTTTAGCTTCTCTTCCTTTTTCAGCTATTTGTAAGGCCATCTCAGACAACCATTTTTGACTTTTTGCATTTCTTTTTCTTGGAGAGATGGTATTTATCACTGCCTCCTGTACAATGTCACTAACCTCTGTTCATAGTTCTTCAGGCACTCTGTCTATCAGATCTAATCTTTTGAAACTATTTGTCAGTTCCACTGTATAATCTTAAGGGATTTGATTTAGGTCATACCTTTATCTTCTAGTGGTTTTCCCTACTTTCTTCTGTTTAAGCCTGAATTTGGCGATAAGGAGTCCAAGATTTGAGCCACAGTCAGCTCCTGGTCTTGTTTTTGACTGCATAGAGTTTCTTCATCATTGCCTGCAAAGAATATAATCAATCTGATTTTGGTATTGACCATCTGATGATGTCCATGTGTAGAGTCCTCTCTTCTGTTGCTGAAAGAGGGTTCTTGCTATGACCAGTGCGTTCTCTTGACAAAACTCTGTAAGCATTTGCCCTGCTTCATATTGTACTCGAAGGCCAAATTTGCCTGTTACTCTAGGAATCTCTTGAGTTCGTACTTTTGCATTCTGTTCCCCTACAATGAAAAGACATCTTTTTGGGGTGTTAGTTCTAGAAAGTATTGTAGGTCTTCATAGAAGAGTTCAAATCCAGTATTTCCAGTTGGGCCATAGACTTGGGTTACTGTGATATTGATTGGTTTGCCTTGGAAATGAACAGAGATCATTCTGTTGTTTTTGAGATTGCAACCAAGAACTGCATTTTAATCTCTTTTGTTGACTGTGAGGGCTACTCCATTTCTTCTAAAGGATTCTTGCCCACAGTATTAGATATAATGGTCATCTAAGTTAAATTCAGCCATTCCAGTCCATTTTAGTTCACTGATTCCTAAAATGTCAAAGCTCACTCTTGCCATCTCCTGTTTAACCACTTCCAATTTACCTTGATTAATGGAACTAACACGTCAGGTGCCTATGCAATATTGTTCTTTACAGCATCGGACTTTACTTCTATCACTAGTCACATCCACAATCGGGTGTTGTTTTTGCTTTGGCTCTATCTCTTCATTCTTTCTGGAGTTATTTCTCCACTCTTCTCCAGTAGTATATTGGGCACCTACTGACCTGGGAAGTTTATCTTTTAGTTTCCAATCTTTTTGCCTTTTCATACTGTTCATGGGGTTCTCAAGGCAAGAATGCTCATTTGCCATTCCCTTCTCTAGTGGACCACATTTTTTCAGAACTCTCCAACATGATCTGTCCATGTTGGGTGGCCGTACATGGCATGGCTCACAGTTTCATTGAGTTAGACAAGACTGTGGTCCATATGATCAGCTTTATTAGTTTTATGTGATTGCGGTTTTCATTCTGTCTGTCCTCTATTGGATAAGATAAGAGGCTTATGGAAGCTTCCTGAGGGGAGAGACTGACTGTGAGGGAAACTGGGCTGGGTCATGCTCAGTAAATCTTTAATTCAATTTTCTGTTGAGGGGTAGGGCTGTTTTCCCTCCCTATTGTTTGACCTGAGACCAAGAGAGAAGAGAGAAGTCGCTCAGTCTTGTCCAACTCTTTGAGAACCCATGGACTATAGCCTACCACTCTCCTCCATCCATGGGATTTTCCAGGCAAGAGTACTGGAGTGGGTTGCCATTTCCTTCTCCAGAGGATCTTCCCTACTCAGGGATCGAATCTGGGTCTCTTGCATTGTTCAGTTCAGTTCAGTTCAGTCGATCAGTTGTGTCCGACTCTTTGCGACCCCATGAATCGCAGCACGCCAGGCCTCCCTGTCCATCACCATCTCCCGGAGTTCACTCAGACTCACGTCCATCGAGTCAGTGATGCCATCCAGCCATCTCATTTTCTGTGGTCCCCTTCTCCTCCTGCCCCCAATCCCTCCCAACATCAGAGTCTTTTCCAATGAGTCAACTCTTTGCATCAGGTGGCCAAAGTACTGGAGTTTCAGCTGTAGCATCATTCCTTCCAAAGAACACCCAGGGCTAATCTCCTTTAGAATGGACTGGTTGGATCCCCTTGCAGTCCAAGGGACTCTCAAGAGTCTTCTCCAACACCACAGTTCAAAACCATCAATTCTTCAGCACTCCCCCTTCTTCACAGTCCAACTCTCACATCCATACATGACCACAGGAAAAACCATAGCCTTGACTAGACAGACCTTTGTTGGCAAAGTAATGTCTCTGCTTTTGAATATACTATCTAGGTTGGTCATAACGTTTCTTCCAAAGAGTAAGCGTCTTTTAATTTCATGGCTGCAATCACCATCTGCAGTGATTTTGGAGCCCAAAAAAATAAAGTCTGAGACTGTTTCCACTGTTTCCCCATCTATTTCCCATGAAGTGATGGGACCGGATGCCATGATCTTCGTTTTCTGAATGTTGAGCTTTAGGCCAACTTTTTCGCTCTCCACTTTCACTTTCATCAAGAGGCTTTTTAGTTCCTCTTCACTTTCTGTGATAAGGGTGGTGTCATCTGCATATCTGAGGTGATTGATATTTCTCCTGGCAATCTTGATTCCAGCTTGTGTTTTTTTCCAGTCCAGCATTTCTCATGATGTATTCTGCATATAAGTTAAATAAGCAGGGTGACAACATACAGCCTTGATGTACCCCTTTTCCTATTTGGAACCAGTCTGTTGTTCCATGTCCAGTTCTAACTGCTGCTTCCTGACCTGCATACAGATTTCTCAAAAGGCAGGTCAGGTGGTCTGGTATTCCTATCTCTTTCAGAATTTTCCACAGTTTATTGTAATCCACACAGTCAAAGGCTTTGGCACAGTCAATAAAGCAGAAATATATGTTTTTTTGAAACTCTCTTGCTTTTTCCATGATCCAGTGGATGTTGGCAATTTGATCTCTGGTTCTTCTGCCTTTTCTAAAACCAGCTTGAACATCAGGAAGTTCACGGTTCATGTATTGCTGACACCTGGCTTGGAGAATTTTGAGCATCACTTTGCTAGCATGGGAGATGAGTGCAATTGTGCGATAGTTTGAGCATTCTTTGCCATTGCCTTTCTTTGGGATTGGAATGAAAACTGACCTTTTCCAGTCCTGTGGCCACTGCTGAGTTTTCCAAATTTGCTGACATATTGAGTGCAGCACTTTCACAGCATCATCTTTTAGGATTTGAAATAGCTCAGCTGGAACTCCATCACCTCCACTAGCTTTGTTTGTAACAATGTTTTCCAAGGCCCACTTGACTCCACAGTCCAGGATGTCTGGCTCTAGATTAGTGATCACATCATCATGATTATCTGGGTCGTGAAGATTTTTGTACAGTTCTTCTCTGTATTCTTGCCCCTCTTTTTAATATCTTCTGCTTCTGTTAGGTCCAGACCATTTCTTTCTTTTATCAAGCCCATTGTAGGCAGATGCTTTACCAGACCAAATTATCATGGGAATAATGAAGATAATGAAAACCTATTACAAAAAGTCTCCTGCACACACTGCTGCACTTAGTGCCCCCAACCCTGCACAAGGCCACATCTCTGCCAGAGACTCCTGGACACTCACAGGCAAATCTGGGTCAGTTTATTATGGGGTCACTGCTCCTTTTTACTGGGTCCTGATGCTCATAAAGTTTTGTTTGTGTCCTCCAAGAGTCTGTTTCCCCAGTCCTATATAAGTTCCAGCAGCTCTGTGTTGGGGCTAATGGTGAACTCCTCCAAGAGGGCTTATGCCACACCCTGGTCTGCCACCCAGAGCCCTTGCCCTTGAAGCAGGCCACTGCTGACCTGTATATCCACAGGAGACACTCAAACACTCAAAGGCAAGTCTGACTCAGTCTCTGCAGTGTCACCTGGTGCACACAAAGTTTTGTTTGAGTCCTCCAAGTATCTCTGGCAGGTATGGGGTTTGATTTTAAATGTGATTTCACCCTTCCTACCGTCTTGCTCAAGTTTCTCCTTTGCCCTTGCACACTGGGTATCTTTTTTTTTTTTTTTTTTTTTTGTGGGAGCCAACATTCTCCTGTTTGGTTGTTCAGCTTGAAAGAAAAGCTATGACCAACCTAGATAGCATATTAAAAAACAGAGACATTAGTTTGCCAGTGAAGGTCCATCTAGTCAAAGCTATGGTTTTTCCAGTAGTCACATATGGATTTGAGAGTTGGACTATAAAGGAAGCTGAGTGCCAAAGAACTGATATTTTTGAACTGTGGTGTTAGAGAAGCCTCTTGAGAATCTCTTGGACTGCAAGGAGATCCAACCAGTTAATCCTAAAGGAAATCAGTCCAAAATGTTCATTGGAAGGACTGATTTTGAAGCTGAAATTCCAAAACTTTGTCCACCTGATGTGAACAATTGACTCCTTGGAAAAGACCCTGATGCTGGAAAATATTGAAGGCAAGAGGAGAAGGGGACAACAGAAGATGAGATGGTTGGATGGCATCACCAATTCAATGGACATGAATTTGAGCTTTCTCTAGGAGTTGGTGATGGACAGGGAAGCCTGGTTTGCTGCAGTCCATGGGTTTGCAAAGTGTTGGACATGACTGAGCAACTGAACTGAACTGAGTCTATAAGAAATAAGTTCTGGAGAGAGTGTAAAGAAAACTGAAACTTCCTACACTATTTGCAGGAATGCAAACTTGTACAGCCACTATAGAGAACAGTGTGGGGGCTCTGAAAAACCTAAAAACAAAACTAACATATGACCCAGCAATCCCACTCCTGAGCACATATCTGGAGAAAACCATAATTTGAAAAGATACATATTTCATAGACCCCAGTGTTCATTGCAATGCTATTCGCAATAGCCAGGGCATGGAAGAAACCTAAAAGTCCATCAACAGATGAATGGATAAAGAAGATGTGGTACCTATACACAGTGGAATATTACTCAGACATAAAAAGTACAAAATAATGTCATTTGCCTCAACATGGATGTTCCTAGACATTCTCATACTGAGGAAAGTAAGTTAGACAAACATAAATCATGTATATCACTTTTATGTGGAATCTTTAAAAAGACTACAAATGAACTTGTCTTCAAAACCATAATAAAGTTACTGATATAGAAAATAAACCTATGGTTACCAGGTGATTAGAAGGGGGAAGGATAATTTGGAAGATTGAAATGACATATACACATTATTATATATAAAACAGATAACTAATAAGGACCTACTGTATAGAACCGATACTGCTGCTGCTGCTGCTAAGTCGCTTCAGTCGTGTCCGACTCTGTGCGAACCCATAGATGCCAGCCCACCTGGCTCCTCCGTCCCTGAGATTCTCCAGGCAAGAGTACTGGAGTTGGTTGCCATTGGCTTCTCCATAGAACAGATAGTTCTACTCAGTACTCTATAACCTATATATGAACAGAATGTTAAAAAAAAGAGTGGGAATATGTATTTGTATAACAGATTCACTTTGCAGTACACCTAAAACTAAGACAATAAAATAAAATTTAAAAAAAAATAAAACATTTTAAAAAGTGCAATGTATGAAATATTGGATCTGTTGGAAATTTTCAGTTGACTTTACAATTCATAAAAATATGAACTCTAATCTAATCACCATTGATATTATCACCTGTGGGAGGGGGTGCCTGTGTGTACCTCTGTACTGTGTTGTGCTTTCTTGCTCAGTCGTGTCTAACTGTTTGTGACTCCACGGACTGTAGCCCACCAGGCTCCTCTGCCCATGAGGATTCTTCAGGCAAAAATACTGGAGTGGGTTGCCATGCCCTCCTCCAGGGGATCTTCTCAATCTGGGGATTGAACTCAGGTCTCCCGCATTGCAAGTGGATTATTTAGCATCTGAGCCACCAGGGAAACCTATGAATACTGGATTGGGTATCCTATCACTCCTCCAGGGGATCTTTCTGACCCAGGAATCAAACTGGGGTCTCCTGAATTGCAAGAGGATTCTTTACCAGCTGAGCTACCAGGGAAGCCTTGTGTGTACCCCTATGTAGGGTAATATAATTTTAAATAAAACACTAAGTAACTTCAGGCAGTCTTCTTTCTTTTCTTAAGTTTTTTTTTTTTTTTTCTGTCATGTTTAATAAAAAGCATTCAAAAATCACCTGTACTATGAAAGTACTTTGAAAGAAGGTTATTGTAGATAGGGAGGGGAGTTTGCTTAAATGAACACTCAGCTATTGAGCAAACCAAGGGGTATAATTTTAAAGTAGTGCTGAGAAATTCAAGCTTGGAAAGATTAGTTTCGATAATTTTGGCAGAGAGTGAGATGAATTTCTACTCACAAAGTAGAAATGATTATTTTTCTGGTTATCATAAGTCATTTCCTGGAATCCAGCTGTTTTTGAAAGATTTAGTTCAGTCCCATCCCATCTTATCCTTCCCTTCCCACTTAATTAACAAGTGATCTAGATGTCGTGCTAAGTTTGGGAATACCAAAGCAATGAATAAGGGCTTCCTCTAGAAGATCATTGTTAAGTCACCTAAAAACCAACAAGAGGCCTCCAGCAAAACCGGTCGTTACAAAATGCTGGGATAACTGAGATGCTATTGTTAGCTCCAGAGTGTCAGGGGCTTTGGGGTGCACGGCACTAATTGAGATGCTATAGAAATGTCAACTTGATGTGTTTCAGTTCACCGGGTTGCAAAGAGTCGGACATGACCTATGGAGTGAACAACAATAGAAAACTTCAGAGGGGGAGGATAGATGTGAAGCTTGGTGAGCAATTAGAACTCAAAAGATGGGAGAGAGATAAGGAATAACTCTAGGTAGAATAGTTTGTTTGCAAAAGATCTGAGACATGAGAATGCATGACATGTTAGGAAAATCAAAGAAGAATTTCTTGGCTGGAGGATGGGGGTGTTTTCATATACATTATCTTATGTAGTTTTCAAAATAAACTCACCAGGCAGAAAGTTTTTTTTTTTTTTTTCCTCCCTTTTTTCATGTAACAAAACAGTAATTCTGGGAACGATCTGAATGTTATAAAACTCTCTAAAGCTAATAGTGGATTTTTAATTCATTTTCTTTGATAACAGTGAAAACACCAAGTACAGTAATAGGAGCCAAGTCAGGTCAAAAAGGATTTTACAACACTGTGCAGGGTATGGTAATAAAATTTGATACTTACATAGTGATTATTTTATGTCAAGTACCAATAGGGCTTTCTAGGTGTTATTTTGAACTCATCAAATCTTTACCACCTATGACGTAAGCATTATTATAATCATCATCTTGTGAATTAAGAACTGCAGGTAGAGAAAGATAAATCTTCATTAATTTCTCAAGCTAAATAATTGAGTCTATCTCTGAATCTCACATGCTTAATTGTTAAACCACTGCTTTTCCATTTTACTATATTAGTGAAAGTGAAAATGAAGGTTGCTCAGTCATGTCTGACTCTGCAACTCCATAGACTGTAGTCTGACAGGCTCCTCTGTCCATGGAATTTTCCAGGAAAGAAACTGAAGTAGGTAGCTGTTCCCTTATCCAGGGGATCTTCCTGACCCAGGAATCAAACTGAGGTCTCCTGCATTGCAGGCTGATTCTTTATCAGATAAGCTACCAGGGAAGCCCTTTACTATATAATTCATGTACAAAGTCAGTGATTAGAAAGCCGTGTAAAATAATTATAATAAAGGGAGGGTTTGTACATGAGCTATATGATTTAGAGAAGTGGGTGTTATTGTTTTGGTTTGAAAAGCTGGTTTTGAAAACAGAAAATAATTAGTAAAATAATTGACAGTCCTGGGTACTGTAGTGCCCTGCTTACATCCCCTCTTCTGCTTGGAGGGCTACCTGCTGAAGCTTGGGGTCACCTGTTTTTTCCAGGAATTGCCCATATATCTGAAGGGAGCTGCCTTGCCCAAAGTTAAATCCTCTTCTGAAGAGTAGCCCACAATCACTGAGGGCTACAGACAGATTAAGTACCTTACCTTAGGTCACAAACATTCCAAATAGAAGAATATGATCCCATACTTATCTCATTCAAGAGCAAGGCATTTTTATTTTGCCAGATTTCCTCCTGTATATAAAATTTACAGATCAAAGTAGATATTTTATAGGAACTGACAAATTTATGTATGTCCACCTCATGCAATCTTTAGACCTCTGTCATTTCAGTGTGCTCTCATAAATAAGTTTCCTTCAGTAACTTTAACATAGACCAAAAATATAAAAGAAACCAGGAGCAAAATAAAAGGAGAAAGCTATTTGATATTGAAACATGACATTATAAATTATATCCTATGTTGCTCATTAAATGTACATACATAAAAGTTATATCTATTTTGTAACTTAAGAATATGTTTTCTTGTATGAATACAAAATACTGTAAGCCTGTGTGCCCTAGAGATGAGAAGAATCATTCTTGTTGATTCTAAGTATCTAAGCTACACTTTGTAAATAGTAGGAATCAGTGGCACTGCATTCTAGATTTTTATGTATCATTTGATCTTTTATGGTTATTGAAAGGGCTAGAATGTCTGTTATTTGCAATACTGTGTGTAACAGAAAGTATATTGGCTGTGCTTCAACTGACTCTAATAGAAAATCTTTAGAATATTCCCAGGGCTTTAAACTAAGCTTTTTTTCTTTTCCAGAGTTTTACCCACAGTTGATTCAAGACGTTTCCCTGTTATACTCAACAACAACCAGTGAAGCTCAATAAGGTAACAGTTTGAGCAACTGAAACCACATACGTGGTGCTTCTTGCTAACAGCATTAATGCTGCTTCAGGGCACTGATCTATTAAGCCAAATGTTATAATCAAAGGGGTATTCACTGGCAGTCATGATCAGAATCCCTGTTTATAGAATTGCAGCCTTGCACAATAGTTGCATAAGCCAAAATGCAATTAAAAGAGCTATTGCCAGTGAGAGTTACCTATCAAGAACCACTTAAATAGAACAATACACACAGTGGTGCCTGGTCCCTCCATCAAGGACACTGTAGCATTAGACTGCAACTCTATAGCAAGATAGATAAAAGTCATAAAGTAGCCAGTCTCTCTAATCCAAGCTTGGCTTCAAAGGAACAACATCATTAGTTAAGCAGTACAGTGAAAACAAGCTCTAAAATACTCTTTAAATGTCCTCTGAAATCAATCAATTTCAGAAACAATTTACAAATCACATATTTTTTGATATATTCATTATATTAAAAGGGAATAAATAACAGCCCCCTCAAAAGTCTTGTAACCTTTTAAATACTCAGTAGCACTAAAAACTGTATTTGAAGCCATGTCATATTTAGCTGTGTAGCCTAAGGAGATACTGCATGTATCATTCTCCTTGGAACAAAATTATGCTGTTGAAAGCCTTACTCTTATTTGTAGAGAAGATTAAACGTGATTGTATTATCACTGACTTTTTAGACAATACTTATATAAACAATTCTTTGTTATAATGTTGAGTGTGTGTCTTCTGACTGTGTTTCCTTTGGAGGGAGAACACCATGACACAATTATACCAGTTACACTTTCCTTGTCTGTGTTGTAACTACTAACAGCAGTCCATCAGTATACATGCAAGTTCAACTGGCATTCATAAAAATTACATTGATTCACATGTTGGAAGTGAGCATCATTAATTTATAGGCACAGATAATCATGTGCACTGTATCTTATATCTATATGAGAGAAGAAAAGAGTCTTATCAAAGCAATAATTAAGTGATTATTTATTTAAAAAGTAACAGCAACTAGCTTTTATTGGAAAGCTTACAATATGGCAGTTTACACAAAACATTTTATATAAATTAATTTGATTACACTTCAACCTAAAACTATGAAGTGAATTCTATAATTTCTCAGTTTTGCAGGAAAGGTGACTGAGACTTAGAAAAGTTAAGTATTTTGCCCTAAAGACTAAATGCAAGCTAATAAGTGATGGAGGGAAGGTTGAAATACAGCAGTCTCTCCATTAGAGCCAGATACTTAACCTTGGGATCAGTGGGGTTGCTCAAGTTTTGGTATTAATCTCTAATAGACTAGTAGCCTCACCAGTTCTGAGGTCCTGAGCAGAAGAATAAAATTTTCTGATTTAAGTTTTGAAAATATCACTCTGCATGCTTTGTTGAGAACTTATGAAAACACTTTTGGTGGCAGAGCTACCATAGATCAAACATAGCACTATCCTGAGAATATTTAATAGACAAGCACTGGCCCAGACTATAAGAAATCAATCCATGGCTGATACATAGAATGTGGACCCCTGAGATAGTCTTAGCAAATGCATCTGCTTGACTGTTGTAGATACAGTTTTGCAAATTATGTAATATAGATGTGAAGATATGACATCTTTTTATATTTTTATGTCAGTTGTAGAATCCTTAAGATGCTATATTTTCAACTATTTAGAAACAAAAACTCTTATAGATCATGTGAAGTACAAAACACAAAATATTTTATTTCACTATAAGAGAGGACATTCAATTCACAGTTTTCTGAAAAATGCCTTGCAAACTCTTATTTGGGCTAATCAGACCTCAGGAGAATTCAAATCATTTACGGTTTGAATTCAAAAACATTCTGAAAACAATGTTCAAGGTAGACATTTCAAAAAAGTGGGGCGGCAATGATTAGTGCTCTTAATAAAATAAATAATTTTTATCCATAACAGAAATCTAAATAGAGAAGAGATGCAGAGGTCATAAGGGCTGAAAATTTAATCACACTAGGACCACAGCCTTGTCTAACTCAATGAAACCAAGCCATGCCTGCGGGGCAACCCAAGACAGGTGGGTCATGGTGGAGAGGTCTGACAGAATGTGGTCCACTGGAGACAAGAATGATAAGCCACTTCAGTATTCTTGCCTTGAGAACCCCATGAACAGTATGAAAAAGCAAAATGATAGGATACCAAAAGAGGAACTCCCCAGGTCATTAGGTGCCCAATATGCTACTGGAGATCAGTGGAGAAATAACTCCAGAAAGAATGAAGGGATGGAGCCAAAGCAAAAACAATACCCAGCTGTGGATGTGACTGGTGATAGAAACAAGGTCCAATGCTGTAAAGAGCAATATTGCATAGGAACCTGGAATGTCAGGTCCATGAATCAAGGCAAATTGGAAGTGGTCAAACAAGAGATGGCAAGGGTGGAAGTCGACATTCTAGGAATCAGCTAACTGAAATGTACTGGAATGGGTGAATTTAACTCAGATGACCATTATATCTACTACTGCAGGCAGGAATCCCTCAGAAGAAATGGAATAGCCATCATGGTCAACAAAGTCTGAAATGCAGTACTTGGATGCAATCTCAAAAACTACAGAATGATCTCTGTTCATCTCCAAGGCAAACCATTCAATATCGCAGTTATCCAAGTCTATGCCCCAACCAGTAACGCTGAAGAAACTGAAGTTGAATGGTTCTGTGAAGACCTACAAGACCTTCTAGAACTAACACCCAAAAAAGATGTCCTTTTCATTATAGGGGACTGGAATGCAAAAGTAGAAGATCAAGAAACACCTGGAGTAACACGCATATTTGGCCTTGGAATGTGGAATGAAGCAGGGCAAAGACTAATAGAGTTTTGCCAAGAAAATGCACTGGTCCTAGCAAACACCCTCTTCCAAAAACAGGAGAGAAGACTCTACACATGGACAACATCAGATGGTCAACACCAAAATCAGATTGATTATATTCTTTGCAGCCAAAGACAGAGAAGCTCTATACAGTCAACAAAAACAAGACCAGGAGCTGACTGTGGGTCAGATCATGAACTCCTTATTGCCAAATTCAGACTGAAATTGAAGGAAGTAGGGAAAATCACTAGACCATTCAAGTATGACCTAAATCAAATCCCTTATGATTATACAGTGAAAGTGAGAAATAGATTTAAGGGCTTAGATCTGATAGATAGAGTGCCTGATGAACTACGGAATGAGGTTTGTGACATTCTACAGGAGACAGGGATCAAGACCATCCCCATGGGAAAGAAATGCAAAAATGTAAAATGGCTGTCTGGGGATGCCTTACAAATAGCTGTGAAAAGAAGAGAGGCAAAAAACAAAGGAGAAAAGGAAAGATATAAGCATCTGAATGCAGAGTTCCAAAGAATAGCAAGGAGAGATAAGAAAGCCTTCTTCAGTGATCAATGCAAAGAAATAGAGGAAAACAACAAACTGGGAAAGACTAGAGATCTCTTTAAGAAAATTAGAGATACTAAGGGAACATTTCATGCAAAGATGGGCTCAATAAAGGACAGAAATGGTATGGACCTAACAGAAGCAGAGGATATTAAGAAGAGATGGCAAGAATATACAGAAGAACTGTACAAAAAAGATCTTCATGACCCAGATAATCATGATGATGTGATCACTAATCTAGAGCCAGACATCTTGGAATGTGAAGTCAAGTGGGCCTTAGAAAGCATCACTACAAACAAAGCTAGTGGAGGTGATGGCATTTCAGTTGAGCTCTTTCAAATCCTGAAAGATGATGCTGTGAAATTGCTGCACTCAATATGCCAGCAAATTTGGAAAACTCAGCAGTGGCCACAGGACTGGAAAAGGTCAGTTTTCATTCCAATCCCAAAGAAAGGCAATGCCAAAGAATGCTCAAACTACTGCACAATTGCATTCATCTCACATGCTAGTAAAGTAATGCTCAAAATTCTCCAAGCCAAGCTTCAGTAGTATGTGAATCGTGAACTTCCTGTTGTTCAAGCCTGTTTTAGAAAAGGCAGAGGAACCAGAGATCAAATTGCCAACATCCGTTGGATCATGGAAAAAGCAAGAGAGTTCCAGAAAAACATCCAGTTCTGCTTTATTGACTAAGCCAAAGCCTTTGACTGTATGGATTACAATAAACTGTGGAAAATTCTGAAAGAGATGGGAATACCAGACCACCTGACCTGCCTCTTGAGAAATCTGTATGCAGATCAGGAAGCAACAGTTAGAATTGGGCATGGAACAACAGAATGGTTCCAAATAGGAAAATGAGTACGTCAAGGCTGTTTATTGTCACCCTGCTTATTTAACTTATATGCAGAGTACATCATAAGAAACGCTGGACTGGAAGAAACACAAGCTGGAATCAAGATTGCCGGGAGAAATATCAATCACCTCAGATATGCAGATGACACCACCCTTATGGCAGAAGGTGAAGAGGAGCTAAAAAGACTCTTGATGAAAGTGAAAGAGCAGAGTGAAAAAGTTGGCTTAAAGCTCAACATTCAGAAAACGAAGATCATGGGATCCGGTCCCATTACTTCATGGGAAATAGATGGGGAAACAGTGGAAACAGTGTCAGACTTTATTTTTTTGGGCTCCAAAATCACTGCAGATGGTGACTGCAGCCATGAAATTAAAAGACGCTTACTCCTTGGAACAAAAGTTATGACCAACCTAGATAGTATATTCAAAAGCAGAGACATTACTGTGCTGACTAAGGTCCGTCTAGTCAAGGCTATGCTTTTTCTAGTAGTCATGTATGGATGTGAGAGTTGGACTGTGAAGAAGGCTGAGTGCTGAAGAATTGATGGTTTTGAACTGTGGTGTTGGAGAAGACTCTTCAGAGTCCCTGGACTGCAAGGAGATCCAACCAGTCCATTCTGAAGGAAATCAGCCCTGGAATTTTTTTGGAAGGAATGATGCTAAAGCTGAAACTCCAGTACTTTGGCCACCTGATGCAAAGAGTTGACTCATTGGAAAAGACTCTGATGTTGGGAGGGATTGAGGGCAGGAGGAGAATGGGACGACCGAGGATGAGATGGCTGGATGGCATCACTGACTCGATGGAAGTGAGTCTGAGTGAACTCCGGGAGATGGTGATGGACAGGGAAGCCTGGCGTGCTGCTATTCACTGGGTTGCAAATAGTCGGACATGACTGAGCGACTGAACTGAACTGAAGCAGAGAGAAAAAACTAGTTTTGCTTGTGAATGAAAGTTGCCTTTAACCATGTTAGCTCAAGAGCTACCTTTGCTGCTTTTTTGGTTTGACACCATCATTTAACGGCAGCAAATCAAATTTGTCTGATAGAGCTACTTGACAGGAACCATAAGTAACTGCCAGGAGGCCTGACTGCAGCTGTTCCTGTCCCGTAGCACACAGTTGTGCTGTGTCATTTGAATTTGTGCTTCAGTGCATCTTTACAGCGTCCCGTCTACATAACCTGATTAAAGTTGGGTCCCGTCTGTTCACTTGACTGCCGATGCTTAGAATCCTACTGCTAACACAGTACACAAATCTTAACTCCAGCAGAAATATTTTTCGGAATGAAATACTTATGAAACTAGATATTTCTGACAAGCTTCCTTTTATTAGGCCAGGATTTTAGCATCAAAATCCAAGCACTTCTGTCTATTCACGTTGGCTCTTAAAAAGCTTTTGTTCCTTGAATCCCACTCTGATAATTTCTTTGCTATAATCACCCTCTGAACGTATATACTATTTGTAATATTTTCATTCATAATCTTTGTATATTCTTTTAAAGAATCCTTGGGCATTTTTATTCAGTCACAGTATATATTCTCAACAAGGCTGTCAAATTCTTTGAAGACTAAAATATTCATAAAGTATTTGGATGGTTGGCTATATATTCAGGAAACACAGGAAATGACTCTGTCAGATATATATCATCCACTTTTTTCATCAATAAACACCAAACTGGTATAGCCTCATATGCTTTTATGTTTTCCACAGATGATTCATGTTTCACAGAGGACAATTTTTAACCAAAATGTCATTTCTCACCTCCAAGTTCCCTCTTTCTTGTGCTAGTATGGACAATTTTTCTTATTATCATTCATTCTAGCAGTAACTAGCCTTTAAATTCCCAGGCTTCCTCCTACTATTTTTCAATATCATTTCAAATTATTCTCCTCTTTAGTATGCTGAGCAATTTAATATTTTTTTCTTTTAAATTTAGGCTGTTATTCAGATTACTTCTATTACTTAAAAGAACCCAATAAATTAGTTTTTCCAGACAAATGAGGTGTACTATTTCCTTGTGAATGAGCACATCATCTAACAGCACACATGTGTTCTTGGCAGCTAAATATGGTTGTTTGGGTCCTAACTGAAGGTTTTGAAGATTTTCTTTGGTCTATAAAGCTAAAAAATTTTTCTAAACTGCTAATTTTTGAAACAAAGTGTTTTTTGCTTTTGGTTTAATTTGAAATTTCAGGCATTAGAAAGGCTTTGCTTTAAATGAAAAATTGCAAAAAAATTTTTGAGGAGAGAAAAGTAGGTTTAAAGAAGTTAAGTGACTTGTCTAAATAATACAATAAATATCCAGGGCAACAAAACAGGCAAAAGCCCTTAATACCTGTTGTAATGTGATTAATTATGCATTAATAAAAAAGAATAATCTTAGTACCTGACTATAGTCATATTCAGATCTACTGTGTCTTCATTTTCTATCTAGATGATGTATCCAGTGTTTAAAGTGGCATATATAAGTCCTTACTATTATTTTATCACTGTTCATCTCCCCATTTAAGTCAGTTAATATTTGCTTTAAATATTTAAGGGTTCCAGTGCTGGGTGCCTGTATATTTATCATTCTGATATCTGATATTTATAATTCTGATACCTTCTTCTTGAATTGATTCCTCTTTTATATTTAATGACTTTCTTTGTCTTTCTTGTGACTGTTTTTGTTTGAAAGTCTGTCTAATCCAATGTTAAGTATAGCTTCCCCTGTTCTCTGGTTACCATTTGCCTAGAATATATTTTTCTGTTCCCTCAATTTAATTTATGTGTGTCTTTAGGGTGAAAGTGAATCTCTTGTTAGCAGAATGCTGTTGGATCTTGTTTTTTGTTATTTTGTTTTGTTTCATCATTTGGCAACTTTGTGTCTTTGACTGATGAGTTTATTTTCTTTTCTCTTAAAATAATTATTGATAGGTAAGGAATGATTACTACTTGATGGTTCAGAAGGCAAAGAATCTGCCTGAAATGAAGGAGACCTGAGTTCAATTCCTATTCAGGAAGATCTCCTGGAGAAGGGAATGGCAGCCTACTCCAGTATTCTTGCCTGGAGAATCCCATGGATAGAGGAGCCTGGCGGGCTACAGTCCATGCAGTCTCAGAGTCAGACAACACTAAGTGACTAACTCACCACTAGCTCTTCTTTCATTAACTGTTCTCTGTCTGGTTTTCTAAAAGTTCCTCCCTTCCTTTCTTCTTCTCTTAACTGTCTCCCTTTGTAATTATTTTTGGTAATAATACACTTTAATTCCTTTTTAATTGTATCTTTTATTTAGCTACTATAGGTTTTTCTATTGTTGTTACCATGAGGCTTACATAAAACATGGCAAATATAGAACAGTCTTTTAAAATGATAACAGCTTCAATTGCATACAGAAGCTCTAGTTTTCCTTCTCCTCCTTGTATACTTTACACTATTATGTCATGCTTTCCATTCATTTTTATATTGGGCAATATTTTAAAACTTACTGTAGCTATAGTTATTTTTAATATTATTCTTTTTCAACTTTTATACTAGAGATAAAAGTGTTTTACACACCATTACTACTGTATTAGGGTATTCTGAATTTGACTGCATATTTTTCTTAATAAAGAGAGAAAGTGAGGGTTTTTTTTTTTGCCTTTTTATGTTTTTATGTTATTAATTAGCACTCTATCATTTCAACTAGAAGAATTCCCTTCATTGTTTCTTTAAGGCATGTCTAGTGGTTATGAACCTCCTTATTTACATTATAACCTGAGAATTAATTTTGTATGATTTATATTATTTTAAATTTTTAAGGTATTTTTTATGGCCAGAATGCAGTCTATTTTGATGAAAGTTCCATGTAAGAGTGTGAGAAGTTTGCACAATCTGCTGTTGGATAAAGTATTTTATGAAATTAGACTTTTGGTTTCCATTCTGACATATAAAAACTTAAAAACTGTCATTCCTTTCCCTATAAGTAAAAAGATGAACAGACTGAAAATCAAAAGTCTTAGTAATACCAAAGAATTAAAAACCTAGGGCAAACTGCTGCCTCCTCTGAAAATTGGAAAGACAGGCAAAAACAGAGAATCACAACTTACTGGGAGCAGACATTCAGAAGCAAAGTCTGTAACTGGAGCTGTATTAGTAGAACCATTTTTTACTGTAGTTGAGGAAGGGATGGGTGCTCAGTGTGTACTGGATGTGTGCAGTAGAAATTCCGAGGGAGGGTCCAATCTTTGGAAATATCATTCTTGAGTCTTACCTCCAGGAGCTCTACCAGATTCTAAGTCTGAGAGAAGAAAATTACCTTGTACTTCCAGCAGGGACTAGGAAAGAGTAATCATTAAGAAATACTCCTATTGCTCTCCTTAACAAGGCCCATTTTATGGGAATCTATTTTACCAGAGCTTAACTGGCTGGAGCTTTATCAAAACATTCAGTTCACTTCAGTCGCTCAATCGTGTCTGACTCTTTGTGACCCCATGGACTGCAGCACGCCGGGGTTCCCTGTCCATCACCAACTTCTGGAGCTTGCTCAAACTCATGTCCATCAAGCCAGTGATGTCATTCGACTGTCTCATCTTCTGTCATCCCCTTCTACTCCTGCCTTCAATCTTGCCCAGCATCAGATGTTTTCTAATGGGTCAACTCTTCCAATCAGGTGGCCAAGTATTGGAGTTTCAGCATCAGTCTTTCCAAAGAATATTCAGGACTAATTTCCTTTAGGACTGACTGGTTTGACCTCTTTGCAGTCCAAGGGACTCTCAAGAATCATTTCCAACTTCACAGTTCAAAAGCAAAAATTCTTTAGCACTCAGCTTTCTTTATGATTCAATTCTCACATCTATACATGACTACTGGAAAAACCATAGCTTTGACTAAACCAACATTTGTCAGCAAAGAAATGTCTCTGCTTATTTAATATGCTGTTTAGGTTGATCATAGCTTTTCCTCTGAGGAGCAAGCGTCTTTTAATTTCATGGCTCAAATCACCATTTACAGTGATTTTGGAGCCCAATAGAATAAAGTCTCTTACTGTTTCCATTGCTTTCCCATCTATTTATCATATAGTGATGGGACCCAATGCCATGATCTTAATTTTTTGAATGTTGAGTTTTAAGCCAGCTTTTCCTCCTTTATTTCATCAAGAGGCTCTTTAGTTCCTCTTTCACTTCCTGCCATGAGTGTGGTATCATCTGCATATCTGAGATTATTAATAGTTTCTCCTGGCAATCTTGGTTCCAGCTTGTGCTTCATCCAGCCTGATATTTCACATGATGTGCTCTGCAAAGAAGTTAGATAAGCAGGGTGACAATATACAGCCTTGACGTACTGCTTTCACAATTTGGAACCAATCTGTTGTTCCATATCTAGTTCTAACTGTTTCTTCTTAGCCTTCATACAGATTTCTCAGGAGGCAGGTAAGGTGGTCTTGTGGTTTATCAAAACATAACTGCTGCTGCTGCTGCTGCTGCTAAGTCACTTCAGTCGTGTCCGACTCTGTGCGACCCCATAGACGGCAGCCCACCAGGCTCCCCCGTCCCTGGGATTCTCCAGGCAAGAACACTGGCGTGGGTTGCCATTTCCTTCTCCAATGCATGAAAGTGAAAAGTGAAGTCGCTCAGTTGTGTCCGACTCTTCGTGACCCCATGGACTGCAGCCTACCAGTCTCCTCCGTCCATGGGATTTTCCAGGCAAGAGTACTGGTGTGGGTTGCCATTGCCTTCTCTGAAACATAACTGACCCATATTCAAATGGGCAAAAGGACTTCTTATCAACCAAGTTGAAGGTTGGTTGACAGTGAAGGGCTTAGGCTCAAATCTACCCAACTCAAAGGAAGAATGAGTATTAACACACTTTTCTAGTTACTCGTTGCTATGTAAAAATCTAAATCTTAACAGCTTTAAGATTTAACTAATGTACAATAAATTCCATATGTTTAAAATGTACAATTTGATATATTTCTACATGTGTATATTCTGTGAAAAAATCAATGCAATTGGGAAAATAAACAGATTTATCACCTTCAATGTGTTTATGCCCCTTTTTATTCTCAAATGTCACTATTTTGTACATTGTTTGATCTAAGTTAAGAAATATTATTTAAAATTTTTGTATCTTTTCTTTATTGAGTTTTTTTAGTTTCTATCTTTCAAAAAATCTTTGTATTTCATCTAATTTATTAAAAATTTTGAAATAAAATTGTTCATAAACTTTTGAATAATTTTAAGAATCAAAGAATTTATAGTAACTCATAGAATGCAAAAGTTGAAGCAGGGGAAATCAATTGGCTATTTCTATCCAGTCAAAAGTTGGTAATAAGTCTTCCCTGATGGCACAGTTGTTAAGAATCTGCCTGCCAATGCAAGAGACATGGATTCAACCCCTGGTCCAGGAAGATTCCGCATGCTGCAGAACACCTAAGCCCATGCACCCAGATACTGAGTCTGAGCTCTAGAGCCCATGAGCCACAATTACTGAAGCTTGTGCCTGTGTCCCACAACGTGAGATGTTATCACAATGAGAAGCTCTCACACTGCAACAAAGAGTAGCTCCCACTCACCACAACTAGAGAAAGCCCATGCAAAGGAATGAAAACCCAATCAGTCATAAATAAATAAAGAGGGTTTTTTTTGTTGTTGTTGTTAAGTTGGGGATGAATTAGACTAAGAGGCAAGTATTGTGTTGTTATCTAATATTATGATTAGTCATAGAAAATAGTCATTAATAAGCAAATTGTTTTAGTAGTCTCTTTTGAATAAAGCAATAGTTATTTATCAATATACTATTATCCAGAATATTATATGCCAACTATTATATTCATTGATTTTTTCCTAAGAAAATTGCTCAAAATTCTATTAAAATACTTAGCGACCAAAGACAAATTTTAGCTAATTATGTAGAAAATTCACTTAATGTTTAGTTGCTGTAATTTTGCATTTGTCATTTGAGTCTTCTAAAGAATGAACACAAATGTGTACTAAGAAGTACAAGAGATTTATTAATATTTATTACTATAATACCTGTGAAAGATAAGGCTACAGAATGTAGGAATAGGCAGGAGAAGACGTATGAAGGAAAGAAAATTGACTAGGAAGAGGCCCAGAGAGCCTTGAGAAAAATCCTGGCTTGCCCAACAGAGAAGTATAATGCTTAGATATCTTTCAAACTGTTTCATGTAGTCTGAAATGTTGAACCTTTGTCTCACTAGAATGTTAGGTCATTGGAAGGGGACAGTTTTTCTGTTGTGTACTGTGACTCAAAAGCTGAGGCAGACCCTGAAATCACCTGCCGCTAGAGACTCTCGACTAACTTATTTTCTGTGACATGTTTCTCCTGGAATAGATTTCAGAAAGACCCATAATAGAATGACTGCCCCATAGTGTTTTCTAATGTTAAGAAAGATGATTGCAATGAAAAAAATTAAATTATATTCCCTGCACAGAGTGAAATATGTTCTCCAAAGACTACCACATTAAAAATTTTAATGCATACTAAATAATAACACTGGATGAAAATCTTTTATTAATTCTTATATTCTATATGACCTGATTTTTTTCTACTAGATTTCTCTGTACTTATAGAATAGATAAACATTTCATAAGCCCTAGTGTTAGAATATGTAGCAATAAATATTTCTTATTTTGGAACTGTACTTATTAACCTCAACTTCCTTAAATAGGAAATTTTGGAGACTATAATTTCCATGTATATATTGTTACAAAATATTTTATGTGGTTATTCACTATAATTAACTAAATTTTGCACATGCTTGTCATTATCAGACTCACAATTTTGCTGTAATATAGACTAAGAGAATTTTAGTTTTGTATTCATCAAAATAATTCAGTAACACTAAATAAAAAATAATGTATCTTCAATAACACAACAAATGCTATATTTTACAGAAGCAGCATTGGCATATGCAAAGTATTTTGGGTTAAGCAGATGGGTTTAAGAGTAGGATTTCCAAGTGGCTCAGTGTTATAGAATCCTCCTGCCAAAGCAGAAGACTAGGTTTGATCTCTGGTTTGCAAAGATCCCCTGGAGGAGGAAATGGCAACCCACTCCAGTATTCTTGCATGGAAAATCTCATGAGTAGAGGAATCTGGTGGGCTACAGTCCTTGGGGTTGCAAAGAGTTGGACATGACTCAGCATACAAACATGCACAGTTGAAAGCACAAGAAAGTTGAGAATGAATTTTTGAATAAGAAATAACACTTACGTTTACCAAAAGTTCTATACTTGAAACTTAAAGAACATACAAAAGTATTTCTTGGTACAATTTATATGTACATTCACATGTACATACATGTATGCATTATATATGTGTATGTAGATATGTGTGTTTGTATTTGTGAGCAGTTATTATAAGTTATGCATTCATTCCTCATCCCTTGAAGCTGACCTGGGAGTTGAAGCTGACCTGATTTCAAGGGAGTTGGTTCACATGTGTTAAAACTGCAAAGGAAAGGAAAGTCGTTCAGTCGTGTCTGACTCTTTGCGACCCCATGGAGTGTAGCCTACCAGGCTTCTCAGTCCATGGGATTTTCCAGGCAAGAGTACTGGAGTGGGTTGCCATTTCCTTCTCCAGGGGATCTTCCCAACCCAGGGATCGAACCCAGGTCTACCACATTGTAGGCAGATGCTTTACCCACTGAGCCACCAGGGAAGCTGCAAAGGTTTTTATTAAATCTTCAGCTGTTTTTAAGAGTGGTAAAGACACTACATATAAATTTGACTTTAAAAATCATGTATCTATTCTCATATTGGCCTAGATTTGAAAATGATTTATTTTATGATTGTTCTTTAATTGTTGATATCTCTTTATATTTTGATTAAAGTTTCTCAGATCTCTGGCTGCATTGAATGGACTCTGAAACAAAAATAAAAGATGATTTTTCTTTTATCCCTGGCTTCTGTCAAATAGTAACTGATCTTTATTAACTGATTTTTAAACAGTTACTAAAATAAACAGTAAAGTGCACTGGTGGGATGACAGTGGAAATATTTAGACAGAAAACTTAACTGATTTTTTTTAGGCTTTATTTTCATATATCACTATTTTTATTAACTGTGATGTTCTGAATCATACTTTTAAGATTTAAATTAAAAGTTAACATTATACTGATTTTAATGTTAAAATTATTATACATTATTCAAAAAAACCATAAAAATACATTCAATAATATAAAATCAGTATTTTGGCCACACAGCTTTGAAAGATAACAACAATTTGACTTATTAATTTTACAGCTTCTATTTAAATTGTGAAGAGAACAGCTCATGGCCAAGTCCCCATAACTTACTTCTCCCATCCTCTCATGAGGCACTTCAAGAGGGCATGAAGACTTAGATATTTTACCTTTGATAGTTATATATAACTGCTCACATATGCATATAAAGCAATACACAGGATTGGTATTGTATATTTGTTGTTCAGTTGCTCAGTCATGTCTGACTCTTTGTGACCCCATGGACGGCACCATGCCAGGCCTCCTTGTCCTTCACTATCTCCCAGAGCTTGCTCAAAGTCATGTCCATTGATTCAGTGATGCCATCCAACCATTTTATTCTCTGTCACCCTCTTCTCCTGCCCTCAGGCTTTCCCACATCAGGGTCTTTTCCATGAGTTGGCTTTTTGCATCAAGAGGCCAAAGTATTGGAATTTCAGCTTCAACATCAGTCCTTCCAATGAATATTCAGGGTTGATTTCCTTTAAGATTGACTGGTTTGCTCTCCTTGCTATCCAAGGGACTCTTAATAATCTTCTCCAGCACCACAGTTCGAAAGCATCAATTCTTCAGTGCTCAGTCTTCTTTATGGTCCAACTCTAGTGGTTCTTTACCACTACAGCTGGGAAGTCCACTGCATGTTTGCACAAGTCATATAATGACATTCCTTTACCCTTATGAAAAATTCTTTCCTCCTTTAACATGTGAGAACTATTACTTCATTTAGCTATAGTTCATTAGTCCATTATTGTATAATATTCCTTTGTATAAATTAAACACATTTATTTTTCTTTTACCAACAAATTGAACTTTTAGACTGTTTTGGTGTGTACTTATAATTATGCAAAAATATTACAATAGACACTAATGGATACAAATCCTTCTGCACATGTACAAGAGTTTTTTTTTTTTTTTACAGTAGTTTGCTAAACATAAGTTTTTCTCATTCTTTGCTTTATTACCAATGTCTCCTCAACTTATCCTCTCATAGCAATGTATTGTGTTCTTTTTATCAACTTTCCACTGACACTGTCATGTTAGCCAACTTTTTAAATTGTATAATCCTATACATGTGAAACTAGGCTTCCCTGGTAGCTCAGAGGTTAAAGCATCTGCCTGCAATGTGGGAGACCTGGGTTCGATCCCTGGGTCAAGAAGATTCCCTGGAGAAGGAAACGGCAACCCACTCCAGTATTCTTGCCTGGAGAATTCCATGCATGGAGGAGCCTGGTGGGCTACAGTCCACAGGGTCGCAAAGAGTAGGACACGACTGAGCTACTTCACTATAAATGTGAAATTATTATTCAAGATAGTTTAAAATAATATTTTTAAAGTTAGTGATTAGCTTGAAAATTTTCATTTGCTTATTGGTTATTTAAAATTTCTCTCTACAGATTTTTACAGTTTTATCTTGGCATGTTTTCTTACTCTAGCAAATATGTTGATGTGTTTTATACATTCTAGAGTTAAGCCCTTTGTTGTTATGCATATGCCATATATCACTTTTCAAGCTTTCAATTTGTTTATACTACCTTCTATTATCTAAATGCTGCATTAATCTGTGGAAAATTTTATCAGCATTTTCTTTAAGCAATTGTGTAAATACTGTAAAACCCATGAAAATATGACCTAATGACAGATGTATATTTCTCATTAATGTTCACTATTGTATCCTTAGTACCTAGATGAGTTTATGGCAAACAGGAAGAATTCAAAAAAATTTTGTTTAATTAAAGCTAACATAAGTTTTTTCCCCTAACTTTGAGTCATTAAGAAATATTTCAACCAATAAACAGAAGATTAAAGTTATTATTTTTATATTTAGGTCTTTAATATATCAGAAATTAAAATTAAATGTGACAGAACTGGAAAATGTCAGTTTTCATTCCAATCCCAAAGAAAGGAAATGCCAAATAACACTAAAACTACCACATAATTGTACTCATCTCCCACACTAGTAAAGTAATGCTCAAAATTCTCCAAGCCAGGCTTCAACAATACGTGAACCGTGAACTTCCAGAACTTCAAGCTGGTTTTAGAAGAGGCAGAGCCAGAGATCAAATTGCCCACATTCACTGGATCAGGGAAAAAGCAAGAGAGTTTCAGAAAACCATCTATTTCTGCTTTATTGACTATGCCAAAGCCTTTGACTGTGTGGATTACAATAAACTGTGGAAAATTCTGAAAGAGATAGGAATACCAGACCACCTGACCTGTCTCTTGAGAAACCTATAGACAGGTCAGGAAGGAACAGTTAGAACTGGAAATGAAACAACAGACTGGTTACAAATTGGGAAAGGAGTACGTCAAGGCTGTATGTTGTCACCTGCTTATTTAACTTATATGCAGAGTACATCATGAGAAACACTGGGCTGAATGAAGCACAAGCTGGGATCAAGATTGCTGGGAGAAATATCAATAACCTCAGAAATGCAGATGACACCATCCTTATGGCAGAAAGTGAAGAAGAGCCTCTTGATGAAAGTGAAAGTGGAGAGTGAAAAAGTTGGCTTAAAGCTCAACATTCAAAAAACTAAGGTCATGGCATCTGGTTCCATCACTTCATGGCAAATAGATGGGGAAACAGTGGAAATAGTGGCAGATTTTATTTTGGGGGGCTCCAAAATCACTGCAGATGGTGACGGCAACCATGAATTAAAAGATGCTTACTCCTTGGAAGGAAAGTTATGACCAACCTAGACAGCATATTAAAAAGCAGAGACATTACTTTGTCAACAAAGGTCCATCTAGTCAAGGCTATGGTTTTCCCAGTGGTCATGTATGGATGTGAGAGTTGGACTATAAAGAAAGCTGAGCACCAAAGATTAGATGCCTTTGAACTGTGGTGTTAGAGAAGACTCCTGACAGTCCCTTTAACCTTGAGGAGATTCAACCAGTCCATCTTAAAGGAGATCAGTCCTGAGTATTCACTGGAAGGACTGATGTTGAAGCTGAAACTTCATTAATTTGGCCATCTGATGTGAAGAGCTAATTCATTTGAAAAGACCCTGATGCTGGGAAAGATTGAAGGCAGGAGAAGGGGACGACACAGGATGAGATGGTTGAATGGCATCACCAACTCAATGGACATGAGTTTGGGTAAACTCCAAGGGTTGGTGATAGACAGGGAGGCCTGGCGTGCTGTGGTCCATGGGGTCATAGAGTTGGAAACGATTGAGTGATTGAACTGAACTGAAGAACAGTATCTAAGATTATCTTTTTTCCTTTTGTGTATAAAGTATGTGCAAGCATATGTGTGCATGTGTTTATCGATATTATTGATGCTAAGCCAAATCTTATAAAATACAGAAAATTTATTCTGATACAGTTCAAGTTCCTCTCCTCTACTTTGTCTTATGATTTTCATATATATTAATTATATTAACAATTCAGTGTTATAATCATTGTTTTATACCATCTCATAGCTTTGTAAAAAGCTAAGAGAAAAAAATTAGACATTACTTTACTTTTACCGAAAATTTTGATTGCTTTTATTTTTTTCCTGTGGATTTGAATTGACATCTGGTATCACTTCCTTTCAGCTTAAAATACTTCCTTATGAATTTCTTATAAGATTGCATGCTAGTAACAAATTCTCATTGTTCATTTTTCTGGGAATGTTTTTATTATATCTCATTTTTTGAATGATACTTTTGCTAGAAGTATAACTATTTTTTATAATTCTCCTGTTTTTTCTTCTTTTAACACTTTGAATATAAACTTTTTCAAAGCATTCTGGTATTCATTGTTTCACATCTGAAATCACTTTTAATCGTACATCTCTCCTTCGATACATATGGAATAATTTTCTTTTATTGCTTTCAGTATTGTCTCATTGTCATTATTTTCAAAAGTTTCACTATGCTGTGTGTAGGTGTAGATGTCTTTGTGTTTATTCTCTTTGTAATTAATTGAACTTGTTAGATGTGCAGATAATCGCATTTCATCAGATTTGGGAAGCTTTTAGCCATTATATCTTTAAACTTTTTTTTTTTAATGTTCCCTTTTCTTTTCTACTGATGCTCACATTATATATGTTAGTATGTCTGATATTGCTCTCAGTGATTCTGAATACTTTCTTTCATATTTTTCTCTCATTCTTCAAAAAGTAGATAACTTTTATCAATCTATCTTTAAATTTGCTGATTCCCACTTCCAAATAATTTTCTCCTTCTTTACTCTTTTTTTTTTTTTTTAATCAAGACATTTTAGATATTATGTTGTAGTAATTCTATATTCTGAAATTTTCCCTTGAGGGTGGTTTTTGCCATTTTTGTTTAGTAACTTGTTAGACTAAATCTGTAGAATCCAATTCTACTTTGATATTTCCTACTGATTTCTCGGTTTTACTTTTATTTTCAGTCTTAAACCTGATTCTTAGGGATTGTTTTTATGTCTGCAGAGCTTACTGGTCAGCCAAATATTCAGAGGTTATGTTTGAAGGTCTTGTGCCAATAAGGTTTCCACTTTCTGTTAATAGATTTGTGTATGAGTTGTGGAGTCCTTTCAAATTTAAGACAGTTTTCATGTTTACCCTATCTTTTTCTTTTGTTTCTTTTGGTGGGCCCTTTTTTTCTTCTCTGCACATGCTCACAGCTTCCTTTTTTAGATTTTTCCCCTAGTTTATAATTTTATTAAGGAGTTTTTTTAAGTAGTCTTTATAATGTCTTCCCAGTTTTCATAACTGTTTTTTCCCACCACACCAAAATTTCCTTTCTGCCTTTGATATTAAAAGTTGATTTTATATGGGAATTACTAAGTCATATTAGTGAAACAAGCTACTCTAAATAGCATGCAATACTGGCAGAATGCTAATTTCTAAAAGAGACTTTTCCCCCACAGAAAACTGTAAGAGGGAAGCCTGGCATCTCTTGCTGAGGATATGATTCATCGGTGTTCACCATGGTTTTTCATGTATATAACTTGTGCCTATGCGAGTGCTCAGCCATTCAGTTGTGTCTGACTCTTCACAACCTCATGGACTGTAGCCTACCATGCTCCTCTATCCATGGGAATCTCCAGGCAAGAATACTGGAGTGGGTTGCCATTTCCTCCTCCAGGGGATCATCTGATCCAGGGATTGAACCCACATCTATTGTGTCTCTTGCCTTGGTAGGCAAATTCTTCATCACTGAGCAACCTGGAAAACATATAAAACTCACCAATCCTCATATTTTTATAAATTTATCTCTATCTTATACAACCTTTGCATATGATTTCCTTCTGTTTATAGTATTTTCTCCTGACGTCTTCTTGATAATTTTTTCTCCATCTAATATTTGTTCAAATGTCATTGCTTCAATAAAGTTTATCTAATCACCCTATTATACTGTCATCTATCTCTGATAAATGTGTTTCTTGTTCATGTATAAGAATTAATACCCATGCTCCTTTCTAGAATAAGCTTAATATCTTATTGCACCAATTCCTCTGGCTCATGTCTTCTCTTTAACTTTGAGAACACGGAGATTTATCATTGATTTGTAAGCAGAGCCACATTTCTTTTTAATACAATTTTTTATAGTTTACTAGCATTTCTATGTATTATGAGTCATATTTCTAGAACACAAATTTTATAATATAGCTCTTCACTTTGCCTAAAACATGAGGTACATCATAAATAACATATTTAAGGTTTTCCTGGGAATTAGCTATATAATTTTATGCTTCAAGAAAGGAAGTAAATTGATTAATGGAGGATATTTATACCATCATATATTGAACTAAAGTCACTAAATACTTTGGGTTACATTGGGATTAAAACTAGTGACTGACAATCATCTATCAGTGAACACTTTATATGATTACAGTCTCTAGGTTATTATTTGCAACCTAAACATTTTAAACTAGCAACGCTTGTAGGTGATTTAAAGAAGACAAAATCATGATGACTTACCCCACACAAAAAGTCAATCTAAAAATTGGTCATGATGAAAAAGGGCACTACAAAGCAGAAAGCCAATTTATTATTGCATAATATAATAGATCTGGCACATGTGGAGTATTTTGTATAATTATGATTCTACTATCTCGAGTATAATGGCAAAAATAGCTCAATAAAAGTTTACTATTTTTAACATGTTAGGAAGTAGTCTGAAAGAAATCATGACAAAATCCTTATCTTGATCAGAATCCTTAGGCAGGAAATAAGAACCCTAAGAAGAAAAGAGAAAATATCAGTCTATAAAACCATAAGAACTATGAGTAAGTGAAATAATAGTGATGTCACTAATTGGAAAACCTAATTTAAGGACTATGACTTGATACTTGAAAGGTTATAATCAGGTAAAGAAGATAAAAAGACAAAAAGGAGAGACAATTTTATAGACTTCCTTGATAAAATTTAAGACTAAAGACATTAAACACCTAATTTTACTTATTATACCAAAATAAGAATTTAAGAAAATATTATCCTACTTTTAGAAATTAGAAATTCAGGAATACAATAATTTCCATATCTATCCAGACTATTAGTACAGTTACTAACAACATAGATCTAAGCTGTACAATTTATAACTGTGATTCAGTATAGTGTCACTGAAGCTAACATATGTACATATAATATTGCAACATTTGAGCATCTATTTTTGGTGGGCATAGCTCCATTAAAAGAAATCATCCATATGTCATATACAGTTATGCAGAACAGAAATGTATCTATGAAAGACATGAAATCTTAATTCTTGGGAAACAAAGTAGAGCTGGGAGCTAGGGGATCTCTGTGAATTTATAGTTCCCTGATGTATAGACTCTAGAACTGGCTTATTTTAAATACCATCTTTTAAAAAGGGAAAGCTAAGGTATATTGCAAAGATAAATGATTACAATGATAAGCAGATAAAACAAGTTAAGGATTTATGATATTTCCATCATATTACTTGACGGTTTTTGTTTGATTTTGAATAACTGATTTAAACCAAAGACCTATGAGAGATTATATGGCTTTGCAGCCAGCTGTGAGAGAGTGATATTAGCATGCAAGAAAAGGATAAGGTTATTAGCACAATGTCGGGCAAAGGCCCCCCACCTGAGTTTTTATTTAGAGAAAATATTTAAACTAATATTCCATTTTAATTTCTAGCTGAGGAACTACTGAAACTGTAGTATTTTTCTGTTTTCTTTGGTTAGTGTATTTGATGCATTCCACTTGTATTTTAGATCAAAGATGAGATTAAAGTAGGCATTATCATTATACTTGCTTTCCAAAGAGTTATCAGTGAGAAATATTTATCCTAGGTATTAAAAGTATAACTCTATCACTTTGAAAGTTATACATATATTGATAGAATCCCATAAAAATTAGGGAGAATAAATAACAAATGGAATTTTCAGATAAAAATGTATCACTATTGTGGACCTATAATCAATACTGGCTATTCTTGTTTTAATAAAGGTATTACAAATTTCTATATGTAGTATATTCTTGAAAATTACATACTTTTATAATTAAATACTCTGATAACAGGGTTTCACACTGAAATTATATTAAACATAAAACAATACAAAAATTGGACATAATACAAAGCATCATTAGATTACAATTCTCTAAATGTAGTTAATGGAGCACTAAGACATATACCTTTAATTCAAGTATTAAAAAGAACAACACCCTGTGAACTTTAATATAATCAGAACATTTTTGTGGGAAATGAGGCCTGTTCATCTGACATTGCACTCTATACTGAAAAAAAAAAAAAAACAACAACAACAACAACCCTGATACTTTTAATTAAAATATACCTGTATTACTTTATTTAATGAAACAATTTCAAAATGCAAAAATGCATACATTACCTATCAGTAGGGGCTTCTCTTGGAGAAGGCAATGGCACACCACTCCAGTACTCTTGCCTGGAGAATCCCAGGGACGGGGGAGCTTGGTGGGCTGCCGTCGATGGGGTCGCACAGAGTCGGACACTACTGAGGTGACTTAGCAGCAGCAGCAGCAGCAGCAGCAGCAGCAGGGGCTTCTCCGGCAGCACAGTGGTAAAGAACCCACCTGCCAATGTGGGAGACATGGGTTCAATCCCTGGGTTAGGAAGATCCTCTGGGATCTCAGAAGGAAGGAAATGGCAACCCACTCCAGTATTCTTGCCTGGGAAATCCCATGGACAGATGAGCCTTGCTGATTAACATGACTTTGCGACTAAACAACAAAAACAACCACCTATCAGTATATATATTTCCTTTTGCATAATTTGGCAAGTTAGATGTGTTAGAAAAGACAAAAATAATATAAATATTCCTGATATAACTTCGATCCAAAGTAGCAAAAGCCCTGGAGAAGGAAATGGTAATCCACTCCAATAGTTTTGCCTAGAGAACTCCATGGACAGAGGAGCCTGGCGGTCTACAGTCTGTACAGTTGCAAAGAGTCTGACACGACTTAGCAACTAAACAAAAACAACAACAGATATGTAAAACAGTGATGCCAGCCTTTATGTGTGCAGAGAAGTCCACTGTTGCCATCATTTTAGACATCTGAAGGCATACCTGTTATACCAGCTTGGGTCCTAGTTTCCTCAAAGCAAGTATATTTATAAATCCCTTCCCTTCATAAGAATATATAAGCTAAAATTTCTCATAATCATGGCACCCCACTCCAGTACTCTTGCCTGGAAAATCCCACGGATGGAGGAGCCTGGTGGGCTGCAGTCCATGGGGTCGTTAAGAGTCGGACACAACTGAGCAACTTCACTTTCACTTTTCACTTTCATGCATTGGAGAAGGAAATGGCAACCCACTCCAGTGTTCTTGCCTGGAGAATCCCAGGGACAGGGGAGCCTGGTGGGCTGTCGTCCATGGGGTCGCACAGAGTCGGACATGACTGAAGCAACTTAGCAGCAGCAGCAGCAAAAGTACCATTTAGCCAATATTAACAAGTATTAATTTTTAAACTTCCACTCCTTTATAGCCTTTAACTTTTGCTAAGGATTAGTTTGGAAGGTGATATCTGGTCCTACAAAGAGTACTATTTGAAAGTACCTCAGAAAATGGATAGTTTTTCATGATTTCTTCAAGTAAACTACATCAGATAATATAGTACATCAGTTAAGAGAGTTCATAGAAAACTTTAATGTAAGACACTGTTGTCCAGAGCTAAAAAAGGGACAAAGCCCACAGGATGCCACAGGTGGGTCACAGAGCCCACACACTGAGGATCAGTTCAGTCAGTTCAGTTGTGTCCAACTCTTTGGCCTCCCTGTCCATACAGGGTTCCCTGGAAACCATTCTTCCTCCCAGAGTACTGCCTCACAACAGAAGAACAAATGAACATCAAGAGGAAAAGCCCAGAAAACTACCAGCTATTATAGTCCCCAAAACAGTTTCTAAGAATCCCCATGTTTGCAGGTGGCACAAGAAATGTGTTACTCTCATTCTCTTATGACTCCCATGACAAGAAGGGATGAGGTTATTCATGTGTCCATGGCTCACTCTGGGCTCACAGAAAAGTTCAAGGGTCAGACTACTGTCCTGTGATGACTCAAGACCCCAGGGGTGGTAATTCATGTATTTAGGAGGGGCTTCATTTACTGTCACTAAAAACTTGTAACCTTGGAACTTCAGGATTCTTCCCTTATCAGAAGTGTATGACATATATCTTAAGCAAAAACAGGCCCCTTGCTCTTCAGTGCCAATGACCTCATCTCCTGTGTGGAGTGACTTTGGGATGATGTTTCTGTAAGATGCATTCTTCCAAGTTCTTACCAAAAATTCATCTAAAAGGAGAGGTCATCCAGGAAGGCAAAACTGTCTTAAGTGGATAGAGTGATGTTTATATGCAGTTAAACCAAGCAATCACTCAGGGTTAGAACAGTTTTAAAAGTGAAAGAAAGCACAGCATAGCTGAACAGTGAACATGTAGTCCTCATGGGGCATCACTTGGACATCTTAGTCTCCGAAGGTGTCTCCCCAGTGTCTAGGGTCTTCAACAACTGGAAAAGACCCGTGGCCTTGTATATCCTGCTGAACATCATACAGAAGGCCTCATTCAGTTCAGTGCAGTCGCTCAGTTGTGTCCGACTCTTTGCAACCCCATGAATCACAGCACGCCAGGCTTCCCTGTTCATCACCAGCTCCCGGAGTTCACTCAGACTCACGTCCATCGAGTCAGTGATGCCATCCAACCACTTCATCCTTTGTCGTCCCCTTCTCCTCCTGCCCCCAACCCCTCCCAGCATCAGAGTCTTTTCCAATGCGTCAACTTTTTGCATGAGATGGCCAAAAAGTACTAGAGTTTCAGCTTTTAGCATCATTCCTTCTAGGACACCCAGGGCTGATCTCCTTCAAATTGGACTGGTTGGATCTCCTTGCAGTCAAAGGGACTCTCAAGAGTTTTCTCCAACACCACAGTTCAAAAGCATCAATTCTTCAGTGCTCAGCCTTCTTCACAGTCCAACTCTCACATCCATACATGACCACAGGAAAAACCATAGCCTTGACTAGATGGACCTTTGTTGGCAAAGTGATGTCTCTGCTTTTCCATGTGCTATCTAGGTTGGTCATAACTTTCCTTCCAAGGAGTAAGCGTCTTTTAATTTCATGGCTGCAGTCACCGTCTGCAGTGATTTTGGAGCCCCAAAAAATAAAGTCTGACACTGTTTCCACTGTTTCCCCATCTATTTCCCACGAAGTGATGGGACCAGATGTCATGATCTTCGTTTTCTGAATGTTGAGCTTTAAGGCAACTTTTTCACTCTCCTCTTTCACTTTCATCAAGAGGCTTTTTAGTTCCTCTTCACTTCCTGGCATAAGGGTGGTGTCATCTGCTACTTCTGTAAACAAGTCCTGCACATTGATGATATTGTTATGGGGATCAGGGACAGGAGAAAGACACAGGAGAGGCACAAAATGATTCTGAAAGAGAAACACATTTTAGTGTTTGTTTTCTGGGCATGTGTGCTAAGTTGCTTCAGTCATGTCTGACTCTTTGCAGGTATTTATAAAAGTTATGAAAGTTTCTGTTACTTACCTGCATATATTTATCCTTAATTTGTTCACAGGTAGAAATGCAATTGGGTATATAAAGGTGAATTAACCTTTATATATCTACCTCTTAGGAGGTAGATCAACAACAACCAAAAAAGTAGCAAAAGGATCACCAACTTTGGTCTTTGGGTTCTAATAAAGACAACGTTGCAAAATTTGATGCAAAATTTGGTTAGTTGCAAAACCATCAAAGAAATGATGATTTGGAGTTCTGTGCCATCTTGTTTCATGTTAGACCCATAATGAGGTTGATCAAGTTTCCATTATTGCCATTCAATCCCTTATAAAATGTTGCAGAGAGTCCCTATGACGATGTCTTGTCATGTGGCTTTCAAATTCTGGACTTCAATAATCTCTTTCTGGGAGAGTAAGCTTTGATTTTTCTATATTCACCCAGAACCTAGCCCAGAAATGCATAAAAGTAAGATATTCATGAAATGATCACCAGATAAAATATATTACCTTTGGATCAAGTTAGGTAGAAGGGAGTTTGGATTAGAATGGTTACAAATTTTTTGTTAAACCTTCTCCCTTGAATTTGGTCTGCATTAATTGCTTAAGTGAGAAGAATCTGACATAACAATTAAACATAATAATTTGATTTACTATCAGTGAATTAGAGCCAAAAAATAAAGGCAAATTACTAAAGATATTACTTATGTGCTGAAAAATCTTAGAGAGTTGTGAAGGCTTTAAATATTGAAAGAGACTATGTAGGGTAAACAAAAAATGTCAATTACAATATTCATGAAAAATAATAAAACGTATATAAGACCTTGAGTGACTTTATCGGTGTTTTCTAAATCTTAATTTTCAACACCTTCTAGTTCCTCTGTTAATAAGCGTCAGAGAAGAGAGAACATGAACTTGGAAATCATAAAAATCTGGTTTCTATTTTCAGTTTAGTTACATGTCAAGTCATTTATGTTTCATTAGTTTCATTATTTACAACAAATATAACAATAATGATAATATTTACTTTCCAGAATTATAAATATTAGATAAAATATACATTAGATTTTTGTCACTTGCTTTAAGTGAGCATCTCCAACTGATGACAGTATTTTCAGTAGGAGTAAAAAAAAAAAAATATTGATCAACGTATAACTTCTAAAACATACTTTTAACTCAGCTGTGACTGCAGCAATTTATCCTAACACTATATTCCTGAACATGTACCCAATCATTTTAATCTATTCATTTCTCCCCCAAAACTATCTTTCTTCTTCCTTTGAAATTCTATTGAACCATTATCATAAATTTTGCTTTATCATTATTTCCTTAAAATTTTAAACTCATAAAAATAACTTTCACATACATCTTTTTCTAAAAATAACTACTCAAGCCTCTTTTGCATGGCAGGTATTTAAAAATCATTTATTGATTTCATATAAATCAATGATGTAATATTTATGATGGTTTTGTGGTGTATTTTTCAGTGTTAATATTCTCAAGAAAATTCAGTGATGATTTTCTCAGTGATAATTATCTCAAGGAAAACACTTGTTAAATTCATAAATTTTGATTGTTAAAATTTGTGTGACATTGCTGTTTGAAAATAATGAATTCTAAAAAAAAAAAAAAGAAAGAAAGAAAATGAATACCAACCACCTCACAATTATAGGAGAAAATGAAAGCATAAATCAGTTCAGTCGCTCGGTCATGTCCAACTCTTTGCAACCCATGGACCTCAGCACGCCAGGTGACTGCCCATCACCAACTCCTAAAGTCCAACCAAACCCTTGTTCATTGAGTCAGTGATGCCATCCAACCGTCTCATCCTCTGTCGTCCCCTTCTCCCCCCTGCCCTCAATCTTTCCCAGCATCAGGATCTTTTAAAATGAGTCAGCTCTTTGAATCAGGTGGCCAAAATATTGGAGTTTCAACTTCAACATCAGTTCTTCCAATGGACACTCAGGACTGATCTCCTATAGGATAGATGGGTTGGGTCTCCTTGCAGTCCAAGGGACTCTCAAGAGTCTTTTCCAACACCACAGTTCAAAAGCATTAATTCTTCGGCACTCAGCTTTCTTTATAGTCTAACTCTCACATCCATACCTGACGACTGGAAAAACCATAGCCTTGACCAGACAGACCTTTGCTGGCAAAGTAGCACCTCTGCTTTTTAATATGCTGTCTAGGTTGATCATAACTTTCTTCCCAAAGAATAAGCATCTTTTAATTTTATGGCTGCAGTCACATTGGCAGTGATTTTGGAGCCCCCCAAAATAAAGTCAGACAGTTTTTCCACTGTTTCCCCATTTATTTGCCATGACGTGATGAGACCAGATGTCATGATCTTCGTTTTCTGAATGTTGAGCTTTAAGCCAACTTGTTCACTCTCCTCTTTCACTTTCATCAAGAGGCTCTTTAGTTCTTCTTCACTTTCTGCCATAAGGGTGGTATCATCTGCATATCTGAAGTTATTGATATTTCTCCCAGCAATCTTGATTCCAGCTTATGCTTCATTCAGTCTGGCATTTCTCATGATGTACTCTGTATATAAGTTAAATAACCAGTGTGATAATATACAGCCTTGACATACTCCTTTCCTGATTTGGAACCAGTCTGGTGTTCCATGTCCAGTTATAACTGTTGCTTCCTGACCTGCTTACAGGTTTCTCAAGAGGCAGGTCAGGTGGTCTGGTATTCCCATCTCTTTCAGAATTTTCCACAGTTTATTGTGATCCACACAGTCAAAGGCTGTGGCATTGTCAATAAAGCAGAAACATGTTTTTCTGGAACTCTCTTGCTTTTTTGATGATCCAGCAGATGTTGGCAATTTGATCTCTGGTTCCTCTGCCTTTTCTAAAACAAGCTTGAACATCTGGAAGTTCACAATTCAGATATTGCTGAAGCCTGGCTTAGAGAACTTTGAGCGTTACTTTACTAGCATATGAAATGAGTGCAATTGTGCGGTAGTTTGAGCTTTCTTTGGCAATGCCTTTCTTTTAGATCAAAGTAAAACGCAAGCTCATTTTATTGTGTCCTCAAACTTAACTGTTGATAATAATTTTTTATCATATAGTAAATATCTTCTACTAATAGACAGTATTATGTTTACCTCAAACATCATAAGCTAATGTATTTTTCTTTTTTACTTGTACAACTTGTTTGCAAGACTTTAAATTATGTTACCCATAACCACAGGGAATGGTTTTCTTTCATTTTGTATCTCTGAAATAGAGCAAAACTATATTTTCTGAAAATGCTAAAGAGCATTTTATTAGTAGGCAGAAATTTTTACTTTCTTGAAAATTTTAAATTAAGAATTTGTAATCAATCACCAAATATTAATGATTTAATTGATTTCCCACTAAATGTTAATTCATTGTAGCCTTGTCTTATATTTTCTATGTTTTATTAAATCATATATCTTATGATACCTATTTATGCAGGTTCAGTTCAGTTCAGTCAGTCACTATGTCATGTCTGACTTTGTGACCCCATGAATCGCAGAACGCCAAACCTCCCTGTCCATCACCAACTCCCGGAGTTCACCCAAACTCATGTGCGTCTAGTCAGTAATGCTATCCAGCCTTCTCATCCTCTGTCATCCCCTTCTCTTCCTGCTCCCAATGCGTCCCAGCATCAGGGTCTTTTCCAATGAGTCAACTCTTTGCATGTGGTGGCCAAAGTATTGGAGTTTCAGCCTCAGCATCAGTCCTTCCAATGAACACCCAGGACTGATCTCCTTTAGGATGGACTGGTTGGATCTCCTTGCAGTCCAAGGGACTCCCAAGAGTCTTCTCCAACACCACAGTTCAAAAGCATCAATTCTTTGGCACTCAGCTTTCTTCACAGTCCAACTCACATCTATACATGACCACTGGAAAAACCATAGCCTTGACTAGACAGACCTTTGTTGGCAAAATAATATCTCTTCTTTTTAATATGCTATCTAGGTTGGTCATAACTTTCCTATGCAGGTTAATGAGGTCTAAATATTGGGAATATTTTGTTGTTATTGCTGTTGAAGTTCAATTTTATTGGCCAAATAAATGTAAAATAAATAGATCCAATATGTATTAGCTACTTAATGAAACAGTAATATAAACAGATATGATTTATTTACAATTTTTTAAAGCCATGGAAAGACATTATGTATTTATGTTACAGGTATATAATTTATTGGAGAAGAAAATGGCAACCTACTCCATTATTCTTGCCTGAAAAATCCCATGAAAGGAGGAGCCTGGTGGTCTACAATCCATGGGGTGGCAAAGGGTTGGACACGACTGAGCAACTAACACTATACATGTAATTTATTATATATTTCACATACCAGCCTCAAATGATTTCAGTTCCTCTTCTCCCACAATTTTTCTCACTTACTTTTATGGCTTGAATTTTGTCTACCTAAGTTTCATCTGGACCTTTCCAGGTGGCTCAGAGGGAAAGAATCCATCTGCCAATGTAGGAGACATCTGAAACAAGAGTTCAATCCCTGGGTCAGAAAAAGCTCATGGAGAAGGAAATGGTAACCCACTCCAGTATTCTTGCCTGGGAAATCCTATGGACAAAGGAGACTTGTGGGCTATAGTTCATGAGAACGAAGAAAAGTCGGACACAACTGGGCGACTAAACAACAGCAACAAAGTTTCATCTAAATTTTTATCTCCTGTTCTTCTATAATCTACACAAAAGTTTTCAAGCATCTCCCCTGTTCTTGCAGTTAAGGGCCTTAAAATTCCTTCCCCAGCCAATATGAATACATAGCTAATATAAAATACCCCCAATTCTGAAACCAAGGACTCCTTATAACTTACTTTTTTTTCTATTAATGTTTTTACAAGTGTTCTAATTTCTGTTCAGATGACATCTATCAATTATCAAACTGAGATAATTCTGTAATTAATTTATTTATTCTTTTGTTCATGCAGCAAAAATGTATTGTTACTACCAAAATTGGCTGATAATAGTCTCAATACATTATTGATAATGTAATAATTTCTTCCATTTTGTTGGATGTGAATTCTCTCAGAATGTTTGCTAGAGATCGAGGACTCTTTGGATAGCCTTCTGGAATAATCAATAATGCTACAACAGCAAGTCTCTGTTGACAGGTCAACTATGGTAATCTGTTCTTTCCTGGTGCCCAAAGCTTGTACCGGGCTCCATCCATCTTGTTCCAGAAGGTTTGATCTTGCCTAAATCTTATGCTTTGAGCCTATATTTTTAGTATCACCAATGAGTGGTCTGACAATATAATTTATAGTCCAAATAGAGATTCTATTGACTGTGAAAAACAGTAAAATACTTAAGATACATAATTTTTGAATGTTTGGAGTGGGTAGCCATTCACTTCTCCAGGTGATCTTCCCAAACCCAGTGAAAAAACCTGGGTCTCCTGCATTTCAGGTGGGTCCTTTACTGTCTGAGCCACCAGGGAAGCCCAAATTGACCATAGTATATTGTAAAATCTAAAAATAACTATATTTTAAAATAAGTTTTTTAATTTCTTAAAGTATGTATATATACATACATTAATTTAAAATTTTATTTATATTGATTTCTAAGCATTTACATAAGAAAAAATTCTGGTATATAAATGTCTATTTCTAATACTAAATCACTAATATTTTTCTGAAGAATACGTTTTTCAATGTGTCATAAAGTGCAAATTTGTACTGGAAAGCAGAAAAATCTATCAGATTTTTTCCGTAAGTTAAGATACTTTAAAATATTGTAGGACTTCCCTCTGGGTCCAGTAGTTAAGAATCTGCCTGCCAATGCAGGGGATGTGGGTTCAACCCCTGTGGTCCAGGAAGATCCCACGTGCCACAGGGTAACTAAGCCAATGTGGCACAACTATGAAAACTGAACTCCAGAGCCTGAGCTCTGTAACTAAAGAAGCCACCACAGGGAGAACCCCACACACGGCAACTAGAGAGCAGCCCCCACTCTCCACAACTAGAGAAGGCTCACATGCAGCAATGAAGACCCTGTGCAGCTGAAAATAAATAACTGTAATAGTTATTCAAGTTAAAAATTGAATACAGTTTGATTCAGGCAGGGACTTCTCTGGTGGTACACTGGTTAGGACGCAGCATTTTCTCTACTGTGACCCTAAGTTCAATCCCTGGTTGAGCAACTAAGATCCTGAAAGCCATGAGGTGAAGCAAAAAAAAAAAAAGACTTGATTCATGTAATTTTTTATTTTGTTTAAATCCTCCCTTGATAAGTAGATTTCTAAAGCTTTCTATTTTGTGTGAGTTGTTCTAAATAATCCCAATTTTCCAAGAACTGATTTGTTGTTGGTGATAGTATTTTATTCATTATTGCTATGACTGAATGATCTCCAGCTACTTTTGAAAATGTAATCACACGTTAAAAAACTCATTTGCAAATCTTTAATTTAATAGTAAGGCACTTATGCTGGTTTGCTAAATAGTTCCTCAAAGGTAAAACACTTTTAATTTATAAACAGTAAAGAAAGAAATTGCCAATTGCCATGATGAATTTTCTTTTGCTTTCAATATCAGATTTGTATATGTCATATATAATATATATACTATACATAACTTATTTTGTGAATATTTAAAAATGCTTGTAAAATTTGACAACTCTGGATTTTAATTCTGAATTATATTTTCATTAAAACCAACTTCAAGCACATTCTTGCTTCACAGATATTTAAATTTAGTAGGATTATTTGTTTTGTTGTGATACTATGCTTCAAATTTATACTCATAGTAATTTGCAAAACTAATTTTATTTTAAATGTTGACCTGTGAAGCTGAATTTTAGCAACTCTCACAATTTCAGTTGTTTCATTTTTCGGAAAATTAAATTTTAAAAGCTTTGTTTTAATTCATGAACTGAACAAAAAATTTGAATCCTGTTTGGAATTAAGTGAATTTCTATTTAAAGTAACTGATGATTGTCTACATTTTTTCCAGTGGTTATGTATGAATGTGAGAGTTAGACTATAAAGAAAGCTGAGCACCAAAGAATTGATGCTTTTGAACTGTGGTGTTAGAGAAGACTCTTGAGAGTCCCTTGGACTGCAAGGAGATCCAACCAGTCCATCCTAAAGGAGATCAGTCCTGGGTGTTCACTGGAAGGACTGATGTCGAAGCTGAAACTCCAGTACTTTGGCTACCTCATGTGAAGAGTTGACTCATTGGAAAAGACCCTCATGCTGGGAAGGATTGGGGACAGGAGGAGAAGGGGACAACAGGAGATGAGATGGCTGGATGGCATCACTGACTTGATGGACATGGGTTTGTGTAGACTCGGGAGTTGGTGATGGACAGGGAGGCCTAGCATGCTGCAATTCATGGGGTCCCAAAGAGTCGGACATGACTGAGTGACTGAACTGAACTGAACTGACCTGATGATAACCAATAGCATTATTTAACTATATTCTGATGCACTTGACTTTCTTCTTTTATTAACATATTTTACATATTAATATCTATCATTTCACTTTTTTTTTTTTTTTTTGGTATATACTAGGCTCTTATCCATATCAACCTTCCTTTTAGAACTGAGCTTCCAAAGTGAGTAGAGTTACTTGCTCATCCTGTACTTATCTATTCCAAGTTACCTGACACTAACTTGCAGTGTTCAACAACACCTTATTATTAGGCTTTTTTTTTTTTCCCAGTCATTATTTGTTATATATGGCCATGGACACTGCTGATATTTCCCAGCTTCTTGAAATTTTCTATTTCATCAGATGGCTTCATTCTCTTTGATGACGCATTAATTGTCTTTGCAAAATATTTTTCACTTGCATTTCCAATGGTGAAGAGTCTGAGAATTTCAAAATACCCTGGATGATTAAATAGGATAAAGGATTAAGAATGTTCACTGTGTTTGTTATAAGGGTGATGTTAATAACTTGACAGTTATACTTTCATTAATGACAAGTAGAAATCACACTGAAATCATCTGAAAGGTGAATACAAGATTGAAATATGTGGCTACATTTTAAAAAATCGGCTATTAATTGGAGAAGATAAATAGAACTATAGATAAGGTATTTAAGGTCAAAGAAAGTTTGTTTTATATACATACACACACACACACACACACACACACACACACACACACACTGAGTCCAATCATAAAGCTAATTGTTTTATAATTGAATCACTTTGGAATACTTAAATCCCTAAAGGAAGAAATGAACTTAAGATTCTAATTCAGAAGGGCATGGATAAGCTTAGACTTCCTGCTTTATGATCAATAGCCTTTTGATTCCTAATAAGAGTCAATGGCTCAAATCCTCCTACTTTCTAATATACTTAGTGACTTACTTTCTAAAACACAGAACTAACCAACTCATAAAACCTTTCATTAAGTCTTCATTGACTTTGGAATAAAATACAGATTCCTTAGCTTAGAATAAAATGTCCTTCACTAATAAGCCCTTTACTAACACTTTAGACCTGCATTTTTATCATCTTGCCTTCCAATATGCCTTCTGGAATCTCCCTATAGATGTCTAAATGTATTAAGTTTCAAAGACATTGATATAAGCTTTTCATTATGCTCAAAACCTTTCCTTCCCTCATCACCAATTTAATTCATTTTTTAGGTTTTAGATCATTCACTTATTTGATAAATATTCATTGTGAATATATGAAACACCATAATAAGTGTTGGTGACAAACCAAAGAAAAACACAGGTATTTTATAAATATATGATATTATATTTATGTTATATCAATTATATTTATTTTATAATTACTGGATTAATAGACATTGACTTTACTAGAATATCCACAATAAAAAGGAATATATCCCTTATATATTGAATTAATAGAAGTCATCATTTTTAAACCAATAATTATAAAATAAAAACAAAAATACAATAAGCATTATTTAAATAAAACAATATTTTAGAATATCATGAAATTGTATAGCAAAAAGACTCAGAACATTGAGAAGGTTCAAAAAAGTAAGCTAAGTATAAATAGTATTTAGTATGAAACTTGATTACTAAGAAGCAAATTCAATATGGGAAAACTTTAGAAAAAGTACCATGAGAGAAACTAGATACTTCAAAGATGAAACCAGATCTTTAGAGCATTAGAGAAATATGCAGAAGGCTGAATGCCTTGAAAAACAAATTTAATAGAGAAAGAGTAGCATGAACTTAGACTAAGGATATAAACCAGGATATAATTATGTGAGGTTTACAAACGATGATAAAAAAATAATATAAGGTTGTTCTTTATGATCAGAGGAAATTTTTCTATATGCTTTTAAGCAAATGTGTGACATGATCAGGTATAAATTTTTAAAGCATAATTTGAGATGTTGCCTGGAGAATAGATAGACTGCAAATATGCAAGAGTGAATGTAGTGAAGTGATTAGTAGGTTATTACAGACTTCAGATAAGAAACGATGATGAGTTGAAGTAGGATGCTAGGAATGGAGATGCAAAGAAGGAGCTGCCTGAATATTTTAGTAGAAATTTTATATTTATTCAATAATGGAGATAAGAGAAAGGAAATTAGATATTATTTCCTCCAGAATGTTTACCGGATCTTTCTCATCTAGGTTAGTTTCTATTTATATGCACTCTGGGTTTACCTCAGTCTTAGAAGTGGCCACATTTTATTGTCAGTATTCATTTATCTTTCTTCTTCCAAGTGCATCAACTATAGAGAGCAAAAATATGTCCTTCTTTTATCTCTGTATTTTCAGTGTCAAATTTGGTGGATAAATGTAAACAATTTTGGAAGGAGCGAGACATTTTGGAAATTTCAGGTGACCCTTGATTTTCTGGCTGCTTCTAAAACTCACCTTTTCCCTTGTTCTTTCTGTTTCCAGATTAAGTCTGTGTGTGGGGGTACAGGAAATGAAAACTTATCATTTTATGTATTCACATAAATATCTGAAGTCAAATTGACTCAGGAAATCATGGTTTTTGAAAGCTCATGTTTGTAGAGGATTTGACTCAAATAATTGTAATGATAATTGTTAACAGAAATATCTGTAGATAAAAAGATTATGGTATACTGGAAGCAGCAGTGTATTTATAACCAGTAAGCTTTGGTCTGATACTGACTAGTTGTGAAGTATTGAATAAAATAAAGGATTGCTGACATTTGCATAGGAAACTGTCCCTTTCTTTGTACTTTTCCATGCATATGCAAGTGTTCTGCCTCTCTCATTACCTCTCCTATGCTATTCCTATGGCTACATTCCACAGAGAGTTGCTAGCACCTCCCAGACATAAATAAAAGAATCAATTTCCATAAATGATACAGCCTGAGGAGTGAATTTGAGGGCTTGGAAAGCAGCCAGTTCTCTAGGTTTATGGCAATGCTTCCTGCATTGCAATCTGCTGTGCTGGGGGCATGTGAAGACAGGAAATGGCAGGCCCCTTAGTCATCTGTAGATTGCAGGGCTGTGGTGAGCCCTCCACAGGCAGGATGGCTAGAGGATCTGCTTTAAATGGCCCTGATGTACTTCTGACCATATGCTAAAGCTGTGGAATGCTGGGAAACGGGAATATCACAGAGCTACCTGTTGTGCCCCAGTTAGAAACTGTGATTTCTGCATTACCTAAAAGGTCCAGAGTAAAAAGTATTGGGCCAAGAAAAGAAAAAAAGTCACTATTTATTGTCACCAGTTATTTAATTGCAAGTTACATTAACTTTAATTTCTCAGCTTTTATCTAAGTTAACCCTGCTTGTGTCAAACTCTATAGATGAAACAGTGGTCCTTTATATATTCAATACATGGAACAAGTTGCCAATCTACAATATGCAATAAAGCATTAATTTATGATAAGAAATAAATATCATTGTAAATGTGGCAGAGGGACCATCTAGTACAAATACTCTATGTTTAACAGATTAGAATTTGTCTTGCTAGGTATGGGTTGCTGTAACAAAATAACTTAGACTGGGTGGCTTACACACAATAGAAATGTATTCCTGGAGGGTGGTTCTGGGAAGTTCAAGAACAAGGTATTGGCAGCTTCAGTGTCTAGTGAGAGTCCACTTTCTGGTACATAGAGAATTGTTTGTTGCTGTAAATTCACATGGCAGAAGGGATAATGTTCTTGCTAAAGCTGCCTTTGTAAGAACTGTAATCATGTTATGGAGTCCAAACTCTTACACCTTGCTGCATGACAGGGCAATAATTGAGAGACAAGTTGTTGGGACAAGGAATAGCAACTTGATTCACAAAACCAACAGACATATAGCTAACATGACTAAGAACAAATGTGTTTGCATGCTAAGTCACTGCAGTTGTGTCCAACTCTTTGCAACCCTATGGACTGTAGCCCACCAGGCTCCTCTGTCCATGGGATTCTCCAGGCAAGAATACTGGAGTGGGTTGCTATGGTTTCCTTCAGGGGATCTTCCCAACCCGGGGATCGAACCAGCATCTCTTATATCTCTGCATTGGCAGGCATGTTCTTTACAGCTGGCACCACTAGGGAAGCCCTAAGCACAGGCAACAGAGCACAGAGGTTAAAATTTAAGGATTGGATACAAAATGGAGTCAGGTTTGCCGTGTTAAGTTCCAGTCAAGGCTACACCCTTTTGACCTAATTACCTCCCAAAGATTGCACTTGTTAATATTATAACTTTGGGAGTTAGAATTTCAATATAAGAATTTTGAAGGGACATAAACATTCACTCTTTAGGAGAATGATGTTACCACTGTCACTCATAATGACTGAAAGTGATAATTATTATAGGAAAAGACTTTTTACAATTATTTATTTTAAAGATTTTTATTTTGGTTCTTTAAATATTTCTTTTGCTTTCATTCATCCTTCAACCTAACTAGCTTGTCCATCAGCAGGAACTTGAAGTTGTGCCTTAGAATAATGATAAAGAGGAATTCAAACTTTTTTAAATAATATTTTTGTTGTCACAAAAGCTAAGTTTACTTACATCTGACTTGATTCCAGAGGTCATTCTAGAACACTGGTTGATGGTACATCATAGCACTTCTTTCAGTAGGAACCCTGTTAATGATATTTCTGCAAAGAAATAATAAATTCAATAAATACTCATCCAAGAAAAATAATAAATCCTTAACTGACCACATCTTTTTTACTGTAGTTGATTAGATCCACATTAAGGCCAGATTTCCTATTCTTCCATATATGCAGTTTATCAATTTTTATTGTTGAAGTGTATTCTTTTTAATAAATACATGTTATAATTATCATTTGCATACCCATTTTTGAATTTATGGTCATTGGATAATTTATAGTATTTTAAATTATTTTTCCTATTATGAATACAGCTATATGGCATTTATTTTTAATTGAGGTATAATTTATATATAATAAAATTCAGCCTGTAAAGAGTAATTTTATGAAACATGACATATAGAAAAATGTATAGAGAAATTCCATCTCTTCCCAAAAAGCTAAAAAAAATTTTGCCTAGTCCAAAGTCATAGATCTCTTCTTCTTAAAGTTTTATAGTTTTTAATTTTACATATAGATCTAAGATGTATTTTCAGTTATTTATTATGATGTGAGGTATAGATCAAGATTTATTATTTCTTTAGATATCTAATTGCTTCAACATTATTTGTTTCAGCAGGTTTTTCCAGCACTATTTATTTCTTCATTGAATTGCCTTTTCTTCTTTCTTAAAGATCAACTGACTGTATATATATATGCATCCATTTCTTGATACCTTAATATGTTCCAGTAATCTTTGAGATGACTTTTTCTAATACTACAGTCTCTTGATTATTCAAGTTGTTCAGTAAGTCTTGAAAACAGATAGTGCAAGTCCTTAATTTTATTTTTATTTTTTTCAAAATTAGTTTGACTATTTTGGATCCTGTTCCCCTCTATATAAATTGTAGGATCAGCTTATAAGTTTCTCCTAAATTTTGCATTCAGTCTTTCAAACTTAAGCATATTTTATTCACTAGCATCCACAGGAGAAGTTATGGATTTCAAGCCTGCTATTATTTTTCCTACTCAATAAGGGTCCTGAAGAGGCAGGTGGAATACAAACTCATTAAGAGGAATGAGTTATGGAGAGAAGGAAAACCAGTTTATCAGTGAGAAAAAACCAAACAACAAAACAATGAGTGCAGATACTGGATTCATTTTAAGATTATATCAGATCTGTGCCATATTAATATTTTAACATTATATGATGAGAACAAATTTTACTTCCTATAAGAATCTGGTATATATTTGAATGTTCACTGGACCATTTAACAAAAGTTATTATATTAGCTTCTGGCATGGAATATGTTATCAATGACAAAATTTGGATTTTAAAACGATATTAGAAAATATTACAGAAGATGAAATACTTTTATCTATAAAATCTGATTTTAAAGTTATTTCTCAAGTGTTTTTGACATATTATGTACATTCATAACTAATGATGTTTATTTATTCATATTATGCTTGTTATTGATATTGTATTAGCATGAGATAAGTATTATTATTCAAAGAACATTGCAGTGATAACCATGGCACTAGTCTTGCTGCTAAGAGGTATTGGTGGTAACAGCTGATGTACAACAGAAGAAGCAGTACTTCCAGGCCTGGTTGCCTCTTATGTAATACTGATCTCTAGAACCCACTTCAGTTTCCTGTACTTCATTCCCCAGCTTGTGGCCGTCTATATAGGAAGTTCCAAAAGTGAAAGCCAAGGAGCTGAGGGAGGACATAAGGTTCAATTTAGGAGACAATGACAAGAAAGTCATTTTTGATTTGACCCAGACAAGAGTTGATAATCCTATAATCCAGGTTATGGAATCAGGGAAACATGATATGTATGCTATAGATACTCACACTGAACATGTACTTGACTATATAAAAGGAAACACATATTCTATATATCTCCCATATAATATAATATAATAATAAATTAATTGTAGTATTTCTACTATTGTTGTTCAGTTGCTAAGCTGTGTCTGACTCTTTGTGACCCCATGGACTACAGCAAGTCAGGCTTCCCTTTCCTTCACTATCTCCCAGAGTTTGCTCAAACTCATGTCCATTGATTCAGTGATGTCATCCAACTATCTCGAACCATCTCATTCTCTGCCACACCCTTCTCCTCCTGCCCTCAATCTTTCCCAGTATCAAGGCTTCTCCAGTAATTTAGCTCTTCACATCAGATGACCAAAATATTGGAGCTTCAGCTTCATATTCTGTCCTTCCAATGATTGTTCAGGGTTGACTTCCTTTAGGATTGATTGGTTTAATCTCCTTGTTGTCCAAAGAACTCTTTAGAATCTTCTCCAGTTCCAAAGTTCTAAAGCATCAATCACTTTTTTGGTACTCAGCCTTTATTATGGTCCAATTCTTACATCTTATGTTATAATATATAATACTTTGATATATACATAAAAGTCACTTTGTTTTTTTTTTTTTTTAATTTTAAAATCTTTAATTCTTACATGTGTTCCCAAACATGAACCCCCCTCCCACCTCCCTCCCCATAACATCTCTGTGGGTCATCCCCATGTACCAACCCCAAGCATGCTGTATCCTGCGTCAGACATAGACTGGCGATTCAATTCTTACATGATAGTATACATGATAGAATGCCATTCTCCCAAATCATCCCACCCTCTCCCTCTCCCTCTGAGTCCAAAAGTCCATTATACACCACTGTGTCTTTTTTCCTGTCTTGCATACAGGGTCATCATTGCTATCTTTCTAAATTCCATATATATGTGTTAGTATACTGTATTGGTGTTTTTCTTTCTGGCTTACTTCACTCTGTATAATCGGCTCCAGTTTCATCCATCTCATCAGAACTGATTCAAATGAATTATTTTTAAAGGCTGAGTAATACTCCATTGTGTATATGTACCACAGCTTTCTTATCCATCTGCTGATGGACATCTAGGTTGTTTCCATGTCCTGGCTATTATAAACAGTCCTGCGATGAACATTGGGGTACCTGTGTCTCTTTCAATTCTGGTTTCCTCGGTGTGTATGCCCAGCAGTGGGATTTCTGGGTCATAAGGTAGTTCTATTTGCAATTTTTTAAGGAATCTCCACACTGTTCTCCATAGTGGCTGTACTAGTTTGCATTCCCACCAACAGTGTAGGAGGGTTCCCTTTTCTCCACACCCTCTCCAGCATTTATTGCTTGCAGATTTTTGGATCGCAGCCATTCTGACTGGTGTGAAGTGGTACCTCATTGTGGTTTTGATTTGCATTTCTCTGATAATCAGTGATGTTGAGCATCTTTTCATGTGTTTGTTAGCCATCCGTATGTCTTCTTTGGAGAAATGTCTATTTAGTTCTTTGGCCCATTTTTTGATTGGGTCGTTTGTTTTTCTGGAATTGAGCTGCATAAGTTGCTTGTATATTTTTGAGATTAGTTGTTTGTCAGTTGCTTCATTTGCTATTATTTTCTCCCATTCAGAAGGCTGTCTTTTCACCTTGTGTATATTTTCCTTTGTTGTGCAGAAGCTTTTAATTTTAATTAGATCCCATTTGTTTATTTTTGCTTTTATTTCCAGAATTCTGGGAGGTGGATCATAGAGGATCCTGCTGTGATTTATGTTGGAGAGTGTTTTGCCTATGTTCTCCTCTAGGAGTTTTATAGTTTCTGGTCTTACATTTAGATCTTTAATCCCTTTTGAGTTTATTTTTGTGTGCGGTGTTAGAAAGTGATCTAGTTTCATTCTTTTACAAGTGGTTGACCAGTTTTCCCAGCACCACTTGTTAAAGAGATTGTCTTTACTCCATTGTATATTCTTGCCTCCTTTGTCAAAGATCAGGTGTCCATATGTGTGTGGATTTATCTCTGGGCTTTCTATTTCGTTCCATTGATCTATATGTCTGTCTTTGTGCCAGTACCATACTGTTTTGATGACTGTGGCTTTGTAGTAGAGCCTGAAGTCAGGCAGGTTGATTCCTCCAGTTCCATTCTTCTTTCTCAAGATTGCTTTGGCAATTCGAGGTTTTTTGTATTTCCATACAAATCTTCATCTTTTCTGACCATAATGCATTAAGATTAGATCTCAATTACAGGAGAAAAACTACTAAAAATTCCAACATATGGAGGTTGAACAACACACTTCTGAATAACCAACAAATCACAGAAGAAATCAAAAAAAGAAATAAAAATATGCATAGAAACTAATGAAAATGAAAACACAACAACCCAAAACCTGTGGGACACTATAAAAGCAGTGCTAAGAGGAAAGTTCATAGCAATACAGGCATACCTCAAGAAACAAGAAAAAAGTCAAATAAATAACCTAACTCTACAATTAAAGCAACTAGAAAAGGAAGAATTGGAGAACCCCAGAGTTAGTAGAAGGAAAGAAATCTTAAAAATTAGGGCAGAAATAAATGCTAAAGAAACAAAAGAGACCATAGCAAAAATCAACAAGGCCAAAAGCTGGTTCTTTGAAAGGATAAATAAAATTGACAAACCACTAGCCAGACTCATCAAGAAGCAAAGAGAGAAAAATCAAATCAATAAAATTAGAAATGAAAATGGAGAGATCACAACAGACAACACAGAAATACAACGGATCATAAGAGACTACTATCAGCATTTGTATGCCAATAAAATGGACAACGTGGAAGAAATGGACAAATTCTTAGAAAAGTACAATTTTCCAAAACTGAACCAGGAAGAAATAGAAAATCTTAACAGACCCATCACAAGCACGGAAATGAAACTGTAATCAGAAATCTTCCAGCAAACAAAAGCCCAGGTCCAGACAGCTTCACAGCTGAATTCTACCAAAAATTTCGAGAAGAGCTAACACCTATCCTACTCAAACTCTTCCAGAAAATTGCAGAGGAAGGTAAACTTCCAAACTCATTCTATGAGGCCACCATCACCCTAATACCAAAACCTGACAAAGATGCCACAAAAAAGAAAACTACAGGCCAATATCACTGATGAACATAGATGCAAAAATCCTCAACAAAATTCTAGCAATCAGAATCCAACAACACATTAAAAAGATCATACACCATGACCAAGTGGGCTTTATCCCAGGGATGCAAGGATTCTTCAATATCTGCAAATCAATCAATGTAATTCACCACATTAACAAATTGAAAAATAAAAACCATATGATTATCTCAATAGATGCAGAGAAGGCCTTTGACAAAATTCAACATCCATTTATGATAAAATCTCTCCAGAAAGCAGGAATAGAAGGAACATACCTCAACATAATAAAAGCTATATATGACAAACCTACAGCAAACATTATCCTCAATGGTGAAAAATTGAAAGCATTTCCCCTAAAGTCAGGAAGAGGACAACGGTGCCCACTTTCACCGCTACTATTCAACATAGTTCTGGAAGTTTTGGCCACAGCAATCAGAGCAGAAAAAGAAATAAAAGGAATCCAAATTGGAAAAGAAGAAGTAAAACTCTCACTGTTTGCAGATGACATGATCCTCTACATGGAAAACCCTAAAGACTCCACCAGAAAATTACCAGAGCTCATCAATGAATATAGTAAAGTTGCAGGATATAAAATCAACACACAGAAATCCCTTGCATTCCTATACACTAATAATGAGAAAGTAGAAAAAGAAATTAAGGAAACAATTCCATTCACCATTGCAACGAAAAGAATAAAATACTTAGGAATATATCTACCCAAAGAAACTAAAGACCTATATATAGAAAACTATAAAACACTGATGAAATAAATCAAAGAGGACACTAATAGATGGAGAAATATACCATGTTCATGGGCCGGAAGAATCAATATAGTGAAAATGAGTATACTACCCAAAGCAATTTACAAATTCAATGCAATCCCTATCAAGCTACCAGCCATATTTTTCACAGAACTAGAACAAATAATTTCAAGATTTGTATGGAAATAAAAGTCACTTTGATTTCCCATTTTCATCCTTGTTTTTTTCTATGAAAAAAATAAAATCAGTTCAGTTCAGTTCAGTTGCTCAGTTGTGTCCAACTCTTTGCAACCCCATGAATAGCAGCATGCCAGGCCTCCCTGTCCATCACCATCTCCCGGAGTTCACTCAAACTCATGTCCATCGAATTGGTGATGCCATCCAGCAATCTCATCCTCTGTTGCCCCTTTTCCTCCTGACCCCAATCCCTCCCAGCAACAGAGTCTTTTCCAATGAGTCAACTCTTTGCATGAGATGGCCAAAGTACTGGAGTTTCAGCTTTAGTATCATTCCTTCCAAAGAATACCCAGGGCTGATATCCTTCAAAATGGACTGGTTGCATCTCCTTGCAGTCCAAGGGACTCTCAAGAGTCTTCTCCAACACCACAGTTCAAAAGTATCGATTCTTCAGCAATCGGCTTTCTTCATAGTCCAACTCTCACATCCATACATGACCACTGGAAAAACCATAGCCTTGGCTAGACGGACCTTTGTTGGACCTGTCTAGGTTGGTCATAACTTTCCTTCCAAAGAGTAAGCGTCTTTTAATTTCATGGCTGCTGTCACCATCTGCAGTGATTTTGGAGCCCCCAAAAATAAAAATGCCACTGTTTCCACTGTTTCCCCATTTATTTCCCTGAAGTGATGGGACCAGATGCCATGGTCTTCATTTTCTGAATGTTGAGCTTTAAGCCAACTTTTTCACTCTCCTCTTTCACTTTCATCAAGAGGCTTTTTAGTGCCTCTTCACTTTCTGCCTTAAGGGTGGTGTCATCTGTGTATGTGAAGTTATTACTATTTCTCCTGGCAATCTTGATTCCAGCTTGTGCTTCTTCCAGCCCAGGGTTTTTCATGATGTACTCTGCATAGAAGTTAAATAAGCAGAGTGACAGTATACAGCCTTGACGTACTCCTTTTCCTCTTTGGAACCAGTCTGTTGTTCCCTGTCCAGTTATAACTGTTGCTTCCTGACCTGCATATAGGTTTCTTAAAAGGCAGGTCAGGTGATCTGGTATTCCTATCTCTTTCAGAATTTTCCACAGTTTATTGTGATCCACACAGTCAAAGGCTTTGGCATAGTCAATAATGTTCGTTTCCAAGGCAAACCATTCAATATCACAGTAATCCAAGTCTATGCCCCAACCAGTAATGCTGAAGAAGCTAAAGTTGAACGGTTCTGTGAAGACCTACAAGACCTTTGAGAACTAACACCCAAAAACGATGTTCTTTTCATTACAGGGGACTGGAATGCAAAAGGAGGAAGTCAAGAAACACCTGGAGTTATAGGCAAATTTGGCCTTGGTATACGAAATAAAGAAGGGAAAAAGACTAATAGAGTTTTGACAAGAAAAGGCACTGGTCATAGCAAACACCCTCTTCCAACAACACAAGAGAAGATGCTACACATGGACATCACCAGATGGTCAACACCGAAATCAGATTGATTATATTCTTTGCAGCCAAAAAATAAAATATGTGTCCCCCAAAATTGCATGATAAACGTTTGAATCCACTGATAACTCAATCCACTCATTTAAAAAGTTAGTTATAAATTTTTTGAGCACAAACTATTTTCATAATATTGTGTTTTGTAGAACTAATAAAGTTAGCAAAATATAGCTTCTGTTTCAAATGACTTATAATATAAGCAAAAGTAAAACAGAAACCACAAAATCAGTAGAGAAATCAGAGACCTAAAGGAAGAAATAGAGTCGCATTTTAGTGGGAGTGTCTGTCTATAGACAACATAAAGCAGTATCTCTTCAAGCGAAAATAATTTTTGAAAATCTGAAAAACATCCATTTGGGCATTTCAGTATTAATTATCAAAAAACTGACACAGCCACTTTTTCACTATTTTTCTAGTTGGACACTATATGAAGCATTTGGCTTGCTTGCCTTTGAGGACCAAGAAATAAGAAGATATACTTTCTTTAAACACTACTCAATTCACTGCCGATAGTGGAAATCAGGTACTGAAACTTGCTGAAGGAATAGCAAGTTAGCATTTGCTATGTCATCTTCATTAGAAGGCATGTACTCATTAAGCATAATGGCAAGTAGCATGAACTATTTAAATTCCTGTTTTATGCTTGCTAGTTCATTCTCTTTCTCTGTACTTTCTGTCTTTCAATTCATTTATATATTACTCCCAACAGATGAAAAATACATGCATGCTGCTTCTTTAAAGTCACTGTAAAAACAATCTAAAAATTTCATGTAAACTAATGTACATGTACCATAAGGATGACAGGAAGAGAAAAATCACTTGACCTCCAACAATCACTGCAAAATTCAAACCTACAGGGATTGGCATCAAATTTTGCTAAATAACTTGCTATCCTAATAAATCAGTCACTGCAGATGGTGATTGCAGCCATGAAATTAAAAGATGCTTAGTCCTTGGAAGGAAAGCTATGACCAACCTAAACAGCATATTAAAAAGCAGAGACATTGCTTTGTCAACAAAGGTCCATCTAGTCAAGGCTATGGTTTTTCCAGTGGTCATGTATGGATGTGAGAGTTGGATTATAAAGAAAGCTGAGTGCCGAAGAATTGATGCTTTTGAACTGTGGTGTTGGAGAAGACTCTTGAGAGTCCCTTGGACTGCAAGGAGATCCAACCAGTCCATCCTAAAAGAGATCAGTCCTGGGTGTTCATTGGAAGGACTGATGTTGAAGCTTAAACTCCAATACTTTGGCTACCTGATGTGAAGAGCTGACTCATTTGAAAAGACCCTGATGATGGGAAAGATTGAGGGCAGGAAGAGAAGGGGACGACAGAGGATGAGATGGTAGAATGTCATCACCAACTCAATGGACATGGGTTTGGGTGTACTCCGGAAGTTGGTGACGGATAGGGAGGCTTGGCGTGCTGGGATTAATGGAGTCACAAAGAGTCAGACATGACTGAGCAACTGAACTGCACTGAACTGAAATAAATCATTAATAGTGATCTTATAAATAATCTCAGAGATAAGAACAACATGAAGCTTCAGTAACAATAAATGTCAGAGACCCTAAAATAAATTAATGTATCTTCAAACCACAATATAAAAAGGTACTCTTTTTACTTAACAATTATTCATCTCACACATTTTCTGACACACACATGTCATAGTATCCCAGGACTGATAACAATTTGTGAACATCATCTCTTCAATCCTTTTCTGTGAGGAGGACAGGACATCCAAATACTAATATATAGGATAACAGAGGAGACAAAATAAAATAGAGATGCAAAGGAAGAAGGGGAGTTATAGGAGAGAAGAGAATAATGGACAAAAGGCAATCAATAAGAATCAGGGTTCATTGTCCTTTCAAAATATCAACGGGCTCCATTCAATCTCTTTACAACAGTCTTTACTTATCTTGTGATCTGCAGTTTTGGGGGAGAAGGAGAAGAGGTAGAAGAGGAAGAAGAAGAAAGATGGGCAGGAGACAGGAAAGGGAAAGGAGAAGGGTGGGGAGGGTAAGAAGAAGAAGGGAGAGAAGGAGAAAAAGAAAAGGAGGAGGAAAGGAGCACAGGGTGGGAGAGGGCAAAGGGAAGGAAAGGGAAGGGAAAATCTTGCAAGAAAGTGAACTATCACATCCAGGGAGCTGTGTGAGTCCGTTGATCAGTCTGCCAAATCAGCTTCCTTGGCTTTATTCAGGAAAGAATTTAAGAGCAAGCCAAAGAAAAGTAAAAGTAAGGTTTTTCAGAGAGATACACACTCCATAGGCAGAATGCCAACTATCTTAGAAAGTGAGAGTAGCACTAGGACATGGGATAGTTGGTTTTTATGCACTGAGTAATTTCATACAAGTGGGAGGAATATTATTGCTATTTCAAGCAAGGGTGGGGATTCCCAGGAATTGGGCTTCTGTCCACTGTTTGGCCTTTTATGGTCCATTCCAGAAATATCAAAATGTAAGGGGGAATGATTTTTAGTATTAGGACAAAGGTTTAATGAGCTAAATCTCAATAACCAGACTATTTTCTGTTCTTGAAACCATCTTGGTTTCAGATAGATCCGTCCAGTTTTTATTGCATCCTAAAGAGTGGCCTTAGAAAGCATCACTACGAACAAAGCTAGTGGAGGTGATGGAATTCCAGTTGAGCTATTTCAAATCCTGAAAGATGATACTGTGAAAATACTACACTCAATATACCAGCAAATGTGGAAAACTCAGTAGTGGCCACAGGATTGGAAAAGGTCAGTTTTCATTCCAATCCCAAAGAAAGGCAATGCCAAAGAGTGTTCAAACTATTGCACAATTGCACTCATCTCACACGCTAGTAAAGTAATGCTCAAAATTCTCCAAGCCAGGCTTCAGCAATACATGAACCATGAACTTCCTGATGTTCAAGCTGGATTTAGAAAAGGCAGAGGAATCAGAGATCAAATTGCCAACATCCACTGGATCATCAAAAAAGCAAGAAAGTTCCCAAAAAACATCTATTTCTGCTCTATTGACTATGCCAAAGCCTTTGACTGCGTGAATCACAATAAACTGTGGAAAATTCTGAAAGAGATGGGAATACCAGACCACCTGACCTGCCTCTTGAGAAACCTATTTGCAGGTCAGGAAGCAACAGTTATAACTGGACATGGAACAACAGACTGGTTCCAAAGAGGAAAAGGAGTACGTCAAGGCTGTATATTGTCATCCTGCTTATTTAACTTCTATGCAGAATACATCATGAGAAATGCTGGGCTGGAAGAAGCGCAAGTTGGAATCCAGATTGCTGGGAGAAATATCAATAAGCTCAGATACACAGATGTCACCACTCTTATGTCAGAGAGTCAAGAGGAACTAAAAAGCCTCTTGATGAAAGTGAAAGAGGAGAGTGAAAAAGTTGGCTTAAAGCTCAACATTCAAAAAACGAAGATCATGGCATCCAGTCCCATCACTTCATGGGAAATAGATGGGAAAACAGTGGAAACAGTGACAAACTTTATTTTTGGGGGCTCCAAAATCATTGCAGATGGTGATTGCAGCCATGAAATTAAAAGATGCTTAGTCCTTGGAAGGAAAGTTATCACCAACCTAGATAGCATATTCAAAAGCAGAGATATTACTTTGCCAACAAAGTTCTGTCTATTCAAGGCTATGGTTTTTCCAGTAGTCATGTATGGATGTGAGAGTTGGACAATAAAGAAGCTGAGCACCAAAGAATTGATGCTTTTGAACTGTGGTGCTGGAGAAGACTCTTGATAGTCCCTGGGACTGCAAGGAGATCCAACCAGTCCATTCTGAAGGAGATAAGTCCTGGGTGTTCACTGGAAGGACTGATGTTGAAGTTGAAACTCCAATACTTTGGCCACCTCATGCGAAGAGTTGACTCATTGGAAAAGACCCTAATGCTGGGATGGTTTGGGGGCAGAAGAAGAAGGGGACGACAGAGGATGAGATGGCTGGATGGCATCACCGACTCGATGGACATGAGTTTAGGTGAACTTCAGGAGTTGGTGATGGACAGGGAGGCCTGGTGTGCTGTGATTCATGGGGTCACAAAGAGTCAGACACAATTGAGTGAGTGAACCGAACTGAACTGAACATATGTGCCCCTTCTTAATTTATCTAGCAGTGTCTCTCTGGTATCTCAGAAGGGAAAGAGAGGATGAGGAAAGGGAAGTGGTAGGAAGAGAGCTGGATCAGTTACCCAAGTACATTTGCAAAGTATATATAAGCCGAACATTTGAATTCATTATCCTTCTCTCAGTTCTTCGTAATAGACCCTACATGTGTGCATGCTCATTTGCTCTGTCATGTCCAGCTCTTTGGACCGTGGTCTGCCAGGCTCCCCTGTCCATGGAATTTCACAGGCAAGAATACTGAATGTGAGTTGTCATTCACTTCTCCAGGGAATCTTTCCTACACAGGGATAGAACCCACACCTCCTGCATTGCAGGGGGAATTCTTGAACCACTGAGCCATCAAATGAGATATGAGTAATGAAACAGGAATAGATTTTAAATTTTACAGCTATTAATAGAAAATTCTCTTTGTTGTATATTAAAAGATCCAAGGTCAAGGACTCAGTTCAGTTCAGTTCAGTTCAGTCTCTCAGTTGTGTCCAACCCTTTATGACCCCATGGACTGCATGGTCAAAGACTAATGGACTCCTTTTCATGTTTTGCCTATAACACTTATAAGAAGTTGAATCATAGAAGGGTTACTTTCCCTCTTCTTTCAATAATGTTAATTTCTTTTTCATTAAATAAAGCATGGAACAAAGCTATTATTGAGATGGTAAGGATCAAATGTAATATAATTTGAGAAACAATGAAGTGTTATTGAAATAAATATTATGCATTATGTTTTTAAACTGCAATTCCAAATCCAGTAGACTATATTATGATAAGCAAAATACCAGGTTATATTGATGTATATAATACTTCTCTATATGTAAAATAAGACTTCCCTGGTGGCTCAGATGGTAAAGAATCTGCCTGCAATGCAGGAGAGCTGGGTTCAATCCCTGGGTTGGAAGATTCTCTGCAGAATGCAATGACTACCTTCTCTAGTATTCTTGCCTGGAAAATTCCATGGACAGAGGAGACTGGTAGGCAACATACAGTTCATGGGGTCCTAAAGATTCAGACACAACTGAGTGACTAAGGTAAGGGAAACTTTTGAGTTTGCAGTCATAGTATTCTGAGAGCCTGAAAGTGAAAGTGAAAGTGAAAGTGAAGTCGTGTCCGACTCTTTGCGACCCCATGGACTTCAGCCTGTCAGGCTCCTCTGGGTCCATGGGATTTTCCAGGCAAGATTACTGGAGTGGATTGCCATTTCCTTCTCCAGGGCATCTTCCCGACTCAGGAATCGAACCCGGGTCTCCCGCACTGCAGGCAGACACTTTACCGTCTGAGCCACCAGGGAAGCCCATCTGAGAGCCTGGGATGTATTAAAGATTGTTAGTAACAAAATTCGTTAGTAATTCCTTTTGCTTGCTTTAAACCTCATGCACTTGATTCATTAAGTTAAGCTTGGCATTACAAGTGTAGAAGCCTAGTATGCTAGTAGAGCATTGATCACCCCGTTTCAATTCAGTTAATAAGAAATTAGTTTTGTGATAAAATAATGACATAAACAAACTCATGGTTTATTTCTAACGATATTCTCAGAGTATTTATTGAATAATCAAATAGACAAACATGACTGGATCCAAATCATTGGGATATCTCCCTATCAAGAATGTCTGATTGTGGCCATCTGCTCTTCAGTCTAGCAAAGTAGAGAGTGTTTCCATGAAAAGCATCTTCTCAAATAAAGTAGGATGTTAACAAATTTGAGAGGTCTAGAAATCCTAACTCAATAGGATACAATTTAACACATCCAAGGGGCAGCATTAATAATTTAACTGCTAGAATATTTTTGTAAGTTCTTCTTGATGAAAGACACAATTAACTTGTAATTAAAACAATATTCCAAGGCATTATTTTATTTCATAAAAGTCTTAAGGAGAGTCTTGCAAATGTTTAGGGCTGAACAACTTTTCTTATTATTTATGAAAATAAGCAAAGCCAGAGAGAGTTTAGGATCTACTTATAATAGGATTAAAAATAATTTATTTTCTTTTAACATGAATGTGAATGAATAACCCATGTATTATATTTTAAATGAATAAATCTGGTTTGTACCCCAAATTTTATATATATATGTGTGTGTGTGTATGTGCTTGCATGTTCAGTCTCTCAGTCATGTCTGATTCTTACAACCTCCTGGAATGTAGCCTGCCAGGCTCCTCTGTCTATGAGATTCTTCAGGCAAGAATACTGGAGTGGGTTGCCATTTCCTTCTCCAGGGGAGCTGCCTGACCCAGGGATTGACTCCACGTCTCTTGAATCTCCTGCACTGGCAGGCAGATTCTTTAGCACTGCGCCACCTGGGAAGCCACATATATATAATATGTGCGTGTACACACACACATACATGCATATAATTATATGAAATATTTTGTAAGTCTATTATGTACTCAATCTTTAATTATGTTTTTAATATTTAAAATTTTAATATTGTAAATAATTTTAAATAATATTTAAAATATTATTACATGTAAGCATTTACTGTGATAGGAAAACAACTTTTTCTTTTTTATATTGCCTCTATCTTATAATAGGCATTATTTTATTATTAATTATTAAGCTCTAATATAGTCCCTATAAAACTAAAATGCAATAACTTTTTAAAAAGCATTCCATTTTGACTTTTCACTTTAAATGTACTAGGAAGCATGAGAAGATTTAATTTCTTCCTTAAAAGTTATTGAGTTTGGTTACTTAAAAAAGCTTATTATATATGTTTCATTTTATTTGTACATGCAAAATAGAACACTTACTAAATTTTTGTGAAAAGTAGTGTGATACTTTTTAACAGTTTCTTGGTTTCCTTTTGGGTGATCATGAATTGGTAATGGCATCTTATGTTTAAGAGGGATCATCAGTCTTGGAGGATCTCAGTGACAATCTCAGTGTCAATTTCTTTATCACATTGGATATATATCTGAAATGGTGTACTTACGCTGAATTAAGAAATGCTGGTGGGTTACATAAATAGCCACTAGTACAGAACAAAGGCACCCATTCTTTAAAGAAACAGGCAAGTTATCTCTATCTATATAAAAAAGTGATTTGAAACTTGTGGAAAAAACTCATGAAAACAAAGCAATGATACATTTCATTTTATATCATGGAGAACTAGAATATTTGTTATTCTATAGTCAAATCTGCCCTCAAATGCTGTTGTAATTTCCACAACTATAAGAAGGGTTATTTCTACCAGTGTCAAATTTTAAATTGTGTACTGTTAAATCTTGATCATAATTTTAGAGTGAACTTCAATGATTATTTGAAATATCTTTTTAAAAGATCTTAAGTATATTTTATTTTCTGGCTTGAAATAGCATGGGGTATATGCTTAAATCTTCTTTTAGCATTTAGCCCACTGTAAAACGCACATTGGAACCCAAGAATCTATATCTCTCTCCTGGATTTCTAAATAAGTTCCCTTGCCTATTAAATCGGCCACATACCAATCTCTTGCCTCTTTCTTCATTGCCTTATAACCCTCTGTGTACAAGGACTCATCTGCAAACTAACCACTCCCTATAAATTTGACCTAACTGTATATTACAATAGAAGTTTTAGAGAACACCTGACTTATACCAGCTATCCTACAGCATTTTTGAGAAATGGAATATTATGTTTTTTTTTTTTTTAATTATGGGAAAAAACAACACTCTCCAACTAAAAATTCATTTTATATTGTCTTAATTCTAGTTTAGAATCCTAAAAACCACTCACCAAGAGAGAATCAGATAGCAGAAAGTGAGTGTGATATTCTGTGGTAAGTTCAAGTTGTTCAGATCAATTTAGGTTACATGATAGAAACCACTGGAGTTAATATGGCTTGAAACAAAACTGGAAGTGAATATTCTTGCCCATTCCCTTATGAATGGAAAGTGTTTCTGATCTGCTTTTGTACTGGAGAAGAAACCATTCCCTAATACACTACATAACAAGTAAACATCTGAAAAATATTTGCAATTATGGATATAACATTGTTGTTTATGGTAGTCTAAAGTTTTTTTCAAGAGTTATCTGAATTTTTTAGGAGTCAGACTGGGAGAACAGCCAAGATATGATAGATAGAATAGGATTTTAACAGTGACCCTAATCAATGCCATCATCCATAAAGTGAAATGTGATCTTTCATTTACTGTCTTGGCTAGAGGATGGCAACACAGAGGTTTCTAGTTGGTATTTCCAAGCTGACAGCTCATTCCACATTCCAAGTTGCCAGGGTTCAAGTACCCTCAATTTCTCAATATATCAATTCCATTACATCCTTCTGGTAGGACTAAAAGACCAGAGATTCCACTTTGAAACAGACTTTAGCCAGAAATCCATTTACTAATCTGGCACCTCTTAGTTTCCGTTCTAACAGAAGGTATGATGATATTGTGAGTCTTGGGTTATTAATGTCAGCTCTTATCCTGTGCACATAACTTTTAATATGTTTGGGTATTTCCCTCTCCTCAATGTTCAGTTTTAACAGAACAGATGGGTGAAGCCTTTTTCAGTGTATAATTGTTATGGTGTTGTGGGCTCCTTCCTTCCAGGGATCCAGCTACTCCTTCCATCATCATATCAGAAATGGCTAGAACTCAGGTCCAGCCAGGGCTTCCCAGGTGGCACTAGCAGTAAAGAACCTGCCTGCCAATGCAGGAAATGTAAGAGATATGGGTTCAATCCCTGGGTCAGGAAGATTCACTAGAGGAGGTAATGGCTGCTTACTCCATTATCCTTGCCTGGAGAATCTCATGGACAAAGGAGCCCAGCAGTTTACAATTCACAGTGTAACAAATAGTTGAAAACAACTGAAGTGACTTAGCACACACACAGGTCCAGCCACTGAGCAAAGGATTGTAATTTTTTTAATGGAGAAACTGCCTCAACCTCCTGCTCCTTCATCCTCAATTTTATTTGATTGTATGTATTAAGCAGAACCCTTGTTGACTGCCAATCTATTTTCTCTCTAAGTGTGGCATATTCTATCATCATCTCCACAAGCTCTCCATGAGTCATATCTCTTTCATTTTTCCTCTTGTTTGGTCATTACAATAATTACAGCCTCCAGTCTTCTGGAAAGTAAGTGTTGTCACCTGGCCTCTGCTAATTCAAGACATCATTCACAATGGATATTAATGAGCTCTATTTTGTGACCAGATCTCTTACCTTCACACCTGACTTAAAGAAGGCAATCACCTCTCAAGTTCTTTGTGATGCTGGTGCCTCCGTATAAGTGCATTGCTAATGACCACAGTGAAGAGTGTGCTCTCGGCCTATCCTATAAAACATAATCATCTAATGACTCTTCTGGCCTTACATGATTTACCATTTCATTACAATCACTTTTCTCAGCCTCTTTATTTCCCTTAACGCCTAGAAGGTCATGGACAATGCTACTTCACCTTGTCTCTAAGTCATTTGGTGGTGAGTTTGCACCAGCACCTAGAGTTTCTGCTTTGATTCATTGCCCCCAAGTCAATTCATTCTTGTTTATACTGTTTTACATTCTGATCCCCTTGTTCAAACACTAAAATCTAAACCCAAGATAACTGCTTTGGCCCCTGCCAGTACATGTTAACTAATTCCTCTTTCTCCTTTGATCTATAAACTATTTTCTTCCTTCATCAGGTTCAGCATGGCCCTAGCCAGGTTATGCTGGAGTTAACTCTAGTATTAGGGGAGCAGCTTCTGAGGGAGGGAGGCATCTTCAGCAGACTGTACAGTGAAGACTCACTAGGGAATGATGGGGCATTTCCACAAGCTGTAAATGTTCAAGGGAATCTGCTGTTATCCTCTGGAGAAGTCAATGGCAACTCACTCCAGTATTCTTGCCTGGAAAATCCTATGTACAGAGGAGCCTGGTAGGCTGCAGTCCGTGGGGTCACTGGGAGTCAGACACGACTGAGCGATTTCACTTTCACTTTTCACTTTCATGCATTGGAGAAGGAAGTGGCAACCCACTCCAGGGTTCTTGCCTGAAGAATCCCAGGGACGGTGGAGCCTGATGGGCTGCCATCTATGGGGTCGCACAGAGTCGGACACGACTGAAGCAACTTAGCAGCAGCAGCAGCAGCAGTTATCCTCAGGGCCTCTCTATAGATAGGCTCATTTCAATTTTGGGGCCGCAGGTGTTCCTAACCAGAGTCCTGACTTTAACACAACAGATCTGCTTTGGATGAGCATTGAAATGCTCCTAGGTATCTGTGATTCTGCCAGATTTTCAACCTCATGGCCAGTCTTTTGGCTCTCACAGTCAGCCTTCAACTGTTAACCACCATGAGTTTTTTTATTACCCTTCTTCAGTGAGTTATCTCAACTTACTAACCAGCTAATGTTGCTATTTTTTTTTTTTTTAATATCTTCTCACACCATACAACACTCCCCTCCCTGAACACACAAACAATTATTGAAAATGCCTGAAGCATTGTGCCTGCACTGTTGGCTGCAAGGGAGCTCCTTGGCATTCCAGCATTCTTTAGCATGCCATCTTGCATCATATTCCATCAGTAACCTGCCTACATCAGATTTGTATCTTCTTTTTCTTTCAGACAGGGATGACCATGTTGAACATCTTTATTTTGCCATCTGTTTTTTCAAGTATCTTAGTGCCATTTGTGTTAGTTTAGGACCATCAAATAGCACACACCTAGACAGAATGAGACATTAAAGATGTTTATTGTAGGAGGGAGCCAGAAGGGTATTTATGCCATAACACTGGTGTCACACCTGTGGAAGGAAAGAAGGAGGGAAGGGAAGTTGGGGAGGAAGATTTTTGGACACAGCATATGGCTTTAATAAAGGTTTGGCCAAACTAAGAAGGAGTCCTTGAGGCACTGTCTCCTGTTGGAAAATGCCTGTATCTCATGATAATGAACCTGCTTAAGTATTCATGTTGCACTCAGTCTTTGGCTCAGAAGCCTGGGGCAAGCATCACTTCAGTGGGAATGCAGTGGGGGATCCAAAGATGCAACAACTGGAACCTTTGGTAAAGGACTGTCCCCACAGCAGATCTGAGTGGCACATTGCCACAGCCATCACATGTGCGCGTTCACATTCTGTATTTAATTTCATGGACTCCCCGTGTGCCCCAGCTTGAGGGTATTAAGTGACTTGTGTATTGAGATTGAGGCAGGAGGATGACTGAAGGATATAGATGAGGAGGAAATGAAAACGTACAGGGATGCAGGGGGAAGAACTTAGGAAGGAGAGGCAAGAATCTGCCTCACACATTTCTCTTATATTGCAATATTTCTTAAAATCAACCTTGCCTATATCTGAAAGTCACACACCTGTTTATAATGTTCCTCAGAGGAATAATTTGTCATCCTGAAATATTTTATGTGAGAATTGGGAGAGAAAGACAACACACAATATGAAAAAGTCATATAATTCAATCTTAGCATGAAGGAGAATATATGAATTTTTCCCTTAGGATTCAGAAAGGTCTCAGTCTTTTTTACTTTACCTTTGCTTGTTTTATTTCACTGTTCCAATGCCTCTTATTTTAAAAATTCTCTTTCTGCTTCTTCTTTCCTTTATTTTTCTCTGAAAATCTACCTTTCTATTTTCTACATCTCTGTGGAGTATTAGCAAGAGCAGTGCGATGTATTAATCTTGGCAAATGGAAGCATATATTCAGGTATTTAGAAATTTGTCCTGATGTTGATAAAATGCTAAGCTGTGACTGATTAATGACCTTTGGGACTGTGTCTATGTTCACACCTCCAGTGTATAAATGGTTGTTAAGATCAATCTTTTGAGATTCTGTTTTATATTCCATGTGCAAAAGAAAATTAGATCCTGGCACCAGAGGATGCATAATGCAAATATTATTTTGACTCTTACATTGTAATGTGCATGTTGATCTGACATTGCAGCAAAACAAACTTTGGGTCTTGTCCTTGTCTGTAATGAGTAAAAACACATCATCAAGGTCAAAGTTCTTACACACACACGAAATTATATTTCAGTTGACTTTGGAATTATATCTCTCCACTGAGAAGAGAGAGTTTTACTGTGTGGATTTAAAATAAACTTTTCTTTATGAAAAATATATAGTAAACTTCATTGGCAGAAATTAGACACAATAGAGAGCTTAGTTATAATATATAGCATGCTAGAGGCAGTAGCTCAGATCATAGAATTATAGATGGTTAGAGCTTTCTGCCATATTATAAGCTAATTTGCCCTGGAAGCAAGCTTGTTTTGAGTCTGGATATATGAGTACACTGAACTAGTGTCTATCTGGTAGATTTGATCCAAATACTCAGATAAGAACAGGACTGAATACAAAAAGGTTATCTGAAACCTAAGCCACAAGGAATAGTATTAAAAACACTAGGAAGAATAAATTAACAAGAGATCAGGATTAGCATATACAAACTACTATATATAAAATAGATAATCAACAAGGATTTATTATATAACACAGGGAACTCTATTCAATACTCTGTAATAATATGAATGGGAAAATTTGAAAAGGAATAGATATATGAAATGTATAGCAAATTACTTTGCCATACACCTGAAACTAAAACAACATTGTAAACTACCTATAGTACCCCAATATGAAACAGAAATTTTAGAAAGAGAGAGAGAGAAAGCACTAGGACACTTCTGGCATCAGTAGGGAAAGGATTCTAAATGAAAAGAGCAAAATGATTGGTCAGGATTGGGAGTGGGAGTTTGAATCTTTGAAGTCCAAAGAAAAGCTGAACAGAGAGTTTACTGTAGTTTTATTGTGTAATTCAAATAATTGGAAGCCTAAGGAGTTAGAGACTGGAGATAGAGTCATTCACATTAGATAATTTGTCTCTGAACTAAAAACTTCTTTGCCATGGCACCTGCACATTAGCTGTACATTTTTGCCTTACACATTTTCTTATTAGAAGGAAACTATCGTGATGCTTAGCATAAGCTCCTTTCTCAGTTCAGTTACTCAGTCGTGTCTGACTCTTTGCAACCCCATGAACCGCAGCACGCCAGGCCTCCCTGTCTATTACCAACTCCTGGAGTCCACCCAAATCCATGTAACCATCTTATCCTCTATCATCCCCTTCTCCTCCTGCCCCAAATATTTCCCAGCATTAGAGTTTTTTCAAATGAGTCAGCTCTTCACATCAGGTGGCCAAAGTACTGGAGTTTCAGCTTCAACATCAGTCCTTCCAATGAACACCCAGGGCTGATCTTTAGGATGGACTAGTTGGATCTCCTTGGAGTCCAAGGGACTATCAAGAGTCTTCTCTAACACCACAGTTCAAAAGCATCTATTCTTCGGTGCTCAGCTTTCTTTATAGTCCAACTCTCACATCCATACATACTGGAAAACCATAGCCTTGACTAAATGGACCTTTGTTGACAAAGTAATGTCTCTGCTTTTGAATATGCTATCTAGTTTGGTCATAACTTTCCTTCCAAGGAGTAAGCATCTTTTAATTTCATGGCTGTAATCACCATCTGCAGTGATTTTGAACTAGGACCTCCTTAAACCAGGGAAATGTACACTTAACAACACATGTGATGTGGTTGCCAGAATTGCTGAAAGGATTAAGTTTGACTGAACTGAAACTTACTGGTATTTATTTTAATCTTAAAATTAGTCCATGTAAAGTCTCTAAATTGATTTCTTCTGAAATTTCTTTTACTTCCCATAACAAGAAATTCCTTCAAATATAGCAAAAACACACTACTGGTTTCTTTTATCTATTCTAACCTGATTTTTGTAAAAATTAGCATTATCAAAATGTAACTCCTAATTATTTCTCTTTCATCAAATATTATATTTTTTCTAATCTTTCCTGTTTTGAAAATGGCACCATCACATGTTCAGGTGATCAAATCTTTTGCCTATCACCACATAAATTATAATAGGAAGTTCTCTGTCTTTTACTATCAAAACAAAGTTTAAATTCGTTTCTCCATCACCACCATCTCCTATTTCTATCATCATCTCTCACTTGTACTATAGGAGTAGCATCATACCTTATCTTTGGACTTCTGAGCTTTCCCTCTCACAATCTGTTTTCCAAACATAATAGCAACCAGCTATCTTTTAAAAATGCTGTCAGAGCACATCCTTCCTTAATTAAATACCTATAACAGTTTCCCATTACTCTTGGAATTCTAAACTATTTATTGTTGCCAACATAAACCTGCCTGGTATGCTTCTGTTTAAGCCTCTGAACTTATTTTCTGCTCTCTTCCTTAACTAAGTTTCTGCTTCTCTGATTTTCAATTCCTGTTAGCTTTCCAGATTATTAATCATTTGGAAGCTATTTGTCATTGTCTAGAATATGTTTGGCTTATATCTTCTGATAATTCTTTCCTCTTCAGAAGGTAGCATTCTTTCAATATGTCACTAAGAAAGACCTTCTTTGACTATCTCATCTAGAATAAAACCCACCAAATTAAATTACTCTTTTTCCTTCTTTAAAAAATGTTTTATTTTCTTCTTGTTACTTAATAATATCTGAAATGTTACCAAGTTTATTTGCTCCTGAGGTTACCATTCATTTGACCATATTGACACTAATCAACTGAGGCTACCCTTTCTTTTTAAAAAACCTGAATCAGTCAGGGTCCTAAGTGACAGGTAGCATATTCAAACTGAGCAGTTCTGAGGAGAGTCTGAGTTTAAGAAAAAGACAGATAAAGTATACTAGCAATAGTTATTTCTGAGCACTTACCACCCCGCATCTGAAAGTGCAAGATATATTCAGTTCAGTTCAGTTCAGTCGCTCAGTTGTGTCCAACTCTTTGCGACCCATGAATCGCAGCATGCCAGGCCTCCCTGTCCATCACCATCTCCCGGAGTTCAATCAGATTCACGTCCATCAAGTCCATGATGCCATCCAGCCATCTCATCCTCTGTCATCCCCTTCTCCTCCTGCCCCCAATCCCTCCAGCATCAGAGTCTTTTCCAATGAGTCAACTCTTCGCATAAGGTGGCCAAAATACTGAAGCTTCAGCTTTAGTATCATTCCTTCCAAAGAAATCCTAGAAATAGTTATTATAAAAGAAGTGGTAGATGTTCAGAAATGGCCACTTGAAAGGCTTTGTTGCTTTGAGTCAATAGACGCAGCCACCCAGCTCTATCTTGTGATGAAGAAGGCAATGAAAAGTTGAGTTTTACTTCTTTTCATGTTTGCATTTGTGCTCAGAAAAGAAGTTAAACTTGTAATTGTTTATTTTAAAAAAATCTTCCACTATCAAGTAACCTGAAGTTTTCTGCATTGATCAGTCAATTCCTCTAGAACAATTTTTTTGCAAGAATATCAGACACTTCATGTTGCCAAGTGAGTGAGACCCTATGGACTGCAGCTTGCCAGGCTCCTCTGTCCATGGGATTCTCTAAGCAAGAATATTGGAGTGGATTGAAATGCCCTCATCCAGGGGATCTTCCAAACCCAGGGATCAAACCCACATCTCTTATGTCTCTTGCATTGGTGGGTGGGTTCTTTACCACTAATGCTTATTCCTTTTTCTCATTCTTCATCTCCCCTAGAGAAAGAAATGGCAACCCACTCCCAGTATTCTTGCCTGGTAAATTCCAAGGACAGAGGAGCTTGGCAGGTCACAATTGATGGGGTCACAAAAGAGTTGAATCTGACTTAGTGACTAAACCACCATTCTCCATCTCTCAGCAACATATATTAAAGAACAAAAGGGAAAACGAGGAGTCTGGCAGTAATACATTATAATAGTCCAGTCAAGAGTTGATAGTCTCTTCAATTAATGGGCAAACTAGACAGCAACATGCAAAAGAATAAAACTGGACTGCTACCATACAACATACACAAAAATAAACTCAAAATGGATTAAAGACAATTATAAGATCAGAAATCTTAAAACTCCTAGAAGAAAGCACAGGTGGCAGGTCCTTTACATTAGTCTTGGTAATTGGTTTTTGATTTGGCACTGAAATCGAAGTTAACAAAAGCAAAAATAAACAAGTGGGACTACATCAAACTAAAAAATTTTCTATATACCAAAGGAACCCAAAAACAAAGTAAAAAGGCAACCTACCAAATGGGGAAAAATATATTTGCAAATCATATATCTGTTGAGGAGCTAACATACAAATTATATAAAGAACTCATACAACTCAATAGCAAAATTGCAAAAAATCCAATTAAAAAATGGCTGGAGGATATGAATAGATGTTTTTTCAAAGAAGACATACAGATACCCAACAGATATTTGAAATGGCGCTCCAATCACTAATCACCAGGGGAATGTGAATCAAAATGACAGTGTGATATCACCTTACACCTCTAATAATGGCTATTATCAAAAATATAAGAAATAACTAGCTCTGCGGAGATTGTGAAGAAAAGAGAATCTTTGTGAACTATTTGTGGGAACATAAATTGGCATAGTCACAATGGAAAACAATATGAAGTTTCCTGAAGAAATTTAAAATAGAGCTACCATATGATACAGCAATGCTACTTCTGGATATTTTTCTGAAGGAGGTGAAAATGCTAACTCAAAAAAAAATGTGTGCACCCCTGTGTTCATTGCAGCATTATTTAAAATAGCAAAGACTTGAAAGCAACCTCTGTCCATGGATGAATGTATAGATAAAACTGTGATATAATAATAAAATGTTGTCCAGCTGTTAAAAAAATGAAATCTTGCCATTTGCAGCAATAACTTTGAGGGCATCATGCTAAGTGAAATAATTTAGAAAGAGAAATATAAATGCTATATTATATCATTTATATGTGGAATCTAAAAAAAAAAAACAAAACCCTTGAAAGCATAGATCACAGAAAATAGACTGGTAGTTGCATGTAGTTGCAAGAGCCAAGCAATGTAGGCTGGGGAAAAAAAGGTGAAGGTCATTCCAAAAATATAAACCAAACTTTCAGTTATAAAATAAATAAGTCCTGGGGATATAATGTACATCATGGTAACTATCATTAAATATATCATACTGTATATTTGAAAGTTACTAGGAGAGTGGATCTTAAATGTTCTCATCACAAGAAAAAGACGTATAGTTATGTACCATGATGGATGTTAACTGGTGTAATTATGGTGATCATTTCACAATACATGCAAATATTGGATTCTTTTGTTGCACACCTGAAATTAATATGTTAGTATACCTCAATTTTTTTTGGGGGGTGGGGGCTCCAAAATCACTGCAGATGGTGACTGCAGCCATGAAATTAAAAGATGCTTCTCCTTGGAAGAAAAGTTATGACCAACCTAGACAGCATATTAAAAAGCATAGACATAACTTTGCCAACAAAGGTCCTTCTTGTCAAGGTTATGATTTTTCCAGTAGTCACGTGTGGATGTGAGAGTTGGACTATAAAGAAAGCTGAGTGGTGAAGAATTGATGCTTTTGAACTGTAATGTTGGAGAAGACTCTTGAGTCCCTTGGACTGCAAGGAGATGCAACCAGTTCATTCTAATGGAAATAAGTTATGAATGTTCATTGGAAGGACTGATGTTGAAGCTGAAATTCCAATACTTTGGCCACCTCATGTGAAGAATTGACTCATTTGAAAAAAACTCTGATCCTGGGAAAGATTGAAGGCAGGAAGAGAAGGGGATGACAGAGGATGAGATGGTTGGATGACATCACCGACTCAGTGGACATGAGTTTCAGTAAACTCTGGGGATTGGTGATAGACAGGAAGATTTGGCGTGCTACAGTCCATGGAGTCACAAAGAGACATGACTGAGTGACTGAACTGAACTGAACTGATATCTCCATTTAAAAAAAGAAACACAGCTTATTTTGATATATTTATTTTGAATCTATAAATTTCACTGATTTTTGTTGTTGTTGTTGTTGTTGTTGTTATTTCTAACAGATTTTTGGTGAAGTCTAGGATTTTCTATATATGAGATCATGTCATCAGGAAAATGGATAATTTAATTTATCCTTTCTGATTTGGATGCCTTGTATTTCTGTTTTGCTTAATTACTCTGGCTAGGACTTCAGATACTACCTTGAATAGAAGTGGTGAGAATGAGGATCCTTGTCTTGTTACTCATCTTAAAGATAGCCTTTTGACTTTTTGCTATTGAGTATGATGTTAGTTGTTAACTTGACTTACAGTGCCATTATTATGTTGAGGTGTATTTGTTCTAGCCCTAATTTGTTAAGGGTTTTTTTCTGTTTTGTTTTTAAATCATGAAAGTATCCTGTATCTTGTCAAATTGTCTTTTTCTTCCTCTATTGAGATGATGTAAGACTTTTTATCCTTCATTATGTTAATGTGGTATATCACATTTACTAATTTTGCATATGTTAAGTTCTCATCAGTAAAGACTGAGACTCAGTGGCATAATGGGAGTTAAAATCAAAGGAATCAATTTAACTGAATAAGGGGAGAATATTTCCCCATTTGGGGAGAAAATATCAAAGAAAATAGCTCTCATTTTTGTGTTTTTAGAGTAATATCACATATATCTGCTTCAACCAATAGTTTATCAATGTTACTCCAGACACAGGGATCGACCTTGGGTCACCACTGCAGGAAGATTCTTTACGATCTGAACCACTAGGGAAGCCTCTTAACTTGAATAGGCATTCTTACTTTAAATTTATTTATGGTTATCTTTACTACCTTTCTGTTCAGTTCAGTTCAGTGGCTCAGTCATGTCTGGCTATTTGCAACCCCATGAATCACAGCATGCCAGGCCACCCTGTCCATCACCAACTCCCGGAGTTTACTCAGACTCACATCCATCATCTCAGTGATGCCATCCAGCCATCTCATCCTCTGTCGTCCCCTTCTCCTCCTGCCCCCAATCTCTCCCAGCATCAGGGTCTTTTCCAATGAGTCAACTCTTCACATGAGGTGGCCAAAGTATTGGAGTTTCAGCTTCAGCATCAGTCCTTCCAAAGAACAACCAGGAATGATCTCTTTTAGGATGGACTGGTTGGATCTCCTTGCAGTCCAAGGGACTCTCAAGAGTCTTCTCCAACACCACAGTTCAAAAGCATCAATTCTTCGGCACTCAGCTTTCTTCACAGTCTAACTCTCACATCCATACATGACCACTAGAAAAACCATAGCCTTGACTAGACGGACCTTAGTTGGCAAATTAAATACACTATCTTGGTTGGTCATAACTTTCCTTCCAAGGAGTAAGCGTCTTTTAATTTCATGGCTGCAATCACCATCTGCAGTGATTTTGGAGCCCCCAAAATAAACCTGACACTGTTTCCACTGCTTCCCCATCTATTTCCCATGAAGTGATGGGACCAGATATCATGATCTTCATTTTCTGAATGTTGAGCTATAAGCCAACTTTTTCACTCTCCTCTTTCACTTCCATCAAGAGGCTTTTTAGTTCCTCTTCACTTTCTGCCATAAGGGTGGTGTCATCTGCATGTCTGAGGTTATTGATATTTCTCCCGGCAATCTTGATTCTAGCTTGTGCTTCTTCCAGCCCAGCATTTCTCATGATGTACTCTGCATAGAAGTTAAATAAGCAGGGTGACCATACACAGCCTTGACGTACTCCTTTTCCTCTTTGGAACTAGTCTGTTGTTCCATGTCTAGTTCTATCTGTTGCTCCCTGACCTGCATATAAGTTTCTCAAGAGGCAGGTCAGGTGGTCTGGTATTCCCATCTCTTTCAGAATTTTCCACAGTTTATTGTGATCCACACAGTCAATGGCTTCGGCAGAGTCAATAAAGCAGAAATCGATCTTTTTCTGGAAGTCTTTTGCTTTTTTGATGATCCAGAGGATGTTGGCAATTACTACCTTTACTCCTTCCCTTACCAGTGACATTTAGTCTTTTTGCTGTTTTTCATGAACCTAAGGGTTTCCCAACAGAGGCTATTAGAGTCACTTTTCATTACATCTTTTTCTATGTTTAATACTTTGTATTGAAAATTTTAAATGTTGATTTGTGTGACCTTCTAATACCAAAGTGAAAGGGTTAGTCATTCAGTTGTGTCCAACACTTTTGAGACTCCATAGACCGTAACCCACCAGGCTCCTCTGTCCATGGCATTTCTCAGGCAAGAATGAGTAAAAAGAGGCAATGGAATGGGTTGCCATTTCCTCCTCAAAGGAATCTTCCCCACTCAGAGATCGAACCCATATATCCTTGAAGCGTCTCCTAAGCACTGCAGGTGGATTCACTGAGCCATTGGGGGAGCCCCAAGAATGGTACCAGTTCAGTTCAGTTCAGTCTCTAGTCATGTCCAACTCTGCAACCCCATGGACTGCAGCACGCCAGGCCACCCTGTCCATCACCAACTCTCGGAATTTACTCAAACTCATGTTCATTGAGTCAGTGATGCCATTGAATCATCTCACCCTCAGTTGTCGTTTTCTCCTCCTGCTTTCAATCTTTCCCAGCATCAAGGTCTATTCAAATAGGTCAGCTGTTTGCATCAGGTGGCCAAAGTATTGGAGTTTCAGCTTCAATATCAGTCCTTCCAAAGAATATTCAGGACTAATTTCCTTTAGGATGGACTGGTTGGATCTCCTTGCAGTCCAAGGGACTCTCAAGAGTCTTCTCCAATACCACATAGTTTGAACTTCTGGCTAGTATTAGAATGTTGATGGAATGCTTGGGCTTTTATATTAAATAAATCTGAAAATAGAAGCTCACTTTGATTTTTAATATAAACAGTAGTTTCATTTTCTTATCTCCAGTTTCATTTGATAAGAATAATAGTATTTAAATGGGTATATTTAAATTTGAAAGTTGACTTTTTGAATTATTAGATTAAATAAAAGTATATAATAAAGATACATATAATGGCACTATAATTATTATTAGTAAAAATAATCATATTTTTATTGGTTAAGGCTAACTAGATGTTTTGAATAAAATCAGAGAATCTAAGGGTATTATAATTGATGTCAAAATTAAGTAAATCAATTTGAGATGTTTCCAAATCAATAAGGAATTATACATTGCATTAAACAATGCTTTGAGTTTTAGCTTATCTAAGATAGTTTATTAGAATTAAAGTTCCCTCCACCTATTTTAGTTAATTGATACAGTTACTTCGTATGTTTAAATGATTCTTGCATGTGAGCTATGTCTCCTATTAATTTTAATTTGTCCTTTCTTGGCCATTCCTCTAATCATTAGAAGCAAAGGAGTTTGACTATTCTCATTCTGGTTGATTTTCAACTACTAAAGTAGAAATATTTGAACCATTATACTCGCTTTTAAGTCATTTCCAATGTGCTAAATGATCACTACTTTATATTAATCCCCACAAAACTGATAGCTAATATCTCAGTTTAATGTTTAATCATTCAATAATTACTTCACATAAGATAGTTTTATCTCTCCATTTGTAGATGTACATTTCTTCAGTTCTCACAGAGTCATATCCTCCTAGCTGAGTCTAATGCATTGCTATTTACATCATTACTCTATATGTTATAGCACTCATATGTATTAAATATCAGGCATTTTAAGCTATTGCTTTCCAATTATTATGTAATCTGGAAAAAAACCTCACAACTAAGTCCACGTAAATTTATTGCTGAATTATTATTTTTACTGAAATCAATGTAAGCAGTACAGGCTTCCCTGGTGATTCAGGTGGTAAAGCGTCTGCCTACAACGTGCGAGAACTGGGCTCCATCCCTGGGTTGGGAAGATCCCCTGGAGAAGAAAATGGGAACCCACTCCAATACCCTTGCCTGGAAAATCCCAGGACAGAAGAACCTGGTAGGCTACAGCCCATGGGGTCCCAAAGAGTTGGACATGACAGAGTGACTTCATTTTCACTTTTCTCCGTTATTATGTAATCAGAAAAAAAATCCTCACAACTAAGTCCACACCAGTTTATTACCAAATTATTATTTTTACTGAAATCAATAGGGAATATAACTCTATAAAGCTGTGCTTCTCAGTTGGGAGATGAAGAAGTGAAATGGCATTTTCCCAGTTGAAGCTTGCTTACACTAAAGTGAAGTCTCTCAGTCATGTCCAACTCTGCAGTCCTATGGTCTGTAGCCTAGTAAACAGTCTGAGACAAAATCTTGTGAGCTAACTCTTAGAAGTGCAATTCATGGGAACTGAGAGTTAAAGTCAAAATGAAGTGAGGCATGGTGAAAGAGCAAATACAAGAGTTAGAGAGTCCATCACAGCTTTGCAACAAATTCAGTTGGGAGCTGGGTCATGTGAAATACCTCTAGAGATATCAATAGCTCCTAACAGATCTTGGGACAGTACTTTGGGGCATGAAGAACCATTTATCTGATGGCTTCTGCCTGACTTACGTCTTTTATTGGTCTAAGATTAGCCAAGAAGGCAATGATTCTCCCACATTTCTAGACTGTGTTACCTGACTCTCTGGGTACCACTGCAAAATCATATTTCCAGTAAGTGTAATGTTGCTATTGTGCAGGGTTAGCACTCTCTCTTTTCGAATCTCCAGGAGTGTACAACTTCTTAAATCTGTATAAAAGGTGGCCTAGAATTTATGAGGAGGGAATAGTTGCTGTAAGTATGAGCTATCATTAGAGTCCTTCTAGGCATTCCAGAAAGCCAAAAAGTGGCTGTAGCCTTGCTCACTGCTAGACCTGATCAGATATGAAGAGACACAAATGTCGGTTCCAATATGATTGTTGTTCAGTCACTCAGTCATGTCTGGCTCTTTGCGATCCCATTGTCCAGAGCATGCCAGGCTTCCCTGTCCCTCACTATCTCCTGGAGTTTGCTCAGAGTCATGTCCATTGAGTTGATGATGCCATCCAACCACCTCATCCTCTGTTGCTCCCTTCTCCTGCCCTCAATATTTCCCAAAATCAGAGTCTCTTCCGATACAGTGAATTGTCTCCAGGAACATGTACACTTTGAAAATTATTTTCTAGTTTTCTAGAAATAATTGTTTTCTAAATGAAAGTTATTGAAACAAATATTCAACTAAATCATACCTGAAAATAATGTAGAAAATTAATAGGAAATTAAATGAAGAAAATTTTATATGAAGATATCAGGCTTAATTAAATATTCTGTGTTTTAGTCACTCCTTATGTCTGGACATTAAAGATGTATGTGATAATCATAAAATATTTAAAACCACACATAATTAGACTCTCCAGTTTAAATGTAGAACTGTATATATTTAACAGTTTTTAAATCACAGTCAAGAAAATTAGGAGAGTTATACATATGAAGATTTAGGCCAATTCTCTTAAAGAGAAATTTAGGCTAATTCTCTTAAAGAGAAAATTAAGGACATTTAATTTGATGAATATTCCTTGTTCTATGAATGTGCATACTAATAAATAAATTATTCTGATTAATATTGGTATATTATAAATGACTATGTCATACCATATGAAAATGATTAGCAAAATTCACTGTATTATTATTAACCCTATTTTTAATACTTCACTAAAATTTAGTTGATTTACAAAATTGTGTTAATTTCCACTGTACAAAAAAGTGATTCAGTTATATATATATATAATTTTTCATATTCTTTCCATTATGCTTTATTACAGGATAGTGAATATTGTTCCCTGTATTATATAGTAGGACCTTGCTGTATATCCATCCTATATATAACAGTTTGCATCTGTTAGTCCCAAACTCCTAAACCTTCCCTCCCCCATGCTCCTCTTCACTGGCAACTGCAAATCTGATCTCTGTATCTGTGAGTCTGTTTCTGTTTCATAGATATATTCATTTGTTCATCTGTGTCATCATTTAGATTTCATCTATTTGGTATTTGTCTTTCTCTTTCTGATGTACTTTGCTTAATATGAGAATCTCCAGGTTCATCCATGTTGCTGTCATTATGTCATTCTTTCTTTATGGCTGAATAATATTTCTGTAAACATATACCATGTCTTCATCCATTCATCTGTTGATGGACATTTAGGTTGTTTCCATGTCTTGAGTATTGCAAATACTGCTGGTATGAACATAAGGGTTCATGTATCTTTTCAAATTATAGTTTTGTCTGGTACTATTACCCTATTATGTAGATGAACTTTATGGAAGCTGTGGTTGATAGTCTACCAACATAAAGTATAACACAGTGGAAGCAGCCTTATTAATGACTTGACTTGTTGGATGTCAGTGGCCTCTAGATTTTATATTTCATTAATATAATTTCCTATTCTTTACCACTGAGCCACAAGCTTCCCCAGTGGTTCAGAGGTAAAGAATCCATATGCAATGTAGGAGATGAAGGAGATGTAGGTTCAGTCCCTGATCTGGGAAGATAACTTGGAGGTGGGCATGGCAACCCACTCCGGTATTCCTGCCTACACATCTCATGGACAGAAGGACCTGGGCACTACAGTCCATAGGGTTACAAAGAGTCAGACATGACTGAAGTGACTGAGCACACAATATAATTTAAATAAAGTTGCATCCATCTCTGTGGCAGTTCAATTTTTCCTGCACCAATGACATTTTTCTGCCTTTAAAAATATATGTCATATGATTTAGTAATTAATTGAGATAACTCTAAGCAGAAGGAAGGAATAAGTAATCTACCTATTATAGAAGAATTTTAAAATCACCTCATCTTCAAAAATACAGCAATATTAGCTAACTGGAGATTTTTTTCTTTTTATGCATCTTCTGATGCTAAAAATGATGATGAGTTGTTAGATGGCTTAAAGTTAAGACAATGAGGAAGAAAGCAGTGAATGAAAAATCATAAATATTTGCAAGCTAAATAATATATTTTTAGAGAATTTCCATTGATATTATGAAGAAACACTGCACAAAAATCTTTGGCATTTTTACTGTGAAATTAATTAAGCATTTATTTAAGCTTTAATTTAATTTTAAAAATTTAGTTTTAATTTAATTACACATTTAGCTATATTTTCCTAAAGGAAATCCAGGACCTCCTATGTCTTAATCATTTCAAGTACATGATTAAGTCTAGCTGCATTATCAATAATTTTTTCAGAGGATTCTATGATGGTTAATTTTATGTGTCAACTTGACAAGGACAGGGCCGCCCTTGTGGCTCAGCTGGTAAATAATCCAGCTGCAGTGAAGAGGCCTGGGTTTGATCCCTGGGTTGTTGGGAAGATCCCCTGGAGAAGGGAAAGGCTACCCACTCCAGTATTCTGGCCTAGATAATTACATGAAATGTATAGGCCATGGGGTCGCAAAGAGCTGGACATGACTGAGCGACTTTCACTTTCACTTTTGAAAAGAACAAGAGGTGCCCAGATACATGGCAAGTATTATTTCTGGGTATGTCTGTGAGAGTGCTTCCAGATGAGATTTGCATTTAACTGGTAGACTGAATAAAGCAGATCACTCTCCTCAATGTGGGTGGGCATCATACAATCTTTTGAGAGCCTGACTGGAACAAAAAGGAAGAAAGAATGTCCTCTCTTTCTGACTACTTGAACTGGGACCTTCTGCTGTACTTAGGCTGAGACTTAAACCTTTGGTTCCCCTGGTTCTTAAGCCTTTGCACTCTGTCTGGGACTTGAATCATCAGTTTTGCTGGTTCTCAGGCCTTTAGGACTGGACAGGAACTTTACTATCTTTTTTTCTTGGCCCTCTAGTTTGTAACCTCCATATTCATATGAGCCAATTCCTTATGAAAAAGATCTCTCTCTCTCTCTCTACATAAGTAGGTGGGTACACAGGTAGATAGATAAATAGATAGATGGATAGATGGAGGAAATATATAGATAGATAGATATGTAGAGATAGAGACAGATACAGGTATAGATACAGGTATACACTATTGGTTTTCTCTGAAAAACCCTGGCTAATATTGCTTTGGGAACTGAAAGTATAATATTAATAGTTCTAGAAGAACATAAATTTAAAGATATGTCCTAGCTTGTTTTCTACATCTGTGATTCCATTTCAGTTTTGTAAATAAGTTCACTTGCATCATTTTTTAAAATAGAAAGGAGGAGTAGTGATAAACTGGGAAATTGGGACTGACATATACTGACTACTATACATAAAGTCGATTAATAAGAACCTACTGTATAGCACAGGAAACTGTACTCAATACTGTGTAATCACCTATATGGGAAAAGAAACTAAAAAAGAGTGGATATATGTATAACTAATTCACTTTACTGTAGATTCCCCAGTGGCTCAGCGGTAAAAAATATCTGCCTGCAATGCAGGATCTACAGGCACTGCGGGTTTGATCTTTGGATCAGGAAGATCCCCTGGAAGAGGAAATGGCAACCCACTCCAGTATTCTTGCCTGGAGAATCCCATGGACAGGGGAGCATGGTGGGCTACAGTCCATAGCTTCAGCAAGAGTTGGACATAACTGAAGTGACTTTGCAAACATAGAGCAAAAACTAACACAACATTGTAAATCAACTATACTCCAATAAAATTAATTTTTAAAAAGAGTAGAAAAATAATAACTAATGATACATTTTTAGAATTGGATCTGGGGCTTTTGGAATTGAGGATCTAATTAGGTTTAAAGATGCTAAGGATTTATTGTCTGTAATTATAGAGCACTGATAGCCCATGATGTGAACCAGCAAGAGAGATACATAAAATATCTTCATTGGATACTTCTAACTGATGACTTATAAGAAGTAAGAAGCTGGGTGACTGTGTATATGATACTTTTGAACATTTTCAGAAAACAAATATAATGGGATTGGATGATTATTATTAATGTTGCTGGACGAAGTCATAAAGGAAAAGGATGAGCACAGAGATTTGAATTCCCAATCAAGCACCAAATATATGAGCTTAATTAATATGCCCTGAAGAAGACACTTATTTCCTATAGCTGCAGGGATGAGATTGCTGAGAATCAAATCCAGAACAGACTCTCATAATTAAAATATAAGTTGAACTCCCAGCCTCCCAAGGTCTTTACTGCTAATGTGAGGGCACTGATGGGGTAAGAATGAGATCCTGTAAGTTAAGATGGAGACATGACCCTGATGAAGCTGGGGATACTGAGGCCCTAAACACTGATGAACATTCTTAGCAGTGGAAGTGGTCTTCCAAAGCCCTGGTAGTATTAACCTTTCCAGCCCCATCTGAAGAGGTTAACTCTGCATTGCTGGAAGAAACTGTAGTGTGTTTTCTCCTGAAGCAGTTACAAGAAATGCTGATTCTCCTCAGGACTCACTCCCGTTACCCCTCTTTGTTTTAGACCTATGTATGAGTGCTAAGTCACTTCAGTGGTGTCTGACTCTTTGTGGCCCTATGGACTGTAACCCACCAGGCTCTTCTCTCCATGGGATTCTCCAGGCAAGAATACCAGAGTGGGTTGCCATGGCCTCCTCCAGAGGGTCTCCCTGACCCAAGGATTGAACCCACATCTCTTATGTCTCTTGCATTGGCAGGTGAATTCTTTACCGCCAGCACCACCTGGAAATCCTTAGGGAGATTGTAATTTTAGAGAGTGGAGTTTGTCATTTAGATCTGCTCAGCAATATAGGCAGGGCACAGAAGATGTACCTTTTACCAATATTGTGAGAAATTAATTTTTGAGTGTTGTCCAGGCATCCTTGAAGAACTCCATGATCACTCTTTGTTGGCTAGATCTTAGAGAAGAAACAAAAGTCACTAAATTGGTAAGAATACACATAGTATGTGCATCATGTCAGGTAGAATTATGACCTTGTTACTGTTTTTGTTTAGAGATTTAATATGGCTTAAGAACATGCATATTAGTATCAGGTTGACAAAGGGGTGGGTTGTTTTATGTCAACTTGACTGGGACATGGGGTGCCCAGATATTTGGTAAAACATTGTTTCTAGGTATTTCTGTAAGGATGTTCCAGATAGGACTAGCATTTGAATTGGTTGACTGAATAAAGCAAATGCCCTCCCTAAATCACGTGAGCATCACTCATCTACTGAGGGTGTGAATAGAACAACAAGGATGAGAAAGTAAGAATTTGCTGTCTGTCTGAAAGTCCTTGAGCTAGCACCTCTGTCTTTTTTCTTTTTGGCAGAAGAACCTAGAGTTACACTAATAGCTTCTTTATTCTTGACCTTTCAGACTCTGACTGGGACTTACACCTTGATTCCTTTTGTACTCAGGCCAGTGGACTTAGGCTAGAACTGCACAATTGTTTTCTTGAGCCTCCAACTTGAATATTGAAGATTATAGGATTTCTTAGCCTTCATAGGGACTTCCCCAATGGCTCAGATGGTGAATAATCCACCTGCAACGAAGAGACCCATGTTCAATCTCTGAATTAGAAAGATGGCCTGGAGAAGGAAATGGCAACCCACTCTAGTATTCTTGACTGGAGAATTCCATGGAAAGAGGAGCCTGGTGAGCTATAGTTCATGAGGTCACAAAGAGTCAGACATGACTGAGTGATTAACACTAGCCTTCATAATCATATAAGCCAATTCTATAAAATAAATCTTTCTTTCATATATATGTATCTTAATGGTTCTGGTTTTGTGGGTTTTGTTTTTTGCCTTTTTCTGAAGAACTATGACCAATACAGATTCTTTCCTAGAATTCAAATTCAGGTTATAAAACCAATATTTTACCAATAATCTAACATTATCATATGTAAGATCTTTACAGACATGGGACTTCCCTGGTGGCTCAGAGAGTAAAGAATCTACATGCAAATCGGGAGACCTAGGTTTAATCCCTGGGTCAGGAAGATCCCCTGGAGAAGGGAATGACAACCCACTCCAGTATTCTTGCCTGGAGAATCCCAAGGACGGAGGAGCCTGGCAGGCTACAGTTCATGGGGTCACAAAGAGTTTGATGCAACTGAGCAACTAACACTTTTGCTTTCACTTTCTTTTCACTATTTGTCATTAATGGATTGGCTTTACTGAGAAGTTAAACATGAAAAGCCATGAAACTTTCATTCTTTAATCATTTATCAACATCCTTCAGATTAATTCCCAAAGCCCAAATCTCCTGAATGTTTTATTTTATTCTGTTGGTGATTGTGTGGACATCAAAAGAACATCAAAATAATGGATCTGATGAACCCAGAAAGACTCAAGCTGATTCTAACAACTTCAAAATTAGATACATTGAAGTTCACAAGCTACTCATTGTTTTACAGATTGTTTTAAATTAGGTTTAAATATGTGATTGTTTCAGATTTGGACCCAAACATTTATTTCTAGTTCCAATAAATAATTGTGTTTGTTAGATTGGGCTGTGTATGTAAGATAATCACATTTTATTAAAAGTTCACATACTAGTTAACTTGAAGTTCTTTCCATCTTTTTATCCATAGATTTTTTTTTTGGAAAATTTCCTCATAACAAAACAAATTATAATGTATAAGAAGTCACTGTAATCAGGAAGAACCTATTATTATTAAGAAAACTATTATTTCCCATTTCAGTTTTAAATACTTCTTCAAATATTAATGTAATAGACTTCATTTGAAATATATGAAAGCATTTTACCTATCTTATGTTAGACTTTTAGTCATACATGTTTATTAGAATAAATATAAGCAATAAAAATCATGAACTCTGTGCTTATATGAATATTGGACAAAGCTAGGTATATTTTCAAAGGACTTATATGCCTGACGTTAACTGAAACTAACCTCCACCCCAAAGGGGAAAAAAAAAAAAAAATTGAAGACTACTTTTCAGAAAACATGATCGCTGACTGTTCAATAAATGGCCAAGGAAATGTTCCTTTGCAAGATCCTTTGGTTCACACAATTTTATTTTAAAAATCAGAATGGGGTAGGTCATGGTAATCTTGCTAATATATGCTTATCATTGTTTTATTATTTCTTTAAGGTGCTTAAGAATTGATATATAAAAGACTAAGAAACATACTTATCTTCAAAAAGGAGAAAAGTTCAAAAAAAAAAAAAAAAGAAAGAAAGAAAAAGCCACTTAAATGCTCCTGCACAAGCATTTAAAAAATCTAATTATGTGAGAAATTTTCAATGTAAAATTGATCTGACAAAAAGGGGATAGGTTGCATTAAAAAGATCCTGAAAAATCAAGACCAATTACACTCATCCATTCTTAAGAAGAAAGTTTGTTTTCTGTCTCTATTACCTCACCCCACTCCTTTAAAACTGTTTGGTTTCTGCCAATAAATCATTTTTTCCCTTTTATTCAAGTGGCAGCAGAATAGAGTTTTGACCTGATCTGGGATTAGGACCCTTAATAAGGGATCAAACAGTATTCTTATATTGTTTGAGTTGATAGAAATCAATATCATAAGCATATGGAAGATGGGGTTTGAGATCAGCATGGTATAGAGGAGTTTTTGTCCAAATCATATCAAACTTCCCTAAAGGGTTTGATAGTTCTGCAGTCTTCTATGATTTATCTGATTCAACTTCAGACTTTGTGAAGACTGGCTTTGGGAATCTGTAATTTTAACAGACATTCAGATGATTTTTATACATATTAATATTAGAAAACTATTAGCCTAGAAGAATATTGAATGCCATTTGTGTGTGTGTGTGTGTGTGTGTGTGTGTGTGTGTGTGTGTGTGTGTATGCGTGTGTACATACATCAGTACACAAGCCTGGACATGTGTGTGTTAATTTCATCTCAATCCCTTATTTATAAATTTAGAATGTTGTTTTTGGCAGAGAAAACATTTCTCTTATCTTCCTGAACTATCTCTTACATATTTATTTTGCAGTTCCAGCTCCTAATCCTGTATAACAGATTACTTCAAAAGAGCAGTTTATACCAAGTATTTGAATTAGTCCACAATATTTTGATCAGTAATTTTTTTAAGGGCTTGCTTGGGTCTATTTCACTTGGAGGATCTCATACAGTCACAGTAAGATGTGGGCTGAGACTGCCATCATCTGAAGGCATAACAAGCCTGGTCATCCGAAATGGTTTACCCACATGCCTATCAATTGATGTTTTTGGCTGAAAGTTCAGCTTGGACTATTGACCAGAGCATCAAACTGTGACCTCCTCCATTACCCACTTGAGATTTATAACTTCTGCTACCTGAGATTTTCAACTTCTGCAAAGAGGCTTGCCTTGTAAGTAACAGATAGTTAACCATGAGATGTCTGAGCTTCTGTTTATCAACCACTAAACAGGCCTTTCCCCTCCCCCATTATGCCCCATTTACACTGTACATGAGAGGACCAAAAAAATTTTGAGTGCCACAATATTTCACCAATCATGTAGCAGCAATATTATCACTTCAAATGATTAGTTTTGAGTATTCCTGCCAGTATGATAAATCGTTTATGTGTCTGCTGGACTACTGGCACAAGGTGGACCAAATGACTAGGAAGTGGTCATATTTTCAGAATTAGTGGGATTCTAACTGTACATTGGAGAAAGCCTCTCCTTTTCATTATCCAGAAATATTAAAACTACAGAGCCTAAATCTATAGGAACAGGGAACTCAATTTCAGTTCAGTTTAGTCTCTCAGTCATGTCCAACTCTTTGCAACCCCATGCACTGCAGCACACCAGGTCTCCGTATCCATCATCAACCCCCAGAGTTTACTCAAACTCATGTCCAATGAATCAATGATGCCATCCAACCATCTCATCCTCTGTCATCCCCTTCTCCTCCTGCCCTCAATCTTTCCCAGCATTAGGGTCTGTTCAAATGAGTCAGTTCTTTGCACCAGGTGGCAAAAAACTGGAGTTTCAGCTGCAGCATCAGTCCTTTCAATGAATACTCGGACTGATTTCTATCAGAATGGACTGATTGGATCTCCTTGCAGTCAAAGTGACTCTTGATAGTCTTCTCCAACACCGCAGTTCAAAAGCATCAATTCTTTGGCACTCAACTTTCTTTATAGTCGAACCACCACATATATAAATGACTACTGGAAAAACCATAACTGTGACTAGATGGACCTTTGTTCACAAAGTAATGCTCCACTTTTTAATATGCTATCTAGGCTGGTCATAACTTTTCTTCCAAGGAGTAAGGATCTTTCAATTTTATGGCTCCATTCACCATCTCCAGTGATTTTGGAGCCCAAAATAATAAAGTCTCTCACTGTTTCCACCATTTCCCTATCTATTTGCCATGAAGTAATTGGACTAGATGCCATAATCTTAGTTTTCTGATTATTGAGCTTTGAGCCAACCTTTTCACTCTCCTCTTTGACATTCATCAAGAGGCTTTTTAGTTTTTCTTCACATTCTGCCATAAGTGTGATGTCATCTACATATTTGAGGTATCTGAATATCTGCATATCTCCCAGCAATCTTGTTTCAAGCTTATGCTTCATCCAGTTCAGCATTTCTCATGCTGTACTCTGCATATAAGTTAAATAAGCAGGATGACAATATACAGCCTTGATGTACTCCTTTTCCTATTTGCAACCAATCTGTTGCTCCATGTCCAGTTCTAACTGTTGCTTCCTGACCTGCATACAGATTTCTCAGGAGGCAGGTCAGGTGGTAAGAGTTTCCATCTCTGTAAGAATTTTCCTCAGTTTGTTGTGATCCACACAGTCAAAGTCAAAGGCTTTCATGTAGTCAATGAAGCAGAAGCATTTGTTTTTCTGGAACTCTCTTGTTTTTTCAATAATCCAATGGATATGGCAATTTGATCTCTGGTTCCTCTGCCTTTTCTAAAACCAGCTTGAACATCTGGAAGTTCATGGTACACGTACTGTTGAAGCCTGGCTTGGAGAATTTTGAGCATTACTTTACTAGCGTGAGAGATGAGTGCAATTGTGCAGCAGTTTGAGAATTCTTTGGCATTGCCTTTATTTTGGAATTGGAATGAAAACTGACCTTTTCCAGGCCTGTGGCCACTGCTGAGTTTTCCAAATTTGCTGGCATATTGAGTGTAGCACTTTCACAGCATCATCTTTTAGGATTTGAAAGAGCTCAACTGGAATTTCATCACCTCCACTAGCTTTGTTTGTAGTGATGCTTCCTGAGGCCCACTTGATCTTGTGTTCCAGGATGTTTGGCTCTAAGTGAGTGATCACACCATCGAGATTATCTGGGTCATGAAGATCTTTTTTGTAGAGTTCTTCTATGTATTCTTGCCACCTCTTAATCTCTTCTGCTTCTGTTAGGTCCATACGATTTTTGTCCTTTATTGTGCCCATCTTTGCATGAAAAGTTCTCTTGGTATCTCTAATTTTCATGAAGAGATCTTTCGTCTTTCCCATTATATTGTTTCCCTCTATTTCTTTGCATTGATCACTGAGGAATGTTTTCTTATCTCTCCTTGCTGTTCTTTGAATCTCTGCATTGAAATGGGTATATCTTTCCTTTTCTCCTTTGCGTTTCACTTCTCTTCCCTTCTCAGCTATTGATAAGTCCTCCTTAGACAACCATTTTGCTTTTTTGCACTCCTTTTTCTTGGGGATGGTCTTGATCACTGCCTCCTGTACAATGTCATGAGTTTCCATCCATAGTTCTTCAGGTACTCTCTCTAGCAGATCTAATCCCTTGAATGTATTTCTCACTTCCACTGTATAATTGTAAGGGATTTGATTTAGGTCATACCTGAGTGGTCTAGTAGGTTTCCCTACTTTCTTCAATTTAAGTCTGACTTTGGCAATAAGGAATTCATGATCTGAGCCACAGTCAGCTCCCAGTCTTCTTTTTGCTGACTGTATAGAGCTTCTCCATCTTTGGCTGCAAAGAATATAATCAATCTGATTTCAGTATTGACTATCTGGTGATGTCCATGTGTAGAGTGTTCTCTTGTGTCATTGGAAGAGGATGTTTGCTATGACCAGTGCATTCTCTTCCCCAAACTCTATCAGCCTTGTCCTGCTTCATTCTGTACTCTAAGGCCAAATTTGCCTTTTACTCCAAGTATTTTTTGGAGAAGGCAATAGCATCCCACTCCAATACTCTTGCCTGGAAAATCCCATAGATGGAGAAGCCTTGTGGGCTGCAGTCCATGGGGTCGCTAAGAGTCGGACACGACTGAGCCACTTCACATTCACTTTTCACTTTCATGCATTGGAGACGGAAATGGCAACCCACTCCAGTATTCTTGCCTGGAGAATCCCAGGCATGGGGGAGCCAGGCAGGCTGCTGTCTATGGGGTCACACAGAGTTGGACACGACTGAAGCGACTTAGCAGTAGCAGTAGCAGCCAGGTATTTTTTGAATTTCTACTTTTTCTTTACAGTCCCCTATAATAAAAAGGACATATTTTTGGGGTTTTAATTCTAGAAGGTCTTGTAGGTCTTCATAGAACCGTTCAACTTCAGCTTCTTCAGCCTTACTGGTCAGAGCATAGACTTGGATTGCTGTGACACTGAATGGTTTGCCTTGGAAACAAACAGAGACCATTTTGGCATTTTGAGATTGCATCCAAATATTGCATTTTGGTCTCTTTTGTTGACCATGAAAGCTACTCCATTTCTTCTAAGGGATTCTTGCCCACAATAGTAGATATAATGGTCATCTGAGTTAAAGTTGTCCTTTCCAGTCCATTTTAATTTGCTGATTCTTAAAATGTCAATGTTCACTCTTGCCATCTCCTGTTTGACCACTTCCAATTTGCCTTTTTTAATAGACCTAACATTCCAGATTCCTATGCAATATTGCTCTTTGCAGCATTAGACGTTACTTTCATCACCAGTCACATCCACAACTGGGTGTTGTTTTTGCTTTGGCTCTGTCTTTTTATTCTTTCTGGAGTTATTTCTCCACTGATCTTCAGTAGCATATTGGATACCTACCAACCTGCAGAGTTCATCTTTCAGTGTCCTATCTTTTCACCTTTTCATACTGTTCATGGTATTCACAAGGCAAGAATACTGAAGTGGTTTGCCATTCCCATCTAGGAACAGGGAACTCAATTTACCCATGTAGATAACTGGGAGTGATGGAGTCAATAGGGTCAATCATATTTGAAATGTTCAATGCCATCTATTTAAATATCTCACCTCTTCCCTATAAGGGCTCTGACTTTGGCTTTGGAAACTTCCCTCTTCTGAGAAGTCAGCTGTATTTGAAGTTATGCTCTCACTCACTTACACTTAGGTCTTTGATTCAGTCTACAGATGAGGGCTTCCTTAAATTTTGTCTGGATCTTGAATTTGCCTCGTTATTAATGGACTGCTTCATGCATCAGTGTTAATTGACAATAGCCACCCAATTTACTAGATGTTTTGTTTACTATTTCCCTTTAACTGTTAAATGTTAATAACACTGTTCCAGATTATATCATCACTGTTTCCCATCTCCATTCACCACAGGTAAAAATGTTAGAAGTCCCACTACTACCGCTTTCCAAGGACTACTGAAAATCTACCAACTGTTAGTCGTTGGGTCTTAATTGCCATATAGACGTTGAGTGGTCCATTTCCAGAATTCTATTGTTGGAGGCTACTTCTTAGCACTCTTCCTGGCAATAGCTATCTGAACTTACATTGACAGGTTGACAGAAGTTGTTGTTCTCAGAGCTCGAGGCAGAAGTTGTTGAAAGCAATGATTTGTTAAGGACATTCTCTCATAAGAGGGGGATTTAAGGGAAGCAGAGCAGAACAAAAGAAAACTCAGAAAGTAAGTGATCTCGGCTGAAAACTAGCAGCTTCAGCCTGGTTTCAAGAGAAGCTCTGCTGCACAAACTGTGCTACAGACTTGTTTAGTTGCCAAGTCATGTCCAACTTTTTGCAACCCCATGGACTGTAGCCCACCAGGTTCTTCTGTCGGGTTTTCCATGCAAGAATGCTGGAGTGGGTGTCGTTTCCTATTTCAGGGGATCTTCCTGAGGCAGAGATAGAACCCACATCTTCTATATTCAGACAGATTCTTTCACCATAAAACAAGAGAACTGAAGCTATTTTTTAAACATGCTCTCGGTTCAGTCAGTCAGTGGTCTGATTACCCTAGAAAGAGTGTAATCGTTTTTTGGGGGGTGAACAACTCCTGTCCAGCTCCATCATTTCTCCAGAGAAGGTGATGGTTAAGAGAACTTAGTAGCTAACTTAGCAGTGGATGATGTAAGCATCTGACAGACTCAATGAAAATCCAATAGGGCACCAGTAACATCACTGATGAAGCAAGGGTTTAGAGAAAATACATACTCTTTTTTGGTTTGTTTTCTTATGATGGGAGGAAGTGGTACAATATTTCTGAAAGGTTATTTGGATATAGACTATGAAAGTCATTATAGCTTTATGGTCTTTGATGTAGCGGCAGCTAACTCAATTCAGAAGAGAACTTACTGCTGTTTAACAATGAAAATCTACTATGGAGAAATATCCTTATGAAACTATGTGTTTAAGTATGTGAATATGTCAAGCAAAGATGTTCATAAAATAATGTTTGTAAGAGCACACTTTTTGAAAGAGTTCAAATTTTAAGAATGAATATTGGTAAATAATTCCATTATTCTGTTACTTATTTATTATAACCCAATAGTATGACAGACATATTAATAAATCCCTCTGCAATATACATTTCCATATGTTACATACTGAAAGATTAGTTATTGAAAATTTTACAATACTTATTTACTGTTTTATAACCCTTGGAATTTCTGTGTAAAAAAAAATGTAAAGAAACATATTTGAGAGCTTTTCAATATATTCTAAGGAAGCATTAGACTCAAATAGTCTAGAAAGAAGACTATTTGAGAAGACTCCTTTGGAGAAGGAGAAGTGTTCTTGCCTGGAGAATCCTATGGACAGAGTAACCTAGTAGGCTAGAGTCCATGGGGTCACTAAGAGTGAGACATGACTGAGAGACTTCACTTTCACTTTTCACTTTCATGCATTGGAGAAGGAAATGGTAACCCACTCCAGTGTTCTTGCCTGGAGAATCTCAGGGACAGAGAAGCCTGGTGGGCTGTCTATGGGGTCACACGGAGTCAGACACGACTGAAATGACTTCGCAGCAGCAGCATTGGACTCAAAATAACCTAAAATCTCCACATCTCATGAGATTTGCACTCAAAGTTTAAAAGCAATTAATGCCTGGAGGATAATATTTTGGGCATGGTGACAGCTTACTTACTTAATGTCATGATGTCGGATTCATGATCTCTGAAGAAGATTTAGCTTTGGGACCAGGGACTAGGCTTGATCATTCAAGAGCTTTTGTGTAGCAGAGTTTTATTAAAGTATAAAAAAGTACAGAGAAAGCTTCTGACATAGACATCAGAAGGGGAACAGAGAGTGCCACTGTTGTAGCCGTGCTTTCTGGGAAACAAACTCACTCAGAAGGACAATGCAGACAGTGGAGTGCAGTTTATTACACTGGCAGGCCCAAGGCAGAGTCTCCTCTTAGCCAAGGACCCCGACCAGTTTCTGTGAAAACCTTATATACCCTAAGTGTATAAGGTTCCCTGAAACTAGTCTGAACAAAGGAAAAAGAAAGATATAATCAAAGTTAATCCATGATTCATATGCCTTAAACCCAGGTAGTTAACAGTGGACAATTATCAATAAGCCTGTGGTCATACCCCAATAAGCATAATAGAATGTATGATTCTATTCAGCTACACAGATAATTAGGGTATTCTCTAAGGCAACAGAGAGCCCTGGGGCTTTTCCTTCCAAGGGCCTGGTTTTCCAGTTGGTATGTCCTTTCCATAGATATGAGGCATATGGCTCAAAGTCCACAGTCCAGCCCAAGATGGAGTTCTGCTATCAAGATAGAGGCTGTTCTGTTTCCTCCTTCACCATAATCTTCTCCAACTATTACTTGGGGCCCCTGAATCAGAGACCCTCAATATGAGGGTTAGGAGAGTATGGTGCCTCAACAATTTAGGGACAACACCCCTCAACAGCAGGAAGTAGTTATGAAATGAAAACGATGCCTCTTTCCCTTGGCAACATAATTCTCCTAAAAGAAAAAGGGAATTAGAGAGCCAATTTCTAGGCTGGTTGATAACAATCTGTGGTCCCCAGAGGCTGAGGAGAGAGGAGTCTGGGTCTCTCAAGGAGGAGACAGGGGTCTCAGTTCAGTTCAGTTCAGTCGCTCAGTCATGTCCGACTCTTTGCGACCCCATGAATCACAACACACCAGGCCTCCCTGTTCATCACCATCTCCCGGAGTTCACTCAGACTCACGTTTATCGAGTCAGTGATGCCATCCAACCATCTCATCCTCTGTCGTCCCCTTCTCCTCCTGCCCCCAATCTCTCCCAGCATCAGAGTTTTTCCAATGAGCCAACCCTTCTCATGAGGTGGCCAAAGTACTGGAGTTTCAGCTTCAGCATCATTCCTTCCAAAGATATCCCAGGACTGATCTCCTTCAGAATGGACTGCTTGGATCTCCTTGCAGTCCAAGGGACTTTCAAGAGTCTTCTTCAACACCACATTTCAAAAGCATCAATTCTTCGGCGCTCAGCCTTCTTCTCAGACCAACTCTCACATCCATACATGACCACAGGAAAAACCATAGCCTTGACTAGATGGACCTTTGTTGGCAAAGTAATGTCTCTGCTTTTGAATATGCTATCTAGGTTGGTCATAACTTTTCCTCCAAGGAGTAAGCGTCGTTTAATTTCATGGCTGCAGTCACCATCTGCAGTGATTCTGGACCCGAAAAAAATAAAGTCTGACACCATTTCCACTGTTTCCCCATCTATTTCTCATGAAGTGATGGGACCGGATGCCATGATCTTCGTTTTCTGAATGTTGAGCTTTAAGCCAACTTGTTCACTCTCCTCTTTCACTTTCATCAAGAGGCTTTTCAGTTCCTCTTCACTTTCTGCCATAAGGGTGGTGTCATCTCCATATCTGAGGTTATTAATATTTCTCCCAGCAATCTTGATTCCAGCTTGTGTTTCTTCCAGTCCAGCATTTCTCACGATGTATTCTGAATATAAGTTAAATAAGCAGGGTGACAATATACAGCCTTGACATACTCCTTTCCTATTTGGAACCAGCCTGTTGTTCCATATCCAGTTCTAACTGTTGCTTCTTGACCTGAGTACAGATTTCTCAAGAGGCAGGTCAGGTGATCTGGTATTCCCATCTCTTTCAGAATTTTCCACAGTTTCTTGTGATCCACACAGTCAAAGGCTTTGGCATAGTCAATAAAGCAGAAACAGATGTTTTTCTGGAACTCTTGCTTTTTCCATGATCCAGCGGATGCTGGCAATTTGATCTCTGGTTCCTCTGCCTTTTCTAAAACCAGTTTGAACGTCAGGGAGTTCACGGTTCAAATATTGCTGAAGCCTGGCTTGGAGAATTTTGAGCATTACTTTACTAGCATGTGAAATGAGTGCAATTGTGAGGTAGTCTGAGCATTCTTTGGCATTGCCTTTCTTTGGAATTGGAATGAAAACTGACCTTTTCCAGGCCTGTGGCCACTGCTGAGTTTTCCAAATTTGCTGGCATATTGAGTGCAGCACTTTCACAGCATCATCTTTCAGGATTTGAAACAGCTCAATTGGAATTCCATCACCTCCACTAGCTTTGTTCGTAGTGATGCTTTCTAAGGGAGTTCTCAAGGAGCAAAGGACAAACTTTTTTTTTTTTTTTTCCCCTTACATTCTTAGTCACACTTTTTTTTTTTTTTTTTTAAGCCCAGAGCTGATGAATACAGAACAAAGCAAGTCAGTTTAAACTCTGTACTAAGGATTATATGACAAGAATGTGTCCTTCTTGAGAACATGTATCTCCTTCTTGAGAACCTTCTGACTAATCCTGGTATCTTAAAATGTGTATTAAGGGAGTGAGTCTGGAAAGATCTTTCTATTGTTAGCTCTAATCTTGCCATTTCAAAATGTAAATTGTGGGAGTGGTTCTAGTAAGACCTTTACAAACAAGATATTCTTTTGATTAACTGTAATAACAATTATACTGTAATATAATGGTTACTGTAATAACCATGAAAAGTGTGAAAATACAAAAACATAGGACACTGAAAGATGAACTCCCCAGGTCGGTAGGTGCTCAATATGCTACTGGAGATCAGTGGAGAAATAACTCCAGAAAGAATGAAGGAATGGAGCCAAAACAAAAACAACACCCAGTTGTAGATGGGATTGATGATAGAAGCAAGTTTGATGCTGCAAAGGGCAATATTGCATAGGAACCTGGAATGTTAGGTCCATCAGTTCATTTCAGTTCAGTTCAGTTGCTCAGTCATGTCTGACTCTTTGCGACCCCATGAATCGCAGCAAACCAGGCCTCCCTGTCCATCACCAACTCCCGGAGTTCACCCAAACTCATGTCCATCGAGTTGGTGATGCCATCCAGCCACCTCATCCTCTGTTATCCCCTTCTATTCCTGCCCCCAATCCCTCCAAGCATCAGAGTCTTTTCCAATGAGTTAACCCTTCGCATGAGGTGGCCAAAGTATTGGAATTTCAGCTTCAGTATCAGTCCTTCCCATGAACACCCAGGAATGATCTCCTTTAGGATGGACTGGTTGGATCACCTTGCAGTCCAAGGGACTTTCAAGAGTCTTCTCCAACACCACAGTTCAAAAGCATCAATTCTTCGGTGCTCAGCTTTCTTCACAGTCCAACTCTCACATCCATACATGACCATTGGAAAAACCCTAGCCTTGACTAGATGGACCTTTGTTGGCAAAATAATGTCTCTGCTTTTAAATATGCTCTCTAGGTTGATCATACTTTCCTTCCAAGGAGTAAGTGTCTTTTAATTTCATGGCTGAAACCACCATCTGCAGTGATTTTGGAGTCCCAAAAAATAAAGACTGACACTGTTTCCACTGTTGCATAGGAACCTGGAATGTTAGGACCATTAAAAAAAAGGCAAATTGGAAGTGGTCAAACAGGAGATGGCAAGAGTGAACATCGACATTTTAGGAATCAGCAAATTAAAATGGACTAGAATGGACAAATTGACTCAGATGACCATTATATCTACTATTGTGGGCAAGAATCCCTTAGAAGAAATGGAGTAGCCTTCATGGTCAACAAAAGAGACCAAAATGCAATACTTGGATGCAATCTCAAAATGCCAAAATGATCTCTGTTTGTTTCCAAGACAAACCATTCAATGTCACAACAATCCAAGTCTATGCCCTGACTAGTAAGGCTGAAGAAGCTGAATTTGAACGGTTTTATGAAGACCTACAAGACCTTCTAGAACTAACATCCAAAACAATGTCCTTTTCATTATAGGGGACTGAAATGCAAAAGTAGGAAGTCAAGAAACACCTGGAGTAACAGGCAAATTTGGCCTTAGAGTACAGAATGAAGCAGGGCAAAAGCTAACAGAGCTTTATCAAGAGAACATGCTGGTCTTAGCAAACACTCTTTCCAAGAACCCAAGAGATGGCTTTAAACATGGACATCACCAGGTAGAAGAACAAGGTGGCAGAGGAGTAGGTGGATGTGGAGTACATCTCTTTTCACAGATACATCAGGAATACATCTTCAGACACAGAAGTGCATGGAGAACACCAGTGGAGAGTGGACAGGAGTACCTGACCAGAGGAAAAGAATATATGGAACCATGCAAAACTCGTTAGGATGACGGAACTAGGACGAAAAACAAGATTGTTAGTAGGAGTGGAATGCAGGAAAGAGAGGCAGCCAGACAATACTGCAGAGTGACAGGTAGGGAGTGGAGCCATCACCATACCCTCTCTCTCCACATGGCAGCATCGGCAACTGAACAATTGAGAGGCTGGCCCATCAAACACCTGATGCACTGAAATACAAAGTAGGACCCCATCCAGGGTGCCCCTTTAAGTGCCTGACCTACCAAACAACGGAGAAGGACCCCAGGCAAGGGAGCCCTCTAAATGCCTGAATGGGCAGAGAAAGACTGGCCAAAAAGGCCTTTTGATTGCCAGCTACAATAGGTTTAACAAAGACTCTGATAGGGTCATAACTCCTGTGATGGAGGCAGTCAGTGTCCCTGCACACTTGGCACCGACCAGGGTCCCTGCAAGCCAAGCAGCTGCACTACCCTCATGCTCAACTCTCACTGAGGCAGAGCTGCCACAAGTGAAAAAAGTCTTGCATCTAGGCATGCAGTGTTTCTTCCATAGTGTACGAGTCTTTACAATCCTGCAGACTGGCCTGCCAGGCTTCTCTGTAAGGGAGGGGTTTCTCCAGGCAAGAATACTGGAGTGTATTGGCCAATACTGGTTGCCATATACTTTTAGAGCACTATATTTCCTGCTGCCCTAGCTGCCAATTCCCCTGAGTACCTGGTACTGCCAGAACCCATGCAACCCAAGCAGCTGCACCACCTCCAAACTTGGCCCTCACAGAGGCAAATCTCAGTGGATGACCCACATGCAGAGGTGGAAATAAAACCACAATTGAAACCCAGGGATAGTCTGATTAAGGAAGAAGACCCAAAACCTTCCCACTGGCTGTACAAGCTGCAGATTAAATCAACAAGGTCAACTAGGCAGACTCCGTGTCTATGGAATATATAAAAAGTCATTGAGAGCTCCCGCAAAAGAAAACACACTAGTTCAGATAGCTGTGTACATTGGCAACAAGAACACAGAGGAGTAGGACAAGATTAGAATCTGAGCTGCTGCCACAACATCTCCAGAGAGCATCACAGTGTTGTAGGGCATCCTAGGGAGGTGAGATGAACTGTGATCCCCAGTGACAGAAAGGACAGTGACACCAGTGACTCAAGAAAAACATTTATTATTCTTATGTTTTGACTTGCTATGTAGATTCTTTGGGATTCATTTTCTTTTCTTTTTTTTTTTTTTTCCTTTTACTCCCCCTCTATAGTAATTGTTGATTTTATTGGCACTATGAAATCTAATTAAGCTTTTGAGCTTTTTTCTTTTTTTTTCTGTCACATTTTTTATTGTTGTTATAAACCCCTGCCTTTATGTTGGGTTTTTGCAGTTTTGGGAAGTTTCCTTTTTTTTTTTTTCCCTTTCTCTCCTTTTTTTTAAAGTTTTAATTTTTTTTAACATATTATTATTTTTCTACATTTATTCTTTTGCTTGCTTTCCCTACTGTTCTTTTCCCCTTACAGTTAATTTTTAATGTATATAAATCTTCTTTATCTACCTTTATTTAAATTTGCATATCTATTCTTTCTTTCCTTTCTTCTCAACATATTTGTTAATTTTATTTTCATTCTTTATTCTCTAATTGTCACCTTGGGGAATTCTGTTCTATTTTCCAGTTTGTGTTTAGTTAGCTTTGTTCTGGTAGACATAATTTTTTGTTTCCTTTGTTCACTGGGTCAACTTTGTCCTTTATTTCAGTTGGACTGTTTTGATTTTGTTTATGGGTGTATTTTTATATTCAGTACACATTTTATTGTTGTTATAAACCTCTGCCTCTACATTGGACTTCTGCAGTTCTGTGGAGTTTTCCTTTTTCCCTTCTTCTTCTGTTTTTTTTTTTTTTTCTTTCTTATCTCTTCTTTATAATGTTAACTTTAAAATTTTAAAAAACCTATTATATTTTTTCTATATTTATTCATTTGTTGCTTTCCTACTGTTCTTTTACCCTTGCAATTAATCTTTTATGTATATAAATCTTCTTTATCTACCTCTATTTAACTTTGTGTATATATTCTTTCTTTCCTTTCCTCTCAACTTATTTGTTAGTTTTATTTTTGTTGCTTTATTCCCCACTTGCCACCTTGCTTTAGTTTTGTTTCCCACTTTATGTTTTAGTTAGTTTTCTTCTTAACTGCTAAATATAATTTTTTATTTCCTTTGTTCTCCAGGTCAATCTGTTATACTTTATTTTTGTTGGACTGTTTTGATGTTGCTCATGAGTGTATATGTACATGGGTATATTCCATTATTTTAATTATTATTTGCCTAATTTTGTAACTGCCATTTGTCTGGGGTTTGTCTTTGGTTTCTCATTTTTTTTGATATTTCTTTTAATCTCACTTAATGCCATAACAAACCACTTGTGGAATCTTCATTCCTGACCCGAGATCAAGCCCTGAGCCTTTGGAGTGGGAGCACTGACTCCAAGACCTAGACTACCAGAGAACTAACACTAGGGAGTATCAAAGAGTGAGAACTCACACAAAGGAAACCGCTTGAATGCAAGTCCTGGCATCACCCAAACACCAGTAGCACCTAATGCAGGATGCTTCATTTAAACAATGAACAACAACAACAACAAAATTACAGACCCAATCATCAGCACACAGGATTACCACCACACTCAGCCTTGCCCATCAGAGGAGAAACAAACAAACAAATCTGAGCAAAAATCTCATCCTATATGAAGCTTATACAAACCACTGGGCCAACCTTGGGAAGACAGAAACCAAAAGGAAGAAAGAATGTAACCTTGAAGACTGGGAAAAGGAGACTTCAAAAACAATAAGTTAAATAATAATAATGAAAAGGCAGAACAATACTACACAAAGGAAGGAATAAACTAGAAATACAGAAGTACAAATAAATGAAGAGTAAATAGGCAAGCTACCTGAAAAAGAATTCAGAATAATGATAGTAAAGATGATCAAAAACCTTGAAAACAAATGGGGAAATTGCAAGAATCAATTAACAAACCTGTGTTAATTGAGTAAAGAATAAACACACAGAGACAAACAACATGATTACTGAAATTAAAAATACTCTGGAAGAAATCAATAACAGAATATCTGAAGCAGAAGAGTGAATCAGTGAGCTGGAAGATAAAATGGTGGAAATAACTTCTGAAGAGTAGAATATAGCAAAAAGAATGAAAAGAACTGGCGTAGTCTCAGAGACCTCTGGGACAATATGAAATGCACCAATATTTGAATTATAGGGGTCCCAGAAGAAGACAGGAAAAAGAAAGTGTATGAGAAAATTTTTGAAGAGATTATAGTTGAAAATTTCCCCAACATGAAAAAGAAAGTAGTTAATCAGGTATAAGAAGCATAACAAGTCCCATACAGGATAAACCCAAAGAGAAACACATCAAGACACACAGTAGTCAAACAGACACTAAATATAAAGAAAGAATGTTAAAAGCAGCAAGGGAGAAGCAACAAGTAACACAGCTGATCTTTCAGCAGAAACTCTGCAGGCCAGAAGGGAATGACAGGATATATTTAAAGCACTGAAAGGGGAAAATCTACAACCAAGATTACTGTACACAGCAAGGATCTCATTCAAAATTGATGGAGAAATAAAAAGCTTTTCAGACAAGCAAAAGTTAAGAGAATTCAGTACTACCAAACCAGCTTTATAACAAATGTTAACTAAGTTATATAGTCAAGAAACACAGGAAAAGAAAAAAGATCTACAAAATCAACCCCAAACAATTAAGGAAATGGCAATAGGAACATATACATCAATAATTACTTTAAATGTGAATGAATTAAATGCTCCAATTAAAAGACACAGATTGGCTGAATGGATACAAAAATAAGACCCATATATATGCTATCTACAAGAAATCCACTTCAGACTTAAAGACACATATAGACTGAAAGTAAGAGGATGGAAAAATATGTTCCATGCAAATGGGAAGCAAAATAAAACTTGAGTAGCAATCTTCATATCAGACAAGATAGACCTGAAAATAAAGAATATTACAAGAGACAAGGAAGGACACTACATAATGATCAAGGGACTGATCCAAGAGGAAGACATAACAATTGTAAATATCTATGCACCCAACATAGGAGCACCTCAATATGTAAGACCAGAACTAACAGACATGAAAGGAGAAATTGGCAGTACCACAATAATAGTAGGAGACTTTAATACCATACTCACACCAATGGACAGATCATCAAAACAGAACATTGATAAGAAAACACAAATCTTAAATGACACATTAGATGAGATAGATCTCATTGATACCCTCAGGACATTCTACCCAAATACATACACCTTCTTCTTAAGTGCACATGGAACATTCTTCAGGATAGAACACAATTTGGGTCACAAATCAAAGCTCAGTAAATTAAAGAAAATTGAAATCATATCAAGCATCTTCTCTGGCCACAATACTACAACAAAGAGACTAGATATAAATTACAATAAAAAAAACTGTAAGAAACACAAACACATGGAGATTAAACAACACATTTCTAAATAATCAACAGGTTACTGAAGAAATCAAAAGGGAAATCAAAAAATTCTAGAAATAAATGACAATGAAAACACAAGAACTCAAAACCTATGGACTGCAGCAAAAGCAGTTCTAAGAGGGAATTTTATAGCAATACAATCCTACCTCAAGAAATAAGAAAAACATCAGATATACAACCTAACTTTAAACTTAAAACAACTGGAAAAAGAAGAACAGAAACTCCAAAATTAATAGAAAGAAAGACATCATAAAAATTTGAGCAGAAATAAATGGAAAAAAAATGAAAGAAACAATAGTAAAGATTAATAAAACTAAAAGCTGATTCTTTGAAAAGATAAGCAAAACTGACAAACTTTTAACCAGATTCATCAAGAACAAAAGAGAAAAGGATCAAATCAACAAAATTAGAAATGAAAAAGGAGAGGTTACAGAAAACAATGCAGAAATATAAAGGATTATAAGAGACAATTATGAACAACTATATGGCAATAAAATGGATAACCTGGAAGAAATGGACAGATTCTTAGAAAAGTTCAATCTTCTAAGACTGAACCAGGAAAAAACAGAAATTTTGAACAACTCAATTGCAAGCATTGAAATTGAAGCTGTGATAAAAAATCTACCAGGACCAGATGGGTTCACAGGAGAATTCTATCAAACATTTAGAGAAGAGCTAATACCTATCCTTCTAAAACTCTTTCAAAAAATTGCAGAGGAAGGAACACTTCCAAACTCATTCTCCTTTGCCACCATCACCCTGATATCAAAATCAGACAAAAACAACACGCAAAAAAAGAAAACTACAGGCCAATATCACTGAGGAACATAGATACAAAAAATCGTCAACAAATTTTAGCAAACAGAACTCACCAACACATCAGAAAGCTCATACACCATGATCAAACTGGGTTTATTCCAGGAATGCAGGGATTCTTCAATACACACCAATCAATGTGATACACCATATTAACAAACTGAAAGATAAAAACCATATGATAATCTCAATAGATACAGAAAAAGCCTTTGACAAAATTCACTACCAATTTATGATTAAAACTCTTCAAAAAATGGGCATAGAAGAAACCTACCTCAACATAGTAAAGGCCATATATGATAAGCCTACAGCAAACATTACTCTCAATTGTGAAAACTGAAAGCATTCTCCCTAAGATCAGGAACAAGACAAGGTGTCAGTTTTCACCACTATTATTCACATAGTTTTGGAAGTCCTAGCTGCAGCAATCAGAAGACAAAGAAAGAAAAGGAATCCAGATTAGAAAAGAAGAAGCAAACCTCTCACTGTTTGCAGATGACATCACACTGTACATAGATAGTATCAGAAAATTACTAGAGCTAATCAGTGAATTTAGCAAAGTTTCAGGATACAAAATCAATACACAGAAATCACTTGTATTTCTATATATTAACAATGAAAAAAAGGGAAAGAGAAATTAAGGAATGAATCCCATTCACCACTGCAACAAAAAGAATTAAATATCTAGGAATAAACTCACCTAAGGAGACAAAAGAATTGTATGCAGAAAATTATAAGACACTGATGAAAGAAATCAAAGATGACATAAACAGACGGAGAGATAGTCCATGTTCCTGGGTAGGAAGCATTAATATTGTGAAAGTGACTATACTACTAAATGCAATCTACAGATTCAATGTGATCCTATCAAATTACCAATGACATTTTTCACAGAACTAGAACAAAATATTTCACAATTTATATGGAAGCACAAAAGACCCTGAATAGCCAAAGCAGTCTTGAGAAAGAAGAATGGAGCTGGAGGAATCAACCTTCCTGACTTCAGAGTCTACTACAAAACTACAATCATCAAGACAGTGCTGGCACAAAAACAGAAATATAGACAAATGGAACAAGATAGAAAGCCCAGAAATAAACCCATGCAATTATGGATACCTTATTTTTGACAAAAGGGGCGAGAAAATACAATGAAGCAAAGACAGCCTCTTCAATAAATGGTGCTGGGAAAACTGGAGAGCTACATGTAAAAGAATGAAAGTAGAACACTTCCTAATACCATACACAAAAATAAACTCAAAATGGGTTAAAGATCTAAATGTAAGACCAGAAACTGAAAATCTCTTAGGGGAAAACTTAGGCAAAATGTCCTATGATATAAATCAACGTAAGATCCTCTATGACCTTCCTCCTAGAGTAACGGAAATAAAAACAAAAGTAAACAAGTGGGACCTGATTAAACTTAAAAGCTTTTGCAAAGCAAAGGAAATTATAAGCAAGGTGAAAAGACAGCCCTCAGCATGAGAGAAAATAATAGCAAATAAAACAACTGACAAAGGATTAATTTCCAATATCTGCAATCAGCTCATACAACTTAATGCCAGAAAAACAAACAACCAATCAAAAAATGGGGAAAAGACCTAAACAGACATTTCTCCAAAGAAGACATACAGATTGCTAACAAACACAAGAAAAGATGTTCAACATTGCTCATTATTAGAGAAATGCAAATCAAAACTACAATGAGATATCACCTCACACTGGTCAGAATGGCCATCATTAAAAAGTCTATAAATAATAAATGTTAGAGAGGGTGTGGAGAAAAGAGAATGCTATTGCACAGTTGGCGGGAATGTAAATTGATACAGCCACTATGGAAGATGTCATGGAGATTCCTTAGAAAGTAGGAATAAAACCTCCATATGACCCAGCAGTCCCACTCCTAGGCATATGCTCTGAGGAAACCAAAATTGGAAAGGATGCATGTATCCCATTGTTCATTGCAGGACTATCTACAATAGCTAGAACTTGGAAGCAACTTAGATATCCATCAACAGATGAATGGATAAAGAAGTTGTGGTACATATACAAAATGGAATATTACTCAGCCTTAGAAAGGAATGTGTTTGAGTCAGTTCTAATGAGCTGCATGAACCTAGAACCTATTACACAGAGTGAAGTAAGTCAAGAATAGAAAGATAAATATCATATTCTAACACATATATATGGAATCTAGAAGAATGGTACTGAGGAATTTATTTACAGGGCAGCAATGGAGAAGCAGACATAGGGAATAGACTTATGGACATGGGGAGAGGGGAAGAGAGGGTGAGATGTATGGAAAGAGTAACATGGAAACTTACATTACCATATGCAAAATAGATAGCCAATGGGAATTTGTTCTGTGGCTCAGGAAACTCAAACAGGGGCTCTATATCAACCTAGAGGGCTGGGATGGGGAGGGAGATGGGAGGGAGGTTCAAAAGGGAGGGGAGATATGTATACCTATGGCTGATTAACGTTGAGGTTTGACAGAAAACAACAAAATTCTGTAAAGCAATTATCCTTCAATAAAAAAATAAATAATTTTTTAAAATACATAAATAGATTTTAAAAATAGACATCACCATATGGTCATTACTGAAATCAAATTGATTATGTTCTTTGCTGCTAAAGATGGAAAAGCTCTCTATAGTCAGCAAAAGAATACCTGGATGTGACTATGGCTCATATCATGAGCACCTTACTGCAAAACTCAGGCTTAAATTGGAGAAAACAGGGGAAAACAACTAGGCCATTCAGGTTTGACCTAAAGCAAATCCCTTATGATTGTACAGTGGAGAGGATGAGAAGATTCAAGGGATTAGATCTGGCAGAAAGAGTACCTGAAGAAATATGGATGGGGATTTGTAACACTGTAGAGGAGGCAGTGACCAATACCATCCCAATGAAAAAGAAATACAAGAAGGTAAAGAGGTTGACGGTGGAGGCTTTACAAATAGCTGAGGAAAGAAGAGATGTGAAAGGCAAAGGAGAAAGAGAAAGTTATACCCAACAGAATGCAGAGTTCCAGAGAATAGCAAGGAGAGATAAGGCCTTCTTAAATGAAAAATCCAAAGCAGTAGAGAAAAACAAAGAATGGGAAAACAAACAATTCTCTTTAAGAAAATTTAAGATATTAAGGGGAAATTTCATGTAAGGATAGGCATGATAAAGGACAGAAAAACTGTAAGGACCTAACAGAAGCAGAAGAGATTAAGAAGAGGTGACAAGAATACACAGAAGAACTATACACAAAAGATCTTAATGACCCAGATAATCATGATATCCAGACAACCTGGAGTGTGAAGTCAAGGAAGTTTTGCTAACAAAGTATTACATGAACAAAGCTAGTGGAGGTGACAGAATTCCAACTGAGCCATTTAAAATCCTTAAAAAAATAACGCTACTAAAGCGTTACACTTTAAAGTGTCAGCAAACTGAGAAAACTCAGCAATGGCCACAGGACTAGAAACGGTCAGTTTTCATTCCAATCTCAAAGAAGGGCAATTTCAAAGAATGTTCAAACTACTGCACAACTGAGCCCATTTCACATGTTAAGAACGTTATGTTCAAAATCCTTCAGGCCAGGCTTCAACAGTACGTGAACCAAGAACTTCCATATGTACAAGCTGGATTTAGAAAAGGCAGAGGAACCATAGGCCAAATTGTCAACATCCCTTAAATCATAGAGAAAGCAAGAGAACTCCAGGAAAACATCTACTTCTGCTTCATTAACTATACTAAAAACTTTGACTGTGTGGATCACAACAAAGTGGAAAATTCTTAAAGAGATGGGAATGCCAGTCCACCTTACCTGTGAGAGGGTAACAGGCAGGAAGGCCAGGGGTCTCCAAACGGAGAAAATAGCCTGCAAGTGTCAGACCTTTTTATCTCTCTTAAGCGGCAGGAAGAAACAAACTAGTGATATTTTTTCCTTCTCTATACACATTTAAAAGGAGGTTTCTCTTAAAATACTGTGTTGCTTGTAGACTTTTGGATAGCTGCCATTCTGACTGGTGTGAAATGGTACCTCATTGTGGTTTTGATTTGCATTTCTCTGATAATGAGTGATGTTGAGCATCTTTTCATGTGTTTGTTAGCCATCCATATTTCTTCTTTGGAGAAATGTCTATTTAGTTATTTGGCTCATTTTTTGATTGAGTCATTTATTTTTCTGGACTTGAGCTGCAGGATGTGGAGAAAAGGGAACCCTCCTACACTGTTGGTGGGAATGAAAACTAGTACAGCCACTATGGAGAACAGTGTGGAGATTCCTTAAAAAATTGCAAATAGAACTGCCGTATGACCCAGCAATCCCACTGCTGGACATAGACACCAAGGAAACCAGAATTGAAAGAGACACGTGTACCCCAATGTTCATCGCAGCACTGTTTATAATAGCCAGGACATGGAACAACCTAGATGTCCATCATCAGCACATGAATGGATAAGAAAGCTGTGGTACATATACACAAAGGAGTATTACTCAGCCATTAAAAAGAATACATTTGATTCAGTTCTAATGAGATGGATGAAACTGGAGCCTATTATAGAGTGAAGCAAGCCAGAAAGAAAAACACCAATACAGTATACTAACACATATATATGGAATTTAGAAAGATGGTAATGATAACCCTCTATGTGAGACTGCAAAAGAGACACAGATGTATAGAATGGACTTTTAGACTCTGTGGGAGAGGGAGAGGGTGGGATGAGTTGGGAGAATGGCATTGAAACATGTATACTATCAGGTAAGAAATGGATCGCCAGTCTAAGTTCTATACAGGATACAGGATGCTTGGGGTTGGTGCACGGGGATGATCCAGAGAGATGATATGGGGTCGGAGATGGGAGGGGGGTTCAGGATTGGGAACTCATGTACACCCGTGGCTGATTCATGTCAATGTATGGCAAAACCAATACAGTATTGTAAAGCAAAATAAAGTAAAAAAAAAACAAAAACAAAAACAAAAAAACACCTGTGTTGCCATAATGACACCTCGTTTCACCTGAAGTTAACTATTCTCAAACCTAGAGATAACCATTGCCTTTTTCTCATGGAAATGTTTGTCTTAAGCTATGCTAATATACTATGCATTTACCCCAAACTGTCTTCAAGTCGGTTCAGACTCTTGGCTCAGAACCTACTTGACAAACCAGTATGTTATACTCAGATATTGTTCCCCTAATCTATGTAAATGAAACTATTTGTGTGGTGATCTGCCCTTCTTCAAGATTCAAGTTAATCATTTTATGGCCCAGGATGAACCATTTGGTGCCAAGATTGTCCCAAAATGCATCTTATGGGTGAGGGGCCTGGTGCCATTCTGAGTTTTAAGACATTCCTTTCTTTCATTAACAGACTGCTAGTGACTATATAACATCCAGCTGAAGACTATCAGGGAGGTACTCTTTCTGCCCCCTTCTGATGCTTATGTCAGAAGCTTTCTCTATCTCCTTTATACTTTAATAAAACTTTATTACACAAAAGCTCTGAGCCATCAAGCCTCGTCTCTGGCCCCAGATTGAATTCTTCTCCTGCGGGGGCCAGGAATCCCGGCGTCTTTGTGTGATTCAACAACAACCTTTCACCTGTCTCCTATGAAACCTGTATGCAGATAAAGAAACAACAGTTAGAATAAGACATGGGGCTGCTTCCAAGTTGGGAAAGGAATGTGACAGGGTTCTATATTGTCACCCGGGTTATACAACATATGTGGAGTCCATGTGTGTGTGCTTCACTTCAGGTGTCTCCAACTCTGTGCAAGCTTATGGATTATAGCCTGCCAGACTCCACTGTTCATGGGATTCTCCAGGCAAGAATACTGGAGTGGGTTGCCATGCCCTCCCCCAGCAGATCTTCCCAATCCAGGGATTGAACCCACATCTTTTATGTCCTGCATTGGCAGACAAGTTCTTTACCACTAGTGGCACCTGGGAAGCCTATATATGCTGAGTACTGTTGTGTGCTAAGTCACTTCAGTCATGTCTGAGTCTGTGGTCTGATGGACTTATATCACACGAAATGTCAGGCTGGATGAAGCACAGGATGATAAGGGTGAAACAGGAGAGTAAAAAGTCTGCCTTAAAATTCAATGTTCACAAATCTAAGATCATGGTATCCCATCCCATCACTTCCATGGCAAAACAATGGAAGCACTGACAAATTTTATTTTCTTGGGCTCCAAAATTAGTGCAGATTGTGACTACAGTCACATGAAATTAAAAGACTCTTGCTTTTTGGAAGAAAAGCTATGAAAAATCTGCACAGTGTTTTAAAAAGCAGAGACATCACTTTGCCAACAAAGATCCGTATACTCAAAGCTATGATTTTTCCAGTAGTCATGTATGGATGTGAGAGTTGGGCTGTAAAGAAAGCTGATGGCTTAAGAACTGATGCTTTCAAATTGTGGTGATGGGGGAATACTCTTGAGTGTCCCTTGGATAGCAAGGAGATCAAACCAGTCAATTCTAAAGGAAATCAACTCTGAATATTCATTGGAAAGATGCGCTGAAGCTGAAGCTCCAGTACTTTGACCACCTGATGTGAAGGGCTGACTCATTGGACAGGACCCTTATGCCTGGAAAGATTGAAGGCCAAAGGATAAGGAGGCAGCAGAGGATGATATGGTTAGAAAGCATCACTGACTCAATGGACATGAATGTGAGCAAATTCTGGGAGACAGTCGGTGACAGAGGAGCCTGGCTTGCTATAGTCCATGGGATCAAAAAGAGTCAGATATGACTTAGTGAGTGAACAACAACAAAATATTTACCAGGATAGATATAAACCAAAATAATAAGTGCTAATTCTGAAATTAAGAGAGATTGTCAAAGGGAAATTTAGCTCCTTATATAATATTTCAATTTTTCTTTTTCAAGAGGATGACATATTCATATAATTTAATAATAAAAAATAATCTTTAAATAAGAGGAAATTTAAGTGAATTTTCCAAGGTAAAAAACCTAATTAATGCTCAAGTGAATATTAAAACCTAGGAATTCTGACACATGACATTCACTAATTTTCTTATCCTACATTCCAGCAAATGACTAATCTTCATTAAGCATTTCAGTGGGAAAGAAAATTAAACATTATGTCCAAGTTAAGATGGGGTGAAAACATTTTCATCCATCTATGTCATATTTTGTATTAATTAAATGGTTCTGCTAGCATTAAAGCTGGTTTTTGGAAGAAGGTTAATGAGGCATTTCCACAAATTTGTAATGAGTACAGGACAGGTAACTTCAATGTTCCCCTGGGCTAGAGGTTTTCAAACATTTATTACATAAAATCACTGAAGTGTTTGTTAAAATGAGAGATTCCCAAGTCCAATCCCACTGAAATCTGAAGTAGTTGGTCTAGGCAGTTTCAAGGAGGCCTCAAGAAATGATGGCCAGTCTCGGTTATTCTGATTTGGTTCACCCTGGACTCTACTACCAGACATTAATATCTCAGAACTCATTGCTGCCACTTGAACGAAAAGGAAAAGATAGCTTCCTTGGTACAAACCCAACAATATTAAAGAACTAGAGGGCCAGAGATGAGGTAGAGTGCCATTTCTTAAAAAGGCTCAAGTCCTAGTAATCCAAAATTATTTTTCAGGTATTATTACCTATAGGATATGTCATGTCTTCTTTCCATGCAATCAGTTTTATATTGAGACATTCTCACAATATCAGGTTAAAATAAATTAAAAAAAACTCCATGACCTTTGCAGAGGCATTCAAGTGTCCTTTATTCTTCTTTTGTTCAAAATTTTCTCCTTTTCATGATGCACTTTTAAAATAATCTTTTATCAATACATAAAAACCTTAAAGAAGAAAATTAAATAAAATGAAACAGCAAGAGATACACTTTAGTAGACTTCTCACATAACTTGCCCCATTTGACTACTTTAAAATAAATATGCCAAAAAATAATCTTGCAAAAACACATTTTCTTTGCCATTCTCTGAGTATGTTCAATGGTAATTTCTTCCAAAAGGTAGTCTTTGAAGAACCTTCCCTGTTTACATGACTTTCTCCTTGTGCCTCTGTGATTGAAATTATTTTATTTCAGATCATTTTTTTCCTAATTGAAGTGGAGATTGATTTCAGCTTTTGGTCTTTTGGAAGTGTAGTTAGATTTGAAAGAGGAAAAAAAGATGCAATCAGATTTTCCTAATTTATTTGAATAGGGAGAGTAGAAGAAAATGTTTACATGATTTTTTTCATGGTACGTGTAACTTTTCAATGAGTCATTTTAATTCTATCAATATCTACTCAGGTTTTGTACAATGGAATTATAGCCATTCTTTGGAAATCAAGATTACAATGTCCCTCCCAAAGATTTATCAATTTCTTCCTCTTAAAAAAGAAAGAAGAAAGGTTCACTCAATTTTTCAAAGCACTTGGGTATAGTAATGGCAGTGCTGACTTAATTGCATGCAGTAAATCTTTATTGGTCAAAACCTGTTGCTGGCTTTTGTAAATTCTGCATGTACTTTTTTTTTTTCTGGAAGGTAAATGCAAAAGAGCCATTTTTATCACTGTCTCATTATGTTGTCATTATATGTTAAATTCATTACAATAATCCAGACCAAAATTATAGGAAGTTCAACAGTGAATTTATACAGAATACAAAATCTTTGAGACATTTGAGCAGAAGATCAAACTGTGTTTGTAATGCTTCTATGTATTTAGAGATCGTGTTCTGTACTGCTTTGATGTATTTAGAAATACAAATATTAGAATATTGCAGTAAGTATTTTCAATGTTAATGTTGATAAATATTACAGAAGTATGGCAATTATTAACTTTTTATTATTGTATGTTTTCTAAGTTTTCTTAAAGGTTGTTAGTTCCTTGAGGTTTTCATATTAATGTCATGCTTAACCTTTACTCAAAATCTGTCACTGTATTTCCAACTTTAGAAAGACCTTTCTTCTTTTATGCTCTGTAGTATATATAAAACACACACATATTGAACATAGGTGCAAAATACATAATACATAGAATATATACCCTGACTACATATGTGAGTAGATGTAAATACATAGGTATGTAGAAGTACACATACACACATATATAAATGCATATATTAATATATATTGAGTGATGTGCCGTGTTCAATCAATCTTTATTTGATTATTTAAAATTGGCAGTGATAGAAGTATTTACATCACGCACATTAGTAAACATTAAAAATCAGGGATTTGTGGAGATTTTAATTTTTTCTTTTCTTTCTCAGAAAGCTGGTATATAAACATTAAATTGTTCATGCCACTACACACATTGAATTCTGTGTGTCTGAATTCATTTGAAATGAATATGTAAACTTCTGATCAAGTAAATTAATTGTTACATGAAATGATTCAGAAAATTACTTGTCTGATGATCTCAAAAATTTACAAGTAGCGGCTCCAGGACCTGGGCCCAAAGCTTGTGTCTAGTGGGTAGCACAACTTCTCCTATGTTGAGCTGCCTCCTGTTGTATAGTAACCTGAAATATCCCCAACCCATCTGTCAGGGGATATTGGTCTTTTATTAGGTGTTGTTTCAGAGGAGTTCATTGTGTTTTGGCAGATTTCAAATACCATAGAAATTATTCCAGACATTAACTTTCTTTTTCTGATTAGGATATCCGGCTCCTCACAGTAAGGCTCACCATGTAATCTTGTTTTCATGTTTTGGGTTTTTAAATTTTTTTTTCAGGACAAATTACTGAATGCATGAAGCAGATTTAACCATGAACAAATTCTTTTCAGATCAGTGGTGTAGAGAAAATGTAAAGAATTGCCACATATATCTTTTCTACCTATTTTTCATTTCTCAATTTCCTAAGAATGGTTCAATTTCAAATTATTGATCACAAAATTAGGTTAAAGGGATAAAAACATCAACTTTTCTGCTCACAAGAAGCTCATCATCTACTTCAGACGTAGATATCACAATCAGATACAATATGATATTGATAGAATTGATATTTTTTATGTTTCTTGATTATTCCCATATTATTGTTATATTATTAATCTTGTAGGATTGCATGCTGCAAGCTAGGTCACTTCAGTCATGTCTGGATATTAGTCCACACGCTCTTCTGTACATGGGATTCTCCAGGCGTGAATACTGAAGTGATCTGCCATGCCCTCCTCCAAATCTTGCGGACCCAGCGATTCAACCCGCCGTTCTTAATCTCCTGCGTTGGCAGGTGGCTTCTTTACCACTAGCTCCACCTGGGGAATTCTCAAATTATCACTATTGGTTCTCAGGTAAAAACAAATCCAGATGTAGATAAAAGAGAGACTTTATTCAAAAATATTATAATAATAGGGAGAGGAACCATTGCAATGAAGAGAAAGCTGCAGCTTACCTGAAGATCTGCAAGAATATCAAAGGCAAGGTGGAAAAATGTTTTTATATTATGAGGAAAGAAAGAAAGAAAGTGAAGTTGCTCAGTCGTGTTTGTCTCTTTACGATCCCATGGACTGCCAGGCCCCTGCGTCCATGATATTTTCCAGGCAAGTATCCTGAAGTTTGGGCTCCAGAATCACTGCAGATGGTGACTGCAGCCATGAAACGAAAAGAGGCTTACTCCTTGGAAAAAAAAAAGTAATCACCAACCTAGATAGCATATTCAAAAGAAGAGACATTACTTTGCCAACAAAGGTCCATCTAGTCAAGGCTATCATTTTTCCAGTGGTCATGTATGGATGTGAGAATTGGACTGTGAAGAAAGTTGAGCGCTGAAGAATTGATGCTTTTGAACTGTGGTGTTGGAGAAGACTCTTGAGAGTCCCTTCGACTGCAAGGCGATCCAACCAGTCCATCCTAAAGGAGATCAGTCCTGGGTGTTCATTGGAAAGACTGATGCTGAAGCTGAAACTCCAATACTTTGGCCACCTCATGAGAAGAGTTGACTCATTGGAAAAGTCTCTGATGCTGGGAGGGATTGAGGGCAGGAGAAGGGGACAACAGTGGATGAGATAGCTGGATGGCATCACCGACTCGACAGATATGAGTTTGGGTAAACTCTGGGAGTTGGTGATGAACAGGGAGGCCTGGTGTGCTGTGATTCATGGGGTTGCAAAGAGTCAAATGAGCGACTGAACTGAACTTTACTGATCCTGAAGTGGGTTGCCATTTCCTCCTCCTGGGGATCCTCCCATCCCAGGGATCAAACCCGTGTCTCCTGCCTTGCAGGCAGACTGCTTACTGTCTGAGGCACCAGGCAAGTGAGGAGTAAACAAATTTAGAAAGAACTGGATGGGGAGGAGTGAGAGTGCTGTAGTTTGATAGTTCATCAGAGAATAGCTTTACTTGCTATCAGAAGATATTCAAAAGGCTGTTTTTCAATATGTGTTGTCTGAGTTCCACTGCAAGAATTTTGTCCACCTCAGTTGGGGGAGTCAAAGTTTGATTAATTATTTGTGGGACATAGAATGACTATTTGGAGGGTCTATATCCGTTCCTGTTACAGGTAAACAAAGGGTCTGTTTACGAATGTCTTCTCTAAGTGATATGAGGAAGGTAATTCTTTGCAGTAAAATGTTTTGTAGGGAAACACTATATGTCAAACCTATGGTTTTTTCAGTAGTCATGTATGTATGTGAGAGTTGGACCATGAAGAAGACTGAATACCAAAGAACTGATGATGTCAAACTGTAATGATGGAGAACACTCTTGAGAGTCCCTTGGACTGCAAGGAGATCAAACCAGCCAATCCTAAAGGAAATCAACCCTGAATGTTCATTGGAAGTACTGATGCTGAAGCTTCAATATTTTGGCCACCTGATGTGAAGAGCCAACTCTTTGGAAAAGACCATAATGCTGGGAAAGATTGAAGGCAGGAGGAGAAGGGGATGATAGAGAATGAGATGGTTGGATGCCATCACCAACTCAACGGACATGAGTTTGGTAAACTCCAGGAATTGGTGATGGACAGGGAAGCCTGGCGTGCTGCAGTCCATGTGGTGGCAAGGAGTCAGACATGACTGAGCTACTGAACAACAACTACTGGGGAGGGGCAAATTTGGTGACTATTCCTGTTTCATAGGAGTACAGGGCTCAGAGAGAGCTTAATATTGTCAGCATTACTTTTGAAAATTCTAGTCAAGACAGAATTTTGTTATTGACTTACAGAGGAGTTTGATATTTAAAACTTCGTAGAGAGCATTTCACTTGTCTCACACTTTTTACATATCAGTCAGGTAGCTGGTGGGTTGTTTATAAAAATTGTGGAAAATGAGCTGATTCTCAAAGATAAGACAGAAATTTAATGTACTTGTTGGAGTCAAAACTTCTCTTGAATTTATTTCTATGCCTTTAATCTGCATATCTGTTTGAAAGTTGGCAACTTTATTTTTCTCGTTTTAATAATTCTGGGTTCCCATTAATGAAAAGCAAAACATCTCAGTGCTTAGTGACTTAAACAACAGCAATGGGGCTTCCCTGGCAGTTCGATGGTTGAGACTTCACCTTCCAACGTAGGGGGTGCAAGTTCAATCCCTGGTCATGGTGCTAAGATCCACATACTTCGTAGCAAAAAAAAAAAAAAACAAACATAAAACAGAAGCAATGTTATAACAAATTCAATAAAAACTTGAATCTGGTCCACATTTAAAAAAAAAATCTTTTAAAAAGCAATAAAAAGCAAGCAAAAAACATCAGTTAAACATTTTGTACACAAATCTGCAATTTGAACACAAAATGGGGAAAAGGTCTGTTCCACATAGCAACTTAGCTGAGAATTGGAAAATCCACTTTCAAGAAGGTTTGCTCATAAAGCTGGTAAGTCAGTGTTGGCTGTTAATGGGATCTCTGATGTGGCAGAAGACATGGGACTTTGTTCCAATCCCAGTAGCTTAGAGTTCTTTGCAGTATGGTGGCTGTTTTCCAAGGGTAATTATTCTGAGGGAGAGAGAGACAGATGGGAACTCAATTGACTTTAATGAGTTAGCCTTGGAAGTTATGTAACTTTTCTTTTTCCAGGCTCTTGATGAGATATCACAAAGGTTGGCCCAGGCTCAAGAGAAAAGGACATATGCTTCACCTCTTGATTATGACATGACACATTTCCAAAAGATCATATAAAGCTGGAAATATTTTTATGACCAGTTTGATAAATTATAAATTAGAGATAAATAATTGTGTCTAAGAACTTTGCTAGCAGAAAATATGGTTAAGAAATTGAGATCTCATAAAAATAAACTTAGATGTGAAAGGCACAAAGTAGGTGTGGGAATACTTTCTAGCATATAATTTATTTTGCTTCTGGAGAATGATATTCATAAATTCTCTGTGCTTAATTATTCAGCATATTTATTCAACATCATTTTTGACTTATTAGTTTAGAGTTATATACATGTCATATTTGTTGTCCCAAAATACACAAAACTGATAAAAAGATAGAAAGCTACAGTGATCCATATATCACTTCATATTATGGTTAGGAGATGGCTATTGAAGAATTTCAATAATTTCAAGTCCATAATATGCTTAAAGAAACTTGTGATTGAATACATTTATTATAGTTTCCATCTTAAAATTCCATCCATCAGGGGTACAACAAATTTTCTTTATCATCATCTTTAGGGAGCAATATCAAAATGTTTCCCATTCTTAGGTTGGAGTTTTTATTTACTTTCTACTTATCTCATCATCTTCCCTACAATTTTATAAGCTGAAAAATGAATCCTTCCCAGAAATAAAACACAGCTGTTGTGATTACATTCAGAAAGTCCAAAATAGATATTACCATATTTATTTACTGTAAAGGCTCAGTAATGTTTCCAAGAAAGCTGAGTAAGAGAAGAGAAAAAGGAACCAGTGTTAAAATGATGAAAAGTCTGAATTACAGAATATATTCTAGAGAAATTATTGATATACATGTGTTAATTACACAAAATGGTAATGAAGTATTTCTGGCTTTATATTAAATTAAAGGTAAGAATAATTTTATGAATTTTACCAAGTTAATTATTAACTAGATTACAAATTCATTACTTAATTTATTACTGAGTACCTATTATGTGCAAGTAAAACATTGCTGGGTTGAGTTGAGTTTTCTGAGTGAAAATTTAGAAAATGGTTTTAGACAACTCCAGATATACCTACAAGCTACCATTTGAAAGCAGATGAGCACCTTCAAACCTACGAGAGAAGATATTTTTCTAGGACAGTTTTCAAAAAGAAAAAAGCAGTTTGTCTATTTATCAATTTAGTATCATATTGATATTAAAACTTGCTAAAATGGAGATAAAGAAAGAATACTATAAACAAAATAAAATGCAAAAGACAAATGCTATTTTTCTCTCTCTTGCTCATCCTCTCTGGACCATTGAATATTTGTTTATCTTTGTCAAAAATACAATGACTCTGTGTGACCCCAGAGACGGCAGCCCACCAGGTTCCCCCGTCCCTGGGATTCTCCAGGCAAGAACACTGGAGTGGGTTGCCATTTCCTTCTCCAACGCGTGAAAGTGAAGTCGCTCAGTCGTTTCCGACTCTTAGCGACCCCATGGACTGCAGCCTACCAGGCTCCTCCCTCCATGGGATTTTCCAGGCAAGAGTACTGGAGTGGCGTGCCATCGCCTTCTCTGAGTTTTATAACAACAAAGACAAATACAAAGTTACTTGCAATATAAGAGTAAACAAATAAATCAGAACTAGCAGGGGAAAATCTAGGGTGTTTTAAAACTCTAATAATGAAGGGAATAGTGACTATTAAGGCAGTTGGCAATTGTGTAATATTGTATGGAGGAACTTAAATTATTTTGTATATTTATTTTATTAATACCTAGGTGTGAAGCTTTAATTGTTATCTTTTCTGCAGTTAAAAGTGATAACAAGATGATTACTTTGAGACATTAGTCTACCATCATCTCAGTCAGCCAGCTTTCTGAATAAAGTTATATTCCTTGCCTCAAAAAACAAAAAGTGATAACTATATTTTCTTGTTTTAGTAAAATTTTCTCAAATTTACATTAAAAAATTATGTAGTGATATAGTTTTTAACTTAACTTGCAAGAAAATGACAGTGTTTTTCCTGTTAGGAAATAAACAAATAGCCTAAATTTATATCAAAAGACCTTTGACTGAAAATTGTAAGTGCAATATAACAAAAAGTTTTATGAGGCTAAAAATAATTGACATACAATAGAAAACTAGAATTAATTAATTTAAATTTATTTTGCCATAAATGACTAATGAACAAATAAAATGAAATGAAATGTAAACTAGTAGGCTTACACTTTTTAAAAATATGTTACTTATATTAAAAATTAGAAATAAGGAATAAATAAACTAATAAAAACTTATACTGATTTCATTGTTCTTACATGAACAATATGAAGGAGAAAAAACATTAAATGAAAGGATTTTTAAAGACCATATATGTATCAGTGTACTAACTGAATTGCAACCCTTGGATTTAGAAAATTTTAATATATTTTCCAATAAATGTACTAATAATACCTTGAATCATTTGATGATAGGGTCATAAAAAAAGTCTTTAAGTAATTGCTTACAATATTTTTCTTCAATGAATATGTTCACTTATAATGATGCCAAGAAAATATATGAAAACAAAGTAGATTCTTTTGTCTGGTAGGAGAACAGGAAAATAAATCCATTAAAATGCCATATGGACTATTTTTGGCCAAGATGGACAGCAGCTAATATTAGACATATCCCATATAAACACTTGAAACATTAGGCAAAGTATATGCAGCAGCTATTTTTAGACATTGGAAAATGGACTGTGAAGAATGAACAGAGGAAATATTCTGAATTGATCAGCATAAATATTTGAAGAGATAATAGCTATTTAGCTATTTTTCTAAATTAATAAAATATGCAAATCCTCAGATCCAAGAGGCTCTTTATAGTTTAAGAAAGATAAATATGGAAATTATACCTGGCAGGTGTAATTTGCTAAAAAATAAGGACAAGGAAAAAAATCTACTAAGAAATCTGTTCCAAAAACTTAATATTGTATTCAAGGGTAAAATATTATGAACAAAACCTCTCATTTCATCAAAAGTAGTGAAGGGCAGAAGACAAAGAAATAGCATCTTAAAGTGCTGAAAGAAAAAAAGTCAGCATAGAATTCCATATTCAGTTAAAATGTCCTTCAAAATTTTAATAGAAATAAATAAATGTTTTTGACAAATAAGAGTTGAGTAATCATTTTTTCTTAATTATAGAAAAATGTTATGTTTAAAGATTAAAAGGAAATAATCAACATAGAAGTTGAGATCTCAAGGAAAAAAACAGTAAAGAGAATACCAAATAGTAAATATGTCGGTGAACATAAAATACTATTACAATTTTTCTTTAAAATAGTATTAAATATTTAAAAAATAATAGCAATGTACTCTAGTGTATATAACACACATAGAAGTAAAATATAAGAAAACTATAGCACACAATGATGGGTGTTGTTGTTGTTCAGTTGTCAATTCATGTCCAACTCTTTGTGACCCATGGACTGCAGCACTCCAGGCTTCCCTATCCTTCACTATCTCCTCGAGTTTGCTCAGATTCACATCCATTGAGTTGGTGATGTCTCTGCTTTTGAACATGCTATTTAGGTTAATCATAACTTTTCTTCCAAGGAGTGAGCATTTTTTAATTTTGTGGCTGCAGTCACCATCTGCAGTGATTTTGGAGCCCCCCAAAATAAAATTTGACACTGTTTCCACTGTTTCCCCATCTATTTCCCATTTAGTGATGGGACCAGATGTCATGATCATTACTTTGCCAACAAAGGTCCATCTAGGCAAGGCTATGCTTTTCTCAGTGATCATGTATGGATGTAAGAGTTGGACTGTTAAGAAAGCTGAGGGCCAAAGAATTGATGCTTTTGAAGTGTGGTGTTGGAGAAGACTCTTGAGAGCCCCTTGGACTGCAAGGAGATCCAACCAGTCCATTCTGAAGGAGATCAGCCCTGGGATTTCTTTGGAAGGACTGATGCTAAAACTGAAACTCCAGTACTTGGCTCACCTCATGCAAGGAGTTGACTCATTGGAAAAGATTCTGATGCTGGGAGGGATTAGGGGCAGGAGAAGAAGGAGACGACAGAGGCTGCACAGTTAACATCTCTCAAATTGCGACAGGGTCAACATCCCCTGGTCAGTTATTTCTTGTAACTTCATTCTGTTTTATTCAAATTTACTTGCAACATTGTAACTTCTGATTCTTTATGGCACCTTCAACTTTATTGCTCAGTTCCCTCTTTTGGTCATCCACTTTGTAAAATGATACATGGCTTTTATCACTGGAAGATAAGGAAACAGCTCAATTACATTCTTTCCTATCTGAATGAACCAAAAAGCAGCTTTGCGGTAGAAACTAATCATGAAGCACACCTGTTATTTACATAGTGATTTGTGGATTGTGGAGCTAGCTAAAGTTACTATTTGCTCACAGTATGCTGCAGTATTTATTGATAAAATTTAAACTGTGAGTTGAGACCTCACGCTATTTAAATCATGGTAACAGAAATTCTTCGGAGAAGGCAATGGCATCCCACTCCAGCACTCTTGCCTGGAAAATCCCATGGATGGAGGATCCTGGAAGGCTGAAGTCCATGGGGTCGCTGAGGGTCGACACGACTGAGCGACTTCACTTTCACTTTTCACTTTCACGCATTGAAAAGGAAATGACAACCCACTCCAGCATTCTTGTCGGGAGAATCTCATGGACGGGATGGGGGAGCCTGGTGGGCTGCCGTCTATGGGGTCGCACGGGGTTGGATATGACTAAAGTGACTTAGCAGCAGCAACAGAAATTCTTACATATCAGAGATGTGCAAAACAAAGACTATTTGTATACTCTTATTTATGGTATTGTAAGATACATTTTAAAATTTATGTTTTTAATTGAAAGATAATTGTGTTACAGTGTTACGTTTCTGCCATACATCAGCATGAATCAGTCATGTAATTATATTTTTGTCCCCTTCTTCTTGAATCTTCCTTCCAACTCCCACCCCATCCCACTCCTATGGGTTGTCACAGAGCACCAGGCTGAGCTCCCTGCACTATACAGCAGGTTCCCATTAGCTATCTATTTTACAGATGATAATGTATGTATTTCACTGCTACTCTCGTGATTTGTCTCACCCTCTCCTTCCCCAGCTGTGTCCATAAGCCTGTTCACTATGTCTGAATCTCTATTCTTGCCCTGCAAATAGGTTCATCAGTACCTCTTTCTAGATTTCATATATATGCACTAATGTATGATATTTGTTTTTCTCTTTCTGACTCACTTCATTCTGTAGAATAGGCTCTAAGTTCATCCACCGCACTAGAACTGACTCAGACGCATTTGTTTTTGTTTTAATTGCACACACTGCCCAGCACGTGAGGATCTTAATTTCTTAACCAGGGATAGAACATGCCCCCTGCAGTGAAAACACAGAGTCTTAACCACTGTACCACCAGGGTAGTTTCATATTGTTATAAATCTTATAAGATTCTTATATTGTACACAGAATGATCTAATATTATCTTATGATAAGATTCTGATAAGTTAAGAATCTGTATTGCAATCCTTTCAACACCACTAAAAATGTACAAAGATGTATGCCTAAAAATCTCATGAGTTAACACAGAATACTAAAAAATAGTAAATAAAAACTTGATTAATTCAAGCAAAGATAGGAAAAGATAAAAGTACAGAGAGTACATAAAGAAAATAAACTGCAAAATGGTAGTTTAATGTCAAATATGTCATAATTAAAGTAAATTTAAATATGCTAAATATTACCTTTAAAAGACAGAGATTGCCAAAATGAATATAAAAATGCAAACTGTATGATTTTAACAAGAGACAAAATTTAATTTTAAGGGCACAGAAAAACTGAAATTAAAGAATTAGAAATGATGTGCAAAAAATAACAATTATGGCCTAACTTATAGTAACTTACATACCCAATGAGGTAGTTATAAATATCACCAAAGATAGAGATACTTTATAATGACAGAAGATTAAAATCATCAGGAAGATACAATAGTTCTAAATGCCTGTACATCCCATAGCACAGCTTAAAATACCTGCGACAAAAATTAAATATTGATGATTTTAACACTAATTTCTCAGTAAATTGTTGAATGAGTAGAAAAAAATATTAAGGCTATAGAAGATTAAAATTATCTAATTTTACCTAGTTGGTAATTATAGAGCATCATATTCAACAAGTACAGGATATCAGTTCAGTTCAGTCGCTCAGTCGTGTCCGACTCCTTGCAACCCCATGAATCGCAGTACACCAGGCCTCCCTGTCCATCACCAACTCCCAGAGTTCACTCAGATTCATGTCCATCGAGTCAGTGATACTATCCAGCCATCTCATCCTCTGTCGTCCCCTTCTCCTCCTGCCCACAATCCCTCCCAGCATCAGAGTCTTTTCCAATGAGTCAACTCTTCACATGAGGTGGCCAAAGTACTGGAGTTTCAGCTTCAGCATCATTCCCTCCAAAGAAATCCCAAGGCTGATCTCCTTCAGAATGGACTGGTTGGATCTCCTTGCAGTCCAAGGGACTCTCGAGAGTCTTCTCCAACACCACAGTTCAAAACCATCAATTCTTCAGCACTCAGCTTTCTTCACAGTCCAACTCTCACATCCATACATGAACACAGGAAAAACCATAGCCTTGACTAGACAGACCTTAGTCTGCAAAGTAATGTCTCTGCTTTTGAATATGCTATCTAGATTGGTGATAACTTTTCTTCCAAGGAGTAAGCGTCTTTTAATTTCATGGCTGCAGTCACCATCTGCAGTGATTTTGGAGCCCCAGAAAATAAAGTCTGACACTGTTTCCACTGTTTCTCCAACTATTTGCCATGAAGTGATGGGACCAGATGCTATAATGTTTCTTTTCTGAATGTGGAGCTTTAAGCCAACTTTTTCACTCTCCTCTTTCACTTTCATCAAGAGGCTTTTTAGTTCCTCTTCACTTTCTGCCATAAGGGTGGTGTCATCTGCATATCTGAGATTATTGATATTTCTCCCAGCAATCTTGATTCCAGCTTGTGCTTCTTCCAGCCCAGTATTTCTCATGATGTACTCTGCATATAAGTACAGGATATAACTTGTTTTTAAACACACAGGAGATAGTCACCAAAAGAAACTAAAGTGTGGGCCATAAAATAAGTTTCAATGAGTTTCAAGTAATTAGAAACTATATTACAGAGATTGTAATCTGAACCCAATAGACATAAAGCTATCAAATTTGAATACTGGGAAATTAGCTTGCTGCTATCAAGCTTTGTGTGTTCTATTTTACAGCTTTCTTTCTCTTTGTTGTTTGTTTCATCCAACAATATGGGAGGCATATATGCTGAGTTTTGTACTTAACAACAGCCACAACTCTATCATAGCTTGGTTTCATTGTCTTTCACCATCCGCAGCATTTAATAATTCTGATGACAATGAGCCAACAGAATACCAATATTGTACCTAATGAATGGAAAGCCAGAGATAGGAATAGTATTTTGGTTTAACATCACTGTGCTTCTCTTTGCTATTTAGCAGTTCCTGAAAGTGAAAAGTGAAAGTGAAGTCACTCAGTCGTGTCCGACTCTTTGCAACCCCATGGACAGTAGCCTACGAGGCTCCATGGTCCATGGGATTTTCCAGGCAAGAATACTGGAGTGGGCTTCCATTTCCTTCTCCAGGGGATCTTTCCAACCCAGGGATAAAACTCGGGTCTCCTGCATTGCAGACAGATGCTTTACCGTCTGAGCCACTAGGGAAAATGAGTAACAGTTCTAGACCAGTGCATTAATCACACCCTCTTTCTGTCCTCCTTGGCAGTGGTTGAGGATAATAAAGAATCATCAAATGAGGGTCCATCATTTGAATCCACATGGTGAAATATAAAGGCCAAAGTATTTTGGGTGATAAAATATGATTATTAAATTCTTGTGAAAATGATAACACTCTGATGAAAGAGTATTATATTAGTTTTGGCTACAGACCATTGTCACAGATACAAGGAGACATGTACATATGTGCAGCTGGGGAAATCAGTATCCATATTAATAGACCATTCTTCTGAACTCAATTTTCTGCAGTAATGACTTGCTAGATCCTTATACTAAGATATAGTTTTGTTCATCATGGTCTGCTTGAAAATTATGATTTGAATATACTTTATTTCTCTTTCCTAAACAATTTCCTTTTTGAAGTTTGACTTCAAGGGTGTAGTGCTGTTTCCCACAAGAAAATAGACTGTACCTTCCCAAACAACTTGTCTTTACTAAAATTAAGGAGGTGCTCATGACTAAAGGTAGAAGGAAACTGCTCCCTGTTAAATATTTTTTAAGGAAGAAGAGAAAGGAAGCGGAAAAAAGGAAGAAACGAAGGGGTAGGGGGTAGACAGACTTTCTTTCCAATAATTAGCAAATTTAATTAGTTTAACTAGCAAAATGGACCAGTTTAAATAACTTGAATCACTACATATTAGTTAAAATAGAGTGGGTTGGTAATTTATATCTATTATACAAGTGCTGAACACTTATTGAGGACTTTTTATATACCGGGAGCTATTGTTCAACAATAGTTCATAGTATCTGGACTTTGTATGTTTAGCTGTGCGTGTAAGCCACCAGACAAGAATCGCATGGTCCAGCTTTCTTACAGACAAGTGGCCAGACTTGGGCCAGTGAAATATGGCTGGGCAAGAGTCACAAGGAACTTTTTAGGAACTTCCTTAAAAGACAGCAGTTGTGAATCCCTTGTCCCCCTTTCCCATGTGTCCTTCCTTATGTAGACATAAGGGGGAAGAAAAAAAAAATGTATTGAATCATGACTCATTCCTGAACCAAGGGGAAAGCCTGGGTGTCCAAGTACTTTACAAAGTCCAACTGCCACATCAACATTGGACTATTTAATTCCAAATTACCCCAAACTTCTTCCTGAAAGATAAATGAGCTTCACTGCATGTTTGCTTGTTTTAAGTCACTGTGATTCTGTATCTCTGTCATGCTCTTCTGAACATAATTCTAGCTTATGTTATACATATAGTATCACATTTAATGTTCAAACTATAGCTCTTCAATAAGAACCATTAGTACACCTAATCTACAGTTGGAGAGACTGAACAACCAGATCTTTATGTCCAAACGGTTTGATTCCAGAGACCATGGTCTCAGTAAGTATAAAAGATTGTCTTCCTACTAATACCACATGCTCACATAACCTAGGAAGCTGTAGACTAATTCTTTGTTGGTCTTGCACATCACTATTTCAATGTTGAGAACTGTCAAAATCTAAGACAGTTCAGCTGTGATGTAGCTGAGAAATTTCCCTTCAGATATTCCAACTTTTTCTTCTACATCAATAAGTTCATGACTGTCAACTTCAGGCTTAAAGAAATGGCATTATTTTAGATTCCTGTCTTTCCCCTTGAGCTTGAACATAACATTTAGTACTTGACCACCTGTTAATACTCAATAACCTTTTTTTTTTCCCCAAACTCTGAAGAACAATAAGCAATCCAAATAAGGGTGCTTGAGATCTTGAAATATAAATGCTATTTTTAAAACAATAAGAATTTTATTTTTTAGTGTTTCCTATTACAACTATAATATGTGATAATTTAAAATATTTCATATAGATGAGCAATCTTAACTAAGAAAATGTATCTTTTATTAATGGGCTCAGACTGCATTTCCCCACCATCTCACCCCAATTATTGCTTGTCCCTAGATTTGCATGTGTTTGCTTTAATATCTTCAACAGGTAAAATAATTTACTTTACTACTGTGTCTGAATCTCACATCAGTTCAGTTCAGTTACTCAGTTGTTTCCGACTCTTTGCAAGCCCATGAATTGCAGCACGCCAGGCCTGCCTGTCCATCACCAACTCCCGGAGTTTACCCAAACTCATGTCCATCGAGTCGGTGATGCCATCCAGCCATCTCATCCTCTGTCATCCTTTTCTCCTCCTGCCCCCAATCTCTCCCAGCATTAGGGTCTTTCCCAATGAGTCAACTTTTCGCATGAGGTGGCCAAAGTATTGGAGTTTCAGCTTTAGCATCAGTCCTTCCAATGAACACCTAGGACTGATGTCCTTTAGGATGGACTGGTTGGGTTTCCTTGCAGTCCAAGGGACTCTCAAGAGTCTACTCCAGCACCACAGTTCAAAAGCATCAATTCTTCAGCGCTTATCTTTCTTCACAGTCCAACTCTCACATCCATACATGACCACTTGAAAAACTATAGCCTTGACTAGATGGACCTTTATTAATATGCTATCTAGTTTCATCATAACTTTCCTTCCAAGGAGTAAGCATCTTTTAATTTCATGGCTGCAGTCACCATCTACAGTGATTTTGGAGCCCCCAGAAATAAAGTGTGACAGATGGGGGATATCAAAAAGGAAATCTGACCTGGAAAAAGTATAACTATACTGAAGGAAATATCTAAAGGGCAAGAACTCTTTTCCAGCAATGATTATGCTTGACTGTAATCAATTAGTCACTCTCCAGTAGCCCATACATTAATTCAGACCAGATGCTTTAGATCCTGAATACTTTAGATGCTCATAGCCCCCAAGACTATTTAAAAAAAAATTAAGTAAGGCATACACTTGAATGCAAGAAAACAAGTTAAAAAGTTAGTGTGACCAAGAGAAGATCTCTTGGAATCTCTTGAGGTTGTAGTAGTCCCTCCTTGTCTGTGGTGGTTACATTCCAAGACCCCCAGTGGATGCCTGAAACCTCAGGTAGTACCAAATTTAGGAAAAGGAGTACATCAAGGCTGTATATTGTCACCCTGCTTATTTAACTTATATACAGAGTACATCATGAGAAACGCTGGACTGGAAGAAACACAAGCTGGAATCAAGATTGCCAAGAGAAATATCAATCACCTCAGATATGCAGATGACACCACCCTTATGGCAGAAAGTGAAGAGGACCTAAAAAGCCTCTTGATGAAAGTGAAAGAGGAGAGTGAAAAAGTTGGCTTAAAGCTCCACATTCAGAAAAGAAACATTATAGCATCTGGTCCCATCACTTCATGGCAAATAGTTGGAGAAACAGTGGAAACAGTGTCAGACTTTATTTTCTGGGGCTCCAAAATCACTGCAGATGGTGACTGCAGCCATGAAATTAAAAGACGCTTACTCCTTGGAAGAAAAGTTATGACCAATCTAGATAGCATATTCAAAAGCAGAGACATTACTTTGCAGACTAAGGTCTGTCTAGTCAAGGCTATGGTTTTTCCAGTAGTCATGTATGGATATGAGAGTTGGACTGTGAAGAAGGCTGACCACCGAAGAATTGATGCTTTTGAACTGTGGTGTTGGAGAAGACTCTTGAGGGTCCCTTGGACTGCAAGGAGATCCAACCAGTCCATTCTGAAGGAGATCAGCCCTGGGATTTCTTTGGAAGGAATGATGCTAAAGCTGAAACTCCAATACTTTGGCCACCTCATGTGGAGAGTTGACTCACTGGAAAAAACTCTGATGCTGGGAGGGATTGGAGGCAGGAAGAGAAGGAGACGACAGAGGATGAGATGGCTGGATGTCATCACCGACTCAATGGACATGAGTCTGAGTGAACTCCGAGTGTTGGTGATGGACAGGGAGGCCTGGCGTGCTGCGATTCATGGGGTCGCAAGGAGTCAGACATGACTGAGCGACTGAACTGAGGTTTTTTCCCCATACATACATACCTGTGTTTAAATTTAGTTTATAAATAAGACACAGTAAGATATTAACAATAATATCTGATACAAAATATATCAATTATAATAATACACTCTCGCAAAATGTTTTATTGTGTGACTGTAATGTCTTTTCTATTTTAACTAAGCACTTACCAGGCACTGTGGATATAACTTTTGCACTTTGAGATACAACTGCAAAATCAGCACAAATTAATTTTTCCTTTTTCACAATTTCAGAGAGAAGATTTGTTCTTACCTTACATCTTAGCAATCTCAGCATACATTTTTTTCCTTTTTAAGTCATGTGATTTCATCTTTTTAATTAAAGGAAGCTTTTTATATTTTCTCTTTGGAATATTCCAATTGCCAGAATCACTACTTTTCTGCTTTTGGGCCATTATTAAGTAAAATAAGGGTGACTTGAACACAACCTCTACAGTCAATCTGATAACTGAGAAGATACTAAGTGACCGACTGGCAGACATGATGCACAAAGGACTAGTTCATATCCTAGGTGGGACAAGGTGGGATAGCAAGAGGTTTTGTCATCTTACTCAGTGTTCAATTTAAAACTTATGGATTTTTATTTCTGGAATTTTCCATTGAATGTTTTTTGGGCTGAAGTTAACCTTAGGAACTAAAACCTTAGAAAGTAAAACCACAGATAAGGGGAGCCCACTGTAATTAATTAGTAACTTTCCAAGTAGAGAGGAAATAGGAGGAAGGAAAAGCTCAAATTACATATAATGGAAATGTTCAACCTCTGTCATATATTCATCTTGAATTTCCCAATTCCTTTACTGATATGTGTGATAATAAGGACACAGGGCTAATTAAAGTCAATGTGAAAATGAGAATAGTATTTCACCATCCTCCATATTCTTGATTTGATTAAGAAATTGTGCCATATAATTGAATAGGTTGCAATGCAAAGAAACAGAAAGCATGTGTTCCAAGAACCATAGTCACCCTTGACATTTTACCTCCATCACTCACAGAATAGAAATGCCTGATAGACATCCTCAACATTGTGAGACAATGAACAAAATTGATAATGTCTGTCTTCACAGAACATTATTAGTATAAATTGTTTCTTCACTTCCTTCTGTGCTGCTCTTTTCCACACTGGGGAAATTGTTGCCAATGTATCCAGCCCTGTTCCTTGTGGATGATAGCAGTAGTTTGGGATTTCAATACTGTAGTGAGGTGGAGATATTCTGAAGTTGGTAACATTCAAAATCTCACATCAGATTTCAATAAATTCTAGCAGAAATTTTCATTCATCCCTAATATTATCAAGCATATTTTATTTTTTCTGACCTTAGATTAGGTACTTATGTCTCAAGCTTCTGGCTACCAGGTTGCAAGGGCAGAGAGTCTAGGCCTACTGACAGTGATTTGCTGTCTTGAATGTTTTCTAAATTAGCCATGTGGACATGTTTATCCTTTAGATCACACAGATCTCATATTTGGACTAGATATTTCTAGCATTTGGGGCCATAAAAACTGGTTTGTACTAAGATCTCTTCTTTCCCCACTGAGCAAAGACATTATTGGAAAGCACTGATTTTTTTTGTTCCCTCCTTGAACTGTGCATTGCCAGTCCTCAGTACTGCACACTATTGAGATATAATTCCCTACATACTCACAGCAAAATCTGACTCCCTTAGACACAAAAATCTTGGCTCTTCCCCTTGCCATCTGAGGCTTATAGTCTGATCATCAGGTTTCTGATAGTGAAAGAAGTCCACTCTGCATGAGTTAAAATATTTTAAAAATATTCCACATCTACTCTAATCCTGTAGAAGAGAAATGAATAATCACCAGAATACATTTGGGACAATAAACAGAGCATGTTCAATTCAGTATTTTTAAGTAATCTTATACAAAGTTCATCTATCTTCAAGATAAATATATTTTGGTATTTTCCATATATATTGTTACTGGTAGGGAACCTGTATTATCTACCTATTTCAAAATCCAAAGGGAAATTAAAGGTATTTTTGTTTTCTTTTTTAAAATCGATTTTCTGAGACCCCCAAAGTTGGTTTCTGGAAACCCACTTTAAATGGCTCAGACTGATGGAAAAATTTCTTTCATATGAAAAAAAAATGAAAAGAATTTAACAGAATCAGCAACTTGCAGTTAAACAATTTATCAATGACTCAAACATTAATCACCAATTTCTCCCCAGTTATTACACACAAAATATTTTATTCTCAAACATAGTTGCCAATAGACAAAGTAGATTGCTTTCATATGCATAAGATATATTGTCACAGACTGCAAAACTTTGTCCTTCTACCCCTATGGTGCTAAGGGCTTGAGGTCATTAATCTTGATCTTCAGTATTCTAAAGAACGAATTTGTGAACAAAATAAGAGTACTCTTTGAAGGTGTTCATGTTTTCAGTAAATTTTTTATTATTATTATTATGGATAGGATGTGGTAGAAATATCAAATTCTGGAACCAGACTTAATGGAATTTTTCTGCTATTATCTAGCTCATTGACTTTTGGAAGTCAGGTTTTGGCAAGTTTCCTCATCTATAAAATGGAGATGATGATTAGGTATTTTTTATCTCACTGATTTCTTATAAGTATTAAATGCATTAATATGTGGAAAGGTCTACTAAGAGTGCCTGGAACACAATATTTGCTCAATAAATGTTAATGATTATTATCATCCACTGAAAGATTGTACCAACCCCAGAGGTAATATTGGACATTCTTTCAAGTGAGTGGAAACCCATAGGGCAAAGAAAAATTGTTAACCCTTTTCCACATCAAACATAGGCATATTTTTCATAATATTCATTCTTTATCTCAATACTGAAAAAATACTTTCTTAAAAAATAATTCAAGACACAATGAACTGAAGGCATACACTACCTATTTATTTTAATTCAACTATCTAGAATGCAATAATTCAAACTTGCCCCTGTTTTCCCAGAAGTTATTCATATTTATTTGATAAAGAAATCTAAAAGTTTTATAATTTTTTAGTAACTCTATAATATATTGCCCCAATATTTTAATTTGAGAAAATGTAATTCTGGAACTTTCCAGGAAAAGAGAGAAACCATCTTGTTAAACTCTATATTGTTAAAAATAAATATATCCACATGTTATTCATGGAGAGGAAAATAATGACACTTGGTCTTGAATTTTCTGCTTCATTTCTTCTTCTAAAACTTTGCTATTGAAGAATCTCCCAAATCAAAGTTCTCACATGTCAGTTTGGAAGATAGCATTGGTGAAATTTATTTTACAGAAGGAATCAGAGGAAATATATTTTCGATTTGTTATATCTTTCTGTAATTAGTTACACAAGAAGCTCCATTTTTGAAGTTTGTAGCACCTGCCTGAGACAAACATTACTGTTTTGAAAAGATGGTTATCTTTTCCAAACAATCCTAACATTCTGGCATATATCTGGGATGCAGTTATTCCAACATCATCGCTATCTAGTTAGTGATCAAATGTCAATCTATTTCCTTTTAGCTCCAAGTCCATGTTTCATTGCCTAACCATAATTGTTGAACTGAATCTGAAAAATATTATTTTTGCCAGATAGCCTGATTCTGAAAAAGCTAGCTTAAAACTCAACATTAAAGAAAACTATGATCATGGCATCCAGTCCCATCACTTCATAGCAAATAGAAGGGGAAAAAGTGGAGGCAATGACATTTTATTTTCTTGGGCTCCAAGATCACTGCAGACAATGACTGCATCCATGAAATTAAAGGACACTTGCTCCTTGGAAGGAAAGCTATGACAAACTTAGACAGCATATTAAAAAGCAGAGACATCATTTTGCTGATAAATGTCCATATATTCAGAGCTATGATTTTTCCAGTAGTCGTTTATGGATGTAAGAGTTGGACCATAAAGAAGGCTGAGGACCAAAGAATTGATGCTTTTGAACTGTGGTGCTTGAAAAGACTCTTGAGTGTCCCTTGGACAGCAAGGATATCAAACCAGTCAGTCCTAAAGGAAATCAAACCTGAGTGTTCATTGGGAGGACTGATGCTGGAGTTCCAATACTTTGACACCTGAAGTGAAGAGCCAACTTGTGGGACAACACCCTGATTCTGGGAAAGATTGAAGGCAAAAGGAGAAGAGGGCAGCAGAGGATGAGATGGTTAGATAACATCAGCAACTCAATTGAACTGTATGTGAGAAAACTCATGGAGATAGTAAAGGACAGAAAAGCCTGGGGGTGCTGCAGTCTACGAGGTGGCAAAGAGTTGGACGTGACTTAGCAACTGAACAACGTTATTTTGAACTTTGCCAATGGAGAGGTGCTGCTGCTGCTACTGCTGCTAAGTCACTTCAGTCATGTCTGACTCCGTGTGATCCTATAGATAGCAGCCCACCAGGCTCCCCCATCCCTGGGATTCTCCAGGCAAGAACCCTGGAATGGGTTGCCATTTCCTTCTCCAATGCGTGAAAGTGAAATGTGAAAGTGAAGTTGCTCTGTCATGTCCAACTCTTCATGACCCCATGGACTGTAGTCTACCAGGCTCATCCATCTATGGGATTTTCCAGGCAAGAGTACAGGAGTGGGTTGCCATTTCCTTCTCCATATCAAGGATGAAAGGATCTCTAGTCTTCATGATTCTAGTATCTTCCTTTTGTCATGCTTCTCCAGTGCAGATTAGCCAACAGTGTGTACTGGCCAGTGATGTAAGACTCACCAATATATGTGGCACCTCCCTGTAGGCAGCTCTCCCATTACTCTAGAGGGAGCCTGACAAGTTATTTCCACTGTATAGCCAGTAAAAAAATGTTCCATACCCTGGGGAGCCATAATAAACCTTCTGTAAGGAAGTCTTCATCACAGTTTGGGGCAGGTAGGGGTGTCTTCCAATCTGTTCCTTCTTTAGATGCTCTGTTCAGCTGTTAAAGACGTGTCAGCTCACTCCACATGCTCTTCCTGAATTCTTTAGGGTTCTCTTTTTCCCAAAGTAACTAACCCCCAGGAGAGCTTATAAACTTGCTCAAACTATTATGTCCTTTCTGTCTCTTGATTGGATATTGACTGATACAGAAGAGACATGAGGAAGTGGATTCCCTTGGTGGGGAAGATCCCCTGGAGAAGGGAATAGCTTACCCACTCCAGTATTCTTGTCTGGAGAATACCATGGGCAAAGGTACCTGGTGGGCTACAGTCCATAGGGTCACAAAGAGTTAGACACAACTGAATAACTAACACTTTAGTCAGATTCTTCACCATGTGAGCCACCAGAGAAACCCAAATCACGTGCAACATTTAGTTGTAAAGTTACTGAATTTGAACTCTACATTGTTACCTTCCTGAGTGTCAAATTATGAATACTGTCTATGAACAGATATTCGGTTGTAGAAATAAGGAGTGTTCTGCCTACTTTATTTTTTTCCTGTGTTATTTCTATAAATTTGTAAGTATTATCCATTTCCCTTTGTTTATCTTCTTTTTCTATTCTCTTACATGGAATGTTGATGGTAATTAAAATGATTGTTTATTCCATAGATTACACAGGGTCAGAAAGAGCAATTGAAAGAGTATCACTCAGAAATGGATGTCATACTTGATAAGACTTTTGTTCCTTGCTTTTATGAAAGGATGAGCATGTTGTTTCTATTGGGATATCCATGTTGTGTTAAAGGGGAAAATTTGGGTGTTTTTTTTTTTTTTTTTTTTTTAATTGCTGTTTGGAAGTTTAAGTATGGGAAGAAAAGCATGTGAGTGGTAATATATTTGGTTTGGCTTACTCAGTGTGTATTTCAAACTATTTATTGTGTGTTTTCTTACACTGCAAAGGCTAAACCGCTAAAACAAGACAAAACAAAATGAAAATAGATTTCTAGATTCCCTTGAAGTATCTAGATGAGATTTTGGTTTGCTGAATCAATTTCACTTCTGAGAAACATTAGCTGCTTCAGAGGAAAGCAGAGATGACAGGTTCTGGATCTAGCCCATATTACAGGAGCTTTCTTATTGGGGAGGCAATTTCTTTATTGTGGCAGAAGTAGTGCCTCCCTTAGGGACCTGGTTGTATATTGGGGGCTTTGAACGTCATTACTAAAAGCTCAGCTGAAGGTCTGCTCCTTAACCATCCCAAATATTTTGAAAGGTTTTTAATATCCTGAGCTTCCCAGGTAGCACTAGTGGTAAAAACAAAACAAAACAAAACCCACCTGCCAGTGCAGGAGACCTAACAGACAAGGGTCTGATTCCCAGGTTGGGAAGATTTTTGGAGAAGGAAATGGCAAATCCATGGACAGAGGAGCCCTGTGGGCTAAGATCCATAGCGTTGCGAAGAGTCAGACATGACTGAACTGATTTAAGATGGAAGGACAGATGCTTAAACATTCTGGGACAGAGTCAGAACCTGTTCTCTGTAAATGACATGAGAGCAAAGATGTGACTTGTCAATATATGCCTAAATTTATATTCTCTCTCCCACCATGTTCTAGGGCACTCAGCATATTCTAGGGTGTTTATTGAAGTTTTCTCTGCTTGTCTGCGTGTTTTCCTTTCACATCAACTCTCCTCTAATGTCTAATTCTCCTTGTGCCTAATTTAATTCCTCATTTACATAGGTTGCCTGGGAGTTAACTCTGTAAAGTTTGTCCAATACTTGGGTCATTATGAACTCTATGCCATATTACTTTGGAGCTGAACTCTATGCTATATTACTTTGGAAGACTTGATTCTTAAGAACCATTCATTCTATCATCAATCCTGGTATTTTTAAATCAGATATTTGCTTTCACAACTATTGTTTATGATGTGGCCTTCAAGGTACTGTTGGAAGCCAAAAATATATACTAAAATACAGTGATCATAAGTGTTAAATTTGACAAATTTTTGAAAATTATGAACACTCATGTTAACACCATGAAAAAGATATTTTCATCACTTCAGAAATTTCCCTCATGTGTTTTCCATTTACCTCCAAACCACCGCTGTTTTGATTCCTGTCATCATAGTTTAATTTTGCTTTTTGTTGACCTTAACTTCAATGCTATTATATGATATAATGTATTCTTTTGCCCTTGGCTTTTCCTTTCAACGTGTTTTTGAACATCCACGTGGTACCAGGTATCATTTGTTTGTTTGTTTGTTTATTATTGCTTAGTAATACTCCATGATATGAATATACCATAATTTATTTCATTTTTCTATTGGATGTTTGGATATTTACAGTTTGAGTTTGTGGTGAATAAAGATGGTATAACCAGTTTTGTGAATATTTTTCTAGAGTAAATTAAACAAGTCCTTCTGAAACAAGTTTTGTCTAGGATAAGGTGAGGTCTGCTAAAGACTGGTCAGGTTAACCAGAAAAGGAGATTCTGACTGAAGTACCAAAAGCTGGGAGAGCAAGAGAACAAATGAAGCTCCCTTCAAGTCTACAAGCTGTATTAAAAGCTGTAAATGACAAAGGAATGTCTAAAATCTCTCATGCTATGTCGATTGTAGACAATAGCTTTTTTGCATAATATAGCTATTACCACAGGGTAGGTATTCAATAACATGATTCTCAACATCAAATTAATGCATTAGATCAATCTCATACTGTTATATACTTCAGACTTTTAAAATTCCATTATCTTATCTTTAAATTATTTCTGAATATTGTTTTATCTTTAAAATATGCTTTTAAATAACTTTCTAAATCAAATGATATTTCAAAACATATAACTCAACAGTAAAAACAAAAGTGGCAATTCTATTTAATTTCCCCTATTTCTGAATTTAAATGATTTCTTTTCTTCTGTAAACTCTTGCTTTCCCCCCCATAATTTTACTTTAATCAACATTTCTTTTTTAATTTAAATTTATTTATTTTAATTGGAGGCTAATTACCTTACAATATTTATTGGTTCTGCTACACATCAACATGAATCCACCACAGGTGTACACATGTTCCCCATCCTGAACCCCACTCCCACCTCCCTCCCCTTACCATCCCTCTGGGTCATCGCAGTGCATCAGCCCCAAGGATCCTGTATCGAACCTGGACTGGCAATTCGTTTCTCATATGATATTATACATGTTTCCATGACATTCCCCCAAATCATCCCACCCTCTCCCTCTTCTACAGAGTCCAAAAGACTATTCTATATATCTGTGTCTCTTTTGCTGTCTCGTATACAGGGTTATCATTACCATCTTTAATCAAGATTTCAACTTGATCTTTTTGAGGAATATTCCATCCCTGACCTTTCCTGTGCTCTCTTACAAAAACAAAATGGCTATTATCGGCAATTTTCCTTTCCTCATTTCTCTTCTCTCAAAATCACTTTTCCAAAGACATAAACATCTGTGCAATTTATCCAAGCTTGTTTAATACCAACAATAAATAGCACTGTGTGTGTGCATACTCAGTCACTTCAGTTGTATCTGGCTCTTTGCAAACTTATGGACTCTAGCCTGCTAGTCTTCTCTGTCCACGGGATTCTCCAGGCAAGAATGCTGGAGTGGGTTGCCTTTTCCTCCTCCAGAGGATCTTCCCAACCCAGAGATAGAAGCCGTGTCTCTTGTTTTTCCTACATTGGTGGAGGATTCTTTACTGCTGACCCACTGGAGAAGCTCAATAAATACTTTACCACATTATCTGCTAGGCACAGGTTCAAGCCTCTTCTATAGATTAATCCTCACAACAGGGATTTTTCAGGTGTTCCAGGGGCTAAGACTTTGCAATCCCAATGCAGGGGGCCTGGGAGTTTGCATGCTGCAACTACAAAAGATCCCACATGCCACAGCTAAGACCCAGTACAACCAAATAAATAAATATTTGAAAAAAAAAAAAAAAAAACAACTAGATAAAAATGGCTGTCATGTGCATGTTATTCAGCATAGCAGTAGTAATACATAATATAAAAAAGTATTTATAATCTACTCAAATCTTGGGATTAGCAATAAACATAGACATTAGAGCAAGCACAGTTTTGTATAGCATATTATAAAAGACACAGCTGTGTATAACGGACTTTTGGACTCAGAGAGAGAGGGAGAGGGTGGGATGATTTGGGAGAATGGCATTCTATAATGTATACTATCATGTAAGAATTGAGTCACCAGTCTATGTCTGACGCAGGATACAGCATGCTTGGGGCTGGTGCATGGGGATGACCCACAGAGATGTTATGGGGAGGGAGGTGGGAGGGGGTTTCATGTTTGGGAACACATGTAAGAATTAAAGATTTTAAAATTTAATAAAAAAAAAGGAAAAAAAAATAAATAAATAAAGTTTATATTCCATTTATAATTTAAATAAATAAATAAATAAATAAATATACTTCCTAAAAAAAAAAAAAAAGAATATGCTAAAAGTATCTGAGCTATAATATATGTATACAGAAGCAGTGTGTAATGGTAACCAGTGTTTTGACTATCCAGGAATAGACTATGAAATAAATTGTAGAATAACTGGGAAAAATATCATATAACAGCAAAAAAGCTAGTTAGGCATAAATGAGTATGAAGCAACTAAATAAACCAGGGATTTTTCCTTCATCATGCAAGGGTTATCACTAGTTTTTCCATGAGGAGTGTGCATGCATATTCTAGAATATATGTCTTTCATAATAAAATTTTGTTTTGTTATAAGTTAAATAACGGTATCATATATATATGATGCATTATAGGTATAAGTATATATATATTCATATACCTATGCCTGCATGATAAGATGCTTCAGTTGTCTGACTCTTTGTGAACCTATGGACTGTAGCCCTCCAGGCTCCCCTGTTCATGGGATTCTCCAGGCAAGAATACTGGAGTAGTTTGCCATCCCTTCCTCCAGGGGATCTTCCTGACCCAGAGATCCCCTGCATTGATAAGCAGGTTCTTTACCACTATATAGGTATATACAGGGCTCTCCAAGTTGTGCTCACTATAAAGCACCTGCTTGCAAATGCAGGAGACTCCTGGGTCAGAAATATATATATATATATGAAACTTGGGGACTAAGAAGACATTGCTGTTTTATCATTAGAGTTCTTGGTATTGGAAGTATGCAAATTCTCAAAACATCTATCCTAATATTTTGCTAGTAAAATCATTTATGAACTTATTTTTCACAAGTTCAGAAAGTTGTCAGTTCACTTTCTTCAGTGAGAGAAATAGGTACAGATAATGTATTACATTGTTTATTATTTATTCTTGTCCTTAAAATGTATAGCTATAAAGAGACCTAAGTTAAAGCAAAGAAAAAGTTGTATTCAGATTCTATTTGCTTAATTATGTTTTCTCTCCAAGCATCAGAATATTACTCCAACAATCAAGGAGAAGAGACTCATGGGGAAAAGACATATATAATATAATATAATACAATATAAATTCAAATAGGGATTTATTCTAACTTGTGTACTTTTTTATTATTGAAGGAAAAACACAGAAAGAATTCTAACTACTTAGACATTTAAATTTACTAATGCATGTGTTCATAACTTTCACCCCAAAAGATATCCAAGAGGTACTAGTTCTGTTGTAAAGAGAAACCATTATTTTTTTCTTTGATATAACTTAAATCAATCTTCCTCCACAAATCTCACTAGAATAACAATGAAATTATCTGATTTTATTAAGGGTACACACATACCACATATGCAGACTCAACATATATTAAGAAAATAGAAGGGAAGAAAACAAAAATTATGGGGGTGTGAAACATGAAGATAGGAAATACTGATTTAGCATATTGAACAACTTTTAAATATAAGCTTTCTGAGTAGGAAGCCAAAATGTAACTTGATTTCTTACAAAAAAACCTAAAAAGTTGTTTATTGCAAATTTCAGATTCATATCACTTGTATGAATCAATTGACAATGGATGAGCATCAAGATTCAGATCTTACTTTTAAGTTTTAGGAAGTTCAGTTCAGTTCTGTCTCTCAGTTGTTTCTGACTCTGTGACCCCATGGACTGCAGCACATCAGGCTTCCCTGTCCACCACCAACTCCCAGAGCCTACTCAAACCCATGTCCATCGAGTCGGTGATGCCATCCAACCATCTCACCTTCTGTCCTCCCCTTCTCCTCCTGCCGTCAGTCTTTCCCCGCACCAAGATCTTTTACAATAAGTCAGTTCTTCACAACAGGTGGCCAAATACTGGAATGTCAGTTTCAGCATCAGTTCTTCCAATGAATATTCAGGACTGATTTCCTTTAGGATTGACTGGTTTGATCTTATTAGGATTGACAGGTGTGACTTTAGGAAGTTAATATGGTACATACACTATATGTCATATTAACTTGTTAACACTGCAATAAATATAACATACTTAAAATACACATAATAAAAAAATACACATAATCTAGTTTTGTTCCAAACTAATTACCAAAAATAAATAATTAACTAAAGGAAGGAAACTAACAAATGAAAAACCTGTCCCTTTGCATCAGCTGGTAAGACAGTATAGAAAGGTAGTGTTTAAAACCAGAGGACTAGACAAAGCATTTTGAAAGCACTAGAATGCCAAATTTCCTGGCCCCTTTTCCTCTCAAGAGGTCTCTGAGGAACATCCAACTCGTGGCTGAGGTTCCAAAGAAGACAAGATTCTGCAAAAGAAAACAATTCCCTCATGATTCATTTATCTCTATTCCATTGATCATTTCTGCTACCTTACCTGTCGGTTATGGAATTGACATTTTACATTATTACAACCCTGGATATTGAGGGCTCTCTAAGAATCCCATAGGATATACTCACTTTCATACAAGGAGATGACCCAGCTGGTCTATAGAACATAAATGATCCTATGTCCAGTTTGGTTTGGAATTTGTTTGGTCACCCAGACTACCCCATCTCCAAATAAATCCATCTAATTTATGGCTTCTCTCTCAGGGTGGTTGGGCTCTATGGCTGATCTGGAAAGAATTAGATGTGACCTGCTAGGTGACCTGGGTACCTTCAGATAACCATCACATGCCATCTTCTCTCTCTCTTTTTATGATGTTCTTTTTTTTTTCTTTTTTAATTGAAGTACAGTAGATTTGGGCTGCCCTGGTGGCTCAGACAGTAAAGAATCTGCCTGCAATGCAGGAGACCTGGGTTCGATCCCTGGGTTGGGAAGATTCTCTGGAGGGGGCATGGTGATCCACTCCAGTATTCTTGCCTGGAGAATCCCCATGAACAGAGGCACCTAGTGGGCTAGATGATGAAGTTGAACAGTTCCATGAAGACCTACAAGACCTTCTAGGACTAAAACCCCCAAAAGATGTCCTTTTCAATATAGGGGAATAGAATGCAAAAGTAGGAAGTCAAGAGATACCTGGTGTAACAGGCAAATCTGGCCTTGGAGTACAGAATGAAGCAGGGAAAAGCCTAATAGTTTTCCCAAGAGAATACACTGGTCATAGCAACCATCCTTTTCCAATAACACAAGAGAACACTCTACACATGGACATCACCATGGTATGTCAATACCATAGTGGTCAATACCAAAATCAGATTGATTATATTCTTTGCAGTCAAATATGGAGAAGCTCTATATAGTCAGCAAAAATAAGACAGGGGGAAAACTGGCTCAGATCATGAACTTCTTATTACTAAATTCAGACTTAAATTTAAGAAAGTAGGGAAAACCACTAGACCACTCAGGTATGACCTAAATCAGTCCCTCACAATTATACAGTGGAAGTGACAACTAGATTATTAGATTTGCTAGAGAGAGTGCCTGAAGAACTATGGATGGAGGTTCATAATATTGTACAGAAGGGAGTGATCAAGATCATCCCCAAGAAAAAGAAATGCAAACAGGCAAAATGGTAGTCTGAGGAGACCTTATTAATAGTGGTGAAAAGAAGAGAAGTGAAAGGCAAAGGAGAAAAGGAAAGATATACCCATTTGAAAGCAAAAATTCAAACAAATAGCAAGGTGAGATAATAAAACCTTCCTCAGTGATCAATGCAAAGAAATAGAGGAAAATGAATGAAATAGAGGAAAATGAACAATAGAATGGGAAAGACTAGAGATCTCCTCAAGAAAATTAGAGAAACCAAGGGAATATTTCATACAAAGGTGGGCACAATAAAGGACAGAAATGGTATGAAGCTAACAGAAGCAGAAGACACCAAGAAGAGGTGGCAAGAATACTCAGAAGAACTATACAAAAAGATCTTCATGACCCAGATAATCACGATGGTGTGATCACTCACCTAGAGCCAGACATCCTGGAATCTGAAGTCAAGTGGCCCTTAGGAAGCACCACTACAAACAAAGCTAGTGGAGGTGATGAAATTCCAGTTGAGCTCTTTCAAATCCTAAAAGATGATGCTATGGAAATGCTGCACTGAATATGCCAGCAAATTTGGAAAACTCACAAATGGTCACAGGCCTGGAAAAGGTCAGTTTTCATTCCAATCCCAAAGAAAGGGAATGCTCAAACTACTGCACAATTGCACTCATCTCACACGCTGGTAAAGTAATGGTCAAAATACTCCAAGCCAGGTCTCAGCAATACGTGATCTGTGAACTTCCAGATGTTCAAGTTGGTTTTAGAAAAGGGAGAGGAACCAGAGATCAAAATGCCAACATCCACTGGATCATCAAGAAAGCAAGAGAGTTCCAGAAAAACATCTATTTCTGCTTTATTGACTAGGCCAAAGCCTTTGACTGTGTGGATTACAACGAATTGTGGAAAACTCTTCAAGAGATGAGAATACCAGACCACCTGACCTGCCTGCTGAGAAACCTGTGTGCAGGTCAAGAAAAAACAGTTAGAACTGGACATGGAAAAACAGACTGGTTCCAAATCAGGAATGGAGTACATCAAGCCGGTATATTGTCATCCTGCTTATTTAACTTATACGCAGAGTACATCATGAGAAATGTTGGACTGGAAGAAGCACAAGCTGGAATCAAGATTGCCGGGAGAAATATCAATAACCTCAGATATGCAGAGGCCACCAAGTTTATGGCAGAAAGCAAAGAAGAACTAAAGACCCTCTTGATGAAAGAGGAGAGTGAAAAAGTTGCCTTAAAGCTCAACATTCAGAAAACGAAGATCATGGCATCTGGTCCCATCAATTCATGGGAAATAGATGGGGAAACAGTGAAAACAGTGTCAGACTTTATTTTTTTGGGCTCCAAAATCACTGCAGATGGTGACAACAACCATGGAATTCAAAGATGCTTGCTCTTTGAAAGAAAAGTTATGATCAACCTAGACTACATATTCAAAAGCATTATTTTGCCAACAAAGGTCCATCTGGTCAAGGCTATGTTTTTTTCCAGTAGTCATGAAAGGGTGTGAGAGTTGGGCTTATTATAAAGAAAGCTCAGTGCTGAAGAATTGATGCTTTCTTATTGTGGTTCTGGAGAAGAACCTTGAGAGTCCCTTTGACTGAAAAGAGATTAAACCAGTTTTTCGTAAAAGAAAGCAACCCTGAATATTTATTGGAAGTACTGACCCTAAAGCTGAAGCTCTAGTACTTTGGTCACCTGATGCAAAGAGCTGACTCATTGGAAAAGACACTGATGCTGGGAAAGATTGAGGACAGGAGGAGGGGAAAATGACAGAGGATGAGTTAGTTAGATAGCTTCACTGACACAATGGACATGAATTTGAGCAAACTCCAGGAGATAGTGGAGGACACCTCAACCTGGTATGCTTCCAAAGAGTCAGATGAGACTTTGCAACTGAAAAACAACAACAACAAATAATGCTTGATCATTTTGAATATGTTGTCTGTATTTATATTGAACCACTGGTGTGTGACTTAGTGTTACTTGTGGAGAGAAAGAGGTGTTATCCCAATACAGTACCTGTCTCTTCTGTGAACAGTCATAGTGTTAGGGGAAGCACACTGATTGAAACCGCCCACCCTGGCCAGGCACAATAGTAATCATTTGCATGAGTTGTTTTGTGGCAGGAGATCCTGATAAGGAATACGGAACTAATAAGCCACCACCAACCGGAAGAGTTCAGGAAAGGTCACAAGGAGACACCGCATGTCCGTCCACTTCCCAGAATCCCCCTCGCTAGCATCCATCTTGGCTTGCAGAAGGAATTCATAGGGCCTGGACTTCATCTCAGGCCTGTTCATGCTGATCATGCTCGGCCACCTTTAGTGCCTATGAAAACAATAACAGAAGGATAAGACCCCCTCCAGACAGGGGAACCTTGAAGATCATATCTAGGTTACTCATCGCCTAAGAGAAACCATACACTAACCACCCCTTCCTCCAGACAGGCCATAAATTTTTCTGTATCTGTCAGAGTGTAACCTCGGGTTTATTGATTATTGGCTAATTGTTTGACTGTTTGAGCTCATGAGCACATAGCACGTGAATGATGGGGTTATTGGGATTGTATTTTCCTTGGTTTATATAAGTCTCAAGGAATTTGGAGTGGTGGGTTCAGATACGTACACATGGAGTATAAAAGATTTTCACAAATGCTGCTCGGGGTCCTTGGCTAAGAGGAGACTCTGCCTTGGGCCCGCCGGTGTAATAAACTGCACTCCACTATCTGCATTGTCCTTCTGAGTGAGTTTGTTTCCCGGAATGCCTGGCTAAAACAGGCTGAGTGATGCCTGCACCACCAGGAAAGATTCTGAATTAGAATGATTGACCAAAGACCACCCAAAAACTAAACCCATCACCATAAAAGCCGAGACTGTGAGCCATATGGCAGAATAGTTCTCCTGGGTTCCCTACCCTGCTGCTCTCCATCCGGGTGCCCTTTCCCAATAAAATCTCTTGCTTTGTCAGCACATGTTTCTCCTTGGACAATTCATTTCCGAATGTTAGACAAGAGCCCAGTTTCGGGCCCTGGAAGGGGTCCCCCTTCCTGCAACAATAGTACAGAGAATATACAGTCACAAATTATGATGAAAACTATTTTTGTGGAAATGGGTAAGCAGAAATACATTGGATGGGAGAAGTAAAAGGATTGTGAAGGAGTGCAGAATGGTTATTTTTTCAGATATAAAAGGGAAAAAAAAAGTCATGTTATTCTAAAATACAGATATACCAAAGAGAAGAAAACTAAAATTATTTAAAGTGGTTGCTTTTAGTGAGCAGGAAACATTGGAGGCTGACAGAAGAGTGTTTTTTTCCCTTTAAATCTTTATAGAGTTATTTACTTTTAAATTCTGTGCATCTATACTATTGTTAAAAATATATCCTACATTTCTTTAAAAAGAAGGTGGTTTTAAGTAAAGAGAATGGGGCATAAAGATACCATAAGTGACTGGCCGAGCTCATTGTTGTTAGACAGACACAGGATTTATGAGAGGAATAATGAGGAGAAAACCTGGGAAGACAGTTTGAGGCTCATTGTGTAAGATGCATGTCTGTGGTAAAAAAGTTTGTTTTAAATGCTATAGGCAATAAGAATCCAAAAAGGACATTATATGGAATGTATTCAAACTCCTCAGGCCTCCTATACTCTCAACTCCCAGAAGAGCAGAAGCACTGTTCTATCATGTCAGCAAGTACTGATTTAGCAGACACATTTTCCATTCATACAATATGCTCTTCTTTCGGTTGCTAATAATTTTAGAGAATGAGGGATAGAGGCAAGCAAAACAGCATTATAATGTAATACTGCATTGACCAAAATATTTACCTTAAGGCTTTGAAGACTCTTTTGGGAAGCTCCAAATACCCCTGGGCCAGGGTGTCTCCATTCCATTCTCTACTCTTTGATTATGCAAGTACTTCAAGTACTGTAAGTACAGAATCAATTATCAGTCTTTGTTCACTTGAATCTGTTCTGCAAATTACATCTGCCTAGTTAAATTAAACCCCTTCTCTGGATGTGCAAAAATGTGGCTGAATGATGCCTCTAAATATTTTCTTTAACCAGAGGTTCTCAAAAATTAAAGCAGATAAGAATCAATTGGGAATCTTATTTAAAATGCAAATTGAAGAACCCCATCTCAAGAGATTCTGGGTTCAGTAATTCTGCTCTGATACTTAGCAATCAATCAGGCCTCTCTTTCTCACTCTCTCTCAAAAGAAATCACTATATTTTTCCAGAATAAAGACAATATTAGCAGAGGAGGGGAGTGGTGGGGAGGGGTGCAGAGGGATGGGTGGTGGTGCAAAGTAAAGCCTTGTTATGCTTTTGTGCTTCTTTTGGTATTCTCTCTCGCAAATTCTTATTCTCTTGCAGTAAGAATAGGAGGAACATTATTAGCATCTTTGGGCAGATAGATTCTCTACTTTGAACTGAAGCTGGATATCCTACTGGGAAGAACAATGTCTAAAATAATGCTTTGTTTTACTACGTCATTAAACAACACCAAAGAACCAGCAGGATGTGGATCACACAAGCCAATGCCTCCTTGTCCAATATCATCTGGGTTACAATTGCATATTAATGCCCTATCTTTGAAGACAAACTTTTAAAGTAAATACAGAATTTATTGGGGAGAGACAGGTTCTCTAAATCTTAAACCATAATATTCCTTCATATTATAACTTTCTTACAGTATAAGTAAACTGGACAACTCAACTTATGGTGTTATTCACATAGTTTGAACAATCTCAAAAATTCCACCATCCTCAAAGAAAAAAAACACATGAACAGGTTCTTTTCTTCATGCAAAATAATTGACAACTGCAAGGGTAATATTGGAATTTTTTTGAAATAGTTTAGCAGAAAATTAAACTTGAGCAGAAATTTAAAGAATGTGGGAAAAGAATCTACAGGAAGCAAAATATAAAAGAGTTTGAAAAGTGCTTTTTTTGCAAATACAGTGAGACATTTCCTTAATTTTAAAAAAAAGCATTAAAAAAAAGAGAGAGAGAGACAGTCATCAAACAATGTAGAATATTCCAGATAATTTGGGGTCAACTAATTAATTTGCTAATTAGTAACTTCCTAGCAAACTTCAGCTCTACCTTTCTCTGTTTTTTAGCAGTTGACTAAATAGTATCTCAGAAATGACCCACAATGTAGAGCAAAGCTGTAGGAAAATCTTGCCATGATTTCTCTTCGTGGTCTTGTGGCTTACTGAGCAAAGGAGATGTGACAATCCAAAATAGGATGTGCTTTAAGTTCAACACACAGACAGGCTTTGGAAGACTTATTATGAAAAAAATGTATACTATGTCATTAATCATTTTTATTACATGCCAAAAAGATTGCAAATATGTTACCCATTTTGGATATAGTAGATTAAATAAAATACGTTCTTAAAGGTAATTGATACACTTTGATTTTGATAAATATGGCTACTAGACAATAGAACGTTACATACATGGCTTGCATTATATCTTTATTGAGCAAGGACTTTTATAAAGAGCACATAGAAATGAGCCCCTTTTATGTTTCATTTTGAAATGGTATTAACAACACTTCCAGCGTGTTTGTTCATTCTTCCTATCATTTTATCCTGATGATGTGGTTTTAAAAAGAGAGCAGTTGAGCAGAGATGCAGGTAGCAGCAGCTAAAACCTGTCTGTCCCTGACAGTCTTGCTCCTCTCCTTTGTGTCAGTGTCTCCTTTGGGTCAGGCCCCAGCCCTGTTCTTGCCCTTGAGAGCTGACTTCTTCTTTGTCTCCGTCCTCGGAAGTGATGCTTGTGTACTAGCTTCTGTCCTTAAATGATTCTTCTTACATGATATCCTGCAAAAACTGTCTGCATGAATTTCAAGTTAAAAAAAGAGAGAGAGAGAGAGAGAGAGAACAAAGGATAAATTCAGTTTTATTATTCACTGAGCAAGATTCTAATAAAAAGACAGGAAAAAATATCAGCTATTCTTAATCATAATTGCAACAAATTGATATTTAGTTTGTGCATTTTTATTTGCCTAATATATCAGTGTATCAGGCTTAACTGAATTGGCAGAATATCTGGAACTCCTAATTGCAGAGATAAAAAGTCTGAAAGACTGAGAAGAGATTTTTTCCTTTTTTTTTTCCCTACGAAGAAGTGGTTTCCGAAGCAAATTAATAATGTAAAAGTTTTTCTGAGCTAATTACAATTCTTTCTTACTTGATCATTAAAGCAGTTTCCCTCTGCTAGGCAATATTTTGTTAACCTAGTTTAGCTACTGTGTGCAGTAATAAAAGAGAATTTTAAAAAATATTATTCTGGCCTATTATTCTGTCATTGTTTTTCTATCCAGAATGAACTTCACCAAATTATAAAACACAAATCAGACTTTAAAAAATTAGTTAACTTTTTGCAAAATACTATTTCTTAAAAAAAAAAAAAAAAGCCTCAGAAAAAAATTACAAGTTGTAAGTTTTTTTGAATGCTTAACCAGAATTTTAATAACTTGTCCTGGGGTATACCCTATGGTTTGAGAAAAATGTGATTTCAGGATACATACCTGAATAATGAAAATTTAAATATGCTTTTACCTCCTTAGACAATACAAAGAAGTATAACTCTGAAATAACATGCATTTCCCTGCATCTTCTATTCAGCTATAATTTAGAGCAATATGCAAAACGCATAATATAAAATGTGAAACCGTCACATTTCAATACATATAATAATTTCTTTTCTGCTGTTATAATTCCAAATTTTGCCACAATTTTGTTAGCCAGAAAGAATCTCACTAGAGTCTCCCTGAACTGCTCAGAATACAGTGATACAATAATAGAGAGGTACAGAGAAGCATAAGAAACTGATCTTAGCATGAAATTCCATGACACGACTCAAGTCAGGTTCACAAGTTAGCAGTGAAGCTGGCCTGAAGCTGAAGGAAGACACAGTCATGCCAGGTGGTGTATGGAAGGCAGACTGCCACTGGGGGTATCACAGTTTCCAATGTACAGTGTACTGTGTTACAAGGGTGTGTGAACTTGTCAAACAAATTATTGGTGAGTGCAGCAGCAAGATGATCAAAGGCCTGTGGGTGGTGGCATGACGGGCCTGAGGCATCCGTCCATTTGGAGTTGGTGAGCTGTCTATTGCAAAGCTAGAGAATAGGATTCAGTCCCCAAGGAGAACTGACTGGCAAATACTGGACAGGCAGTTTGCTTGAGTCCTGTCCAAGTTCATGATTGTCCATTGCTTACCCACTGACTTGGCTTGACCAAACTTTAGAAGGGCCTCTCTCCTCCCCATAGGCCTTTGAACTTTGGCTCACCCCCAAACGCTGACATTCAAGCAAGCCTTAAAGAGCAGAACAGGTTTGATCCAAGAACTGTCTAACACAGAGAGAAACATTTCCTGTTGATCTGCCCCAATCAACTGTCTGCTAGCCCCTTATTCTCTTGCCCAATTTCCCTTCTAAGTTCCTCCCATCCTCTCTTATCCTCCCCTATAAAAGAGAAGCCTTTCTTATTGTTGTTTTTTTGTTTGTTTATTTGTTTTGAGATGCTTGCAGATGCTGAGATCAGGGTGTTCCTCACTACTGAAATAGTCTTTTGGAATAAACCTTTACTTTACATTAGTCTGGGTTTATTTTTCCATTGACAGTCTCAGTGAGGGTCTGCCTCATCTTTCCTCACCCCCATGACTCTCTTGTCTTACTTGCCTTTTTGTCATAATCCTTGTCATAATCCGTATCTACCCTGAAGGAGTAATAAATTGTAAAATTGTTTCTTTTAGGTCTGACTCATTTCTGCACTTTCTTTAACTCTGCCTGGGAAAACTATCAAAATCATTTCTTTTTCTTTTTCCTGGAGCATTCCTCCTTCACTGTTGTTGCTGTTCAGTTACTAAGTCCTGTCTGACTCATTGTAACCCTATGGGCTGCAACACGCTAGGCTCCTCTGTCCTTCGCTATCTCTAAGAGTTTGCTCAAACTCATGTCCATCAAGTGGGTGATGCTATCTAACCATCTCATCCTCTGTCACTCTCTTCTCTTCCTGACCTCAATATTTCCCAGGCTAAGGGTCTTTTCCAGTGAGTCAGCTCTTTGCATCAGATGGCCAAATTATTGGAGCTTCAGCTTCAGCATCAATCCCTTCAGTGACTATTCAGGATTGATTTCTTTAGTACTGACTGGTTTGATCTCCTTGCTGTCCAAAGGATTCTCAAGAGTCTTCTCCAATACCATAATTTGAAAGCATCAATTCTTTGGCACTCAGCCTTCTTTATGGTCCCACTCTCACATATGTACATGACTACTGGAAAACTATAGCTTTGACTATATAGTCCTTTATCAACAAAGTGATGTCTCTGCTTTTCAATATGATATTTAGGATTTTCCATAGCTTTCCTTCCAATGAGCAAGCTGTCTTTTAATTCCGTGGCTGAAGTCACCATCAGCAGTGATTTTTGGAATTTAAGAAAATAAAATCTGTTGCTGCTTCTACTTTTCCCCCTTCTATTTGCCATGAAGTGGTGGGATCAGATGCCAAGATCTCAGTTTTCTGAATGTTGAGTTTTAAGTAAACTTTTTCACTCTACTCTTTCACTCTCATCAGGAGACTCTCCTCCTTTACTAGGTCTCAGCTTATAACTTTTAGAAATTGTCTTCTGATGCATGTGATTGGTTATATATCCAGTTTGTTATTTTTCCCAAAGCTTTCTGTGCTTAGCTGTACTGTACTTATCCCCATGTGGCATTACAATATCCTGTTTTCTTACATCTGCCCTCCTAATATCCTTAAGGGCTAGGCCAATGTTCATCATTATCTCTCAGCAAGTAGCACAGAGCATACCATGTAGTAGTTGCTTATTAACATTTGCTTTAAAAAGTACCAAATAAATGAAATAAGGAATACCTAGCCTCCCCTGCCATTCAGCAGAAATTTAGCACTCCCCATTAACCAAAGCACAAGAAAAATTGTATAAGAAAAATCAATATGTCAATGGCCAGGAGATCTGCAAAAGTGACACTTTCAGGTCCACAGCAGCAAGACTGTGTTGAGATCAACTCTATAATGTGAATTTACTGAGGCCACGCAAGCAGTCACTGCCCAGGCTCATCCATAATTCTGCAGCTCAGGGTGGTGGCAGGAGATGAACAAATCAGAAGGCACAAGGCAGAAAAAGCCAGTCTTACTTTGTCTCAGTGGTAACTTTACATTGTGTTTCATGCTATCTTCACCAGCCCAAATACTACTCTAAAGCTATTTCATACCTGTTTATTTTAATTTCTTATTTTCATCTCTTCAGTATTCCATCTACCTTTGATCAATTCAAAACTCTGTAGAGAATTCTCAGTCTTCATTATATTCATCTTTTCCTAGCTAAGTGGAATCCCCAGCCTGCAACTTTTTCTTTTTTAAATTAGTTTAACAGAGACCCAGAGTTGGGAAACATTTTGTAATTTTAACCTTCCGAATAAAAACTTCTGAACTTCTAATGGATTCACCACCCAAGAGACTGCTTTTATTACAGTACCAAAATAAGGCAGACTGCAGAGCTATACAATGATAAGGTTGGCAAAAGGTTTTGGATGAGTTCTTTAAGCTGATTAAACTGGGCCACCTGTTTTTGAAGTTTACTCAGTATGTGTTTTGTCTATTTAGTCAGGTAACAATTGCCTCGTTTAATTGCATTAGTACTGTGATTCTCTGCTTGGACAAACAGGATATGCTTTACAGAAAACAGTGTCTCAAAATGTTTATTTATTCCATTTAAAGATAATAGTATAAAATTTTAATATAACGGCCATCAAAAATTAAGTCTAGGCATATGATTATTATTATTATATTTAATGAACTATTATACATTTTGTTGAAAGTAACATTAGGTGTGTGCTCAGTCATGTCCTAAAGACTCTTTGCAACACTTTGGACTGTAGTCCACCAGGCTCCTCTATCCATGGGATTTTCCTAGTAAGACTATAGGAATGGGTTGCCATTTCCTTCTCCAGGGGATCTTTCCCACCCAGGGACTGAACCTACATCTCCTGCATTGCAAGCATCCAGATTCTTTACCACAGAGCCATTGGGAGAGCTCAAAAGTAACATTAAAATATCATAAAAGGTAACCAAAAACTATAGAGCAATAATGAAATTCCAAAAGGGAGCATGATTATAAAATAGAATTTTGAATATTGAGTCATAAGTTGAATTTCTTACCATGAGCTTTATTTTGTTCTAAAAAGATTTCATTATATTTTTATTGTTGTTAATATTATATGAGATAAAGAAATCTTCTCACAAAGAAATGTGGTTACTTGGGTTTAGTATGAAATATTTTTATGATTAGTTATAATGTATCATGTTAAAGACATTGATTATTGGTATTGTTAGTATTTTTTCTCTTTCCTTTTTCCTAATTTATGTATCAGCCTATTGATTTGCAAACTGGCCCTGTATATGGGAGGATTGAAGGAGAAGGCAGACCACTCCAGACTGGTAAGTGACAGGTTTAATAAGCAAGGGAATTTACACATCAAGCTTGTTTGAGCACCTGCAATTTCAGTAGATCTTCTGCCTAAATTTTATATAGAAACCTTAACTGAGTTCAGTCACATATACATCCAAATGGTCTCAGTATCACAAGACAATCTCAAGGCTGTGTCCATGGACAGCTTATATTGTAGGGAAAGAAAGTGGAACACATATTCCAAGGGCAGAAAAGGGGATGAGGAACCTCTAATTGTCTGGGTTCTGCTGTAAGATCAATGGCTCAATTATCTCCTCCAATACACTTATGTGCAAATTTTACTAAAAAAAAAAAAAAATCCTACATGATATCTACTTTGCTGTTTTGAAGATACTTCTAGGAGTAGTCTTACAGTTCAGTTGGTGAAGAATCTGTCTGGAATGCAGGAGACTTGGGTTTGATTCCTGGGTCAGGAAGATACTCTGGAGAAGGAAATGGCAGCCCACTCCAGCATTCTCGCCTGGAGATTCCCATGGACAGACGATCCTGGCAGGCTACAGTCCATGGGATCACAAGAGTTGGACATGACATAGCAACTAAACCATCACCTAGGGGTAGTATGTAGTGGAATCAGAAAGGTATTTAAAAAATATGCACAATTATGTCTGATTTTTTCTTTAGCTTGTGACTGGAAGTCAAAGCTAACATTCAAGGACCACTCTGGATGAGATGAGAAGTGGTGTGTCAAGGGCAGCCCTGCCAGGCAGGAAGAGGGAGATCTTGCTGAAAACAGATAAACACTATTGATCCTGCTTTCTATTCTGTTGCTCCTTACTCTGACAAGGACAAAATAGAATGAACTTATGATACAGGCTATGTCTTTTACTTGTTTATTTAGCCAGTGCCTACCGAGTGCCAACTATAGAGGAAGCATCATCTAAGCACTACATATATATCAAAGAAAAAATGAGAAAAATCACTCTGTCTCATGAAGATTAGATTTTCCCATCAGCACATCTCAGTTTAGTTCAGTTCAGTTGCTCAGTTGTGTCCAGCTCTTTGTGACCCCATGGACTGCAGTGTGCCAGGCTTCCCTGTCCATCACCAACACCTGAAGCTTACTCAAACTCATGTTCATTGAGTTTGGTGATGCCATCTCATCCTTTGTCATCCCCTTCCCTTCCACCTTCAATCATTCCCAGCATCAGGGTCTTTTCAAATGAGTCAGTTCTTCGCATCAGGTGGCCAAATTATTGGAGTTTCAGCTTAAGCATCAGATCTTCCAATGAATATTCAGGACTGATTTCCTTTAGGATGGACTGGTTGGACCTACTTGCAGTCCAAAGGACTCTCAAGAGTCTTCTCCAATACCATAGTTCAAAAGTTTCAATTCTTCAGCACTCAGCTTTCTTTATAGTCCAACTCTCACATCCATACATGACTACTGGAAAAACCATAGCTTTGACTAGATGGACATTTGTTGGCAAAGTAGTGTCTCTGCTTTTTAATGTGATGTCTAGGTTGGCCATAACTTTTCTTCTAAAGAGCAAATGTCTTTTAATTTCAAGGCTGCTGTCACCATCTGCAGTGATTTTGGAGATCTGCCCCCCCCCCCCCAGAAAAAAAATAAAAAAAAAACTCTCTCACGGTTTCCACTGCTTCCCCATCTATTTGCCATGAAGTGATGGGACCAGATGCAATGATCTTAGTTTTTGAATGTTGTGTTTTAAGCCAAGTTTTTCAATCTCCTCTTTCACTTTCATCAAGAGGCTCTTTAGTTCTTCTTTGCTTTCTACCATAAGTGTAGTGTCATCTGCATATCTGAGGTTATTGAGATTTCTCCCGGCAATCTTGATTCCAGCTTTTGCTTCTTCGAGTCCAGCATTTCTCATGATGTACTCTGCATATAAGTTAAGTAAGCCAGGTGACAATATACAGCCTTGATGAACTCCTTTCCCGATTTGGAATCAGTCTGTTCTTCCAAGTCCAGTTCTAACTGTTGCTTCTTTATTTGCATACAGATTTCTCAGGAGGCAGGTCAGGTGGTCTGGTATTCCCATCTCTTTAAGAATTTTCCACAGTTTATTGTGATCCACATAGTAAAGGCTTTGGCATAGTCAATAAAGCAGAAATGGATGTTTTTCTGGAACTCTCTTCCTTTTTCAAAGAACCAGTGGATGTTAGCAATTTGATCTCTGCTTCCTCTGCTTTTTCTAAATTCAGCTTGAACATCTGGAAGTTCATCGTTCACATACTGTTGAAACCTGGCTTGGCGAGTTTCGAGCATTACTTCACTACTTTATGAGATGAGTGGGATTGCACGGTAGTTTGAGTATTCTTTGGCACTGCCTTTCTTTATCATTGAAGTGAAAACTGACCTTTTCCAGTCCTGTGGCCACTGCTGAGTTTCCCAAATTTGCTGGAATATTGAGTGTAACACTTCCACAACATCATCTTTTAGGGTTTGAAAGACCTTAACTGGAATTCCATCACTTCCACTAGCTTTGTTCGTAGTGATACTTCCTAAGGCCCACTTGACTTCATATTCCAAGATGTCTGGCTCTAGGTGAGTGATCACACCATCGTGATTATCTGAGTTATGAAGATTTTTTTTGTATAGTTCATCAGCACATCTAGAGCTTTTTAAAACAGTACTTCCCTCTGATCCAGCCCAAAAGCTAAATTGTGACAGAACAATAAATACATAGCTCTATCACATGAACAATTATAAATTTGTATTGTAGTTCTGCACCATGATGAGCAGTTCATCCATGGCCAGGAAGCATATTTTTATATATCTATGTGAAAGTGAAAGTTGTTCAGCCGTGTCCGAATCTGTGCTATCCGGTGGACCATACAGGCCATGGAATTCTCCTGACCAGAATACTGGAGTGGGTAGCCTTTCCCTTCTCCAGGGGATCTTCCCAACCCATGAATTGTACCAAGGTCTCTTGCATTGAAGGCAGACTCTTTACCCACTGAGCCACAAGGGAAGCCCAAGAATACTGGAATGGGTAGCCTAACCCTTCTCCTGTCAATCTTCCTGACTGAGGAATCAAACTGGGGTCTCCTACATTACAGCCAGATTCTTTACCAACTGAGCTATCAAGGAAGACTTATATATCTATAGTATGAGCATTTATACTGTATATTCTATCTTTATAATTCCAAATTATAAATCATGGTAAAATGACCTGACTTCTAATCACTTCGAGCAGTAGCTGTAAGCTGCTTGATGTAATTGATCTTTAGTTCCCGAGTCTATAAAATGTGAAATGTGGATGGTAATACAGTAAAATTCAATTTTTACTGAGTGGGTCAAGATGAATATCATTCTATAAAAATGGATCTTCCTCAAGGATGGTGATACCTATGGGCTATTTAACTTAATAATTATAAAGCAGAGTGGGGAGGTTAAGTCAGTCCTCTATCTGACTTTATCAGTGAAGGTGAAAATATGTATCTGTTTTTTTATTTTCTTTATATTTCATCTTTTGTGAGTGAATTATGATGCAAAACAACACAATTAAATATAACTAAACTAAAGGTCCATCGGACTCCTAGATTTTGTTGTCTGATCACACATATTGTCAAGCTGTTGTCCCCATTATGAGACTTGACAGTCAGGTAAGTACCTCCTCTTTCTCCCTTTCCTCATTCTTTTCTGTAACAGTATTCTACTTTCTGTTAATACTGCAGACTCTTGAGAGACCTCAGGCTTAGTGAGCCAAATTTTGTGAGACACGTGTTAAAAGGTTTCTCTCTCACATCTCTCAGAAAGGTAAAAAAGCCCCATGGCCACATTCTGTTGTAATTTAATTGTGTCTGACACAAGATTTTAGAATATTATTTTTAAAGGAATTTAAAAAGCAAATTAATGAATATTTACAGAGGCTTTTCTGTAAAAGAATATTATTCTATTAACAGTCACAGCTAATGCATCTTTAGTTTTAATTAATAATCTACATAAGAAGAGACTGCTTTTTACTGAGGTCTCTAATCAAAATCGATTCCTTAAATTTGCTAAAGACACCAACATTTTTGGGGAAGGCTGCTGTTTTTGGATCCCAGACTTAGCATTTAATAAGAAACTGAAAAACAGGAAGAGGAAAATAGACAAGATTGCTATTTCCATTAAAGGGTTGACACGTTAGGATATAAAGTAGAACACACACACACAGACCGAGAAAGTCATTATATGGAGATCAGGAGGAGAAGGTCACATTCAAAGCATGCTGGTGAATATCAATAGAAAAGAAAGGTAATCTATTGATATAACTTACAATTCAGGTTTAAAAAATATGAGTGCATTGTGAATGTTTCTTGAACTTCTATGCAAGTGACAGATAATAAAAATATCTACAAAGTTAGAAAGGTAAATGAAATATTGATCCTCATATCTTTTGTTAAAGAAGGAGAGTCCAGAAGCATGCTGAAAAGTTAGAAATTCAGTGATCCTATTGCTTCTTGTGTTCATAAGGCTTGCTTCACAAACATCTGTATATGGATAAGTGACTTGGAAATAAAGGTACTTTCATCATCCATGAGCAATGAAAGCACAGTAGAACTTGATTTGAAGATTCTGCTGAAATGTTGGTCCTGAAAAGGTAAAAATTTATAGCTTGTAATATTAAAATTTATAAAATTTAATAAAATTACCACAGTGAATATATGTGAGCAGAGGTAGTTAATAAGTTAACAAGAACCCCTATTTATTACTGTTTGGTAACATTATAGAGTCCATCTCTAAAGCTATGTTGAGTGTTTCTACATAATAGAAATATTTATTTCCCAATAATAAAGCAAGAGATTGCCTATGGAAAATTTTGTTGTCTTAATTTTTGTTTTTGGTGCTTAAATAGCTGTCTAGAGCATACTTCAGGAAAGAAAAATTTGGCCCTGCTAAACCAAAATGAAAACTATTTAAACATTAGCAAACTCAAAACTGTACTGCTACTGCTGCTGCTAAATCGCTTCAGTTGTGTACGACTCTATGTGACCCTAGAGATGGCAACCCCCCAGAACTTAAATGCACTTTTATCTTTGTTTCTATTAAAAAAAAAAAAAAAAAACAAATTAAATGCAGTCATTATTTCTGTTGTTTTTAAAAATCAATTTTTTGTTATTACTATCCCTACTGTGTTTATACCTAAAGAAAAAAAAAAAAAACAAAACTACTTTTGTGGGGAAAAAATTCTTTCTGTTATAGAAAACAAATCTGTTTAGGATGGTTCCTTCCTGCTTCATTCAGGCATATGTGTGTGTTCTAGGGTATATTTATATAAGAGTATAAGCAGTCTTCAAGAAAAAGATTGCCTTTATTTCTTCATGGATCTAAAGAAGAACCCAGGTCTGATCTATTGTACTTCTAGTCTAAACATTTAACTAACATAGGCTCACATGACTTATCTGGGCCAGAAACCCCGAGCTCGTTGTCTAAAATTGTAAATCTTGCAAGAAAATGTAGTACAGTGATAAATTTTAACAAAGAAAGGCACACAGTTCAAGGATGAGTTTTTGAGATTATACCTTTTAAGGGTATGTGGCAACCTGGTCTATTTTCCTCTTCCAATTTTTCAATTTACCATTAAATCCTAGGTGAGCTTTCTCAATTAAAATTAACCTACTTAATTCCAGGAATAGATTCTTCTACAGCATTAAAAAATTTACATGTTACTTTTTGGTATATACAAATGCATATGAATATACATATGTACATGCATGTATGCCCACATGTACATATTTATACTGTATGCATACACATACATTCATAATCCATATATTAATATAATATATATGTATTACAATATTACTCTTTTGTTAAAATACCTTCCCTTTCATTTTTATGAAGGAGCCATGCTGGTAGTCTAAAATAAGCATTTTAAAAATTTCATTGAAATTCTACTCTTTCTTATTACTCTCATTTCTCTATGCCAGAGAACATTTTTAATTAAGGCTATATGAATCCAGGGCCATTAATAATCTGCAGATTAATTGCCATCACATGATTGTAAGATGGGTATTCCATGAAGGTTGTAAATTATGTTTAAAGTTCTAAATGTTAGGCCATTCAAACTGAATAGAAAAATAGTGGAGGCAGATTAGTGGAGTAAATGGAGGGAAGGTGAGGGCAAGAAAATAAAGAGTTAAAAAAGCAATGTCATTTAAACGATGCTGTTAATTTTGGTAAACTTACAGTTATGAAAAATTTGGTAAATACAAAAGTAATGAGTCAATTCAGTTGACCTTTAGTTCAGTTCAGTCGCTCAGTCGTGTCCGACTCTTTGTGATCCCATGAATCGCAGCATGCCAGGCCTCCCTGTCCATCACCAACTCCCGGAGTTCACTCAAATTCACGTCCATCCAGTCAGTGATGCCATCCAGCCATCTCATCCTCTGTAATCCTCTTCTCCTACTGCCCCCAATCCCTCCCAGCATCACAGTCTTTTCCAATGAGTCAACTCTTTGCATGAGGTGGCCAAAGTATTGGAGTTTCAGCTTTAGCATTATTCCTTCTAAAGAAATCCCAGGGCTGATCTCTTTCAGAATGGACTGGTTGGATCTCCTTGCAGTCCAAGGAACTCTCAAGAGTCTTCTCCAACATCACAGTTCAAAAGCATCAATTCTTCGGCGCTCAGCCTTCTTCACAGTCCAACTCTCACATCCATACATGACCACTGGAAAAACCATAGCCTTGACTAGACAGACCTTAGTCGACAAAGTAATGTCTCTGCTTTTGAATATGCTATTTAGGTTGGTCATAACTTTTCTTCCAAGGAGTAAGCGTCTTTTAATTTCATGGCTGCAGTCACAATCTGCAGTGATTTTGGAGCCCAAAAATTAAAGTCTGACACTGTTTCGACTGTTTCTCCATCTATTTCCCATGAAGTGATGGGACCAGATGCCATGATCTTCGTTTTCTGAATGCTGAGCTTTAAGCCAAGTTTTTCACTCTCCTCTTTCACTTTCATCAAGAGGCTTTTTAGCTCTCTTCATTTTCTGCCATAAGGGTGGTGTCATCTGCATATCTGAGGTTATTGATATTTCTCCCAGCAATCTTGATTCCAGCTTGTGTTTCCGAAGGTGGGCCACTGGAGAAGGGAATGGCAAACCACTTCAGTATTCTTGCCTTGAGAACCCCATGAACAATATGAAAAGGCAAAATGATAGGATACTGAAAAAGGAACTCCCCAGGTCAGTAGGTGCCCAACATGCTACTGGAGATCAGTGGAGAAATAACTCCAGAAAGAATGAAGGGATGGAGCCAAAGCAAAAACAATACCCAGTAGTGTATGTAACTGGTGATAGAAGCAAGGTCCAATGCTTTAAAGAGCAATATTGCATAGGAACATGGAATGTCAGGTCCATGAATCAAGGCAAATTGGATGTATTCAAACAAGAGATGGCAAGAGTGAACATCGACATTCATTTCTGAGACTTCTTTGGAAGGAAGGATGCTGAAGCTGAAACTCCAGTACTTTGGCCACCTCATGCAAAGAGTTGACTCATTGGAAAAGACTTTGATGCTGGGAGGGATTGGGGGCAGTTGGAGAAGGGGACAACAGAGGATGAGATGGCTGGATGGCATCACTGACTGGATGGAATCAGTGAACTAAAATGGACTGGAATGGGTGAATTTAACTCAGATGGCCACTATATCTACTACTGCGGGCAGGAATCCCTCAGAAAAAATGGAGTAGCCATCATGGTCAACAAAAGAGTCTGAAATGCAGTACTTGGAGGCAATCTCAAAAATGACAGAATGATCTCTGTTTGTCTCCAAGGCATACCATTCAATATCACGGTAATGCCCCAACCAGTAACTCTGAAGAAGCTGAAGTTGAATGGTTCTATGAAGACCTACAAGACCTTTTAGAACTAACACCCAAAAAAGATGTCCTTTTCATTATAGGGGACTGGAATGCAAAAGTAAGAAGTCAAGAAACACCTGGAGTAACAGGAAAATTTGGCCTTGGAATACGGAATGAAGCAGGTCAAAGGCTAATACAGTTTTGCCAATAGAATGCACTGGTCATAGAAAACACTGTCTTCCAATAACACAAGAGAAGACTCTACACATGGACGTCACCAGATGGTCAACACCGAAATCAGATTGATTATATTCTTTGCAGCCAAAGATGGAGAAGCTCTATACAGTCAACAAAAACAAGACCAGGAGCTGCCTGTGGCTCAGATCATGAACTCCTTATTAACAAATTCAGTTGACCTTAGAAATGTCTATATACTCAGATAGAGGAGCTAGTATGTCGTTTTATTCTAATTTTTTAACATAGTCTCATAGCTTACAATATGTTATCTTAAAATTTAAAAACTATATAAGAAATATATGTAACTTCAGATTTTCCAATACCATGTGTGTATAATGGACAATAATGTCAACATTTTTAATAAGTAGTCTCACCATAAACCATATCTTGTTAAATAAACCTTCTCCTAATGCTATTTCTTATTTCTATCAGTACACAATGTTATCTTTAAATTTAGCTATAAACGATCTGTTTTATCACTTCTAGTACTAACTTCCATATTCCAAGATCAGTTTAATTGAGTAATATTGCTATGCACATCTAAAATTGGTTCCCTATGGGACTTGATAGCAAGAGTTGATCTTTATATGGTCATGGAGTTGCATACAGAATTTTGAGCAGGGTAGAGTAACCCAATGGTGATTGGATATATATATATATATATATCTATATATATATATCTATATATATCTATATATAGATATATATATATATATATCTTTCTGTTTCCATGGGACTTTTACATAAAGAAAAAGAATGCAACTATACACACACATACAATAAAAAAAAAAATTAGAGAAGAAATATTTCACCTAAGAATGTTAAAGGACTACATCTACAAAGTTTATAAGGGCCAGTGGTAAGGTTAGGGATTAATTTTAAAGTGGAGATAACTAAATTATTTAAATGTAAAATTCTGCCTCATTCATTTATCTCTTCCTCTCTCTTTCCCTTCCTCTGCCCCCCTCCTTCACTTTCTATCTCCTACCATCACTTACTGAAGATGATGTGACCCTTCTTTGCTTAGAAGTGAAAATTAGAAACCAGTGGTAAAAAACTCAACCGACTTCAGTATTCTTGCTTGGAGAATCTCATGATCAGAGGAGCCTGGTGGGCTATAGTCCATAGCGTCACAAAGACTCAGACATGACTGAAGCGACTTAGCATGGCATGGCACAGTGAAACATTGTGTGTTTGTGTGTTAGGGTGTGTGTATGAATGTGTGTATGTGTGTGTGTGTGTGTGTGTGTGTGTGTGTGTATGCATGCATAGGTGTTTTAGTCCATAAAGTCCTAAATGGTATAATTTGATTCTGGAGTTTCATCCTTTCCTTTTAAGAATATTCACAGATTGTTTACCTTTACTGGTTGTATCTTATTTTTCAAGTATGCATGTGTGTAAATTTTTTAATATGCTCACTTTTTGATGCCAGCCATTTTTAATGACCTTAAGAGGTGTATCTGCCACACTTTATATTTTTATCCAATATTTCACTGAGTTCAGTATGTTTTATTTTTTCTCCCAGAATAAGCCATGTTATGTTTTGGTATCTAGCAACACCAGAAACTCAGGGGCATTACAGGCAGAGTTCATTCCTTGCTCACACTTTGCCATAAGGCTGAGTGACAGCTGAATTCCATTTTATAGCACAGAATCCTGGACTGCTTTAACCTTATGGCTATACATTATCAACTGTAGTCAGACGTCTCTGCTCAAAGGAAAATATCTGGCAATTTTATTGTTGTTCAGTTGATCAGTCATGCCCTACTCTTTGCAACCCCATGAACTGAAGCATACCAGGCTTCCCTGTCTTTTACTATCTCCTGGAGTTTACTTAAACTCATGTCCACTGAGTCAATGATGCCATCCAACCATCTCATCTTCTGTCACCTTCTTCGCCTCATGTCTTCAATCTTTCCCAGCATCAGAGTCTTTTCCAATGAGTTGGCTTTTCACATCAAGTGGCCAAAGAATTGGAGCTTCAGCTTCAGCATCAATCCTTACAATGAATATTCAGGGTTGATTTCCCTTAGGATTGCCTGGTTTGATCTCTTTGCTGTTTAAGGGACACTCAACACTTTTCTCCAGCTCCACAGTTTAAAAGCAGTCAGCCTTCTTTATGGTCCAGCTCTCACATCTGTACATGACTACTGGAAAAACCATAGCTTTGACTATACTAACTTTTGTCTGACAATACTTTAAGAATATGGTTACAAGTAACGCCTAACACCTACTTCAGAGAAGGCAATGGCACCCCACTCCAGTACACCTACTTGTACCCAGGAGGAAAGGATGATGAAAATTGGTGGTGAGCAACATTTAATAACATAAATATAATAGAATTTAAAAATGTATTCACATTATTTCATTTTCTAACTGGAACAGCAAAGAAAAGACAGTAGACTATAGTACTTTCAAATATGCGTCTCTTCTCCAAAGAGAAACAATGGACTATTCCAACTTTTTTTTCTAATTCATTTTTTTTGTAAACATGGAAGCTTAAAATACAACCTGAATTTTACTACCCCTAAAAAATATAATGCATTTTCCTCAAATAAAAAACTGACTAGCTGCCTATTGAAAGCTAATTTATACTGTTTTATTATTTTTCTCAAATTGCCTGTTTAGTATGTGCTGTGCTGTGCTTGCATTTTTGTCTGACTGTGACCCCATAGATTGTATGTAGCCTGCCAGGTTCCTCTGTCCATGGGATTCTTCAGGCAAGAATACTGGAGAGGGTTGCCATTCCCTTTTCCAGGGAATCTTCCCAATGCAGGAATCAAGCCAAGGTCTCCTGCATTGCAGGCAGAGTCTTTACCAGCTGAGCTACCAGGGAAGCCCCTTGTTTAGTAAAATAAATGTCAATAGATGCTAAAGATAGGTTTTTTTTTTTTTTTCCAGTTTCAAAAAGTTAGGCTTCTCTTAATTAATAAACCACGAAGAAAAACATGAGACATGATTTAGAAACTGCTTAAGTGCTGAGCAAAGCCTAGATAAAAGATCTATAATTTGGCTGTCTGTTAATCATAAATATAAAAATCTTACAAAATATGTCAAAATTATAAGTAAATTGAAACCAGAAAAATGAACAGTGATTTTTCAAGGAGAAATGGATGTTTTACTATAGAATCTTAAATATGTATATATGTATCTTCTTTAGGTTTCATGACATGATACTGACATGTAAACTGAAGAGTGAAGTGCCACACTAAGAAAGAGAATAGAAGTTGAAAGCTAAGAGGAAGAAGAGGCAAAGAAGAGAAGCAAAGATAATCTCCAGCTTGTAGAGAAGCAAAGATAATCTCTGGCTTGTAGGGAATGCCAGATGTCATTTTCAGCATTGTCTTTGAATGCTTTTTTTGGGGGTTTCTTTGTTTTAGAAAATGTCATGTACCATGAGCTGCAGCTTTGCTCTAGTTTTACTTCCTGTCATAGTCACAGTTGACAGAGCTGGTCTCTTTACCACCAGTCTGAGTTCAACTGTACTGCTGACTTCCTTACAGAGTGTGGAAAATTTATTGCAAAGCTAGGTGCACTTTATGCTTACAGCTATTGTAGCAATGCTGGTAATAATACACTGACAGAACCTCAAGCAACTGCTCTATGTGACAGAAGAGAGTAAATTCCTAAACACAATGTAGCCCATATTGTGTGTGAGACTGTGGATTAGTAAACAGCCCTGTATTGCTATTGTGAAGTCCTACATTCAGTTCAGTACAGTCTCTCAGTCATGTCTGCCTCTTTGTCACCCCATGAACTACAGTGCGCCAGGCCTCCCAGTCCATCACCAACTCCCAGAGTCTACCCAAACCCATGTCCATTGAGTCAGTGATGCCATCCAACCATCTCATCCTCTGTCATCCCCTTCTCCTCCTGCCCTCAGTCTTTCCCAGCATCAGGGTCTTTTCAAATGAGTCAGCTCTTTTCATCAGGTGGCCAGAGTATTAGAGTTTCAGAATGTATATCTAGATGTTAAAAGTATGATTAAAGTAAAAAAATGCCTTCCAAGTTTTAGGGTTCACACAGTAAATGGAAATACATGTATATATCAGGCCTTAATTCTAGGAAGAAAATATAAATTACTTTAATACAAAGGAGTGAGACTTCTCTTTTTAAGGTTAATGCTTCAGAGTTTTAATCAGCAAAGACAAAGGTAATTTAAAGTTTCTTCCATGTGTAGCAAAGAGCAGGATTCAAAAGTACAGTGTTTTCTGACTCCCGATGTTGAAATACCATCTCTAACATTTATTACCTGTATGACCTTGAGCCAGCTGCCCATCAGCCTTACTAAATTTTCTAATCAGTAAAATAGAAGAAATAATAATACCTGTTCCCTAGAATTGTGGCAAGCTTGAAAAGAATTAATATGCATGAGATAATTGAATGCATGTCATGTAGCGAATGCCGAGTAAGCTAAGCTATTCTTACCAGAAGAGTTTGTCTTATCTCGTCTTTGAATGGGATGTCTGACCTTATATTTCCTATTCAAAGGCATTTGAGTCAAAGTCTCACATCCTGGTGTTAATATTTTCTGTGACTTCACACTCTTAGTTCTTGAACAGTAAAGGACTGAGCCATCTTGTGGATATCTGAGGTCAGTCCCAAACTGATCATCTGTCTGGTACCTTGCATCACTAAGACAAAGAAAGCTCCTTCTTCCCTTATTCAAGTTCTCTATCTTAATCTCACCACCTTACTGCTTAGATTTTTTCAGCCCTGGTTCATTGATCATTAATGCTCACCCCATCCCTTTCCACTGCGTGCTCTTGAAATCTCATGATGTTATTAATAATCTAAGTCCTTAACAATTTTGTAAAAGGATTTCTCCACTTTATAGATTTACCAGAAATGTAATCACCTGACAGCCTGACTATGCAGATATCCCTCTTCCATACTGACTCCTCTTCCAGTAGATCCTAAACTAAATGTAATCCTGATTCGTCAAATGAGTGTATCAATGGTGTGCTTCTTATCTTCCTCTCCAGCCTAATCCCTGCCAGAACCTACCTAACAAATTATATCTTAACATCAAATTATGGCTTCAAGCTCTCTGCAAATGCTGTCACCTCATTCATTTATTCATCTGTCCCTGCAGGATTTCATTCATCATACAGTTGCTGAGTAAGCACTATGGAAGATTTCAGCTCTTTAGCCCTGAACAAAGATAGACTTTTAGCCTGCACTTGTGTTGTCGCTAAGGTATACTGTTTCAAACTTTAATTCCTTTACTTATGTTTTCTTCTGCCACCTAGAAAAATAATAAAAGTCTTCTAAAGTTCAGTTAAGAAATTAATCCAATCAGGAAACTTTTTCTTATATTTTTCAACCCTTGATATGAGATAGCTATACCTACTCCTCATGTAAAGACCATGTTCCTGTATATGTCTATTACTATGTTTATCAAATTATATTGAATTATCTGTTTCCAGGTTAAAATGTTTCTGCAGAAAGGGATATCATTCATATCTTGAGCTCCTGGCATCACAGCTGATATAGCCTAGAAACTCAATAACTGAGCACAAATGCTACATTAACTTAAAGAGAGATTTAATGCTCTTTTTTTCACAAAGACTCATTTAGACTGGAGCATTTCATGTTTGACGTCCTTCTGCGTCTATCACAACACCTAACTGTATAGTTCAATACTTGATAAGTCTTGGGTAAGTATTAGTCATTTTTCAAGCACAATCAAGAACTTTTAAGAAAAGATCAGTATAAGATAGATATTTATCATTTGATATCCCCTAATGGGGTGGCATTAGTGATTAAAAAAAAAAAAAAATCTACCTGCCAGTGCAGGAGATGTAAGACACATGGGTTCAATCTCTGAGTTGGGAAGATCCCCTGGAGGAGGTCCTGGGAGTTCACTCTAGTATTCTTGCCTGGAAAATCCCATGGACAGAAGAACCTAATGGGCTATAGCCTGTAGGGTTGCAAAGAATCAGACATGACTGAAGTGACTTAGCATGCACACACCCACAATGTCTCATAACAGTGCTGGAAACATAATAGATACTCAATAAATACTTGATGCCTCTCTGTATAAAAATAAAAGATGCCATGCCTTACACTAATGCTTTGCAAAGTTCAAATTAAGAGTACTTCAAGGTACTTTTATTAAAGATAACTATTTATATCCAGAAATGAAACTTGGACATTGTGATTAATGTTAAAATACAGAGTTGGAGTTTAAGGTGCCTTATATTTTTCTTTTCTTTCAATATATAGTTCTGAAAGCAACAAAAAATTTATCTTCACCCTCTGGTTCTGCAACAATGAAGTCACTAGTCATTGAAGTTGCTGATTTTTAACATGCCTTAAAAGGAATTCAGGGTAGAGATCAAGAATGAGGCACTCTGTGCTCTAGAAAAACTAGCAGAACAGGCCTTCAGATAGTCAGACATTTTCAGGAGAAAATATTCTGAACCAAATTTCTTGCATCTTTTCATAACTAGAAAAGCACTAAAATTATTACCTGAGACATCTGTTCTTCCTGACTAGCAGCAACCTTCCACTGAGATACGTGTGTGCATGCTCAGTAGGTCAGTAGTGTTCAAGTCTTTGTGACACCTTAAACTGCAACCTGCCAGGCTCTTCTGTCTATGGGATTCTCCAGGCAAGAATACTGGAGTGGGTGGCCATTTCCTCCTCCAGGGGATCTTCCTGACCCACAGATCAGACCCATGCCTCTTGCTTCTCTTGCATTGGCAGACAAAAATTCTTTAACTCTGAACCACCTGGGAAGCCCACTGAAATCTGTATTTGATTGCAAGTAACCACTTCACCTGCAGATGGTGACTGCAGCCATGAAGTTAAAAGATGCTTACTCCTTGGAAGAAAAGTTATGACCAACCTAGAGAGCATATTCAAAAGCAGAGACATTACTTTGCAGACTAAGGTCCGTCTAGTCAAGGCTATGGTTTTTCCTGTGGTCATGTATGGATGTGAGAGTTGGACTGTGAAGAAGGCTGAGCACTGAAGAATTGATGCTTTTGAACTGTGGTGTTGGAGAAGACTCTTGAGAATCCCTTGGACTGCAAGGAGATGCAACCAGTCCAATCTGAAGGAAATCAAACCTGGGATTTCTTTGGAACGAATGATGCTAAAGCTGAAACTCCAGTACTTTGGCCACCTCATGCGAAGAGTTGACTCATTGGAAAAGACTCTGATGCTGGGAGGGATTGGGGGCAGGAGGAAAAGGGGACGACAGAGGATGAGATGGCTAGATGTCATCACGGACTTGAAGGACGTGAGTCTGAGTGAACTCCGGAAGTTGGTGATGGACAGGGAGGCCTGGTGTGCTGCGATTCATGGGGTCACAAAGAGTCGGACACGACTGAGCGACTGAACTGAACTGAAGTGAACTGAACCACTTCACCAGAAACACACATATACCTACATCATCCCTTACCTCTTCCGAAAAATTCCTCAGAACTATGTGAAAAACTATCTACCCGAGTATAGTCCTAAGTAAGTCCTCAGATAAAACTGAAATTCACAGCTCTCCTTTATATATACATATATATATATTCATTTAACAGTAATCACAGTGCCTAAAATCTGAAAGTTAAAATTAAATCATGGTTTAACTTAGAGTCAAATTTTACCCAGATATGGAAAAACATGCTAATTTATCTTTGAGATTCCTTTGTGAATGATATCTTTATTAGAGTCCTTTTCTGTAGTATAACCACTTCTTTTCATTATAATAAATGTTTATTTTCAAAACTTATGAAAGCTTTAGCTTGTGCACTTTTAGTGAAATATTGTTTGTTGTGTTCTCCTGATCGAAAACAACAAAAAAGTGATTTTATCATGTTTACTATGGTGTGCCTTTATTTTTCACGTCCCTTCATAAACAGCTACCCTGATAATAAAGAATAGAGGGCATTGCTGAAGTGAAGGATGTAGGCAAGGTGAGCACTTATAAAGGGAATCTATTGTAGAAGGTGGTTTCAAAATGTGGAGAGAATTAAAATAATATTTAAAAAAATTTAAATAGTGGAACTTCTCTGGCAGTCCAGTTACTTTGCACATCTATTGCAGGGGGTGCAGTTTCCATCGCTGGTCAGGGAACAAAGATCCCACATGCTGCCTGGTACAGTCAAACAAAATTTTAAATAGTACTTTGAGTATGTGATTGTATGATTATTTTCATTTGTTGATTCCTTTTACCCTTCTATTTGTCTGGTTCATCAGAGAAGGAAGGTGAGGGAATATAGAATCATGAGTGCTTAGTTTAATATTTAAACACACTATCAGTAGGTCCTTTTGGCTTGACTAAACTTCAGGCAGGATTCTTCTTGACCTTGCTTTACTTAGAGCATTTGCTTTAGAAGACTTACAATTATAACTTCTTTTTCTTCATCTTTGAGATATAAATCTCCTGCAGTCCAAAAATATTTTTTGTAATCAAGAAAGGTTCTCTGTCCCCAGGTTCTGTGGGAGAGTAGGGTATTAAATTCAGAAAATGACAACTAGCAAACACAGAGGGACTAAGCACATTGACTAACCTCCCATTGAATATCTCCCTGTACTCTTCCATAACCTCACTCCACCTTTTAAAATCACCCTATTTTGCTTTAGTGAAGTTGAATATAATCTTTCTCCTTAATTGTAGTAGTCTTGAGTCATGTTTTCTTTGCCTATTTAACTAACTTGGTGCAATTTTTCTTTTAGAGTTCTAGGAGGTTCAGGGCCAGTTGTCAAAAGATATACAAAATTCTGTTACTGTTTCTACTCTTTTTCTCACTTGTATTATCTTACTTCATATTCTCCTAATTTGTGATGATTAGTATTCATATTGTCTAGTTTCAGTTTCAAGTAAAATAAATGGAACCTCTCTCTCTCATTTTTTACTTCATCATTATTTTAAACCAAGTCCTTTAAAAAATTTTTTTTGATCTTTAAATAAGGCTATGGGAAGTATAATTTTATCAGGAAATACATATGAGTACATGCCTAAAGGCAGTTTAAATGAGGAAAGCAATTTGAGTTCCTCAGACCTGACCTAAAATGTATTGCATAAAATAAAAATTAGTTAACCCACTTAGAAAAGAACTCATTCAAACACTGAGTCTAAGAGACATGAATCTGAAAGTGTACTTAAGGTGAAGCTTTGCTTCAGAGCCAAATCTTGGTCAGAGAGATGCTAACAAAATCCAGGATTTGTTTTACGTAGAACTGGGAAGGGGTAGAGATAATGTTCAGACTCTTTTATCTCAGAATTATTATTTTAGCTCCCCCATCTTTTTTTTGATCCCTGATTGAAGGCTTTATTTCAAGATTTCTCATATAAACACCTTTATAGAACTTAACCTCTTACTAAAGTCACTGCTCTTTCTGTTTACCAACCCTCTCGATACCAGACCAAGTCTTACCTATCCTATATTTTATTTCTTTTGGGTTCTGCTCACTGACAAGTCAATTGGATGAGTCACATGACCAAGTGAACCAATTAGGTTACAGTTACAAGTACCATGTTTGTGTTTTAACAGGGACTTCTGGAAACAGATTTAATCCTAGGATGACCATACCTTAGTGGTATGGCACTAGTGGTAAAGAGCCTGCTTGCCAATGCAGGAGACAAAAGAGACACAAGTTCAAACCCTGGGTATGGAAGATCCCTTGGAGGAGGAAAAAGGCAACCCACTCCAGTATTCTTGCTTGGATAATCCCATGGACATAGAAACCTGACAAGCTACAGTTCATAGGGTTGCAAGGAGTCAGACATGACTAAAGTGACTTAGCACAGCACAGACCATGCTATGAGTACTGATATTCTCAGTACAGTTCTTCATAATACACCCTTTACTCTCAAAAGTGTCCCCATGTCAACTAAAAAACATGCACAATATGAGAGTTGTGAGATAACTTTTACTTGGCACAAAATTAGGGCTGTAGCCTGGGAGACAGCACTTCAGATAGCTCTGAAAAACTGCTCCAAAGAGGTAGTATGGGAAGGTCAATATATATAATTTTGGTGAATGGAGAGTTCAGTGCAATCAAGCACTTATTTTCAAAAGGTTTTCTGCTAGTCAACAGGAGCTGATGTCATCATGAAAGGTTTTAATGTTTTTCTAGATATGAGGAGAGGCAAAAATTAGATATGTATGTGTACTCAGTCATGTCTGACTATTTGCAACCCTATAAACTGTAGCTTGCCAGGCTCCTCTATCCATGGAATTTTCCAGGCAAGAATACTGGAGTGGGTTGCCATTTCCTATGCCATGGGATCTTCTCAACCCAGGAACTGATCCCAGATCTCTTGCCTCTCTTGCATTGGCAGGCAGATTCTTTACCATTGTGCCACCTGGGAAGATACAAGATGCAAAGATTGTGATTATGGAATTAGTTCCTGAAAATATCTAGCTATCTAAAAACCTGTTCCACCAGATTCCCTAGATATAGAGTGCCTCACTCTCCACCCTGAACTCCTTTCAGAGCATGTCTAAGGTCAACAGCTACAGCAGCACAGGGGTCAATCTCCACTGAAGCAGATGATGAATGCCCTTCACAAGTGCCAATTTGTAGCTAAAATCCACTATAGACCTAAGTTTAAATAGTCATCCTATGTATTAAAATATCAGAATGGTCACCCTTTGTAATGATGAAAATGTTCAGATATAAAGGCAAATTATTGTTAGAGAGAACACAGCCAGATTCTGGGTCCTTAAAAATAACGAATTAAAGTGGCAGGGCCATTTCATGTGATTTATTTTTGTTCAGTTGTTAGTTTGTGTCCAACTTTTGCAAATCAATGGACTGCAGCACACCAGGCTCTCCTGTCCTCCACTCTCTCCCAGAGTTTGCTCAAATTCATATCTATTGAGTTAGTGATGCCATCCAACCATCTCATCTTCTGTCATCCCATTCTCCTCCTGCCCTCAATCTCTCCCAGCATCAGGTTCTTTTCCAGTGAGTTGTCACTTCACATCAGATGGTCAAAGTATTGGAGCTTCAGCCATCAGTACTTCTAATGAATATCCAGGGTTGATTTCTTAAAGATTAACTGGTTTCTTCTACTTGCTGTCCAAAGGACTCTTAATCTTCTCCAACACCACAATTCAAGATAATCAATTCTTTAGCGCTCAACCTTCCTTATGGTCCAAGTCTCACATCCATACATGACCACTGGAAAAACCATTGTTTTGACTATATGGAAGGTTGTTGGCAAAGTGATGTCTCTGCTTTTCTAATATGCTGTCTAGGATTGTCATTGCTTCTTTCAAGGAGAAAGTGTCCTTCAATTTGTGGCTGCAGTCATAGTCGGCAGTGATTTTGGAGCCCAAGAAAATAAAACCTACCATGATTTCCACTGTTTCCCCATTTATTTGCCATGAAGTGATGGGACCAGATGCCATGATCTTCATTTTCTGAATGTTGAGCTTTAAGCCAACTTTTTCACTACCCTCTTTCACCTTCAACAAGAGTCTCTTATATTGAATCATCTGCATATCTGAGGTTATTGGTATTTCTCCTAGCAATCTTGATTCCAGCTTGTGATTCATCCATCCCAGCATTTCACATGATGTATTCTGCATAGAAGTTAAATAAGCAGGGTGACAATATGCAGCCTTGAGAGACTTCTTTCTCACTTTGGACCCATTCATCTGTTCAATGTTTGATTTTAACTGTTGCTTCTTGACTTGCATACAGGTGCCTCAGGAAACAGAAAGGTGGTCTGGTATTCCCATTTTTTTAATGAATTTTCCAGTTTGTTGTAATCTGTACAGTCAAAATGTAGTCAATGAAGCAGAAATAGACATTTTTCTGGAATTCCCTTGTTTTTTCTATGATCCAGTGGATGTTAGCAATTTGATCTCTGACACCTTGCCTTTTCTAAATCATGCTTGTACATATGGAAGTTCTCAGTTCATATACTGCTGAAGTCTAGCTTGAAGGATTTTGAACATTACCTTGCTGGCATATGAAATGAGTGCAATTATGCGGTAGTTTGAACATTCTCTGTCATTGCCTTTCTTTGGGATTGGAATAAAAACTGACATTTTCCAGTCCTGTGGCTGAGTTTTCCAAACTTGCTGGCATATTACATGTAGCATTTCAACAGCATCATCCTTTAGGATTTGAAATAGCTCAGCTGGAATTCCATCACCTCCACTGGCTTCGTTTTTATTGATGATTCCTAAGGCCCACTTAGCTTCACACTCCAAGATGTCTGGCTTCTGGCTCTAGGTGAGTGACCACATCATTGTGGCTAGCTGGGTCATTAAGACCTTTTTTGTATAGTTCTGTGTATTCTTGCAAGCCCCTTTTTATCTCTTCTGCTTCTGTTAGATCCTTGCCATTTCTGTCCTTTATTGTGCCCTTGATATTTCTAATCTTCTTGAAGAGATTTCTAGTCTTTCCTATTCTGTTGTTTTCCTCTGTTTCTTTGCACTGTTCACCTAAGAAGGAAATCTGACTTTCTTGTGGTTGGTTGCCTTAGAGTTACCAGGTCAACAGTGTTGCTTGTTACCCAGGATAACTGTCCAGGCAGGAGATTCGAGAGGACTTGTCAGAAATACTCAGAAATTCCAAATATGTAGCAGAGGATAACAATTAAAACTTAGACAAGCAAATGAAAAGACTGTGTGAAACAGTAATTATAATTTAAATTTTTATAATGCTTAGAATTGCTAGACGTTGTTCTAAATATTTTCCTAGTATTAACTCCTTTAATCATAGCAAGAACTCAATAAGTATGAGATTATCATTCTACTCATTTTATGGATGAGAAAACTGAGGCAAAGAGAGGTTATATATTTACCCAAGTCACTAAGAAGTAGTAAAACTAGAAACATGGATAGTTTTCTTTTAAATTTTCATGATCTAAGACATAATTCTGTCTTATCTTTTCTCAGGAAAAGAAGAGAGAGAAGGAGAGACAGAGGGAAGGAGAAGAAAGAGAGACTGATTCTGCTTTCATCCACAGTAGATATTAGGCTCTGCATGATCCTTGTGTCCCCTGATATCTAATCTATTTATGTGGCACATTTCTTCTCCTACCCTTGAGATCCACCAGTCTGTTCTACTCTTGAACTGTCTTCTCCCATCCCCCACTCAACTCTATGTTCCATTACATCTTACTCTCAGCCTCCAGGGAAGGATGTCAGACTGTTGATTCCTTCATGTTCCACTGTTGGATGCAAGTCCCTGATTCCAGATCCTAAGGAGGGAAAAAGAGAGAGGACGTCATCACAAAGAGATGATAGTCTCACACAGTTAAGTGCATGTCAATTATCACTACTTCTGTGCATTATTTTAGTAAAAATTGTGTCATCTCTGCCAATAGTTGCATTTTCAAAGCTCTTTTCTATCTATCTTGAGAATCTGTAGGCTTCCAGGACAGAGTTGTCTTTGCATGGGGAGGGGACTTCTATACAAGGATCTGTATGAGGAGAGACAAAGACAGAGTAAACATATAACAAACAAACTTTTAGAAGCTAGAAGCTACTTCAGGTACTCTGTGTTGGGTTGAAATATAACAATCTGTCCTCCTCTAGAATAAGTGAGCTTATCTCCTGTAGCCCTCCCTCTCTGATACTTCTACTGTATTTTCAGTAAATATTAAGAGTCCATTCTATTTGTATACTATTAGGCTATATCTGGATCTATATAACATAATGCAAATGCTATACTTTGAACAAACTGAAATCAAGGGAAACTCAAGGCAAAATATTCCTAAGAATATGCTTTTGTAAGCCACAAATTAACATCCTATAGGTCTCTAATTTGACATGGTTATAAAAATAGATGTGTCACCTCATTTATTGGCATTTTTTTTTTAGTTAATCTACTAAAATGCAAACTGTAAAGGCAGAGAATGCTTGCCCTCTTGTATCTAATCATATCTGACACCAGAATTTCCAACTAAATGAATCATAACTGGCACTGCATATAACTACTTCTAAAGTTGTCAGATTCTCTAAGACATCATGGGGAGGCCAGAAAAGTTTCAAAGCAATGCCTGTTAGAAGGAGGGTCATTTACTGAAGGATGGCAGTGATTTGAAGTATCTAATTTTAAAAGTAGAAAAATGACAAAATCTTGAATAATGATATTGAAAACATAAACTAGTCCAAGAAGTCCAGAAAGAAGCTGTAAGCCACAAGAAAAGGAAAAACCTATAAGAAAAACAAGCACAGAAATCCTTTTGACTTGATGGCCTTTTTTTTTTTTTTTTTTTTACCACTTTCTATATTCTCAAATATATTTGTGTCCAAAAAATAAACTGTAGAAATATAATCTGATTCAATATCAGTGAGTTTTATTGTCAGTGAATAACAAATAGACATTAATTAGATTTTAATTTTTTAGCTTTTGAATTTTAAAATCAGCATAAGAATTTTGAATGGAGTTTAGTGCAGAAGCAGTAATGCAGGAGTTAAGAATTCAAGCGCTGAAAATGTAACAATTGAGGGTTGAGTTCTAGTTTCATCATTTACTAGCTTGTTAAACAGTATTATTATTATTTTTTAGAATAGAGTTAAATAGAGTTAATAATCGGAGAAGGCAATTCCAGCACTCTTGCCTGGAAAATCCCATGGACAGAGGAGCCTGGGGGGCTGCAGTCCATGGGGTCGCTAGGAGTCTGACAGGACTCAGTGACTTCACCTTCACTTTCACTTTCATGCATTGGAGAAGGAAATGACAACCCACTCCAGTGTTCTTTCCTGGAGAATCCCAGGGACGGTGTTCTTGCCTGGAGAATCCCAGGGACGGGGGAGCCTGGTGGGCTGCCGTCTATGGGGTCGCACAGAGTCGGACACGACTGAAGCGACTTAGCAGCAGCAGCAGCAGCAGAGTTAATAACAGAGCCTCTATCACAGTGTCTTTGTAGTATTAAATAACATACTACCTTCTACCAAAAGTAATATACATAGCAGTAGTATTATAATAATGTATTTAAGAATTTAATAAATAAATTTAAGGTATTGATAAAGTAATACTGCTTTTGCTATAAACAATATGTAAGTTTGTAGAACATTGTCATTGACTTTGCCTCAAGGAACTAATTTATTCTTTGTGTTCCTATCAATTCTTTCAGCCCCTCTTGAATATATAATGTCTTTATCTCACTGTAGTGAATTCATATTTATTTTATATTGTTTCTCTTCAAAACTTTATAAGTGATTTTCGGACTTATGTCCCTCACCAACCCCTATGCCTGAATCTCATCACTAACAATTTATTCTCATTTTCCTAAAATGATAAATACATTGCTTTTGGTTAGAAAACATCTTTGGTTTACAACTGTGTAAACTGTGCTAACATTTACTATACAGCTATTAGTGGCACATACCCAGCTTTCTGGTAAAAATTAAATATTTTATTTCAACTTCACTCTCAGAACTATTGAAGAAGTTTCATAATATTGTCTTCCATATCAATGATAAAATTTGCAAGTAAAACCATGGCAATGAGGACCATCAAAATTTTCCAACCACAGATTATTCCAGATCTTCTTGCCACTGCTTTCTTCCTTATTTGTTTCCCAAAACAAGTACTTACTTTAGCTATATAGAATATCTTACATCTCCTAGAATGGTCTCTATCTTTTTATGTCTTTGAACATCAAATTTCTTCTGCTCAGAAGGACAATGTCTTCTTTTTGGAAGATTTCACCTCCTCTTAGAACCAGAAGGGTTTTTCAGTGCATTGCATTATGTTCTTATCTTTCCTATAGCATATATACTGTGAATATGTGTGTGTGGTTCTTATTTTATTTTTAAACTTTTGGTCACATTTTCTAGCATGATTTCAGGCACATTATAGGTGCTCAAAAATGTCTAATGATTGAGCAAATGAATAACACTCCATGACGTTAATCTTTGGTACTGTGAAGTAAAAATATTGTGCAAATTATTGCCATTAGAAAAAAACAAGTCACTGTATTTGCATCTAGCAATTGCTATTCAAGACCACAGTTCTGGTTTGAAACTTGAAATGGCCAGATTTGTGACAATTAAGAAAATAATTCAGAATTTTTTTTATGAATTTATATTTTAAACTTGACTTTAACCAAAAAAAGTAGAAAATGTTAAAATAAAAGTTTTTCTTAATAGATTCTAAGTCTCTTTTTCATAACATTAGATTTTTGGCAGCTGATACTTATGGAATAAAAATGATGTGAATCTAATAATAAAATGTATGCTAGCCAACTCTATTTCCTACAGAATACTCTATAAAATAAATTATAATAAACCAAACTCTTCTAGACAGTAATGATGGATAATTCCAATTTATCTTATTTCATGAATAAAAATATACCTATCATAAATCCTTTCTTTTAACATAAATGACTACTGTTAAATTTCTGATGATGCTACCTCCCACAAATTATCACCTGAGAATCCTTAATAAGAAGCTGAAATATATTACAGATGATTTCATTCTTAGCATTTATACCTATCCATACTCTGCATCTGACTTATTGAAACCATTTGTCTTTCTAAAACATATTTTATTCAATGATTGTGATACTTCATATTAATTCATCATTGCATTGAAAATGCCAACTATATTTAAATAGAAAATGCATTCATTCTTAAGCAATACATGTCTGTTGGTCTTAGTATAGGCAATATGTGTACAAAATATAAAGGGCAAGTGAAACTTAGTTTAGTCGACACAGAATTCAATAATTATTTGTTGCTGTTGTTCAGTGGCTAAGTCATGTCCAACTCTTTGTATTCCATGTACTGCAACACTCCAGGCTTCCCTGTCCTTCACTATCTCCTGGAATTTGCTCAGATTCATGTCCATTGAGTCAGTGATGCTATCTAAATCTCATCTTTTGCTACTGCCTTCTCCTTTTGCCTTCAATCTTTCCCAGCATCAGGGTTTTTTCCAGTGAGTCCACTCTTCACATCAAGTGGCCAAAGTATTGAAGCTTCAGCTTCAGAATCAGTACTTCCAGTGAATACTCAGGGTTGATTTCTTTTAGGATTGACTGGTTTGATCTCCTTGCAGTTCAGTGATTATATTTCTCATCTTTTCCTTTATATTCCCTGTTTTAACATTTTATATTCTATATCCATAACTTTCTGGTCGTTTACATCATTTTCTTTTCGGTCATGAATAGAAGGATATAAGATAGAAAAAAATAAAATAAATATTTTTTCAGTATTTAATAAATGAAAGACACTTCAGGTAGCAATCTACATACAGTTTCATTTGTAAGATAAACATTATTTCCCTCTTTTTTTCAGATGAAGAAACGGAGGTACAATAACATATACATAATGCCTATGGTGTTGATAGTTGGTACAGTAACTAAAAAGAAAGCCATTTTAAAACACTGACTTAAGTCAGAGAAAACATCATAAAAGAAGGAAAGTGATGGAAAAGATATGGCATGTTAGATTTTGTACTGGGTAATAGAGAACGTGTTTACTGGAAAAGCTGGTGATACAGTTGAATTGCTTATATTATGGATCATGAAAAATATCAAATGCAAGATGGGAACATAAAATTTATTTTATTACAAAGTGAGATTTCTTTATGGCCTTACATGATGGTTTAACATGTGTTAAGCTGTGTTTTAAGACAGCTTCTAGAATTATAAGCTAACAATCATGTAGAATCTACTGGAACAAGAAGAGATGGGCAAGAAATTGATTAATTGGAAAATTTTATAATAGTCCACAAATGGACTCAGTTCAGTTCAATTCAGTGGTTCAGTCATGTCCGACTGTTTTCGATCCCATGGACTGCAGCATGCCAGGTTTCCCTGTCCATCACCAACTCCCAGCATGCTCAAACTCATATCTGTCCAGTCAATTATGCCATCTAACCATCTCATCCTCTGTTGTCCCCTTCTCCTCCTGCTTTCAATCTTTCCCAGAATTAGGGTCTTTTCCAAGGAGTCCCCTCTTCACATCAGGTGGCCCAAATATTGGAGTTTCAGCTTCAGCATCAGTCTTTCCAATGAGTATTCAGGATTGATTTCCTTTAGGATTGACTGGTTTGATCTCCCTGAAGTCCAAGAGACTCTCAAGAGTCTTCTCCAACACCACAGTTCGAAAGCATCAATTCTTCAGTGCTCAACTTTTTTATAGTCCAACTCTCACATCCGTACATGACTACCAGAAAAACCATAGCTTTGACTAGATGGACCTTTGTTGGCAAAGTAATGTCTCTGCATTTTAATATGCTGTATAGGTTAGTCATAGCTTTTTTTGCAAGGAATAAGCATCTTTTAATTTCATAGCTGCAATCACCACCTGCAGTGATTTTGGAGCCCCCCAATATAAAGGAAAAACAGTGTTTCCATTGTTTCCTCATCTATTTGCCATGAAGTGATGGGACGAATGGACTAATGAAGGGATTAAACAATTGCTGTGACTCTGAGAATAGAAGGAAAATATAAGTGATTCTGATGAGAAGAATTAAAAATGATAGACTGCACAAAAAAGTTATCTAGAAATAGGAAGAGAAACTGGTAGATTCAGAGATGACTTCAGATTTCAGAAATGGAAGACTGAAAGAATGGTAATGTCTTTGGCCTACCTAGAAAAGCAAGAACAGTTATGGTGGAAGACAGAGAACTTAGGTTTTAAGTAAGATGGATTTCAGGGCTCCCAGGTGACACTAGTGGTAAAGAACCTACCTGCCAATGCAGGAGATGTAAGAGACATGGATTTCATCCCTGAGTCTAGAAGATCTCCTGCAGGAGGGCATGGCAACCTCCTCCAATATTCTTGCCTAAAGAGTCCCATGGACAGAGGTGCCTGGAGGGCTACAGTCCATAGGGTTGCAAAGAGTTTGACGTGACTGAAGTGACTTAGCATGCATGTACATGATAAATTTAAGATGATAACTTAGTCTTTAGTATCAAATTGTTGTTGGTTAATCAAAGATGCTCAGAATCAAGTTTTAGGATTTCCCTTAGAGAGAGGAGAACCAAGGCTATGAAACTATCTGAGCTCTCTGAGAAAGAGCAAAATGGAATTCCTCATCCTTCTCATCACACCCTCACTTAGAGGGAAGATACTGATAAAGAAGAAAAATAAAATGAGGATGCATCCAAGATATAGGTCAAGAAGCAAGCAATACATCATTACAGAAATCATTGGGGTTCAGGAAGTTGTTTTTAAAGTGACTAAAAGATCTTTCCTGGAGGTCCAGTGGTTAAGAATGCAAGCTTCCACTGCAAGGGGCAAGGCTTCAATAGCCGGTCCAGGAACTAAGATCCTGCATGCTGCACAACATGGCCAAAAAAGAAATGGTCATGTTAAAAAAATACAAATGTGACTACAATAATAGCCATTTGTTAACTTCTGAGAGTTCTATTTTTTAAACAACTTTATTGAGATATCCACAATATATAAAAATTGTATTTAGTTCAGATATACAACTTGATGTTTGGATCTATGTATATATCTTGAAAAGATCACCATAATTAAACTAAATAGCTTATCCATTACCTCTAACATAGTTACCACTGAGCATGTGTGTGTTGGTGTGTATGTGTGTTGGTGTGTATGTGTGTTGGTGAGAAGATTTAAGATCTATCCTCTTAGCAAGTTTCAAGTATACAATATAGTATTAGTTATTGTCACCATTAGATACAAGGTTGAGGATCCCTGTGATATTTCCACTGAATTCACTAGGATGGTTCCTACAGTAGAGCGGCAAATCCTGGATGATACTATCTTTGCACAAACTCAATTTAGTAGGACCAATTTTATTCACTATGCTAGATGTAATATCTTTGCTACAGAAAACTTACATGATTTCCAGGATATGGTAGGTGGACACTTATTTTGTGAACACATTCTTTTCCATTCCTATCATTAAAAAAAGAGATAAGGCACTATTTACATTCACATGAAACAGGTAACAATATATACTTCCAGCTTAGCACAAAGGACCATGTGAACTCTTCAATTATGTATAATATAATAATATTGGTCAAAAATATTGAGTGCATCTAAACATCCTGCAGAATATTAAAATGGCCCATTATAAAAATGACATGTTACTGGGTTACGCAAACAAGAAATGCCTGGCATGGCAGAGACCTTGGTTGATGCATTCACTCTTGGGCATGGAGAATAAACCCTATGACAATCACTACATCACATTACTACTCCATTTACCTCTTTAGGGGTTCTGTGGTTAGAAGCATCTTGGCACATGAGATATAAAAATGCAAGACAAACTCTTACATATTTGCCAATAAAGATGGGAGTACAACATAGTACTTCTTACATTATAGAGGCAGTGTATTTCACATCTATATGTATTGCTCAAGGCTATGTTATCAGTGACATCGAGGCTGCCAGTTTCTAGTGAGACAGGGCAAGAAGGTCCAGGCTGTGGTATAAGCGGCCTTGCCACTTGGGGACTCATGATCTACAAAAACTGTTTTAGTTGTGGGCCAAGATGTGTGGCATTTATGGCAAAACAACAATGAAGGACACCAGTGGTCCAGAGTAAGCCCATAACATCTTTATTTATTTATTTATTTTAAAAAAGCAATCCCTGACATATTTTGAAAGTCAGTATAGATGAAACACAACAAATACAGGGCTTCAGCTGACCATGATTTGGCAATTCTGATCATGAACCAGAATTCTTCCTGTCTGTTAAATCATTAAGTTTGATCAGGGCAATCAGTGGTCCATTACAGGATGTAATCTGAGGTAGCACAAGCAAGCCCAGAGAGTGAAAGCATGAGCACGTTGCCGCGAACCCACTATCATCCACCATATTGCACCAGCTCCTCTCCTTCAGCTCACACCTCACAGCTCTGTGGAAGATCAGTTCTGGTCCACTGAGAGAGGAACAAAAAGCCAGTTAAGTGTTGCTTATACACAGGTGAGCTCAGTATTTCTGTGCAAGCTGAAAATGGAAAGCAGCTATGTTTCATTCCCACTGAGGAGCAACCTTGCAAGACTTTGGTGAAAGATTATTTTCCAAAAAGGGTAAAGCTGTGGCGGTGTGCTTAATCACCTACTTTGCTCACAAAGGGGTAGGGCAAAGCTTTGAATATATGTGGAATCAAAAAAGATTCCATAAAGAACTATAAAGTTTTCAAAGGATGAATGCCTGCACCTGAGAATCAAGGCAGAGTCCCATTGAACTCTAAGCTCTGGTTGCCACCTGGTCACTGGAGCTGCTCTATGTGCAGAGATCAGTAAGCATGAAGAGGAACTATCATGGCAGGAGCAATCGGCCTGGTAATGGAAGGAGGTAAGGGCTGTGTTTACATGATGGAGGGCAGGGAAGTATCTGCTAACACACAAGTAACCCTCTTGGGCTCCTCTTGATACTCCCTTATCTAATTTTGGTGGTTAGAGTTTAATGAAGCAACCGTAAGAACATGGTAATAAGGGGCTCAAACACCTTGAGGATAACTTCAGTGTGAGCTAAGACTAACAAAGGTGTTAGCAGATGGTGAGGACAACTGAGAATGGATAGTGGGGGAAGGAGGTGATAAATATCAGTAGTAGTTCAGAGATCAGCTGTAGATTTGGGACCTGTAGTCCATCCCAGTACCCTTCCTTTTTCTAAGTTTCTCTCAGAAAGAAAGACTTAACAGAATGATGAAGGTGTTGCTTCCTGAATAAAGTGGATTTGAGTAGCACAAAAGATGGTTGGGCCAGGATATCTCCATTCAATGATGAATGTCTTGCCTCTGTTGCTGGGTTTCTGATGCAACAGACAGAACCAGCTCTTAGCCTCTTCAAGGTTGCTTCAGAATAAAAATCTGCCTATCTTACAATGACATCCTTATAAGTTGACCAATAGATGAAAATGGGGATATAAAATATATGGACATTTTAACTCAACGTGGGGCTGATTTGAAGTACTGTTTAATACCAGTTCACTGTGTCTTTTAAGTCCATATGACAACTCAACATCCCTCTCTGCCCACTTTTGCTTCCTTCCTTCCCTTTATCCGTCATGTACTCTTGTAAAATTCCTGCCCACTGCACTTACTATGTCTCCTTCCTCAAGCTGTATGGCTATCACTGCTGCCACATAAGCCACGTAAGTTATAAGAAGTGTGCCCATGCCACAAAATGACCACATTACAGAAAGCATTCTTTACCTTTTCTCACAAACATCATTGTTTTTTATATTTCTAAACTACCATTTTCTTGAAGTCTTCATTTGCTTAACACTTTAAAATAACTATTCCTCCAGTTACTTCTTCTCAACATTGCCTATAAGATAAAACTTATAGGTTGCTAGGTTGCTACTTTTACTGCCACCTTCACCTAAGAGATATACTGTAGATGAGCTACCTAATCTCTCTGGATTCAGTTTTGTTATCCAAGAAATAATGAACAAAAGGTATGACGTTATATCCAGAGAAGCTTTGTTCTATCAGTACACACTGCAATATCGTGCCAAAATCAATGGTATTAGAAGATCTAAAAGACTGAAGAAGTAATTTTTAATCCAAGTCTGTGGTTCAGATAAGGCACTAGGGTAGAGAGGTTTGGTGTCTTTGGTGTCTTGGCTTTTTCAAGATTAGAAATTTTTATTCAATAATCTCTAATAATGAGGCAATTCAGTATTGTACAGTATTAGATAAAACAAAGACTCTGCAATTAGCTAAAATACATGAATTTGCAAAACCAAATGAAATCTCTGCTTTATTCTTACTAGGATATTCTTTCTTTGTTCAACTTAGTTTGAAAATCTCCGTTTTTTACTGCAGCCTGCAAAGAGTGATTGTACTTTCTAAAAAGTAAATGAGGTTGAGATTATTTAAAGATCTTTTATGTGAAGTTTAGAAGCTTAAGATACTGTGTGTGCCCTGAAGAAATCTCATCATCAGATGCCTTTGAAAGTCCTTACTTGTGTTTCACTCTGTCTTAATATGTCTTTAGTTTTTCTAATCAATGAACACAACTGCTGCACACAACCCTTAAGGCAGAAGTTGCCATAAATAGTCAGTTTTCAGCATGAGAAAAAACAAACCGAAAGAGTGTTCCAGAATATGTTTACTAGTATCACTGACAGAAAATTTCAATAACCCCATGGCCACCACACATTGTGAATAGAAAACGCATTATTTTCAATAGAATCTGTGTCCTTCATATTATCTGGTAATCCTACTTTGGTGTCAGTTTCAAAAAATAAACAATTTAAGAATTTTAAAAAATGCTAGATGGGTTAGGCAAGTATGACAACAAAACTTTAATGAAAGAGAGGTCTTTAAAAAGTATTCCTAATTTTTATCAATTCTCTTTATCAACTATTTGTATTAATAAAACAAATGGCTGAATACATTCTGAATTTCTTTAATGTATCAAACAAAAGCTAGGAAGAGTAGAGGAAATGCTTAACACAGAAGACATAGTCATGGGTTGGAGGGTAATTCTCTATGTGGCAATGAATATCTACCATTATAGACATTGTTAAGTAACTAACTTAAGGATATAGTGTTTTTAATCAGGCAGCTCTGGGCAATTTCTGAGTTCTGTCATTCACTCATCATGCAACTTGGTTAATAACCAAATTTTGCTAACTTCAGTTATCTCTTTAATAAAATGGGGATATTAATAGTATTTACCTCACAAGGTGGTTTAAAGTCTAAAAGGAAAATGCACATAAAGAAGCTGGCACTGTTTGTATGTAATACATTTTAGCATTTCTCCTCATCCTTTTCTTCCTCTTCCTTCTCCTTGGTGTTAGGATTTTATGATGAAACTAGGAATCTGAAAATCTGGCAACTTTTAAAAGAATCTCACTGGACCTTGCTTCTTATCCTGAGCATCACCCTCTGAAGAAGGCTTCCTACTCTACTGATTTAAATTTGTCCCCCAAAGTAATTCTATCTTATTACTCAATTTTATTTTTCTCTTAGCATTTAATATCATTATCTTGATGATTTATTTGTGTGCATGCATGCTCAGTTGCTCAGTACTGTCCAACTCTTTGCAACCCCATGGACAGTAGCGTGCCAGGTTTCTCTATCCATGGGATTATTCCAGCACGAATACTGGAGTGGGCTGCCATTTCCTCCTCCAAGCAATCTTCCCAACCTAGGGATTGAACCTGAGCTCTGGCGTTGGCAAGTGGATTCTGTACCCCTGAGCCACCTATTTCCTATTTTATAATTAATTTCCAATTCCAATCTCTGCCTGTGAAAGGAAAGACTGATTCACCCTGGCATGTATTAGTGCATGTGTACATGCTAAGGTCACTTCAGTCATGTCCAACTCTGTGACCATATAGACTGTAGCCCACCAGGCTTCTCTGTTCATGGAATTCTCCAGGCAAGAATACTGGAGTGGGTTGCATACCCTCCTCCAGGGCACCTTCCTGACCCAGGGATCGAGCCCATGTTCTTATATCTCCTGCATTGGTAGGCAGGTTCTTTACCACTACTGCTACCTGGAAAGCCTGACATGTACTAGGCACATGACAAATTGTAGTAAATGGAAGAATGAATGATCTTTCTCTTCTTGTTTCTTCACCAGAAGTGTCAGCTGTTCACTTAAAACAAAAGACCACCAGAAAGACTTGCTGATGACACATAACTTAGACATTGTGGCAAGGGAGAAAACTAGCTTCACAAAGGTCTTATCAGAACCTCAAAGTTTAAAATTGGGTTATGGTACAGTCAGCATTTTAAGGGCTTGAGTTGAGTGATTTTAAGGTGAGTCCCTGGTGGCTCAGGCATTAACAAATCCACCTGCAATGTGGGAGAACTGGGTTTGATCCCTGGGTTGGGTAGATCCCCTGAGGAAGACATGGCAAACCACTACAGTATTCTTGCCTTTAGAATCCCATGTACCAAGGAGTTTGGTAGGCTATAGCCCATGGGGTCTCAGAGAGTCAGACACGACTGCACAACTAAGCACAGCACAGAATTTACAGGGTTGGGAAGAAGTTGGATTTTTATTGTGAGGTAATTTTTTTTTTTTCCCTTGACTGTTGTGTTCAGCAAGATGAAAGACATGAAATCAGTTATGATAAGTATGATGTTTAGTTGTTTCAGTATCTGACTTTCTAAGAAATGGTATTTCCTGGAGTAAGCATCTGAGTTATTTTTACTTGTTTCCAGGATTGCCTAGCAAAGAACAGAAAATTATGCTTCACTCAAGAATTGTTAACACAGACCAAGAAGTATTACTTGACTCACTATTATTTAGCACAGAGGCAGATAATTATTTGGTGTCAGTTAATTAAAGTTTTATTTTCTTATGACACACAGATTTCTGTCTTATTATTGCACTATTTTTACTTTTGTATAGGTGGCTCAAGTGGTAAAGAACCTGCATTCCAATGCAGGAGACACCGGTTCTGGTCTTGAGTCAGGAAGATCCCCTTCCTTCCCCAGGAAGGAAGGCATGGCAACCCACCCAGTATTCTTACCTGGAGAATGTCATGTACAGGGGAACCTGGCAGGTCCATAGGGTCCCAAAATGTTAGACACAACATACGCACACTCACGCATGCACATGCATGCATGCATTACAGCTTGATGATGCAATTTTAAGTTTTCATCTGTGTTTTGCATTACATTATTCTAGAGTTCCTCTTATAGTTTTTTCCTGTCTCCTTTACTAAATACACCTACATGGTCCCCACATGTTCAATGCACATCCAGATTTAGGCCTAAGATTTCTTGCAATTTTCAATCTACCATTGCTATTTAGATATATCACCCATGGTCACATCTTCAAACATAATCTGTTGGCAGCTGACTCTTAAATATTAAACTCTTATTATGAACTTTCTCCTAAATTTCAATCCACTCGTATATAAACTAATCCACATTTATAAGACATTGTTCCATCTTTATATCCTTGTCTGTATGTCTAAATATCAATATGTGGGAATCCTTATTCATTAGTTTAAAAAAAAAAAACCAAAAAACACCCAAGCTTCCATCAGAGGTTTTCTTGTGTGGGTGGGCTTAATGTTTTGGAAATAAATAACTTTGTTCAATCACTGACTCCTCACTCACATCCTATTATAGTTTTTGGTTGGTATCAGTAACAATAGTTGCCATGTCTCCCAGAATAACCTTTCTGTTTCATTCATGGCCAAGAATATTGTTTAGTTGGATCAACTGAAAAGTGATTTTTATAAAGAGACTTTTCTGAGATTTCTTAAAGACTTTCTCTTCACCCCACATAGTAGCCAGATTAAATTTTCTAAAAATCTGTTTGAACTGCTATTTAAAACTCTTCAGTGATACGGAGTTTCCAATCATTTAACATCTTTATATCACCTCTCTAGCTTAATATGTAGTGTTACTTATAATGAGACTGTGATCAATCTTAGAGTTTAGGTACATTTTTTCCTATATCATTGAACTAGTCATGCTAGACCACTTGCTATGCTTTAAACATGTTGGACATTTTTCTCTATTCTTGATCACATATTCTCCTTTAGAATATTCTTTCTCTTGGTCTTATTCACCTTTAAATTATCACTCCAAATTCCTCTTCAGTGAAATCTTCCCAAAGTTGTCTAATACACAGGGTTAAATCAAATGGACTCAATGACAATGTTACTTTGTAATGGAGGAGATGTATGTTCCATCCCTGCATCAGTAAGATCCTCTGGAGGAGGGCATGACAACCCACTCTAGTATTCTTGCCTGGAGAATCCCATGGACAGAGGAGCCTGGTGGGCTACAGTCCATGGGGTCACAGAGTCAGACACTACTGAAGCGACTTTGCATGCATGCTCCCTGTCATTGTCAATTCACTGTTTTTGCTTTTGCTTTGTCTTCTCATATTCAATATACAAAACCTCATGATTAAGGAGTTTTTTATACACCCTTTATACACTCTAAAGACTCAACACATTACAGTTTAAAATTATGCGATATCTTCATTGTTGAGCATCATCAATTTTAGAGATTTGACATTCAGAAAGGCGTTACATGGCTCATAGAGAACTCTGTAAAGGGCTAGGGCCATGAGGTGGAAATGCAGGGTGATTTGGTTCACTGGGACTTAACAGGCAGGTGAATGAATAAACAAGCAAGAGCATCAGAGAATTGTTCTGGGATGAAAAGTACCTTCAGGCCCTTAAGGCAGCACTGAAAACATTCTTATTTAATAGGCTATAGTACTGCTCAGCCTTTTCTTACATAATGTATTGTCTTTGTTTCTATCTTATTAAATGTGTGAAATATATTGAAGTCAATTTGTTTCTAGTCTCTTCACGAAAAAAAGTATATAGTTTATCATCTTATAGGACTCTAAAAGACAAAGAAACTACATTTTGCACACAAAACTGTTTCCAAAGTAAAACCCCAAATATTTTCCATTAGCTACCCAGTTTCCTTCAGGAAAAATGTAAGATTTATTGCTTTATTGCTTCAATTGTTGTTTTTTGAGTAAATTTGTCTTAAAAGTAGAAAGCAGCACATAGTAAGCTTTCAAGAAGTCCATATTCATTGAATTTAAAGATATAGTCTAGTCAGATTCAGTTTTTTTCTCTCCTGTGTTTTGCTTCTCAGTTAACTGAATACAATATTTTCTTTCTCAATTATATAATTGAGTCCCTTTCTGGAAAATGAATCACAATTTCTGGAAGATGCTAAGTTCATTTCTATGTACTGACTAACATGACAATTCCCATGCATCCATTAATTATTTTCCAAGAACTATTTCCCAAGTGTTCTGAGGAATCCTAGTCTCGTGAAATCATAAGATGAAGTGTAAGAAAAGTCTGTGTTCAAGTACATTGCAAAGAACTATTACATTTTCATCTTGAGATTCATAGTGCACATTTCAATTTTAAAGGTCTGAGGAGTCTCGTAGGAAATACATGTTTATTTTTTATTTAACCTGGAGCCTTTCTAGTATTTTACATAGTATTATTCAAAGCAGTACTTTTCAAACCATCTCTGTTAAAGAGCAGTTGTGTTTTTGTGCAGTTAAGTCATCATGGTATAATAATTTTATAAAATATTAAAATGTGTGTTATTATAAACATTAAGTAAAAGCTATAAACTCAATTTCATTTTAGCTTCAACAGAGACAATATAACACTTTCACATTTCTAGAAAATGGAAAATACTTACAGTCAGTTTCTCTTTGTGGATTGAGCCTAGTTCATAAGTCATCCTTTGACCAGCACAGTTATAGTATACATTGATTGCCAGAATTCCAGAAGTTTCTTCAGATTAGTTATAGAATAATTGACAGTAGCATAATATTAATAATTTTAAATATTTTCAGCAAACGTTTCACTTGAGATATATAGTATTCACTATTTTCCAAATTAAAAAAAAAAGTAACTCATGACCCACATGATTTCTTACCCTTTTTCCAAAATGATATTCATAGATTGACTTTTCCTAATTTTAAATGTACTCATGTAAAATAATATTTTGTTGTTCCTGCTATGACTTATAGATTGACATTTTTGTGTGCTGCAATTTATCAATCTTCTTTTGGTCTAATTCATCATTGGAAGGTCAACTGGATTTGTGCGTGAAGGATTAAGGATCTGACAGGAGAGGTTGGAGGATCAAGGATCAGCTAAGATGAAGAATAGAACAGTGACTGTAATAATGTCTTGAGCATCTTCTTCAAGTATTTCTCATGTTACTTAATGATTCATTACATATTAGCTCTGTTAAATGGTAGTGATACTGAGATCCTAACACTAAGCTCAGTTAATGTCAGAATCCTTGCTATCTTGACAGTTTGATTTGGATGGAAAAATTGTTTACTTCTAGCAGCCAGTACTCAGCTTTGGCCAGTTCCTTTGTCTGTGAACCAGAGTTAGAAAGTCTGCCTCTGTGGTTCCTAAATTCAAGATTGTAGCATGTGACTTGGCCTGCCTGGAGATTTGAAATATCTATCCATTCTACCTGTCTATCTATACATTATCCCTTAGGTATCACACTAAATAATACTAGTTCAGAAATTTGAGGTAGGGCCAAGCTTACCTCACTACAAATCCTCAATGCCATCCTGATATGCAGCCAGTTTGAGAAATTAATTCACTGTGGCATAAACCTTTGAGTAACTAGAATGGAGGCTTCCCTGGTGGCTCAGTGATAAAGCATCTGCCTGCCAATGCAGGACATGTCAATTCTATCCATGATCTAGGAATATCTCACATGCTGTGGAGCAACTAAGCCCCTGTACTCTAGAGGTTATACTCTAGAGACTGCATTCCACAATAAGAAGACATCACAGTGAGAAACTCATACACCACAACTAAAGAATAACCCCTGCTCACCTTGACTAGAGGAAAGCCCATGCAACAGTGAAGACCCAGCACAGCCAAAAATAAATAAATAAATAAATAAAATTATTTTTAAAAAATAAACTTTTGGGGAAGTGGGATTACATGATACAGGGCACCTTCTTTTTCAATCTAGCTCTCATGCTCCCTAACAGAGTTTTGCAGATGGGAAGTTTGGGGAAAGCCTATAGCTAGCTAAAGTAGTGGCATTTCAACCATTACAAATTGCAATATTAAGGGCTTCTGTCAGTATGTAGATGATTTTCAAGGTTTGAGCAGCCACAAGTATGAGTGTGGTCCACAGAGTTCTTAGAAAGTGCTTTTTTATAAAAGCATCTGTTATTTAAAAATAAGTAAGCTTCTATTATTTAAAAATCAATGCAAGAATGAATGCCAATTATTGAATAGTCTGCTTATAAATTTCAGATCTTCTAGTTCCACATTTGTCTGTCCTTACTTAATCTATGGCTTCCCTGGTGGCTCACTGGTAAGAATCCACCTGCCAATGAAGGAGATGTGGGTTCTACCCCTGGGTCAGGAAGAATCTCTGGAGAAGGATATGGCAACCCCTTCCAGTATTCTTGTCGGGGAAATCCCATGGACAGAATAGTCTGGCGGTCTACAGCCCATGGGGTCACAAAAGAGTTGGACACGACTTAGTGGCTAAACAACAACAACAACAACAACAACAAAATTGATGTAGCAATAATGGATTCTAAGGGAAAAAAATAACACTTTGTTACTACTTATACTCACCAAAAAAGCCTTAAGATTCCCCTCAGCTTGACTAAACTTTAGAAAACCTTCTTCCTATGTCTAGACTTTTGACTTAGCTTTTCTTTTTTGTTGTTTCATTAAGTCATGTCCAAATCTTTGAGACCCCATGGACTATATAGTCTGCCAGGTTCCTCTGTCCATGGGATTTTTCAGGCAAGAATACTGGAGCAGATTGCCATTTCCTTCTCCAGGGGATCTTGCTGGACAGGGATCAAATCCATGTCTCCAGCTTGGCAGGTAGATTCTTTACCACTGAACCACTTGGGATATGGAGCAACGGACTGGTTCAAAATTGGGAAAGAAGTACATTGAAGTTGTATATTGTTACCCTACTTATATAACTTATAAGTAGAGTTCATCATGCAAAATACTGGGCTGGATGAACCTCAAGCTGGAATCAAGATTGGAATCAATTTGTCATGCAGATTATACCACCCTAATGGCAGAAAGTGAAGAGGAATTAAACAGCCTCTTGATGGAGATGAAAAGAAGATAGTGAAAAAGCTGGCTTAAAACTCAACATTCAAAAAACTAAGATCATGGCATCTGGTCCCATCACCTCATCACAAATAGATGGGGAAACAGTTGGAACAGTGACAGACTTTTATTTTCTTGGGCTCCAAAATCACTGCAGATGCTGACTGCAACCATGAAATTAAAAGACGCTTGTTCCCTGGAAGACAAGCTATGACAAACTTAGGGTATTAAAAAGCAAGACATTACTTTGCTGACAAAAATCTGTGTAGTCAAAGCTATGGTTTTTCCAGTAGTTATGTACGGATGTGACTGCTGAGTGCCAAAGAACTGACCTCTTGAAACTTGTGACACTGGAAAAGACTCTTAAGAGTCCCTTGGACAGTAAGATCAAACCAGTTAATCCTACAGGACATCAGCCTTGAATATTCATTGGAAAGACTGATGCTGAAGCTGAAGCTCCAATATTTTGGCCATCTGATGTGAAGAGAAGACTCTTTGAAAAAGACTCTGATGCTGGAAAAGATTGAAGGAAGGAGAAGAAGGGAACAACAGAGGACGAGATGGTTGGATGCCATTACCGACTCAATGGACATGAGTTTGAGCAAGCTCCAGGAGATGGTGAAGGACAGGGATGCCTGGCATGCTGCAGTCAATAAGGTAGCAAAGAGTTGGACAGGACTGAGCAACTGAACAAAAACAACCTGGGAAACCTTTTTATCAATAGGATTTTTTTTTAGAAAACTTGTAACTGCAAAGTTCTTCTCTACCCTTTTGATATTTAAAAGTTTTTTGAAAGCCTTTGAGCAGTTTTAAAACTCAGGATGGTCTTTCTCAAGAACCTGAACCTTCCCTTTGAAATGCAATCAGGGAAGATAACACATATCTGCCAGTGTCTCTGGGAGGAAGAGGTTCAACTTCAGTGGGTGCTTTGCTCCAAGTTGTAAAAGGACTTCCATTCATAAGGATACAAAAAAGTTTGCTCTTCCTTTGGGTAAGGCCAATTAGCAAATGTGAATCATCTATGATCACCTGGCCCCTCCAATACAATAGCTTTGAATAAAGTCTGTTTTAACTTTGTCCTGCACAATTTGTCTATTTTCATATGTTAATTTAACTTCAGTTCAGTTCAGTCGCTCAGTTACCTCCAACTCTTTGTGACCCCATGAATCGCAGCATGCCACGCCTCCCTGTCCATCACCAACTCCTGGAGTTTACCCAAACCCATGTCCATCGAGTTGGTGATGCCATCCAGCCATCTCATCATCTGTCGTCCCCTTCTCCTTCTGCCCCCAATCCCTCCCAGCATCAGGGTCTTTTCCAATGAGTCAACTCTTCTAAACTTAAAGACTCCTAAAATATTCTACTACTAATTTGCAACCATTGTTTACTTTTTACTACTGTTTCATTATTTTGTATCTGATAACATCAGGTTACTTTGCATCACTTAAGTAAAAATGTATCCCTCATAATAATTTATCTCCAACTGTAGAATATTATCTTTAATTGTAAGTCATTCTTATTTATACACATAAAACAGAATAAAATTTGTATGCTAATTAAATAATATTTCAGGTATTTTTCTAAGCACTATTCTCCCTTTTGAATGCTCAAATGTCTAGCTTAACAGGGCATGTCTTGAGTTTTCCAATTTCATATTTGCTGTATTATGTTGCATTAGTTTTTACCACATGATTCATCTGAAATGATAGTCATCATATTCACTTATATGCTGTAATTTTTAAAATATATCTGGTTATTTCAATTTTTAATGGTTCTTGTTCTATTTTTAAAGACATCTCTCTGAATATACTCTTAGTACTTTAGCTTCTTTTTGTAATATTTTCCAAATGAGAATTGAAAAAAAACAGTCAAATATTTTACCCAGTTCTTGTTGATATGTCTTTGTAAAAGTTTATCATTTTTATTGCATTTATTTTTACAAAGAGTGTTCATTGTAAAATAAAATAGAAATATAAAATAGTTTCTGGACTTTTTAATAACCACTTAGAGAATGATAGAAGTCTTTTGTAATATTCAAGAGAAATTATAATTGGTTATCAGTCATCTTGGCATATTCTTACACTTTTGCCACCAGGATGCATTTAAAGACTATTTCTTACTTTTAATTCAAAATAGTAAGAGTTAAACATTATATTTAATGTTAATTAAATATATATTAAGGATATATTATTTAATGTAATTTTCTGGTCTTTGTTTCATTTTTTTATTCTGTTATGTAGTTAGAATAGGAAAAGGAGTCCAAAATGGCAGTGACTAAAAGACAAACATAACACCACACTTATGGCAGAAAGTGAAGAACTAAAGAGCCTCTTGATGAAAGTGAAAGAGGAGAGTGAAAAAGTTGGCTTAAAACTCAACATTCAGAAAATTAAGATCATGGCATCTGGTCCCATCACTTCATGGCCAATAGATGGGAAACAGTGGAAACGGTGACAGACTTTATTTTGGGGGGCTCCAAAATCACTGCAGATGGTGACTGCAGCCATGAAATTAAAAAACGCTTGCTCTTTGGAAGAAAAGTTATGACCAACCTAGATAGCATATTAAAAAGCAGACATTACTTTGCCAAAAAAGGTCCATCTACTGAAAGATATGGTTTTTCCTGTAGTCATATATGGATGTGAGAGTTGGAGTATAAAGAAAGCTGAGTGCTGAAGAACTGATGGTTTTGAACTGTGGTGTTGAAGAAGACTCTTGAGTGTCTCTTGGACTGCAAGGAGATTCAGCCAGTCAATCCTAAAGGAAATCAGTCCTGAATATTCATTGGAAGGACTGATTTTGAAGCTGAAACTCCAATACTTTGCCCTTCTGATGCAAAGAACTGACTCATTTGAAAAGGCCCTGATGCTGGGAAAGATTGAAGGCAGGAGCAGAAGGGGAGGACAGAAGATGAGATGGTTGGATGGCATCACTGACACAATGGACATGAGTTTGAGTAGGCTGTGGGTGTTGGTGATGGACAGGGAGGCCTGGCGTCCATGGGGTTACAAAGAGTCGGACATGACTGTGTGATTGAACTGAACTGAACTGAAAAGACAAAGAAAGGGAAAAGCCCATGAAAATGGTACAAAAGAAGATCCACGAACTGGGCTGAGAACTTCAGGTGAAATAAACAGCCTTCCTGGCTAGCCCAATTTGCATAGCGCAGGCACAGCAGGGGGAGGAGATGAAAACTTATAAAAAGAGGATGCCAAGAAGAATTGAGGCCTCTCCTTAGAGGCCGGCCTGGAAATGGCAACCCACTCCAGTGTTCTTGCCTGGAGAATCCCAGCGATGGAGGAGCCTAGTGGGCTGCCGTCTGTGGGGTCACACAGAGTCGGACATGACTGAAGCAACTTAGCAGCAGCAGCAGCCCTCATGCCTAGAGGCTATACTTTCGTTTGCTTGTTGAATAAAACCCTGAGCTGGAACCAAGCTGTAACGCTGGTCTGCCATTTCAAATCTTTGCTTGCAGCTAGACAGAACCAAGGAAATTACACACTCCCCCAACATTTCACATTGTGGGCCCAGAAATTCTCACTTCAGTCCCTGGATTTTCTTTTGTTTCATTTTCACAGGTTTTTCCCTTTCTTTGTCTTTTAGTCACCACCATTTTGGACTCCTTTTCCTATTCTAACTACCTAACACTTCATATTCAGCAACTAGCTGTAGTTTGACCCACGGCTATTAACTCTTGTAGATGCACCATCACCAAGCTCATTACAAATTAAAGGCTTAGCTTAGAAAGTAGACTTGTGCTTCCAAGGTGGTGCTAGTGGTAAAGAATCTGGCTCCAATCACAGGAGACACGAGGGTCCAATTTCCTGCATCTGGAAGATCCTCTGGAGAAGGAAATGGTAACCCACTCTAGTATTCTTGCCTGGGAAATCCCATGGGCAGAGGAGCCTGGCAGACTACAGTCCATGGGGTCCCAAAGAGTTGGACATGACTGAAGTGACTTAGTACACACACAGAAAGTAGATGGGTAAGACTGGAGATGAGGATTTTAACTGTACTTTGTCATGTAAGATAATTCAATTGAGTTTGGTTTCTAAGTTAAAGAAATAGAAGCACAGACAGGTTAAGGTCCTGAAAGTTACATTGACAGAGGTGGCATAATAAGGACCTGACTGAGGGCCTCAGGAAGTGTCAATTTTCCATCTCTGTTTCCTAATGCATTACCTGGCACATCTTTGTAATTCAAGTCCCATTTTCTCTATCCTTTTGATCATTTTCCACTGCTAAAATCCATTGAGCTTAGGAAAATTGTTCTGTGTGGTAGACAATGCTTATCTAAATGTGAAATACCACAATTCAGGCGTCTATAATCAAACTCAGATATTCAGTTTTAAATTTTAGTATTTCAATGTGCTTAGAGTTACCTGTATACCTGGATTTTGAAGTAATGGACTTCATGTATTTTAAAAACTGTTTTTCTCTATTCCCAATCTCCCCTTAATTTTACATTGCTTGATGTGCTTTCTGTAGCCCTCTTGGTCCCACCCCAACACAGAGCAGCGGGTAAGCATCCCCTGGAGCTACTCCTATTCCCTTTCTTTAAATTAGCTGATTATGGGCTGAAATAGATGTCATTCTCTCAGAGGTGTGGAACTTCCTTCTCCAAAATGACCAGTCTCTACAGACCAATTAAGCAAAAGAATGCTGAGCCTGCTTCCGAAAGGTAAAGCTCTCAAAACACACAGCAACTGTCAGCCTGTGTACCTCTAAGCAATTTCTGCGAGAGGATTTTCTGAAAGGTTGAGCTAATGGGTTTGAATACAGCTGTGCAGAAGGTTTTGCAGAGCCAGCAAAACTAAGGAAATGTCAGTTTTTGCCAGTTTCCTAGAACAGCAGTTCTCTGCTTGCATAAACAAAACAGCATAGGAGTGCAAAGCATTCCTTCACCCCTACAGACCACTTCCCACTTGGGGTAAGCAGCAGTTTTGAACTCAGACCGCTGTGTGGCCTTCAGCTGCTTAAACATAAAAGGGAAAGTCAAGTTTTATGGAGCAGATTTGGCTAAGCTTCTACTTTCATCCTTTTCCCTAAGCTTTTATCTTCTTTGCAAGGGGAATTTCTCAGCAGCCTTTTCTGCATAATGATATCTGAAATGCTGTCACCACTAATCGATCTCAGACTTTTTTGAAGGAGTATCATATATTACTGGGGAATCAAACTGAATATATTTTATTTATTTAACATTAATTTTATTTCAATATAGTAAATGGAATGAACCTAGTCTTCAGAGTCCAGTAGTCTTGGATCAGAATCCTGAGTTTGATTACATAATAGCTGAGTTAGTTAACCCTTTACTATTACAGTTATGGCAACCCACTCCAGTGTTCTTGCCTGGAGAATCCCAGGGACGGGGGAGCCTGGCAGGCTGCAGTCTATGGGGTCGCACAGAGTTGGACACGACACTTAGTAGTAGTAGTAGTAGTAATAGCAGTAGTAGTCTCAATTTTCAGCTCAGGGATATGGTAGAAACATCTGCTCACATACCTGCAATGTATTTAAAGAGTGTCAGGGATTATATGTACTCTCAATGAGTGTGTCTCCTTTTTCCATACTCTGTATATTCTAAGAACAAATCAGTCTAGTTTTTTTAAATTATTTTTTTCGTAGACTACAGTAAATTTTCCAACCATACTCCTATGTTTAACTGAGATTTTCTCACTCAGGGAAAAACAGTGTTTTGGATCAATCTGATGCATGAGCTATTTTTATATGGTTCACAAGGGCAGAATTATTTTCACACATTTTTTTAAGGTAAGATTAAAAAAAAAAAAAAAACAAGAATAATAGGTTCTAACACAGGGAAAATATATGATATTGAAATTTTGGTGTCCAGAAATAAAAATTAATGGAAATTCAGACATGGACTTATGTTTAGAAATTGTTTCTGTCTCTCTTGGTGCCACAAGGTATGGGTGAATAATTGCAACAGAAGCCAGATAGCTTGCAAGGTCTAAAATATATACAATCTGGTCCTTAACAGGTAAAATTTACAGACCTATGGTCTGGAATATTGAGTATGATCATGTCAGTATTCTAAGAATGACCTCATTGAATAGCTCTGGTGCTCAGTTGTGTCTGACTCTTCTACAACCCTATGGACTGTAGCCCACTGGGCTCCTCTGTTCATGAATTTTTTCCAGGTTAGAACACTGGAGCGGGTTGCCATTTCCTTTTACAGGGGCTCTTCTGTAGATCATTGCTCAAAAAATATCAACCTATACAGTAGAGTTTAATATGGAACCAAACAAAATGTTCATATTGACTTTTTGTTGATTAAAGCTTAGTGCTTGTTTTCTGGGATGTGAATCACAGAGATTGGGGATTGAAGTTTAAACACATACTGTATTCTAAAGACTCAACCTAGAGTCAGGAATCTTTAAACCCCTAATCATTCTAGTTAGCTTTTCTTGCAATTTGTGTAACTCATTAACCTACCTAGTAATCAGGTCTCCTATTTGTAATTCAAATAACCATTAGGCTTCATCATATCTAAACTTTAAAAATTTAAATTATGTTCTTACTATCCTTTATCCAAATGTTCCTTATCACTCTTAAACTTAGTATTTTATTTAATAAAGTAAAAATTATGTTAATATCTTTAAAAGTTTTTGAAGAACTTATTCTCAAACTCTTTAAAGTAGCCTTAATGGCTTTTAAAATTAGCTGAGTTTGCTGAGGAAATAATAGAAAACACAATGCATTAATTTCTCAACACGGTGGCTTCCTGGACTACAAAATAATTGTAAAGCACATTCTTTTGTTCTTTGGGTCAAGAATTTTCTTTAATATTTCTAAAGATACAATATTTTAGAGCTCTATGAATTTAGTGCATTTCATTTAAATAACAAAATTTGGGAAATGTTGAGAAAACAAGTAGAGGGAAGTTACACCTTATCTTATATTTTCTTATGTGCTTGTAACCATTTCATATTCTTTTCAATTTTTTGATACCCAAATAAATGTGTCCATTCTCCTACAACATTCAAATGAAAGGATGAATGAAGGACAAAAGGATTGAGATCCAAAGAAACAGGACAGTAAAATAAGCTGTTAAAAATTAGGGCAGCATGATAGGCAGGAAACAATTAGGGCACTGCAATTCAGAGATAGGGAGAAGTAGAGGGCAAGGAATAACATAATATGACAGGTGAAGAATGAGCTGGCTCTTTACAGTATAAAGGAGGAAGTTGAAGTACTTGGATAGGGAGGGGAAGTCAAATGAACATCTGCTGACTCCAAATAAGGTGTCAACACTCCAAAGGTAAGATATGAAACTAAATAGGAGAAGCAGTCATTAAAGGGTGCCAGATTGTTTATGAGAAATTAAAGAGATTCCATGAAGATGAAAGAGATTTATCTGTTCCTGTAATAGCAGACATAATTTTATCTTTGGGTGGTTCCCTCTTCAATATGTATCTAAGTTTTTAATAGATTTTTAAAACCCTAATGCATTGCACACAGTTGGTTTGATTTTAAAACACCATAATTGAAATAATTCTGGCTCTGTTTTATTTAAGCATTATTTTACAATTTCACATGGTGTTTTATATGACTGATTCTTAAAAACTTTATATAAGCCATTGATATTTTGCATCATAATTAAATATTTATAATGTAATAGTACAATTTTTCACATAAGAAAGTAAAATATAAGATCCAGTTTTGTATTCTTCCTACTTTTGACTTGTTTTGCAAAACTCATATTTTTAAAATGTCAATATAATTAAGCAAATAAACAAATAACAATCACCTTTCTTCCCAGAAAAACAAGAGCAAGATCAGGATTAAGAATAATAGCAGCAATAAAAAGAAAGGCTAGATGCACTAGACCATGGAAGATGTTTTTTAACTGAAATTTCCATCTAAATGATACAAGCTCTGCATGAGGAACAGTAGTCTGAGGAATATACATTTTCTCAATGTGAGACCAATATCACTTACAAAATTTCACTGATTTCAGGGTTCTGAGAAGAAAATCAATAGAAACCAGTAAATGTTAACCCATACCTTATCCTGTATCAGGACTCTGTGCCCTGAATGCTATTATTTACTTAAAAATAATTTATGCCTGTATCTCTGAGAGCTTCCAGATAGGAGTAGTAAGTAGTGCTTTTTGTCACTTATTCAGAGAGGACACAATTCATTTACTAATATCTGGAGGCATTTTGACAGAGTTTAAATATGCAAATTTTAAGTATCAACTACCAGGTGGCGCTAGTGGTAAAGAACCTTCCGGCCAATGCAAGTAGACACAAGAGATGTGAGTTTGATACCTGGGTCAGGAAGATCCCCTGGCGAAGAAAGGGGCAACCCACTTCAGTATTCTTCCCTGAAAAATTCCATGGACAGGGGAGCATGGTGGGCTAAGGTCCATAGGGTCAGAAAGAATCAGACCAGACTGAAGTGACTTAGCATGCAAGCATGCACCCCATGTAGAGAGGCACTTTTTAAAAAGAACTAATGACAATCACAGAGATATTATGCAGCTAAGATCAAAGAATAATTTACTGTAATATGAAAAAAATAACAAGACGATTTTGCAGTGTCTCTTGTGGAAATGGAAATTCACTTCTCTTTTGTTGTTCAGGGGTAAGCCCAGAGGGAAGCTCATCAGTTTTATATCCTCAGGTGAATCTATTAAATATATTCTGTGAGTAATAAAAGTAGGTTTGTCTTTAAAGTTTCTTAACTATCATTTATATTTATTGTTTAATGAAAGCCCTCCTCCCAGCCCTTGTCATGATTCATCTTTTTAATTCCTTTACAATCTCTCTTTTGGTACAGATTTCTTTGACACAAATTTTTCTTAAAAGCCAATTTTAATGCTTGTCAGAGGACCAAAAATCTCAAGATAGTACCAACATTCCATAACAGTTTACAACCTTTGGAGAGTTATGGTGTTTGCTCTGTACTTAAAATTCCCCATAGACTTAGATGTTCAACTTATTGGAAGAAATGTAAGCAATTTTATCCTGAATTGCTAAACTTACACACATGTTTGCAAAGAAAACGAGGAGATTATATTGTAAGCAAATTAATTCTATTTTTCTCTAGAATTTGAAATGAGTGTGCTTTAAACCAAATCTTTTGTTCACTATTTGTGCTCATTCATATTTATAGATTCCAAGTGATAATGTATAATTTCCTTTAAAAAATAACATAACCTATCAAAATGATAAACAGTTACATTTTTTTATAGCTAAATTTTTATGCAATTCCTCCCAAGTGTTATTTGTGTCTTTACATCCCAGGAGCCCAGTTGTATTCTAAACCAAGTACCAAAGACACCTACACAAACCATCTCTTTGTTAGCAAATCTACAGGCTCAAATTTACCCTCCTTTTCTTGCCAAGAAGCTATATGCCATCTCTTAATTTGATCAAGATTTTCTATTTATTGTCATTATCATGGCCATGCATTCCTTTCTGGTCCTGAGCTAGGTTTCAAAGAACAAATTAAGCAAAATTATGATATTCCTGGACCTATTTCTGATTGAGAATCACCACTTTAGGCAACAATGACCTTCCATGCTGCCTGCAAAAATAAGGATACAGTGAGATGGATCTTCAAATAAAACTATCATTGTCTTGTCTGATCCTTTAGTGATTTCTGGATTGGGATTTCAGGTCTGATATCATTCATTCCTTCACGCCATTGCTTGTTTAATTAAGGAAACTATTTTTAGTATCAACTAGGTGGTAAACACAGCAGTGGCCTGGGAATAACAATAATAATGACCAATTTTATTGGATGTTTACATATGTGCTGAGCTAAAGGCTTGACACTTATTTGTCATGATATATCTTGCTGAATCATCTGAGGTATGTGTGAATGTTATTACCATTGTAGAGAAAAGCAAATTGAGGGTTAAGTAAATTGAATAGTTACTTAAGCAGGGTTACAAAGCTAAGCTGGAGCACAGTACAATTAAAATCTATATACTAGAACTCCAGATATGACACTGTTTATAACTAAAATTGACAAAAAAAGAGGATTTTTGGTGTAAGAATTCTCATAATCAAGAATTAACCAGATAATTACATTGTAGTTTGACTAGCATAGAACTATATATATATGTTGTTATGGTAAGATATAGAAGGTGCAATAGCATATTTAGAGGGAATATATCTTTGGATCATTCACCTCAATTTATTACCATATTGCTTCCAGTGCCTTTAAATAGGTTGTTATGCAAGATAATACATGGAAAAGGTTCAGCATATCCTTAATATATATACCTGAAATGATGTTTGTTTTTTGTCTTTTCTATGTATGTCTATATTCAAGACTGGTATTTCTCACTACCTATTCAATTCTCAGATACTGTTTGATCACAAAGTAGAGAAACTTAATATTATTTGTTAATATTGATTAAATAAAATTAACTTATAGATTTATTTAACTTAACATGTATTATTATTGCAAAACTAGCACATAGTTCCTATCAACTTACAACTTATACATATCTGCCTTCAGGTATTGCCATATTCTTGTCATTTTTCACACAAGAAGTCAAATAGATTACTATCATTTATTCAGCTTTCCACATTTCTTTTCTTTGCTGTTTTTATGCCCCAGTGCTCCACTGAAGCTGTTCATGTATACATCACCACTGACTTCCTCCTTACAAAGAGCAGTCCCGACTTGCTCCTCGTCTTCCAGGCTCTCACACACATCTGAAAAAATTGAATGGCTCCTTCTTCTTCAAATATTAAATTCTGTTGATTTCCATGACACTATTGATACCTCATTTTCCCCTCCGCTTTACTGATGTTTCCTTCTGAACCTATTTTTTTTGGTTCTACTTCTTTTCTCAATTTCTAAATATAGTTTCCCTCAGAGAGATGAATTGTTTCTAGGTTCCTTTTTTGGTAACTTTGTACTTTTTACACTCTCTTTCCTGGTAGTCTTATTTTGAATGTAAATATGGATTTATCTATCTGTATGTCTATAACTCATGTATTTGTCTTTAGCCCTAAGTGCTATCCTGAATTTCAGTTTCATCTATAGTCTCTTGACTAATTAATTAATTCATTCATTCACTTTATCATTGTCAGAAAATATTCATTTTTTGTTGTTGCTGTTATTTAAAGAACTTTTCTAGATGCAGGGAATTTAATCTTCAACAATCCAGACAAGATCCCTACTAAAATGTTATTATTATTATTATTTTTTTACTGGCAGAGTTTTGTGGGGATGAATTTTCTCTTTGCATCTTAGGACATTTTGACTGTAACGTGAAACCAGGCATTAGAGCATTTTAGACTCTCTGATGGGTACATCTAATGCAATATTGTTATATTCTTTTAGGAAAAAACTTAAAATAATGCAAATTTTTAAATTGATAATTTATTACTATTTTATTAGTAGGAGTATAATTGCTTTACAATGTTGTGTTAGTTTCTGCCATACAACTTATTACTCTACTCAAACATACTTTTTTCTAGATGTATTTTTATTGATTATGTATTTAAAAATCTATATTGCTAATGTAATATATGTTGGAGAAGGAAATGGCAACCCACTCCTGTGTTCTTGCCTGAAGAATCCCAGAGACGGGGAAGCCTGGTGGGCTGCCATCTCTGGAGTTGCACAGAGTCGGACACGACTGAAGCGACTAAGCAGCAGCAGCAGCAGTGGTAAGTCGCTTCACTCGTGTTCAATTCTTTGAGATCCTATGGACTGTAGCCTGCCAGGATCCTCTGTCCATGGTATTCTCCAGGCAAGAATACTGGAGTGGGTTGCTGTGCCCTCCTCCAGGGAATCTTCCCAAACCAATGATCGAACCCAATTGGCAGGCGGGTTCTTTCCCACTAGCACCACCTGGGAAGCCCCCATATCTATGTATATATAATTTCTATTGCACTCCAGATACAGGAATTTATTCAGTTGAAATAAGATTAAGTAACTGATGCTTGAATTTCATACACTGTAAAGTGATATCCATAACAACAGAAATAAGAATCATTTTATCTTCACTGTACATAAAACACAAAATCATATTATCAGCACTGACAGATAAAAAGAGAATGGGCTAATACCAAGACACATCTTAAATACAAATATAAGTGGAATCCTGCATAGTAGATACAAACAAAATATCTGTGTATGTGATTGAACGTGGAAGTTATGCACTGAAAAAGTGAGAAGCCAAGAAATGCTTACTAAAATGATATTCAGCCCCAAACAGTATCTGTGTGTCATATTTTGATAGTAAAATTCTGAGCATAACCAGGTTAATTAAGTTAATGAATAAGGGGTCTGATATTGGCAAACACATTTATTATTTGCATGCTTTTTAGGTTCCAATCACTCTTAAAGACACATTTGAGTGCCTGCTACAACATCACTTCAGTTCAGTCACTCAGTCGTGTCTGACTCTTTGCGACCCCATGGACTGCAGCATGCCAATTTTCCTTATCCATCACCAACTCCCGGAGTCTACCCAAACTCATGTCCATTGAGTCAGTGATGACATCCAACAATCTCATCTTCTGTCATCCCCTTCTCCTCCCATCTTCAAACTTTCCCAGCATCAAGGTCTTTTCAAAAGAGTCTGTTCTTCACGTCAGGTATCCAAAGTATTGGAGCTTCAGCTTCAGCATCAGTCCTTCCAATGAATATTCAGGACTTATTTCCTTTAGAATGGACTGGAACATATAGGATATTAATATCTGTGGTGTTGGAAAAGACTCTTGAGAGTCCCTTGGACTGCAAGGAGATCCAACCAGTCCCTCCTAAAGGAGATCAGTCCTGGGTGTTCATTGGAAGGACTGGTCTTGAGGCTGAAACTCCAATACTTTGGCCACCTGATGCAAAGAGCTGACCCATTGGAAAAGATCCTGATGCTGGGAAAGATTGAGGGGAGGAAGAGAAGGGGACGACAGAGGATGAGATGGGTGGATGGCATCATTGACTTGATGGACATGGGTTTGTGTGGACTCCAGGAGTTGGTGATGGACAGGGAGGCCTGGCATGCTATGGTCCATGGGGTTGCAAAGAGTCCGACACAACTGAGCAACTGAACTGAAGTGAATATCTGATCTACATTATGAAATATAGAATCTGCTGAATTTTCTTCTTTTTAATGGTTAGCTACAATGCACCATGTTGAATGAGGGAAAATTTTAACCTTTATATTATCTCTCTTGAATATCTATGGATAATCAATTCACAGATTTATATTTACTCAAGTGACATTAAAGCATGTTTAGTGGATAAAATGCCTTATCATTGGAAAAGACCCTGATGCTGGGAAAGATTGAGGGCAGGAGGAGAAGAGGGCAATGGAGGATGATATGGTTGGATAGCATCACTGACTCAATGGAAAAACTCTCAATTGGCTCTACTTTGAGCAAATTCCGGGTGATAGTGAAAAACATGGAAGCCTGGTGTGCTGTAGTTCATGGGGTCACAAAGAATCAGACACTACTTAATGACTGAACAACAATAATGAATAAAATGCATGTCAAGTGGATGATTTAGATTTCTCGTTTCTTTTCAGAGTTAATATACCAAGGGTTTTAGTCTGCTCAGAACTCCAGGCCTCAGAACAAGTTTTCTCAAGCCTGACAGTACATAGGAAAACTTTAAAAAGATGTCTCTATATAAGCCCTATTCCTGGAGATTCTGATTTAATTGGCCTGGCAGTAGGGGTCGTCATTTTCTTAATATATATTTTAAAATATGTGTTATTTTAAAGCTTCCTAAATAATTTGAATGACAGCCATGTTTAGAAATCATCAGAGTACGATGTATTGGTTAAGATATTGATAAGAAATAGACTTCACATTTAAAGAACTAACAGGAAAGGCCTTTTTACAGAGAAGTGGGCAGAGTTCAAAAAATCCAAAGGGATGAGACCAACAACATTAAGAAGTTGTTCACCAAGTTTAGGGGCATGAGGAGAGAGTGATTTTAAAAGAACCTGGCAAGCACTATAGTCAGCAGAGAGGGTCTTCAGGAGAGGAACACTGGCCATGAGTTTAAAAAAAAAAAAAAAAAAATCATCCAAACCAAAAAGTAAGATCTTCTTTCCTGGAGCAGGAAAAACTTAGCAAAAAAAATCTGGAGACCCTGGCATTTATTGCATATGGCCATTTTCTCAGTATTGCCTCTGGTTTCCTGGCTTTCAGATTCTGGTTACATGCCAGGATAGGCTTTCATCTTCTTTTTTTTTTTCCTATTGGAATATAATTGGTTTATAAAGTTGTGCTAGTTTCTCTTGTACAACAACATGAATTAGTCATATGGTCATATGTATAGATATATCTCCTCCCTCTTAAGCCTTCCTCCCACCCCTGCATCCCACCCCTTTAGGTCATTGCAGAGCACCAAGCGGGGTTCTGTGTGCTATACAGCAGCTTCCTGGTAGCTATTCAAGCTAGCCATTTAGAGCTGGAGGAATCTGACTCTTTCATCTATTTTATCATATAGTGTGATCCTCTGCTTAAAAAAAAAAAAAAAAAAAAGCTCGAGCATTGCGGGACAATCATCCTTTTCTTTTACCTAAGTCCCTGATTACTTTCCATCTTGGTTGTTATTTCAATCACAGTGACCTCTTTGAAATATGCCTGGTGTACTCAAGTCTCAAGTCTTTGCAGTGTGATTTATCTGATTAAAAGGACCTTAAGAGCACACGTGCTAAGTTGCTTCAGTCATATCTGACTCTTTGCGACCCTATGGACTGTAGCCTCTGTCCACAGGGATTCTTCAGGCAAGAATAGTGGAGTGGGTTGCTATCCCCTTCTCCAGTAGATCTTCCCGATCCAGGGATTGAACCTATGTCTCTTTCATCTACCTGTATCAGTTAGTGGGTTCTTTACCACTCATGTCACTTGGAAAGCCCTCAAAGACATTAGCTCACATAAACAAATGACTCACTCTGTCATCTTCCAAGATTATGTCATATCCTCAGCAAGTTATACTCTGAGTAATTACAAACCTATCTTCTTGACCAGCAGGCTCAACCCATTTGCCTTGTCTATTTGTCTCATGGAAAGTACTGCCTTCTAACAGTATTTTATTTCTTTTATTATTTTTACTTTGTATCTCTCACTATTACAGCAATCCCATGAAACAGGCATCATTGTCTTCCATTGTCTGTTCACTGTTGCAGCTCCAGAACTTAGCCCACTGTACACAATATAAACATTTGTTGAATAAAGCAAATGTATCCTTTATGATATCAAAATATTCTCACACTCACTATATTGATTTGATTTAGAGATAAATGAAAGTAATTTCTATAATTGATATATAACTGATTGATAAAATAACAATAGTTATCTCAACCTGTGGGATACAGCTTATGCATTATATATAGGGAGCTTTAGAACCCTACATGCTCAATTTTAAGAGAAGACAATATCAAGATAATTAGCTAAACATATGAGCTACAAAGTTCACATACTTAAGGCAGAATATGTGGACAGATATTTAAAAGAAAAAAATGCATTGAACATTCATTTATTTCATAAAAGAAATGATATAGGCAACTTTCACTTAAGTGAGTAAGGGATAAAAGAGAGAAGACAAATGTACAAATTTTGAAAAGGGGGGATATGACAGTAGATGCCACCAAAATTAAATAGAAAAGTGCATGTTATGAATAACTATAGGCAATACAGAAAAAGTGTAAGCAAAATATATGGAGAAATTAAAATGAATTTGCAGTTTAACAATTTGACTTATGAAGAATTACAGAATCTGAACAAGTTTGCAATAATTAAACAAATAGAATTAGTGGTTAAAAACTCTTTACCAAGGGCTTTACCGGTGGTCCAGTGGTTAAGAATCCACATTGTAATGCAGGGGACACTGGTTAGATCCCTGATCCAGAAAGATTCCACATGCCATGGGGCAACTATGCTGCAACGCCACAACTACTGAGTCCACGTGTAGCAACTACTGAAAGCCACATGCCCAAGAGCCTGTGCTCCACAACAACAACAACAAAAGAAGCCACCACAAAGAGAAGCTTGTACACTATAACTAAAGAAAGCCCACATCCAGCAACAAAGACCCAGTCCAGCCAAAATTAAATAAACATTAAAAAAAAAAAAAAAAACACTCTTTACCACAAAGAATCAGACTCCTAGAAGGACCTATAAGCATACTTCAACAAACATTTCAAGAACTGCTACTTTCATTTATACACAAACTTTCTTCCAGAAAGAATTCTACTTGTACACAAACTCTTGCAAAGGAAAATACCACACCTTCATAAGATACCTCAATGAAGCTGTATGGAATCAAAGCCATTAAAGGACATTATAAGAAACAAATATTTATGATTATATTTGGTGATAATCACAGTGGATAAGTTATTTAACCAAATACAGTATTCTTGCCTGGAGAATCCCAGGGATGGGGGAGCCTGGTGGGCTGCCGTCTCTGGGGTTGCACAGAGTTGGACATGACTGAAGAGACTTAGCAGTAGCAGCAGCAGCATTTATACACAAAATAAAAGACCTCTTGAAAGTGAAAGTGTTAGTCACTCAGTAGTGTCCAAATCTTTGTGACCATGTGAACTGTAGCCTACCAGGCTCCTCTGTCCATGAAATTCTCCAGGCAAGAGTACTGGAGTGGGTTGCCATCCCTTCTATAGGGATCTTCCTGACCCAGGGATTGAACCTGGGTCTCCTGCATTACAGGCAGATTCTTTACCACTTGAGCCACCAGAGAAGCTACTAATACCTCTTAACCATAGAGATTTTTTCCAAGTATGCTATAGAATTTCAGCACTAGAAAATCTGTTATTAAAATCACATTATCTTTAATTTTATTATATATGGCATTAAAATGTTTTTATAAAATTAAACCACCTATCATAATAGGAACTATCAACAAACAAAGATAAATCAAATAAAATCCATGCACAAAATCCTTACATAATAGCAAACTTAATACTGGGAATGTCAAAAGCCCTTTCTTAAGACTTTGAGAAAGATAGTGATATATTAAATTATTACTTTTGTGTCTTGGCTAGTATATTTCAATAATAAAATTTAAAAATGTTAATTAAAAACTATGAAAATAAATATTCATTATGTGCATGTGATAAAATTGTCTACATAGAAAACTAAAATTTAAAAACATAAAAAAACGAATAAAAATTTTAAAAGAACAGTAAATTTTTGATAACTGGAATAAATTTGCTTAACAATACTGCAGAATACAAAATTTTTAATTAAAATTGAGTTGACATCCTTCCAGATTGAAACTCATGAAAGTTTTCTAAACTTTGAATCCAATGCACTGAGCAAAAGGTAAAAATATGTTGTCTTTGGGATTTTAAAAGAAATAATTTGGAACATTTAGGAACCACTCCCCAACCTACTTATTGTGGAAAATTGTAAAACTGCCTAGTTTGAGTGATCTCAGACTTGAGAAAGACTCTCAACTGTCCTGTCTGCATAAGAAACAGCTCTAACACTTGACATTTGAATCAACAAACTGTAAATTCACAGTCTCTCTGGGGGCAGTAGCATGGCTTAACTGGAGTATTACACTGAAGACTGCAGTGGTTTGGGAGCACAAACATGCCCTTTTTTCTTGAAACATTTGATGAATGCCCTTAGGGCTTAAAAGTTTGAGCCACTCTTCAAAATTTGCATTTCTTTAGACTCTTCAATAAAGGCATTTGTGGCCACCAACACATCATTATTAAGTAGAACTGACATAATAGTTACATGAAGAGAAATCCTACCAGAGCTGTAGAATACACAAATACTTGATCATGCCAGTGGCCTTAACTCTGCTCTCCTGCCACCTTCCTGTCAGCAGACACAGACAGCTTTAAAATTTCAAGCTTAGTTGGCTCTGCAAGATACATTGTCATCCACCAAAACTACTGCAGTAGACAGCTCCCTCAGATGTCTGAAGGAGAGGAAGAAAAGGAAATCCTTCCAGCTGTAGAAACTTTAAGCATTGTATGTCTGTTCACTTTGCCTGGAAGGAAAACAGGAGGTGCGGATATATGTCAATAGGTAAGGAGTGATTAATCTTTTGGCTGGATGATCAGAGACTTCTATATCTAAAATAATGGAAGCTAGGTGACAAGGAGTTCTACAGAGTATACTTTGCAATAGAGTACTCTGAAAGGGTCTATGACTGTGAGAGGTTTTGTTTTGTTTTTAATATATATTGTTTGTTTCCAGTTGCAGACTTATTTAAAGATTCCTGGAAAGTTGGAAAATAAACAGAAGTTATTCAGCCTCTTGCTACAACAATCCTATTGTTTTTCACTGAGCTCCTGGAAAGGAAAAAGAGCCTTAAAATCACAGAGGGTGTTACTTTGGGGCATCTCGTTAAGGCTGAATTGTCTAAGTGCATGCACAAAGCTTTCAGTTCACTTCAGTCACTCAGTCAAGTCTGACTCTTTGCGACCCCATGAACCGTAGCACACCAGGCCTCCTTGTCCATCACCAACTCCTGGAGTCCACCCAAACTCATGTCCATTGAGTCCGTGATGCCATCCAACAGTCTCATCCTCTGTCGTCCCCTTCTCCTCCTGCCCTCAATCTTTCCAAACATCAGGGTCTTTTCCAATAGGTCAGCTCTTCTCATCAGGTGGCCGAAGTATTGGAGTTTCAGCCTCAACACCAGTCCTTCCAATGAACACCCAGGACTGATCTCCTTTAGGATGGACTGGTTGGATCTCCATGCAGTCCAAGGGACTCTCAAGAGTCTTCTCCAACACCACAGTTCAAAAGAATCAATTCCTCAGCACTCAGCTTTCTTTATAGCCCAACTCTCACATCCATACATGACCACTGGAAAAACCATAGCCTTGACTAGATGGACCTTTGTTGGCAAAGTAATGTCTCTGCTGTTTAATATGCTGTCTAGTTTGGTTATAACTTTCCTTCCAAGGAGTAAGCGTCTTTTAATTTCATGGCCACAATCGCCATCTGCAGTAATTTTGGAACCCAGAAAAATAAAGTCAGCCACTGTTTCCACTGTTTCCCCATCTCTTTGCCATGAACTGATGGGACCAGATGCCATGATCTTAATTTTCTAACTGTTGAGCTTTAAGCCAACGTTTTCACTCTCCTCTTTCACTTTCATCAAGAGGCGTTTCAGCTCCTCTTCACTTTCTGCCATAAGGGTGGTGTCATCTGCATATCTGAGGTTATTGATATTTCCCCCAGCAATCTTGATTCCAGCTTGCACTTCATCCAGTCCAGCGTTTCTCATGATGTACTCTGCATGTAAGTTAAATAAGCATATCAGTTAAATAAGTTAATATACAGCCTTGACATACTCCTTTTCCTATTTGGAACCAGTCTGTTTTTCCATGTCCAGTTCTAACTGTTGCTTCCTGACCTGCATACAGATTTCTCAAGAGGCAGGTCAAGTGGTCTGGTATTCCCATCTCTTTCATAATTTTCCAGTTTATTGTGATCCGCACAGCCAAAGGCTTTCGTATAGTCAATAACACAGAAATAAATGTTTTTCTGGAATTCTCTTGCTTTTTGATGATCCAGCTTTAGCATTCACTGAAATAATTCCAGTAATGGAAACAATGGGAGGGAGGAAGAAAGACAAAGAGAAAGGAAGAGGAAAGATGGAAGGAAGGAAGGCAGAAGAAAGAAGGAAGGAAAGATTGCAGATTAAAAAAGAAAAAGCAAAAATAAAGCAGCAAAGCCACAAACCAGCTGCTTGTAGATACAAGATTATTGAAAGGGCATCTCTGGCAACAAACTAGCTTTTGGGAAACGCCAATTTGACTCAAATTTCAAGAGCCTGCAGAAGCTTTAAAAACTCAAAGCATAAAAAAAAAAAAAAAAAAGATTCAGAGAGAAAGATAACTGAGCTTACACATGTGATTCTCAAGAAACTGCTCCACCCTTTAAATTCTAAAATATCTGAGTACTTAGTTAATTATCAGGTGCCACTGTTGCTACTAAGAACAAATTTAAATTCTATGGTCTAAGAAATCCAGAGGATGCCAGTTAAGCTGACACATAAAATTAACCATCATAACTATTATCATAAATGGTAAAATTATCATAAATTTATGATAAATTATAATAAATAAATCATAAAATAATGATTATTTTCCTGAATTCACTTAAACACTTCCATATGTTTAGGGACATATGATGTAGAGAAGAAGGCTAGGTTGAGGAAAGATTATTGCTGGGTTGACTTAAATTACTTAAATTCACAAGAGATTTGGTTAATTTGATTTGTTCATATGCAATACATGTTAGCAAAACTGTTCAAATGACTAATTTGTCTCATTTGTGATTATTTGATAAAATACATCCTATATCATCATATATCATATATATATGACATATATATATATATCATCCCATGATATGAAAATAACATACAAACATAGATAGTATCACACACATTTATTTTATAGCACTGCATTTTAGTGATAAACATTTGTTTTATTTATATTGCAATTATGATATTTATTTTGGGAGAAACCATTTTACTGTGGTTGGTGAGTTTTAAAAATGGCCACAATACTTCTTCACATTCTTGTATGCACATCCTATATGGCAAAGGATTTTCTTCCATTAATAGTTCCTTCCATTAATTGCTGTTGTTTAGTCTCTCAGTCGTATCTGACTTTTTGTGACACCATGAATTGCAGTACTCCAGGCTGCCTTGTCCTTCACCATCTCCCAGAGTTTGCTCAAACACATGTCCATTGAGTCTGTGATGCCATCCAACCATCTTATCCTTTGTTGATCCCTTCTTCTCCTGCCTTCAACCTTTCCCAGCATCGGGGTCTTTTTCAAGGAGTCCCCTCTTCACATCAGGTGGCCAAAGTATTGGAGCCTCAGCTTCAGCATCAATTTTTCCAATGAACATTTAGAACTGATTTCCTTTAGGATTGACTGGTTGGATCTCCTTGCAGTCCAAGGGACTCTCATAAGCCTTCTCCAGCACCACAGTTGGAAAGCATCAATTATTTGGTATGTAGCCTTCTTTATGGTCCAACTCTCACATCCGTGTGATTCTTTACGGCATTCCTTAATAGCTCAGTTGGTAAAGAATACACCTGCAGTGCAGGAGACCCCAGTTTGATTCCTGGGTTGGGAAGATCCTCTGGAGAAGGGATAGACTACCCACGTCAGTATTCTTGGACTTCCCTTGTAGCTCAGCTGGTAAAGAATCCACCTACAATGCTGGAGACCTGGGTTCAATTCTTGGGTTGGGAAGATCCCCTGGAGATGGGAAATGCTACCCACTCTAGTATTCTGGCCTGGAGAATTCCATGGACTGTAAAGTCCATGTGGTTGCAAAGAGTTGAATATGACTGAGGGACTTTCACTTTCTCACATCTGTACATCAATATCTGTAGTCTATTTCCTCACCTCTTGAATGTAGGCTGGTCAAGGGGATTTCCTTTGTTAAGATTCAATATTCTTGAGCATTTGGGCTTGCCCTCTTTGCAGTGGCAAACCCTGAGACCATCACCCTGTGGACAAACTAGCTAATTATTTTAAAATACACAATTCAGCGGCATGGCATTTAATACATTCACAATATTGTGCAACCACCATCTCTATATAGGTTCAAAATGTTTCCATACCTTCAAAGAAAATCCATACCTTTTAAGGTACTCATTGTTCCTTCACCCACCCCCTAGATCCTGGCAACACTAATCTGTTTTCTGTTTCTATGGCTACCTATTTTGGATATTTATATAATGAAATCTGACTTTTATGTCTAGCTTTTTTGAGATTAGCAAAATCTTTCTGAAGTTCATGTATATTGTTACATGTATTAGCACTTCATTTTTTATGTTGAATAATATTCCATTATACATATATACCACATGGTCTTTATTCATTCATCCATAGATGAAGATGCAGATTTCACCTTTGGCTATTTCAAATAGTGCCTCTATGAACATTTATGTACAAGTATTTGTTTGAATATCTGTCTTTAATTGTTTTGGTTTATAAGCTCAAAGTAGAATTACAGGGTTAGATGGTAATACTCTATTTATATTTATTTATTTACTTTGAGAAACTGTTTCAACAATGCCTGCACCATACCTGCAGTGGTACATTCCCTCCAGTAATGTACAGGGTTTCAATCAATCTCTCCCTATCCCATTCCTGCCAACACTTGTAATATTTTATTTCTATTATTGTTGTCATTATTACAACTATTAGAAATCTCTACAAGTCTTGGCAAGGATCGGGAGAGATTGCTGAGGGGCTTCCCAGGTGGTGCTAGTGGTAAAGAATCCACCTGCAATTCAGAAGACATAGGAGATGTGGATTTGATACCTGAGTCAGAAGATCCCCTGGAGGAGGAAATAGCAACCCACTCCAGTATTCTTGCCTGGAGAATCCCATGGACAGAGAAGCCTGGCGGGCTACATAGGATCGAAAAGAGTCAGAGATGACTGAGAATGCACACACTGTATTTATAGCCACTCAAGTCGATGCCAAGTGGTATCTCATTGTCATTTTGATTTGCATTTCACTAATGATAAATGATGCTGAGAATTTTTTCATGTTCTTATTGTCTATTTGTTTATATTTTAAAAAATATGTCTATTCAAGTCCTTGGCTTATTTTTTTCCAGTTTTATCAAGGAATAAGTGACATAAACTACTGTACAAATTTAAGTCATACAGCATGATAGTTTGATTTACATATGTTGTGAAATGGTTATCACAATGGGTTCAGCTAACATTCATCTTCTCATATAGATATAATAAAAAAGAAAAGGGAGAGAAAAGTATATTTCCCCCTTACAATAAGAACTCTTAGAACTTACTCTCTTAACAATTTTCCTATGTGCCATACATCACTGTTGATTATAGTCATAATGTTATACATTACATACCTAGTCCTTATTTATCTTATAGCTGGGATTTTTCACCTTTTGACAAATTTCATCTTTTTTTTTTTTTCAGGAAAAGCCCATATTTATTTAGTTTAAAACTGTCCCTGATCTAAAGAGAAAGATGCAAAAAAATCCCACAAAAATTGTAGGAAATACACATAAACAGGTATACCCCTCCTTCCCCCCATGACACCCAGAACCCACAAAACCGACAAGAAAAAATAAGGGCAAAGTTCTGCTCAACAGATAAAATTGTCTTTACTTCTGGAAGATGTTTCCATATCCTCTTTCTTTAGTGGCTACTTGAACCTTCAGAAAAGCAATTTTTCCCTGACCTGACCCAGAGCTTTGGTTTTTATTTTTCATGTTCTTTAACATTGGTGTATTTTTCAGCATGTTAGTAAAATCAGAAAGTAGATTTTGTTGCCATGGATGTACACCTCTGTTCCAGCTATAGCACTAGGCTAGCTCTATGCTGTGATGTTAAACATCTGCCTGTCCATGTTGTCTTTCACCTCAGTGAGCTTCTCCTGATACACCTCAATGGTATTTCTTTCACCTGTCACAATGCGGTCCTTGGCCCGTGTAGGGGTTTAATTGGCTAGCCAAAAGACATGCTGGAAAGAAGAGAATTGGGCTCTGGCATCCTCCAAATTCCTAATTGGCTTACTTTTCTATTTTGTTGTTGGGTTCTAAGAATTTTTTATATATTTTGGACACGGGTGTGTGTTCATGTGAACTCAGTGACTCAGTCATGTCCAACTCTGCAATACCATGGGCTGTAGCCTGCCAGGCTCCTCTCTCTATGAGATTCCCCAGGAAAGAATACTGGAATGGGTTATCATGCTCTCCTCCATAGCATCTTCTGGACCCTGGGATTGAACCTGTGTCTCCTTTGTCTCCCGCATTACAGGTGGATTCTTTATTATTGAGCCACCTGGGAAGCCCCCTGCACCACCTGGGAAGTCTTATATCTTGAATAGTAGACCTTTTTAAAATATTTGATTTGAAAGTGTTTTCTATCAGCATATAGGTCTCTTTATTTTCTTGATGCAGCTAGAACTCTCATACATTACTGGTTGGAATGCAAAGCTGTACAACCATTTTCAAAGTAGTTTGTGACAGTCTTTTCCTGGTAAACAATTGCTGTATGACTCAACATTCTCATTCAGAGGACATTTTCCAAGATAAACAAAAACTTATTTCAACACAAAGACTTTTATGTGAATGCTCATAGAAGCACTATTCATAACTGTTAAGAACTAGAATTAAGGGAGTGTTCATCAGATAAGTGAAAGTTGCTCAGTCATGTCCAACTCTTTACGACCCCACAAACTGTACAGTTCATGGAATTCTCCAGGCCAGAATGCTGGAGTGGGTAGCCTTTCCCTTCTCCAGGGGATCTTCCCAACCTAGGGATCAAACCCAGGTCTCCCACATTGCAGGTGGATTCTTTACCAGCTGAGCCACAAGGAAAGCCCAAGAATACTGGAGTGGGTAGCCTATCCCTTCTTCAGTGGATCTTTCCAACACAAGAATCAAACCAGTGTCTCCTGCATTGCAGGCAGATTTTTTACCAATTGATCTATCAGGGAAGCCCTCATCAGACAAGGAACAGATAAACAAAACTAGTTGTGCTCTATGCATATTATGGAATACTTAGCAATAAAAACGGATCAACTATTGATATAGCAAAAAAAAATTGCGGAATCTCAATGTCATTCTATGTAAATGCAGTCAGATTCAAATATATTAACTGTATTATTCTATGTATAAGGAATGTATTAAGTTTACTAAAAGGCAAAGGAGGTAAGATTGATGGCAAAGCAACAAAGGAAAAATTTCGTATCATTTTCTTGGAGTTTGTGTAATTTTATACAATTGCTAAACTCTATCAAATAATATTCTTAAAATGAGTATATTTTATTTTATAGGTCATGTTCTTAATAAGTTTGGGAAAGTAAATTCCTACTTATTTTAACCGAAAAATGAAGATATAATTATATATATGTATATTATATATAATTATATATTATATAATACTAGTGAAATATTTTATGTCTGAAACAGTAGTTTTGCTATAGAGAAGATGCTGTTTAATTTCAAATATAAATTACATTTTTATGGAGAAGTCTTATGAATTATTTTTTGTCTTTATGTTTTTGCAAATATCAGTGTTTAGCTGTGGTTAAGTAGATATTTTTGCTTTAGGGGAAGGTACCAGAGGGCATAGTAGCACCTGTCAGATTCATATTATTAGCCTAATAATTAGGAGTACACCAAGCAGTGAAAAAAAAATTTTTTTTAAATTTTATTATTTTGATTTCTGTAACATTGCTAACCCTGTAAATGTCAATAAATCATGCAACTCTGTGTCATAATCTTCTGAATATGCTAATCAACAGAGTTATCCAAAAACTGAAGCAGCCTTATTCATTAAGCATCACAAATAACATTTTTATGTTCCTTATTGCTCAAGTTTCTCATGTATTTTGTAACTAATTACAATCAAGTGTCTTCATCAGGGATATTCTCCATAGATATTTTTCCGTCTAATAATCTCTTAAATTTCTATAAATGCTGCTGCTGCTGCTGCTGCTAAGTCGCTTCAGTCGTGTCCGACTTCGTGTGACCCCATAGACGGCAGCCAACCAGGCTCCCCATCCCTGGGATTCTCAATGCAAGAACACGAGTGGGTTGCCATTTCCTTCTCCAATGCGTGGAAGTGAAAAGTGAAAGTCAAGTCTCTCAGTTGTGTCCAACTCTTCGCGACCCCACGGACTGCAGTCCACAAGGCTCCTCTGCCCATGGGATTTTCCAGGCAAGAGTACTGGGTGGGGTGCCATTGCCATCTCCACTATATATGATAGATACACTAAATCAGATCCATTTTTGTCCATTACTGGATTGGTTTTTAAAGTCATATGTTGTTACTAGCTTTAATAATCCATCTTTACTATGAAAAATTGGAGGAATTCAGTGGAATCAATAATAAAAACTCATTTAAAACTCTAGAGGTTTCTTGCATTGGTTTTATAAGTTGCTTCAGTCATGTCCGACTCTTTGCAACCCTACAGACTGTAGCCCACCAGGCTCCTCTGTCCATGGGATTCTCTAGGCAAGAACACTGGATTCATTGGAAAAGACTCTGATCCTGGGAGAGATTGGGGGCAGGAGGAGAAGGGGACAACAGAGGATGAGATGGCTGGATGGCATCACTGACTCGATGGACATGAGTCTGAGTGACCTCCGGGAGTTGGTGATGGACAGGGAGGCCTGGCACTGCATTTCATGGGGTCGCAAAGAGTTGGACACGACTGAGTGACTGAACTGAACTGAACTGAATATAGAACTTAGCAGGCATTGAAAAGTTGTAGTTTTCTGGGTATGTATCAGATGCAAGAGACACAGTTTTGATCCCTGGGCCAGAAAGATCCCCTGAAGTAAGAAATGGTAACCCATTCCAGTATTCTTGACTGGAAAATTCAATGGACAGAGATGCCTGGAGGGCTACAGTCCATGGGGCTGCAAAGAGTCATACACAACAGAGGATATCCAAATAATCAGATTTCCATTCTTCCAGCTATCCTTGGGCATTTGGGTTGGGCAAGATTTCTTTTTCCTAAATTTTTCAAGAGGAGAGACTCTTCAGATTTAGAAAAAAAATGTTCCCTTATGTGTGAAATCAAAGTAGCTAAAGTTTGTATGATAGGAATATCAGTTCAGTTCGGTTCAGTCACTCAGTCATGTCTGACTCTTTGCAACCCCAAGAATCACGGCAGGTCAGGCCTCCCTGTCCATCACCAACTCTTGGAGTTTACTCAAATTCATGTCCATCGAGTTGGTGATGCCATCCAGCCATCTCATCCTCTGTCATCCCCTTCTCCTTCTGCCCCCAATCCCTCCCAGCATCAGAGTCTTTTCCAATGAGTCAACTCTTCACATGAGGTGGCCAAAGTACTGGAGTTTAAGCTTCAGCATCATTCCCTCCAAAGAAATCCCAGGGCTGATCTCCTTCAGAATGTACTGGTTGGAACTCCTTGCAGTCCAAGGGACTCTCAAGAGTCTTCTCCAACACCATAGTTCAAAAGCATCAGTTCTTCAGCACTCAGCTTTCTTCACAGTCCAACTTTCACAGCCATACATTACTACTGGAAAAACCATAGCCTTGACTAGACAGACCTTTCTTGGCAAAGTAATGTCTCTGCTTTTGAATATGCTATCTAGGTTGGTCATAACTTTTCTTCCAAGGAGTAAGCATATTTTAATTTCATGGCTGCAATCACCATCTGCAGTGATTTTGGAGCCCCAGAAAATAAAGTCTGACACTGTTTCCACTGTTTCCCCATCTATTTCCCATAAAGTGATGGGACCAGATGCCATGATCTTCATTTTCTGAATGCTGAGCTTTAAGCCAACTTTTTCACTCTCCTCTTTTCACTTTCATCAAGAGGCTTTTTAGCTCCTCTTCACTTTCTGCCATAAGGGTGGTGTCATCTGCATATCTGAGGTGATTGATATTTCTCCCAGCAATCTTGATTCCAGCTTGTGCTTCTTCCAGCCCAGCGTTTCTCATGATGTACTCTGCATATAAGTTAAACAAGCAGGGTGACAATATACAGCCTTGATGTACTCCTTTTCCTATTTCGAACCAGTCTGTTGTTCCATGTCCATTTCTAACTGTTGCTTCCTGACCTACATATAGGTTTCGCAAGAGGCAGGTCACATGTTCTGGTATTCTCATCTCTTTCAGAATTTTCCACAGTTTATTGTGATCCATACAAGACCATCCCCATGATAGGGACATAATCAGTATTTATTTTTAGGGAGGACTACCTTATTATTATCTTGTTTTTATGTTTGAAAGAAATCTCATAACAAGGCAGTGGCTTATAAATGGTGACATCTTATTATGCAATACTTGATACTGAGTCCCAAAATGATACTGGAATTTTTCTTGCATTTGGAAATATTAGGCTAAATTTATAGAACTTTAGACTTGTAAGTCAATTGTGGTGCTTGAATCATTTATTTTATTTAATGCATTTATTTCTTGTTATCCCAAGCATTGGGATATGCTGGCCTGGAAAAATCCCCATATGATTAACAATTGTTTCTTTTTTTCTCTGGTCACTTCATTTACTTTCCTCCATCTCTTCTTTTCAATTCCTGTCACATTGTTCCATTAAAAAAACAAGATAGAAAAGAGAATTTGTTGTAAAACATAGTAAGAACTCTAACTAATTGATAGATCTAGATTGTAACCAGAGGCTATTTTTACTAGGTTCTTTTACCTAATCATTGATTTGAGATCCTTCTGTACTTTGTAAGTCAAACAAAAATTGCTTTATCAAAATCATTGATATCAACATTATTCTGATAGTTTTTGGCACTTAGTTTAAACACATCACACATGCACACACACAAACACATAAACAAAAAATCTTCTTACTACTAAAACATCACAGCTCAAGAAACACTGTTATTAAAGTAACAGGCTTTATTATTATTATTATATATAATGCCCAATATTCATCATTTTCGTGATTTCTACGCTGGGCCCAAATATTTTCAGTTTAGTTCGGTCGCTCAGTCATGTATAACTCTTTGTGACCCCATGAACTACAGCATGCCAGGCCTCCCTGTCCATCACCAACTCCTGGAGTCCACCCAAACTCATGTCCATTGAGTCGGTGATGCCATCCAACAATCTCATCCTCTGTCGTCCCCATCTCCTCCTGTCCTTAATCTTTCCCAGCATCAGGGTCTTTTCATATGAATCAGCTCCTCGCATCAGGTGGCCAAAGTATTGCAGTTTCAGCTTCAACATCAGTCCTACCAATGAACACCCAGGACTGATCTCCTTTAGGATGGACTGGTTGGATCTCCTTGCAGTCCAAGGGACTCTCAAGAGTCTTCTCCAAAACCACAGTTCAAAAGCATCAATTCTTCAGGATTCAGCTTTCTTCACAGTCCAACTCTCACATTTATAGATGACCACTGGAAAAACCATAACCTTGAATAGACAGAACTTTGTTGGCAAAGTAATGTCTCTGCTTTTGAATATGCTATCTAGGTTGGCTATAACTTTCCTTCCAAAGATTAAGCATCTTTTAATTCATGGCTGCAATCACCATCTGCAGCCACTGTTTCCACTGTTTCCCCATCTCTTTGCCATGAAGTGATGGGACTGGATGTCATGATCTTAGTGCTCTGAATGTTGAGCTTTAAGCCAACTTTTTCACTCCCCTCTTTTCACTTTCATCAAGAGGCTCTTTAGTTTTTCTTCACTTTCTGCCTTAAGGGTGTTGTCATCTGCATTTCTGAGGTTATTGTTATTTCTCCTGGCAATCTTGATTCCAGCTTGTGCTTGCTTCATCCAGCCCAGCATTTCTCATGATGTACTCTGCATATAAGTTATATAAGCAGGGTGACAATATACAACCTTGGCCTACTCTTTTCCCAACTTAGGAACCAGTCTGTTCTTCCATCTCCAGTTCTAACTGTTGCTTCTTGATCTGCATACAGATTTATCAAAAGGCAAGTGAGGTGGTCTGGTATTCTCATCTCTTTAAGACTTTTCCACAGTTTTTTGTGATACACATGGTCAAAAAAAATGAGAATACTTCTCTTTATTATATATACTTAATAAAGATATTACTTTTATGATTCTTCTTCAAATTATTGTTAACTTATAGAAAATATGTCAGGAATGTGGAGTAAAATGATGATGTGATAGTGAAAGTGTTAGTTATTCAGATATGTCTGACTCTTTGCAGCCCCATGTACTATAGCCTGCCAGGTTCCTCTATCCATGGAATTCACCAAGCAAGAATACTGGAGTGGGTAGCCATTCCCTTGTCCAGGGTATCTTCCTGACCCTGGGATTGAACCCGGGTCTCCTGCATTGCAGGTGTATTCTTTACCATGTGAGCCACTAGGGAAGTCCCCAAATGTGATAATAAGCACTATATGGAACTATACAAGACAAAAAGACAAAATTTTCTACATGCTATTGACTCACTGTGTCTAACCTACTTAATTTCAGAATTATTTATGTGAACCAACTGACACTTCTCTTGTAATATAAGTAAGACTTAATTTTAAAATCATATTTTAAAATGTATAAATCATAAACTGCTTGTATTAAGTAATAAATGTTCTATTATTCATTATTTATTGTTTTACTTACTTTTAATACTTTTCTGGGAAGTTCAGTGGCATAATAAAAACAATTAGAGAGAAATGAAGCAAATACAGTATAATTTATTTTGTCTTAAGCTTATTCCCTAAAAAAAAAAGTAGCTTGATGAATTTTAAGCCAGTCAAAGCAGATGGTCTAGTATTAAAAAATGCTTATAATCTTAAAAAGAAAAAAAATTATGCCATACTGTCATTTATGTCATTGTGAATTTATTACTTTAACTTTCTGATTTCTGATAATACTTTGCAAAGAAAACATTCTAATGACAAATTATTAGCTACAAAATCAGCATTTTCAAACTGCCTTGAGAAGAAGAGTATAAAGACAATCAATCTTTTATAAGATGGAAAAATCCATTTGTGAATCAGTCAGAAAATTAAATAAAAATAGTTATGAGAGTGGCTTATTCACCTATAGTAGCTATATTAGGTTAAAGTTCCCTTTATGAAAATATTTTCCAGGAGAAAATCATGTAAACTTATATTTAAATGAAACTAATTCATAATAATAGTAGGTACTTCTATACTTCATGTTTAATTCCATACACTGTTTCATTTGTTATATATATATATATGTATGTGTGCATATAAACTCAATCCATATAACAATTCTATATCAAGTGTATTATTATTATTTGATTTTTTTTATATTGCTATTTTAGAAGTAAGAAAATTGAAGTACAAAAACACAATTTGCAGACACATATCCAAAGAATACAAGGTGCAGCTTAGACTCAAATCTAAGTGTTGAATTCAAATTTTTTTTTTCTTTTTTTTACGAATTATGCTGTGCTGCCTTTCAAGATTAAAATACTAACTTTAACAACCAGCTTTATGTCTGTGAGGAAATCCCTCTTGCAGAACAACTCTTCTCAGGTCATCACTGGTCTTAAAAAGGTTGCCAAGATCAGGTCTTCTCTTAAAAATATGAGCTTGAACTTCTATAGTGGGAACTATGCTTTTCTCAGAAGAACTACCTTGATTTGAGCTGCCAAGAACAGTATCAGCCTAGCGTTAAAGCCTGGGGCCAGAAACAAGGTGAAGAGTTCTATCTGAGCACATCCCCCAAAGTTAAGGGTTGCAAGTCAAAGTGACCCAAGAAAAATGAAAATCTTGAAAAGATACATGAACTTCAGTGTTCTTTGCAGCACTACTTACAATAGCCGAGACATGGAAGCAACCTAAATTTCCATCAACAGAGGAATGGATAAAGTGGTATATACATACAATGGAATATTTCTCAGGCATAAAAAGAATGAAATAATGTCATTTGCCGCAATACCAATGGACCTGGAGACTATCATACTAAGTGACGTAGGTCAGGAAGAGAAAGAGAAAATTATATATTTATATGACTTCTATGTATAATCTGAAAGAATGATACAAATGAATTTATTAAAAAAATAAGCTCTCTCAGACTTCATAAATGAACTTATGGTTACCATTGGGCAAGGTTTGGGGAGAGGGATAGATTGGAAGTTTGGGATTAACATGCACACACTTGTTCAGTTGCTCAGTCATGCCCTACTCTTTGCAACCCCAGGACTGTGGCACCCCAGGCTTTCCTATCCTTCATCTTCTCCCAGAGCTTGCTCAAACTCATGTCTATTGAGTCAATGATACCATCCAACCATCTTGTCCTCTGTCATCCCCTTCTCCTACTGCCTTCAATCTCTCCCAGCATCAGGGTTTTTTTTTTTTTTTTTTCCAATGGATTGACTTTTTGCATCAGGTGGCTGAAGTATTGGAGCTTCAGCTTCAGCCTCAGTCCTTCCAATGAATATTGAGGTTGATTTAGGATTGACTGGTATGATTTCCTAGCTGTCCAAAGGACTCTCAAGAGTCTTCTCCAACACCACAGTTCAAAAGCATCAATTCTTCTGTGCTCAGCCTCCTTTAAAGTCCAGCTTGCACATCCACACATGACTACTGGAAAAACCATAGCTTTGACTAAATGGAACTTTGTTGGCAAAGTTTGAATGTGAAGTTTTAAACTCATTTTTTCACTTTCCTTATTCACCTTCATCAAGAGGCTCTTTAGTTCTTATGTTAAATATGTACACACTACCATATTTAAAATAGATAATCAACAAGGATCTATTGTATAGTACAGGAAACTCTGCTTAATATTCTATACTAACTTAGCACAAGAAATTGAAAAAGAATAGATATACATGTATATATAAAAAATAAGTTTAAAAAGTTTATAAGAAAAAAATTGCTGTACAAATGTGATCTGTATTTCTAAGACAGTAACCTTCAGTTTAAAAACTGAAATTTTAAGTAATACTAATAACAACAGCAATGGAATTATTGTTATTGAGAATAAATAAATCTGAAAATATATATGCAAGACTTCCATCCAAAAATCTGTACAATTGTTGAAAATTTTGAACAATGACTGAAATAATGGAGAAATATCTTATATTGAGTCATAAGAAATATCAGTATCATACAAGTATCTATTATTTTTAAATGATCTATAGATTTGTTATAACTTCAAAGAAAATTTCAATATGGTTGTATGATTAACATGACAAACTGAAACTAATAATGAATATGCAGCAATATTTCTAATATACAACAAAATCTTGTTAAAAAGATCATAAATTAATATGATGTAAACCAAAAAAAAAAAAAAAAAGACAAATGACCAAGAGGAAAGTATATTGAACCCACTGACCCCTAGATGAATGAAAATTCTATATATATGACAAAGATGAAATTGAAGACATGTGAAGGAAAACAAAATATTAAATAAATGAAACTGAGAAGGCTAGTTCATAAGTAAGAAAGAAAAGAGTGATAATTATGCATTATGAAAAAATGAAACCCAGATAAAATAGGAAAATATTAGAAAAAATTTTAACTAAAGGGTCATTAATATTTAAACATTGAAAGAGAAACATGTTCTTTAAGCAAGCTCCCTAAATGATTTTTTTTGTAAAAGAAAAACAAAAAACTGATACATTTCACACTATAAAAATTAAAAAGGTGTCACTCTAAAAAAGCATTGTAACAGAAGCAAAAAGACAAGTCTGTTGGTTGAAAGTAATAGAAAGAAGTATAAAGAGCTGAAGCTAGATTAGTATATAGATTAATCTTTTTAATTAAAAAATTAAAGTAGCAGAAATAATATAATGAGATGTGTAGACATTTAGAAGTGCCAGTACACATGGACAACTAATACAGAGAAGTATGCTCTGTTTCATAAAAATCAAGAAAGCATGAATTAAAAACAAAATTAGAAACTACATTTTACTAAAGAGTTGGCAGAAATGTTGGCTGGGATGTGGATCGTATGGTACTACCTGCTGATGTTCAGGGTATGTTGCTAAAACGACGTTGGAAAACAATTTGGTTTGTCTTGTAGGACTGAACGTTAAAATCCTTTGTGTTCTAACCATTCATTTTCTTAATATAATCTCTAGAGAAACTTTTGAACTTTGGTGCAGGAATGTGCAAAATGTTCATGTGTGCTTGCATGCTTAGTCACTCAGTCATGTCTGACTCTTTGACCCTTAGGACTATAGCTCACAGGGGCCCCCTGTCCATGGGTTTTTTCAGGCAAGAATACTGGAGTGTGTTGCCATTTCCTCTTCCAGGGGATCTTCTCAACCCCAAGGATTGAATCTGCATCTCCTGTGTTTCCTGCATTGTAGGCGGATTCTTTACCCGCTGGGTTTTATTTTATTTTTATTTTTTTGCTAGGTAAACTTGGTCAATCTGTATGACAATGGATAATAAAGATGTGATAAATTCATCGTATTCTGTAGTGTATAAATAAGTGTATTGCAACTATTCTCAACAGCATTAATGAATCTTAAAACTTACGATGTTGCAAGTTTCAGGATACTATTTGTACAGTGATATTTTTATGAAATTCAAAAATAAGTAAAACTAAATTGTGTGTTTTACAACTTGTATATTTTACATACATTCTTCACTCTGTATTGAATATTACTTTGAAAGGATAAAACAAAACAAATAAATTACTTACATGTAACTTTTAAAAAAGTTAATTCAGAAAGTGGTTGCTCCTTTCAAATCTGACCACTCTCCATCATACCTTTTTCCCCACTGACTCTCCATTTTAGTCAAACATTTCTACATTTTATCCTCTAAAGCTAATCTGCTTATTTTTGTTTTATTATATGAATTGATGTTAATCTTTTTAGACGAATTAAAACTTTTTTGGTGTTTCAACATGATTTAACTAAAAATCATGTCAAAATTTTGTGACTAAAATATATAAGCATGCTTTATCTGATTTAATTTCTAAAACAAACATTTAAGGTAGTTATGTGGATTATTCTAGGCTAATTTATGTGCATGTAAATAAAAGTAAAACTCAAATAGTTTAAAGGGGGAATAAAAGGAATCTATCATTTCAGTTTTGAATACTTATGGACTAGTACAATTTTTAGGTAACTGTCCATATGCTGTGTGGGATCCCTATAAGCAGGTCCAAAATTACATGGTCTTCACATATGTCATTGTTGAAATAAGAACTTAAAAAAAAAAAAAAAAAGACGCCCATGTTCATTGCAATCTGCATGCTCATGGTTGGAACAGTTTTCCTTGTCATTTCATGGTCTCAGAATTGCCTTTAATCTTTTTTTTTTTTTTTTTCTTTTCCAGCGGATAGGGCTTTGTTGGACTTAGATGGTTTGAAAATTGAGAGAGGCAATGGGATCTGATTGGATGAGGGCTGAATGTATGTGTAGCCAAGGAGGACTGAGTGGTATTCTCAGAGGTAATTTCAATAAATAGATGTTTTGCCCTATCGTTATGTATACACCAAACATACTCAAGAGTCTTTAGCTCCAGCAAGGCATTGAAAGTGAAAGGGAAAGTCACTCAGTCGTGTCCAACTCTTTGCAACTCCATGAACTGTATAGTCCATGGAATTCTCCAGGCCTGAAAACTGGAGTGGGTAGCCTTTCCCTTCTCCAGGGGATCTTCCCAACCCAGGGATTGAACCCAGGTCTCCCACACTGTGGACAGATTCTTTACCATCTGAGCCACAAGGGAAGCCCAAGAATACTGGAGTGGGTAGCCTGTCCCTTCTCCAGTGGATCTTCCCAACCCAGGAATCAAACCAGGTTCTCCTGCATTACAGGAGGATTGTTTATCAACTGAGCTATGAGAGAAGCCCATTGGTGAATCACAAAAAGCACTTTCTTTAAAGGTATGGGAATGAAGCAAGAGTCTTTGTAGATATAAGAGTGCATTGGAGGAAGTTAAGACAGAGGGAGAGCAGTAGAGAATATTCTTTCAAGGGAAACAAAATAGAAGAAAAATTCAGAGTTATGTGTAGAGATAGACTTGAAGTTAAAGACATTGTTGAAAAGCAGAACAGGCACTCCAGAGTTCATTTTGGAAATGATCTATTTCTTAAGCAATCAAACTGCCAAGTCTTGTGGTTGTATCCAGAGTTTCTTTCTAATAGATCGTTTATAACAGTGAATGTTAAGCTTTGCTAATTTTTCCTCCCTTGGGGATAGGTTAAAAACGAATATAATTTTTGTTAAATCCCATAGATATGGTAACACTTCCCTAAACACAATAATAGAAAATGTAATAAAAATTAGTCCTTTTCAAATTAAGAACATATAATTAAGGTAATTTTATTTATGATGTCAACAGTAATAATAAGTAAAATATCATAATACACCTTAGAAAGAAAGTACAAGACACAAGCCAACAGGAAAATTTTAATGAAAGACGTTTAAAAATAAAAGGTCCCCCAAATAGGTGAAATCAACATTTTCTTAAGTGGAGTGCCTGACAAATATTTTCTAAATAAATACTTGTTTAATAGATAGATAAATTAAAAAGTATTTCTCAAGGGAAAGAAATTGCTGACATATCCTGACCTGTTGCAGCTTCCTATTGCAAAACCTGAACTCCCTTACAAACAGGTGTGAAATCAAAGAGCAGAATGAGGAACTGGGTAGTCCATGTGCTCCAATATATTTAAAAGGAAAGGTCTGCCCATGATATATTATTGATTGACCATTTCAAATTGTTCTCCTTCTTATTGGGTATTTGACTTGGGGCAAGTCTCTAAGCTTTGACAGATTCTAGATGTAGACATAGAGATAGAGATAAAGATATAAATGTAGTTATAGATGACAAGATACAGATACAGAAAGCCAATGTCAGTACCTCTATGCTGTGCTGTCCTGTGTTAAGGTAATTCAGTCATCTCCAACTCTTTGTGACCCTAGAGACTGTAGCCCACTAGGCTACTCTGTCCATGGGATTCTCCAGGCAAGAATACTGGAGTGGGTTGCTGTGCCCTCCTCCAGGGGCTTTTCCCAGTCCAGGGATCAAACCTGCATCTCTAAAGTCTCCTGCATTGACAAGTAGGCTCTTTACCACTAGCAAAACCTGGGAAGCCCATCTCTACCTATACCTCTCTCTAAATATATTAGACTACTTGTCATGTCAATTATTTGTGAAGATTAAATTTTGCCATTCATAAACTACTTTCTACATTCTCTATCACATAGTATCACCTTACCTGCCTCCCGAAAACCTGTATGGAGGTCAAGAAGCAACAGTTAGAACTGGACATGGAAACATGGACTGATTCAGATTGAGAAAGGAGTACATAAAGACTATATATTATCATCCTATTTATTTAACTTATATACAGAATACATCATGTGAAATGCTGGGCTGGATGCAGCACAAACTGAAATCAAGATTTCTGGGAGAATTATCAACAACCTCAAGTATGCAGATGACATCAACCTTACAGCAGAAAGTGAAGAGGAACCAAAGATCCTCTTGATGAAAGTGAAAGAGGAGAGTGAAAAAGCTGGTTTAAAATTCAACATTAAAAAACTAAGATCATGGCACCCAGTAGTATCACTTCATGGCAAATTGATGGAAAAACAATGGAAACAGTGACAGACTTTATTTTCTTGGCTCCAAAATCACTGCAGATGATGACTGCAGCCATGAAATTAAAAGATGTTTGTTCCTTGGCAGAAAAGCTATGATAAACCTAGATAGTGTATCAAAAAGCAGAGACATCACCTTATTGACAACGGTCCGTACAGTCAAAACTACAGTTTATCTAGTAGTCATGTATGGATGTGAGAGTTGGACCATAAAGAAGGTTGGGCACCAAAGAATTGATGCTTTTGAACTGTGATTTTAGAGAAGACTCTTGAGAGTCCCTTGGACTGTAAGGAAATCAAGCCAGTCAATCTTAAAGGAAACCCTGAATATTCATTGGAAGGACTGATGCTGAAGCTGAAGCTCCAATACTGTGGCCACCTGATGCATAGAACTGACTCATTAGAAAAGGCCCTGGTGGTGAGAAAGATTAAAGGCAGGAGGAGAAGTAGATGACAGAGAATGAGATGGTTGGATGGCATCACCAATTCAATGGACATGAGTTTGAGTAGGCTCCGGGAGATGGTGAAGGACATGAAAGCCTGGCATGCTTCAGTACATGGAGTCACAAAGAATCAGACATGATTAAGTGACTGAACAATAACAATCATATAGTAAAGTCATGATAAATATTATTGTCATTTTTATGATTATTTTAGATTATCTCTATGTTTGGCATGTTGCAACATCTGATTTGAAAGTCATTAATTTTGCCAACATCTGAAGTCCTTGGTTGAAGTCTAGGATTCTCCACATACTGATGTTATGGCTCTGGCAAAAGATTTATTTTCCCTTAGTCTTGGTTTACTGATTCTAAATGGGGAAAAAGATGTTTACCTCTCACTAATTTGAAACGTGCTTTATTCTATAAGGAAGCATAAAAGAGTTAAAGCAGCATCATTCATTTGGCATCACTACCATTTTTCAGGAGATGAAGTGAAAGTTTTAGTCACTCATTCATGTCTGACTCTTCACAAACCCATGGACAGCAGCACGCTAGGCTTCTCTGTCCATCACCAACACCCAGAGCCTGCTCAAACTCATGTCCATTGAGTCAGTGATGCCATCCAACCGTCTCATTCTCCATCATCCCCTTCTCCTCCTGCCAGGGTCCAGCCCCGATGGATCCAGGGTAATTCGAAGCAAGGACGGAGTTGGCATCTTAGGAAAGAATTATTTAATTAGAGATTTAAAGAGAGATTAGGAAAGAAGAGTGTAGTAGGAAAATTAGTGGAGAAAAGAGGGTGATATTCCTTGGTTTACACAGAAAGCTAATAAAGTCTCAAGACAAGAAACTTGCACCGTCTATGTTAGGCCACAAGCACCCGCTTGAATAGTGGAGCATGCCCCGCCCTGGGCTCCCTCTCGTGTGGGTCTTAGAAGTCCGGGCAAATAAGTAGACACGGAGAGCCTCTGCTTCCAAGGGATCAGACTGAAAAGGAGAGGGAAGGAGAGGGAGAAACGAGAGAGAGAGTTGACACAGGGGGAACCAGATTTCCAAGAAACTAGTTCGAGAAACTGGTCCAAGAAACTGGTCCGTCCTTTATTTTCCAGGAAAGCTTTTTATACTTTTGGTTGTACATAGAGATCAATGGATAATACAAAGTTATGCAGGATCAGCAGCCCTGACTCTTATCAAGACCAGGCTTTCTTTCTGCAAATCTTTCCGTATACAAAGGGTCTCAGGTGATTTACATTATCTTCTGGCCAAAAAGCGTGTTAACATTTTATGGCTCTCTTCCTTAATGAATGTTAATCTCATTTTCCCTGTAGTGTTTTTCCTTAATCTGCATCACCTTCAAAGTACTAAATAAAGTTACATTAAAAGATATGAAAACTTGGCAGCAAGTATTGGCTCAACAAGGACACCCTTAATCAGTTTTATTCTAATGATATTTCCTAGAATTTCTTAAGCTTTCAGTGCCTCTCATGGTTGGGAGGCTGTAAACAATTCACATGCACAGTTGTAAAAATACGGACAGACCAGTCAGGTAAGTTAGAAAAGTATCAGGGGGGTTTAAGCCAAGACATTCTTTTTATGCCCAGGAGACTTATTAACTGGAGCTCTAAGTTAATTCCTTTTAGAGGAAGGTGGTGGGGGACAGCCCCTGTTAATGTCAGAAGCGTAAGTGAAAAGCATAATGCAGTAAGGCAGGCAGACTCTGGTTTGGGGGCAGATGCACGAGCAGATCCAGTGAGGCTCCCTTAAGGCCTGACTTGCCTTTGCCTGTTGGGCCCCTTAACCTCATGACCTTTGCCACAGGAGACTCCTCGTGCTGGCTCCCGGCGTCCTCCTGCCCTCAGTCTTTCCCAGCATCACGATCTTTTCAAAGGAGTCTTCTCTTCGCAGAACGTGGCCAAAGTATTGGAGTTTCAGCTTCAGCATCAGTCCTTCCAAGGAATGTTCAGGACTGATTTCCTTTAGGATGGACTGGTTTGATCTCCTTGCAGTCCAAGGGACTTTCAAGAGTCTTCTCTGACACCACAGTTCTAAAGCATCAATTCTTTGGTGCCCAGCTTTCTTTACAGTCCAACTCTCATTTCCATACATGACTACTGGAAAAACCATAACTCTGACTAGATGGACCTTTGTTGGCAAAGTAACATCTCTGCTTTTTAATATGCTGTCTAGGTTGTTCATAACTCTTCTTCCAAGGAGCAAGAGTCTTTTAATTTCACGGCCACAGTCACCATCTGCAGTAATTTTGGAGCCCAAGAAAATAAAGTCTGTCACTGTTTCCATTGTTTCCCCTCTATTTGCCATACAGTGATGTGACTGAATGTCATGATCTTAGTGTTTTGAATGTTGAGTTTTAAGCCAGCTTTTTCACTTTCCTCTTTCACTTTCATCAAGAGGCTTTCAGGAGTTAGTCCCAGTGAAAGTCAAATGGAGCAAGACAAGCAATGAGGTTCTGGTATAAGGTGATACACTTTTTTAGTCATTTCCTATTCCTAAGGCACAACTAGATATTCTCAGTAAACTTTAGACAAGTTTGAGGTAGTATTTATGGTGGGTATAAATGCACTTTCCCAAAGGTCTTTAAAATAATTTAATTCTTTCTAAAAGTTCAAGGAGAAGTGTGACAAAATTCTGCAATCCTTCCCTGGATCACCTCTAACCATATCACTTAATCATTTGAGGTTCCATTTCAAAAATCTCTATTGTTTAGTTTAGTTCAGTTCAGTCTTTCAGTCATGTCCAGCTCTTTGCAACCTCATGGACGGCAGCATGCCAGGCTTCCCTATCCATCACCAACTCCCAAAGCTTGCTCAAACTCATGTCCATTGAGTCAGTGATGCCATCTAACCATCTCATCTTCTGTCATCCCCTTCTCCTCTTGCCTTCAATCCTTCCCAGCATCAGGGTCTTTCCAGATGAGTCAGTTCTATGCATCAGGGGGGCAAAGTATTGGAGTTTCAGTTTCAACATCAGTCCTTCCAATGAATATTCAGGACTGATTTCCTTTAGGATTGACTGATTTGATCTCCTTGCAGTCCAAGGGACTCTAAAGGGTCTTCACCAGCACCACAGTTGAAAAGCATCAATTCTTTGGTGCTCAGCTTTCTTTATAGTCCAACCCTCACATTCATTCATGACTACTGAAAAAACCATAGCTTTGACTGGATGGACCTTTGTCAGCAAAATAATACATTATTAAACGCCTTTCATTATTATACCATCAAAATAATATGGAAAGTTTGTTGGTCTCTGTAGTTTTAGTTGTGCAGAATTGGTTGTGTTTAACATATTTCTGACCAGAGACTTAATATATCTTTTGTTACCTAAAGGTTATTAAGCAAAGATATTTCAATACTTACTTACATAACAAATTACTGACCATAGGCATTAGTTTCTGCAAAAATTCCCCAGCCAATAGGGTTTAAGAATAATCATGCAAATACTGTTCCCTGTTGTTTATTGTTTAAGTCCCATTCACATGAGTGAATATTTGATGACATTTATAACATCACTATTTCTTAAGTGCCCTTTGTGTACAACAAAAAAATAAATAAAGATAAGAGAAGTTGTTTCATCCTCATTGGTAATCAAGGTAAGAAAAATTGCCTTAATTTAGGGGGAAATATGCAATTATTTTCATTGGTTTTGGACACTTAGAATCAAAAATTCTATTATAGACATGAATTTGGAAGCCAAGAAAAAGTGAAGATAATGTAGTCCTTGTTTCTTATACCCCAGTTCCTCAAATCTTCAATGAAATGTTGATATGAAAATCATGCTGTAAAACACTATAAAAATTTTACTGGAATAAAAGTGAGGATGAAACCAATTACATAAACTTTCCTTTAGGAAATATTCTAAAACATTATTATGATTGAGTGAGATTTTTCATCATCTATAAAATTATTGGAAATCTTTTGTTATCTTTTGTTATAATAATATGTGAAATTTTCTTCAAGTTGTCAATCATCCTTACTTAAAAATTGTTTGTCAGAATATTTATAAGACAAAAACACAACTTGGAATAAATTCAATGTCATTTCACTGAACAGAAATCTCCTATAACTAGAATAATTGCATTATAGCATCTCAGATTAAGATGAAATTTCAGAGATCCTAGGCTAATTTTTCTCTTGTTGACTTAAAAATAATCTGTCTTAGTACCTGGTAAAACCAATCCTTTGTGGGTATTACTAATTTCTTATCAAGAATTAAATTTTTTTTCTACAAGTGAGCATATATCATTTTCTGTGGCTGTGTCTTACTAAGACCATTGAGATGCATGGGTATTCCATGGGACAAGCTCCAGACAGGGTACAAGTTGATATTTACTCATTTGGATAAAAGAGTAGTAGATTAGATAGGAAATAATATGGTGAATGCATTAGTCAAGATCCTATCATAGGCGACATATCACATCAGGAATTTGAACACAAGAATTTTAACAAAAAGGAACTATTAAATAATAGCTTTTATTTTAAAATGGTTGAGACTCAGGGGTAAAGAATCTGCCTGCAGAGCAGGAGATGCAGGTTTGATCCCTGGATCAGGAAAATCCCCTGGAGAAGGGAATGGCTACCCACTCCAGTATTCTTGCCTGGAGACTTCCATGGACAGAGGAGACTGGCAGGCTACAGTGCATGGAGTCACAAAGAGTCAGACTTGACTGAGAAACCAACATTTTCACTTTTTTCAAAGAGGATGCTAAAGAAAAAATAATTATACTAGATATAATGATCAGCCTTTGGTAATGAGGCAGAAAACTGAAAAAATAAAAAAAATAAAAAAAAAAAAAAACAAGCTTGAGAGAGCTTTGCACCCACCCCAAGTCTGAGATGTAAACTTCATTGGAAAGCATGTGTCCTTAGTCCAATATTTGATGGAGAAGTTTGCTGAGGTGCCATAGTCTAGGGTTAAAAATTGGGAAACTTTCCAATGGGACACCAGCAAGCCTTAATGAAGAGCCTTCTGGGGTGCTAGAGAGACTCACTGGAAAACTTCTCACTGATGTGCCAGCAAGACCTATGTGGAAACTGTCCACTGTTGTAATGCTGAAATTCACAGGAAATCTGTCTGCTGGAATGCTGCTACAGTTCACTGGAGGATCAGAACTAGTAAGCATCCAACAATATTCTGGCAGGCATGCACCACAGGAACAAGAAAGTGAAGCTTATTGGAACCAGGGATATCTCATGCAATATCCTTCTAGCATTGTCCACTGACAACTTTAGATATGCCAACTGATAAAGGAGAGATGTTTCCAGGTTTACTCAGAAAAGTATTGACTGGCACAGTAGTATTCCTACCATTTCAAAAACTTAATCCTGTAAGTATATCAGAGAACTCATTAGGACAGAAAAACAGGCAAATGCAGCCTAGTTGAAAGGGAATAATAATACATTGTAATTTTATCAAAACTCATCATCTAAATTCAAAACATAAGGCACAATTAAGCTTTAACTGCTACTGCTGTTGCTGCTAAGTCGCTTCAGTCGTGTCCGACTCTGTGAGACCCCATAGATGGCAGCCTACCAGGCTACCCTGTCCCTGGGATTCCCCAGGCAAAAACACTGGCATGGGTTGCCATTTCCTTCTCCAATGCATGAAAATGAAAAGTGAAAGTGAAGTCACTCAGTCCTGTCCAACTCTTAGTGACCTTATGGACTGCAGCCTACCAGTCTCCTCCATCCATGGGATTTTCCAGGCAAGAGTACTGGAGTGTGTTGCCATTTACAATTAACAGTAAATGGCCACATACCTGGTACTGTCTGTCAGTGAGAAGCTTGAATTGTTTAGCAGACTCTTCTGTTATGACAGGCTTCAACTCCAGTGTTTTTCTTCTCACTGCAAAGAGCCTTTTAGTGACTTATTGCTTGTACTCCTTGTGACCTGGGCAGTTTATGGACTGGTGAAGTTTTTGTAATAAAGTCAGCTCATATTGTTGGCTTAATTTCTATGTAATTTGCTTCTCTCTGTTATCCTGACTTCTTAAGTGTTGATGCATTGGTCATCCTAAATTTCAGTTTTTGTCTTCTAGCACCGTGGACAGATCTATTAAGATTCTTTGCCTCTTGGAGATCATTCTTGCTCAGGATCTCCATGTTAATATCTTCTTTACGTGTGTTTTTTTTCTGTGTGATTTTTTTTTTTTTAACCAAGTTCCATAGTCCCATATATCTTACAATCTTTTTCACACTGTATTCTTATCTGGGAAAGCCCATGGACAGAGGAGCCTTTCCTGCTAAAATCTAGGGTCACAAAACAGTCAGATGCACAGCACTTTGGGGCTAAACAACCACAACAAAAGAGAACATTGGGGCTTCCCAGGTACTCAGTGGTAGAGAATCTGCCTGCCGATGTGGAAGACCTGGGTTCAATCCCTGGGTAGGGAAGATACCCTGGAAAAGGAAACAGCAACCCACTCCAGTTTTCTGGCCTGGAAAATCCTAGTGGATTACAGTCCAAAGGAGTGGCAAAGGGTCGAACAGGACTGAAAAAAAACTCAAAAGGACATATCCTGTTTTATGTTTGGGTTTGTTCCTGTTTTCTAGTTGCTCTCAGCTGGAGTATTGCTCTACTACATGCTGAGTCATCATAGCTGGGAGTGGAAGTCATGGAAGTATTTTAAAAGAAAATGAAGTACTTACAAGACAACAAATGATTTACAATAAAAATCATTTGTGGAAAGGGCAAAATGCAACCTCTAAAAAGTGTTTATTTCTTCCTCTTTTTATCTCTGTTGATATTAAAGTAGGCTTTTCATCTATGTGGTTTTATAATTTCTATGAGAAAACATGTTGTGCACCATACAACCCAGAGTCCTAAATTCAAAGATAATACCATTTATCATCCTGTTTACGTTTCTTGTGAAGATCCAATTTGTTCATATGCTGAGGCAAAATGTTAGCCTTTACTGAAATATAGCAGTAGAGACCTAAACTACTTTTTAGTGACTTGAACCTCAAGTAATCTTAGTAAATCAAGACTGCTTCTGTCAGGCTAGTCTGTCATAAGAGCAAAACAGGCATAAACCACTGCATTTATTTTTAAGAGCTTTTGTTTTCCTGAGTGAGATACTGCTAAATTTCAACGTTGCTTTTCAGTTAAATGTGACATATATAATATAACCATGCATCCATTTAACAATGAGTCCCTTATGGCAATGAGTATCTCTTTTTTTACTAGTTGCAAAGTCGTTTCTAATAAAGAATGGAGAAGATTTTTGTACTCATCTTGCTGTAATTGAGTCAGAAAGGTGCATTCTATTCAAATAAAACACATAGAGAACAATGAAAGGCAACACATAAGTGAGGATCAGGTAGCATAAGTGATACAGGTGCTGAGAATATGGCCAGAGTGGGCTCCTGTGAAGAGGGGTTCCTAGTTTAAGAACATAAATATATATGTAATTTGTATTCAATAGTGTATGACAGAGGAAAGACACATTCAATATATTATTAGTTTACTTTTTCCTCTCAAAAACCTGAACTGGGGATTTCTGGCTAAAGAATTTTTAAGACCGTGCAAATAAAACAAATAGGAATATTTGTCCCCTGGCATGTTGAAGTTCATGGGGGTCACAAAGAGTTGGACACAACTGAGTGACTGAACTGAACTATTCATTCAACAAAGATTTTCATGGAAGAATGAAGGCCTCAGGGCGATGCAGACTCTTTATTGATAAACAGCTATATGATCTTGGTCAAATTTCCCCAGTCTCTGAGACTCCATGTTTTCTATAATGTGTGCAGTCCCTTGGCCCCGTCCACCCTGGCATGCAATTACTCTTGTTGTATTTAGGTTTCTCAATTTAGTGACCACAGTTCTCACTGAAAGGCCTGGCCTACAATGGTCTAGTGAGTCTATTTCTTTCAGGTTCAAACACAAGCATCATTAGAGGGCAAAAACCTGCTGCAGGAGCAAATAGCCCTGATTGTCACATTGCTCAAAAAGACTGTACAGTGTCTCTTCACCACAAACCTATAGTCCCTCTGAGAACTTTATGTCCTTTGAACAAAAAAGAAAAAAAAAAAATATATGATAGCCTACTTTTCTGTTCAAGACAGAACACTCTCCCTCTACATAGGACAGATTTGTTACTTTCTTGCTCAAGATGTTACTTTTTGAGTTTGCCACTTCAAGAATTGTTTTTCATTGAAGAGAGTCACTTCTCCTTGTTTATGCCTCCTTCCCCAGTAAGCCCACCTTCTGTGAATCAACAATGTGCTTAGTCATTCAGTCATGTCTGGCTCTTTGGGCACATGGACTGTAGCCCCCAGGGTCTTCTGTCCACAGGATTTCTCAGACAAGAACACTGGAGTGGGTTACCATTTCCTTCTCCAGGGGATCTTCCCAACACAGGGAGTGAACCTGCATCTCCTGCATTGCAGTCGATTCTTTGCCACCGAGCCATTGCGGAAACCCCACTGAACAACCCAAAGGTACAAAGGCTCAGGTTCTGCCTGAAGCTTGGGGCAGATAAGAAGGGCACCCCCTAGCATCAGAGGTTCTCCCATGGTTGGCAAAAGTCTTGTTATAAATGCATTGTTGCCCAATGTCTCCTTCTCTTCAGTTTCATTTCTTCTGTTTCCTCCTCCAGCATTGATAACAAGAAAACTCACTAAAAAAATTCCTGCACGCACATGTTCATCTTGGCACGTGTCCAGGAAAGACCGTGACACCTTCCAAATTAACATCGTTTGTTGATCAGATATCATAAGGTGCATCAAGACAGACAATTATTATTCCAGAATGCTTGTTCAAATCCATGTAGCATGGCATGGAGATCAATGCAAGGATTTATCTATCTGTAGTGAAAACAATGAGGCAAAAGGTGAAAGTCTGTATGCTGGACAAGGCCTAACTTGACATCTATGAAAGCATAACAAATGAGGTTTCCCTAACTAACTTTGTTACAACTATTTGAATACAAATGTTATAACTGTTCTTGCTATTTTCTCACTTCAACTAATATTTGAATCATTATATAATAAAATCAGTAGGTGTTCTACTGAAAGCTGTTGTATCATTGCATTTGAACAATTGTCATGCATGTCTACTATTGTTACTTATCAAATTTTTAAATTTGGCAATTATATGCTAATTTAAAATAATTTCAATAAGCAAATCCTATTTTTATTACCTATATATACATTTCTATTTGAATTATTTATGGAGAAAGGCTGTCATAAATTACTTTAATAAAACTGAAATTAAACTCCAGTGGATAATTTTCCTTTGGTCAGGTTATAAAGTACTATTTCATTTTGAAATGGCTTTTGGTCCTATAATATGATGAATATTTGCAGTTATGCTAAATATTTTCTACCTGACTTCATATATTTGAAATATTTAACGTAACTTTTAAAGTATTTAATATTTATTTTGATCAAAATTGTTACTTCAGAATTTTCTCAGTTGGAACTGTATTTTGTGTTAGTCTTTAAGATTACATTGTTGCCCATTACAAAGTTAAATTTATAATGAATGCGTGCATGGGAGTATTTTCCTAGGTGTTGGAATGTGTATAGCATATTTTGAATATAAGTGGTACTTGGAAAATTATTCAGAAGACATTGAATAAAGAAGTGTTTGACTTATCCTTAATATTTGAAATTATTTGAAAAACCATAAGCTTACTGTATAGACAGTTCAATTATTAGTTTCAAAATAGTATTAAAATAATATTTGTACATATTTCCCTTTCTCTCTGCCATAACTATACCCTTATGCTAACCTCGGATGTTCACATGATGAAGACAAAGGAGAAAAGTAAACCTCTTAAACGTCTGCATATTACAAAAGACCTCAGGAGGTTCTACAGTGGAGGTGATTTATACTACCTAGAAAAGAGTTTATTTTCTTACTAAATAAAAACTCTTCCTGAGCAAGAATTTGTAGAGGAATACAAGCTTCAGGAATAGTGATATTGTTAAGATTATAAAGTAAAAAGCAGTAGTAATTTTAAAATCTCATTTTATCTGATTATGTGCAAGTGTTTCATATAAATTATTTTACATATTTTCTCATAGATAAATGAGTAAGTTACTCTAAATTCCTCCATTTTACAAATAAGAAGAATGAAATTTACAAGTAATAAGGTACCTCAACCATGGTGTCTCTAAGTGACTGCATGGAGAATTGTATCAAGTTAGCTTGACTTCAAACAAATAAATACAACTTTCAATTGTGTATAAATCACTAGGTGGATAGGAAGAAAAAATTAAAGAAAGAAAATAGGCTGTAGGAGAGAGAGAAAGAAAGAAGAGAATGGGAAAAGTAAAGAGTAAAAAGACATGAAAGTCCATGACCAAAACATTCAAAGGTAATATTGTAGGCTTATAACCATCTAATGAGGATACTCTGACATTAACAATATGTGATATACTTTTCACAATCAGAATGCATTTTAAAACATATATGGAATACTATGTGCTTGTGTGCTAAGTTGCTTCACTTGTGTCTGGCTCTGTGCAAACCCACGGACTGTAATACACCAGGTTCCCATGTCCATGGGATTTCCCAGGCAAGAATACTGAATTGGGTTGCCATTTCTTTCTCCAGGGGATCTTTCCTACCCAGGTATAGAACCTGTGTCTCTTGATATTTATAAATGTACAGAATCCCAGTGTTGAAGGGTCACAGATTTAACCAACTACTTGTGGTTATATTCTCTCATCCACTACTTGCTAAAATATTTCATAGACTTATTTGTACTATTATGATCCTTAACTATATTGCCATATTATTAAATATTTAAAGTTATTGACCATGTCTCACTTGAGTATTCTCTTAAATCCAGTTTATACTTAGAAAAATGTTACTTATAAACATTTTGTGAGTTTCCAATAGACATAAAACAATGAGTTAATGCTTGCATAATACCCTCTAGGTATTAAATAAGTGTTTGGTGTTTTAAACTGCTAGGTTTTGAAATATTTTATTATACAGCCACAGATAACTGAAGTGGATTTGGAAGGTCTAAAAAGGCTGAGGAAACAGGATCCTGGATTGGATACAATACATTGGGCTGCAACACATCCTTTACCTAAGTCGAGGGGAATGACTGGTAAGAGGAGCACGGTATCTTAGCATTACTAAGAAGGTTAGTACTGTAAGTTCTCTGAAGGCCTGGGGTGACAGTAGGTTACAGATCTTGGCTTATACATATGCATGGATAACAGAGCCCCTCTTTCCTTCTCTGTGTGCTGTGCTCAGTTGCATCCAACTCACCACAACCCTATGGACTGCAGCCCTCCAGGGTCTTCTATCCATGGAATTTTCCAGGCAAGAATACTGGAGTGAGTTGCCATTTCTTACTCCAGAGGATCTTCCCAACCCAGGGATCTAACCTGCGTCTGTAGCACCTCCTGCATTGGCAGGTGGGTTCTTTAGCACTGTACCACCTGGGAGCCCCTTTCCTTCTCTACTCCACAAGGAATAACTGCCAAGGGCAGGTAGTACTTAAATTTCAAAATAGTACGAGGAGCTACAATGACCATAGAGGCTGAGGAGGCTGGAAGTATGGCGAAAAGATCTTTAGCCAAAGGTAATAATTAGAACACGACATATGTAGGGGCAACAGAGTGCAGATAAGGTTCATGTTTAGCATCTATTACCAAACAAACAAACAAACAAAAAAATGGAGAATCAGGAGTCTTACACTGGTCACCCATATAATAAATCATGATTCCTTTCTCAGGGTCTTAACTTGACTTAATTTTTTAGATACAGTGTTCACTGACTGAAGAGGAGACCAAGACATTAGGAGGTAGGATCTCACAGCCCAAGGTTGGTTCAGTTCAGTTCAGTCGCTCAGTCTGACTCGTGAGCCCATGAATCGCGGCATGCCAGGCCTCCCTGTCCATCACCAACTCCCGGAGTTCACTCAGACTCATGTCCATCGAGTCAGTGATGCCATCCAGCCATCTCATTCTCTGTCATCCCCTTCTCCTCCTGCCCCCAATCCCTCCCAGCAAAAGAGTCTTTTCCAATGAGTCAACTCTTCTCATGGGGTGGCCAAAGTACTGGAGTTTCAGCTTTAGCATCATACCTTCCAAAGAAATCCCAGGGTTGATCTCCTTCAGAATGGACTGGTTGGATCTCCTTACAGTCCAAGGGACTCTCAAGAGTCTTCTCCAACACCACAGTTCAAAAGCATCAATTCCTTGGTGCTCAGCCTTCTTCACAGTCCAACTCTCACATCCATACATGACCACAGGAAAAACCATAGCCTTGACTAGATGGACCTTAGTCGGCAAAGTAATGTCTCTGCTTTTGAATATGCTCTCTAGGTTGGTCATAACTTATCTTCCAAGGAGTAAGCATCTTTTAATTTCATGGCTGCAGTTATGATCTGCAGTGATTTTGGAGCCCCCCAAAATAAAGTCTGACACTGTTTCCACTGTTTCCCCATCTATTTTCCATGAACTGATGGGATTGGATGCCATGATCTTCGTTTTCTGAATGTTGAGCTTTAAGCCAATTTTTTCACTGTCCTCTTTCACTTTCATCAAGAGGATTTTTAGTTCGTCTTCACTTTCTGCCATAAGGGTTGTGTCATCTGCATATCTGAGGTTATTGATATTTCTCCCTGCAATTTTGATTTCAGCTTGTATTCCTTTTAGTCCAGCGTTTCTCATGATGTACTCTGCATAGAAGTTAAATAAGCAGGGTGACAATATACAGCCTTGACGTACTCCTTTTCCTATTTGGAACCAGTCTGTTGTTCCATATCCAGTTCTAACTGTTGCTTCCTGGCCTGCATACAGATTTCTCAAGAGGCAGGTCAGGTGGTCTGGTATTCCCATCTCTTTCAGAATTTTCCACAGTTGATTGTGATCCACAAAGTCAAAGGCTTTGGCATAGTCAATAAAGCAGAAATAGATGTTTTTTGGAACTCTCTTGCTTTTTTGATGATCCAGCAGATGTTGGCAATTTAATCTCTGGTTCCTCTGCCTTTTCTAAAACCAGCTTGAACATCTGGTAGTTCACGGTTCATGTATTGCTGAAACCTGGCTTAGAGAATTTTGAGCATTACTTTACTAGCGTGTGAGATGAGTGCACTTGTGTAGTAGTTTGAGCATTCTTTGGCATTGTCTTTCTTTGGGATTGGGATGATTACTGACCTTTTCCAGTCCTGTGGCCACTGCTGAGTTTTCCAAATTTGCTGGCATATTGAGTGCAGCACTATCCCAGCATCATCTTTCAGGATTTGAAACAGCTCAACTGGAATTCCATCACCTCCATTAGCTTTGTTCATAATGATGCTTTCTAAGGCCCACTTGACTTCATATTCCAGGATGTCTGGCTCTAGATGAGTGATCACACCATCATGATTATCTGGGTCATGAAGATCTTTTTTGTACAGTTCTTCTGTGTATTCTTGCCACCTCTTCTTAATATCTTCTGCTTCCATTATGTCCATACAATTTCTATCCTTTATCGAGCCCCAATGAAATTTTTCCTTGCATGAAATTTTTCCTTGATATCTCTAATTTTCTTGAAGAGATCTCTAGTCTTTCCCATTCTGTTGTTTTCCTCTATTTCTTTGCATTGATTGAGGAGGAGGCTTTCTTAGCTTTCCTTGCTATTCTTTGGAACTCTGTATTCAGATGTTTATATCTTTCCTTTTCTCCTTTGCTTTTTGCCTCTCTTCTTTTCACAGCCATTTGTAAGGCCTCCCCAGACAGCCATTTTGCTTGTTTGCATTTCTTTTCCATGGGGATGGTCTTGATCCCTGTCTCCTGTCCAGTGTCATGAACCTCATTCCATAGTTCATCAGGCACTCTATCTATCAGATCTAGGCCCTTAAATCTATTTCTCACTTCCACTGTATAATCATAAGGGATTTGATTTAGGTCATACCTGAATGGTCTAGTGGTTTTCCTTACTTTCTTCAAACCCAAGGTTAGTACTATGTGATTTCAGTCACTTTTGTCATGTCTGACTCTTTGCAACCCTATGGACTATAGCCCACCAGGCTCCTCTGTGCAAGGGATTCTCTAAACAAGAACACTGGGATGGATTGCCATGCTTTTCTCTAGGGGATCTTCAATGGATTGATCGAACCTAGGTCTCCTGCATTGTAAGCGTATTCTTTACCTCTGAGCCCCTGGGAAAGCCCATGTTTAGTACTGTCAGTCAGTTCAGTTCAGTCGCTCAGTCATGTCCGACTCTTTGTGACCTCATACACCGCAGCAGGCTAGACCTCCATGTCCATCACCAACTCCCGGAGTTCACTGAAACTCATGTCCATCGAGTCGGTGATGCCATCCAGCAATCTCATCCTCGGTCGTCCCTGTCTCCTCCTGCCCTCAATATTTCCCAGCATCAGGGTCTTTTCCAGTAGGTCAGCTCTTCACATCAGGTGGCCAAAGTATTTGAGTTTCAGCTTCTACATCAGTCCTTCCAATGAACACCAAGGACTGATCTCCTTTAGGATGGACTGGTTGGATCTCCTCGCAGTCCAAGGGACTCTCAACAGTTTTCTCCAACACCACAGTTCAAAAGCATCAATTCTTTGGCACTCACCTTTCTTTATAGTCCAACTCTCACATCCATACATGACCACTGGAAAAACCATAGCTTTGACTAGACTGACCTTTGTTGACAAAGTAATGTCTCTGCTTTTTAATATGCCATCTAGGTTGGTCATAACTTTTCTTCCAAGAAGTAAGTGTCTTTTAATTTCATGGCTGCAACCATCATCTGCAGTGATTTTGGAGCCCAGAAAAATAAAGCCAGTCACTGTTTCCACTGCTCCCCATCTATTTGCCATGAAGTGATGGGACTGGATGCCATGATCCTAGTTTTCTGAATGTTGAGCTTTAAGCCAACTTTTTCACTCCCCTCTTTCACTTTCATCAAGAGGCTGTTTAGTTCTTCTTCACTTTCTGCCATAAGGGTGTGTCATCTGCATATCTGAGGTTATTGATATTTCTCCTGGCAATCTTGATTCCAGTTTATGCTTCTTCCAGCCCAGCATTTCTCATGATGTACTCTGCATATATGTTAAATAAGCAGGGTGACAATATACAGCCTTGACGTACTCCTTTTCCTATTTGGAACCAGTCTGTTGTTCCATGTTCAGTTCTAACTGTTGCTTCCTGACTTGCATACAGATTTCTCAAGAGGCAGGTCAGGTGGTCTGGTATTCCCATCTCTTTCAGAGTTTTTCAGTTTATTGTGACCCATATAGTCAAAGGCTTTGGCATAGTCTATAAAGCAGAAATATATGTTTTTTGGAACTCTCTTGCTTTTTCGATGATCCAGCAGATGTTGGCAATTTGATATCTGGTTCCTCTACCTTTTCTAAAACCAGCTTAAACATCTGGAAGTTCGTGGTCATGTATTGCTGAAGCCTGGTTTGGAGAATTTTAAGCATCACTTTACTAGTGTGTGAGATGAGTGTAATTGGGCAGTAGTTTGAACATTCTTTGGCATTGCCTTTCTTTGGAATTGAAATGAAAACTGACCTTTTCCAGTCCTGTGACCACTGCTGAATTTTCCAAATTTGCTGGCATATTGAGTACAGCACTTTCACAGCGTCATGTTTTAGGATTTGAAATAGCTCAACTGGAATTCCATCACCTCAACTACCTTTGTTCATAGTGATGCCTTCTAAGGCCCACTTGACTTCACATTCCAGGCTATCTGGCTCTTTAGGTTAGTACTGTAAAATCCCTCAAATACATCTCAAAATCAATTTACAGTCATCTGCATTGGGAAAAAGAAAATACTCAAGAGATTTTGAGTTTATTGGACACAGTGTATGTGAGGATGGGGAAATTCAGAGAACTAACCATCATCCTGATGTGTTTACATGCACCTCCTGCCCCAATATTAAAGTAGTAGGTATATAGGAGTAGGTAATAATGGAGTTAAAGCTTCCTAGATGGTACTAGCAGTGAAGAACACACCTGCCAGTGTAGGAGATGTAAGAGATGAGAGTTCGATCCCTAGGTTGGGAATATCACCTGGAGGAGGACATAGAAACCCACTCCAGTATTCTTTCCTGGAGAATCTTATGGACAAAGGAGCCTGACAGGCTACAGTTTGTGGGTCACAAAGAGTGGGACATGACTGAAGGACTTGGCATGTAGGCAGGCAGTAAGAGAGTCATGAATAAAGACTGGCTTATAGTGCTTGCACAGTGGTGAGTAGAACCACTCAGCTGTATTTATAGTTGGTGATGATATACTAGGTAATTGCAGTAACTTCCATGATGGATCCCTTGCCATTATCATAGTTTTCATATTGGGGAAAGATAAATGACAACCTCTGAAACTGTCCTTCTTAAGGCAACATGCTGCTGCTGCTAAGTCGCTGCAGTCATGTCTGACTCTGTGTGACCCCATAGATGGCAGCCCACCAGGCTCCCCCATCCATGAGATTCTCCAGACAAAAACACTGGAGTGGGTTGCCATTGCCTTTTCACTAAAGCAACATAGAAATTTTAAAATTATATATATATATATATATATATATATATATATCACCTTTGGTAGTGGGGAGAATGAAACTTGCAGAGATTTGTGAATTATTAAATACTTAAAAGGCGAGCTGTGATTACCCCTAGATTATCCAGTCCAATTCACCAAAAGAGACTCTGCAGAAACAGGATGGATCCTTGGATAATGACTAAATACCACCACAAACTCTATAAAATAATCATCATCATCACATTTATTGTCTTGGACATGGTATTGATGCTGGAAGAAATTAATTAGGCCTCTAGCATATGTTGGGGCTTCCCTGGTGGCTCAGCAGTAAAGAATCTGCCTGTCAATGCAGGAGCCTCAGGTTGGATCCCTGGGTAGGGAAGATCCCCTGGAGAAGGAAATGGCAATCCCCTCCAGTATTCTGACCTAGGAAACCCCATGGACAGAGGATCTTGGCAGGTTACAGTCCATGGGGTCACAGAGTTGAGTAGGAATTAGTGACTAAACAACAACAATAACATCAGCTAGTATATGGTATGCAGCCGTGGATTTACTGATGGGGCTCTACTCTGATTAGACGAAAAGGAAACAGAGATAGTTCATGGTCAGGTGAAATGAACAATATTCAGTAACAGTTTTGCTACAGAGTTCTTCTATCTTCTGTCAAAATATAGTCTCAAGAGATCTAGACCATCTGTCCATACCACAAAACATCATGTTGATACATTATATCAGTGAAGTTACTGATTAGACTGGATTAGGAGCAAGAGGAAGTTAATATACTGATGACCTTTATAAGCACCTGTCATGAAAGGGGCAGTTAACCAGCATGTAGTAAAAAATGAGTTGGGCAACGGTCTTTGATTATTTCTTATCATTGGCCACTGTAAAATCAGCATGATAGACACAGAAACAAGGTGACCAAGATGGTAGATGCAGACGTTATACAAGAGCTCAACAGCATGAATTCCTGCTTTCCAAGATTTACCTACCTGCTGCTGCTTCTGAATATCCAGTCACCCAACAATGGGGAGCAAAACTTATACTTCAGTATGGCATTACACTTTGGGAGATTAACTAATAACTTAGTAAGGTGACTATGTTGGTACCATTCTATTCATCTCATAAGGAGAGATAGCCATACCTGGGAAGGAACTGAACTTTCCTATGCACAGAGCCTCATTCAGTACCAACATCTATGTGCTTACAGAATACCTGATCACAGACATGGAGTTCCTCAGAGCAAAGTATTAGACCTCTTTCACAGTGGGAATCCAGAGATCTACTTGTGATATTGTTTTATCATAACATTCAGTAGCATCTAGCCTCATAGAGTGTTGAAATGGGCTTCTAAAAGTACAAATGCTATGTCAACTGCGGGTTCAATAATCTGCAATAGTGGGGTGACATTCTTCATGATGTAGTCTATGCATTAAATGAGAGGTTTTAATCTAGAACTCTGTGCCTTATGGATAAACACACACTCACACACACAGGTCCAGGAACAAAGAGAGGGAGCAGAGGATATACTTATCTCCTAGAGGTATACTGGGAGACTTTTTGTATCAAGTCTCTGTAACTCTGGAATCTGAAGGATTCGAGTTCCTAGTCACAAAGTAGGAATATTCTTGCCAGAGAGTATAGCATAGATACTATTAAACCACAAACTGGGGTTGTTGTCAGGGTACTTTGGGTTTGTGATCAAAAGCCATTAGGAAAGAAAAGGGACCACAGCCTTCATAGGGCTACTGACTCTGAGGAGCAAGAAGAGTGAGGCTACATATGTATAATGAGAGCATGTAGAACTGACTAGTAGCACACGATCTTGGGATCCTTGTCTTTAGCTCTTTTCAGAAAAATGAGAAAGGTTAATAAAGAGAATTTTCAAAGCCTAAATGATTAAATAAATAATAAATGTGTCCCAATTGAATTATGCATTCCATACTTTTTTCCTGTTTAAATAAAATAGGTATACAATTTTGTAAATAAATTTCTATGAATAATACATCTAAAATGATCCAAGAGGATTTTTAAACCACTGACTCACAAACATACAGCATATGTTCTGCAATATCTCTTAGGAAAATGTTTCAAAGTGTTCTTATTTTATTTGTATATCATCTCTCTTTGGAAAAATTGTGCTATTCTGCATATGTTTGGCTTTGGTTTAGTAATTTATGATTACGAAATGAAACTTCTGACTTGGAACAAAAGCAAATAAGCACAAAGCATTTTTTCTGCATCATAGCAGTAGTTTTCTTTCATCTCTTCGGAAGCTGGTATGACCTGAACAACAATAATATATTTAATTCTTTGAAAATACTTGAACACAAGAAATTGTGGCAGGCAATGACAATGTGAAAAACACTTTGAGAATTCACTTACAGTTAGAGACATCAGTGTTTAATATGTGATCATCCATCAATGAAATAACACCAAAATTCATGCTTTTAAAATCCACAATTCTGCACATTTTAATATTAGTGTAACAGAACATTTTTCATGTTATTTTCTGATTAGAATGCTTAGTTACAAGATAATTTATCATAATTATTTTAAGGTATTGTATTCAGTTCAATTCAGTTCAGTTCAGTCGCTTAGTCGTGTCCAACTCTTTGTGACCCCAGGAATCGCAGCACGCCAGGCCTCCCTGTCCATCACCATCTCCCGGAGTTCATTCAGACTCACGTCCATTGAGTCCATGATGCCATCCAGCAATCTCATCCTCGGTCGTCCCTTTCTCCTCCTGCCCCCAATCCCTCCCAGCATCAGAGTTTTTTCCAATGAGTCAACTCTTCGCATGAGGTGGCCAAAGTACTGGAGTTTCAGCTGTAGCCTCATTCCCTCCAAAGAAATCCCAGGGCTGATCTCCTTCAGAATGGACTGGTTGGATCTCCTTGCAGTCCAAGGGACTCTCAAGAGTCTTCTCCAACACCACAGTTCAACAGCATCAATTCTTCGGGGCTCAGCCTTCTTCACAGTCCAACTCTCACATCCATACATGACCACAGGAAAAAACCATAGCCTTGACTAGATGGATCTTAGTCGGCAAAGTAATGTCTCTGCTTCTGAATATGCTGTCTAGGTTGATCATAACTTTTCTTCCAAGGAGTAAGCATCTTTTAATTTCATGGCTGCAGTCACCATCTGCAGTGACTGTATTACTTTTTATTTATTTCTTTTTAAAAAGTATTTATTTATGTATTTAGCTGCATCTGGTATTAGTTGCAGCAAATGGGATCTTCATTCTTCATTGCAGTATGTGGGATCTAGTTCCTTGGTCAGGGATCAAACCTAGGTCCCCTGCATTGGAAGCATGGAGACTTAGCCACACTGGATTACCAGGGAGTCAGTGAGTGAAAGTCACTCAGTCGTGTCTGACTCTTTGTGACCCCATGGACTATAGAGTCCAAGGAATTCTCCAGGCCAGAATACTGGAGTGGGTAGCCTTTCTCTTTGCCAGGGGCTCTTCCCAACCCAGGGATCGAACTCAGGTCTCCTGCATTGCAGGCAGACTCTTTACCAGCTGAGCCACAAGGGAAGCCCAAGAATACTGGAGTGGGTAGCCTATCCCTTCTCCAGTGGATCTTCCTGACCCAGGAATCGAACTGGGGTCTCTTACACTGCAGATGGATTGTTTACCAACTGAGCTATCAGGGAAGCCCAGATTACCAGGGAAGTCCCTGTATATTTCTGTATACAAAGGTAACAGAGTCTAAGATTTGAATTCAGATAGAAAGTACTTGAATGTTGACAATTTTCAAACTTGAGGTTGTATGGATATCATGAATTTAGACATGTTTTATCAAAAGTGATCACAAACAAGAACGAATGTATTCAATGAAAATTCTATCCTAAGAGCAAATACATATTTGCACACATGAAAAATGTTAAAATGCACTGTAGTTTAACAAGCCTATCAAAATTTAGTGTAATAAAATTTTATACATATAGGTGTAAAGAGACATGAGAACATATTAGTGCTATTTAAAACTTGGGAAGAATTTGGAAGGTGATGCAATAGAGTTTTCTAACTTGATCTGACTCCTTGTCTTTATCATTTTAAAGCCCATACCAAGAGAAGAAACTAATACTTCTCATGTACAAAAAGCTCATATTTTATAGCATATTTTCAAAAGTATGTTTAATAGTGTCGAGACATTTGTATTTACTTAAACTTTTATTGATATATAGTGGAAAAGCATATATACCTATGTTTGCATATACATAAATATGTGTGTATACAGAATTTAATCCTACACTTCATGTGTTCAGTTATTGTTTAGAAAAATAATAATACAAAGATTTAACTCATGAAAATAAGGACAATAAAATGTTTTTATTACATAGAAAAAGAAATTATTAATTTAGTGTGGTTTGTATACAAAGAGGATGTGACAGAATCAAGGGAGAAGATAATAGAGCCATCATTCAGAAAGGCTCACAATCTGTTACATGTACAGTCTCAGTTTGATTAGGAAGAAAAATGTAATTATACTGCAGCGTCAGTAAGGTGCTCCTAGTAAAATCTGTCACAGGATTAAAATTTAATAAACTATACTTGATACAAGTTACTTGAACAAATAAGAGAAAAGGGGTTTAACTTACTAACATATGAAACCCAAGAAGGTTGACTTAATCAAGCTCAGTTTTTTGAAAGACTCATATATGATTAAAGGTTAGGGAAATGAGCAGAAGGCCATGGATTTTTCATAGCTGTCGGCCAGAATGGTTAGGGTCATCTTTCACTAATCTATGACTACTTAGGAAATTATCTGTTAGCTCCCATTTGTTATATTCAATATCCTTAGTAGATGTTTAAAGACAGAAACAAATGAAAAAATTATGCATTATTAACTCCTGGAAAGCTGCACAGAAAAATATAAGCAATTTGCATTTTCCTTAAATATTTGCTGAAAAACATCAGAAGACCTCACAAGACTTCAGAAGTTTTTTTTTTTTTTTTAAGATTTAATATTTTCCTTTTTTTTTTTTTTTTGTATTTTACCTGTAGCTACTGTTGTTGAGCAGTGTCAGAACTTTGTCTTTTGAACACCTCAATGTAGAAGTTCATCTCTGTTATATTTTATTCTGAGAACTATGAACAATTGGAATTTTTTTCAAAGTAAATGTTTAGTTATATATGCTCTTCAACTATGTATTAAATGCTTCATGCATGAATATCTCCATATCCACAATGGATACTTAATCATCTCACTATTTATGGAACAGAGACTAGTAGGTGACTTCTGAAGTGGCTCAGTGGTAAAGAATCTGCCTGCCAAGCAGGAGACACAGGTTCAATACCTGGTCCAGGAGGATTGCCTAGAGAAGGGAATGGCAACACATTCCAGTATTCTTGCCTGAGAAATCCCATGGACAAAGGATCCTGGTTGGCTCAAGTCCATGAGGTCGCAAAGTATCAGACACAACTTGGCGATGAAACAGCAGCAGCAGGAGGTATTAGTGGGTATTTGTTTGGTTTAATTTAATGATTTATTGTACAGATTCAATTATTTTGAATGGAGAACTGAAGATGTTATCAAAATAATTAAACTAAAGTCATCTGTTTTCCTGATAAAATAGCTCATCTTTTAAGTTCACCTCTGTGCTTTTGAGTAGTCCTCTTATTTCAACATCAAAATAATTGCCTTAAAAATTCACCATTTATTGCATGTGTTTTACTGGTAATAATAATAATTACCTTTTTAAATGATATTCAGAAAAACAACTACTATAATGTTATTTTGAGAGTTCTTCTCAAAAGCAGTTTTCTGCTTAAATTTCAAGAAAATTGAAATATATTAAGAATTTCATTTTACTTGATATATTTATGACTATTGTTTTAATAAGTCATTGGAAGAGAAGATCATAAACTTATGAATGTCATGTATATTTACCTTCTAGTCCTGAAAACTCAACCAAAAATATACCTAAAAGTTACCTCAAAGAAAATGTATAGAATGAAGGAGTGTTAAGTGCACTGACCAAAGGTAATCAAAAATATACTGATAGTCAAAAGCATAGGTTAAGTTTCAGGCGACTTACATATCATCTCATTAATTTTCTCACAGTCATTATCTATGGTATTTTGTAATACAGAAAAAAAAAAAAAAAAGGAACAGAAAGGTGGCTAAATCAGCCAGAGTACTACCTGTAATTGATGAGATAGAGATAGAAACAATCATAGGTACTTTTGGTCACAGTTCAGTTCAGTTCAGTTGCTCAGTCTTGTCCAGCTCTTTGTGACCCCATGGACTGGTGACCACCAGGCTCCCTGTCCATCACCAACTCCCAAAGCTTGCTCAAACTCATTTCCATTGAGTCAAGGATGCCATCCAACCATCTCATCCTCTATCATCCCCTTCTCCTCCTGCCTTTAATCTTTCCCAGCATCAGGGTCTTTTCCAAGGTGGTTCCTCTTTGTATCAGGTGGCCAAAGTATTGGAGTTTCAACTTCAGCATCAGTCCTTACAATGAGTATTCAGGGTTGATTTCCTTTAGAATTGACTGGTTGGATCTTCTTGCAGTCCCAGGAACTTTCAAGAGTCTTCTCCAACACCACCATTCAAAAGCATCAGTTTTCTTTGGTGCTCAGCGTTCTTTATGGTCCAACTCTCACATCCATATCAGGACTTTCCTGATAGCTCAGTTGGTAAGGAATCCACCTGCAATGCAGGAGACCCTGGTTCAATTCCTGAGTCGGGAAGATCCACTGGAAAAGGGACAGGCTACCCACTCCAGTATTCTTGGGCTTCCCTTGTGGCTAAACTGGTAAAGAATCCACCTGCAATGCACGACCTGGGCTTGATCCCTGACTTGGGAAGATCCCTTGGAAAAGGGAAAGGCTACCCACTCCAGTATTCTGGCCTGGAGAATTCCATGATCTGTATAGTCCATGGGGTCACAAAGAGTCAGACACGACTGAGGGACTTTCACTAACATATGTACACAATCATAAATGATTACTGGAAAAACCATAGCTTTGACTAGATGGACCTTTGTTGGTAAAGTAATGTCTCTGCTTTGTAATATATTCTCTAGATATGTCATAGCTTTTCTTCCAAGGATCAAGAGTCTTTTAATTTCAAGGCTTCAGTCACCATCTGCAGTGATTTTGGAGCCCCCCCAAATAAAGTCTCCAACTGTTTCCATTGTTTCCTCATCTATTTGCCATGAAGTGATGGGACCCAGATGCCGTGGACTTTGTTTTTTGAATGTTGACTTTTAAGCCAGGATTTTCACTCTCCACTTTCATCAAGAGGCCCTTTAGTTTCTCTTTACTTTCTGCCATTAGAGTGGTGTCATCTGCATATCTGAGGTTATTGATATTTCTCCTGGCAATCTTGATTCTAGCTTGTGCTTCATCCAGCCCAGAATATCTCATGAGGTACTCTGCATATAAGTTAAATAAGCAGGGTGACAATATACAGCCTTGACATACTCCTTTCACAAGTTGGAACAGGACTGTTGTTTCATGTCCAGTTCTAACTGTTGCTTCTTGACCTGCAAACAGATTTCTTAGGAAGCAGGTCAGATGGACTAGTATTCCCATCTCTTGAAGAGTTTTCCACAGTTTTTGATGATCCACACAGTCAAAAGCTTTGGCATAGTCAATAAAGCAGAAGTAGATGTTTTTCTGCAAATCTCTTGTTTTTCTGATGATCCAATGGATGTTGGCAATTTGACCTCTGGTTCCTCTGCCTTTCCTAAAGCCAGTTTGAACATCTGGAAATTCTCAGTTCACATATTGTTGAAGCCTGACTTGGAGAATTTTGAGCATTACTTTGCTAGCTTGTGAGATGAGTACAATTGTGTGGTAGTGTGAACATTCTTTATCATTGCCTTTCTTTGGGGTTGGAATGAAAACTGACCTCTTTCATTCTTATGGCCACTGCTGAGTTTTCCAAATTTGCTGGCATATTGAGTGCAGTACTTTCATAGCATCATCTTTTAGGATTTGAAATAGCTCAACTGGAATTCCGTCACCTCCACTAGCTTTGTTCGTAGTGATGCTTCGTAAGGCCCACTTGACTTCACATTCCAGGATGTCTGGATCTAGGTTAGTGATCACACCATCATGGTTATGTGGGTCATGATAATCTTTTTTGTATAGTTCCTCTGTGTATTCTGTGTTTAGATCTTCTATGTATTCTTATCTAGCTGTATTCCTAGACTTTCAGTCTAGGAAACATGTTTTCAATCATAAAGTTAGCCTGCCTGCTAAGATGCAATTATTATTCAGCTTTTGCCACTCTCTATATGCCAGTTAATATGTGAGACAATGGAAATAAAGTAATGAATGAAAGGAATTTTGTAAACAAATGAAAACAAGCAAACAAACAAAACCTGTGCTTCATTGATCTATGAATCAATACATAGTTAGCAAGTAAAATATATTCTCTTTGAGACCAAAACAAGCATGGGAAGGAATAAACCACTGAGAGGGAATACAAATTGCCCACAACATATGCTGGAGTTGTTTAGACAAGTAGACAGTTTAAAAGTCACATTGGTCATATTTGTGTTTTAAGAGAGCTACTCTATTGACAATTTATAAAATTATTCAGAGGGGAAAGTTGAAATGTGATTCAGATGAGAAAGTTTGTGTTTACAAATATTCTAAGAAAAAAAAAGACAACATTTTTTGTAGCAGGTTTACTCTAGAAGAAATCAATCAGCTGGGAATGCTCCAGAAAATATTAAAGAGCCAAGGGACATTGTGCTTGGCTAATGTTTTTAAAATATCTATATATCAGAACATGGAGATAGATATTCTTCTATTTTCTCCATTTACAGATTACCTATTACTGAAATCAATATGGTGAATACTTATTTTCATTCAATATTTTTCACCAGTGATGTTTTGGTTTTGAATGAAAGCTAGCTAGATCTATAAAGGTGATTGTCTGGTTTAAGATAACAGCAAATAATATATAATCCCTTTCCTCAGAAAACCTTTCCAGGTTATTACATTTTTTACAAAATTAATGTATTTGGCTACAAAACCAAAGTTAACAATGATGCAGTGCTTATTACATGCCAGATATTTTCCCCAAAATTAACATTTGTTAACCCAGTAATACCAACAACAAACAACAGAGGTAGATACTATTATTATTGTACTCATTTTAAGAAAGTGAAACACAAAGGAATACATAACTTATCAGTGGTCTCCTATTTAGAAAATATCAGAACTAGTATCCCATTAGAAAAGTGTAACTCCAGAATATGCACTCTTATTAACCAATACCCCTTCATGGTACTTCAAGCATGTAATTTAATCAACTGTTTATTTCGATTTATCTGTGTGGTTGTAAATATTTATATTTGCAGTAATAACACCAAGCTAAGAGCTCTGATAATAAACTATTTTTACACATTTTTTATTATATTCTGTGCATGTAATATGCAAGATAAATTTCTAGATTTGAGGTAATGCAAGCAACATTCCTTTATTCAAATTGTTCTCCATTAAATTTGTATACATATGCTCTCCCTTTAAATGTCTGAGCATTTTGATTTCTTTTTGCTGCAATAATATTGTACATTTCAAGTTGAAAATTGGCCTTTGTTTTTCAGTTGTGTGGAATCACTTTTTGTAGATCTCATACAGCATAAAAACAACTCTGCATGCAGTTCATTTTCTCTTTGGGTCCAGCCTTGTCCCATGAAGCGAGGGCAAAGTGGTGAACAACAATAGCACTTCCTAAAATGCTTACTTAAATAGAAGGTAGTTAAAAAGACCTCACAAAAGAACAGATGCCTTAAGAGTCACGGAAGATTGTTACATTTTCTACTCACAGTAAAATTAAGTGTACAACAACATGTGAAGTCACTCAATCGTGTCCAATTCTTTGTGATCCCATTGCTCCTCTGTCCATGGGATTTTCCAGGCAATACTGGAGTGGCTTGCCATTTCCTTCTCCAGGGAATGTTCCCAACCCAGGGTTCAAACCCAGTCTTCCACATTGCAGGAAGACTCTTTATCGTTTGAGCTACCAGGGAATCCTGTTAAGTGAAGGACAGAGGAAAGGCAAGTGATTTCCACTGTGTGACTATGTAGGAAGATATGGAAAAATAGCAATTTAAAATCTCTACCTACTCTCTTGCATACAGGAAAAACCAATACAATATTGTAAAGTAATTAACCTCCAATTAAAATAAATTTATTAAAAAAAACTAAAAACAAAACAAAAAACTCTACCTACTTTAAACAAAAGATATAGAATATTCTGAAATTCCTTCTATGTTGGAGAGAGTAAACTTTTTAAAATATTAATAATTATTATCTTGGTTCAGCAAGGATAAACTGACTACCTGTCAAGAATAGAAATCACAAATTTAAAGTAGCAGAATGTATAGAGTCAATTTACCATTTCCTTTTGTGTTTAAGGATTTCCACATTGATCTTGCCACTATTGTTGTAGCTTTAAAAAGTTTTCTGAGTGGGTTTGGTATAATTCTGCACATGTAAAAATCATGCTATATGACACACTCTAACGATGTCCTTGTAAATGCAAATTACAAGTTCAGACAAGTTAGCTAGGATGCTGAATGCATATTCATCTCTTTTGGTGTGTGATGTAACTATTCATTTGCTTATGGTACAGATTCTGTGACATTGTAGATGATTTCTCTCTTAAAAGTCATCCCATCCCACAGAAGCAAGACACTTTTTCCCCACACATAGAAAGTGATGAGCTTTGTAAACTCTTCTGGAGTCAGGCAGGGATCAATACTAGTTTAGAAAGATCTTCCAAATGATTTTATGGTAGAAACATACCCATATCTTTCATTCTTTCACAATATGTATTTGATTTATATTATGTGCAAGTCTTTATATCAGGTTTATATCAAAAAGACCCTCAAGTTTCTTATGGACACTGGAGGAGATAACTGTATATATGTGAATATAACACACTGTTAGAAAAAGGAAATCATCAAAGCTGGTGGTGGGTGACTAATAGGGGAATTTTACATAGCAGAATATGTCTAACTAGGTTAGTGCACGATAGAATGAATGTTGAAGGCAGAGGTTGTAAAATGTATGCTCTGCTAGAGACAGCTAAGTGATTCTAACAAGATTAGGCTGAGGAAAGTGGGGTAATAAGGTTAGAAAAGCATATATCATAAATGCAACCTCACAGAGCTAGAACAAGGGCAACAAACATGAAGGATTCCAAATGTACTTTATGCAAGGAATAGAAAGTGAAGTTACAGATATCATGATCCATGCTTTTCAGATATGTTGATAACTGGTAAAGAAAGTGCAGGTTTATATCTAAGGGAAGTGAATTTTTAAAAAAATAAAAAATGTCAGGCACATATGAAATAATTGGCAGTTTTTAATGATCCAGTTTTGTCCTGAAGAGAATAAATTGTTTTTATTAAATTCTACAAAATTTGTGTTTAACAAGGAGATGATCCATGCCCTCAGATATACCTATATTTTGTTTCCCGATTTAATGCAGAAAGTATTACTGAGACGTTACATGGGTATGAAATTTACCCTGAAGATAATAAACTCATGAATACATAGTAGACAGTAGAGTGCAATGCAATGAATTTTCATTTGTGTCAGGTAGAATTTTATTCCAACATTTTCCATGTTCTGTAAAAGGCAATTGCATAACAGCTAACATCTCTGTGGATCTAAATAAAATAATAAGTTATAATCTCTATAGCCCATGCTTAGAATTGTAGAATGCACTATTTATTTGGAAACAGATTTTAAATAGATTTGTTGCTGTTTGGCCACTGAGTTGTGTCTGACTCTTTGAGACCCCAATGACTGCAACATGACAGGCTTCCCTGTCTTTCTCTATCTATCAGAGCTTGCTCAAACTCTTGTCCATTGAGTCAGTGATGCCATCTAATTACCTTGTCCTCTGTCTTCCCCTTCTTCTCCTGCCTTCTATGTTTCCCCAAATCAGGGTATTTTCTAATGAGTCGGCTCTTGGCATCAGGTGGCCGAAGTATTGGAGCTTCAGCTCCATTCATCAGTCCTTCCAATGAATATTTAAGGTTGATTTCTTTTAGGATTGACTGGTTTGATGTCCTTGCAGAGGCCAAGGGACTCTCAAGAGTCTTCTCCAGCATCACAGTTGAAAAGCATCAATTCTTTGGCACTCAGCCTTCTTTATATTACAATTAGGTTTTTTTCCTTTATCTTCACATTCTCCATATGAAAGTAAATGGACATTACTTGGATTATGGGGAAAGGTAGGTTCCCTGTCTAATTTCAAGGATAGTCTATGTGATATAAATACATCATGGGAGTAAAGCAGGAAGATCCTTACTAGAGGGTCTCTCTCACTTTCAGATGATGAATCAACACTGAGCCTAATCTCTGAGAAGGTGAATTTTAATATTTTCTAATATGTAAATTCCTTAATTTTGGTCTAAATTCTACTATACTGGTACTTATGTTCAGTATATAGTTGCTGTCTTCAAGTTTCATTCTATTCATGTTAGAATATATGTATATAATATCTGCCTTTTAATTTAATGATAATGTACATTACCTGTATATATTATATGCACACATGCTAAGTTTTCTCAGTCATATCCAACTCTTTGTGACCCATGGATTGTAGCCCACCAAACTCTTCTGTCCATGGGATACTCCCGTCAAAAATACTGAAATGAGTTTCCATATCCTCCTCCATCTACTTCTGCTTCATTGACTTTGGTAAAGCCTATGGTGTGGATCACAACAAACTGTGGAAAATTCTTAAAGATATGGAAATACCAGACCACCTTATCTGTCTCCTGAGAAACCTGTATGCCAATCAAGAAGCAACAGTAAGAACTGGACATGGAGCAACAGACTGGTTCAAAATTGGGAAAGGAGTATGTTAAAGCTGTATATTGTCACCCACTTATTTAACTTATTTGCAGAATACATCATGTGAAATGCTGGGCTGGATGAAGCACAAGTTGGAATCAAGATTTTCAGGAGATTTATCAATAACCTCAGAACAACAACAACCCTCCTCCAGTGATCTTCCAAATCCAGGGATTGAAACCATGTCTCTCACATCTCCCGCATTGACAGGTGAGTTCTTTACTTGTGCCACCCAGGAAGCCCTAAGTACTATATATACATATATTTGTATATGTCATACCTATATTCTGCATGAAACTATAAGGCAGATAGAATATATGGAAAAATATGTGGGAAAACATATTTATATGCATATATGAGAAGAAAGCTGAGCACCGAAGAATTGACGCTTTTGAACTGTGGTGTTGGAGAAGACTCTTGAGAGTCCCTTGGACTGCAAGGAGATCCAACCAGTCCATTCTGAAGGAGATCGGCCCTGGGATTTCTTTGGAAGGAATGATGCTAAAGCTGAACTCCAGTACTTTGGCCCCCTCATGTGAAGAGTTGACTCATTGGAAAAGACTCTGATGCTGGGAGAGATTGGGGGAAGGAGGAAAAGGGGACGACAGAGGATGAGATGGCTCAATGGCATCACTGACTCTATGGATGTGAGTTGAGTGAACTCCGGGAGTTGGTGATGGACAGGGAGGCCTGGCATGCTGCGATTCATGGGGTCGCAAAGAGTCAGACATGACTGAGCGACTGAACTGAACTGAACTGATGTATATATTCTACTGGACATCGCTGGTGGCTCAGATGGTGAAGTATCTGTCCACAATGTGGGAGACCTGGGTTATGAAAATGGAAGGCAGCAACAACTCCAAACTACTATAAATGCTAGTACAGAGGAATTTAGACCAAAATTAATGAAAGATGTTGGACATTTTAGGAAAAAAATATGTTTACTGCCCCAGTAGTCAGTCTCAATTCACGTATCTATGTTTTATTTTGTCACAAACATTCTACCTAACATGTATGTATTTTCATATGTAAATAATTTTATATATACATATTAAAAACATTATATTTTGCCCCTCTTCCTGTTTATCTGAATCTCCCTCTGCTTTTATGGGTAAAGTTTGTGTGCATAGGTGTGTGTAGGAATGAATCTAGTAAAAAGCATGAAAACAAATATAAAGGCATAAAAACAGCAACACAGGTAACTGACTCACATGCTTACACATGCATACAGTATTTGGATTAATTTTAGCGAATTTCAGGATGAAAAGCATCATAAATACTCACCTCACCTGACATGAAAACTTTTTTCTATTAACTTGAGCATCCTTTACTCCAGTCTTCTGGCTGAGCCTCTCTTGCTGGAACTCTCTAACTAGACACTTTCTATTCAGGTCATCCTTGTTCCTGCTTAAGACCGTATGTATGCATCATTAATATTTTAATTTAATTTTTCCCATTTTATATTTATCTTTTCTTTGTCTTTTTATTCTATTCTGACACTGATAAGAAGGTTCTATTTGCATAGGAAAAAAAAATGTATTAAACTGACTTTTTCTTCTGTTGCCAAAAAGACACTTTTTCACTTAAGGTAAATTATTTCATCACTTAATTAATGAATATTACCCCATTAAAGCTATAATAAACCAGATAGCATATTAAAACATAGAGATATTACTTTGCTGACAAAGGTCTGTATAGTCAAAGCTGTGGTTTTTCCAGTAGTCATGTATGAATGTGAGAGCTGGACCATAAAGACATCTGAATGCCAAAGAATTGATGCTTTTGAACTGCGGTGTTGGAGAAGACTCTTAAGAGTCCCTTGAACTGCAAGGAGATCAAATCAGTCCATTCTAAAGGAAATCAACCCTGAATAATCATTGGAAGGACTGATGCTGAACATGAAGCTCCAATACTTTGGCCATCTGATGCCAAGAGCTGACTCATTAGAAAAGACCCTGATGTTGGGAAAAATTGGAGGCAGGAGGAGAAGGTGATGGCAGAGGATGAGAGGGTTGGATGGCATCACTGACTCAATAGCCATGAGTTTGAACAAACTTGGGGAGATGGTGGAGAATAGGGAAGTCTGGATTGCTGCAGTCAATGGGGTTGCAAAGAGTCTGACATGACTGAGCGACTGAACAACAACAATTAATATTCCTCCATTTATTCTTTTAAAATATTTATTTATTAATTTGGCTGCATCAGGTCTTAGCTACAGCATATGGGATCTTCATTGCATCATAAGAGGTCTTTTGTTATGGAGCACCAACTCTAGTTGTGGGGCACTGCTTCAGTATTTGTGGCAAGCAGGTTTCCTAGTTGTGTCAGGTGGGCTCTAGAGCATATGGACTTCTGTCAGAGCCCATGGGCTTAGTTCCTTTGCAGCTTGCACGATATTTGTACCTGACCAAGGATTGAACCTGCATCCCCTGAACTGCAAGGCAGATTCTTAAACCTCTGGAAAACCAGAGAAGTCCCCTGTTGAAGCTTTATTTAGAAATATTTTTGTGTTCTAGCCTTATATTAGGCAGTATGTAAGCAACTGCAAAAATTTTGCTAAGAAATAGCAACACTACACTAGCTTTCACTCAAGAGTTTAGCCATATATATTTTTTTAACCACCTTTACAGCATCACTTGTCTAAATATCCTTCCCTCAGTTTTCCTACTGGAATAGCCAGCATTCTTCACCACTGCTATGCATCCCATTGCTTAAAATAGAACATGCAGTGACTGCTTATTTCTAAATTGCACTGTCCAATATGGCAGCTACTAGCCAAACAGGGTCATTAAGTTTAAATTTAAATTAATTAAGATAAATAATATTATGTATTGCTTCTTAGTGATATTAGCCCAATATCAAGTGATTATTAGCTAATGTTTTTGACAAAACATACATAGAATATCCCCATTATTCTAGACAGTTTTATTGGACAGTACTATTCTATATAAGGGGCTTCAAGGGTGGCTCAGTGGTAAAGAATCCACCTGCAGAGGCAGGAAACTCAGGAGATGTGTGTTTGATCCCTGCGTCAGGAATATCCCCTGGAGAAGGAACAGCAACCCACTCCAGTATTCCTGCTTGGATAATCCCATGGACAGAGGAGCCTAGTGGCCTACAGTCCATGGTGTTGCAAAAGTTGGCTATGACTGAATGACTGAGCACACAGTTTCTATATCTATGTATCAAAGGGTTGGGATATCATCCTAATTTTTCCAATTGTGAAGCAGAAATAAAAAATTATAGCACATGTTTAGAAGTGATGTTCTTAGCTAGGATACACACAAAGTTAAGTTCAGTTACTCAGTCATATTTGACTCTTTGCAACCTCATGGACTGCAGTACTTCAGGCCTCCCTGTCCATCGCAAACTCCCAGAGTTTACTCAAACCCATGTCCATTGAGTCGGTGATGCCATCCAACATTCTCATCCTCTGTCATCCCATTTTCCTCCTGCCTTCAATCTTTCCCAGCATCAGGGTCTTTTATGAGTCAGTTCTTCCCATCAGGCGGCCAAAATATTGGAGTTTCAGCTTCAGCATCAGTCTTTCTAATGAATATTCAGGACTGATTCCCTTAGGATGGACTGGTTGGATCTCCTTGCAATCCAAGGGACTCTCAAGAGTCTTCTCCAACACCACAGTTCAAAAGCATCAATTCTTCAGCACTCAGCTTTCTTTATAGTCCAACTCACACATCCATACATGACTGTTGGAAAAACCATATTTTGACAAGACAGACCTTTGATTTTTAATATGCTGTCTAGGTTTGGTCATAGCTTTTCTTCCAAGAAGCAAGCATCTTTTAATTTCAAGGCTGTAGTCACCATCTTCAGTGATTTTGGAGCCCCTCAAAATAAAGTCTCTAATTTATTCCATTGTTTCCCCACCTATTTGCCATGAAGTGATAGGACCAGATGACACGATCTTCGTTTTCTGAATGTTGAGTTTTAAGCCAGCTTTTTCACTCTCCTCTTTCATTTTCATCAAAAGGCTCTTTAGTTCTTCTTTGCTTTCTGCCATAAGTGGGGTATCATCTGCTTATCTGGGATTACTGATATTTCTCCTGGCAGTCTTGATTCTAGCATGTGCTTCATCCAGCCCAGCATGTCTCATGGTGTACTCTGCATACAAGTTAAATAAGCAGGATGACAGTATACAGCTTTGATGTACCCCTTTCCTGATTTGAAACCAGTCTGTTCCATGTCCAGTTCTAACTGTTGCTTTCTAACCTGTTTACAGATTTTTTAAGAGGCAGGTCAGGTGGTCTGGTATTCTCATCTCGTCAAGAATTTTCCAGAGTTTGTTGCGGTCCACACAATCAAAGGCTTTGGCATAGTCAAAAAGCCATACACAGTGATACACAGAAAATGATACACAGAAATTATCACTCCAGAATATTTAGAATACAATTTCCTTTACTGTAATCTGGAGAATTTTTGTCTTCAACTCCCTAAGCCCCCAGGCGTCTGCAAACAACTTCACACTTTATACAAGTGTTAAAATTAAAATAAAATTGTGAACTTGAGCAAAGCTTTATATATCCTGACAGGATACTAAACACTTTTAAGTAAACAATATGTTTTAAGTAAACCAATAAACTAATTAACATCAATTTGCATCTTATAAAGTTACCTATCATTTATATTTAATGTTAGGACATATTTTTAAGAATCATCTTCTTCTTTTAAAACTTGCTATAAGAAGAAATTAAAAAGTTAGAACAATTTTCTTAACATTAGAGTGATTAATATTTGCAGGTCTTTCTATGTTGATGAGCTATGAGAAACTGAAGAGATAAAATGTCATCCATGCCCAACTGCATATAGCCATGATTCTTATAAACTTGAAAATATGTTCTTTAATGCCTTTTTCATTATCTCAAACATTTAATTGATTTCAGAATATTTATATTGGAAGTATACATAGAGATGAAATTGTTCATTGTTTTTGTTGTCTAAATGAGGAAACTGGAGTCTAAAAAATTTAGTGAAACTGTTTCTCAGAAGCATGAGAAGCATGAGAACCCATGTCTCTAAGATTCTTTGTGGCTATTCCCATTCAAATATCATGTGTGCTTGGTTACTTCAGTAGTGCCCAACTCTTTGCAATCCTATGGGACTGTAGCCTGCCAAGCTCCTCTGTCCGTGGGATTCTCCAGGCAAGAATACTGAAGTGGAGTGCCATATCCAGTTCCAGGAGCTCTTCCCAACTCAGGGATTGAACATTCATCTTTTAGGTCTCCTGCATTGGCAGGTGGATTCTTTACCACTAGTGCTACCTGGGAAATCCTCAAATATGATCCCCTTGCCCCAAAATGAAATATAAAGTGCCTGCAGTTCTAGCCTTTTCTAAAGCCCTGATTGTATTTTTATAAAGGCTACAGGAATTTTTCTTAGCTGTGTCAGGAAAACAGAACAAGCTAATTATATGATAAAACTAATTCTGTTTTTCTTTAAGGCATCTGAATAACTTAAGGACTACTTCAAATTTAAAAGAAATATCTACTATCATATTTCCTTGTAGATTTATTGAACCTAAGGCAATTTTCTTCATAAACATAACTCTATATGCAATCCGCTTTAAAATGACCATGTATTTTAAGAATGTCTTTCAATGCCTAAGATCTGTTCTTTTTTGCTTTCCACTTGTTATTTTAAAAGCAGTGACATTTCTTACAGAGAAACATGTATACATTACACTATTTAAATTTCTTGTCTTCACGTATGGAAAGTTCAGTGATATTGTTCATGCTGTACTCAGTGGCTCAGTCATGTCTGACTCTTTATGACACCATGAGATGTAGCCCACCAGATTGCTCTGTCCATGAAATTTTCCCATCAAGAATACTAGAGCGGGTTTCCATTCCCTTCTCCAGAGGATCTTCCCGACCCAGGGATCAAACCCAGGTCTTCCGCATTGTATGCAGATGCTTTACCATCTGAGCCACGAGGGAAGTCCAGAAAAACCGTAGCTTTGACTAAACAAAACTTTGTCAGCAAAGTGATGTCTCTGCCTTTTATTACCCTATCCTGGAGAAGGTCACCATTAGCCCCATTATAGAACTGCGGAGCAGAAGACCCACAAAGTGAAATTCATTCAGTCGTGTCCAACTCTTTGTGACCCCATGGACTATACAGTCCATGGAATTCTTCAGGCCAGAATACTAGAGTGAATAGCTTTTCCCTTCTCCAGGGGATCTTCCCAACCCAGGGACAGAACCCAGGTCTCCTGCATTGCAGGAAGATTCTTTACCAACTGAGCCACAAGGGAAGCCCAAGAATACTGGAGTGGGTAGCCTATCCCTTCTCCAGTGGATCTTTCCAACCCAGGAATTAAACTGGGGTCTCCTGCATTGCAGGCAGATTCTTTACCAACTGAGCTATCAGGGAAGCCCAAGAAATGACCCACAAACTGGAGAAAAATTCTACCAAAGAAGTTCTCACACTTTTGCAAAAGTTCTAGGGCCCACAACAGATTTCCCAACCTGGGGATCCAGAAAAAGGACCGAGCACCCTCGAGGAAACAGACTTTTGGAGGGGACAACAAAATCGTATGTGCACCAGGACCCAGGAGAAAGGAGCAGTGACCCCATAAGAGACTGAGCCAGACTTGCCTGTGCATGTCCGGGAGTCTCTAGCAGAGTGTGGGTTGACAGTAGCCTGTCACAGGATCAGGGGTATCGACTAAAATAGTCCTGGAAGCCAAGGCATGCTGGCATGAGTCTTTTTGAAGGAGGTCACCATTAGCCTCAGGCCAAAATACAGGGAGGAACACAGCTCACCCATCAATAGAAAACTGGATTAAAGATTTACAAGCATGACCCTGCTCACCACAACAAGACCCAGTTTTACCTACAGCCAGTCCCTCCACCAGGAAACTTCCACAAGCCTCTTACCCTCATCCATCAGAGGGCAGACAGAGTGAAAACTTAACCACAGAAAACTAACGAAACTGATCACATCTGTCATAGCCTTGTCTAACTCAATGAAACTATGAGCCATGCCATGTAGTGCCACTCAAATGGACAGGTCATGGCGGAGAGTTCTGACAAAACGTGGGCCACTGAAGAAGGGAATGGCAAACCACTTTAGCATTCTTGGCTTGAGAACCCCATGAACAGTATGAAAAGACAAAAAGGTACAATATTATATATTTATAATTTTATTGACATCAACACATTTATTTAATGTATTTAATTAGATTGAATATTAATATATTTATTAAAATTTTTATTTGGATTATATTTTTATATTTATTTTTCTGTTTTCATAAGTTTTCTGCAGAGAGAGGATATTTATTTAGTGAGGGACAGAAAAGTGACAGATTAGACAGAAACCTGCTGTTTTTGAAGTTGGTGTGTAGTCAATAGCATGTAATATATACTCACACCAGGCAGTCTAGTAAAATCCCACACAATCTTGACTACAAAGATTGTTATGAAAATATAACTCTAAATCAGTTTATTAAACATAAAAGTTCTTTTATGTGGTATTAAATTTGGCACTGCCTTTCCATAAACCATGCCAGATCCAGATAGAACCTTCTTAGGTTTGTTCATTTCTCATCAGTTAAGAACTTAAACTAATCTTATAGGTTTCTGCTTCCATTAGAATCCTCACAGACTTCTACTCTGACAAAAGGAGAACTCCAATCTCTCTAGGTTTTTGACATTGGGTAATCACTTGCAATTTGACTTCTGTGTTCTAGATAGTGTATGAGACACTAGAGATTTAAGGCATTCATTAGCCTTAATGTATAATCAAAAGTAATTCCCAAGATCATATATAATTTGAAAAAGACAAAAAAATGCAACACAGTTAATAATCTCACAAAACCTTTGTAACTAGACTATTATACAAAGTAATGATCTTTTTATCCATCTATTTGCCATAAAGTGAAGGGACGGGATGCCATGATCTTTGTTTTTTGAATGCTGAGCTTTAAGCCAAGTTTTTCATTCTCCTCTTTCACTTTCATCAGGAGGTTCTTTAGTTCTTCTTCACCTTCTGCCATAGGGTGATGTCATCTGCATATCTGAGGTTATTGATATTTCCCCCTGCAATCTTGATTCAAGCTTGTGCTTCATCCAGCCCGACATTTCACATGATATACTCTACATATAAGTTAAATAAGCAGGGTGACAATATACAGCCTTGAGGTACTCCTTTTCCTATTTGGAACCAGTCTGTTGTTCCATGTCCAGTTCTAACTGTTGCTTCTTGACCCTGCATACAGATTTCTCAAAAGGCAGGTCAGGTAGTTTGGTATTCCCATGTCTCTCAGAATTTTCCACAGTTTATTGTGATCCACACAGTCAAAGGCTTTGGCATAGTCAATAAGGCAGAAATATATATTTTTCTGGAACTCTCTTCCTTTTTCAATGATCTAGTGGATGTTGGCAATTTGATCTCTGGTTCCTGTGACTTTTCTAAAATCAGCTTAACATCTGGAAGCTCACAGTTCACATATTGTTGAAGCCTGGTTTGGAGAATTTTCAGCATTCCTTTACTAATGTGTGATAAACAGTGGAAACAGTGGCAGACTTAATTTTGGGGGGCTCCAAAATCACTGTAGATGGTGACTGCAGCCATGAAATTAAAAGACTCTTACTCCCTGGAAGAAAAGTTATGACCAATCTAGACAGCATATTAAAAAGCAGAGTCATTACTTTGACAACAAAAGTCTGTCTAATTAAGGTTATGGTTTTTCCAGTAGTCATATATGGATGTGAGAGTTGGACTATAAAGAAACCTGAGCACCTAAGAATTGATGCTTTTGAACTGTGGTGTTGGAGAAGACTCTTGAGAGTCCCTTGGACTGCAAGAAGATCCAACCAGTCCATCCTAAAGGAGATCAGTCCTGGGTGTTCATTGGAAGGACTGATGCTGAACATGAAGCTCCAATACTTTGGCCATCTGATGCCAAGAGCTGACTCATTAGAAAAGACCCTGATGCTGGGGAAGATTGAAGGCAGGAGAAGAAAGGGAAGACAGAGAATGAGATGGTTGGATGGCATCACTGATTCAATGAACATGAGTTTGAGTAAACTCCAGAAGTTGGTGATGAACAGGGAGGTCTGGCATGCTACAGTCCGTGGGGTTGCAAAAAGTCAGACACGACTGAGGGACTGAACCGAACTGAACTGAATGATCTATTCTTATCATCTTAAACAACAACAAAAAATAAAACCCTCACCTACACACATGATCACTTGACTTTGTGACCACACATATTCCAGATGTGAAGGTAATAGAATAGAGACTTTGTATTTTATAATAGGTTTTTAAGGTATCCTACAAGTGCATAAAGATTTGCAGTTTTCATGAGAGATTCAAATTAAAAATCTTATTTTTAAAATTTCTGATTGTGAGTTTGAGAGGGAAGAGGCAAGGAAAATAACACCCTAGAATCCATATCATATCATGATATTTAATGTGATCCTCTCATAGTCTCTCAAAATTTCAGCAGGGGTCCTGGGTGCTAATATTAATCCAATAAGTGCCAAGTACCTTTGGCTTCCCCAGTGGCTCAGTGGTAAAGAATCTGCGCCATGGAGGAGACACTGGAGATACAGGTTTGATCCCTGGTTTAGGAAGATCCCTTTCAGGAGGAAATGACAACCCACTCCAATACTGTTACCTAAAAAGTCACATGGATAGAGGAGCCTGTTGGGCTGCCATTCAAAGTGTTGGGAAGAATTAGACATGACTGAGTGACTGAGCATATAGCACACACACCAAGTATGCCATATTCTAAATATAGTATTGCAATATCTATGCATGACATGTTAAGGGATTGTAGTTCTGTTTCTCTCAGCATTTAGAAATCACTCCCCTGTATATCAGGTTTCTCAAAAAGCTAAAAATAAACTACCATATGACCCAGCAACTTCACTCCTGGTTATAAGTTCAAACGAATCCCAAAACACTAACTCAAATAAAGATACATGTACCCCAATGTTCACTGAAATGTTGTTCATAATTGCCAAAATATGGAAGAAATCTAAGTGTCCTTCAACAAATAAATGGATAAAAAGATGTGTTTTATATATATAGAGAGAGAAATAGATATAGATATCACAAAGGAATATTACTTAAACACCATCTACAACAACATGGATGGGCTTAGAGGCTACTTTGCTAAGTGAAATAAGTCAAAGACATATTATGTGATACCACTTATAAATAGAATCTAAAAAAATAAAACATACTTGTGAATATAACAAGAAAGAGACTCACAGATATAGGGACTTACTGCAAAATGGCACTGCCACTTTGGAAAGCAGTCTGGAAGTATTTTACAGAATTAAGCATGCACTTACCATATGATTCAGCAAATACAGTCACTTGTATCTAAATTATGTCCACACAGAAACCTGTATATAGATGTTTATACCAGATTTATTCATAATTTTCAATAATGGAACCAACCAAGATGCCTTTCAGTAGGTAAATGGAGAGAGACATTGTGGTACATCCAGGCAGTGAAATATTACTCAGTGCTAAAAAGAAAGGCATAATCAAACCATGAAAAGACATGGAGGAAATATATATTCATATTGCTCACTGAAAGAAACCAATCTGAAAAGTCTTCATGATATATGAATCTCACTAAAGTCTACTCTGGAAAAGACAAAACTGGAGATAATAAAAAGATCAGCAGCTGCCAGAAGTTAGTGGGGTGAGAAGGCTAAATAGAGCACAGAGGACTTGAAGGCAATGAAAATATTCTAATGATGGGTATCTGTCATTACAAATTTATCCAAACCCATAGAATATGAGTTTGAGCAGTCTCCAGGAGTTGGTGATGGACAGGGAAGACTTGTGTGCTGCATGCCATCCATGGGGTCACAAAGAGTTGGACATGACTGAGCGATTGAACTGAACTGAACTGGTAGAATAAGCAGTACCAAAAGTGAACCCTAATATAAACTATGGACTTGGAGTATATTTATGTGTCAATGTAGGTTCATGAATTACAACAAATATACCACTCTGGTAGAGGATGATTATAATATGGGAGACTACCCATGTGTGGTGGCAAGAGTTATTATATGGGAAGTCTCTGTACTTTCTGGTCAATATTGACATGAATCTAAAACTGTCTTAAAAACAACTATTTATTAAAAATAGAACTACCAAAAGAGTTTATTTTAAAAAAAAAGAACCATTTATAAGTTTTTGAGGATTATAAATGAATGGGAACATTTCTGAATGCCTGAAGATTCCATTTCACACTGTATTTTTTTCTTAAAGAATTACTGTTTCCAATTACTGATAGCAGCATTATCTCTAATCTTTCTCAAAAGTCAAATATCCTTTGAATTTTATTTTTAAAGTGTATTAACAAAGTGAAAATAGACTTGTATATCTATAACTTCATTCAAAATAGTTTAAGTAAATTTAGAGCAATAATGTTATACTATCATGATTATCTGCTTCGAACTTTTCTAGCTACATCATTACATATCAAAAGCTTAGAGATAACTGGGCAGTTCTCAGAAATATAGTTAAAATTTTAAGGAACAAAATGCTATTTCTTAAACAATGAATCATCACTGAGATACAATTCTCCATCAAGTAATTAGTAAGTCCTATTATATTGTACATTTTATCAACATTTTTCCAAGGAAGAAAAAAGCTCACAATTGGGTTTTAGAAATATCTGTCTTCCACGTATTTCCACATCAGCAGCCTGGTCGTGACACATATCATTAGCAGCTATCTCAGTGGATACAGTTAATTATCACTCTTTCTTTCAGATTATGAATACTAAATAGAATACTTGCCCTGTTATGAGGCCGGAAACTATGCTATTGATATGAAAAAGATACTGCTAAAGTGCAGTGAAGTGGCTTTGCTAACGCCTACCAGAAACTTGGCTCAGTGTTTTAACTATCTAGAGACTATGTTGTTGTTGTTTTTTTAAACCAATTGTGGCTATACTATTAACGATTACAGAAGACACTAGTGGAATTTTAAAATTGATGTTTCCATTTTTAAAAGACAACTTTCAAATTGATCTTTTTGTGTCACACTGAGCTGAAGCATTTTAATGGATACTTGTTGAAGGTCGCCTTTCTTCTTTGTTAGAGACATTGCAGGAAGATATTTTCAATTTGATTGTGTATCACTAAATGGTGAAACAAGGAAATAGAGTGGCTGTGATATGATGGGGAAAACTAGTACCTCCTTAGAAAAGAAAGAGGACAGAACCATTTCTTATGTACAATAAATATGGCTTAGTAAATGGGAATTACAATGTTACTTTGATGGCAATTAGATTATCAATGGTAGTATACTGAATGAAAGTTCAGAGGACATTTCTTTCCATTAATAATGTTTTGTGTAGGTCTGGCATGACATAAATAGAGTCCTTGTCATATTTTATTCAAAGGTATATAAAGGGAACACATTTTCACATGGCAGACTTGTGCATTCAGCAAAAAGAAATGAGTACATCCTTTTTTCATTGTCTTAGAATCCACATACTGAAACTGACATTAGGAAATGTATCATGGACTAAATTGACCTCTCCTAAAGAAACAGGGATAAAGTACATATTTTTCTACAATTAATACTATAAAATCTTGGCAAATATCTTTAGCATTTTTCTCCTTCTATAAGTTGCTGCAAATTACCTGACTCCAACACTGACTGGTCAAACTATTAAAGCAACAAAGATATAAAAATTTACAGACATAAATCAGAAGCTGACTAAACATGAGTGCAATATGAGTTAGGTGGAAATGAGGCTAAATGTTACTATTCACATAGATTTTATTTTTTTGGTTAAAATTATTTTCCTGTCATTATATCCTGATTGTGTAAGGGATTGTTCAAAATTTTAGCAGTTTCTCTTTGTTCCTTCTTTGTAGTGGACAATGTTTGCCTATTTAAATTTCAAATTATTAAGCGTGAAATATTATTACAATTATCCAAGCATCACTTTCCAATATTTGTAAATATAATGCATCACAAATAATGACAAAGTGGTTTATTTTAGACCCCCAAATGATCAAATAAAATAAAAATGCATTACATAAACAACTATATGGCAATAAAATGGATAACCTGAAAGAAATGGACAGATTCTTAGACAAGTTCAATCTTCCAAGACTGAACCAGGAAGAAATAGAAATTATGAACAACCCAATTACAAGCACTGAAATTGAAGCTGTGATAAAAAAAAAAAAAAAAAAATCTCACACAAAACAAAAGCCCAGGACTAGATGGCTTCACAAGAAAGTGAAAGAGGAGAGTGGAAAACTTGGCTTAAAGCTCAACATTCAGAAAACTAAGATCATGGCAAACTAAGATCATGGTCCCATCACTTCATGGCAAATAGATGGAGAAACAGTGGAAACAGTGGCTGACTTTATCTTTTTGGGCTCCAAAATCACTGCAGATGGTGATTGCACCCATGAAATTAAAAGACTTTTACTCCTTGGAAAGAAAGTTATGACCAACATAGACAGCATATTAAAAGGCAGAGATATTCGTTTGCCAACAAAGGTCAGTCTAATTAACGCTATGGTTTTTCCGTTAGTTATGTATGGATATGAGAGTTGAACTATAAAGAAACCTGAGCACTAAAGAATTGATGGTTTTGAGCTGTGGTGTTGGGGATAACTCTTGAGAGCACCCTGGACTGCAAGGAGATCCAGCCAGTCCATCTTAAAGGAAATCAGTCCTGAATATTCATTGGAAGGACTGATGTTGAAGCTGAAACTCCAATACTTTGGCCACGTGATGCAAAGAGCTGACTCATTTGAAAAGACCCTGATGCTGGGAAAGACTGAAGGCAGTAGGAGAAGGGGATGACGGAGGCTGAGATGATTGGATGGCATCACCAATTCAATGAACATGAGTTTGAGTAAACTCTGGGAGTTGATGATGGACAGGGAGACCTTGCCTGTTGCAGTCCATGAGGTTGCAAAAAGTTGAACCTGACTGAACTGAACTGAACTAAACAAACATATTAAAAAATACTCAAAATCTCTCATTATTAGAGAAATGAAAATCAAAACTGCAATGAGCTATTACCTCTTACAGTTCAGAATGGCCATCATCAAAAAGTCTACACACAATATATGCTGGAGAGAGTGTGGAGAAAAGGGAATGCTCTTGCAGTGTTGGTGGGAATGTAAGTTGATACAGCCACTATGGAAGATGGTATGTTGATCCCTTAAAAAGCTAGGAATAAAACCACCATATTACCCAGCAATCATACTCCAAGGCATATATCCTGATGAAACCAGAACTGAAAAGATGCATGCATCCGATTGTTCATTGCAGCACTATTTACAATGACTAGCACATTGAAGCAACCTAGATGTCCATCGACAGATCAATGGATAAAGATGTTTTGTTACATATACACAATGGAATATTTCTTAACCATAAAAAGAATGCCTTTGGTTCAGTTCTGATGAGGTGCATGAACCTAGAACCTATTATACAGAGTAAAGTCAGAAAGAGAAAGATAAATATGATATTCTAACACATATATAAGGAATTTAGAATAATGGTACTGAAGAACTTATTTACAGGGCAGCAGTGGAGAAACATACATAGAGAATAGACATAGGAACATGGGGAATGGAGAGGAGAGAGTGAGATGTTTGGAAACAGTGTGGAAACTTACATTACCGTATGTGAAATAGTTAGCCAATGGTAATTTGATGTATGGCTCAGGAAACTCAACCAGGGGCTCCATATCAACCTAGAGTGGGTAGGGTGGGGAGGGAGATGGGAGGGAGCTTCAAAAAAGAGGGGATATATGCATACCTATGACTGATTCATGTTGAGGTTTGACAGAAAACAGCACAATTCGGTAAAGCTATTATTCTTCAATAAAAAATAAATTAAAAAATAATGTATTACACTCAAGTATTGCTTAGAAGATTAAAGAATTTTAATATTTACTATCTCACTTAGTCTTCTGTGAGGCAAGTAGTATTGTTTTCAGTAGTGTCATGATATAGGAAAAAGAGCAGGTTCACAAAGTTAATTTATTAAGGTCACAGAGCCAATAAACAGCCAAGTTAATTTTTGAAGATGTGTCTTATAAATGTTACTTCCATCACATCAGGCTGTCCTTAGAGAATTGTGTATTCATCAGACAGAATGAACTTATGAAGAAATAAACACTCTAAGACAAGTGATAATAAAGGATAAAAGATTAAGAGAAGAATAAATGAAACTGAGAAAGAAAAGTGGGTGTAGATGGTCGAAGGAATGGTGAGTAAGGAAAGTTATGGTTTAAAGTCCTCGACGTGCTTGTGTGCTAAGTTGATCAGCCATGTCTGACTCTTTGCAATGCTTTGGACTGTAGCTATCCTGGCTCCTCTGTCCATGGGATTCTTCAGGCAAGAACACTGGACTGACTTGCCTTACCCTCCTCCAGAGGCCATTCCCAGCCCAGGGATCAAACCTACCTCATCTGCATCTCCTGCATTGCAGGCAAATTCTTTATGCATTGAGCCACTTAGGGAGCCCACACAGCTTTCTAGAAAATAGGAGGCCTGGCATAGTTGTTTTACATTCTTCTCAAATAGATCCTTATGCTCCATCAAGTCTACTAACTCCCTTCCTAAGAAAAGATCTTTGGTAGAAATCAAATTATCAACAAATAATAGGACTGTCTGAAATGTTGTAGGTCAGATGGAGGAATCAGGATTTTAATCACATGATTCTTTACTAATGTGTGAACAGGATTAAGGAAACCAAAAAAAAAAAAAAAAAAAGAAAGAAAGAAGAAGAAGAAGCAGTAAGGGTTGTTGGGATATTCAAGGACTACCAACAGCAAAACAATTGCCACTCTCACACTTATAAGGCAAAAAGAAAATTTAGTGTTACTAGGGACAAGTGAGATCAGGAGTCATTAAAAAAAGTCTTATTGGGTGGAACCTGTACTTCAGGTGGGAAGAATCTTTTTTTATAATCACAGAAGCACAGAGGGAGGAATCAGGGGAAGTTTGCTTCTGCCCTTGAGAATCCTACAGTTGTCTTTCAATGACTAGACTTGACCAGAAGTCAAAATGTATGGGATCCAATTAATGGAGTCCTTAAGATTACTCTTAGTTTAGAGTCTTTGTTAGCCTAGGCTTACAGAGCTGGGCACTTACAGCACTGGATAGATTAGGGTTAGTCTCTGGTCAGTCTCTTAACAAAGTTGGTTGTGTGACTTTTTTGTATTCCTATCTTCAGACAACTATCTCTTTCCTTGGACCCTAGGCACTCATTACTCATCATAAACCCCATTCCACTCTATTTATTTTCCCTAAGGTCAGTTAGGGAAAAAAACTGTGGAAAATTCTTAAAGAGATGGGAATACCAGACCACCTGACCTGCCTCCTGAGAAATCTGTATACATATCAAGAAACAACAGTTAGAACTGGACAGAGAACAACAGACTAGTTGCAAATAGGGAAAGGAGTATATCAAGGCTGTATATTGTCACCTTGCTTATTTAACTTATATGCAGAATACATCATGTGAAATGTTGGGCTGGATGAAGCATAAACTGGAATCAAGATTGCTGGGAGAAATATCATAACCTCAGATAATTCAGATGACACCACCCTTATGGCAGAAGGTGAAGAAGAAGTAAAGAGCCTCTTGATGAAAATGAAAAAGGAGAGTGAAAAAGTTGGCTTAAAACTCAACATTCAGAAAACAAAGATCATCACATTCAGTCCCATTACTTTATGGCAAGTAGATGGGGAAATAATGGAAACAGTGGCAGACTTTATTTTTAGGGGGTTCCAAAATTACTGCACATGTTGACTGCCACCATGAAATTAAAAGATGCTTGCTCCTTGGAAGAAAAGCTATGACAAACCTAGATACCATATTAAAAAGAGACATTACTTTGCTGACAAACGTCCGTCTAGTTAAAGCTATGGTTTTTCCAGTAGTCATATATGGATGTGAGAGTTGGACTGTGAAGAAACCTGAGTGCTGAAGAATTTATGCTTTTGAACTGTGGTGTTGGTGAAGACTCTTGAGGGTCCCTTGGACTGCAAGGAGATCCAACCAGTCAGTCCTAAAGGAAATCAGTCCTGAATATTCACTGGAAGGATTGATGCTGAGGCTGAAACTCCAATACTATGGCCATCTAATGTGAAGAATTGACTCATTGGAAAAGACCCTGATGCTGGGAAAGATCAAAGGCAGGAGGAGAAGGGTATGACAGAGGATTAGATGGTTGGATGGCATCACCAACTCAATGGACATGAATCTGAGCAATCTTTGGGAGTTGGTGATGAACAAGGAGGCCTGGCATGCTGTAGTCCATAAGGTCGCAAAGAATTGGGCATAACTGAGCAACTTAACTGAACTGAAGTTCAGTTAAGCTACGTGGACTTCCATTATCAGATTAAGTCACTCCTAATTGAAGACAGAAGTGAGTATTAAGTCTTTAGGGAACACAAGCAACATAAAAGAGGAACTTTTAAAGCAAACACAGTAAGCATCTTGGAGGAGTTGGAAGGTATATCAGAGAAGAATACCTTTCCCATGTTCCTTGCCCAATGTACTGCTTCTTCCCAAAGGAGATAGTTCATAACTAAGAACAGAATTAGCACTGCTGTTTAAATCTGTCTCTCCACTTCTGAATACTCTGGAATTACACCTATTCTGATTTTTTAGAAGATCAGGTCTGTTCTACAGAGATGGTTTTGATTTTCACAAGTAGTTGTTGATTGTGAGGGCAGGCAAAAGAATAACTTCCATGCTATTATTTACTACTTTTACTGTTACAGATTTGTCATTACTATTATAGCTTTTCTGTTGATTTTCATGATTAATGGATATGTGTCTCTCTGACAACTTTTAAGCAAATCATAGCTTGAATGGTTATAAACACAGGTAGTTCCTCCAACATGCTTTACCTGCCTCCCATGGCTGAAAGTGAAAGCGTTAGCCCCTCAGTTGTGTCTGACTCTTTGCGACCCAAAGGACTATAACCTACCACCTAGTGTGGATCAAACAGGAAAAGGTAAGTAAAATATTTCAATAATGATAAAGTGAAATATAATGCTGATTTTTAAACTTATTATTTGTTCCTAAAGTTGAATGCAGATGTGAAGTACATAAGTGATAACACAAAAGTGTGACTGTCAGAAGAGCATAAACTGCTAGAGATGGTAGTGTTTTGGCTAATGAAAAGAGAAAAGATTGTCATGTTCAGTTCTCTGTCAAAAAAGTCACTTAAGGAAGTCATTTCACCATGAACGCATGTTAGTTCAGAATCAATGAATACATTGCTTAATGGTTCTGAAAAATCTCCTTATTGATCCATCAACCTATAAATTTTAAAATATTGCCTATTTAATGCCTTTGTCTTACAAGTTCTGAAATTAGGAAAGTGGAAATCACACATCTGACACCTGAAAAAAATTACATGTGAACTGAATATCTGGTATGAAAGTAAAAAAGTCTAGTAAGACTTGATCTGCCAGTTTGAAGCTCACCATAATAGAGCATAAACTTATGAAGATATAAGTCTAGTAACATGAGTCATGCTACATTAAAAAAGTGTTCTGTTCACATTTATTTCCTAAAGAGGAAATATAATCACAGCTAGCTTACTTGGGCAGGAAATGGGATGGTAGAATGTTTTCTCATTAATGACTTCATTGGACTAAATTGAAAGAAAAAAATGAGTTTTTGTGCTAATGTTGATTATCGGTGAAAAGGGTAAAAGAATACTCAGGATTTTGGCAAAAAAATTGAAAGGGGGGAAATAAGCGAAGTTCTGACTACTTCTCAGTTGGTAGCTATCATCAGTCATTGCTAATTAAAATGTATTGGTGATTATTTGTGATTGTCACAAAGGGCATTTTATAAATCAAAGTAATGGGGAAAAATTATGAGATGATAAGAAGAAAGTTGCATAAGAAGCCTGAAAAGAAACAGGCAGATTCCAAGGTAGATACTATAAGGAGTCAGAAAAGATAATTCCATTTGTGAATAAAAGGTTTGAAAGTTGAAGATTCTGTTCTGAACCTATTACCTGATTGACAATTGCTAGCTTTCTGTGAAGCTTATGCACATTGCTTTGTATGCTTCAAAACGAGAAAAGACTTAAGATGAACCACTCTAATATGCCAGAAAACAGGATAAATAGCCCCTAAATGCTGAGAAAAGTGATCCTGGAATTATAAGGTACTCAAGAATTTAGAGAGAAGTAAATCAAGGCAGCTTTGGATATGGATATGAAAAAAGATCACATGGGAGAATAAAAGACTTATAATACTGGATAAACAATATCTAATTGGCTATTTCTTAAAGCAGTCATTCCAAGCGTTTTTGAAAAATAACACTCTGGACTCTCATAAACTGCTGGTATGAATATAAAATAGTATAATCTCTTGGGAAATATTTATCAGTTTCTTAAAATATTAAATCTATCTTAGGACCTGGGCTTCCCAGGTAGTGCCAGTGGTAAATAACCTGTGTGCCAATGTAGGAGACATGAGAGACGCAGGTTACATCTCTGGGTCAGGAAGATTTCCTGAAGAAGGAAATGGCAGCCCACTCCAGTCTTCTTGCCTGGAGAATCTCATGGACAGAGGAGCCTGGGGGACTACAGTCTACAGGGTTGCACAGAGTCACACACGACTGAAGTAACTGACCATGAATGCATCATACGACCTAACCATTTCATTCCTAGGTTTTCACAAAAAAGGGAAAGAAAATATGCACCCTCTTAAAGATTTGCTTGCAAATGTTCACTGCAGCTTTACCAGTAAGACTCAAAAATTGGAAACAGTGCAGGATAATTGATAGTTTGTCCACTGGTTGTTGTGCTCAGTCACTGAATTGTGTCCAACTCTTTAAGGCCCCATGGACTGTAACTTGACAGGCTCCTCTGCCTATGGAATTATCCAGGCAAGAACGCTGGAGTGAGGTGGCATTTTCTACTGCAGGGGAGCTTTCCGAGCCAGGGATCGAATCTGCATCTCTTGAATCTCCTGCTAGTGGATTGTTTACCACTAGCGCCACCTTGGAAGCTCCCCTATTCATTAACCAATGGATATCAAAGTTATAATTATCCAAATGATAGCCACAGTGTTCAAATTATCCAAATGATAACCAATTATTTATTTTGGATAAATAATTGGTATATATAAAATTAATACTATTAATAAATAACAGGAAAGCATTGACACATGCAGTAAGATGGATGAATCTCAAAATAATTATTCTGTGTGAGATAAGCCAGATAAAAAAGAGTAAATATTATATTAATTTAATATAAATGTCAAGTAAATGAAAACTAATATACATTGACAAAAAATGAGTCAGTGATTTGTTGGAGCTATGGGGTAGGACAAACTAAGAGGGAATGAATACTAGAGATGTGAGGAAACTTCTGGAAGTGATGAATATATTCCCTCCTTATTGTAGTGATTATTCTAATTGTGTATGCATACATCAAAGTGTACAATTTTAATATGTGTTGTGTATGTGTAGCTCATTGCATATCAAGTATATCTTAATGTTCTTGTGTAAAAAATAATTATGAGGCTCTTTGCAAATGGGGATGTTTGTGACACTTTTAGAGAATCCACAGTATCCCATTCTCTGCAGGGCAAAGATAAGACAGCCAAACACACACAAATGTGTTCACCTTGCTAAGCCATCTTCTCTCTAGCCTTAATTCTCTAGAAAAATTTTCCATTGAAGTATTTCACATTGATTCATTCATTTATTTTTTCCATCCATTATCTTATAAACATATTAATCTATATCTATGTTAGGGTCTCTCTCAGATACTTCACAGTCAAATTGTTAAATTCAGTTTATTTTCCCATGTTCTTCACAAGCCTTCTCATCTTCTCAGCTTCTTAATCTCAATTAGCTGCGCGATTATTTCACCATTTGCCATAAAAGCTACTTTTTTTTCCTGGCAAACTTTAAAGAAGGGATATAGCGTATTGCAAGAATTGAATATTAAAAAGATGATTAAGATTTAGCCAAGGTTCTCAATGGTATTAAAATCAGGTGGTAGATGATTGTTATATAAATGAAATGCAGTAATATCATGCTTTGATATTTACAGGTGATGGAATATATCAACCAGTTTTGTCTGCAGGAGTCCAAAAAGTTTTAAAGACATATAATATTTGAAGCACAATGTAGAGAGTGAGTATGAATTCATCTTTCCAAACAAGAGGGAGGGAATAGTATCTTAGTAAAGCAACATCATGAACAAAAGCATGGCAGTATAAAATACTGGTATGTTTATATAGGGCTTCCCAGGTGGTGCTAGTGGTAAAGAACCTGCCTGCCAATGCAGGAGACATAAGAGATGTGGGTTCGATCCCTGGGTCAGGAAGATCCCCTGGAAGAGGGTGTGCCAACCCACGCCAATATTCTTGCCTGGAGAATCCGAAGGATAGAAGAGCCTGGTGGCCTACATTCCATGGAGTCGCGAAGAGTCAGACATGACTGAAGTGACTGAGCATTCAAGGATGTTGGGGTAAAGGTGAGTACTTCTGTTCATATCCCAGAAGACAACATAGAAGGGTGCTTCAGCACAAGCTGGCAGTTTTCAATGAGAATGACAAAAGGAAATATTTTATGTATAGAATACTAAAGGGAGGTTTTAAATGTATCACAGTTCAAAGTGTTAATAGGACCAGAGTTTTTTAAGCTCTTAAGGAATATGGGATGATGTTCAATCATATATAAAGAAACCATTTTCCCTAAGACAATGACTTTCTTTCTGTAAATCAGCCAGAGGCATCCTAACATCTTGCGGTAGACAGCCCAAGACAACCTAATTCCGCTTCAAAGAAAGAACTGCTATTCATTTTAAAAGAGGTTAGTAGCTAGCCTTGTGCTGTCAGCTCCTAGTTCCACCTAAGGTGACATCCTTCTTGAGGCACTGCATATTCTGCCACCAAGTGAAGATAGTTTATAGAGCTCCTCCTGTTTTGGCCCAATGCAGGAAAATTCAGAATGGAATCCTTCCAAGATCCTCACCACTGACTTGACTGAGGATGTGACAAGACAGTGTTGTATTTTAGCTCTTCCCTCTGTGCCATCAATTTTTGCTTCTTCTTTTTAGAGGGATTGATCCTCAAGAAGTATACTGCTCCTCAAATTCCATCTCAGTTTCTGTGTCCAGAAAATCTAACCTGCAACACATCCCAACCTCATTGAATATTTGACATTGTCAAGGCTAGGTTTCGGTCAACCAACCAAATAAATAGTAGAGCTATTCACAGCTGCCTGAGCTGACACATTCAGATAAAACATGTCTCTATATCCATATATTATCTTACTCAATTGAATATATTTGGCTTCTTATGCTTAACTTCCTTGGACTTATTCCCAAATATATCTTAGAGGCTGTATGCTTTTATAAATTAGCAAATCTTACCAATATTTAAAGCAAAAACTGTTACTCTGGGTCTAATTTCACTCTTGTCTGAAGGATGCTGAAATAGGATTGTAATTATGTCTTAGGAGATAAGACCTGGCAGGGTTAGATCTTGAGGAAAAATGACATCCCTTGAATGATAACTTGAGTAAAGTTATCAAGCAATGAAAATTCCATCTCCTCATTCTCAGGTAAATGTGCTACTTATACCAATAAAAAATCTCAGAGAGTTGACTATCCAAAATTTCAACTTCTATCAACTACACACAAATTTCCACATTTCATTATCAGAATCCCACTCCTCATTCTACTCCCTCACTTACACATAAATGATAAAGAATGTGGAAATTTAATTCATATATAAATTTATATCCAGCATAATTAAATTAGGATATAATTTTCATTGCTATCTTTTCAACCATTATAAGGCATTAGTGATTATTTTAGGAACACAATAGCACCCATCTAATATTCTGTGATTGGTCAAAGAATAGTGGCCCAGAGCTTGGAATTTTCTTTCTCTAAGCCTTTAGGAAAATCAGAATTCCTCCTCCTACCTTGAGTTCACAGTACCCATGATACTATCCACCGGAGATCAAATTACCAACATTCATTGGATCACTGAAAAAGCAAGAGAGTTCCAGAAAAATATTTACTTCTACTTTATTGACTATGCCAAAGTCTTTGACTCTGAGAAGTGAAGTGAAGTGAATTTGCTCAGTCGTGTCTGACTCTTTGCGACCCCATGGACTGTAGCCTACCAGGTTCCACCATCCATGGGATTTCCCAGGCAAGAATACTGGAGTGGGTTGCCATTTGTTCTCCAGGAGATCTTCCCGATCCAGGGATTAAACCCGGGTCTCTCGCATTGTAGGCAGATACTTTACTGTCTGAGACACCAGGGAAGTCCTGGTGACTCTGTAGATCACAACAAACTGTGGAAAATTCATAAAGAGACGGGAATACTAGACAACCTTACCTGCCTCCTGAGAAATCTGTATACATGTAAAGAAGCAATAGTTAGAACTGGACATGGAATAACAGACTGGTTCCAAATAAGGAAAGTAGCATGTCAAGGTTGTATATTGTCACGCTGCTTATTTAACTTATATGCAGGGTACAATATGTGAAATGTCAGGCTAGATGAAGCACAAGCTGGAATCAAGATTGCCAGGAGAAATATCAATAACCTCAGATATGCAGATGACACCACCCTTATGGCAGAAAGCAAAGAAGAACTAAAGAGCATCTTGATGAAAGTGAAAGAGGAGAGGGGGAAAAAGCTGGCTTAAAGCTCAACATTCAGAAAACTAAGATTATGGCATCCAGTCCCATCTCCCCAAGTTAAATAGATGGAGAAACAATGGAAACAGTGACAGACTTTATTTTTTGGGGGATGCAAAATCATTGCAGATGGTGACTGCAGCCATAAACTTAAAAGATTCTTATTCTTTGGAAGAAAAGCTATGGCCGACTTAGACAGCATATTAAAAAGCAGAGACATTACTTTGCCAATAAAAGCCCATCTAGTAAAACTATATTTTTTCCAGTAGTCATGTATGGATGTCAGTTGGACCATAAAGAAAGCTGAGCACCAGAGTTGATGCTTTTGAATTGGTGTTGGAGAAAACTCTTGAGAGTCCCTTGGACTGCAAGGAGATCTGACCAGTCATTCCTAAAGGAAATCATTCCTGAATGTTCATTGGAAGGACTGATGTTGAAACTCCAATACTTTGGCCACCTGATGCGAAGAACTGACTCATTGGAAAAGACCCTGATGCTGGGAAAGATTAAAGGCAGGAGGAGAAGGGGATGACAGAGGAAGAGATGATTGGATGGCATCACTGACTTAATGGACATGAGTTAGAGCAAGCTTTGGGAGTTGGTGATGGACAGGGAAACCTGGCATGTTGTAGTCCATAGGATTGCAAGGAGTCGGAAAACAACTGAGCAACTGAACTGAACTGAACTGATCAATGTTAATCTGACAATGGTCAGTTAATGCAGTCCCTTGGTATCATGAAGCCTGCCTTAAAAGGGACAATTAAGGAATGACAGATCTTAATTTAGGTAATTTTTATACCACTACATGTTACAGAGTGTCAGTTTCCAATAACTTTCCATCATCAAAACTAATTTTAATTTCTATATTTAAGGATACAATTTATGTGACCACTTTTAGCATCACTTATAGCTTCAGTTAGGGTTATTACAAGAAAATGGAAGTTGCGATTGGTATTTAACCAGAGAAAATTAAAAATGGGAAAGAGGTCATATAGCTTTTAAATAGCTATCACTCCTTGGGCTTGGGAATGTAAATAAAGAGATGCTGGCACAAAAACTAGGACCATGGGGTGGGGGAGTAGCTAAACAGTTGTCATGTAGTCTCTGAAGTCAGGGAAACAATTTCTTGAGGTTCCTGATTCAGAGTAAGTGCTTGGAATTCTAGTGTATGTGGGTTGGAGGAAGGAGGTGTCACATGGCAGCTCGAGCTGCTTTCATACAGTGCAGATGGACAGAGATTGGACCAGAACTGATATAGGCAGACCACAAACACCTGAAAAGAATCCTTTCTTCCATATTCTCTCTTTGCAATCTTCCACAAGTGCACTCCATTGATACAAATTAAGAGAAAACTATCTGGCAAGATACTTCGGGATATTCAGTGTATAGTCTCTCAAGTCCCATATCACAAAGAACCATATGGAAGAGTGGACTTGGAATTAAGAGACCATGAGTGAACAATGCAAAGAAATAGAGAAAAACAATAGAATGGGAAAGACTAGAGATCTCTTCAAGAAAATCGGAGTTATCAAGGGAACATTTCATGCAAGAATATACATGATAAATGACAGAAATGGAAGGACCTAACAAAACCAGAAGAGATTAAGAACAGATGGCAAGAATACACATAAGAACTATATAAAGAAGGCCTTAATGACCTGGATAAACAAAATGGTGATAAACACGATGGTGTGGTCACTCACCTAGAGTCAGATATACTGGAATATGAAGTCAGGTGGGCATTAAGAAGCATTATTACAAAGAAAGTTAGTGGAAGGGTGAAATTCCAGCTGAGCTATTTCAAATCCTAAAAGTTGATGCTGTTAAGTTCTGCACTCAATATGTCAGCAAATTTAGAAAACTTAGCAATGGCCACAGGACAAGAAAATTCAATTTTCATTCTAGTTCCAAAGAAGGGGAATGCCAAAGAATGTTTGAACTGCCATACAATTGGGCTCATTTCACATGCTAGTAATGCTATGCTCAAAGTCCTTCAAACTAGGCTTCAGCAGTATGTGAAACAAGAACTTACAGATGTACAAGCTGGATTTAAAAAAGGTAGAGGAACCAGAGATCAAATTTCCAACATTCACTGGACAATAGAAAAAGCAAGAGAATTCCAGAAAAACATCTACTTCTGCTTCATTGACTACACTAAAGCCTTTGACTTTGTGGATCACAACAAACTGTGGATAATTCTTAAAGAGATGGCCATACAAGACCACCTTACCTGTGGATACTTCACCTTACCTGTCTCTTGAAACCTGTATAAAGGATAAGAAACAACATTTGGAACTGGACATGGAACAACAGAATGATTTAAAATTGAGAAAGGAGTTCATCAAGGCTGTACATTGTCATCTTGCTTATTTAACTAATACACAGAGTAATGTCTATGTTCCCAGGTGGAACAACAGAATGATTTAAAATTGAGAAAGGAGTTCATCAAGGCTATATATTGTCATCTTGTTCATTTAACTAATACACAGAGTAATGTCTATGCTTCCCAGGTGGCAAAGAACCTGTCTGTCAATGCAGGAGACACAGGTTTGATCCTTGGGTCAGGAAGATCCCCTGGAGAAGGTAATGGCAACCCAGTCCAGTATTCTTTCCTGGGAAATCCCGTGGACAGAGGAGTATGGCCGGCTACAGTTTATAGAGTCACAAAGAGTCGGACATGAGTGAGGACACACTCATGGTGCTGGGAAAGACCAAATACATTTAGGGCTTCCCTGCTGGCTCTTATGGTAAAGAATCTCCTTGCAATGTGGGAAACCAAGTTTGATCCCTGGGTCGGGAAGATTCCTATAGAAGAGCATGGAAACCCCTCCAGTATTCTTGCCTGGAGAATTCCATGGACAGAGGAGCTTGGCAGGCTACAGTCCATGAGGTCACAAAGAGCCAGACAAGACTGAGTGACCAACACACACACACACACACACACACACACACATGCAGAGTACATAATGCAAAATGCTAGGCTGGATGAAGCACAAGCTGGAATCAAGATTGGCAGGACAAATATCAACAACCTCAGATATGCAAATGATACCACTCTTGGCAGAAAGTGAAGAGGAATTAAAGAGCCTCTTCATGAGGTTGAAAGAGGAGAGTGAATAGGCTGGCTTAAAATTCAATATTCAAAAATCTAAGATCATGGTATCTGCTCCCATCACTCCAGGCAAATAGAAGGAGAAAAAGTGGAAGCAGTGACAGATTGTATTTTCTTCAGCTCCAAAATCACTGTAGATGATAACCGATGAAATTAAAAGATACTTGGTCCTTGCAAGAAAAGATATGATAAACCTAGATAGCATATTAAAAAGCAGAAACATCATTTTGCTGACAAAGGTCTATATAGTCAAACTTATGGTTTTTCCAGTAGTCGTGTACAGCTGTGAAAGTTGGACCATAAAGAAGGCTGAGCCCTGAAGAATTGATGGTTTTGAATTGTAGTGCTGGAGAAGACTCTTGGACTGCAAGGAGATCAAACCAGTCAATCCTAGAAGAATTCAACCCTGAATATCCATTGGAAGGACTGATGCTGAAGCTGAAGCTCCAATACTTTGGTCACCTCATGGGAAGAGCTGACTCTTTGGAAAAGACCGTGATGCTGGGAAAGACTGATGACAAAAGGAGAAGATGCTGGCAGAGGATGAGATGCTCAGAAAGCATCACTTACTCAATGAGCATGAATTTGTGCAAACTCTGGGAGATAGTGAAGGACAGGGGAACCTGGCATTCTGCAGTCCATTAGATCTCAAAGAATCAGTTATGATTTAGCCACTTAGGAACAGCAACAATTCTGTCAGGTCCAGGATCATAAAGAAGCATATGGAAAAGTGAACTTAGGATTGAGATACCATGAGTAATTATCTTGTCCAATCATGTCCACAAAATAATGTTATATTAAAAAAGGTATTGATGGAAACACACATGTACACACATGAAGCAGAATGATGGTCAAGCTCTTCTCAAGGGAATAATGATTAGAACAATAATGATTTGGTTCCAGGACAGGAACTAAAATTGAGTCAGAAAGTATTGAGAAATAACCAACTTGCAATTTAGAGGTTTTAAAATGATGTCACTCCTTTTTCCATTTTGTGATAAAAAATATAGGCAACATATGAGAGATAACTGAAAAGGAGCACAATATTATCACTCGTGTTCAAATAGTTTTTTTTTTTTAATCTCTTTCTTATATAAGTAATTTTGTCAATCTTCTGATTTATCTTTTGATAAATCTTCTGATTTATAACTTAATGTTGAATTACAGTTAGAATGATCTTTCCCATTTTAAAGTGTAAAGGAATTCAGTTAAGCTTTCCTCAAGTACTGTTTTGGTGTTACTTTTTACATTTAAATATTTGATAAATTTGGAGAATCCTAGCATGTAGCATAAATAACAGAATTATAGGAACTATTAAAAGTTGACATTGACTATGGCACATTCACAAATCTGGGAGCAAATTGTATGATTATATTTAAGAAATAGCTATTAGGTTATTGTTCTAAATCATTATGTCATTGGGTTTTACTGTGATATGGTCTATGTATCATATATAAATGGAATTCTCACTTTTAGTGATTAACACAACTGGTCCACAATTGCTCCTCTAGAACAAAAGATCAGGGTGTTAAATCATGGATTGGATACAATACACACAGCTCTAAGCTCACTAGAAGGACTATTTCTTTTTTACAGTCTTAAAACGGGCAATCACATCCTTTGAATAGAAAATAGAATCCTCATCATGCCTTCACATTATGCATTTAACAAACATTTGTCAGCAAACTTTTCTATGATTAATTTGATTTCAACCCTTAGGGAAAGATTACTTTGAAAACATTTATGGTATGACTAATTGAATTTTAGAAATTTGATTAATACTCGACTTCAGAGTTTTTAAAATACATTATTAAAATTAATTTTACTTGAGTTTTAATAATTCTATGACTGTTCCTTTTGAGCCACTGCTATTTGCTTTATCTTGTAAAATTCAGTATGGAGAAAATTCACGTTCAATAGAACTGGGCATTGTTGAGCCTTTTTGCCTGGAAATGAATAATGTGCTTGTGGAAAGGTGACAGTGATTTAAGGCTGTGAGAACAGGTCTTTATTTACCTGCCAGACATAGTCTCTGGTCTGGATGCAGTAAATATTTTGTAATTTTATTGGAAACTATAACATCCTTGCACTCACAAAAGCCAGTTTTCTATACAGCATTGCATGACATCTTTACAGTAATGATAAATTAGAATCAACTTCCAAAATATTCAAAGCTAGCCATTTATAAGGCAAATGGATACTGAACCAATCTTACTTCTCAAAACAGCAATCTTCACAATTCCAGTCTGCTGTTAAAGTAATTCTCTTAGGAATACACTAAGTTTGTGTTTGGGAAAAGGAAACATAACTCCATAGTATTTACTGAGTACCTTCTATGTTTGAAACACTGTGCCATACCATCATATGCATTTTCATTTTACTGTTTGGTAATCCCCCTACAATAACCCATGCTCTCCTTAAATTGCTCTTCCACAAACAAACTTTTCAGAAAGAGCAATTCTCTATTTTCACAAAACTAGTCTTATCTCTGCCTCTGGCTTCACATCACCATCTCTTTCGTGCTTGCAAGTGTCAGGGCATGAGCATGTGTGTTTGTGTTTATGTATGTGAGGGTAAGTTTATACATCAAATTTCCCTCTGCCTCCTACTTATAAGGATTCATGTGATGGCATTTTGAGCCTATTCAAGTAGTCCAAGTGATCTTTCCATTTTAAGATTGTGAAACTAATCACATCTGCAAATAACCTTTTTCCAAATAAGGTAACATAAGTTAATATTTACATGTTTCAGGGACTAATATGTGATATATTTGAAGGCCATTATCAGACTACTACATACTGTTGATATTTCTGTAATTCATTTGCTTTTTCCTTTGCTGTTGGCCTCAAAGATAACCCATTTATCCTCTAAACTTGCACTGTTTTCACTTCACTATTTATTTCACAATTTCCCCCAGTGTGTCTTTGACTAGGAAATCCCCCAAACATCAAAGTGTTGTTGCTTTTTGAGCAGTGACACAAGGCAGCAGTTTGAGATGACAGTGGCAAAATTGCAATTATGTTGTTTTCAACAAGGACAAATAAAGACAATCTAACTATTGCTTGCAATTGCACTCAGATATAACCAGGTTCATCAAGATAAAGTGATGAACAGGTCATAGTTTCTCTTTCCAAACCGTATTTAAAACAGGCTGTTAAATATTTACAACTCATATTCCTACTAAAATAGTCTATGTCTTTTTTTTTTTTTTTTTCCTAGTCCTATTTCAGGTCTACTTCCTTTTAGTGACTGTACCATATTTAATGTGGGATATCTAATCCACATATTTGAAATGGCATTAAAGTTGCCTCTGTCCATACTGGTGGTCACTTAATATTTCTGTAATGTTGAAATTATGCCAAATATAAAGTTTACTGGAAAATAAGTATATAATTGATTTCTTTGAAGAAGAGAAACAGTATAAAAAATTAGAAAAAAGAAAGATTAAAATTTAAGAAAAACTAACAGCAAAGAAAAAGAAACTTGAATCTACAGATTTAAAGATCACAGGATGTTCCATAAAAAGTTGACACAAAATGATAAATATATGTCAAGTAGATACCAGAGTAAAGATAATAAATCTTAAAGAAAGAATCCCCATCTGTTATCTAGATGAAAATATCAAGTCATTTTCAAAGGAAAAAAATCAGTGTCTTCCTACATTTTCTTCACAACATAACTCTTTCATGAAATTAAGGATGACTCCAAAATTCTATGCCATGGCAGGCTGACCAACAACAAAAAATCTATTCAAATTATATGCTATAGATGATCCTCTTAAAGAAACTATAAGAGATAAGTTTTTGCTAACTAAGAAATTAATGAAGAAACTTGCTGAAAGAATTATCTATTGGGCAACAAATCCTTTTATTTTTATGGCATAAACTACTAAGATGGTGGAGTATAAGAATGTGTGCTTACCTGTGAGAAAACAAAAATCACAACTAGCTGCTGAACAACCATCAAATGTTGGATCCCACCAACAAAAGATACTTCACATCCAAGGGCAAAGGAGAAGCCCTAATTTATAAGATGGTGAAAAGTGAAGTTGCTCAATTGTGTCTGACTCTTTGTGACCCCATGGACTGTAGCCCGCCAGGGTCCCCTGTCCATGGGATTTTCCAGGCAAGACCACTGGAGTGGGTTGCCATTTCCTTCTCCAGGAGATCTTCCCAACCCAGGCATCAAACCCAGGTGTCCTGCACTGCAGGCAGACTCTTTACCATCTGAGTCACCAGGAAAGCCCAACAAGATGGTAGGAGGGGCAAAATCATGTTTATAATCAAACTTCATACCCACCAGAGAAGCTCAGAGGGTGCAAACAGAATCTTGTGTGCACCAGGACCCAGGGAAAGGAGCAATGACCTCCACAAGAGATTCAGCCAGACTTGCCTGTGAGTGTCCGGGAGTCTCCAGTGGAGGCGTAGGTCAACAGTGGCCTGCTGAAGGGTCAGTGGCAGAGTACACAGTCCTGGGATAAGTTCTTTTGAAGGAGGTCTCCATTGGCCTCAGGCCAAACTACAGGAGGGAACACAGCCCCATCCATCAGAAGAAAACAGGCCTAAAGATTTACTGAGCATAGCCACCCTCCCCAACTCCAGATCAAGACCCATTTTCCCCCACAGCCAGTCCCTCCCATCAGAAGCTTCCACAAGCCTCTTATCCTCATCTACCAGAGGGCAGACAGAATGAAAACAAATACAGGCATTAAAAATGTGGTCAAGAATGTAAAGTTATAAAATATGACAGTGTAGAAATAACACATTACATAGATATTTGAAGAGATGGAAAAGGTGGAAGTGATGGTGATTTTCTCTTTTATGAACAGAGTCAAAAATACTTAAAGACAATAAATTAAGAGAAATATGTGTAATTTGAAGCTGTAAAGCTAATTAGTAATAAAATAAAACCACTGAAAACGAGGGGAGGGAAAAAAACATTTTCCTCATTGTTCATGATGGGAAGTTGTGAGTACACTTGTAAGAAAAAAATGATTAAGAGTACTGTATAAGCAGCTTCCCTGATGGTTCAGTGGTAAAGAATTCACCTGCAATGTAAGAGACAAGGGTTTTGTCCCAGGGTCGGGAAGACCCCTAGAGAAGGAAATGACAACCCACTCCAGTATTCTTGCCTGGGAAATCTCATGGACAGAGGAGCCTGGTGGGCTACAGTTTATGGGGTCACAGAGTCCAACACAGCTTAGCAAATAATCAATAAAAACAGTAACAAGAACATATTGTGAAGGTGAACAGTGGAACAAAACTACAATGGTTTCCTGAAAGAACATACTTCAAGTTCAGTTCAGTTGCTCAGTCGTGTCCTACTCTTTGTGACCCCATGGAGTGCAGCATTCTAAGCTTCCTTGTCCATCACCAGCTCCCAAAGCTTGCTGATATTCATGTCCATCAATTCAGTGATGCCATCCAACCATTTCATTCACTGTTGTCCCCTTCTCCTCCTGCCAATATTTCCCAGCATCAGGGTCTTTTCCAAGGAGTCTGCTCTTTGCATCAGGTGTTCAAAGTACTGGAGTTTCAGCTTCAACATCAGTCCTTCCAATGAATATTCAAGACTGATTTCCTTTAGGATGGACTTGTTGGATCTACTTGCCGTTCAAGGGTCTCTCAAGAGTCTTCTCCAATACCATAGTTCAAAAGCAGCAATTCTTCAGCACTCATCCTTCTTTTTAGTCCAACTCTCAAATCCATACATGACTACTGGAAAATCCATAACTTTGACTAGATGGACCTTCGCTAGCAAAGTAATGTCTCTGCTTTTTTATATGCTCTCTAGGTATGTCATAGCTTTTCTTCCAGGGAGCAAGAGTCTTTTAATTTCATGTCTAGAGTCAGCATCTGTGTGATTTGGGAGCCCAGGAAAATAAAGTTTGTCACTGTTTCCATTGTTTCTCAATCTATATACCATGGAGTGATGGGACTGGATGCCGTGATCTTAGTTTTCTGAATGTTGAGTTTTAAGCCAGCTTTTTCACTTCTCTTTCACTTTCATCAAGAAGCTCTTTAATTCTTTGCTTTTTGCCATAAGTATGGTGTCATCTGCATATCTGAGGTTATTGATAGTTCTTCTGGCAATCTTGATTCCAGCTTGTGCTTCATCCAGCCCAGCATTTCACACAATATACTCTTCATATAAGTTAAATAAGCAGGGTGGCAATATACAGCCTTGACGTACTCCTTCCCCAATTTGAAACCAGTCTATTATTCTATGTCCAGTTCTAAATGTTGCTTCTTGACCTGCATACAGATTTCTCAGGAGGCAGGTAAGGTGGTCTGGTATTCCCATCTCTTTAAAAGGTAATGCAAGTACTAACCAGGTTAAAAAAAGAAAAAAAATTAGACTAGTGTATAGCTGAAGATGATATGAACAGATTGAAAGACCCCACAAATAAATAACAATGATTGCTTCTAATTGGAGAGTGAAAAAAAGTGGAGATGAAATTTTGGCATCATTTGCTTTTGAATCATTAAAATATTTTACAGTAAATATTCATTGTTTTTTAACATTTAATAAGTGCAGAGGGAAATCAACAAATTAGCAAAGGAGTAGTATGTGGAATGATTGTATATTTGGGGAAGTAGCCAATATACTTTATCTTGGTTCATATAATAATAAATGAACAGCTCAGATTCTCAGCCATGTATGGGTGATGTAAAACGTGAAAATTGTATGACTATTGACTGAAAAAAGGTCAAGATGCCTTGAATTTTGAATATTTATCAATGATGTTATTTACTAAAAACTTTTTTGGACCTATTAAAAATTATTTCAGTCTCAATCTGTCCTCTGGCATTTTTGAGTTGGGAAAAAGAAGACAAAAGATGTAATAAGAGAGAAGAGCATGAAGTGTGACGATGAGGTGAGACTTCCAGAGAGCAAATGATTGATGGCAATAGAGAGGGCAGAGAAGATACTGCACCGTGGCCAGAGGGGACAGTCTAGATTAATGAAAGGCATCCATGCTTGAAGCTGCTATCTCTCACTGTCAACAGTTCTGCTGCTCTCCTAGGGAAATGCTGGTTGACAAACATAGTTAAAAGTGATAAATGACATCTGTGAGCATTTGAAAAAAAGATACTTAGATGCAGAGAAAATACTAAAGTAATTTATTACAATCTGTTATTATATTAAAAGACAGTCAAGTAGCATAATATTTACTTTAAAGAAAATAGTTAGCTGTGTACTTTAAATCCTTGAACTACATGTCAACATACCTTCCTCTATAAATAATAGCTATGTAACATAATTAAATTTGCATATATTTGACCATCTTTGTAAAAAATGGTGTATAAATACCCTATTCATTTCTTATATGGTAATGCGGCACAGTAAAAAAGATCATAGGACCTAAAATCAAGGAAGCTCTATCTTTGTTCCTGGATTTGTCCCATTTGGTATAACGGTGGATACTCAGGTTAGAATTGGGTTTTTCATTCTGCCTCCACCATCTACTACTTGATGTTTATTTCAGTCAGAAAGAAGCCATTCTATGTATTTCAAGCTAGAGATTAATTCCCAGAATAGGGTGTTTGTACAACCATTTGCAAAGCTGAAGTAATGTAAATTAGAGAAACTGATGATAGCTAATTTCAGTGTAGATTTAATCATTAGAGGACAATTAAATCACCAGAGGAAAATTAATAGTAAACACGAAAAGTCAAATGATAATTTAAGAACCCAGTTTACTGCTTTAAAATTCCTCATTTTTGAACATGTGAAATGCCACAAGTATCATAAAAGCCAGAGCTCCCACTCCTGAGGCACAGGATCTCTCTAGGCTTCTCTTTGTAACTGTCTTACTTCTTGATATTTATGAACATTAGTTACACAGTAACTTTCAGCTGCCTCTTACATGGATTAACTTTTGACTGAGGCAAATCCTTTCGACTGATTTTTGGTTTCACTCTCTCCCTGATGCCTTATCTCAGATCTAATATATGGTATATGCCCTAAAATACTACGATGTGAGTGTCCTTATCCCAACATCCCAGTATTCTGTTTTGCCAAGAGAGACAAGACTATAAAGTCATTTCAAGAACCATGCAATAGAACTCTCTTTTGTCTTGATAAAATTTATTAATTTTATTTAAAGTTATAAAAGAAATACTATACTACAAAAATTATTTTATATATTCTCTCATAATGCTGTGAGTGTAAATAATAAGAAATTTTCTTGGAATAGTAAATTTGTGACACTGGGTTATACATGAAAGTTATTAATTGAATTTAAATTATCATCTAAAAATGGACATTAATTTGTGCTAATGTCCTTCTAAATGTCTATGAGTTATACATAATACCTAGATTGACCTGATGATTTATCACACTGTAATGTTTCCTCAAAGTATAGAAAAGAAATTAATCATCATCAAATTAACATTTCATTAGACTAATTAATAGATCATTAGCACACAAACATGCATTAAGATCTATCTATCTATTGAAACTCAGAAAGTCTTTTAACAAACTAAAAGCATAGTTTGTCCTCAAAGAATTTCTTGAAAAATAACTTGCTACAGAACTGGTAGATTATAGACATACACAATGCTTGTAAAGTTGGAAGACATTAGGAATGTGTGAACCATTTCTCATTTTTACACGTGATATTCAGAGGAAACGGAATCACTGATCTAAAGTCATGAAGTTTCTTTACACGCAGGGAAAGACATCTCCTGAGACTGATTCATTGCCTTTTAACACCAAATTCTAGGAAAAGAAAATTTAATCTTACTTGTGAAATACAGCTAGACAAGAGAGCACCCTAATCATTACCTGTTTTTCCATGTCAACATATATGAAAAATCCTGTTTCTGTTAAGTAAGGTAGATACTAGGATCCTGGTACATGCAACCTGATAGAAATTTGAAAGAAAGAAAAATTGTATTAATTAATTGAATTATTATAAAATATTTAATATTTGATTTATAAAATAATTATGGCCACTGACATTCTACATGGACCAATTTTTTTATTTAGAAAAGCTTTGGCTATACCGTATGTTAAAACTATTGTGACTTTTTAGCCTAGTATTGGTGATTGTAATATTTGCTGCATGTAACATGTAGACAGATTCAGAAATATCAACAAAAAATGTTTATATCAATCCATTTACTATCAGGTATACTTATCAACAAAGAATGCCCACCTAATCCAAGTGTTGCTGCTGTTGCTGCTGCTAAGTCGCTTCAGTCGTGTCCAACTCTGTGCGACCCCATAGACGGCAGCCCAAGTGTTAGTAACGTTTTAATTACACAAGTGGGAATGAAAACTCTACCTTGTTCCAAGAATAAGAATGGACTGTATATTTTGAAGTCTAAGATATTTTTATTGTCTACTGGTGTGGAAAATTTCTCGATGGTGGTAGAAATCAGGATAGAGATTGCCACTGTAGGTGGAGGATCAGGAATTAATTGAGAGGGAGTCAACAAAAAAATAAATAGAAAGAGAAAAATAATAATAGAGTTGACCCCATTTCTGCAATACTAATAGAGATCATCCTGGAAAGATAAAACAAAGTTCTATCAGTGGTTTATCATGAAACTTAAGGTGATTAAAATGTGTATCAAGTTTTTCTTAATTATTCTTTAATGTTTCTATTATGATAGTACATTATTTGGCATTATCATACAGGGGGAAAGAAAGAACTAATTTGAAGACAGTCAAACTTTCTCTTCATTTCTTTTTGTGATACTGAGCAGTTACTTTAAAATATCCACAGACTTTGACAGAATATAAAACATGATTAGATTTCCACCAGCAGCTCATGTGGCTGAGAATAACACAAGAGGCATAATTGACCTTCAAACTAGAACTGAATGCCAGAAGAAATGTTCATCAAAGAAGAAATCCTATAAAGAGAAATTTCCTGGACCAGTAGCCAAAGAAAATTTTAATAATCGAAATATTCTAGTCTGTTCTTATTCATAGTGTAGAACTAAATCATATCTTGAAATAAAGCTATAGCCTTCATTTTCTCTTATGTAATTAACTCTTTGTTAATGTTGCCATGGCTTTTAAATTAAATATTAAATAGGTGTAAAACATTGTTTTTAGATTTTCAAACTATTCTCTCCTACCCTCATATATATATAAAGAAGAATATATACATTTGTCTCTCCTTTCCTTTTGAGAAGATTGGAGGATAGGTAAAGTAGATCAAGAAAGAGAGGGGTAGCTTATGGAAAACATAGGCTTTTATTATGCCTCCATATAGTGTCTATTACACATTACTTTTCGTATGTGGGTAATAGCAGTGGACAGGCTGCCCAGGTAGCACTAGAGGTAAAGAGCCAACCTGCAAATGCAGGAGACATGACACTCTGGTTCGATCCCTGGCTTGGGAAGATCCTCTGGAGGAGAGCACGCCAGTATTCTTGCCTGGAGAATCCCATGGACAGAGGAGCCTGGAGGGTTATTGCCCATATGGTCTCAAAGGGTCAGACATGACTGAAGGAACTCAGCAGGCAGGCACTCACGCACTGAGTAGTAGACAAGAGCTATTGGCAGCCAGAAGAGAAGTGGAAACACATGGTGCCTGAAGCTGATCTAAACAGTGAAGGAGGTTTACTGAGAATATACCAAGCAAGCTTATAGGTCCAGAGGAAGAAACTGGATAAAAAGTTTGTTGACTGAATTAGTTGTCAGTTCAGTTCAGTTCAGTCACTCAGTCAAGTCTGACTCTTTGTGACCCCATGGACTGCAACACTACAGGCTTCTTTGTCCAACACCATCTCCCAGAACCTATTCAAACTCATGTCCATTGTGTCAGTGATGCCATCCAACCATCTCATCCTCTGTCATCTCCTTCTCCTCCCACTTTCAATCTTTCCCAGGATCGGGGTCTTTTCAAATGAATTGGTTCTTTACAACAGGTGGCCAAAGCATTGAGTTTCAGCTTCAACATCAGTCATTGTAATGAATATTCAGGACTGATTTCCTTTAGGATGGACTGGTTGTATCTCCTTGCAGTCCAAGGGACTCTCAAGAGTCTTCTCCAACATCACAGCTCAAAAGCATCATTTCTTCAGTGCTCAGCTTTCTTTATAGTCCAACTCTCACATCCATACATGACTATTGGAAAAGCCATAGCTTTGACTAGGTGAACATTTGTGGGCAAAGTAATGTCTCTACTTTTTAATATGCTGTCTAGGTTGGCCATAGCTTTTCTTCCAAGGAGCAAGCATCTTTTCATTTTATGGCTGCAGTTACCATCTGCAGTGATTTGGGATCCCCCCGGAATAAAGTCTGTCACTGTTTACATTGTTTCCATATCTATTTGCCATGAAGTGATGGGATGAGATGCCAAGATCTTAGTTTTCTGAATGTTGAGTTTAGGTCAACTTTTTCACTCTCCTCTTTCACTTTCATCAAAGAAGCTCTTTAGTTCTTCTTTGCTTTCTGCCATAAGAATGGTGTCATCTGTATATCTGAGGTTATTGATATTTCTCCCAACAATCTTAATTCCAGCTTGTGTTTCATCCAGCCCAGGGTTTCTCATGATGTAGTCTGCATATAAGTTAAATAAGCAGGGTACCAATATACAGTCTTGACGTACTCCTTTCCCTATTTGGAACCAGTCAGTTGTTCCATGTCCAGTTCTAACTGTTGCTTCTTGAACTGCATACAGATTTCTCAAAAGGCAGGTCAGGTGGTCTGGTATTCCCATCTCTTTCAGAATTTTCCACAGTTGATTGTGATCCCCACAGTCGAAGGCTTTGGCATAGTCAATAAATTAGTTATGGTTATGGTTATAAGCTATGGTTGATTGCATTTGTCAAGTTACTATTGGAACTATCGCATATCAATGAGGAATGAAACAATAAAAACAGCACTGATACCTCTCTTGGAAAAAGTCCAGAAGTTTGGAGACTTACAAGTTTGGAAGAAGAACTGCTTCTCTTCTGCAGTCAGGAAAAAATTAATTGGAAAAACCTTTGAGCAATAAAGGCCAAACCCTCCTTCCCCCTCAAAGACTATCCAGTCCTTCACCTGCCAGTGGGGTGAGGTCAGCCCCCTGTATCCTTCCCGTTTTCTTTTCCCAGTTGTTCCCTGTTACCCCAGAAACACGTTGCCTTTCCCTCTCTCTTTTCTGTGACCTGGGGTGGGGATGGGGTGGAAATCTCTCTCTCTCACACACACACACACACACATTCTCTTCATGGTTGATAAGTATAAAAGCAGGTTAAGAAGATAACCTAAACATTTTGCTCTTAATGACATCATAACAGACAAGTGGCATTAAGACCCTGAAACCTGTAACTTCTTCAGAATTTTCAACAAAATTAACCTTGTTTCCCATCACTTTCGGTAAAGCGTCTGTCTACAATGCAGGAGACCTGGGTTTGATCCTTGGGTCAGGAAGATCCCTTGGAAAATGAAATGGCAATCCACTCCAGTACTATTGCCTGGAAAATCCCATGGACAGAGGAGCCTGGTAGGCTACAGTCCATGGGGTCGACTAGAGTCGGACACGACTGACTGACTTCACTTTTACTTTCACTTTCAGACTTGCTTTGCAGCAAGAATCAAGTCAGGGCACACCTGTCACATTCATTCTTAAAGACTTTAACTAGAACTAAGTGACTTAAAGAGTCAGTTCATGTTCGACTCCCAATAAAGTTTCTCTATAGGACATAACGACTCAAAAAATGTAGAATAAAAATGCGTTTCTTCAAGAAATCTGATATATTTAACATATGCCCTATTAAAAAGGAGAGCAGAGTCAGAAAAAAAAAATCTGTCACAAATATAAGAAGTGCATGTTAAAAGTCAACATGAGTGAAGTTCTTGGCATGTGTTGCCAACTCTATTGAATGGATGAGAAGCCTACAATTTGTTGAAGAAACTTGTACTGTTAAATGCATCATGGTTTAGACAAAAAAGGTATTTATGGCTGATCATTACCAGAATATACCACAAATACCAGAAATTTGACTTTTCAAGATCCCCATCTTCTAAGAGTGCAAATGGGAAGAAAAAAGCTGCTAGGTTTCATTGCTCTTGTTCCCTCCACCCCCCACCAAAACTTAGTTAAAAAAAAAAAAAAAAAGGAGAAATAACCAAGAAAATGGATCCAAGAAGCACAGAGAACAATGGAGTGAAGATCCCTAGCCATAACCTTCCATGTAGATTTCAAAACTGACACAGAAACATATATTTTTTCCTCCTTCTGAAAGAGGGCATTTTTTAAAATCATCCAGTTCCCTGGATACACTGTATAATTTGTCTATTTAGTTCATAAACATCTGGATCAAAAAATATAGGGCTTTTTGATAAAAGCTTTTTGATACCAAAAAACATCCTAACAAACATATCAACAAATAATACAATTAATCTTGAACATTAAGCTTGATGCCAGGAACAGATGGCAATTCATTGATAGCTGTCTTGAAAAACAGAGAGCACCTTTTGTGTGTAGAATGAAAGAAGCACCAGATAGTTTATGACCAGAAGGTCAAGTATCTAAATAATTATTCTGCTCATGTAGTAGTCCCAAATCTGGGACTAGGTGGTATTATACTTCCAGGTCAATTTGTAGTTAAATGAAACCATTTGACCAGTGAGTTGTGAGCAGAAAAGTGTCAGATATCAGCTCCAGATAACATTATTTAATTACTAGATCAAGATTTTTCAGATCTCTCTTTCCTCTGGCATGGGGACCAACATTTGACATTGTTCTTACCTATACATAACTAAATTAAGCAGAGCACACTTCATAAAAATTTCTTGTTGCCCTATAACACTCTAGAAGTAAGCTTTGTAGGCCTGAATCATTGTTTTATTGTACCTTCACTACTTCTACTGATAGGTTTATAATGGCATTATTCCCCTTCTTTACAAAGAACCAAAGTTTAGAGAAGATGTATGATTTGCCTAAGATAATTCAGTCATTTAGCTACTACACACAGAATAGCTATTTGAACTGTAGTCTTCTAAAATGCACATTTTTTTTTTGCTTTTAACTTATTGGACTTTGATACATACCTAATCATCTTAAGTACCTTAAGTGCAACAATCTTATTACCTTACATCTGTTATTCAACCTGAAGTCCTTTCTCCTGATCTAGTTATATTATGAAAACTGCTATCATCCACAATTCTTTCTTCAGTGGGTTGACCCTTAATGCAAGCAAGAAAAATCTTACTTTCTTAACCTTCTGCTGTTAAGAAAGGAGAATGTCCAGAGGTACATTTTGGGGACAATAAGTGTCTTCCCCATAATTTTGTAAAAAGTTGGAATGATTAAGAAGTAATTTTGCAGAAACAAAAGCAATACAAAACTCTTTGCAGCCAAACTGTTCTTGTTGAGAAAATATTACTTCCATGAGATAGGTCATAATACCCACAAGGGAGGGCATTGTGAAGAGAATTCCTGATGTGAGAAATAAAGAAAAAACTCTGGTGTTCCTCAAGTACTTATTCCAGTTCTTTTTGAGACCTAGTTACAGTTTGCCATACCTGCAATTTAAAATCATCTTTATGTTTTTATAAATTATTGAGTTTCCATTTCTCTAAGGTTGTTCCAGGTTGATTATGTCACTGAAATCAAAGAATTATAAGGTTGTATGCACAAAAACCCATGGATTACATGTTCAATCACTTCAATGCTTTCTATATTTTATTTAACTACTAAGTGTTAATAATTACCTAATCAGTGATATTTCATGTATTTTTCATTCTCTGTTGAATTTAAAATAGAACACCGTATAGCCATTCAGAGAGTCTGATAAAATGTTTCAAGTTTTTATTGACCTTTACCTACTTATATGACAGAGAAAAAAGATTGGACAAATTGATAAAATCATGAGTCCGTTCCTATAATGATCAGATCCAAAGATAAAATACATAAAATTATTTTATTAAAATATGTTATTAAAGTGTACCATCAAATAGGGCTCAAAAATTTACTTTTAGAAATGTTTTTATTGAAACATAAATCACTGAATTTTCCATTTAGAGGATTGTCATTGCCAACAGGGTGGAACAGATTAAATGAGAGAAAGAGACTAACTATATTTATGATTGCATTACTACTTGAGGACATGGCTTTTTTTTCTTTTCAAGAGAGTAAAGCAAATTCAGTGTAGATTTCAGGTAAGATTGTTTGAATAAAAGGATAACTTGTTTCCAACTGACTAGAACTTTATAGCTTAAAAATAGAAATATTTATTAATTTCAACATGATAAATTTAAATTCAATTGATTTAATTCCTCCCTCACTCTCCTGTTTGGTGAAATGAAACAATCCAAGAGACAGTTTAAACCAAATAGAGAACCTTTATTTAACTTTCTAGAAAGAATGATGGTATTATGCCTCAGACGTTTTACCTGAGCTTCTCTCCAACTACAGTTCAGTTATTTTTGATTTTGAAAAGGATAATTGCAAATTTGGAGTGTGTGTGTGTATGTGTGTGTGTGTATGTAATGAGAGAATAAGTCTGTGCTATGAAATAAATAGTAATAGTAAAACATTTCCTGCATTTAAATGTGAAACTTTAAAGAGATGTTACTTTAGTCAAGCCTAAATGTATCTTGCATTTGACTAGTAGCATTTCTGTGGAGATGTATTTATTTATTAATTATTTTTGCCTTTGGTTTTATTAGTATGTTTCACTATCCTTTAATTGGGCTTCCCTGGTGGCTCAGAGGTTAAAGTGTCTGTCTGCAGTATGGGAGACCCGGGTTCATCCCTGGGTCGGGAAGATACCCTGGAGAAGGAAATGGCAACCCACTCCAGGATTCTTGCCTGGAGAATCCCATGAACAGAGAAGCCTGGTGGGCTACAGTCCATGACATATATATATGGATGAATTTACACAATTATATATATATTATATATATATATATAATATATATACAATTGCCCTTTGATTAATTATACCATACATTATAATAGCAAAAACATCAAATGAAATACATACTGTAGAGTGTATATTCTAAAAACATAAAGAATATATTTTAAGAATATGCGTTGAAATTGTCAAGTGATAACATACACACTGCTACTGCTACTGCTAAGTCACTTCAGTCGTGTCTGACTCTGTATGACCCCTAGACGGCAGCCCACCAGGCTCCCCCGTCCCTGGGATTCTCCAAGCAAGAACACTGGAGTGGGTTGCCATTTCCTTCTCCAATGCATGAAACTGAAGAGTGAAGAGTAAAAAGTGAAAGGGAAGTTGCTCAGTCGTTTCTGACTCTTCGCAACTCCATGGACTGCAGCCTACCAGGCTCCTCTGTCCATGGGATTTTCCAGGCAAGAGTACTGGAGTGGGGTGCCATCGCCTTCTCCGGATAACATACACAAACAGTGGTTAAAGCAAACTAGGAAAAAGTGTTCATAAATCCCGGCTTTGCATATCCAAGAAAAGTTCACTAGATATTCTTTGATGTCTGGAGGATGGAGAAATTATATAAAGACAGTCAAATGCATGCCAGGTTTAGATGTAAATTACATAAAGAATTTAAAGACAGTACAGTTGCACTTTTCTCCCAGATAATCACTGACTGGAGGATTGTGTTCACACTGCTCTTAAAGGGACATGTTATTAACTATAATGGACACAGTGTGAACTTCAACAAATCATTAACTACTTGGGGAACACTTTCGTTTTTTTTCCATTTATATATCCCTTTATTAAACCATGCCTGTAACGAATCAAGGAGGTAATTATTAGCAGCTGTGTTGCAGCTATGATAACACTGGTGTTAGGGAAACAAAGAAAGCAAGGACTTCTCAAGGATTCAGAAATATAACTTTTATCAGTTCTTGCACTAAAGAAGAAAGGGACAGTCAGCTTGGGATTGCTTCTTGGAATATTCACCTTGCTGCTTACAGTGGATGAATTTATACAATTCTTAAGTCACTTATCTACTACTGTGGGCAGGAATCCCTTAGAAGAAATGGAGTAGCCATTATGGTCAACAAAAGAGTCCGAAATGCAGTACTTGGGTGCAATCTCAAAAATGACTGAATGATCTCTGTTCATTTCCAAGGTGAACCATTCAATATCACAGTAATCAAAGTCTATGCTCCAACCAGTAACGCCGAAGAAGCTGAAGTTGAACAGTTCTATGAAGACCTACAAGACCTTTAAGAACTAAGACACCCAAAGGATGTCCTTTTCATTATAGGGGACTGGAATGCAAAAGTAGGAAGTCAAGAAACACCTGAAGTAACAGGAAAATTTGGCCTTGGAATACAGACTGAAGCAGGGCAAAGACTAATAGAGTTTTGCCAAGAAAAACCACTGGTCATAGCAAACACCCTCTTCCAACAACACAAGAGAAGACTCTATACATGGAAATCACCAGATGGCCAACACCAAAATGAGATTGATTATATTCTTTGCAGCCAAAGATGGAGAAGCTCTATACAGTCAACAAAAACAAGACCAGGAGCTGACTGTGACTCAGATCATGAACTCCTTATGGCCAAATTCAGACTCAAATTGAAGAAAGTAGGGAAAACCACTAGACCATTCAGGTGTGACCTAAATCAAATCCCTTATGATTATACAGTGGAAGTGAGAAATAGATTTAAGGGACTCGATCTGATAGATAGAGTGCCTGATGAACTATGGACCGAGGTTCGTGACATTGTACAGGAAACAGGGATCAAGACCAATGCCATGGAAAAGAAATGCATAAAAGCAAAATGACTGTCTGAGGAGGTCTTATAAATAGCTGTGAAAAGAAGAGAAGTGAAAAGCAAAGGAGAAAAGGAAAGATTTAAGCACCTGAATGCAGAGTTCCAAAGAATAGCAAAAAGAGATAAGAAAGCCTTCCTCAGCGATCAATGCAAAGAAATAGAGAAAAACAACAGAATGGAAAAGACTATAGATCTCTTCAAGAAAATTAGAGATACCAAGGGAAAATGTCACTCAAAGATGGGCTCGATAAAGGACAAAAATGATATGGACCTAACAGAGGCAGAAGATATTAAGAAGATGTGGCAAGAATACACAGAAGAACTGTACAAAAAAGATCTTATGACCAAGATAATAATGATGGTGTGATTACTCACCTAGAGCCAGACATCCTGGAATGTGAAGTCAAGTGGGACTAAGAAAGCATCCCTATGAACAAAAATAATGGAGGTGATGGAATTCCAGTTGAGCTATTTCAAATCCTGAAAGATGATGCTGTGAAAGTGCCAATAGGCCAGAAGATTTGGAAAACTCAACAGTGGCCACAGGACTGGAAAAGGTCAGTTTTCATTCCAATCCCAAAGAAAGGCAATGCCAAAGAATGCTCAAACTATGGCACAATTGCACTCATCTCACATGCTAGTAAAGTAATGCTCAAAATTCTCCAAGCCAGGATTCAGCAATTCGTGAACTGTGAAATTCCAAATGTTCAAGCTGGTTTTAGAAAAGGCAGAGGAACCAGAGATCAAATTGCCAACATCCGCTGGATCATGGAAAAAGCAAGAGAGTTCCAGAAAAACACCTATTTCTGCTTTATTGACTATGTCAAAACCTTTGACTATGTGGATCACAATTAACTGTTTAAAATTCTGAAAGAGATGGGAATACCAGACCACCTAACCTGCCTCTTGAGAAACCTATATGCAGGTCAGGAAGCAAGAGTTAGAACTGGACATGGAACAACAGACTGGTTCCAAATAGGAAAAGGAGTATGTCAGGCTGCATATTGTCACCCTGCTTGTTTAACTTATATGCAGAGTACATCATGAGAAATGCTGGGCTAGAAGAAGCACAAGATGGAATCAAGGTTGCTGGGAGAAATATCAATAACCTCAGATATGCAGATGACACCACCTTTATGGCAGAAAGTGAAGAGGAACTAAAAAGCCTCTTGATGAAAGTGAAAGAGGAGAGTGAAAAATTTGGGTTAAAGCTCAACATTCACAAAACGAAGATCATGGCATCTGGTCTCATCACTTCATGGGAAATAGATGGGGAGCAGTGGAAACAGTATCAGACTTCATTTTTCTGGGCTCCAAAATCACTGCAGATGTTGATTGCAGCCATGAAATTAAAAGACACTTACTCCTTGGAAGAAAAGTTATGACCAACCTAGATAGCATATTCAAAAGCAGAGACATTATTTTGCCAACAAAGGTCCATCTAGTCAAGACTATGGTTTTTCCAGTGGTCATGTATGGATGTGAGAGTTGGACTGTGAAGAAAGCTGAGCACCAAAGAATTGATGCTTTTGAACTGTGGTGTTGGAGAAGACTCTTGAGAGTCCCTTGGACTGCAAGGAGATCCAACCAGTCCGTTCTGAAGGAGATCAGCCCTGGGATTTCTTTTGAAGGAATGATGCTAAAGCTGAAACTCCAATACTTTGGCCACCTCAAGCACAGGGTTGACTCATTGGAAAAATCTCTGATGCTGAGAGGGATTGGGGTCAGAAAGAGTAGGGGACGATAAAGGATGAGATGGCTGGATGTCATCACTGACTCGATGGATGTGAGTCTGAGTGAACTCTGGGAGTTGGTGATGGGTAGGGAGGCCTGGTGTGCTGCAATTGATGGGGTCGCAAAGAGTCATATACAACTGAGTGACTGAAATGAACTGAACTGAACTAAATCACTCAGACCATGGTTAGTAGTTTTAGAACATTTCATTCACTGTCAAATAGGGAAAATAAAGACAGAATCTCCCTTTGAGACTCCAAAACAGCAAGAGCACTTTCTGAATCTGAGATCAGGGGTCTTATTTCCATATACTGTTATCTTTGATAGCCCTTCATATCTTCCAATCCAATATCAATTCTTTCACTATTTACTTAGTATATAACACTTGTATATCAATGTGAGCTCTCAGTTCTTTATCTTTTGAATTTGCTTCAGAAAATGTAGTAAATATATGATCAGAGAAATACATAGCTTGTTACATTTTTCTAGTTTATCAAAATCTCTAAATGTAGGCAAATGTTTATATATTATATAAGCATATATGTGTATATGTACCCCCCACATACATATATAAATATATATATACATATATACATATATATATATATATATATAACTTTTAGCAATGAATAGATACATGACAGATATATTGATTGACAGTATCAGCATCCCCTTCGTTGGTAATATTGCATGTATTATTATGTTTAATTTATTCATCAATAAATATCTAGTATGTTTCTACATTCTGATAGGGTAAGATCTACTTATAATTCTACAATTTTTGCCATTACTGATACCACCTATGGTGGCTCAGATGGTAAAGAATCTGCCTGCAATGCCGGAAACCCAGGTTCAATAACTGGGTCAGGAAGATCCCCTGGAGAAGGGAATGTCTACCTACTCCTGTATTCTTCCCTGAAGAATTCCATGGACAGAGCAGCCTGGGAGTCTACAGTTTATGGGGTCATGAAGATGTTGGACAAGACTTATGGTCTAAACAACAACAACAACATACCAGCTACAATTTATTTTTAAAAGTGGCTTTTCCTTTAAAACCCTCCCAATTTATTGATGTAATTTACCAGACACACACATACACCTACAGAGATACAGTAGAATAAATGCTAAATAAACATATATACCAAGTACTAGAACATTAAACTGTTTGAAGTGATATGCTTACAGAAAAAAATATATAAATGCTAGTGAATATCATATTTTAATAGTATATTTTTCCCTGTTTACAGACTTTTTAGAACTCATGGAAAACATGACCATTTGAAAAACTAGATTAAATAGGATTATTTCTATTTCAGAACTACAGTTGCTAAGGGAGAATGAAAGTGCATGAACCAGTGGGATATTTCCATTGAAAACAGAAAGTTTAAAAGGAAAACCATGATTTATACAATCTCAGTTGCCCCCTTGCTAATAAAGCAAGGATGAAGTCTATTGGGAACTTGTGAGCATGAGTGTGCTAACTGCACCACCAGGTAGCAGCAGGGAGGCTCCCAGGGATAATTATCACCTCTGAGGAAGCAGTAGTTCCGGAAATGATGTTCATCATCAGATAAAAGGGGAAAGCCCCTCACAAGCATTCTGTTCCAAGCTATAAAGTTCCTTTGTTTTCAGAAGAAGCAGTTATGAATTAAGGCCCACTGCTGTTCAAATAATTAGGATTTGTGGTGTTTAAGAATTACTTACATTAGAGAAGTAAAATGGTATTAATAGTGTGGCAACAAGCTGTGAAATATAGAAACATTACTTCCTATGACAGCTGTTCAACTGCTGTTAAAATATGCAAACTTTCCCAGAAAAAAATGTTTCTTTGTAGTCAATCATCAGTGCCTGGCTAGCAAACAAAAACAAAGGTGAGAAATAATAGCCCCATAAAAAGCAGAGTTCTTTTGAGCTATTGAAACAATTATGGCTCAAACTAAATCACTAAGGGAATAGAGAATCATTTCAGGATCATGGAATTAAAGAGTGGGAATTAAGTGATCAATACATAAAAGATGTATTAACAGAATGATTAAGAAAATAGCAATTCACAAGGGAAGTTCACCTGAGAAGGAAAACCTGCTTTACTAGAGAAACAGCAATTTTAATATGATTCTTGTGGGGATAAGATTCTTGTGGGGATAAATATGTGGATAAATGAAGATAAGTTCTGTTTATTCAGTCATCAAAAACATTATTTTCCCATGTAAAGATTTGAGGTTTCTAAATAACAGTGAAGATACTGGAATCCCTTAAATTGAGGATTATGCTTTGGTCATTTATCTGTGATGATGACAAATTGAGGCAATATTTAGGGGGAAAATACTTACATGGGGCTTCCCAGGTGTTGCAGTTCAGTTGTGTCCAACTCCTTGCAACCCCATGGACTGCACCATGCAGGCTTCCCTGTCCATCACCAACTCCTGGAGCCATTATCTTTGCTAACCTATGGCCTTTAGCCTGCCAGGTTCCTCTCTCCTTGGATTCTCCAGACAAAAATCATGGGGTGGGTTGCCATGCCCTCCTCCAGGGGGTTGTCTTGATCCAAGGATCTAACCTGGATCTCACACACTGCAGGCAGATTCTTTACCATCCGAGCCACCAGTGAAGGCCCCTCAAAAAGATTTAAGTAATTAATTAAGTAGGAAAAGTTAATGAATATATCAAAGAAGCAAACTGTGATGACTTCAAAATTAAAAAAAATAACTCAGTAAGGAAGTAATATGCTTTACTAAGAACTCCTCAAACCTATTAACTGAACTATCTATGATCTAGTTATTTGCTTTAGCTGTTTGTTGCATCCCTCTATACCAAACATAGGTATATAAACAAAGTATATTTTAACATTAAATTTATCCTTAAGAATTTAAGCTCCTCAAATAATATAATCACTTTATAACCTCTCCCAAATAAGGGAATAGCTATATACACTTTAAAGAAATAGAGGAAAATAATAGAATGGGAAAGAATAGAGATCTCGTCAAGAAAATTAGAGATACCAAGGGAATATTTCATACAAAGATAGGCAAAATAAAGGACAGAAATTGTAGGGACCTAATAGAAGCAGAAGCTATTAAGAAGAGGTGACAAGAATACACAGAAGAACTGTAGAAAAAATATCTTCACAATCCAGATAATCACAATGATATGATCGCTCACCTAGAACCAGACATCCTGGAATGGGGGGGTCAAGCAGGCCTTAGGAAGGATCACTACAAACAAAGCTAGTGGAAGTGATGGAATTCCAGTTGAGTTATTTCAGATTCTAAATTGATGCTGTGAAAATGCTGCAGTAAATATGCCAGCAAATTTGGAAAACTCAGCAGTGGCCACAGGACTGGAAAAGGTCAGTTTTCATTCCAATCCCAAAGAAGGCAATTCCAAAAGAACGCTCAGACTACCACACAATTGCACTCATTTCACATGCTAGTAAAGTAATGCTCAAAATTCTCCAAGCCAGGCTTGAACTGTGTGTGAACTGTGAACTTCTGGATGTTAGAGCTGGATTTAGAAAAGGCAGCTCTTTTTGAACCAGAGCTCAATTTGAACCAGAGATCAAATTGCCAACATCCATTTGATCATCAAAAAAGCAAGACAGTTGCAGAAAAACATCTATATCTGCTTTATTGACTATGCCAAAGCCTTTGACTGTGTGGATCACAACCAACTGCAAAATTTTGAAAGAGATGGGAATACCAGAGCACCTGACCTGCCTTTTAGAAATCTGTATGCAGGTCAGGAAGCATCAGTTAGAACTGGACATAAGAGATGACAGATGATGAGACTGTTTGATGGCATCACTGACTCAATGGACATGAGTTGGAGTAAACTCCAGGAGTTGGTGATGCACAGGGAGGCCTGGCGTGCTGCAGTCCATGGGGTTGCAGAGTCAGACATGATGAACAACTGAACTGTACTGAACTAATCTTTAAACAGGAATTTTCAGCATTCTTTATGTACTAATAGTAAAATATTAGTGACTTATTAAACATAAACTATATTATTTGGTTACAATGTAATGGTTACATTAGTTTATCTTTCACTGATTTCTCTAAACTTTATATTTAATATGGTAATACACATTATAAAGATTCCACCCTGGAGAAGGCAATGGCACCCTACTCCAGTACTCTTGTCTGGAAAATCCCATGGATGGAGGAGTCTGGTGGGCTGCAGTCCATGGGGTCGCAAAGAGTTGGACACAACTGAGTGACTTCTCTTTCACTTTTCACTTTTATGCATTGGAGAAGGAAATGGCAACCCATTCCAGTGTTCTTGCCTGGAGAATCCCAGGGACGGGGGAGCCTGGTGGGCTTCCATCTATGGGGTTGCACAGAGTCGGACACGACTGAAGCAACTTAGGAGCAGCAGCAAACCTGTATACAGGTCAGGAAGCAACAGTTAGATCTGAACATGGAACAACAGACTGGTTCTAAATAGGAAAAGGAGTACATCAAGGCTGTATATTGTCAGCCTGCTTATTTTATTTCTATTCAGAGTACATCGTGAGAAATGCTGGGCTGCAGGAAGTACAAGCTGGAATCAAGATTGCCGGGATAAATATCAATAACCTCAGATATGCAGATGACACCACCCTTATGGCAGAAAGTGAAGAACTAAAGAGCCTCTTGATGAAAGTGAAAGAGGAGAGTGAAAAAGTTGGCTTAAAGCTCAACATTCAGAAAACTAAGATTATGGCATCCAGTCCCATCACTTCATGGGAAACAGATGGGGAAACAGTGGGAACAGTGGCTGACTTTTTATCTTTTTGGGCTCCAAACATCACTGCAGATGGTGATCACAGCCATGAAATTAAAAGACGCTTACTCTTTGGAAGGAATGTTAAGGCCAACCTAGATAGCGTATTAAAAAGCAGAGACATTACTTTGTCAACAAAGGTCTGTCTAGTCAATACTATGGTTATTCAGTAGTCATGTATGGATGTGAGAGTTGGACTATAAAGAAAGCTGTGCGCTGATGATTTGATGCTTTTGAACTGTGGTGTTAGAGAAAACTGTTGAGAGTCCCTTGGACTGCAAGGAGATCCAACCAGTCCATCCTAAAGGAGATCAGTCCTGGGTGTTCATTGGAAGGACTGATTTTGAAGCTGAAATTCTAATACTTTGGCCACGTGATGTGAAGAGCTCACTCACTGGAAAAGACCCTGATGCTGGGAAAGATTGAGGTTTGGAGGAGAAGGGGATGACAGAGGATGATATTGTTGGATGGCATCACCAACTCAATGGACATGGACTTAGATAGACTCTGGGAGTTGGTGATGGATAGGGAACCCTGGAGTACTGCGGTTCACAGGGTTGCAAAGAGTCAGACAAGACTGACTGAACTGAGAGCTGAGAACCACTGCTAAGTTGTTTCAGTTGTGTCTGACTCTTTATAACCCCATGGACTGTAGCACACCAGGCTCCTCTGTCCATAGGGATTCATGTTCTTAAATTTGTGAACACTTCCTTTTTATTGTTGTTTGTTTACAAACTAGTCAGTTATTTTCAGAGCCCATATTTTTCCTGATATAAAGACATCCAACTGTGCTCAACAAACAGAATCACTGTTTTTTGACCTCTGCTTTTGGAGCTGAAGTTTCTTTGTTCAAGTGACCACAAGTTGCAGTATCAAGTATTTTGTCACTCTAAAATGGAAACTGTTTTTTCCAGTCTATGATTACAATTTCCTCTCAGGTATTCCCAATGGTGTTTATGGTAAAGAATTCACCTGCCAATGCAGGAGATGCAAGAGACAAGGGTTTGATACATGCATTGGGAAGATTCCCTGGAGTAGGAAATGGCAACCCAATCCATTATTAATTTCTGAAAAATTCCACACATAGGCAAGGCTGGTGGGCTATTGCCCATTGAGCTGCAAAGAATCAGACATGACTGAGTGATAGAACACACAAACACACACACTGGTCACCAACTGGACACTTAGCCAAAGTCTCATATTTTAGATCATATGTTTAGGCTTGGGCAGCATACCAATTCTTGATATGAAATTCTGTATCTGTTAGGTTAAGGCAGGTTGCTCTGCATTGACATATAATCCCAAAACAATATTTGCTCATTTCTCTCACTCTATATGATCATCATTAGCAAAGGGGCTCCATTCATCCTACGGAACCAAGGCTGATAAAGGTGCCATGAGTCAGTGATGCTTCCAGAATTCTCATAAGAAAGGGAAATGAATGCAGCTAATTGTAAACAATGTCTAACAGCTTCTATCTATAAGTGAAGAAAGTCACTCCTGCTACAGTTTCATTAACTAAACCACAGAAAATATGGTCACATCTAACCGCAAAAGACAAAGTGCCTTGCAACTATAAGGGCAGAAAGAAGGGAGAACTGAAATGTTTGACAACAGCTTTAATGTTGTTCAGGAATCTAATTATAACAATAGCAATAATCACCATCATCATCGCCATAATTACCATCATCATCTCAGTTAGAAGCAGTGTCAGGGAAAGTTTCATAAAGTCATAACTAAATTTATATTGGAAAACAATATATTAACTAAGGAAAAAAGAAGTGTTGAAAGTTATTTTACAGAGGAATAACTTCTGTGGACTCCTTGAGAGGAAAGGGACAGATGTACATTGGAGAAAAAGAAATCAAATGTGGTTGTGAGGCAAAAAGAATATGTCAAAGTGGAAATCATGTTAAGGGTTTTCATTTTTGTTTGAAGAATAAAAGAAAGCTATTAAAGGACTACAATAGTGCAAAAAAGGAAAATAATACTTAGGAATAAACTTAATCAATGAGACAAAAGGCTGGTACCTGAAAGTAACAAAACTTTGCTGAATGAAATTAAAGACAATACAAATAAATGGAAAAACGTCCATGTTCATGAACAGGAAGGCTTAATATTGGTAAGATGGCAATACTACCCGAAATGATTGACAAGTTCAACAATCCCTATCACTCTATCAATCTTTTTTGCAGAAATTAAAAAAAAAATCCGTTCAAAGATTTCCATGGAATCTAAGAAATATTGAATAACCAAAACAATCTTAGAAAAGAACAAAGTTGAATGTGTCATACTTCTTGATTCCAAAATTTAATACAAAGGCATTGTGATCCAGTGTTGTACTGGCATTGAACCAGACATTTAGGCCAACAGAACAGAACAGAGAGTCCAGAAATAAACTGTCCCAAATGGTAAAATGATTTTCAGCAAGAGTATGAAGACCATCCAAAGGATGAGGATCATCTGTTTAACAGATGGTGCTGGGAAAACATCCATGTGCAAAAAAATAATAATAAAAATAAAGTTTTTAAAGGGTTAACTTTATGTTAGGTATATTTAACCATAATTTTTAAAATTTGGGCAACATATCTTACCTTCTTTAGTTCTAACTGATTATTCATAACTCATAATTTTCAGAAAATTATGTTAAAAGCTTCATAATTTATTTTTAAGTCACTTTTAAAAATTATAATTGTGGTACAAAGATTTGTAGTAATTTTTCATATACAACATGGTGAGCTTATATATATAAAGTATATTTTGATAAAACTATCATCAGGGTCTTTGCCATAACCATATCCAACTCTAAAAGTTTCCTCTTGCCCTCATTACTTGTCATAAGTATTATCTGTGTGTATGTGAGAGAGAGCAAGAGAGAGACACAATATAAGATCTACTTTCTTCACAAATTTTTAAGTATACAAGGAGTGTTATAAACTACATACAGTAGTAGATCTCTAGTACCTATTTATCTTGCCTAACTAATTGGAAAAGACTCTGATGCTGGGAGGGATTGAGGGCAGGAGGAGAAGGGGATGACAGAGGATGAGATGACTGGACGGCATCACCGACTCAATGGACATGAGTCTGAGTGACCTCCAGGAGTTGGTGATGAACAGGGAGGCCTGGCCTGCTGCGATTCATGGGGTCGCAAAGAGTGGGACACAACTGAACGACTGAACTGAACTGAACTGATCTTTGACTAGTCCTTGTTTTCTCCCTCTCAAATCTTGGCAAGCACCATTTCATTCACTGCTTCTGTGAATTTCACTATGTCAGTTTCTCTCTCCACATTCAGAATTTATCTGTAAAAATATGTACAATTTAGTTATCTTCATTTATTTTGTAGTCATGTCTTTATTCGTTAATTTATAAGTTCTGCCTTTGCAAAATAATTCTTAAAATACTCAGACAAAAATGCATTCAAGTCAGAAAATGTGGTTTTGATTGAGTGCTTAATTAATTTTTATATATAAGCATATCATATTTTTGCTGAATAATAGCATATCCATTTTTTAGAATCCTCAACTATTTAAAGCAAAATAAAGTCTGGAAAATAATATAAGAAATGTTTTTTCTGCATCTGAAGTCAAATTCATGTTTCTCATAATGAGAGAGAAATGAGCCAGTCCTCAGACAAAATGGTATTGAAATATTACATATTTTAAGAATCAAGGTCACTGCCGCCACTTGCTGATTATTTAGTTCTTCCACTCAGCCCTATAAAATGTCAGCCTATGAAATGGAGTTGCTAAAAATGAACAATGAGAACCTAACAATTCGGAAACAAAGTTTGGGGTTGTTCAGTGCAGTTCATTAGGGAGAGTAACTCTGAATTTTTCAAAGATAAACTATTTATATTTTGGGAAAGATAAAATTTCATTCAGTTCATTATGATGACACAGCAGAAATTTGCAATTAATTTTAGAAATGTTATCTAAGAGATGACATGCTTGTAAAAAGATTATAATTTATAATTTTAAGCTTCACTACTTATAAAAATTTACTTATTCCAGAAACAGGTATGCATATATGAATGCCAGGAAAGCCATATGTTTTTATATTTCACTCAGCATGTTTTAGGTTAATCCTTTGGTTAAAAATTCAAAGTTAAACACATAAACAAGGCAAAAAAATTAACTTGTTAAGGCAACAAAAAATCTATGAAACTTCATAACTGAATTGTGTTGGAGTATCATAAAATGTTGATGGTCATTTGTAAACATGACCTACATCCTCATCTGATTCTTGCACATTTCTCAAAAAATGAACATTGCACAGAAAATGAATCAAACAAGAGAAGATATTTTTGTAGTTATGTGTTTAGACTTCTATTGCTTCTCTAAGAAGTTAACACAAATTTGGTGGCTCAAAGCAATATAGATCAATTATCAGCTTATAGTTCCATGAGTTGGAAATCTGATTTCTGTATTAAAATAAGTGTCATTACGGTTGAATTCCTTTCTGGAGACTCTATGAGATGCATTTCATTGTCTTTTACAGGTTCTATAAGCTACTGCATTCCTTGGCTAGTGGCTTACTGCTTCCATCATCAAAATCAGTTATGTCAAATATCTCCATGAATTTAGTCAGAAAGTCTTCCCAGTTGCTCTGAAGTAAGGAATAACAAGTGGAGAGTATATACTTCCACATGTTTCTGTGCTTAAACAAATAAAAAGGATATAAAGCCCCATTGTGTGAAAGAGGATTCCATGATACATCTATATCAGTGCTTGATATATTATTTTTCATATAAAGATTTTACTTCCCTTTATACTATGTATTTACAGTTCACTCTGCATTTTGTAGTACATTTTCTCCGGCAATTTGTCTGGATGAAACAATCACTAGGATATTATAGAGATATAATAAATCATGGCATAAAACATCTTTGTTTGATGGAAATTAATATTCTAGTTATTACTAAAAATGTCACACATATAGCATCAAATGATTCTGTATACATGCCAGTAGGTACTGATGGTATTATCTCTGAAAGTAATATTTTTAAAGTAAAGTCCACATATATTGTGGTGCACATGCTAAGTCAGGGAGATGAGATATCTGTCCCAATCTCTTTCCAGTTTTTCGTCTTTTTTTCTTCAAAGTTAAGAAAGCTTAAGAACTCATTTCCTAGACTCATTTGCACCTAGGAGCCCTAATGAGACTATTGCATTTGTTATAAATTTACTACTACTTTTTACTACTTTCTTTGTCTGATAGATTTATTTGCAATATTTTTCTGTTTCTTTAAAAGGGTGAACTCCCTGGTGGCTCAGACAGTAAAGAATCTGCCTGCAACAGGAATGAGTGAATGAAAGTCACTCAGTCATGTCTTACTCTTGCAATTACATGGACTATACAGTCCATGGAATTCTCTAGGCCAGAATACTGAAGTGGATAGGCTTTTCCTTCTCCAGGCTGTAACAGGAGACTTGGGTTCAATGCCTGGATCTAGAAGATCCCCTGGAAAAGTGAGTAGCAACCCACTCCAGTATTCTTGCCTGGAGAATTCCATGGACAGAGGATCCTGGAAAGCCATAACCCATGGGGTCACAAAGAGTCAGATATGACTGAGTGACTAACACAAACACAATCAATCATAATAAACATTTTTATATAATAAAATGATTTAAATTATATATTTTCATTTAAAATTTCAGCTGCATCCAAAGAACATAAATTTCTATTTTTATCAGATTATTATCAGAAAACAGGATCTGATTTAGAGTATAATATCAAGTTATTTCAAGAAAGGAATGATTTCTGTATTTTTTTAAACATACTCCATTGTATTTTATATTTATTTTCTTATTTTTATTAAACCTACTTAGAAATGTGTATGAGTAAATACATTCCCGAAGATTTATACCAAGGAATTAAGTCTGATTATTTTTATATCACTTCAGTTCAGTTCAGTTCAGTCGCTCAGTCGTGTCCGACTCTTTGTGACCCCATGAATCGCAGCACCCCAGGCCTCCCTGTCCATCACCATCTCCTGGAGTTCACTCAGACTCATGTCCATCGAGTCCATGATACCATCCAGCTATCTCATCCTCAGCTGTCCCTTTCTCCTCCTGCCCCCAATCCCTCCCAGCATCACAGTCTTTTCCAATGAGACAACTCTTTGCATGAGGTGGCCAAAGTATTGGAGTTTCAGCTTTAGCATCATTCCTTCCAAAAAGAAATCCCAGAGTTGATCTCCTTCAGAATGGACTGGTTGGATCTCCTTGCAGTCCAAGGGACTCTCAAGAGTCTTCTCCAACACCACAGTTCAAAAGCATCAATTCTTTGGTGCTCAGCTTTCTTCACAGTCCAACTCTCACATCCATACATGACCACAGGAAAAACCATAACCTTGACTAGATGGACCTTAGTCAGCAAAGTAATGTCTCTGCTTTTGAATATACTATCTAGGTTGGTCATAACTTTTCTTCCAAGGAGTAAGTGTCTTTTAATTTCATGGCTACAGTCACCATCTGCAGTGATTTTGGAGCCCCCAAAAATAAAGTCTGACACTGTTTCCACTGTTTCCCCATCTATTTTCCATGAAGTGATGGGACCAGATGCCAGGATCTTCATTATTCATTATTCAATAACTTTATCACGTGTACAAATTGTCACAATGTCTATCTACCAATAATCATATACACACTCTGCCCTACTGTTTACATTGTCTCCCTGAATGGAATAAAACACCCGTTAGAGCAGAGAGTTTTATCCTGTTTTGATTACAAAAGTTTGTTGCATATATAGATGAGTACCTGGCACTCTGCTGTGGCTGAATACCATTTGCTGAAAGGATTGACTGATGAAGCACCTATCATATCTCAGGCACTGTTGTAGGTTCTTGAGGTATATCTTCAAAGAAAGCAAAGATTCTTGTGGAACTTATAGTCTATGGATTAGAGAAAGTCACATAGCCAAAGATCAGTAGTCATACAATTAAGTTATATGGAATAGTAAAAGCTGAGTATTAAGGAAAATAGAGTATGACAAAGGCAAAAAAAAAAAAAAGTCAGAAGTCATTGGTTAGGAAGAGAGGTTGTTCAAGCAGTAGATATTTTTGGTTTGTTTGTTTTTTAATGTTGTCATGGCAGGATGTGTTAAGAAGAAATGATTAAGTGAAATCTTAGAGGTAAACGAGTTAATCATGAGGATGGAAGAAGATGAAAAATGTCAAGTTGAAGGTACTTACACCTTAGAGAAATGAGAATTCCCTGAAGGACAAAGGTTAAAGTAGAAATAGGGATGGACAGGTGGTGAAGAGACCAGAGGTGTAAGGCTTCGTGCAACTCATGTGGATCCAGAGCCCAGAAAGAACTTTGTTTCATTGTGAGTCAAACAGGAGGCTCGAATAATTTTGAGCAAACAAGTGTGGTTTTATTTGAAAAGGATCTTTCTGACTGATTGCTGTTTTCAGTCTCTAAGTTGTGTCCAAGTATTTGTGACCCCATGGACTGCAACATACCAGGCTCCCTTGTCCTTCACTGTGTCCCAGAGTTTGCTCAGATTTATGTTCACTGAGTCACTGATGCCATCCAGCCATCTCATCCTCTGGCACCTCTTTTCCTTTGCCTTCAATCTTTTCCAGCATCAGGGTATTTTCCAATGAGTTGCCTCTTTGCATCAGGTAGCTAAACTATTGGAGCTGCAGCTTCAGCATCAGTCCTTTCAATGAATATTCAAGGTTGACTTTCATTAGGATCAACTTGTTTGATCTCTTTGCAGTCCAAGGGATTCTTAAGTTTTTCTCCAGAATCACAATTCAAAAGTGTAGGAGATTTCGGGAGATTACGAGTGAAATGACATAAAACATACAAGACATACAAAGGACAGACAGGACACCACTCTGGCCAGAGGAACAACAGGGCAAACTAATTGCCATTTATTATAAAGCCCTCCTTAGGCAGAATTCCAGACTGTAAGAATAAGCCTTTTTAGTACAGTGCAGGTGCATACATGTTATCGTACAGCAAAGGGGAGTGAAATCTCTGTCTACTGAAGAGTCTGCCCAAAGCCCTCATCTCCTTCTTATCTCAAGAAGGGAATGCTCCCTCGTTTGCAAGGGACCATTAAACTCAAGACTGTGTCCAGACTCTTTGGCCGAACACCTCGTATGCAAGGATGCTCAGCCTGAGCAGAGAGACCCGTTTGCAGGCACATCTCTGCTACCCTATTAACCCTTCACAAAAGCATCAATTCTTCAGCACTCAACCTTCTTTATGGTCCAGCTTTCACATCGTACATGACTACTGGAAAAATCATAACTTTGACTACATGGAACTTTGTCCACAAAGTGATGTCTGTGCTTATTAATACACTGTCTAGGTTTGTCATAGTTTTCCTTCCAAGAAGCAAGTGGTTTTGAATTTCATGGCTGCAGTCACAATCCGCAGAAATCTTGGAGCCTAAGAAAACAAAATCTGTCACTGCTTCCACTTTTTCCCCTTGTATTTACAAAGTGATGGGACCAGTTGCCATGATTTTTTTTTTTTTGACATTGAGTTTCAAGCCATCTTTTTCATTCTCCTTTTTCAGCTTCATCAGGAGGCTCCTTATTTCCTCTTCACTTTCTGTTATTAGAGTGGTATCATCTGCATATCTGAGGTTGTTGATATTTTTCCCAGCACTCTCGATCCAGCTTGGGGTTCATTCATCCTGGCATTTCACATGATGTGCTCTGCATAGAAGTTAAACCAGCAAGGTGACAATATACTGCCTTGATGTACTTCTTTTCCAATTTTGAACCAGTCCATTGTTCCACCTCTGGTTTTAACCATTGATTCTTGATCTGCATACAGATTTCTCAGGAGGCAGGTAAGATGGTCTGGTATCACCATCTCTTGAAGAATTTTCCACCATTTGTTGTGATCCACAGAGTCGAAGGCTTTGGTGTAGTCAATGAAGCAGAAGGAGAGGTTTTTCTGGAATTCTGTTGCTTTTTCAATGATCCAGTAGTTGTTGGCAATTTGATCTCTGATTCCTTTTTCTTCTCTAAACCCAGCTTGTACATCTGGAATTTCTCAGTTCACGTCCTGCTGAAGCCTAGCTTAAAGTATTTTTGGCATAACTTTACTAATATGTGAAATGAGGGCAATTGTACAAATGTTTTAACATTTTTTTGTGACATTGCTCTTGTTTGGGTTTGAATGAAAACTGACCTTTTCCAGTCTTGTGGCCAATGCTGATTTTTCCAAATTTGCTGACATATTGAGCACAATTCTTTAACAGCATCATCTTTTAGGATCTCAAATAGCTTAGTTGGAATTCTATCACCTCCACTAGCTTTGTTCATAGTAATGCTTCCTAAGGACCACCTGATATCACATGCTAGGATGCCTGGCTCTATGTGAATAACCACACCATCATGGTTATCTGGGTCATTAAGACCTCTTTTGTACTGATATGTTGAGAGTAAACAATATGATGATGAATTTAGAAGAAAATAATACTTACTGTTTTAGTAAGACTGATCAGTTGGGACAACCAGGCATTGCTGAGCAATAAGAATGTGTCATTGGAAAAAAAAAAAAGAATGTGTCATTGAATATAGAACTGTTGAGAGTATAAATTTTAAAAGCTGCCAATATAAATTGTTTCTTATAAATCAGGAAAGATGAATTAAACATTCCTTATAAAATAGCAGCAAATATTTCAATATAAATACATCCATATCTATATACATACCTACATTGTAGTTTATTTATACTGTAATAAATGTGACCTTTTTTTTTTTTTCTTTTCTGTTTCTGGGCATTAGATTTCCAGTGTCCTTCACATTTAGTATTCAGGCAAACTTTATAGTTGGCTATGTTTTCTCAACAAAGCACAGGAAAACAAGACAATTTCCTCTTGGAATAGAAATGAATATACATTCACCAAATGTTTATTAAATATATACTATATAAAAGCATTGATTCTGTATACATAACCTGAACAAAAAGTGGTACATCAAATGTACTGTTTTTATGGAACACATTTTATAAAGACATGTTGGTAGTTTTTACTCACATTTTTTATGCCTAAAATGCTTTTTCAATAAAGGTTATTCACATACATTTATGATATAGTACAGTGATTATAGTGATACTTGTGAGAGTGAAGTTGTTGCTCAGTCATGTCTGACTCTGTGGGACCCCGTGGGCTGTAGCCTACCAGGCTCTTCTGTCCTGGGATTTCCCAGGCAAGAATACTGGAGTGTGTTGCCATTAAGCAATTTCATTGTTTTCCACCAGCCTCACCTTAGGGAAGGAGTAGCAGGCTGCAGTCTGAAGACATATAAAGACAAAGCTCAAACGAGTTGTCTCTTTGCCTCTCTTATCAAACACGATATTAATAATCCCTTTGATCTTAACTACAATGTTCTCTTCAGTCTACATAATCACAGACAAATGAAATGTTAAAAATTCCTAAAATACTATGGGAAAACACCTTTTTTGCCCCCATAAATTGCAAAAGTTGATAAAGTTACCTTCTCATGCAAAATGCAAATGAAAATAAAAGACAAATCTCTTTTCATATCATCAGTCTATCTTTGGGATTATTCTGAGTTCTACAGATGCCATTACTAATGAAGGGATGCTCAAGAATAACAAGCTCAAGACTCTCATACTTCGAATGACCAAAAAATTTTAAGTCTAAGAGATCACATAGAGTCAAAATTGTGTAAATGCCCACAAATCACTGCAGAAACCATGTCTGTAATCCCTATTCTCATGCATGACCTATGCACATAAATTTCCAATCCCTTATTGGTATGGCGAAATAAATATTTGATAAGTAAGTTTTTCTTTATGATAGTTAGTCTTCTTATTTATTTATTTCCCCCTGAATTTGAACTTATTATTGAAGTTTTAGGTGCTAAATTTTTGAAATGATTTCTTTTATGTCAACATATTTCTAAAAGGATTTTGGCAAGCACACTAGATTTAGTTGGTTTCTAAACATAGCATAATGCTCTTGCTGACTTGGAAAATATTTCCTTAGGTACACTTTAGAATATAATTTTACTGTTAATCAAATTGGCAAAGGAATATGATAATATTTTACATTTATAATGAGGAGGGTAACTGTAAACAATTTTAAGAATAAATACACCTAGTTTTAAGAATAAATGTTACAGTGGTCCAGTCTTTGGAATATCGACTCTAGTGCCTTGAATAGTGTGCCTAATAAGATTTATTGGGAAACACCAATCACTTCTCTGTGCATCTGCCTCTATACAGAATGCATACATTTATCTGGTAACAAATTATTGTATTTTTAAAATATCATTTGAACCAGGAAAGGAAAGTAAGCAGATAATTAATTTTCCCCCCAAATTATGTGTGTATCTAGGTGTGAAACAAAAGTAAACACTTACTTTCATCTATATATGGAAATAGTAGTTAAGAAATCCTTACATATATTTTGTGAATGTTATTTTGATTTTAGGGCTTCCCTGTTAGCTCAGCTGGTAAATAATCCACCTGCAAAGCAGGAGACCCTGGTTTGATTCCTAGGCTGGGAAGATCCACTGGAGAAAGGATAGGCTACCCACTCCAGTATTTTGGGGCTTCCTGGTGGCTCAGCTGGTAAAGAATCTGCCTGTAATGTGGGAGACCTGTGTTCCATCCCTGGGTTGATTCAATCCCTGGAGAAGGGAAAGGTTACCCACTCCATTATTCTGCCCTGGAGAATTCCATGAACTGTATACCCCATGGGGTCTCAAAGAGTTCTACACGATTGAGTGACTTTCACTTTCACTGTGATTTTATCTTGAGCAAAAATCATATATATGAAAGTCTTATCATTGACTAAAGACCGCTGAATAGATAAATTATCTAAGCCAGGGAATTTCAAGCCCTGCACTGTGATAGCAATCAAAATCTTTTTCTCGGTAATAGACTATTAGTGATATATGAGATTTATGCCACAGTTCAACTAAGTTTAATATCACTTATACATTTTTAAAAGAATTACTGACAGTTTTCTGGTCATTTCCCCCTTGGTGCTAATGCAATAGTTCTACAGATAATTTGAAAAATAATTTTAGTAGAATTATTCACATAAAATACTATGCATGTGTGCCCATGACTGATCTGTGTTGATGTGTGGCAGGGGCCACCAAGTGTTGTGAAGAGATTGTCCTCCAATTAAAATAAATAAATAAATTTTAAAAAAATATTACTACATTCTGAAAGAAATATTAAGGAACACATTTAAGTCAATGATCAACAGCATTAATTGTATCAAGGCATTGCACATATTCAAAAAAGCATGGTAAAGGAAAACAAACAACATTTGTTAATATTTTAAAATTTGAATTATATACTTAAAGAGATTCTTATATCTGTATATTGATGTTCTTTATTAAATCTTCAGGATTTTCTTTTTCCATAGACTATTTTAATCCAGAGGAGTTGGTGAAGAGGTTGTATACAGAGGCCATAAGTTTAGATCATTTGATTTCTTTCAAATGTATTAGTTATGTTGTCATATATATTTGACACAAGAAAAACATACTTGGCATAGACACTAGTAGCCATGAACAGAGTTTTTATTTTGTTTTGTGTTTTGGTACAGAAAAGGATTCCTTGCTACAAACTTTTAACCTCAGCAAAGATTTTTTTCATCACTTATTTTCTTTTCTAAAAAACATATAATTTCCATATATCTTATTTAAATAATCATGCAATTTTCTAAACTGGCCTTGAAGCAGATTGAAAATGACTAAGGAACTGAGTTATAATCAGGGAGCTTTGGTCATCTAAAAATCAATTGATGGTAAAATGGAATTATAATTTTCCACATATTCTTAAATTTATAATTCAGATTGATTTTGAAACTACTTGAATGATTATTAATTAATCCTTAACCTTTGCTATAAATCAGCACCCATTGTGAAGTTTAATTTTTAACTAACGTTTTGTGGAGCAGCAAAAGTCCCAGAACAGCCAATATAATATTGAAGGACAAGCATACTGAAAGAGTAACACTATCTGACTTTACTATAAAAGCATGTACAATTAGATCAAGGGAAAAGAATAACAGAGAGCCTATAAATACATCTCCATAGATAGAGTCAACCTTTTTTTGCAAAGGAGCAAAGGTAGATGCAGTAGAGATAGCTTCTCCATGAAATGGTGCAGAAATAACTAAATAACCATATGCAAAAAAAAATTAAGCACACACTTAACATCTTAACAAAATTAACTCTAAAGGTATCATACACATAAAAATAAAATTCAAAAATATAAAACTTCTAGAATATAGTATAGAAAAACACCGAGATGATCTTGGCTATGGTGGTGACTTTTAGATACAACACCAAACATGAGATCCATGTAAGGAAGAATGAATGAACTGAACTTCATTAAAATTAAATATTCTGCTCTGTAACAAGCAATATCAACAGAACTGAAACATAAGTCACAGATCAGAAGAAAAAGACACATCTGATAAACCACTACTATCCAAAATATGGGCTTCCCAGGTGACACTAGTAATAAAAAGTCTGCCTGCCAAAACAGAAGATGCAAGAGACCTGGTTTGGTCAGGAAGATTCCCTGGACAAGGAAATGGCAACCCACTCCAGTATTCTTCCCTGGGAAATCCCATGGACAGAGAAGCCTGGCGGGCCACAGTCCATGAGGCTGCAAAGAGCTGGACACAACTGAGGGACTGCATATCCAAAATATATGAAGAACTCTTAAGCTCAACAATAAGAAAATAAGCAACCTGATTAAAGAGTGGGCCATGGTAAAGCAATTATTCTTCAATTAAAATTAAACAAATTTTAAAAATGGAGATCTTAATGTAGAAGATATATAGATGGCAATTAGGCATATGAAAGAATTCTCCACCTCACATGTGATCAGGGAAATAAAATTTACGACAACAAGATCCCACTACCCACTTTTTAGTAGGGCTGCAATACAGATCCTTGACAAAATCACATATTGCTGGGCATGTGGATCATCTGGAACTCTCTCCCATTGCTAGTTGAAATGCAAATAGTACAATCCCTTTGGAAAATAGTTTGACAGTTTCTTAAAATCTATACTACTCTTACTATATGAAACGGCAGTCATTTTCCTTAGCATTTACCCAAAGAAGCTCTGAATTTACATTCACACAAAAACCTTTTCATTAGTGTTTAGAGATTTATTGATAATTGTGAAAACCTGGAAGTCATCAAGATGTCCCTCAACAGATAAATAGATAAAAAATGTGGTACATCTAGGCAGACATGAAGGAATCTTAAATGTATATTACTAAGTGAAAGAAGTCAATAGGAAAAGGCTACATAGTATATATTTCCAGATATATTACATTCTGGAAAAGAAAAAAAATTATAGAAAGAGGAGAAAGAACAAATGTTTCCCAGGTGGTGACAGTGGGATTGAGGGAGAGATAAACAGGTAGAGGACAGATTTTTAGGCCACTGAAAATATTTTGTATATTACTGTACTGATGGACACATAGCATTATACATTTACCCAAACAAAGAATGCACAAAGGCAAGAGTGAATTGTAAGGTTAACTACGGTCTTTGGGTGATTCTGATGTGTTTATGCAGGTTCATCCTTGGTAAAAAATAATGGTACCATTCTTGTGAATAATAAGGGAGGCAATACATGTGTAAAGATAGGGAATGTGTCAGAAATCTCTGGGCTTTTCTTTCAGTTTTGTTGTAAACTTAAAACTGCTCTACAAAAACAGTCTGTAAAAATTCAATAAAATTACATTGCATGATAAATTTTTAAATACATACAGTTAATAACAATCACTATGTTCTAGCTCTATAGTTGACAGTCCTATCAGAGCCTTTGCCTTAATATTAACATATTTTTTTTCCTCTTCACAAAATTTAATGAAACATAGAGATAATTGCTACTACCTAAAACATAATTTTGAAAACAATCAATATAATATTATAATACAATAAAAGAGAAATAAAATCAAATTCATAATAGATTACTTATATTAGTTATTATGCATGACTAAAATAAACATACAATGACAATGAGTTAGTCATATGCTTTCATCTCTTTTTGATTTAAAAATTTGCAATTAGGAAAATTAATAGCTATTCATTGAAAAGATATTGGAAAAGAAAGGTCAGGATACTAGGAAACTAGATATCTAGTTTGTGGCAGAAACTAGGATAAAATCTAAGTTTAGACTAAATAATTTCAATGATACATTTTGTATGTAGTAAGAAGGAATAATAAGAGAAAGAAATAAGGAAATCATGCCAAGACAAATTGTAGACAAGGTAAATATAGAAAATGAAAAAAAAAAAAAAAAGCCTGTCTTTGGAAATAGGCCTTATAAATGTAGCGATGGTGTAGAGAATATAGCAGAGACAAATTTTCACAAAAAACATACCACCTGTCTTGAAATCTTCATATCTAAGAAAGATATTGAGTTTCAGGTCCTTAAAAAGAACTTGATGGGCAAATCTACCAACAGGTAACCATGAGCATGGTTGTGAAAATCAACTGTGAGTCTGATGAGGCTGTATAGAGATGGGAGAGGTCTTAACACCATCAGGTGAAAAACAATCACAGATAATCCAAAAAAATCATTTCAACTTGTAATTTTAATAACATAGATTCCTTATCATTGCACTATATATTTTTAAAACCTAAAAAATATATTTTTAGAAATGTCTGAATATTTTTTAGTATTTTTATTCCATAGGTTTCAGAATGGCCGTCATCAAAACATTTACAAACCGTAAGTGCTAAGAGAGTGTGGAGAAAAGCCAACCCTCTTGCACTGTTGGTGGGAATGTAAATTGATACAGTCACTATGGAGAACAGCATGGAGTTTCCCTTAAAAACTAAAAATAGAACTACCACATGACCCAGAAATCCCACTAGTGGGCACATATCCTGAGAAAACCATAATCCAGAAAGACACATCCACTGCAGGGTTCATTGCAGCACTGCTTACAATATGCAGGACATAGAAAAAATACATACATATATATATTTTTAATTCCAATAATAAAATTTAAAGATATCTCTGAAGGTTATTAGGCTTCATAAATTTCAGTTCAGTGCAGTGCAGTCATTCAGTCATGTCCGATTCTTTGTAACCCCATGAATTGCAGCACGCCAGGCCTCCCTGACCATCACCAACTCCCCGGTTTCACTCAGACTCACGTCCATCGAGTCAGTGATGCCATCCAGCCATCTCATCCTCTGTCGTCCCCTTCTCCTCTTGCCCCCAGTCCCTCCCAGCATCAGAGTCTTTTCCAATGAGTCAGCTCTTTGTGTGAGGTAGCCAAAGTACTGGAGTTTCAGCTTTAGCATCATTCTTTCCAAAGAAATCCCAGGGCTGATCTCTAGAATGGAATAATTGGATTTCCTTGCAGTCCAAGGACCTCTCAAGAGTCTTCAACATCACAGTTCAAAAGCATCAATTCTTCGGCACTCAGCCTTCTTCACAGTCCCACTCTCACATCCTTACATGACCACAGGAAAAACCATAGCTTTGACTAGATGGACCTTACTTGGCAAAGTAATATCTCTGCTTTTCAATATGCTATCTAGGTTGTTCATAACTTTTCTTCCAAGGAGTAAACGTCTTTTAATTTCATGGCTGCAATCACCATCTGCAGTGATTTTGGAGCCCAGAAAAATAAAGTCTGACACTGTTTCCACTGTTTCTCCATCTATTTCCCATGAAGTGATGGGACCGGATGCCATGATCTTCATTTTTTGAATGTTGAGCTTTAAGCCAACTTTTTCACACTCTATTTTCACTTTCATCAAGAGGCTTTTTAATTCTTCTTCACTTTCTGCCATAAGGGTGGTGTCATCTGCATATCTGAGGTTATTGATATTTCTCCCAGCAATCTTGATTCCAGCTTATGCTTCTCCAGCCCAGCGTTTCTCATGATGTACTCTGCATAGAAGTTAAATAAGCAGGCTGACAATACACAGCCTTGACGTACTCCTTTTCCTATTTGGAACCAGTCTGTTGTTCCATGTCCAGTTCTATCTGTTGCTCCCTGACCTGCATATAAGTTTCTCAAGAGGCAGGTTAGGTGGTCTGGTATTCCCATCTCTTTCAGAATTTTCCACAGTTTATTGTGATCCACACAGTCAAAGGCTTTGGCATAGTCAATAAAGCAGAAATAGATGTTTTTCTGGAACTCTCTTGCTTTTTCCATGATCCAGTGGATGTTGGCAGTTTGATCTCTGGTTCCTCTGCCTTTTGTAAAACCTCATAAACTTAGTAATGTGTTAAAAACAGCTGCTTTCATCTTTTTAATATTTACAATTATTTTCATAATTTCTGTAATTATGCTAGTGCAGTAAGCATTTGTTGTATAGTCCAACTCTTTTGCATCCCCATGGACTGTAGCCTGCCAGTCTTCTCTGGCCTTAGGATTTTCCAGGCAAGAATACCAGACTGGGTTGTCATTTTTTTCCAGGGAATCTTTCCAAACCAGGGATGGAACTTGAGTCTCCTGCACATGTCTCCTGAATTACAGGCAGATTCTTTACCACTGGGGACCTCCCTGCATTAAGCATATACCAAAGAAATAGATGTTTTGAATGTATATAATACATTAATAAGACAAAATGCAGGCATTTATTATTAAATAAATTCAAGATAAACTGAATTTGACATATTTAAATTCCTTTTTAATAATATTCTCCTTAACTACTGGGCTCTATTGTGCAGGTTTATGTTAAAAAAAAAATCTTTTTGGTGATAAACTTCTTTTGATTTGTATTTTGAGTAGATCATTTGAAATCCCCATTCATTGCGGACAATTCTTCATTCTGAAGGACTCTCTTGAGGATTGTGTGTGACCTGGCCTCTGCCTACAAATTTCCCAGGAGCATTCCTCTAATTATTATGACAATAAAAATGCGATCTACTTATTTCTACATCTCCCCCTGGTGGGCATAAGAGTTGTAGTCCTAATCCCTTTGTTAGGTTATATAACAAAGGGAAATTACAGGTGGACCTGAAATTAAGTATGCTAATCAATTTGCCAAATTAATCACAAGGGTATTAAGTAGAGAGGCAGACAGAAGAGGATACCAGTATAATGCAATGTGAGGACTCAACCCACCATTGCTGGCTTTGAAGATGCAACAATATATCAGTATATTAGAGTGAAGTAAATGGAGTATGTGATTAGGATATAAATTCCATATCAGCACCTAGTCTATATCTACACAGCTCACACATTTTATCATATTCATGTATTAGCACAAGTGAATTATCTAGATATTTCTAAATATGGGAATCAGTTACATATGTTTTATAAAATTAGATTTTCTGCCTCTTTTAAAATAAAAATATTTAGATATTACCCTTTTTTTTTCCTTTTCTTAAGTGCTTTTGTCAAAACATTTGAGATCAAATATAAACATCATTGCCAGTGAGACTTCTGTGTTCTAATATTGTACAGAGGTGACACTAGCAGAAATGAACAATGATATTTCAGGAAGCTTGGTTCTTCTCTACACATATGTTCTTTAATAATTGTTACTGACATTTTACAATTAAGTGCTGACAAAATTATTAAGCCAAATAGGTGAAACGTCAATTTGGGTAAAATCATGATGTTTAATTTTGCCCAAATATAAGACAAAAACCTTTATTTTAGAGATTAATACTTGGTTTGCACTATACTTTTCAAGAGCCTCATAATTCCTTTCTAAGGTTTTGGCTTACCAGTTTAATTGAATTGAAATATTTAACTCACACATTTTTCCTGTTATTTATTTCTTGTAAGATTAATACAATTTTTTAATTGATTCTAAGTTGTGAATTGCCTTAAGTTTTGATTAATTTAGTAGCACTTCTTATGGTTGAATGCAGGAGACTGTCAAATTTAGAAATGGAGTCTCAAAGAATTGGTCATTATTTGAATAATAATATTCTTTTTAAATTAACTTTTATTGGAGTATAGTTACTTTACAATATTGTGTTAGTTTCTACTGCACAGAGAAATGAATCAGTCATACATATACATATATTTTTTCCATTTTGGATTTTCTTCCCATTCATGTCACCACAGAGCATCAAGTAGAATTCCCTGTGTTATAAAGTATGATCTCATTAGTTATCTATTTTATACATAGTATCAATAAGCATATGTGTCAATCTCAGTTTCCCAATTCCTCTGGTTCCCTTTCTCTCTTGGTATCCATATATCTGTTCTCTACATCTGTGAATAAAGATAATATTATTAAAGGAATGAAAAGTGAAAAGTGAAAGGCACTCATTCTTATCTGACTCTTTGCAACTCCATGGGTTATACAGTCCATGGAATTCTCCAGGCCTAAATACTGGAGTGGGTAGCCAGTTCCCTTCACCAGGGTATCTCCCAACCCAGGAATCTAACCTAGGTCTCCCACATTGCAGGCAGATTCTTTACCAGTTTAGCCACCAGGAAAGCCCAAGTATACTGGAGCGTGTAGCCTATCTCTTCAGTGGATCTTCCCGACCCAGGAATCTAATCAGGGTCTCCTGCACTGCAGGCAGATTCTTCACCACTGAGCCACTGGGGAAGCCCTGGATTTAAGGAATAGAACTTCATAGAAGTAAAGTAGAAACATATGCAGAAGACAAATGAAACCAGAGCGCACCCATTCTTTTTTTCTTCTATTGCCTCACAGCAAACTATCACCAAGAATAAAGACCAAGACAAAGAAAATAAGACAAAGAAAATTATTCATTTTTTGAATAATTTGTAATTCAGGGGGGGAAATGCAAATTTGTGGCCAGTTAGCTCTGCCAAACCTTGGGGAAGTGACACAGCTTCTGGATCCAGTTAAATTCTTGGAAGTTCAACAAGCAATACATTAGCAAATAGAAGAGAGAGAAAAGCTCTTACTGCCCCAAACTCAACCTGGTCAAAGAGTGGTAGAAATGATGCCATTAGTGTGTTAGGAACATGAGCTACACAATTCCATTCCTGACTTAACTTTGTTTCACAAATTATCTCTTAATTTCCCTCACCCATAATGGAAGTGATAGAAATTAAAAAAAAAAAAAATCATTGTTCTTTTTTAAATTAACCGAGTTATTTCATTTAAAGAACATTGCAAGATAGATTGCACAATAAACATCCCAGAGAGAAATATGATAGGGAATTCCTTGTTGATCCATTTCCACTTCAGGAGGAGAGGGTATAGTTCAATTGCTGGTTGTTGAAATAAGATCCATTGAGAAAAAAAAAGAAAGAAGTAATGAAAACAATGATAGGATTAATAGCTAAAAGTTACATTGAAATATATTTGAATGATTTGAGTATAAATGAACATTTGTGCAGTTTACTATAATCTCAACTGATATCAGAAAGGAATTATGTTAAAAAATTCAACATTCGTTCATTTAGGGCAGCTAAGACTAGAGGTTACATTAGGATAAGATTATGTGACATATCACAATTAAATTAGTTTACTTATTTTTGACAGTTAATGCCTTTGTATAATTCAAGGAATACTATATATTTATTTTTCTGTACTATATATTCTTTACTTAAAAACTCAATTTAGATGTACATATACGTAATATATACATTTTTAAACACACACACTTGGACATATACACAACCAAAAACATGCAAACAAATGCTTTTTGTATTAATGGCTGAATAATATTCCACTGAATGAACATATCTAAATTTAATAAGCAAGCCCTTTATATATCTATATATTTAGACATTTAAAATGTTTCAAATATTTAGTTAGCCAATAAAATCAATGCATATATGTATACTTCCAGATATGAAAGTTGTTTATTACTAAAGTCATCTTCAGTCCAGTGTACCTTCAATCTTTTTAACTATGCTCCTCATAGAAAAACACTACATAATAGCTCTAACTTGCATTTTATTTATAATGAGTTTTAATATCTCTTCATGTTTTTATGAAAGTTTCACTTATTATTCATGCTAGTCATGTTCATATAATTTAAATTTATTTCTTCTTTACTTATTGAACAACTGCTAAGTATAAGTCTTCTTGTAGGTGTTAAAGATAAATAAATAACTAAATAAAACAGATAAAAACTCCTGAACTTATGGAATTACATTTTTCTATTGCATTTTTGGTATTAATTTTTCAGACTTGTGGTATATTTGTTATGTTATACTTTTCTCAGTTTGTCATCACTTTATGTATAGTGATAATCACCAAAGTGTGGATACAATGAGATAAAATATGTTATTTGCAATAACAAGCAAGATAATATCTGGTAATAAAACTAACAAGAAGAGGTGTAAAGCCTACAAACATTTTAAAATTCTACCGAAGAAGAAAAATATAGACTTAAACATAGACACACTATGATCTGAGAGATGGATAGTTTTCTCTGAGTTATTCTATAAATTGAACAAAATCCCAATGAAATAAAATTTTATGTATTTAAAAAAAATAAAATTTTTATTTACCCTATGGTAAGTAAAATTTACCATAGTGATTCTGGTAAGTATACGGGCAGATCCAAACATTCCTATTAGATATTTAGAACACAAGAATAAACAAAACAATCAGAAAAAATGGCAGAAAACCAACCCTGCAATATATATCTTCATTTAATTAAATAGCAGTATGGACTGAATGTTTTTGCACTTCCCAAATTCATATTTTGAACTCAATACCCTCAAATGATAGCATTCAGTGGTAGGCGTTTAGAAGCTGTTTAGGTTGTGAGGGCAAAATCTCTCATGAGTGGGACTGAAACTGAGAGTGAAGTTGCTCCATCATGTCTGACTCTTTGCAACCCCATGGACTGTAGCCTGCCAGGCTCCTCTATCCATGAGATTGCCCAGGCAAGAGTACTGGCGTGGATCGCCATTCCCTTCTCCAGGGGATCTTCCCAACCCACGGACCAAACCCAGGTCTCCCGAACTGCACGCAGACGCTTTACCATTTGAGCCACCAGGGAAGCCCAATTTATTGAGTGGGATTACTGCCCTTATAAAAGGAGCTTCAGAGAGATACCCAGCCTCTTCCATTACATGAGGAAACAGCATGGAGGTGCTAACTAAGAACAAGGAACAAGGCCTCATAAGACTGTGTCATACTGGGACATTGATCTTGGATTTCTCAGATTCATCAATGTGAGAAATAAATTTCTCTTGTTTATAAGCTACTCAGTCTTTGGATATAGCAGTCCAAACAGCCTGAAAAAGTCTGGTGACAGTTGAAACTATATGAGTGCTAATGGATGACTGTGGACTAGTGTAAACACAACCAGGTAGTAAGTCAGTAGCTCTAATTACACACTATGTGCCAGACATGGTATCTTTGCTAGAGATCAGCATGATTACAGATACCTGGTATGTAGCCACTGATTTTGTCAATGCTTCCTTTTCTCCTTCAGTCAAAAAAAGTGGATGGGAAATTATTTGCATTTACAAGCCAAGGAAAAAGACAGACATTTAAAGTTTTGCTATAGGTTCTTCAGCCCTAAAGGAAACCAATGCTGAATATTCACTGGAAGGACTGATGCTGAAACTGAAACTCCAATACTTTGTCCATGTGATATGAAGAGCCAACTCATCAGAAAAAACCCTGATGCTGGGAAAGGTTGAGGGCAGGAGGAGAAGGGGCAACAGAGCATGAAGTGGTTGGATGACATCATTGACTCAATGTACATGAGCTTGAGCAAACTCTGGGAGATAGTAAAGGACAGGGGAGCCTGGTGTGCTGGGTCACAGAGTCAGACACAAACTAAGCAACTGGACAGCAACAACAACAACAACAACAACAACAAACTCTTGATCCTCTCTTCCTTTTAATATATCTATTGTGTATATATACATAATATATTGTATAATATATATATTAAAATTAAAACTAGATATTTAAAAAAGGCTTGAAACTAAATATTAAAAAAACTAAGATCATAGCATCTGGCCCCATTACTTCATGGAAAATAGAAGGGAAAAAAGATGGAAGTCATTTCAGATTTCCTTCTCTTGGGCTCTAAAATCACTGTGGATGGTGACTGCAGAAGATGATTGCTTCTTTGAAGAAAAGTTATGACAAACCTAGACAGTGTGTCGAAAAGCAGAGACATTGCTCTGCTTACAAAGGTCTGTATAGTCAAGGTTATGGTCTTTCCAGTGGTCATGTACAGGTGTGAGAGCTGGTCCATGAAGAAGGCAGATCGCCAAAGAATTGATCCCTTCGAACTGTGGTGCTGGAGGAGACTCCTGAAAGTCCCTTGGACAGCAAGATCAAGCCAGTTAATCTTAAGAAAAATCAACCCTGAATACTGACTGGAAGGCCTGATGCTGAAGCTCTAGTATTTTGGTTATCTAATTCGAACAGCCAACTCATTGGAAAAATCCTTGATGCTGACAAAGACTGAGAGCAGAAGAGGGTATCAGAGGGTGAGATGGCTGGATAGGATCACTGATGCAATTGATATGAACTTGGGCAAACTTTGGGAGATGGTGAGGGACAGGAAAGTCTGGCATGCTGTAGTCATGTGGTTGCAGAGATGGACATGACTGGTCAACTAAACAATAGCAATGCAAATATACACATATGCATACACATAAGCACACACATACACACGTATCTTCCTGGCTCTATTCCTCTGGTTGAACCTCAAATGATACAATCAATAAATCAACATGAGAAATGGTTCCAATATATAGGGCTTCTTGCACAATGTTATTAGGAAACTTAATTAGTTCTCTAAGATTGATCACACGACTGTTTTCCACTCAGAGTACAAGTCCTTACAGTGACCTACAATGCCTTACATGATCTGGTTCCCCACTATCTCTCTCACTTCCCCTCCTACCACTCTTCCTTATGTTAAGTCATCCCCAGTTTTATGGCTCTCCTTCATCTTCTTCAAATATAACATGGACCCTTGGCTCAGAGATTTTACTTTTGATATTTCCTTATCTCTGGAGCACAGTTCTCCCAGATATCAATCCTTATGGCTCTCTCTCTCTCCCATCCTTCAAGTGAAAGCTCAAATGTCATCTATCTGGGAGACCTTCCCTGACCACTTGTATAAAAGAGCAACTCTGCCATCATTCATTTTTCTTTTTAGCATTCATCTCTGTTTTTTCAAGTGATATGTTCATTTGCTCATTTTTTTTTTTTTTTTGGTCTTACTAGAATGAAGACTGCATGAAAATGTGAACATTATTGTTTGTTTTATCTCTAGTAACTACAGCAGCATTCATTATGTAGTAAATATTAAATAAGTATTTTATTCAATAAATGAATGAGTGATTGAATAACAGTATGCATCACAATTATAAATAAGAACATTTTTTGAGGCTACAGTTTTGCCTCTATGACTTTGATCTAAAATACAGTCAGAGAATTTACCTACAAGTTTAATAATTTTAATAGCAAAAATAAAAGGACAACACTAAGTACTCACCAAAGAAGTATTGTGTGTCTGGTCTACCTATAATGCAATTTAAGTGAGTGTTTAATGATGTAGGAACATTGTCTTGCTATTTGGTCAGTGAAGAAAGCAATGCATATTAAAGTGTGTAAGGGTCTTAACGCTGCGAAAGTGAGAAATTAATTTTTTTATTTTGTAAAGCTCTATATTGGTTAACCTGATTTTTATTGCACTCTCATACTGCTTTTACAACTAAATTCTTCATGTAGATTTACTTAAAACACACGTACAGCAAACACACAAATCTCTAAATCTATTGGTGTAACATGAATGCTGATAAAAGTAGTGCCGAAGATAATTATGAGATGAGCTCCCTGAGAACAGAACAATGTGTATTCCCTGCTCTACTTCAGTACCTAAAACTTCAGCACTTTGCCTCAGATTAGATGTTTAATAAATATTTGTTGATTGCATTATTGAAATATCAGCCTCACATATTATATAATATCATAAAAAGTTTATTCTCATATTTATACTTTGCTCTTACTTTCATTCTTATCAACACACACACACACACACAAAACACAGTCACAATGAACAGTTATTCTGCTCTCTAGATAAAAAATTTTTTAGCTTGTGGAGGAGTCCCAAGAGATAAAATGCAATGACTACAAATACAGCAAAGTTCCCAGGGGAACTTTTGACTCAATTTTCTGCGAGTGGCAGAGAAAAAAGAAGAGAGGTCTGTCAAGTTCCAGAAAAGAATCATCCCAGCCAATCCCTGGAGAAATGCTGGGAGAATGGGCATTACTTCTGCAGCTTTTGAAGCCCTCCTTTCCCAATCTACTACAGCTGGCACTGCCCATTTAACTGCATGGTGACCTGCTTTGAAGGAAGAAATGCAGGGAACGTGAATGCCAGCTTGAAGTTCCTAGACATAGGGTTCATATGGACCCGATCAAAAAGGAAAGACATCATTTCAGGTTTGAGGGACTACTGCTGAGCTACTGAGACTAGAGTCCAAAAGAACAGTGGATTTAAATAGCACAAGTTATACTTTTATTCTGCCATCTTTGCAGAAGGATTCATTTTGGAACTGTTCAACAGATTTCACATCTTATAGCTTCTTACAGTATTTTACAAGCAGATTTAATGCTTCTTTGAGGGCCCCAGAATCTTGCATATCCAGATACACAGTCATTCTGATGAAGTAAAATGATGCATTTACATAATGTCAAATAATGAAAGAATTATAGAAATTTCTTAAAGTGTATTAAAACCATATAAGAACCTTTTAATAAATCAAATACATAGTATTACTATGTTTTCTATTTTATTAATAAGAACTATTGATCATCTAATATTTAACAAAATTAATAACTCCTCTGAGTAATTAAATAACTCAATGACTAACAGTTCTAAAATTTAGTATGCTTTATATGAAAAGTTAAAAAGATGCATATGCCTGAAATTAAAATTCAAGGCATTATATGTCTGATGAAACATATTTTACAAATCTAAGTATTTTAAATAATTTTATTGGTTATTCAATATTTTGAAAGAACATGAACTATTTCAGTATTAATAACTAAGTTATTAGCAAGATTATATTGCTATTTTTATATAATCCAAGATGATGTTATACAAAAAATCAAATTATACAAAAATTGTTTTAAATTTTATATCATACATATTTTATCTATTAAATTACTAAATTATCTCCAAGTAGAACTTTTTTATTGCAAGAAATGTTATTAGTAAAATTGTTTCATTTGTTAGTATGATATCTTTTTGAATTGTTTTTCCTACCATTTTGTGCCATTCCCACGTCATCTCCGTGATTACCACAGGATCATTCTTTTCTGTTAGTAACAAAGTATATGAATTTGAATAAGCTTAAGGTAATATGAATAATCAGAGCTATAGCATTTCTTCTAATGACACTAATTTTCTCACATCTTTAATTATAATCCCATTTGTGAACATTCAAATTCCTAATTTTATACTCACATTCAATTGATAATAAAGCAATATATAAGTTTGAATAGATTTCTTAGCAGTTTACAACCTTCTAATATCAATAAGGTCATTTTGTAAAGTTATTAATATTTCAAATTAGAAAATAAATCAAGAAATTAATTTCAGTTAGTATTTGTACACAAAATCTACCACTATTTTCTACAAATTTATTCTAAAATTGAGCAAATAGGAAGCTTATTGAAATATCTGACATTTGGTTTATGGTCATAGATGACAACCTAAACCTCTGTATTTCTCCATTGATACTTTTAAAATACTGAATTAACCCAAATTTTAAAATATTAAAATTCAGTGGTAAAGTTAGTCATAAATTAGTTTTCACACACTTTCCATTCCCTCAAAAAATATATTGCTATTCCTGAAATCCACCACTTACAGGCAAAATATAGGTGAGATTGAGTGTATATCTGTGAGAATGAAACAGAACAAAGTGATTTATTAGTGGTGATATTGTGATTAGTATTTTGAAATTTTATTGCCATTTGGCAGTTACATTTGCGCTGAAGTCATATTCTCCAGGTAAATAAAGATCTATGCCTTAAGGCTGTGCCTCTCTGCTCTGATGGCTTCCTAAAATTTCTCATTTTATAACTGGCCCTTTATCATTAATGCCAGCATACCAAACCAGGATCTGAGTCTCATGAGACTTGGAGACATCTCACACTCATTCTACAATAATCTTTCACAGTGAGACCATATGGATTGCATGCATTAAATAAGACAATTTAAACCAATGCTTGTTAAAGTGAGTTAAAGGTACTGGTTGAAGTCCTTGGATAAGAGACTGCCTCAAAAAAAAAAAAAAAAAGTGTAGTAAAAAGGAAAACGACTAGCTTATGTTTACTGTCAAGATGGTCAGGTAGCATTGTTCCTCCTTTCTTGCCAAAAATCTATCTTCAGACAGAAAATAACTAACTCTGAGAAATCGGCAGGGGAACTGAGAGCAGACATTAACCCTGTGGATGTAGCCTGAGTTAGAAGGTGGCAATGGAAGTGTATTGAAGGAAACATGAATTCTGTCCATGTTCTAATTGCCATGTGACTACCACTGCCTGCCTTTTACAGAGAAGGCAGAAGGAAGCAGATTACAGATTTCAGTGGAATTTAGGATCTTAAAACAGCCCTAACAGAATGAGAAACTGCTGAAAATATGTTTGACTGGCAACTTGGCAATGATTAGTGAAAACTAGTCCAACTCCACCGTGCCAAATTACTAAGGTAGGTAGATGACAAACTGGAAAGAAAGCCACTATCGGGGGCTGACTTTTAAGAGTCTACAGTTGATACATCCCTCTGGCTGTGACAGAGTAACACAGACAAAACTTATCCCTCACCCTTTCTCCTTAAACCAAAATAAATAAACTGGAGAAAATATATGAGTATACAAGCAACTGGTTTCCAGACGTTTCAAAATGAGAAATTGATCCCTGAAAGAAAAGAAACAAACAAGGTGAGTCCTACAATTGCACCAGCTTATGTCCTATGGACTCCCTATGGAGAGAGTTTCTAGGAAGTGCTGGGAGGTGAAACTAAAAGAACCCAGAACACTACGCTGAGGAGATAAATTTGCAGGAGGCCTAAGCAGCTAGAGTTTCTGGGAGAGTCCAAGAGAGAACAGAGCTGAAAAGAGAAAGGGCTCTGGACACCTGCAGAAGGCTCCCTTCAAGTCTTTAACTGAGTACTTATTTTACGGAATTCTTTTAACAATTATCAAGGTCGGAGAAAGAAACAAGAGAAAGGATCAGTGAAACAATAACTAGAGTTCACTCAAAGCCTGGAGTAAATTGTGTTTCCACTGACTCTTTGCACACCTATGGACTTGTAGCCCCCCAGGTTCCTCTGTCCATGGGATTCTCCAGGCAAGAATACTGAAGTGGAGTGGGTTGCCATACCCACCTCCAGGGAATCTTAGTCACTGTCTCTTCCATTTGTTGCATTTCAGGTGAGTTCTTTACCACTAGAGCCATCTGGGAAGCCACTAGCCAGAGTCAAAAGACACCCAAGAACAATAAAAAATAAGTGCCCACAAGAAGACTTATACTCAAGTATTTATGGCAGCTTGTTCACCCCCCTCTATATAGCCCCAAACAGGAAAGAACCCAATAACTACCCATGGATGAATAGAAAAAAACTGTGATGCATACATAAAGCCGCATACTACAGAACCATAAAAATGAACAAAGTATTGACATACAATATAACATGGATAAAACTTAAAGGTATGATCCTGAGTGAAAGAAGCCAGACCAGAGTGCATACTCTGTGATTCCACTAAAATAAACTTCCAGTAAATGCAAACTAATCTACACTTACAGAAAATAATCATTGGTTGTCTGAAGCATGAATTTTGAAAAAGAGAAGACTTACGAAAGCTCATTAGGAAACAGATGGTGGACGGTGATGGAATTTTTCCTTATCCTAGTTTTATAGATATGTTCAGTTGAATATATGCATTAATATTCACTAATGCTAGTATTTATTTTAAATGTATACAGTTTATTTTACATTATTTGTTTCTTCTTTTTACAGTTTCATTAGTTATACCAAACTTATACCTCAAACGGGGCTTCCCTGGTGGCTCAGACAGTAAAGAATCCACTTGCAATGCAGGAGACCAGGGTTCAATCCCTGGGGTGGAAGGATACCCTGGAGAAGGGAACGGCTGCCCACTCCAGTATTCTTGCCTGAAGAATCCCCTGAACAGAGGAGACTGGTAGGCTACAGTCCATGGGGTCGCAAAAAGTCTATAAAATACAATAGATGCAATGGAGAAAGGCTATATTTTCTTTTGCATCTACCTGTAAACAGCTGGTAAAATGGTTATTATTTTATTAGTACAGTAGTTGCTGCCACACTGATAATATTTACTTATCAATTTTTATTCACAGATGTATTACAATGTATCTTTATTTTATGAGAGTCTATAATCAATTAGTACAACAAGCACCATTACTGACAAGATAGAAAATATAAGATTTAACCTGCTAGTAATGAGATTTCACAAGCTAATAATTCACAAACATGAATTTCAGAAAAAAGAATATTTCTTTCTAATGGTTTTATGAAAAATTGTTTTTTCTAAATAGCTTATTTTCATGTGCTCAGTAGCTCAGCTGTGCCAACTCATCAGGCTCCACTGTCCATGGAATTTTCCAAGCAAGAATACAGGAGTGGGTTATCATTTCCTACTCCAGTGGGTCTTCCTGACCTACGGATTGAACCCATATCTCCTGGGACTCCTGCATTGGCCGGCAGATTCGTTACCATTAAGTAACCTGGAAAGACCCTTTCTTAACAATTAAATTTATTTATTTTTAATTTATTGATGATTGTTTTTAATATTGGTTTGACTTCTGTCATACATCAATATGAATTAACCATAGGTGTACATATGTCCCCTCTCTCTTGAAACTCCCTCTGAAAAGATCTTTTGAATCATGTATTTGTCATTAACAACATCCTTTATAAAATAAAGATTTTGCTTTGTTTTCCACTTAGAAAATGTACTGGCAACTCCTCTGTTAATATTGCTCTAACTCTGGAAAGATAGCATTTTGTAAATTAAATAATTTTTAGCTGACAGCAGCATATGCAATTCCACATTAAACAATTATTTTGCTGGCTAATACTTTACTTCTAACCAAAATGTAGTAACTTAATAAGTCATAAGTAAATATGAGTGCAAGCTATGATTTTATTTGAATTTAATTTCTCTTCACAGAATTTTTAAAGGAAGTTATTTTTCTTTGCTCATATTATTATTGTATCATGAATTTTAATATTAGTGTCCCTGATTAGGCAAAGCTTCCAAAAAGTTTCCAAATTAATTAAATAACTTGCATAAAGGGATATGACTAATTAAACTATTCATATTTTCACTAGGATTCAGACAAAATAAAAAGTTAGAGAAAAATAACACATATTTTGGAGCATTCAAAATTGGATAATTTATTGCATATCAGAAGAAGCAAAATCTTAACTCTCTTACTTCCACTTTCAAATAACTAGAACTCTTTCTAAATCATCAGAGTGAAAATTCAAAGTTAGGTTTTTCTATAAAGCAGCATGGAAAAGCAGACAAACACGGATTGCAGTGATTGCAGTGTTACCAATTTAGGAGAATACAAGTTGTTTTCTTTACTGTGGGGTGAATTTATTAAGCATAAAATTCATATTTTTAGCTTCATGGCAACTTCATTGACAATATTTGATTACATGTCACTATGTTCCAACGCTTTTTCCCTAATTTATATTTTACCTTAGTAATTGATTTAGGTCAATGAGGTATCTCTCAAAGGAAACCAGAGCCAAACAGACTTGTTTGAGAATATCCACAAATCCATTCTACTTGTTAGGCGTCTTCTGTTTGCCACAGATTTTATCAGTTTTCCCTCATCACAGAATTGTAGCGTGATTCTGCATTCTACAGCTCCATCTTGTGTTAAGCAGTGATTGAAAATGATTTCTCTTTTTTTCTGAGCTGGGTAATTATATTTCTGCTCTTTGAGAACACTGAATGATGACAAGGTGGGCTAAATGTAAGTGCTTGGACAAATATTCTGAACAGGTGTTAATAACAGCCATATGGGAGCTGCAACTAATATGCGAGGAACGTGCTGCTCCTTCAATCAAGCTCACTGGAAAAGGGCTTCTCAGTGCAGAACCAGCATAACCTTTCTTGGCTTCTTACCTCCCCATTCACATGTGACGAGCACCATCAGTAGTGTGTTACACTGGCCAGCTGCTGTAGTCCTCAGCTGTGGACATAGCACTCATTCTTTCTCTTTTTGTTCCTTGTTTGAAAACAAAATTGGTCTTATAATCAGCATGTCCATCTTTCAGTGTGGCCAGTTTTTTTGTATAAAACACACCAGTTAGTCTGAGCAAATGAGATTATTCTGAGATGATTAATATTTATATATTTATATTTTTGCTAGTGTTTTTACCATTTAAAAATTTTAAAAAGTCTAAACAGTTTAAGAAACTTATCTTCAAAGTCCTTAAAACAGGGCTACTGCAGAGAAAAGCTGAAAGCACAGACTTTTGTCAATGGAGCATGAAGGTGACTAAAAAAATGACCTCAATCCAGCACTTTAAGCTATCCAACTGCCATAGCAATAGAAACTGCTATAGGCAAATTGTATGCTCCTCCCTTAATATTTCAACTTTCCTTTAATTGCATATTATTGCATTTGGGTTCCTTAAAAAGTTATTAACTGACAATTATATATCTATCGAATGAGCTGAGTTTTTAATAAGAATAATGTAACTATATTTTCAGCAGTTAAAATATGAACAATGTTGATACAAAAAACTTGAATAAGGTTTGTACTATTTAAAACACATTCTGAATATTAGACTTTTTAATATAAAGATTATTTCACAGAGCTAATATCAACTGGTAGGGAGAAAAAAATGTCATTCTAACAAAATTGAATTGCATTTGTCAAGCAGACAGTGCTATTATTTAAATTTCCTGTGTGTCTTATTTGGGAAGACATTTTAATTTCTGAGAGGATAATGGATTAACCCAGATAAAAATATTGTTCATTGTTATAATTTTTGTACTTCAAATCCAAGACATATTAAAAGTTAACTCCTGGTTTATCAGTATTTCACATTCATTTATTCCCCTTTTCATTCTTTCACTGAAAAATTGAAAAAAAAACACTGTGTTGTTCATGGGTTGTGATGTGGATATACAGATGTGTATGTTTGTCTATGATTGTGTGATTCTACTGAAGAGAAGATAAATACTTTATTCTCAGTGTTAAATCAATATCTTAACCAACAACATCGTGAATGACTATTTATAACTTTGGCACAAACTACTCAATGAACACCTCAAAAGTTCAGTGTTTCATTATACCAGTCTCATTGCTTAGAAATAAATTCTGATAAATGTTGCTTATACTACTAATAATTTTATTTACAGAAAATTTATCATTGTTTAAAATACTAATGAAAATTTTTAAATGTATCATATGCCACATTCTATGTAAGGGTTACTTAGTAATAGTGTTAAGACAATGACATAGTTTAGTGATTTATTTCTTAAAATTTGTCTCATCTGTGGGCAAAGGAATGAGAGCAACTCACATTAAATTACAGTACTAAATGATCATATTAAATGGTAAAACAGAACAGACATTATTTCTTCAAAGAATGATTTAGTAATTAAGAATTAACAACAAATGAAATGTAGTTTAAATTTGTGAAAAAAAAAAAAGGTTTAATCTTCCTCTTTAGGAATACATGCATTATTTTGGGTGTATGTATGTTTCTCACTTTTAAGTCGGCCATTCATTTATAGAAACTTTACAATGGTAACCATATCAAAAAATTTATGAAAAATGTTGAAGTGTGAAGAAAATGGCATCAACTACTAAAAACTTTGAAAATGAGTCTAGGCAGCAATACAGATGAAAAAACATAAATTACAGGAGGGAAAAAGTGGAGCAGAGTCTGCTCTATATAATATGAAAAGAGCTCATGAAATCAGTACCTGACTCTACTTAAACCAATCCCCTGAAAATGACCCCATCCTTTTTCACATCTAGGTGGGCTCTTACTATTATTTGCTAGTAATGTTGATATTGCTCATTAAATTTGATCTTCACCTTCAAATGTCACAGAGATAGTAACACAAGTATAAAAAGTACAAAGAACAAAACATTATATTCTGACATTTTGCACTCAAACCATTCTTGTTTTTGGATCTAAGAAAGAACAACAGACTAAGTAAACAAATATTACCAAAAGATCTGTAACCACTGGAATGAGCACAGTAGGGGCACAGTGACTCTTCGTAAAGCATGCTATACTTTCCTTAGGGCTGTTATTTTGATGAGACTAAACTCATCCGAACCTTCTTATATTATGTTCAAGGAGGAAAATGCATAATAATCTGTTTCTTCCTTTTATTTCTCTACTATTCTGAAATACTTATGATTTCTCATCTGGAATCTATCATTTTAAATTTTGTTAATTTCATAGAGATATAATTGGAAAAGAGAGTGCAGTTCATAACACACTCAACAAATTCACAGTGACTCCATAGTGCCCATCACTCAAATCATCCAACACTTGTCACCATTCTCCCTCAATACAATATTGTTTTTAATTATTACACTTCAAGTAACATATCTTAGTGCCTGCTATGTTTTAGAAACATTGTAAGAAACTTTGAAAATAAATGAGTGTGTAATATACATTCTATATCCAAGAACTCACACTCTAGATGGTAAAAGGTGAACACACATACATGGACTTACCCTGTAGCTCAGTGTCAAAGAACCTGCCTGCCAAAGCAGGAGACATGGGTTCTATTCCTAGGTCAGGAAGATTCCCTGAAGAAGGAAATAGCACCCATTCCAGTATTTTTGACTTGGAAACATGGAGAGATGAATCTGGTGGGCTACAATTCATGGGGTTGCAAAGGAGTCAGATACAACTTAGCGACTAAACAACAGACACACACACACACACACACAGATATTTGGTGATTTGTTAAATAGTTTAGTAGCCTCAGAAAATAAACAGAGGCCTGGGTGAGAAAATCCAGAAAGGGTAAACTATAGAGATGTGATTATGTTAGGTTCTTTATCTTCTGTGCCTTTTGGTAGCAAAGAATCACTTTCTATTGATAACCTTATTTTTATATTCAAAGCACTTTTAAATAAATTCTTAGTTTTAAAAAATATGATTTTATATTAATTTAGAAGCTGTAGGACTTAACTACCCTTTTCAGTTTTCTCTACAAATGTTGCTATGTGGGTTGTAAAACTTTCTTAAGAGAAACAACTGCTGAATCATTTAACTCCTTAAATAAAGTCAATCTTTAACCTTTCTCTTATATAAAAGATAGACTTCCCTCAGTGTTGAGTAAAACTCTTCTTCCACTTGGACATTTTAGGTTCTTCTTGCTTTCTAAAAAGTAATAATGATATAATAAGCTAAAATTGCTTTGTTTTATCAGATATATAGATAAATTTATATAGATATCAGCTATATCTGCTTTTTTTCTAAAAAATGACTTAAAATACTTTAGTTATATAGTCTGAAAAAAGATCATTTCTTTTAAAATACATATTTAAAAATATAGCCATTGATGATTTCCAGTACACAGATACAAGACTTCTGCTTTATTGAGATAACTTACATAATCTATTTTTTTCAGACTACAGTAACTAAATTTTAAGCATATACAGAACATAAAGGGATGTAAATTGCTCAATATATTTTAGAAATTTTACTCTATTTCTCAAATTAAATATAATTCCAGGATAACATTTTAAAAGATTTATTAGTAAGAACAGTAATTTGCAGCATAGGCTTAGCTTTGACAAAGAAAGGAACTTGATCGTAGCTGAAATCATACTATTTGATTTGAAATATGAAATTTTGAATAAAAAGTTACATTTTAGAATTATGTAGTTTTCATTCCTTTTCCATTGGAGGATTTTATATGACTGTCCAGGAGGTTAATTCCATTCCCCCTGCACATTCTAACAGGACCTAAAATACAAAAGGAGTTCAGGGTTTCTTGATTGAATGAAAGAAATTCATCTGTGATCTGTAGTTATTTTTATTTTTAAATTAATAGACCTTACTTTCTCAAAATTTTTAGGTTTATAGAAGACTTGACCATAAAGTATAAAAATCTGCATGTACTCCGACCTCTTGCCTTCCATCCCCAGTTTACCCTATTATCAATTTTTAATGTGGTATATTTGTTAAAACTGATGAGTCAGTATTGAAATATTTTTAAGTAAAGCCATAGTTTACCTTGGATTCACTTTTTGTATCATACATCTTATGGATTTTGAAAAATGTACAATGACATGTATCTACAATTATGATATTACACAGAATATTTTTACTGCTCTAAAAGTCACCTGCACTCCAACCTATTCATCTTTTTCTCCCTCCCCCTACCACCTGGCAACCAATGATTTTTCTAATTGTATCTGTAATTTTGCCTTTTCAAGAATGTCATGTAGTTGGAATTATATAGTATGTAGATTTTAAATTGGGTTTTTTCTCTTAGCAATGCACATTTAAGTTTCTTTTGTGTGTGTGTGGCTTGAGATTGTCCTTTGTATTGTTAAGTATCTATTCTGCTGAATAGATTTACCATTGTTTGTTTATCTATTCATCTGCTGAAGGAGATCTTGATCACTTTTAATTTCATGTGATTACAGATAAGGCTGTTATTAATAAAAATATTCATCTGCAGCTTAGTAAGTGGATGTAAGTTTTCAGCTCATTTCAGTAAATACCAAAGAGTGAAACTGCTAAATCACATGGTAAGTGAATGTTTAGTTTTGTAAGAAACTTCCAAACTGTCTTTCAAAGTTACTGCACCATTCTGCATTTCCTTCCAATTCACTTCTGTCTCTTTTATTGATAGAGAAATAGAGTTAAGGGACTAGACCTGATAGACAGAGTGCCTGATAAGCTATGGACAGAGGTTTGTGACATTGTACAAGACACAGGGATCAAGACCATCCCCATGGAAAAGAAATGTAAAAAAGCAAAACAGCTGTCTGGGGAGGCCTTACAAACAGCTGTGAAAAGAAGAGAAGTGAAGAGCAAAGGAGAAAATGAAAGATATAAGCACCTGAATGCAGAGTTCCAAAGAATATCAAGAAGAGATAAAAAAAGCCTTCCTCATCGACCAATGTAAAGAAATAGAGGAAACCAACAGAATGGGAAAGACTAGAGATCTCTTCAAGAAAATTAGAGATACCAAAGGAAACATTTCACACGAAGATAGGCTCAAAAAAGGACAGAAATTGTATGGAACTAACAGAAGCAGAAGATATTAAGAAGAGGTGGCAAGAATACACAGAAGAATTGTCCAAAAAAGATCTTCATGACCCAGATAATCACGATGGTGTGATCACTCACCTAGAGCCAGACATCCTGGAATGTGAACTCAAGTGGGCCTAAGAAAGCATCCCTATGAACAAAGTGAGTGGAGGTGATGGAATTCCAGTTGAGCTGTTTCAAATCCTGAAAGATGATGCTCTGAAAGTGCTGCACTCAATATGCCAGCAAATTTGGAAAACTCAGCAGTGGCCACAGGACTGGAAAAGGTCAGTTTTCATTCCAATCCCAAAGAAAGGCAATGACAAAGAATGCTCAAACTACTGCACAATTGCACTCATCTCACATGTTAGTAAAGTAAAGCTCAAAATTATCCAAGCCAGGCTTCAGCAATACGTGAACTGTGAAATTCCAGATGTTCAAGCTGGTTTTAGAAAAGGCAGAGGAACCAGAGATAAAATTGCCAACATCTGCTGGATCATCAAAAGAGAAAGAGAGTTCAAGAAAAACATCTATTTCTGCTTTATTGACTATGGTAAAGCCTTTGACTATGTGGATCACAATAAACTGTGGAAAATTCTGAAAGAGATGGGAATACCAGATCACCTGACCTGCCTCTTGAGAAACCTATATTCAGGTCAGGAAGCAACAGTTAGAACTGGACATGGAACAACAGACGGGTTCCAAATAGGAAAAGGAGTATGTCAAGGCTGCATATTGTCACCCTGCTTAGTTAACTTATATGCAGAGTACATCATGAGAAACGCTGGGCTGGAAGAAGCAAAAGCTGGAATCAAGATTCCTGGGAGAAATTTCTATAACCTCAGATATGCAGATGATACCACTCTTATGGCAGAAAGTGAAGAGGAACTAAAAAGCCTCTTGATGAAAGTGAAAGAGGAGAGTGAAAAAGTTGGCTTAAAGTTCAACATTCAAAAAACGAAGATCATAACATCTGGTCACACCACTTCATGGTAAAAAATGGGGAAACAGTGGAAACAGTGTCAGACTTTATTTTTCTGGGCTCCAAAATCACTGCAGATGGTGACTGCAGCCATTCAATTAAAAGACACTTACTCCTTAAAAGGCAAGTTATGCCCAAACTAGATAGCATATTCAAAAGCAGAGACATTACTTTGCAAACAAAGGTCCATCTAGTCAAGGCTTGGTTTCCCCACTGGTCATGTATGAATGTGAGAGTTGGCCTGTGAAGAAAGCTGAGTGCCGAAGAATTGATGCTTTTGAACTGTGGTGTTGGAGAAGACTCTACAGAGCCCCTTGGACTGCAAGGAGATCCAACCAGTCCATCCTAAAGGAGATCGGTGTTGGGTGTTCTTTGGAAGGACTGATGCTAAAGCTGAAACTCCAATACTTTGGCCACCTCATGTGAAGAGTTGACTTATTGGAAAAGACCCCAATGCTGGGAGGGATTGGGGGCAGGAGGAGAAGGGGATGACAGAGGATGAGATGGCTGGATGGCATCACCGACTCGATGGACATGAGTTTGTGTAAAGTCTGGGAGTTGGTGATGGACAGGGAGGCCTGGTGTGTTACAATTCATGGGGTCGCAAAGAGTCAGACATGACTGAGCGACTGAACTGAACTGAACTTAACTGATTTATATATATATATAAAGAGGCTTCCTTAGTGGCCCATGTGGTAAAGAATTCACCTGCAATGCAGGATACCTGGGTTTGATCCTTAGGTCAGAAAGATCCCCTCAAAAAGGGAATGGTTAACCCACTCCAGTTTTATTGCCTGATGAATCTCATGGGCAGCAGAGCCTGGCAGGCCACAGTCCATGAAGTCACAAAGAGTCAGACATGACACTGAGCAACTAAGCACATTTGTTTGCATATTGGATGCAACTAATCACAAACTAATCTACATTGTTTATATATTTATTTTATTTATTATATTTTTATTATATAGATTTGTTTATAAAACCTGGGTCAGATTAGAATTCCTTTCTCTTTCCCATAGAACTTTTCTATATAGAAGAAAATACCAGTGACAATGCTTCCTAAATAATATATTCTAGAAACTATTTAGTTTCTCACAGAGACATTGCAAACTAATTTTTCATATGTTCTAATAGTACATTTTTGGTTTTAGTTTCCTTTTTGTTAATATTAAGGGAAACTTCAAAAACCAATTTATTTTCAGTTATTTGCAAGTTGAAAAATGAAATGTGTTTCCAAACTAATCACATTTCATTTATACTTTAAGGAAAAAGTGTTCTAATTTTTTTGGAGCTCAGTAATTTTATTCTAATTGAAACAAAAATGTGTGGCAAAAATCTTCTCAGCTTTTTCTTTAAAGTTAGAGAAATACATGTATGTATATGTAAAACATTTTTAAAGAAAACACAGAGGAAGTCAGAAATTATGATTTTGTAATAATAGACATATCTCTTACAAATTTTGAAGAAAATGCACTAAATATCCTAAACCTTCTAAATCCAAGTTTTCATAGAAGAGTAGCAGTTCACTTTAGTGCCTATGGAAAGAAGTAGACATGTGATGATATTGCCATGGAGAATCTCTCTTAGAATTGTAAAATATTCTGCATATTCACAGTTTTATATTATCATGTGGTATAAAATTTCACATACAGCTTGCATTAAGGGCTTTATTGAACTCCAACTAGAGATAATACCACCCTGAATGATAGACTGAGGGAGAAGAAAGGCTAATAAGAACTGTACAACTATCTAAGAAATAGACTCATAAAAACAGGATCCTCAATTATCAAAAGAAATAAATTTTGAATTTCAAGCAAAGAGCATATAACTTGGAATTTCTATTATAAAACATCATATATTAGTCATTTCAAGCTACCTTACAAAATATCATAGACAGGGTAACTTAAACAATAGACATTTGTTTCTCATAGTTCTGGAGACTGGAAAGTCCATAATCAAGGTTCTGGCAAAGTGGAGTTCATTCTGAGGCCTCCTCTCTTGCTTTGCAGGCAGTCTCCATTTTGCTGTGAGCTCACATGGCCTCTGTATATACCTGGAGAAACAGCTTTCTGGTGTTTCTTACAAGGACAGTAATCCTGTCAGATCAGGGCCCCACCCATGTGACTTGATGTAACCTTAATTGTGGCAGCTGGAGAGGGTATGGAGAAAAGGGAATACTTTTGCACTGTTCATGGGAATGTAAATTGATACAGCCAGTATGGAAGACAATATGGAGATTGCTTAAAAAACTAGGAATAAAACCATTGTATGACCCAGCAATCTCCTAGGCATATAACCTGAAAACCAAAATTTAAAAAGACACATTGTTAATTGCACCACTATTTACAATAGCTAGAATATGGAAGCAATCTAAATGTCCATCAACAGATGAATGGATAAGGATGTTTTGATACATATACACAATAGAATACTGCTGCTAAGTCACTTCAGTCGTGTCCGACTCTATGCGACCCCATAGATGGCAGCAAACCAGGCTCCCCCGTCCCTGGGCTTCTCCAGGCAAGAACACTGGAGTGGGTTGCCATTTCCTTCTCCAATGCATGAAAGGAAAAGTGAAAGTGAAGTCGCTCAGTCGTGTCCAACTCTTAGCGACCCCATAGACTGCAGCCCACCAGGCTCCTCCGTCCATGGGATTTGCCAGGCAAGAGTACTGGAGTGGGGTGCCATTGCCTTCTCCAAATAGAATACTACTCAGCCATAAAAAGGAATACATTTGAATAAGTTCTAATGAGGTGGATAAACCCAGAACCTATTATACAGAGTGAAGTAAGTCAGAAAGAGAAAGCTAAATATCATATTCTAATGCATATAGAAGGGATCTAGAAAAATGGTATTGAAGATTTCATTTACAGGGCAGCAATGGAGAAACAGACTATAGACTTATGGACATGGGGAGAGGGGAGCAGAGGGTAAGATGTATAGAAAGAGTAACATGGAAATTTGATTACCGTGTATAAAACAGATGGCCAACAGGAATTTGCAGTATGTCTCTGGATGCTCAAACAAGGGCTCTGTATCAACCTAGAGGGGTGGGATGGGATGGAAGATAAGAGGGAGGTTCAAAAGGGAGGGGTTAGGTGTATACCTATGGATGATTCATCTTGAGGATTGACAGAAAAAAACAAAATTCAGTAAAGCAATTATCTTTCAATAACAAGATTAATTAATTAAAAAAACTCATTCAAAAAATGAAGATTATGGCTTCCAGTCCCATTCAGTTCAGTTCAGTCACTTAGTCGTGTCAGACTCTTTGTGATCCCATGAATCCCAGCATGCCAGGACTCCCTGTCCTTCACCAACTCTCGGAGTTCACTCAGATTCATGTCCATCAAGTCAGGGATGCCATCCAGCCATCTCATCCTCTGTCATCCCCTTCTCCTCCTTCTCCCAATCCCTCCAAGCATCAGAATCTTTTCCAATGAGTCAACTCTTTGCATGAGGTGGCCAAAGTACTGGAGTTTCAGCTTTAGCATCATTCCTTCCAAAGAACACCCAGGACAGATCTCCTTCAGAATGGACTGGTTGGATCTCCTTGCAGTCCAAGGGACTCTCAAGAGTCTTCTCCAACACCACAGTTCAAAAGCATCAATTCTTCTGCACTCAGCTTTCTTCACCATCCAACTCTCACATCCATACATGAACGCTGGGAAAACCATAGACTTAACTAGACGGAACTTTGTTGGCAAAGTAATGTCTTGGCTTTTCTTTCTTTAATTTAATTTTTACTTTATTTTTAGTTTACAATACTGTATTGGTTTTGCCATACATTGACATGAGTCCCTCATGGGTGTACATGAATTCCCAATCCTGAACCCCCCTCCCACCACTCTCCCAATATCATCTTTATGGGTCATCCCAGTGCACCAGCCCCAAGCATCCTATATCCTGTATAGAACTTAGACTGGTGATTCATTTCTTACATGATAGCATACATGTTTCAATGCCATTCTCCCAAATCATGCCACCCTCTCCCTCTCCCACAGAGTCCAAAACTCTGTTCTATACATCTGTGTCTCTTTTACTGTCTCACATACAGGGTTATCATTACCATCTTTGTAAATTCCATATATATGTGTTAGTATACTTTATTGGTGTTTTTCTTTCTGGCTTACTTCACTCTATAATCGGCTCCAGTTTCATCCACTTCATTAGAACTGATTCAAATGTATTCTTTTTAATGGCTGAGTAATTCTCCATTGTGTATACGTACTACAGCTTTTTTATCCATTTGTCTGCTGATGGAGGTTGCTACCATGTCCTGGCTATTATAAACAGTGCTGCGATGAACATTGGGGTACACGTGTCTCTTTCAATTCTGGTTTCCTCAGTGTGTATGCCCAGCAGTGGGGTTGCTGTGTCATATGGCAGTTCTATTTCCAGTTTTTTAAGGGATCTCCACACTGTTCTCCATAGTGGCTGTACTAGTTTGCATTCCCACCAACAGTGTAAGAGGGTTCCCTTTTCTCCACACCCTCTCCAGCATTTATTGCTTGTAGACTTTTGGATTGCAGCAATTCTGACTGGTGTGAAATGGTACCTCATTGTGTTCTTGATTTGCATTTCTCTGATAATTAGTCACGTTGAGCATCTTTTCATGTGTTTGTTAGCCATCTGTATGTCTTCTTTGGAGAAACGTCTATTTAGTTCTTTGGCCCATTTTTTGATTGGGTCATTTATTTTTCTGGAATTGAGCTGCATAAGTTGCTTGTATATTTTTGAGATTAGTTGTTTGTCAGTTTCTTCATTTGCTATTATTTTCTCCCATTCCAAAGGCTGTATTTTCACCTTGCTTATAATTTTCTTTGTTGTGCAGAAGCTTTTAATTTAAATTAGATTCCATTTGTTTATTTTTGCTTTTATTTCCAGTATTCTGGGAGGTGGATCTTAGAGGATCCTGCTGTGATATATGTCAGAGAGTGTTTTGCCTAAGTTCTCCTCTAGGAGTTTTATAGTTTCTGGTCTTACATTTAGATCTTTAATCCATTTTGAGTTAATTTTTGTGTATGGTATTAGAAAGTGTTCTAGTTTCGTTCTTTTTACAAGTGGTTGACCAGTTTTCCCAGCACCACTTGTTAAAGAGATTGTCTCTACTCCATTGTATATTCTTGCCTCCTTTGTCGAAGATAAGGTGTCCATAGGTGTATGGATTTATCTCTGGGCTTTCTATTTTGTTCCATTGATCTATATTTCTGTCTTTGTGCCAGTACCATACTGTCTTGATGACTGTGGCTTTGTAGTAGAGCCTGAAGTCAGGCAGGTGGATTCCTCCAATTCCATTCTTCTTTCTCAAGATTGCTTTGGCTATTCGAGGTTTTTTGTATTTCCATACAAATTGTGAAATTAGTTGTTCTAGCTCTGTGAAAAATACCTCTGGCAGCTTGATAGGGGTACTCAAGGCAAGAATAGTGAAGTGGCTTGCCATTCCCTTCTCCAGTGGACCACGCTCTGACAGACCTCTCCACTATGACCCGCCCGTCTTGGGTTGCCCCGCAGGCATGGCTTGGTTTCATTGACTTAGACAAGGTTGTGGTCCTAGTATGAAAAGACAAAATGATAGGATACCAAAAGAAGAACTCCCCAGGTCATTAGGTGCCCAATATGCTACTGGAGATCAGTGGAGAAATAACTCCAGGAAGAATGAAGGGATGGAGCCAAAGCAAAAACAATACCCAGCTGTGGATGTGACCGGTGATAGACACAAGGTCTGATGCTGTAAAGAGCAATACTGCATAGGAACCTGGAATGTCAGGTCCATGAATCAAGGCAAATTGGAAGTGGTGAAATAAGAGATGGCAAGAGTGAACGTTGACATTCTAGGAATCAGCGAACTAAAATGGACTGGACTGGGTGAATTTAACTCAGATGACCTTTATATCTACTACTGCAGGCAGGAATCCCTCAGAAGAAATGGAGTAGCCATGATAGTCAACAAAAGAGTCTGAAATGCAGTACTTGGATGCAATCTTAAAAATGACAGAATGATCTCTGTTCGTCTCCAAGGCAAAGCATTCAATATCACAGTTATCCAAGTCTATGCCCCAACCAGTAACACTGAAGAAGCTGAAGTTGAACAATTTATGAAGACCTACAAGACCTTTTAGAATTAACACCCAAAAAAGATGTCCTTTTCATTATAGGGGATTGGAATGCAAAAGTAGGAAGTCAAGGAATGCCTGGAGTAACAGGCAAATTTGGCCTTGGAATGCAGAATGGAGCAGGGCAAAGACTGATAGAGTTTTACCAAGAAAAAGCACTGGTCATAGCAAATACCCTCTTCCAACAGCACAAGAGAAGACTCTACATACACATGGACATCACCAGATGGTCAACACCGAAATCAGATTGATTATATTCTATGCAGCCAAAGATGGAGAAGCTCTATACAGTCAACAAAAACAAGACCAGGAGCTGACTGTGGCTCAGATCATAAACTCCTTATTACCACATTCAGACTTAAATTGAAGAAAGTTGGGAAAACCGCTAGAACTAAATCAAATCCCTTGTGATTGTACAGTGGAAGTGAGAAGTAGATTTAAGGGCCTATATCTGATAGATAGAGTGCCTGATGAACTAATGACTGAGGTTTGTGACATTGTACAACACACAGGGATCAAGACCATCCCCATGGAAAAGAAATGCAAAAAAGCAAGATGGCTGTCTAGGGAGGCCATACATATAGCTGTGAAAAAAAGAGAGGTGAAAAGCAAAGGAGAAAAGGAAAGATATAAGCCTCTGAATGCAGATTTCCAAAGAATAGCAGGAAGAGATAAGAAAACCTTCCTCAGTGACCAATGCAAAGAAATAGAGGAAAAGAACAGAATGGGAAAGACTAGAGATCTCTTCAACAAAATTAGAGATACCAAGGGAATATTTCTTGCAACGATGGGCTTGATAAAGTATAGAAATGCTATGGACCTAACAGAAGCAGAAGATATTAAGAAGAGGTGGCAAGAATACACAGAAGAACTGTACAAAAAAGATATTCACCACCCAGATAATCATGATGATATGATCACTCATCTAGAGCCAGACATCTTGGAAAGTAAAGTCAAGTGGGCCTTAGAAAGCATCACTATGAACAAAGGTAGTGGAGGTGATGGAATTCCAGTTGAGCTGTTTCAAATCATGACAGATGATGCTCTGAAAGTGCTGCACGCAATATGCCAGCAAATTTGGAAAACTCAGCAGTGGCCACAGGACTGGAAAAGGTCAGTTTTCATTCCAATTCCAAAGAAAGGAAATGTAAAAGAATGCTCAAACTACTGCACAATTGCACTCATCTCACATGCTAGTAAAGTCATGCTCAAAATTCTCCAAGCCAGGCTTCAGCAATACGTGAACCGTGAACTCCCTGATGTTCAAGCTGGTTTTAGAAAAGGCAGAGGAACCAGAGATAAAATTGTCAACATCTGCTGGATCATAGAAAAAGCAAGAGAGTTCCAGATAAACCTCTATTTCTGCTTTATTTACTATGCCAAATCCTTTAACTGTGTGGATCACAATCAACTGTTGAAAATTCTGAAAGAGATGGGAATACCAGACCACCTAACCTGCCTCTTGAGAAATCTGCATGCTTGTCAGGAAGCAACAGTTAGAACTGGACATGGAACAATGGACTGGTTCCAAACAGGTAAAGGAGTATGTCAAGGCTGTATATTGTCACCCTGCTTATTTAACTTCTATTCAGAGTACATCATGAGAAACGCTGGACTGGAAGAAACACAAGCTGGAATCAAGATTGCTGGGAGAAATAGCAATAACCTCAGATATGCAGATGACACCACCCTTATGGCAGAAAGTGAAGAGGAACTAAAAAGCCTGTTGATGAAAGTGAGAGTAGAGCGAAAAAGTTGGGTTAAAGCTCAACATTCAGAAAATGAAGACCATGGCATTTGGTCCCATCACTTCATGGGAAATAGACGGGGAAACAGTGGAAACAGTGTCAGACTTCATTTTGGGGGGCTCCAAAATCACTGCAGATGGTGATTGCAGCCATGAGATTAAAAGACGCTTATTCCTTGGAAGAAAAGTTATGACCAACCTAGATAGTATATTCAAAAGCAGAGACATTACTTTGCTGACTAAGGTCCGTCTAGTCAAGGCTATAGTTTTTTCTGTGGCCATGAATGGATGTGGGAGTTGGACTGTGAAGAAGGCTGAGCACTGAAGAATTAATGCTTTTGAAATGTGGTGTTGGAGAAGAGAAGACTCTTGAGAGTCCCTTGGACTGCAAGGAGATCCAACCAGTCCATTCTGAAGGAGATCAACCCTGGGATTTCTTTGCAAGGAATGATGCTAAAGCTGAAACTCCAGTACTTTGGCCACCTCATGGGAAGAGTTGACTCATTGGAAAATACTGTGATGCTGGGAGGCTTTGGGGGCAGGAGGAGAAGGGGACGACAGAGGATGAGATGGCTTGATGGCATCACAGACTCGGTGGACGTGAGTCTGAGTGAACTCCGGGAGATGGTGATGAACAGGGAGGCCTGGCGTGCTGGTATTCATGGGGTTGCAAAGAGTCGGACACACATGAGCAACTGAACTGAACTGAGCTTGATAGCGATTGCATTGTATCTATAGATTGCTTTGGGTAGTATACTCATTTGCACTATATTGATTCTTCTGATCCGTGAACATGGTATATTTCTCCATCTATTAGTATCCTCTTTGATTTCTTTCATCAGTGTTTCACAGTTTTCTATATATAGGTCCTTAGTTTCTTTAGGTGGATATATTCCTAATACTTTATTCTTGTTGTGAATGGAATTGTTTCCTTAATTTCTTTTTCTACTTTCTCATTATTAGTGTATAGGAATGCTAGGGATTTCTGTGTGTTGATTTTATATCCTTCAACTTTACTATATTCATTGATTAGCCCTAGTAATTTTCTGGTGGAGTCTTTAGGTTTTCTATGTAGCAGATCATGTCATCTGTTAACAGTGAGTTTTACTTCTTATTTTCCAATTTAGATTCCTTTTATTTCTTTTTCTGCTCTGATTGCTGTGGCCAAAACTTCCAAAACTATGTTGAATAGTAGCTGTGAAAGTGGGCACCGTTGTCCTGTTCCTGACTTTAGGGGAAATGCTTTCAATTTTTCACCATTGAAGATAATGTTTGCTGTGGGTTTGTCATATATAGCTTTTATTATGTTGAGATATGTTCCTTCTATTCCTGGTTTCCGAAGAGTTTTTATCATAAATTGATGTTGAATTTTGTCAAAAGCTTTCTCTGCATCTATTGAGATAATTATATGTCTTTTATTTTTCTATTTGTTAGTGTGGTGAATTACATTAATTGAATTGTGAATATTGAAGAATCCTTGCATCCCTGGGATAAAGCCCACTTGCTCATGGTGTATGATCTTTTTAATGTGTTGTTGGATTCTGATTGCTAGAATTTTGTTAGGGATTTTTGCATCTATGTTCATCAGTGATATTGGCCTGTAGTTTTCCTTTTTTGTGGCATCTTTGTCAGGTTTTGATATTAGGGTGATGGTGGACTCATAGAATGAGTTTGGAAGTTGACCTTCCTCTGCCATTTTCTGGAAGAGTTTGAGTAGGATAGGTGTTAGCTCTTCTCGAAATTTTTGGTAGAATTCAACTGTGAAGCCATCTGGACCTGGGCTTTTGTTTGCTGCAAGATTTCTGATTACAGTTTCAATTTCCATGCTTGTGATGGGTCTGTTCAGATTTTCTATTTCTTCCTGGTTCATTTTGGGAAAGTTGTACTTTTCTAAGAATTTGTCCATTTCTCCCACATTGTTCATTTTATTGGCATATAATTGCTGATAGTAGTCTCTTATGATCCTTTGTATTTCTGTGTTGTCTGTTGTGATCTCTCCATTTTCATTTTTAACTTCGTTGATTTGATGTTTCTTCCTTTGTTTCTTGATGAGGCTGGCTAATGGTTTGTCAATTTTATTTATCCTTTCAAAGAACCAGCTTTTGGCTCTGTTGATTTTTGCTATGGTCTCTTTTGTTTATTTTGCATTTATTTCTGCCCTAATTTTTAAGATTTCTTTCCTTCTCCAAACCCTGGGGTTCTTCATTTCTTCCTTTTCTAGTTGCTTTAGGTGTAGAGTTAGGTTATTTATTTGACTTTTTTCTTGTTTCTTGAGGTGTGCCTGTATTGCTATGAACTTTCCCCTTAGCACTGCTTTTACAGTGTCCCACAGGTTTTGGGTTGTTGTGTTTTCATTTTCATTCATTTCTATGCATATTTTGATTTCTTTTTTGATTTCTTCTGTGATTTGTTTGTTATTCAGAATCGTGTTCAGCCTCCATAAGTTGGAATTTTTAATAGTTTTTCTCCTGTAATTGAAATCTAATCTTAATGCATTATGGTCAAAGAAGATGCTTGGAATGATTTCTTTTTTTTTTTTTTTTTTTTACTTTGTCAAGGCTAGATTTATGGCCCAGGATGTGATCTATCCTGGAGAAGTTTCCGTGGGCACTTGAGAAAAAGGTGAAATTCATTGTTTTGGGTGAAATGTCCTATAGATATCAATTAGGTCTAACTGGTCTATTGTATCATTTAAAGTTTGTGTTTCTTTGTTAATTTTCTGTTTAGTTGATCTGTCCATAGGTGTGAGTGGGGTATTAAAGTCTCCCACTATTACTGTGTTTTTGTTTATTTCCCCTTTCATACTTGTTAACATTTGTCTTACATATTGTGCTGCTCCTATGTTGGGTGCATATATTTTTATAATTATTATATCTTATTCTTGGATTGATACTTTGATCATTATGTAGTGGCCTTCATTGTCTCTTTTCACAGCCTTTGTTTTAAAGTCTGTTTTATCTGATATGGGTATTGCTACTCCTGCTTTGTTTTGGTCTCTATTTGCATGGAATATCTTTTTCCAGCTCTTCACTTTCAGTCTGTATGTGTCCCTTGTTTTGAGGTGGGTCTCTTGTAGACAACATATATAGGGGTCTTGTTTTTGTATCCATTCAGCCAGGCTTTGTCTTTTGGTTGGGGCATTCAATCCATCTATGTTTAAGGTAATTATTGATAAGTACGACCCCATTGCCATTTACTTTATTGTTTTGGGTTCGGGTTTATACACCCTTTTTGTGTTTCGTGTCTAGAGAATATCCTTTAGCACTTGTTGGAGAGCTGGTTTGGTGGTGCTGAATTCTCTCAGCTTTTGCTTGTCTGTAAAGCTTTTGATTTTTCCTTCATATTTGAATGAGATCCTTGCTGGGTACAGTAATCTGGGCTGTAGATTATTTTCTTCATCACTTTAAGTATGTCTTGCCATTCCCTCCTGGCCTGAAGAGTTTCTATTGAAAGATCAGCTGTTATCCTTATGGGAATCCCCTTGTGCGTTATTTGTTGTTTTTCCCTTGCTGCTATTAATATTTGTTATTTGTGTTTGATCTTTGTTAATTTGATTAATATGTGTCTTGGGGTATTTCACCTTGGGTTTATCCTGTTTGGGACACTCTGGGTTTCTTGGACTTGGGTGATTATTTCCTTCACCATTTTAGGGAAGTTTTCAACTATTATCTTCTCAAGTATTTTCTCATGGTCTTTCTTTTTGTCTTCTTCTTCTGGGACTCCTATAATTCGATTGTTGGAGCTTTTCATATTGTCCTGGAGGTCTCTGAGATTGTACTCATTTCTTTCAATTCGTTTTTCTTTTTTTCTCTCTGATTCATTTATTTCTACCATTCTATCTGCTATTTCACTAATCGTATCTTCTGCCTCCATTATTCTACTATTTGTTGCCTCCAGAGTGTTTCTGCTCTCATTTATTGCATTATTCATTATATATTGACTCTTTTTTATTTCTTCTAGGTCCTTGTTAAACGTTTCTTGCATCTTCTCAATCCTTGTCTCCAGGCTATATCCGTGATTCCATTTTGATTTAAAGATTTTGGATCATTCTCACTATCATTATTCAGAATTCTTTATCAAGTAGATTCCCTATTTCTTCCTCTATTGTTTGGTTTGGTGGGCATTTATCCTGTTCCTTTACCTGCTGGGTATTTCTCTGTCTCTTCATCTTAGTTATATTGCTGTGTTTGGGGTGGCCTTGATATATTCTGGCAGTTTGTGGAGTTCTCTTTATTATGGAATTTCCTCACTGTGGGTGGGGTTGTATCAGTGGCTTGTCAAGGTTTCTTGGTTAAGGAAGCTTGTGTCAGAGTTCTGGTGGCTAGAGCTGGATTTCTTCTCTCTGGAGTGCAATGAAGTGTCCAGTAATGAGTTATGAGATGTCAATGGTTTTGGAGTAACTTTGAGCTGCCTGAATATCAAAGCTCAAAGGTGTGTTCCTGTGTTGCTGGAGAATTTGCATGGTATGTCTTGCTCTGGAACTTGTTGGTCCTTGGGTAGTGCTTGGTTTGAATGTAGGTATGGAGGCATTTGACGAGCTCCTATCGATTAATGTTCCCTGGAGTCAGGAGTTCTCTGATGTTCTCAGGATTTGGACTTAAGCCCCCTGCTTCTGGTTTTCAGTTTTATTTTTACAGTAGCCTCAAGACTTCTCCATCTATACAGCACTGATGATAAAACATCTAGGTTAAAGATGAAAAGTTTCTCCACATTGAGGGACACCCAGAGAGGTTCACTGAGTTACATGGAGAAGAGAAGAGGGAGGGGGGAGTTAGAGGTGACTGGAATGAGGTGAGATGAGATCAAAAGAGGAGAGAGCAGCTAACCAGTAATCACTTCCTTATGTGCACTCCACTGTCTGGACCGCTCAGGGATGTTCATGGAGTTATACAGAGAAGAGGAGAAGGAGGAAGTAGACAGAGCTGTCCAGGAGGATAAAAGAGGGAAATGAAAAGGAGAGAGACAAATCCAGCCAATAACTGGTTCCCTAAGTGTTCTCCACCGTCTGGAACACACAGAGATTCACAGAGTTGGGTAGAGAAGAGAAGGGGGAGGCAGGAGACAGAAGCAACCTGGTGGAGAAAAAGGAGAGTCCAAAGGAGGAGAGAGTGGTCAAGCCAGTAATCTCACTCTCAAGTAAAAATGGGTACTGAAGATTGGGTTTTTAAAGGTACAAAATTGATAACATATACCAAAAAGCAAAGATTAAAAATCTAGAGTAGAGGTTGGATTTTCAAAAATACAATATTAAAGAAAAGATAAAGAAGAAAGAAAAAAAAAAGTCACAAGAATTATTAAAAAACAACAACAAACACAAATAAATATATATGGCATTTGCTTTAAAAATAGGGTCTTTTTTTGAAAAATAATAGTAGGTTATAAAAATAAAAATTAAAGGATAAATAGAGGATTTAAAAACTAAAAAAATGTTAAAAAAAAAGAATAAAAAGAAAAGAAGAAAAAACAAACAAAAAAAAGAATGATCATAAAAATAGTAAAGGTATATCTGGGACTTTCTCTGGTGTTGTTGTGTGCAGTGTGGGGTCAGTTCATTTTTGGATAGTTCCTTGGTCCGGCTTATATTTCTCAAGATCTAAGGCCCCTTCCTATGTAGTCGGTACTAACGACAGGGTTTTAATCTATTGCACCTGTCACTTCCAAGGCAGTTCCCTCTGTTTTAGCTTCTTCTGTTTGCTGGTCTCTTCAGTGTCTGTTTTCCGCCCTGATACAAGGGGGGCTGTGGTGGACACTTTTTTTTTAGACTCACTTGTGCAGTCGCACTGTGGGGAGGGAGGGATGCTGCAAACATAGCACTGGCATGTGCTCACAGTGTCTCAGCCACACTGGGCCTGCCCCCGCTCATAGCGCACACCACTCAGGCTCTAGGTTGCCCTGCCAGGAACCGTCTGAGGCCGGCCCTGGGCTGCATGCACCTCCCCGGACTAAGCTGCTCAGGCTCAGGCACTCAGGTAGTCCTCAGATGCACAGACTTGGTTGGGCCTGATTTTTGTGCCCTTTCCTGGTCCGAGTAGTTCGGGTGTTTGGCGAGCGCAGTCGCTGCAACTTATCGCCTTTCCCGTCCCTGCTACTCAGTTTTCTGGGTGTACAACTGGTGCCCCTTCTTAGACAGATAGTGACCATCCAGAGCCTCAAGAAGTCTTAGTTAGCAAAGAAGCTTGCTTGCAGTTTGGTAGTTAATGTCTCTCTGGGACTGCAATTGCCCCTTTCCGGCCCTTCCAGCTCTGGCTGCCTGTCACCGGAGGGGGATGGTCTGCAGCTGGCTAATTCTGTTCCATCCTTTGCTCTGTGTGCAGGTCCTGGCGGTGTCTTTAGAGCTTTCTGCATTAGCTATCCCATAGTCTGGTTTGCTAGCCCAAGTTAGTTCGCTCTGGTTATACTAGGGGAATTCCGGCCCGATTCTTAAAAAACACTGCAACCCTGACTCCCTGCCTAGCCTCTGCTTGCTAGTGGAGGATGCAGGTGTCTGTGCTGCTTCTCTGCTGGGGGAGTTTCCGTTGGGCTTGTAATCTGTTGGTTTAAATTATTTATTTATTTTTCCTCCCTGTTATGTTGCCCTCTGTGCTTCCAAGGCTTGCCATGGATTCGGCAGCGAGACTGTTTCCTGGTGTTTGGAAACTTCTCTCTTATTAAGACTCCTTTCCTGGGATGGAGCTCCCTCCCTAAATCTTTTGCCTCTTTTTTCATCTTTTATATTTTTTCCTACCTGTTTTTGAAGACAATGATCTGCTTTTCTGGGTGCCTGATGTCCTCTGCCAGCATTCAAAAGTTGTTTTGTGGAACTTATGCAGCGTTGAAATGTTCTTTTGATGAATTGGTGAGGGAGAAAGTGGTCGCCCGTTCTATTCCTCCGCCATCTTAGGACTGCCTGTGTCTCTGCTTTTCCATATGCTGTCTAGGTTGGTCATAACTTTTCTTCCAAGGTGTAAGCATCTTTTAATTTCATGGCTGCAGTCACCATCTGCAGTGATTTTGGAGACTTAAAAATAAAATCTGACATTGTTTCCACTGTTTCTCCATCTATTTCCCATGAAGTAAAGGGACCAGATGCCAAGATCTTCATTTTCTGAATGTTGAGCTTTAAGCCAACTTTTTCACTCTCTACTTTCACTTTCCTCAAGAGGCTTTTCAGTTCCTCTTCACTTTCTGATATAAGGGTGGTGTCATCTGCATATCTGAGGTTATTGATATTTCTCCCAGCAATCTTGATTCCAGCTTGTGCTTCTTCCAGCTCAGCGTTTCTCATGATGTACTCTGCATATAAGTTAAATAAGCAAGCTGACAATATACAGCCTTGATGTACTCCTTTTCCTATTTGGAACCAGTCTGTTGTTCCATGTCCAGTTCTAACTGTTGCTTCCTGACCTGCATACAGATTTCTCAAGAGGCAGGTCAGGTGGTCTGGTATTCCCATCTCTTTCAGAATTTTCCACAGTTTATTGTGATCCACACAGTCAAAGGCTTTGGCATAGTCAATAAAGCAGAAATAGATGTTTTTCTAGAACTCTCTTGGTTTATCCATGATCAGCAGATGTTGGCAATATGATCTCTGGTTCCTCTGTCTTTTCTAAAACCAGTTTGAACATCTGGAAGTTCATGGTTCATGTATTGTTGAAGCCTGGCTTGGAGAATTTTGAGCATTACTTTCCTAGTGTGTGAGATGAGTGCAATTGTGCAGTAGTTTGAGCATTCTTCGGGACTGCCTTGTTTTGGGATTGGAATGGAAACTGACCTTTTCCAGTTCTGTGGCCATTGCTGAGTTTTCCAAATTTGTTGGCATATTGAGCACAGCACTTTCACAGTGTCATCTTTCAGGATTTGAAATAGCTCTACTGGAATTCCATCACATCCATTAGCTTTGTTTGTAGGGATGCTTTCTAAGGCCCACTTGACTTCACATTCCTGGATGTCTGGCTCTAGGTGAGGGATCACACCATCATGATTATCTTGGTCATGATGTGTTTTGTACAGTTCTTCTGTGTATTCTTGCCACCTCTTCTTAATATCTTCTGATTCTGTTACGTCCATACCATTTTTGTCCTTTATCGAGCCCATCTTAGAGTGACATTTTCCCTTGATATCTCTAATTTTCTTGAAGAGATCTCTAGTCTTTCCCATTCTGTTCTTTTCCTCTATTTCTTTTCACTGATTGCTGAAGAAGGCTTTTTTATCTTTTCTTGCTATTCTTTGGAACTCTGCATTCAGGTGCTTATATCTTTCCTTTTCTCCTTTGCTCTTCGCCTCTCTTCTATTCACAGCTATTTGTAAGGCCTCCCCAGACAGCCATTTTGCTTTTTTGCATTTCTTTTCCATGGCGTTGGTCTTGATCCCTGTCTCCTGTACAATGTCACGAACCTCAGTCCATAGTTCATTAGGCACTCTACTTATCAGATCGAGTCCCTTAAATCTATTTCTCACTTCCACTGTATAATCATAAGGGATTTGGTTTAGGTCATACCTGAATGGTCTAGTGGTTTGCCCTACTTTCTTCAATTTGAGTCTGAATTTGGCAATAAGAAATTCATGATCTGAGCCACAGTCAGCTCCTGGTCTTGTTTTTGTTGACTGTTTAGAGCTTCTCCATCTTTGGCTGCAAAGAATATAATCAATCTGATATCGGTGTTGACCATCTGGTGATGTCCATGTGTAGAGTCTTCTCTTGTGTTGTTGGAAGAGGGTGTTTGCTATGACCAGTGCTTTTTCTTGGCAAAGCTGTATTAGCCTTTGCCCTGCTTCATTCCACATTCCAAGGCCAAATTTGCCTGTTACCCCAGGGATTCCTTGACTTCCTACTTTTGCATTCCAGTCCCCTATAATGAAAAGGACATCTTTTCTGTGTGTGTTAGTTCTAAAAGGTCTTATAGGTCTTCATAAAACTGTTCAACTTCAGCTTCTTCAGCATTACTGGTTGGGGCATAGACTTGGATTACTATGATATTGAATGGTTTGCCTTGGAGACAAAGAGAGGTCATTCTGTCATTTTTGAGATTGCATCCAAGTACTGCATTTCAGACTCTTTTGTTGACCATGATGGCTACTCCATTTCTTCTGAGGGATTCATGCCCACAGTAATAGATATATTGGTCATCTGAGTTAAATTCACCCATTCCAGTCCATTTTAGTTCACTGATTCCTAGAATGTTGACATTCACTCTTGCCATCTCTTGTTTGACCACTTCCAATTTGCCTTGATTCATGGACCTGATATTCCAGGTTCCTATGCAATATTGCTCTTTACAGCATCAGACCTTGCTTCTATCACCAGTCACATCTGCAGCTGGGTATTGTTTTTACTTTGGCTCCATCCCTTCATTCTTTCTGGACTTATTTCTCCACTGATCTCCAGTAGCATATTGGGCACCTACTGACCTGGGGAGTTCCTCTTTCAGTATCCTATCATTTTGTCTTTCATATTGTTGATGGGGTTCTCAGGGCAAGAATACTGAAGTGGTTTGCCATTCCCTTCTCCAGTGGACCAAATTTTGTCAGACCTTCCACCATGACCCGCCCATCTTGGGTGGCCCCACGGGCATGGCTTAGTTAGACAAGGCTGTGTTCGTGGTGTGATTACATTGACTAGTTTTCTGTGCTTATGGTTTCAGTGTGTCTGCCCTCTGATGCCCTCTTGCAACACCTACCATCTTACTTGGGATACTCTTACCTTGGATGTGGGTTATCTCTTCACAGCTGCTTGAGCAAAGTGCAGCCGCTGCTTCTTACCTTGGATGAGGGTTAGCTTCTCACCGTCGCCCCTCCTGACCTTGAATGTTGAATCGCTCCTCTAGGCCCTCCTGCACCCGCGCAGCCACTGCTCCTTGGACCCTCCTTATAACGTGGGCGGCTGCGATGTCACACAGAGCGCAGCAGAGAGGAGCTACCCCACGTCAGATGTCAGGGGCAGAAGCTGGGAGGACCCCATGCTCAAGGGGCGGTGGACAGGAGGAGCTACCCCACTTCCAGTCCCATTACTTCTTGACAAACAGATGGGGAAACAATGAAAACAATGACAGGCTTTATTTTCTTGGCCTTCAAAACCACTGCATCTGGTACCTGCATCCATGAAATTAAAAGAAGCTTGCTCCTTGGAAGAAAAGCTATAACATGACAAACATAGACAATATATTAAAAAGCAGAGACTTTACTTAGCCAATAGAGGTCCGTTTAGTCAAAGCTTTGGTTTTCCCAGTAGTCACGGATGTGAGATGTGAGAGTCGGATCATAAAGAAAGCTGAGCTCTGGAGAATTGATGCTTTGAACTGTGGTGTTGGAGAAGACTCTCGAGAGTCTTTTGGACTGCAAGGAGATCAAACCAGTCAATCCTAAGGTTAATTCAGGAAATCAACATGAATATCCATTGGAAGAATGGATGCTGAAGCTCTAATATTTTGGCCACCTCATATGAAGACTTGACTCATTTGAAAAGACCCTGATGCTGGGAAAGATTGAAGGCAGAAGTGACAGAGGATGTGGTAGTTGGATGGTATCACCAACTTGATGGACATGAAGTTTGAGCAAACTTCGGGAGTTGGTGATGAACAGGGAAGCCTGGTGTGTTGCAGTCCATGAGGTTGCAAAGAGTTGGACACAACTGAATGACTGAACAACAAAAATGGCACAGTTTATATGTGCATATTGCCAATAGTCTAAAGTAAAAATAATAAAATGGAAAGATTTCTTTTAGATACAGGCTGAAATTTCAATAATTACCTATTTTGAACAATGAAGCAAACAGTAAGTAGTCATGACACAATTTTGCAAAAAATGTTAATTACTGTATACCAGTTAATTATAATTTATTTTGCTTAGTAAGCAAAAGAAAAATTTTGAAACACAAAATTGTGTAACTTCTATTCATGTGGACTTAGATGAAAAATCTGTGGGGTATAAGAATCTAGTGTGGCTCTCATAGCTCTGACCTGATGATAACACCTTTGCACCTTCCCTTAAAGTGACAATATTTGATGACTGATTATGTGTACATGATTGAATTGCACGAGAGTGGAACTCACCTTGCTAGGAAACTCTTTGTCTTTTGGCTTTGAAGTCATAGTCAGTTGTGAGCTGCCGTATGGAGAAGGTCACACAGCAGGAAATAAGGGTGAGCACTGGCCACCAGTCAGCCCGAAACTGAGACCCTGAATCCAGTAGCCTCCTAGGTGTGTGAGTGTGCACTGTCACTTCAGTCATGTCCCATTTTCTGTGACCCCATGGACTGTAGGCCACCAGGCTTCACTGTCTATGGGATTCTCCAGGCAAGAATACTGGAGTGGGTTGCCATTTCCTCCTCAAGGGGATCTTCCTATCCCAGGGATTGAACTTGTGTCTCCTCCATTTCCTGCATTGCAGGCAGATTCTTTACCATTGAGCAACAGAGGAAGCCCACAACTTTCTAGTTACTTATTGAATTATGTCAGGAATCACATGAGTTTGGGCAAGGATAACTCTCCAGCTGAGTCTCAGTCCTGCACTGCACCTACACCCACACTGCAGCTTTATACAGACCTGAAGCACACAGCTCAACTAAATGAACTAAATCCTGACCAGACTCCTGACCCACGGAAATGGTGAAATAATAAATCTTCCTGCTGTAAGCTAGAAAGTTTGTGGTGTTATATCAGTAGATAACTAATGCAATCTCATTATATATTATTTATACCTTATCATTGGCTTTCTCAATTATCAAAAATTTATTTAAGAAATAAGTGTCTTACTACACACATATAGAATAATATAAATGTGTGTGCACACATTTGCAGAAACATACAACATATACCCATATAAAAATGGTGATGCAGAGAGAAGTGTATATGATAAAGTACAATATTTGTTGTTAAGATATGCATTATTCAAATAATGCATGGTGGAACTGATTTTGTCTTTAAATTTCAGAGCTCAGAAAATGAACTGAATTTTTGTAAGTAATGAGAAACATGGGGAAAGCTCTCCTTGTATATTGGTCAAGAAGTTGAGAGCCTGAGGTTTTACCAATTACTAGCTCCCAGAAAATGCCAGCCTCAGAGGTCAGTGCTGTTATTACAAATGATGGAAATATAAAAATGATTTAAAATCCTTTCTGATTAATGAAAAGTTAAAAGCTGAAGTATATGTTGTCATGGCAATAGTGTTTTGTTTACAGAACTTGCCTTGTTTAGAACTTGTCCTTTAAATGGTAGGAAAGATTCACTTTAGTCTTAACGTTGTATTTATTATACTCTTAGCTTTCATTAGTGAAATATTATTTGTTTATTTTTCAATAAGAAGCACAAAATATTTCAGTGCTCAATTTGTGCATTTATTTAATGGCACGAGTAGGCTTGGTACTAAAATTAAACACATTTGAAGAAAATGAATATGTTCTGATTAATCCGATTGAATCCATGAAAATACACAACTGTAACTCTAAATGTTGGTAAATATAACAAACTCTCACTAATATATAGGTTGGAATGTTAGAGATAATGTTCTTCACAGTGATTTACTATGATGCAAGGACTATTTCATTTGCCAATTTCTCCTACTTTCTGATAAACTGTATTAATCAGGATGATACAGGCTTTGTAGTTCTCACAATTGACTCTGACAATGTAGTGGCTAAAACATCACACAGTTGTTTCTTGTTTCACAAAATTAAGGTCCATATTCTCCAGGATATCTGACTGCTGTGCAATACTTCATTGACCGAGGTTGCTTCCGTTCTATGCTCTACCATCTCAATACAAAGACTCATATGATTGTCCTAGCAGAGGAAGTGAATGTTAGAGGGCTCTGCACATTTGTTCTGCTCAGAACCTGTTGACTACAACTTATTTCATGGTCCTGTCTACTACTAGGACAAAGAGGAAAGTACTGATTACATTTGCCAAAGCATTAGTAACCCTTCCATATCCATCATTCAGGAAAAACCATTCATTCACTTCTTTGTCTTGCCATGACAGCATCACATTCTGCATTGCCCACCTTATCAATCATGCTGCTAAGTCACTTCAGTCGTGTCCAACTCTGTGCGACCCCAGAGACTGCAGCCCACCAGGCTCCCCTGTCCCTGGGGTTGTCCAGGCAAGAACACTGGAGTGGGTTGTCATTTCCTTCTCCAATGCATGAAAGTGAAAAGTGAAAGTGAAAGTGAAGTCGTGTCTGACTCCCAGCGACCCCATGAACTGCAGCCTACCAGGCTCCTCCGTCCATGGGGTTTTCTAGGCAAGAGCACTGGAGTGGGTTGCCATTTCTTCTCCATTACCAGTCATAGACTGGAGCTAATATTTTACTACACTAGTTTAACCTCTGCAAATATTACCTGATCCAATCTTTGGAAATAATAAAAATAATAGGAATTTTTAGAATTTACTCATATGAATGAATAATTAAGAGAAGTGTTGCATTGTTATTTAGTTAGTTATTTGCTAGAAGAAACTGTACTTTCTGGTCTCCTGATCCTTAATCCATAGCTCTGTTTCTATTATCATTATCACTACAGATATCATTTCAATTTTTATTATTGAGTGTTTTTTTAATATGATGTGGTAAAAGACTATGCACCATAAAAATTAATTTCTCAGATTCTCAAAGTTCTCAGTATTTTGAAATATATATATATATATATATATATATATATACACACACACACACAAACATATATAATATAGTTGAATGTGTTCAACATTTGTTGACACTCATATTGTTTGTTCCTCAATGAATATCCACACCATGGATATATTTTATAAAAAATTTTTCATGTTATCTTTTTTCCATATTCCATAATATGGAATATATCATTTTATTTCATAACTTTCTGAGTTTTTATGTGCCATTTCCTTTCCTCAAGTTAAATTTTCTGTTTGTGACTATTTGGTTTCAATTATTAATCCAAGAGATCAGAGAAATAGTATGAATAGAAGCACGGAATTAGAACAGAAAATTTTGTTCTGTTAAAAAGTCGAGAACTTTTCAGAAAAGGCTGTGATGTGAAATAATTGCAAACAATAACTTGAAGTAACTAGTAGGTAAATTATTTTGAGGGGTTTTTTTTTTTTTTTTAATTTGGTAGGTTTTTGCCAAGAGCTGCAAGAGCATCAACAAAATATTTCCTCAAAATATAGAGCTTCCAAGTCTTCTGAGCTCCCTGATGTTTGCCATATATTCCAGCCTAAATGTTCTCTAATTTTACATCAATCATCTAATGATCTAGATTGCCCATTGCTTCCAGCTCTCTTTTCATGTTTTATTTGGTTAAAGGAAAATCAGCTTTACATTGTGAAAAGGCATACTGTTAGTGAATTGTGAAATTGTGAGGGATTGTGCTGTAATGACTGAATATTGGCTCTCCACGATCATGTTGCTTCAACGTGGATAGAACTGCCAGAGAATTTCTCTTTCTCCCCCTCAGTAGTCCATCGTTACAGCAACAATTGTGGAAATCAAGTGAGATGTGAAGCCATTTTTGATTGCCTTAAATGGCACATTTATACATGCCAGCAAGAATCTATGCTTCTATAAAAACTGAAAAGAAAATGAAACAGTCTGTGGATATAGTCTCTTGGGTTGAATGGAGGTGGATCAGCTTGTACTTAACATCTGTTCAGGCTGGAAATGCAGGGGAAGCTTAATATGTTTATTCAATCATACTGATTTCCTGGGTGCCAGGCAGAAAATCTGAAACATATGACCTCTGTTCACACTATGAGGGAGCTATATAGAACAAAGGTGATGATCCTGGAAGAAAATGTGGAGATGCTCTCTCGGGTGCCAGCACAGTTGGAAGACTTTGCTGCCAGCAATCAGCAGCCCTTAAACATCAACATTGCAGGGTTTAGTCAACTAGTGTACAGGGCAACTTCTAAAAACATTTAAGAAGGAATAGGAAACAAAATTGGCGTACTTCTTAACATATCAAAAAAAAAAAAATTCAGCATATGGTATCCAAACCTTTTCATTTTTCCCCCTGCAAATCAACACAAAATTATAATGCATTTAATGTAGCATTCCAATCCAAATAGTTGTGAGGCTAAATCCTGCAGTTGATTTTCAGATTCCTTTTTTGAAAATCTTCCTGCCCTCCTAAAGCCAGATAACATGCAGTCACAGTATCAAAAGGGAAAAGCATAGGAGTGAAGTTTGTACATAATCCCCTTAACATCAAAATGTTGTAAAAACAAAAAAAAAGTAATAAAATAAAAATTAATATTAGGAGAAAGTCTTATCAAATCTTATATAATGGGGTTTTTTTTTTTTTTTTCTGTTGCTACCATTTCGGGTTTATTTTGTTGTTGTTGTTGCTTGTTTGTTTGTTTTTAAGCACACTTTATTTCTCTGACTTTGATTAGGTAGAGGTAACCCCAGGGTTTTTGTCTTGAGGATGTTATTCAATTCAAATTTCATGCTCCCTAAACTATCTTTGTTTTGGTTGGTAGGACTACAGGACAGTAACTACAATTCAATGGGATTGAGTGCTTTACTATACAGTAAGTACCCTACATAGGAACCTTCAAGTTGTGAATGTTGAAATACGCGAGCATTCATCAACGTTAGGCATGAGTCAACAAGGCATGCGACTTGTGTTGTCTTCATAGCTCAGATGATAAAGCGTCTGCCTACAATGCAGGAGACCCGGGTTTCATCCCTGGGTATGGCAACCCACTCCGTCCTATGGACGGACCAGCCTCGTAAGCTACACTCCATGGGGTTTCAAAGAGTCAGACACGACTGAGCCACTTCACTTTCTTACTTTCTTTCTCTTTCTTTCTTTCTTTTCTTTCTTTCATCTTCTATTGCTGATGATCCTTCAGCTCTATCATCTCTTACCTCTTCTCTTTCCTAAAGTCAGTAACTTTTCTTGCCTGTTTACTTGATGTCATGGCCTGTATGCCAGCTGCTGTACTGTACTGCTGTTCTTTACAAGGTACTGTATGGTAAGATTAAAAATGTTCTCTTTATTTCTTTTTGTTTTTTATGTCTTATTTCTGTGGAAAGGACTGTAAACCTAATGCAGGTACATAAGAGTATGCAGTACATAGCCTATTGTGTTGGCTGGACACCTGGACTAACTTAGTTGGATTTACAAAAAAATTGGAATACAAACACACTCTCATAATGGAACCTGTTTGTATGTAGGGGACTTACTGTATTCCATAAATTATACTGAGAGAGGTCAGAGAGGAACAAACAATTATACTTGGGGTGTATAAGACATGTCACAGTCAGCCTTTGAATTGAATCTTAAAGAACAAATAAAAATTCACTGGTTGGAGAGAGAGAAAATATAGCATACTGAGTTCAGAGCAGTTCAGTCGCGCAGTCTTGTCCGACTCTTTGCGACCCCATGAATCGCAGCAAGTCAGGCCTCCCTGTCCATCACCAACTCTCGGAGTTCACTCAGATTCACATCCATTGAGTCAGTGATGTCATCCAGCATTCTCATCCTCGGTCGTCCCCTTCTCCTCCTGCTCCCAATCCCCTCCCAGCATGAAAGTCTTTTCCAATGAGTCAACTCTTAACATGAGGTGGCCAGAGTTTTGGAGTTTCAGCTTTAGCATCATTCCAAAGAAATCCCAGGGTTGATCTCCTTCAGAATGGACTGGTTGGATCTCCTTGCAGTCCAAGGGACTCTCAAGAGTCTTCTCCAACACCACAGTTCAAGGGCATCATATCTTCGGTGCTCAGCCTTCTTCACAGTCCAACTCTCACATCCATACATGACCACAGGAAAAACCATAGCCTTGACTAGACAGACCTTAGTCGGCAAAGTAATGTCTCTGCTTTTGAATATGCTATTTAGGTTGATCATAACTTTTCTTCCAAGGAGTAAGCGTCTTTTAATTTCATGGCTGCAATCACCATCTGCAGTGATTTTGGAGCCCCAAAATATAGTCTGACACTGTTTCCACTGTTTCCCCATCTATTTCCCATGAAGTGATGGGACCAGATGCCATGATCTTTGTTTTCTGAATGTTGAGCTTTAAGCCAATTTTTTCACTCTCCTCTTTTACTGTCATTAAGAGGCTTTTTAGTTACTCTTCACTTTCTGCCATAAGGGTAGTATCATCTGCATATCTGAGGTTATTGATATTTCTCCCAGCAATCTTGATTCCAGCTTGTGTTTCTTCCTGTCCAGCGTTTCTCATGATGTACTCTGCATAGAAGTTAAATAAGCCGGTTGACATTATACAGCCTTGACATACTCCTTTTCCTATTTGGAACCAGTCTGTTGTTCCATGTCCAGTTCGAACTGTTGCTTCCTGACCTGCATACAGATTTCTCAAGAGGCAGGTTAGGTGGTCTGGTATTCCCATCTCTTTCAGAATTTTCCACAGTTTATTGTGATCCACACAGTCAAAGGCTTTGGCATAGTCAGTAAAAAGGAAATAGAGGTTTTTCTGGAACTCTCTTGCTTTTTCCATGATCCAGCAGATGTTGGCAATTTGATCTCTGGTTCCTCTACTTTTTCTAAAACCAGCTTGAACATCTGGAAATTCACGGTTCATGTATTGCTGAAGCCTGGCTTGGAGAATTTTGAGCATGACTCTACTAGCATGTGAGATGAGTGCAATTGTGCGGTAGTTTGAGCATTCTTTGGCATTGCCTTTCTTTGGGATTGGAATGAAAACTGACCTTTTCCAGTCCTGTGGCCACTGATGAATTTTCCAAATTTGTTGGCATATTGAGTGCAGCACTTTCCCAGCATCATCTTTCAGGATTTGAAACAGCTCAACTGGAATGCCATCACCTCCACTAGCTTTGTTCATAGTGATGCTTTCTAAGGCCCACGTGACTTCACATTCCAGGATGTCTGGCTCTAGATGAGTGATCACATCATCATGATTATCTGGGTGGTGAAGATCTTTTTTGTACAGTTCTTCTATGTATTCTTGCCACCTCTTCTTAATATCTTCTGCTTCTGTTAGGTCCCTACCATTTCTGTCCTTTATTGAGCCCATCTTTGCATGAAATGTTCCCTTGATATCTCTAATTTTCTTGAAGAGATCTCTAGTCTTTCCCATTCTGTTGTTTTCCTCGATTTCTTTGCATTGATCACAAAAGAATGCTTTCTTATCTTTTCTTGCTATTCTTTGGAACTCTGTGTTCAGAGGCTTATATCTTTCCTTTTCTCCTTTGCTTTTTGCCTCTCTCCTTTTCACAGCTATTTGTAAGGCCTCCTCAGACAGCCATTTTGCTTTTTTGCATTTCTTTTCCATGGGGATGGTCTTGATCCCTGTCTCCTGTACAATGTCATGAACCTCAGTCCATAATTCATCAGGCACTCTATCTATCAGATCAAGTCCCTTAAATCTATTTCTCACTTCCACTGTATAATCATAAGGGATTTGATTTAGTTCATACCTGAATTGTCTAGCGGTTTTCCCTAATTTCTTCAATTTAAGTCTCAATTTGTTAATAAGGAGTTCATGATCTGTTCCACAGTCAGCTCCTGGTCTTATTTTTGTTGACTGTATACTTTTTCACACTTCTCTTTCATCAAGAGGCTTTTTATTTCCTCTTCACTTTCTGCCATAAGGGTGCTGTCATCTGCATATCTGAGTTTATTGATATTTCTCTTAGCAATCTTGATTCCAGCTTGTGCTTCTTCCAGCAGTTTAATACTGGAGAAGGCAATGGCAACCTACTCCAGTACTCTTGCCTGGAAAATCCCATGGGCAGAGGAGCCTGGTGGGCTGCAGTCCATGGAGTCGCTAAGTGTCGGACATGACTGAGAGACTTCCCTTTCACTTTTCACTTTCATGCATTGGAGAAGGAAATAGCAACCGACTCCAGTGTTCTTGCTTGGAGAATCCCAGGGATGGGGGGAGCCTGGTGGGCTGCCCTCTATGGTGTCACACAGAGTCAGACACGACTGAAGTGATGCAGCAGCAGCAGCTTAATATGAATTCTTTCCCACAAACTACATGTAAAATCAAGGCAAATTATCATGACTAGGCATAGATGTTTGCTATTTTCACTATATTTAGAAATCTTAAGCAATTGTTTTATTTTGTACAAATTTTAAACACTAACAATATAAAAAAGAGCCTTTGAACAATGTTATCCACTGTTGAATATGCATCCTAAAAATTCAAGCATGCATAGGATGCATATATCTTAATAGTTACCCAAAACATTTTCCAATAAACAATAATCATCTTCAAAATATGGAGGTACTGAGTGGCTAACATTGGAAGCTGATGATTAACATTAACACTATCAGAATCTCAATACTAAATTCAGTGCTTGTAAGACATCAATTTCCTGCAACATATTCCTGCAAAGTATTTTGTGGCAAGAAAAACAGGATGTGCTGCGCCTTCCACCCACAAACAAGAAAAAATACAGAGAGCAATTCAAAACTTAAATTCATTATTTTAAAATGTTCATGTATCCATCGGACTTACATGTTTTCACTCCTCATTAGGAGGGCAGTTAGATCATTAGGCTAAAAATACATTGTATTTCAATAGACAAACTCATAGTGAAAATATTAAAAAGTAAAACAAAAAAGAATTTTGCTTTAAATGGATGAGAGCTGTTTCTTTGAATTTGCAAAATCCAAATGTTTGAAGTTTAATTTTGCAAATGGCTCCAATCTTAAATTGCTTTATATAATTAGTCAAAAATTGGGTATTACAACAGTAGCATGTAACTCTCTGAAAATGCATGTTCATACAACAAATAAGTTATATTTACACATATGCTTTTAGAAAAAATATTTCTCTATAGGTGTGTGTGCTTATTCATGCAGTCATGTTTGACTCTCTGAGACATCACGGACTGTAGCCTGCCAGGCTCCTCTGGCCTTGGGGATTCTCTAGGCAAGAACACTGGAGTAGGTTACCATGCCCTCTTCTAGGGGATCTTCCCAATCCAGGGATTGAACCCAGGTCTCCCACATTGCAGGTGAATTCTTTACCAATTGAGCCACCAGGGAAGTCCAAGAATACTAGCGTGAGTAGCCTATCTCTTCTCCAAGGGATCTTCCTGATCCAGGAATCTAATCAGGGTCTCTTGCATTGCAGGCAAATTCTTTGTCAGCTGAGCTACCAGGGAAGCCCATTTCTCTATTGGTTGGTCAGTTAGTCAGTCAGTTCAGTTCCTAAGTCATGTCTGACTCTTTGCGACCCCATGAATTGGAGCACGTCAGACGTCCCTGTCCATCACCAAATCCCAAATTATACCCAAACTCATGTCCATCGAGTCAGTGATGTCATCCAGCCATCTCATCTTCTGCCATCCCCTTCTCCTCCTGCCCCCAATCCCTCCCAGCATCAGGGTCTTTTCCAATGAGTCAACTCTTCACATGAGGTGGCCAAAGTATTGGAGTTTCAGCTTTAATATCAGTCCTTCCAATGAACACCCAGGACTGATCTCCTTTAGGAAGGACTGGTTGGATCTCCTTGCAGTCCAAGGGACTCTCAAGAGTCTTCTCCAACACCACAGTTCCAAAGCATCAATTCTTCGGCATTCAGCTTTCTTCACAGTCCAACTCTAATCCATACATGACCACTGGAAAAACCATAGCCTTGACTAGATGCAATTGGTACCTAAGTATTAAGAGAGATAATGAATTTGAGAAAGAAACACAAGGAAAAAAGAGACAGGGAGCCAAGGAAAGACAGTGACAGAGAGAAAGAGAGATTACCACAGTAACAATCTTGAGAAAGAAAACAAAAGTGTATATCTTCCTTAACAAGATAAACTGTTGCCTCTACTGCTTCTCTTTTCAGTTGTCAAGTCATGCCAAAGTCTTTTGCGACCTCATGGACCATGGCCCACTAAGCTCCATGGTCCATGGGATTTTCCAGGCAAGAATACTGGAGCAGTTTGCCCTTCCCTACTCCAGGGGATACTCCAGACCCAGGAATCAAACCCAAATCTCCTTGGTCTCCTGCACTGGCAGGCAGATTCTTTACCACTGAGCCACCTGGGAAGCCCTGTTGCTTCTATACTGCCTTATAATTGCAAATGAAGAACCATAGGAAGCCATCTCCTAATTCTTATAAAGTCTAGTGATTGAAAGCTAAATTTTAAAACACTAGGACTGAAATTTCACTACATGGTATTTATAATAAATTTTGGCATGAAAATAACACGTTGAACAAGATTTAGCCTGGTATAACTATTTATTCATTGAAATTTAAATGTTAAATTGATCTCTTTATTCACATTAGGACAAAAGATACACTCAACACTTCCTTTCTTCTTAAAAAGGAAGTTGAAAACATGGGATTTTTCTTAACTAACTTTCCTCAAATCATCAGTATTTCTAAAGGATATTTCTTTTCAGCTTTTATACCACAGAGATTTGCACTATTTTGCCAAAAATCCTGGCTAATTTAAGCCCATGGCAGGAAGCAAGTTGAGGTCAGTAAAACAGCATTATCATATATCGTCTTGTTCAGTGAAGTAACACTTGAAAAAAGTCTACTAAAAGCCAACCTAATCACTGTCAACTCCAGAATTCTCAGGCAATTCCCAATCTTCCAGGCTGTTATTCAACTTCCCTTTTGTATTCAGGGATTTGCAGGCTAAGTAAATGCCTTTCAGAATAAGTCAAATTTAAGAGCATTGTCCAGCTCAATGTTTCCATTGCATGGGATAATCATGGTTCAGTGGATAAGAGCAAAATTGGAAGTGAAGAAATGCTCTAAGTGGTTAGGCCTGTCCAAATTTCAGCCTCTGACACTGTCAAGAACCTTTTCCAAGAAGCTTTAATTACCTCACCTACAAACCACGAGCAGTAAGATTTACTCTTCCTTTCTAGCCAGGCTGTTTTAGGAATCGAATTAAATACATTTTTGAAAACACATTTGAAATAATTTATGATTGCATTATTTTAATTCTCATAGTATTCTGAGACTATCAAGTTAAAAGTCTCATTCGTTTTAATCTTCAATCTTGATCACCAAAATTCATTAGAAAATTATGTTCTCATCACTTCATTCAGTCCATCTTTGTGTCAGTCAAACATTTATTAAGCAACTATGGTGTGCAAATGATATTCTTGCAATTAATATATAGTATTATGAATCTAAAACAAGAATAAGAATTATATGAAACCATGCTGGAAGACAGTTAAATGTTTTAAAGGAAATATGTAATAAGTTTTACTTGATTTAGAAGACAATATCCTTTTGTTAAACCTCAGTTTTTAGCAACAAGAGTAAATTTGAAATGCAAATCATTTATTTCTCAATCACTTTAGAAATCTAAAATTGTTTTATAATTACCTTTAGAATAAGACCCCAAATACTTAGTTCTTTAAGGCTTTGTATGAGCTGGCCCCAGCCTGACTCATCAAACTTACATAATATTGCTCTTCCTCCATCAAATATCCCTCAGAATTTTGTCATTATATTTAGAAATAGTACTCTACTTTTGCTAGGGAAGATACAACATACCATAACCTCTGATAAGGCTTCTGCCAATGCAGGAGATGAGGGTTTGATCCCTGGGTCAGGAAGACCCACTAGAGAAGGAGATGGCAGCTCACTCCAGTATTCTTGCTTGGGAATTCCCATGGGCAGAGAAGCCTGGCGTGCCACAGTCTATGAGTTTGCAAGAGTCAGATACGGCTTAGAGACTAAATAACAACAATAAGACTCTTTTGGATATAAATTGCTCACTCAGGAATCAGATAAAAATTTGGTTAGGTTAACTTTCCTTTTTGATAGTAGAGGATCTTAACTGCTGTTCTTATATAAATGGACAACTAACTAACCAGACTTCAGAAGAAAGCCGAAAATGTTGGATATATATTTTTAGAAGTTAAAATTGGAAGTGGTAAAGCAACAAACTTATGAAGCCAACAGACTGTTATAAATTCCTCTAAGCTATTTAACACAGTCAGTCAAAGATATCAAATAGGTCTATTTTGTTACTTTGCCTTCTTGGTATAATTCTAAAACAATCAAAGGACTTCATGAAGAGCCAACTTAAACATCAGGGGTTGTAGGGAGGGGTTGTTTGTTTGTTTCTACCATTCTAGCTTCTACTTTAGTATTCCTCAACTCTTCTTCTTTTTTTTTTTTTCTTCTTTATGATAAAGTTGCATGCCTTATTCACCTTCCTTTCTGTTAGGAGCTATTATACTCTTGGATGCCATGGAGCTAATTGGGGTCAGTCCTTGACATGGCACTTGGATTTCTGTACCTATTCCATTTCTCTGGCTTTCAATAGTTTGGTACTTGAACAACACCACCTACTCTCAAACTAAGTTAGCTATCATCTGAGGCTGCTTGACTACTGCACCATTGTACTACTTGGTTGTTGGGCAGATCTGTCATTAATCTATCCAATGATATGTAAACACTTTCTCTTAAATGTTCTTGAAATTAGTTACACTTTCAGCTTTTCTCTATTTATGGAGAAATGACACAAGCACACAGAGATGCTCTCATTTTAGTATTTTTATTGATATTCATTTCACATTTTTACTCATAGATATTATTTGGTATTTCCAGCCAGCACTCTTAAACCTTGATGTCATCTTTAACACTTGGGGATTTTTTTCCCTCCTCTTTGAGCCATCATAATTTCACTGTTATTCTCTCCGTCTATGCCCAGTCAGGTCTTTATGAACTGGCTACTGGATTTGAACACTAGGTTCCTGCAGGGCGAGCATTTGAGAATCTGCCTTTATAATCAATCAAAACCATCCAAAAATTACACTCACTTCCAGAAACACAACCTTGATCACATCTCTCACTTTAAAAACTTTTCAGTTTATGACCTCTGCTTATGGTTCAAGGCTCAGTTTAGACATTGACAGTTCTCTGAAGTCTAGCCTGAATGATCATTTCTATTCCTATTTTTCATATGTCCTAGGATGTATCTGATTCTCCTCAAAATGTATTGCTCACTTTTTTTCAGGAATATTTCCACATTTCTACTTCTACTTATCTGTTTATATTTTCTCTGGCATTCATTTTTCACTTCCTTCTAAAAAAAATTTTACTACTTTTTCAAGGGTCATTTAATATCAGTTTTTCAATGAGAAGTTCTGTTTAATCACTCCATGGAGTGCTCAGTCAAGGGAAAGAGGAAGTTTTAAAAGCAATAAATAAGGTCACAGTTAAATAAATGCTCTGCTTGGAGATTTGGTTCAAAGAAACTTGAACACCACATACTGCATTATCCTTACTTTTTGGGACTTCTTCACCTAGATTATAGTTTCCTTACAGTCACAGGTCATATAATGTTCCTCTTTCTCTTTATTGTCTCCTAAAAATCTTCCAAATAAAATATATTCAATGTTGATTTATTGTTTGATTGCTTAAGTCAGAAGGTATGTTCTACAAAGACAAGGCTCCGAGTAGAATTTTTAAATTTGATTTAAAGCTCCCAAAACATCATTAAAAAACTCACATTTTATGCACTTAGGCCATCATTTATTAATTATACAAATAATCATCAAATAATTTATTAGAGTATGAAGTACACTTTTAAATGCTGAGGAGATGGCAGAGTGAGGGAAAATGCCTTGCTAAGTGCTATTCTCAGCATTTAGCCAATTTTAAGATTATATTTCTTGATATTTATAAATTATCATATAGTTTTATTATATTACATTATTAAATATTTCTACATAGTATATTCTCTATATTACATATTGTTTTCCTTTGTTCTCTCCACTGGAGAGGTACTCCTAATCATATACTTTTTCTCATGGTAGATAATAAATACAGAGTATGGGAACACCATGCATAAAATACTTAAATACAAATATCATAATCTGTGCAATTATTTGTAAGTTTGTCTGATGTTCAGTTTACTCCTGTCCTTCATATGACTAAACCATTTTACTTGAAATCAATGTTTTCTTTTTCATTAAGTTTATTTAAAGGGAAAAAAAATCTTGGGATTGCAAAGAGTTGGACACGACTGAGCAACTTCATTTTTTTAATGATCTAACACATCTTTCCTCCAGAAAGTCACACTGTTAACTCCTTCACATTCTTCTGTCTATACTTAGATGTAATTAAGGATAGACCTTCTGGACCCAAGTTATATAAAATATCATTCCTTCTCCATTGTTAATAATCTCTTTTGTATTTATTTGCCATTATTCATGTACCACTTACATTATCACATTTTCTCATTTATATGCTATGTGCTATGCTAAGTCACTTCACTTGTTTCTGACACTTTGTGACACTGGACGATAGCCTGCCAGGCTCCTGCATCCATGGAGATTCTCTTGGCAAGAAAACTAGAGTGGATTGCCATGCCTTCCTTCAGGGTATCTTCCCAACCCAGGAATCGAAATTGTGTCTCTTATATCTCCATTGCAGGTGGGTTCTTTACCCACTGAGCCACCTGGGAAGCCCTTCTCTTATATATATGTAAATGAAACTTAAAAATAATGTTTTTACTTGATATTTAGTAGAATCTCTGTCAGGCAAGGAATGTTGTTTTCTTCACTTCTATGTTGAAGAAGTCGGAAAGAGTGACTTGTAAAATGTAGGTGATTAATGAATATTTGTTGAATGTTTGAAAATCTGTGTTATTGAAACTTGTGAGGATCTTTACTTTTTATTTAAATGATTCTAATTTGAACATTTTCTATTTAATTTCAAGTAAGAATGGTATGTTTATATGAAACCATTTAGACAAAATAGACCTTTTTATATTCCATATTTCATCCACTGGGAAGAAACATACTTCTGTGCTCATATGAATGAACTACAATGAAATATGCACCACTTAATCCTAGTGTTCAATGGAATAAATAGTTCTTTAGATTTCTTGAATAAAGTTATGAAATAGAAGACATGATTGTCTCAGAAACATTCCAGAACATAAAAGGAAGATGACTTGCATTCAAGCATAGGTGTTTCCCATAGTTATAAAAGCAACAGTAACTTATTGAAATTGTTTTTCTACTTTTGTATCCTTTTCTTAAGTCCTATAGCTTGTGCATTTGAATATGTACAGCTTTATGAAGTCATGTAGTATGAAATGCTTGGGGATGTTTGTGATCACCTACAGTTAAGGGCAGCAAGGTTGTCTAGTATTCTCATTGTTGTCTTCTCTGTCTAAAGGAGTATTATATTGAAAAAAATAGTTGGCAAATTATGGCAAGAAAATAGACAAAATATATGCCTATTCTGCAAAAATGTATGCGTATGTGAGTGTGTGTGGAAAGAGAAAGGAAAAGAGAGAGCTGTTTTACTATTCACACAAAAATAAAAGTTACAACATATATAGTGTCTTAAGGAGAGTTTTATTGTTATCTTATTATAACCCAGTCGAGCTCTATAAAAACTCTCAGAATGTATAATATAAAAGCCAGTATTATTTACAATCTCTACTGCTTCAACATTTACTGTCTAGATCTTTATGACAAAAAATATATTTTGTATATTTAACTGTTTATCTCTCCTTTTATAACTTTATATTCTTTTCTAAGGATGAACTTACAATTTCACTGTGTGAAGTGTCAAGTCTTGCAAGAAATTCAAGTCCATTTCACTAGGAATAGATATATGAAACTTCATGTTTCCTAGCTGTGCATATATACGCATCTATTAAAGAGAAATATTATGATGTCTTTCTTTGATATAAAATATTGAAAATATTTTCTGTTTCAATTCTAACTTTAAATAGTACAGTGAAATATAGGATATATAAAAGTAAATCTGTCACATGAAAAAAAGTAGATCATACTGTTTCTAGCGTTATTTCAACCTCTCCAGTCCTACAAATGGTTAACTACATACTAGATTAATATTGAATTGTGGAAGAAAAATGACTGCATCTTCATTATCTCTAATATGAGTAATTATATTATTAGAGATGTACTTGTTAATGACATTGCTTCTCCAAGAATTTCACCAGAGTTTACACTTTATGAATGAAGTAAAATAGTTAATGTTTTCTGAATTGCTAAACATAATGGGAAAACTAATCTACTAATCTAAAAGTAATATTTTAAAATATTTTTGATATATGAAGAGTGAAACAATTGCTACAGTCATACGATTACCTTCATAATTGTGTCCATTCATCATTTAAGAGTAACTCAACATTCATTTTATAATTTTCTGTTCAGTAATTGTTAATGGCATTGTTTGTAAAAAAAAAAAGTTATCAAATAGTACAAAATTAAAACACCCTTAAATAACTGCCACAGGAAATAAAAACATCATTCAATTATTTTAATTTTATGTATTCCCAATATAGATCATATTCTGTAGCAGAACACCAGCCCAAATGATATAGTATATATGTTTTCTACTGAAAAAATATGTATCTCTTTTTTTTTCTTGGTATAGCTATTTAGAGCAATCATTTTTCTGGGTTATTAAGATGAATGAGGATTGTTGAAACAAAAAGGCCAATAAAAGATTGAGAAGGGAATGTAGCATAAGAAATATCAGAAAGAAAAATAAACAGGAATTTTGTTATTTATTATCCAATTTAGTATATAGACATGGGCTTTCCTGGTGGCTCAGATGGCACAGAATCTGCTGCAATGTGGGAGACCTGGGTTCAATCTCTGGGTTAGGAAGATCACCTGGAGGAGGGCATGACAACCAACTCCAGTAGTCTTGCCTTGAGAATCCTCAAGGACAGAGGAGCCTGGAGGGCTACAGTCTATGAGGTCACAAAGAGTTGGATGTGGCTGAGCAACTAAACACAGCACAGCACAGTATATAGACATAGAGATACATAATGCCATTGTTAATGTATATGACAGTGAAAATAATTAGATAAGTGGAGTCATACTTCACAAATTGAGAATATCTCTCCTAACTCACTAACAATTGGTTTATTTCATTATGATTAATACTTTTGAAAGACAGCCATTTATGAGTAGCTGTGCATATAACAATATTTAGGTGAAAGACATAGAACGTGAAATCACATATGAAAAGTCTAGTTTTCCTGTGTAAAAAACATTCTAAAATGCACTTATTACCTTAATTAATAAATTCAAATTTTTCATTGAGTGAGCCCTTTCTATCAAATTAGGTACTTAAAATATATCTCATTCCTTTAGACAACTAAGGTACCTTTTCTTAAAAATAGAACTGCCAAAAGAACTAAAGGGTTTGACACACCATATCGGTCATGGCCAACAAAGTTATGACTGACAGCCTGCCCAGGGCCTCAGGGACATATCTTTAGAAGAAGGTTAGTGTCCAAAGCCAGAGTTCAAGGAAAAGGTCTGGAATAGAGCAAGACTAATACCTCAGAGGGTAGCAAAAGCTGCCAAGATCAAATTAAAATCAATTCATCAGTTTATGGGCAACTCATGTGGCAAAGACAAGGCCAGAGCTCTATGATTCTGCACCACACAACCAATGAAAAATCATTTTTATAAAGTCTTCAGAGAGGAGAGTGATATCTTGTGATAGTAACCAACAAGCTGTCAATTTATTGCAGGTGTTTGAGATGGTCTCTCTCTCCTTATTCAAGAAAGACATTAATTTTGCAGAATTTTATTTTGTGTAACATTTTGTGTTCCTTGGAGAATTTTTCACAGTCATTGTTAAAAGTGATAAACCCATATTTTGCAATCTATATTGTGGCATAATGTTAAAACTGTGTGAAAGATATCACTGATGCTAAAAAGACTGGCTTGAATCACATTTCTGCCACTTAATAACTGAACAAACTTGAGATGTTTTTTACATCTCTAAGCTTTGGTTTCACCACTTCTAAAATGGTGCTGATAATAAATAGCCTGCAATGTTGCTATGAAGCTGAATTGATAAAATGAAAGTACAATATTTAAAGAGAGGTTGAAGAAGAGCTATAGTAGCTATAATTTTATTGTGCATCTCTCTGACAGCTAAGTTCAGAGACTAACATACAACCAACACAGTTCATTCTGTTGCAGAAGATGAAAATTATAGAACTAGGATGGCATAAATCTTTCATCTCAGGTGTTAATGCCAACATATTCCTAATGGTTACATGGTGAAATATATCAAGGAAAGTTTTGGAGTTCATTCAAGTCCACCATGAAGCACTATCTATAGTTGGTAGAAAAGAATGACAGCATAACTATAGATGTTAACCCCTATGTACAATGCTTAATTAAAATAATCTAACTGACATTTTCCTTTCAATGTAAATTACCTTAATTTGGAGTGTTTATAAAAATTACTTATGTGCTATGTAAGTGGAAAATTAGCTATGCTGTTAGGTTCATAGAAGCAAATAAAAACAAAATAATTCAAATGTTTTGATCATCAACACTGTTAATACTATTGATAACATAGCAATCACTCAGATATGATGACTATATATTTTTAAAAAATATGTATGTGAGGTGAAAGTTGCTCAGTTGTGTCTGACTCTTTGCGACCCCATGGACTATAGAGTCCATAATATTCTCCAGGCCAGAATACTGGAGTGGGTAATCTTTCCCTTCTCCAGGAGATCTTCCCAATCCAGGGATCAAATCCAGGTTTCCTGCATTTCAGGCAGATTCTTTACCAGCTGAGCCACAAGGGAAGCCCTGTTAAAAAAAAAAAAAAAAAGAGTACCTATATATAAACCATAACCAAGTTAAGGAAAATATTAATAGCTACCATTTATTTTGTCATATTTCCCTTTTCTTTCCTAGATGTATTTTAGAACTTGTATAAGTAGATTAATATACCAGGAAACTTTCTTTCATTTGTTCTTGGAGAACAGTCTTTCTGAAGCATCATATAGATGGTAGAGCCACAATAGGAAGACGCAATAAAAATACATGGTAGTAAGAAACTCAAATGTCACATATTTGAATTTTTGTTGAAGATTTGACATTCATCAATACTTCAAGACATATAATATTAAAATTTAAATATAAAACTGTTAAGGAGGTGGGAGGGATGTTCAAGTGGGAGGGAACGTGGGTAAATCTATGGCTGATTCATATCAATATATTATAGAAATCAATGCAATACCGTAAAGCAATTATCTTTCAATTAAAAGTAAATAAACTAAACAAAAAAAAAAACTATCTTGGAGAAAATTTTTAGTACCCAGAATCTGTCTAATGCTAATACAAAAGTTTTTAGTATGTTGACAGATAACGGAATAAAATGAAATAGGTCAAATACCTAATTTCTATATCTTTGAGATTAGATGCCCCTAAATAACAATTCATCTAAAATGCCTCAGATGGCCCTGAATGCTTAACAAGGCATTTTGTTGGTGGTGGTGGTATTGGAAGCCATTCACAGGTGAATTATGTTTCTTGCCAGAGTTAATTGGATTATATTTTTCTTCAGTTCAGTTTCTCAGTCATTTTCAACTCTTTGAGACCCCATGGATAGGAGCACACCAGGCCTCTCCGTCCATCACCAACTTCTGGAGTTTACCCAAACCCATGTCTATTGAGTCGGTGATGCCATTCAACCATCTCATCCTCTGTCGTCCCCTTCTCCTCCTGCCTTCAATCTTTTGCAGCATCAGGGTCTTTTCAAATGAGTCAGCTCTTCACATAAGGAGGCCAAAGTATTGGAGTTTCAGCTTCAGTATCACTCCTTCCATGGAACACTCAGGACTAATCTCCTTTAGGATGGACTGGTTGGATCTCCTTGCAGTACAAGGGACTGTCAAGAGTCTTCTCCAATACCACAGTTTAAAAGCATCAATTCTTCAGTGCTCAAGTCTCTTTACAGTCCAACTCTCACATCTATACATGACTACTGGAAAAAACATAGCCTTGACTAGACGGACCTTTGTTGACAAAGTAATTCTCTGCTTTTTAATATGCTGTCAGTTGGTCATAACTTTCCTTTCAAGGAGTAAGAGTCTTTTAATTTCATGTCTGCAGTCACCATCTGCAGTGATTTTGTAGCCCAAAATAATAAACTCTGCCACTATTTCCATTGTTTCCCATCTATCTGCCATGAAGTGATGGGACCAGATGCCATGATCTTTGTTTTTCTGAATGTTGAGCTTTAAGCCAACTTTTTCACTCTCCTCTTTTCTTTTTATCAAGAGGCTCTTTAGTTCTTCTTTGCTTTCTGGACAAGGGTGGTGTTACCTGCATATCTAAGGTTATTGATATTATTCCTGGCAATCTTGATTCCAGCTTGTGCTTCCTCCAGCCCAGCGTTTCTCATGATATACTCTGCATATAAGTTAAATAAGCAGGCTGACAATATACTGCTTTGACGTACTGCTTTTCCTATTTGGAGCCATTTTGTTGTTCCATGTCCAGTTCTAACTGTTGCTTCCTGAGCAGCATAAAGATTCCTCAAGAGGCAGGTCAGGTAGTCTGGCATTACCATCTCTTTCAGAATTTTCCACAGTTTATTGTAATCCACACAGCCAAAGGCTTTGCCATAGTCAATAAATTAGAAATAAATGTTTTTCTGGACTCTCTTGCCATTTTGATGATCAAGCAGATGTTGGCAATTTGATCTCTGGTTCTTCTGCCTTTTCTAAATTCAGCTTGAACATCTGGAAGTTCACTGTTCATATGTTGCTGAAGCCTGGCTTGGAGAATTTTGAGCATTACTTTGTATTATGTGAGGTGATTGCAATTGAGCAGTAGTTTGAGCATTCTTTATCATTGCCTTTCTGTGGAATTGGAATGAAACCTGACCTTTTCCAGTCCTGTGGCCACTGCTGAGTTTTCCAAATTCTCTGGCATATTGAGTGCAGTACATTCACAGCATCATCTTTTAAGATTTGAAATAGCTCACCTGGGATTGAATCACCTTCATTAGCTTTGTTCTTAATGATGCTTCCTAAGGCCCATTTGACTTCACATTCCTGGATGTCTGGCTCTAAGTGAGTGTGAGTGATCACACCATCATGATTTTCTGGATCGTGAAGATTTTTTTTGTATGATTCTTCTGTGTATTCAAATGAGTCAGCTCTTCACATAAGGTGGCCAAAGTATTTGGGTTTCCTGGGCCTCCCTGGTGGCTCAGAGGTTAAAGCGTCTGCCTCCAATGCAGGAGACCTGGGTTCGATCCCTGGGTTGGGAAGATCCCCTGGAGAAGGAAATGGTAAGTCACTCCAGTATTCTTGCCTGGAGAATCCCACAGACGGAGAAGCCTTGTAGGCTACAGTCCACAGGATCGCAGTGAGTCGGACATGACTGAGTGACTTCACCTTCACCTTCTGTGTATTCTTGCCTCCTCTTCTTAATATTTTCTACTTCTGTTAGGTCCCTACCATCTGTCCTTTATTGTGCTCATCTTTGAATGAAATGTTCCCTTGGTATCTCTAAATTTGTTGAAGAAATCTCTAGTCTTTCACGTTCTATTGTTTTCCTTTATTTCTTTGCACTGATCACTGAAGAAGGCTTTCTTATCTCTCCTTTCTTTTCTTTGGAACTCTGCATTCAAATGGGTATGTCTTTCCTTTTCTCCTTTGCTTTTTGCTTCTCTTCTTTTCACATCTATTTGTAAGGCCTCTTCAAACAGCTATTTTGCTTTTTTGCATTTCTTTTTCTTGGAGATGGTCTTAATCCCTGTCTCCTGTACCATGTCATGAACCTCCACCCATAGTTCATCAGGCACTCTATCAGATCTAGTTCCTTAAATCTGTCACTTCCACTGTATAATCATAAGGGATTTGATTTAGGTCATAACTGAATGGTCTAGCGGTTTTCCCTACTTTCTTCAATTTGAGTCTGAATTTGGTAATAAGGAGTTCATGATCTGAGCCACATTCAGCTCCCAGTCTTGTTTTTGCTGACTATATAGAGCTTCTCCATCTTTGGCTGCAAAGAATATAATCAATCTGATTTTGGTGTTGGCCATCTGGTGATGTCCATGTGTATAGTCTTCTCATGTTGTTGGAAGAGGGTGTTTGCTATGACCAATATGTTCTCTTGGCAAAACTCTGTTAGCCTTTGCCATGCTTCATTCTGTACTCCATGGTCAAATTTGCCTGTTACTCCACATGTTTCTTGACTTCTTGCTTTTGCATTCCAGTCCCCTATAATGAAAAGGACATCTTTTTGGGTGTTAGTTCTAAAAGCTCTTATAGGTCTTCATAGAACTTTTCAACTTCAGCTTCTTCAGCATTACTGGCCAGGGCATAGCCTAGGATTACTGTGAAACTGAATGGTTCACCTTGGAAATGAACAGATATCATTTTGTCCTTTTTGAGATTGCATTCAAGTTTTGCATTTCAGACTCTTTTGTTGACTATGATGGCTACTCCATTTCTTCTAAGGGATTCTTAAACAGAGTAGTAAATATAACGGTCATCTGAGTTAACTTCATCCATTCCAGTACATTATAGTTCGCTGATACCTAAAATGTCAACATTCACTCTTGCCATCTCTTGTTTGACCATTTCCAGTTTTCCTTGATTCATGGACCTAAAATTCTTGGTTCCTATGCAATATTGGTCTTACAGCATCAGACCTTGCCGCTATCTCCGGTCACATCCACAACTGGGTGTTGTTTTTGCTTTGGCCTCTTCTCTTCATTCTTTCTGGAGTTATTTCTCCATTGATCTCCAGGAACATAATGGGCAGCTACTTACCTGAGCAATTCATCTTTCAGTGTCTTATCCTTTTGCCTTTTCATACTGTTTATAGGGTTCTCAAGGCAAGAATACTGAAGTGGTTTGCTATTCCGTTCTCCAGTGGACCACATTTTGTCACTATTACTTTTCTTCAAATAATAATAAATTGTTCTTTTTCAAAACTATCCATGATTTTCACAGAGAATCTGGTTAACCTACAAATGAATGATTTAAACCTGAATGTAATTCTTTATTAAAAAAATTTAGAACAAGGAATGTATAATTTTTTGCAGTTTACTTTTTATCTTTTTCTTCCAGACAGTTTTTTTTTTAATTCTGTAAGTTTGCTTTATTTCACAACAACACAGAATATTTCAAAATACAGAATGTTAAAAATTTAATCTTATCCCTATACTGCTTTGCAATACCAATCCATTGAGCAATTATCCAAGATAGTCTTATAGAATGAGGAATATGCATTTTTAAATTAATTTTTTAGTGAGACACTTTTCTATAAAATCTTTAGCATTAGTAATTACCTAATATGTTTTTGAGCATCCAAGGAAATTTTTTTAAACATTAGGCCTACTATAGATTTTTTTAGACCTAAGACCTGTGCTGAATTTGGTCAGTGCATATACTTTGGTCAGAGAGCTAGAAGAAATTGTTGACAAAATAACCAATGTGCAAAATCTAGCTTAACTATTCTAAAGGTAAGCCACTATTGTAGTAAGATATAAACAGGTCAGTCCCCGGACTTTTGAACAGTTTTCTCAGCAACTATTCTATACTACATCTCAGCATTTAGTGCTGACAAAGACTCTATAGAAATGTAGTGTTATCTGAGAAAGGAGGAAAGAAACAAAATATTTATAATTTATTTCTTACTGAGAAACCATGGAGCTTAGGTGGGTTATCCAGAATTCATGACCACTGAACTTTGATTCAAATAGGAGAAAGCCCTCAGGAAGAACATGATTTGACATGATGCATTATCAGAACTAGAAGGGGGATATCATCTCTTCCTATTCTTTCCTCTCAGACAGGAGCTTTTGCGGTACTTTTGCTAGGTCAGAGACTTAAAATTGGGGATTGGTCTTAGCCTTGGGCATCAGATGATATTTAAATCCTTACTATTCCTCTTTGGGGGATTTCTCTGTTGGCTCAGCAATAGAGAATCTTCCTGCAATTCAGGAGACATGGGTTCAATCCCTGGGTCAGGGAGATCCCCTGGAGAAGGAAATATATACCCACTCCAGTATTCTTGCCTGAAAAAGCCATGGACAGAGGAGCCTGGTGAGTTACAGTCCATGATTTCACAAAGAGTTGGATACAACTGAGAAACTAAACAACAACATTCATTCCTGGGTATTCAAAATCTATGAATAACTCTTTCTGCTTTGCAGTGCCAATCTATGTTTGCTACCAGAACTCTGGAGCTTAGAACATCACTTCTGTAGTGCTTGTAGAATTCAGTTGCACATACCCAATTCAAGATTCAGCTTGAAACTCAATATTCAAAAGACACCCTGACATTTACTTGAAGTTTATGCTTAACCCATGTGTGGCCCATGACACACATCTGTGCTGTGCTGTTGCTTCATTTGTGTGTGACTCTTTGCGATCCTATGGGCTGTAGCTCACCTGGCTCTTCTGTCCATGGGATTCTCCAGGCAAGAATATTGGAGTTGGTTGCCATTTCCTTCTCCAGGGGATCTCCCCAACTCAGGAATCAAATCCACATCTCCTGTGGCTCCCTTATTGTAGGTGGATTCTTTACCGATGAGCCATCAGGGAAGCCCATGATGTCTTCTACTGTTACCTAAAGTCAAGAAGCTACACAATTTATTTGTAAAGCACAAAATGCAAAAAAAAAAAAAAAAAAAAATTTAGCAAGTTAAAGATCTATGTTTTGTAGCATCCTGTAAGTGCATTCCAAATGTAAATCCACCCACTCTAGTGAAGTGAGAAACTTCAATCAGTATTATTTTTCTATCCTAAAATGTTGCTTTTCCCATTTCTTCAATTTTGTAAAACAATAATTTCAATTTAAGAATCTTGAAGTTTTGCAGCTAATTCAGTTGAGCAGAGATGGCCCTTTCCAAATTTATGGTATTCAGGTGCAGAAGTAAAATACGTGCTTTCCGTAGGTAGGTTCCTCTCAAGAGAAAAAAGAGGCAAAGCACATTCCAATCCCATTCACACTGCCTCCCCTGGGAGGACACTATGCTAAAAAGCATTTTGAAGAAAATATCTTCAAAGAAGGACAAAGTTTTCCCTTTACATCTGGGATGGGAGTGTGAAGAGCTCCATGGACCCACTTCTGGTGAAACTAGTGTAACTGATGAAGAATTTACATTAAAGTCCTGGAAACTGTACTGAGAGTATAGAGCAAATAGAATGTACTCAAGAAAATCTACTAAAACTAAGAACAGTTAGAGTCTATATGATCTAGCCATGACCAGCTCTCTGCCTTTCTCCACCACACTCACAGCTGAGCATAAAGAAAGGTTTGTTCTGGGTGGGTGTGACTGAGAAGATTGGGCTCTCTCTCTACTCTGCTCCAGTCAGAGAGATACACTATCTCCTGTGAAGGAGAGGAAGGATGTGAGCATTTGTAATTCTTTCCAGTTTAAAGTTGAGGCTAAAATGCCAGTGAGAGTGAGGGAATTTTGGGTACTCTCCTCTCCACACTGTCCCATACATCTGCTGTACATATACACCAGGTTTGACAGTCTGAAAATTTCTGAAGCTCCAAACTCCCTCATATCAGCTTGCTAATGACACAGAATTCCTATCAAAATAGGGGCAAGCTGAGAAGCATACAGAGCTGCTCCTCTTCAGGTCCATCCTTAACTTTTGATCAGACAATGTTACCAGAACTTTTTTTTAATTTTTGAAGCATAGCTTAACTCTTCTTGAATATATTTATAATGGTTGCTTTGATGTCTTTGTCTGTTAAACCCAACCTCTTGGTCCTCTCTCAGACAGCTTCAGCTTCCTTTTTTGTTTTTTTCCTGTGTGTGGGCCATCTGTGCGTGCATGCTAAATGGCTTTGCTGCTGCTGCTAAGTCACTTCAGTCGTGTCTGACTCTGTGCAACCCCATAGACAGCAGCCCACCAGGCTCCCCCGTCCCTGGGACTTTCCAGGCAAGAACACTGGAGTGGGTCACCATTTCCTTCTCCAATGCATGAAAGTGAAAAGTGAAAGTGAAGTTGCTCAGTCATGTCCGACTCCTAGCGACCCCATGGACTGCAGCCCACCAGGCTCCTCCATCCATGGGATTCTCCAGGCAAGAGTACTGGAGTGGGGTGCCATTGGCTTTAGCCATGTCCAATTCTTTATGACCCTATGGACTGTAGCCCACCATTATCCTCTGTCCATGGGATTTTCAGGCAAGAATACTGGAGAGGGTATCAACCAGAGGCAGTCATTCCACCAAATCACCTGTTAAGTAGCTTAGATTTTTTTTTTTTTTTTTTTTTCTGGAGATGAGACAATCTATGAGAACAAAGAGACCCAAACCCTAGAACTTCAGAAACAACCTATTAAAAAAAAAAAAAAAATGTAGGGAAGTTCAAGTGTAAAGGTGCTCTTTAAAACACTAGCTCATTTTGTTTAAAAGCAACAAGGTAAAACACAGTCCATTTCCACCAGTGAGAAGAGGAAACAGAGAAAGCTAAGAAGATACTTCAAGAGGACCACCCGCAAAAACTACACCCTGTTCCAATTTAATTGGATTAGACTCTAGAGTGGTTTATGCCATAAAGCCTTGTTGAAAACAATACAGCAATCAGCATGCAATTAGTGGATCCTAACAGCTGGGTGAAAAGCAAATTAGGCAGACAATTAACAGAGAGATCAGAAAAAGAGATAGCCAAGGAGAGCCTTCCAAAACTGTTGGCATCCCAGAATAACTCTGAGCATAGTTCCTAAGGTTGTGCCCTTCAGATAGCAGAATCAGAGGCTTCTCAGTGCAGGGGAATAGCTTCACTAGGATAGTTGAGTCAAACCACTATCAAATAAACTGACCACAACTAAAACAATTCTGGTCAGGAGGGAGATAAGTCACTATCCAGATTTGTTAAATTGTGTTCTCTAACATGCTCACTAATCAAAAACAAAAAATAATATATAAAACATGCAAAGAAACATGACAGTATGGTCCGTGGGCTTCCCCTGTGGCTCAGGAGTAAAGAATCCACAGGCAATACAGGAACCACAGGAGACTCAGATTCCCTGGGTTGGGAAGATCCCCTGAAGGAGGGCCTGGCAACCCTCCCAGTATTCTTGCCTGGGAAACCCAATGGATAGAAGATGCTGGTGGGCTACAGTCCATAGGGTCATAAAGAATTGAACACAGCTAAAGCAACAGCATACATGCACAGATGGCCCACACACAGGAAAAAAATAAATAAATAAAGGAAGCTGAAGCTGCCTGAGAGAGGACCAAGATTTTGCGTTTAACAGGCAAAAACATCAAAGCAACCATTATAAATATATTCAAGAAGAGTTAAGCTATGCTTCAAAAATTAAGAAAAGTTCTGGTGATATTGTCTTATCAAAAGTTAAGGATGGACCTGAAGAGGAGCAGCTCTGCATGCTATTGAAGCTATTTTGGTATCAACTCAAACTGGGTTCCTATAAATTTAAGATATTAACTATAATCCCCAGGATAGCAACTAAGAAAATAACTAAAAAATACATAGAAAAGGAAATTTGGAGGTAATCCAAAAAATGCACTAGGAAAAGTACAATAAGCCACAGGAGTAAAAATTATTGGAGGAACTGAGGAACAAAAAATTATATGGCATATAGAAAATAGCAAAATGGTAACAGTAAATACTGTCTTACCAGTAATCATTTTAATTGTAAACGAATTAAACTCCTCAATTAAAAGATAAGTCTGGTAGAATGAATAAAATATCTGATCTATTTTCTTTCTTTAACTCTATTTCTCTCCAAAGAGTCAATTTAGACTCAGAGACACAAATAAGTTGAAAACAAAAGAAAGGAAGAAAGATATTTCATCCCTGTAGTAACCAATAAAGACCTGAGATGACTATTGCAATATCAGAAAAACAAACAAACAAAAAAACCCAAACAGAGTTCATGTCAAAATTTTTAGAAAAGAAGGTTAATTGATCAATTGATTAAAGGGTCAAATTATTAAGAAGACATAAATATTATAAACAGGCACACAGACACAGATTACAAGGCAAAGGCTCATGTCAAGCACATAAAGCACTAGAACTGGCCAGGAAATAGGGGTGTTGGGAAAATTATGGTCAAGAGCCTTTATTGTGGTTTCTGCAGGAAGGAGGAGGAGGGACAGTGTTAGCAGATTATTCTGATCATTTCAGGGGACTTTGTGGCACAAGGCTGTCCTTAGTTGTCAGGGGTGATTAGGATGGGTTGAGACTGGCCTGGAGTATAAGGGTCCCAAAAAGGAAGTGGTTGGGGGTATGGAGTCTGGATTGGTTGGTATACATTTGAAGGCACACTTAGGGGTAAGCTATTTACTATAAGAAGGAATTGGCTGACCCCAAGAGAAACAGCCTCTCCAGGGACAGCAGGGCCCCCAGATGTCAAAACATCAGAATACATAAATAGGCAAATCTCTCCCATGTAGACAAATTCCAAATAATTTCTGTAAATACTCTGCCATTAAGGAGCTGGAGCACAATTTCCCAGTCAGTGTGGACTGTGCTAGAGATTTTCTTCCACAGATAACAGTAGGGTCAAGCAGGAGAAAAAAAAAAAAAAAAAAAAGTAGTGTATGGTGGAGAAACAAGTTTCCCAAATCAGGTCATTAGGTTAACATCAACAGTGATGAGTCATATTGATAGCATGTGCCTTTGCTATGGCTTCCACGGTGGCTCAGAAGGTAAAGAATCTGTCTACAATGCTGTAAATCCAGGTTTGATCCCTGGGTATGGAAGATCCCCTGGAAAAGGGGATGGCAACCCATTCCAATATTCTTTCCAGTAAAATCCCATGGACAGAGGAGCCTGGTGGGCTGCAGTCCATGGGATCACAGAGTCAGTAAAGACTGGCTGACTAAAACTTTCACTTTCTTATGCTATGATGAGGTACAGAATAGTACTTCCACTCTGTGTTTTTTCCAAAATACATTATTCAAATTGAATCATGAGAAAAATGTCAGAAAAATTCTAATTTGGAGACACTATGAAATGTTAAAACTTCTAACCAGTAACACTCAAAATTGACAAGGGAAAAAAAAAAAAATTCTGAGAAACAGTCACAACCACCAAGTGGAGCCTTAGAAAACCAGATGACTATATGTAATGTGGTATCCTGGAAAAGATTTTGTGAAAACTGAAGAAATAATTGACTTTAATTAAAAATAGTATATTAATATTGATTCATTAATTTTGACAAGTCCAGATGTATAGGATGTAGAAAATGTTATTACCTCATTTTTTCTATGTATATATATATATTTTCACAATCATCTCTTATTCTTCTAACAGAAATGTTATGTTAGGTAAAAAGTGATTTTATTGCATATATTCTTAACTTCCATAGGACTGCTTTTTCTTTCTTTTGGCTTTGCATTTTCTCCCCAAAACAAGCGTTAAAGTGTTAGTTGCTCAGTCGTATCTGACTGTGATCCCATGGGCTGTGGCCTGCCAGACTCCTCTGTTCATGGAATTCTCCAGGCAAGAATACTGGATGGGTAGCCATTCCCTTCTCTAGGGGATCTTCCTGACTCAGGGATTGAGCCTGGATCTTCTGCATTACAGGCAGATTCTTTACCATTTGAGCTACCAGGGAAGCCCAGTAAGAATCACCAAGCTATTATATTTTGGATAGAGAAATAATTAAAGTAATTTTTAAGTTTTTCAAAATTAAAATCATTTGCTTTAAAGTTTCAATTTTTACCACTGTTTGTGTTAGTATGCACAGTGGTCAAGCCATAATATAACATAGTAGCATTGTTATGAGTATAAGTATAAGCACTTGATATTGTCTTCAGTAAATATTATCTACAGCTCTATTTATTAAAATATTTATGATTTATCATTGATGAGGTTCCCCCTAAATTGACCTGTCAACAACCATCTTGAGAGTTTGAAAGTAGAATCACCAGTAAAAGTCAAATCTGGAAATAAATTAATCTCTGTCAATAGTTTGACTACAAATTGTGAGATACCCTGAGTCATAAACACTCAGTCAAAGTTCTTTCAGATTTATGACCCTAAGAGAATGTGTGAGATAATTAATTTTTGTTGTTTTTAAGCTGATCAGTACTGAGACAAATTATTGTGCTACAATGGATACTTAATACATATATTGGTACCTACAAGTAAGGTGCTGTTGTAAGGAAAACTCAAAATGTATGAATGGCTTTGTATCAAAGCTGGCCAAGGGAGGAAGAAATGTTTTAAAAAGGCTAGAGTCCCTTGGACTGCAAGGAGATCCAACCAGTCCATTCTAAAGGAGGTCAGCCATGGGTGTTCTTTGGGAGGAATGATGCTAAAGCTGAACCTCCAGTACTCTGGCCACCTCATGTGAAAAGTTGACTCATTGGAAAAGACTCTGATGCTTGGAGGGATTGGGGGCAGGAGGAGAAGGGGATGACAGAGAATGAGACGGCTGGATGGCATCACTGAGTCGATGGACATGAGTTTGAGTGAACTCCGGGAGATGGTGATGGACAGGGAGGCTTGGCGTGCTGCAGTTCATGGGGTCACAAAGAGTTGATCACGACTGAGTGACTGAACTGAACTGAATTGAATATGTGTTAAATAAATTGTTATCAGAAGCCTCATGTTTTTTCATAAGGCTATGGGTTAAACTCTTGTAAGTAAGTGAGTTAAATCTTATTTGAAATTGTAGGAAAGAGAATCTCTATCATGTAATATTAGTTTACAAACACTATGTTGTAGTTATGAGATGCTATGGACTGCACTGTGTCCTCTCAAATCTCCTGTGTTGGAGTCGTAATTCCCAGTACCTCAGAGCTTGAGGGTATTTGGAGATAACCACATTTACAAAGGTAAATAGGGTTATATAAGTGGATTGTGATCTCATAGGACTAGTGTCCTTGTAAGAAGAGATTAGGACACAGCACAAAAGACACAGAGAGGTGAGCATCTACAAACCAAGGAGAGAGGCCTTAGAAAAAAACAACCCTTGACAACTTATCTTGTACTTCTAGCCTTTGGAATTGTGAGAAAAATAATTTATTTTGTTTAAGCCACTGTAGTAATTTGTTTTGGCAGACCTAGAAAATGAATACCAATTTTGATACAAAGAAGTAGCATGCTTCTGTAACAAGTATCTAAAAAGTGAAAGCGGCTTTGAAACAGTTTTGGGATAGAGATTGGGAAAGTTTTAAGGTTAATATTAGAAAAAGACTAGATTGCCTTTGCCTGCTTTCTCCTGGCTGCTTATGAGATAAATTGAAGGAGAAATTGTTAAGCAAGAAACAAAACTTGAAGATTTGGAAAATTCTCAGCCTAAGCATATTGTGAAAAATGAGAAAGCATATTCTCAAGAGAACACTGAGGGCAAGGCCAAAGAAGGTTTGCTAAAGAGATTATAGGCACCTGATTCATGGATCCAATCATCCATCTTAACAGAACCCAAGAATAGACATGGGGTTATACCAGCAAAAACTGTTGCCTGCTTGAACTGAAGGAGACAGAAATTGAATTTTTTCCTAGAAATATGATAAAATAAAAGTAATTTGTTAGATTTCTAGGATTCTATATAATGCGCTAATAGAACTGCTACCGCTAAGTCACTTCAGCCATGTCCGACTCTGTGCGACCCCATAGGCGGAAGCCCACGAGGGTCCCCTGTCCCTGGGATTCTCCAGGCAAGAACACTGGAGTGGGTTGCCATTTCCTTCTCCAATGATAGCCAATAGAGCTACTTAGCTGTAAATATGTGTTATCTCTCAGTCAAAGGAGAGGATGACCCAGAAGGCAGTTCAGAGGTTGGCAGGCATCCACTGCCACTGCAGACCCACTGGGCATAGCCCAGAACTGCCCCAGTCAAAAGTTTTACTGTAATCTCCTAGGATACCTGGAGGTAGAACCAGTCATCTAAGCCCCTCCTGGTTTTCTGAACTCAGGAGTTGTATAAAATCATAAATGTCATCTTAAGCTGTAAAATTTGGGGATGGTTTGATATGCTGCAATAGGGAACCAGAACTGTGGGACTGTTGTGAGTCTAAAACTGATAATGCAAGATGCTTCTGCCATAGTATAATTTCTAAATCTACATTATCAATTGTTATTTTTATTAACATTAATTATATTTGATGGGATGCCCATTTATTAGTGTTTTCCAAGAATATTGAGAGAATCGCTCTAATTTTATTAACCTTTCAGGAACATCTGAATAGGTTCCAATAGAAAAAATTAACTTCTGGAGTAAAGTTAGATAGCTATTAAGCTATATTTTTAAAAAGCATATCTCATTTGGTTTTCTGTAATTTATTCTTACATAAGTCTCTTTGGTAAGTTTACAATACCTTATTTTATCCATCCATAAAATAAGAAATAATTTCTGCCTACATACCTCACAGGATATTGTGAAAATTAATGAGGTAACATCTATAAAACTCTAGAAGACTTTAAATAGTGCTATAAAATAAGGATTTTATCCCTGTGGGTGGGTCCTATCTATTTTTCTCAATGGTTTCTAGTAGGTGATAGATGAGATGATGGATAGATAAGTGAATAGGTAAACAGATGGGAGAGAAGGTGGGAGAAAGACAGAAAAAATAGAATAATAAATTGCAATACACATTATTGGTTTTGAAATTTTATTGAAAGTGTCTGACTTACTTCCCAACCACAGGTATTTTCAATTATATGCAAACACCCATATTTGACAGCTATCTGCCTTCTTTTTGGTATTTTTGGACTGATCTAGGGGGTATTAGTTGTATCTTCACAATTCATTTGGCACTCACTTTTTCACGTTCAGTCTAAATAAGATTGCTTCTTGTAATGAAAAAAATCCACTAAAATACCCAATTTTCTATGCATTTTTATGAACCCCTTCTTTTCTCCTTATCCAAATTATATTTCTCAGATAACTGATGCTTCACTATTTCTCTTTTACATATATGCAAGTGTCAGTGTATGTAAATACAGAACTATATAAGAGGGTTTTAAAATGGAATATATCCTGGCTGATGTTCAGTGACACACAAAATGCAACAACAAAAGCATAGATGACAAGTCATTTCAAGTTTCCAAAAAGACAGATGGATCATCTAAACAATATTTGCATATATACAGTGTGAGACCCATAGCTAACTGCACTCCCCTAAATCCAGTCCAGTATAGACTCTTAAGCAATTATGAAATAGGTTGTCAATTTAATTTAAGAGAGTCTTTGGGAAACTATAGGTCTTACTAAGCCACTGCAGAGAAGGGACTGGGGAACTTTCTTCTTATGGCAAGCCTGGTGGGGACAATAGAGAGAGCTTATATATATCCATTAGAACTTGGAGAACACAGTATTTGGTGTATGGTTCACACTCTTCATTCCAAAGAGTAAAACACTGGCTTGAATGTCTTGGGACAGAAGACACTGATTCAAAAATTACTCAGCTCATAATGATCAGGTATTAAAGTTGCATGCTTCTCATTGATGGATTGAACCTGGGTCAGTTAACCAATGTGTCATAAAAGTTACCTGAAAGGCAAAAGATTGAAATATAGAAGAAGATTCTGAGTGACACGCTAGGAGGTACGTATAACTGTCACCAGTTATGAGAGCTCTGGAGTGAGCAGAGAGGTGTTTTCCAAGACAGCATAGAAGTGCTCCCAGCAGAATGCAGCCGGCTGTCTACCATCACTGCTCTTTATACTATCCCTGAATGCTGCCTCTTATCACTGGTTATCTCACCTCACCAATGAGTCCTAATCAGACAGAGGCTGTCTCCTGAGCGGGAAACAAGTATGGCAGGGGAAAGAGAGATTATTCTGAACTCTTCCCCTCACAGGCTCCTCTAAACGGAAGCGGTCAAAAGCTACAAAATAAGAGTGGTTCTAACTTTAAGTTTGCAATTCTAAACTTCCAATGTTCCGGACAATTCATGAAAATGAGTCTGTTTGAACTTGAAGGCTTGTGAACATTTTTTTAGTACCTGAGGTCTGTAAGACAAGTCAAGAAATATACCTTAAATTTTACCCAAGGTCAAAGGGGAATGGATCTTCAAAGTAGTTTGAATAGGAAGTTGGAGGTATAAATCAAGTTGTTTTCTGTTGTACCCAAGTCTCCACTATATGCATACGAATTCAGCCATACCTACACACAGAATACAAAGATTTATATTCATATGCATGTGTTTTTTCTCAGTTATACAGAAATATATTCTTAATGAGTGTATAGAACATACATCCTAGCATATTCTCAATAAATTTGTGCGTTATGTATGTGAACATATTTACCGTGTAAAATATCACAATTTATTATATCATCTTATTATTACTCCCATTTTATATATTGGGAAATTGAATATAGAGTAAAGAAGTTACTTGTAAAAGTTCACATAGCTAAAAATGGAGAAAGGCAGGTTAAGATACAGGCAGGCATTCTGACTTCAGAATTTATGCTATTAACTACTGTACCACACACTTACTTGTTACTTGTTAGTTGCTCAGTCATATCTGACTCTGCAAGTCCATGGACTGCAGACTGCTGGGCTTCTTTGTCCATGGAATTATCCAGGAAAGAATAATGAAGTGGGTTGTCAAGCCCTTCTCCAGGGGAACTTCCCAACCCAGGGCTTGAACCCAAGTCTTCTGCATTGCAGGTAGGTTCTTTATGATCTGAGCCACCATGGAAGTTACTGTACCACATAGTATATCTTTTTTATTCAAGTATTTATAAATATATATGCATATACATCAATATATATGTATATATGTGTATTTGTGTGTATACATGTTAATATATAGTATTTTCATTCTCATTACTCCTATAATAAGCAGCTTAGTTATTTTGGAGAAATACTCAGAGTGCTTCAGCTATTCCACTTTTATCTGAGACTGTGTACTAGATCACTTTTTTTCCATATGTTTTATAAATATGAAATGGCATTATCTTTTACTATTTATGGAGACAGGGAGATAAGTAGAAAAAAAAAAAAAAAAACAACAGAGAAAACATAAGTCCTAAAGCTCAAATTGACTTGATAACACTTCAGTGGTATATCAGATTGGCTTATATTTTCAAAATTAATGGAAGTTTTATGAAAATTCCTACCAGGTTTGTTTTGCTCATTTTTTTAATAAGTAAAAGATTTGATTTAATTTTATTTTTTATTTTACATAAATTGCTCTTAGATGAGTGTTCAATAGTAGTAAAATGCATTTAGATATTTTATTCAAAAATAATATATTAGGATCTTCTCGTCATCCTCTTGGATGAGGTTATATGAGAAAACTATACTATTTAAACAGTTTTTAAAATGACTTTCTTTACACATACTTTGTTTCTTTGTATGAACACATTATTCATTTTTGAATGCTATTGTTGTGAAAGTATTATTGTTTATCAATGTTGAGAATTGAAAATGAAGAAAAATAGCTAGAAGAAGTATATTATAGTGGTATAAAGAATGGACTTTGGTACTACATGGCCTGAGTTTCAATTTTGACTCAGTTAATTTCTATTTTTGTGCCCTTAACAAGTTTTCTAACTTGTTTGTAGTCTAGTTTCTTCATGTGCACAATGAAGATAATAATAGCAATAACTCAGATGCTGTGAGAAGCACTGGTTTGACATTTATGCCTTTTTAAAAAGATGCTCAACATCGCTAATCATAAGGGAAATACATATCAAAACCACAATGAGATATCACCTCACACTTGTCAGGATGGTTATCATCAAAAAGAACACAAATAATAAAAATTAGTGAAGATGTACAGAAAAGGGAATCCTGGTACACTGTAGGTGGAAATGCAAACTGGTGCAGCCACTGTGGAAATAGTATGAAGATTCCAATAAAAATTAAAAATAGAACTACCATGGAACCTTCTCCAGGATAGATCACATCTTGGGCCATAAATCTAGCATTGGTAAATTCAAAAAAATGAAATCATTCCAAGCATCTTTTCTGACCACAATGCAGTAAGATTAGATCTCACTTATAGGAGAAAAACTATTAAAAATTCTAACTTATGGAGGCTGAACAACATACTGCTGAATAAGCAACAAATCACAGAAGAAATCAAAAAAGAAATCAAAATATGCATAGAAATGAATGAAAATGAAAACACAACAACCCAAAACCTGTGGGACACTGTAAAAGCAGTGCTAAGGGGAAAGTTCATAGCAATACAGGCACACCTCAAGAAACAAGAAAAAAGTCAAATAAATAACCTAACTCTACACCTAAAGCAACTAGAAAAGGAAGAAATGAAGAACCCCAGGGTTCGGAGAAGGAAAGAAATCTTAAAAATTAGGGCAGAAATAAATGCAAAAGAAACAAAAGAGACCATAGCAAAAATCAACAAAGCCAAAAGCTGGTTCTTTGAAAGGATAAATAAAATTGACAAACCATTAGCCAGCCTCATCAAGAAACAAAGGAAGAAACATCAAATCAATGAATTAAAAATGAAATGGAGAGATCACAACAGACAACACAGAAATACAAAGGATCATAAGAGACTACTATCAGCAATTATATGCCAATAAAATGGACAATGTGGGAGAAATGGACAAATTCTTAGAAAAGTACAACTTTCCCAAAATGAACCAGGAAGAAATAGAAAGTCTGAACAGACCCATCACAAGCATGGAAATTGAAACTGTAGAAATCTTCCAGCAAACAAAAGCCCGGGTCCAGACAGGTTCACAGCTGACTTCTACCAAAAATTTCGAGAAGAGCTAACACCTATCCTACTCAAACTCTTCCAGAAAATGGCAGAGGAAGGTCAACTTCCAAACTCATTCTATGAGGCCACCATCACCCTAATATCAAAACCTGATAAAGATGCCACAAAAAAAGAAAACTACAGGCCAATATCACTGATGAACATAGATGCAAAAATCCTTAACAAAATTCTAGCAATCAGAATCCAAAGACACATTAAAAAGATCATACACCATGAACAAGTGGGCTTTATCCCAGGGATGCAAGGATTCTTCAATAACTGCAAACCAATCATTTTAATATACCACATTAGCAAACTGAAAAATAAAAGCCATATGATTATCTCAATAAATGCAGAGAAAGCCTTTCACAAAATTCAACATCCATTTATGATAAAAAAAAAAAAAAACTCTCCAGAAAGAAGTAGAAGGAACATACCTTAACATAATAAAACCTATATATGACAAACCCACAGCAAACATTATCCTCAATGGTGAAAAATTGAAAGCATTTCCCCTAAAGTCAGGAACAAGACAAAGGTGCCCACTTTCACCACTACAATTCAACATAGTTTTGGAAGTTTTGGCCACAGCAATCAGAGCAGAAAAATAAATAAAAGGAATCCAAATTGGAAAAGAAGAAGTAAAACTCTCACTGTTTGCAGATGACATGATCCTCTACATAGAAAAAACTAAAACTCCACCAGAAAATTACTAGAGGTAATCAATGAATATAGTAAAGCTGCAGGATGTAAAATTAACACACAGAAATCCCTTGCATTCCTATACACTAACAATGAGAAAATAGAAAAAGAAATTAAGGAAACAATTCCATTCACCATTGCAACAACAACAACAACAAAAACTTAGGAATATATCTACCTAAAGAAACTAAAGACCTATGTATATAAAACTGTAAAACACTGGTGAAAGAAATCAAAGAGGACAGTAATAGATGGAGAAATATACCATGTTCATTAATTGAAAAAATCAATATATTGCAAATCAGTATACTATGCAAAGCAATCTACAGATTCAATGCAATCCCTGACAAGCAACCAATGGTATTTTTCACAGAGCTAGAACAAATAATTTCACAATTTGTATGGAAATACAAAAAACCTCGAATAGCCAAAGCAATCTTGAGAAAGAAGAATGGAATTGGAGGAATCAACTTGCCTGACTTCAGGCTCTACTACAAAGCCACAGTCATCAAGACAGTATGGTACTGGCACACAGACAGAAATATAGATCAATGGAACAAAATAGAAAGCCCAGAGACAAACCCACGCATGTATGGACACCTTATCTTTGACAAAGGAGGCAAGAATATACGATGGATTAAAGACAATCTCTTTAACAAGTGGTGCTGGGAAAACTGGTTAACCACTTGTAAAAGAATGAAACTAGAACACTTTCTAACACCACACACAAAAATAAACTCAAAATGGATTAAAGATCTAAATGTAAGACCAGAAACTATAAAACTCCTAGAGGAGAACATAGGCAAAACACTCTCCGACATAAATCACAGCAGGATCCTCTATGATCCACCTCCCAGAATATTGGAAATAAAAGCAAAAATAAACAAATGGGATCTAATTAAAATTAAAAGCTTCTGCACAACAAAGGAAACTATAAGCAAGGTGAAAAGACAGCCTTTGGAATGGGAGAAAATAATAGCAAATGAAGCAACTGACAAATAACTAATCTCAAAAATATACAAGCAACTTATGCAGCTCAATTCCAGAAAAACAAACGACCCAATCAAAAAATGGGCCAAAAAACTAAATAGACATTTCTCCAAAGAAGACATATGGATGGCTAACAAACACATGAAAAGATGCTCAGCATCACTCATTATCAGAGAAATGCAAATCAAAACCACAATGAGGTACCATTTCATGCCAGTACAAGCAATAAATGTTGGAGAGGGTGTGGAGAAAAGGGAACCCTCTTACACTGTTGGTGGGAATGCAAACTAGTACAGCCACTATGGAGAACAGTGTGGAGATTCCTTAAAAAAAGGGAAATATAACTGCCTTATGACCCAACAATCCCACTGCTGGGCATATATACCGAAGAAACCAGAATTGAAAGAGATACATGTATCCCAATGTTTATTGCAGCACTGTTTATAATAGCTAGGACATGGAAGCAACCTAGATGTCCATCAGCAGATGAATGGATAAGAAAGCTGTGGTACATATACACAATGGAATATTACTCAGCCATTAAAAAGAATACATTTGAATCAGTTCTAATGAAGTGGATGAAACTGGAGCCAATTATACAGAGTGAAGTAAGCCAGAAAGGAAAACACCAGTACAGTATACTAACAAATATATATGGAATTTAGAAAGATGGTAACGATAACCCCGTATGTGAGACAGGAAAAGAGGCACAGATGTATAGAACAGACTTTTGGACTCTGTGGGAGAGGGCGAGGGTGGGATGATGTGGGAGAATGGCATTGAAACATGTATAATATCATATATGAAATGAATTGCCAGTCCAGGATTAATGCATGATACTGGATCCTTGGGGCTGGTGCACTGGGACAACCCAGAGGGATAGTATGGAGAGGAAGAAGGGAGTGGGATTCAGGATGGGGAACATGTGTATACCTGTGGTGGGTTCAAGTTTTATGGCAAAACCAATACAATATTGTAAAGTAATTAACCTCCAATTAAAATAAATAAATTTATATTAAAAAAAAAAGAACTACCATATGATCCAGCAATTCCATTGCTGGGTATGTATCTGAGAAAATAAAAACATTAATTTGAAAAAATACATGAATACAGTGTTTATATTTGCATTGTTTACAGTTTCCAAGGTAGAGAAGCAATCTAAGTATTCATCAACATATAAATGGATGAATAATAAGATGTGATATATACATAAACTTATATAAACATATGTGAGTGCAGGAGGGCATATAAATTATATATACATATGTAAAATCATATATATATATACACATATATAAATTATATATAAACATGTATGTATATATACAATGAAATACTACTCAGCCATAAAAAGAAATAAATTTTAACATGTGTAGCAACATGGATAGACTTGAAGGTCACTATGCTAAAAAATGTGTAAGAATAATGTTAGATAGAGAAAGACAAATAATATATGCTATCACTCATATGTAGAATCTAAAAAATATAACAAACTAATTAATATAACAAATAGCAGACTCAGGGAAACCAAACTGTTGGTTACCAGTTGGGAAAGTGAAGGCAGGAGGGGCAAAATACCTGTAGAGGTTTAAGAAGTACAAAAGTTTATGTATGAAATATATAGTTACAGGGATATGTTACACAGCACAGGGAATATAGTCAATATTTTATAATAACTATAAATAAGTTTAACCTTTAAAATTGTAAATCAGTATATTATACATCTGTAACTTATATAATATTGTACAACAACTGTACTTCAATTAAAAAAAAATAAAATAAAAGAGCATGGACTCCAAAGCCAGACTCCCTGGCTTCAGCTTCTGCCTCTGCTGATAACTATCTGTGAGCTTGCCACTAGTGTCTGAATACCCTCATGTCTTAGTTTTTTCATCTTTAAACTGGAGGTGAAGGTGATAATAGCATTTACCTTATAGGCTGGATGAGGATTAAATGAGATCACATTTGTACAGCATTTGAGACAGGGCATGCTTTTTTTTTTAATTTTTTTTTTTTTTTTAAGCCACCTCGTACATCATAGGCAAGAAACAAAATATTAGTTAAAAGATTTTCTAGTTAGTTTAGGTTAAACTGAAGTGTGTAAATTTTTGTTGATTTTTTAATATGATCTTGAGCTATAACTCTTATTTTATATTAAAATCTTATATAATTCACTTTTATATCTCAGATATTTCACTGAATCAGTATCCTTAAAAAAAAAATAGAGGATGATAAAGTAGTATGTTGGTCAACAAAATTCAACTAAATGGTATATCCTATAAACTGGAAATGCTTACATATTTATTTATAAGGACAATCATCCAGAATAAAGACTAGAATAAACCATCTATGGATCATGCTTTTTCTATAATATTTTAGTATCTCTGTGAAGAAACACTGGCTTGAAACCAAGAATAAAGAGATAAAATGTGGTAGAACTGAAGTCCCAAGGGACTTAGCAAGTAGCTATTGTGTATGAAAATAGTAAGGCTTAGCCTCATTCAAAAAGAACCATTTCCAGAGCTGAAGTCCGAGATTCAGTCAGGGCCAGATTCACACATGGTGAGCTGGGAGAGTAGGGTCTAGTCTTGGGAAATCAGAGAGGTGACAACAGCATAGTCTGTGAATGGAAGATCTAGAAGGTATCACCATATAGCAAGCAAATAGGCACGAATCTTCTTACTGGGGAAAAAAAATAACAGCACTTTTTCCTCTTTTCCAATCATATTCATCTCCACTGCTTTGAGAATAATTAACAGACATATTAGGTAGACCTGAGTCTAGAATAATTTAACAGTTTTACTCAGAGGAGGTAGTTATTTAATAGCCTTCTTGATTCACTTACAGTTTCTGCTATTTAGTACAGAATACTCAGCTATTTCAAATTCTACCAATTTTGAAATTTTAAAAAAGTCTTCAGTTAATTCCAAGTAGTTTGCCACTGTTTATAAAGTAGAGAACCTTGAGGCAGTTGAAATAGGTTAAGTTTACCTTATTTGGCATTCTCAGGCTAAGTGGATCTTTATCCATAAAGTGTGCTTATGTAAAGTAATAGCCTGTTAGTTTTCTATTCCTGCATAACAAGTGACCACAAGCTTGAAAATGAAAGTTGCTCAGTCATGTCCGACTTTTTGTGACCCCATGGACTATAGAGCCCATTCAATTGTCCAGGCCAGAATCCTGGAGTGGGTGGCCTTTCCCTTCTCCAGGGGATCTTCCTAACCCAGGTCTCCTCCAATGCAGGTAGATTCTTTACCAGCTGAGCCACAAGGGAAGCCCAACAATAGCCTATCGCTTCTCCAGCAGATCTTCCCCACCCAGGAATCAAACTGGGGTATCCTACATTACAGATGGATTCTTTACCAACTAAACTATCAAGGAAGCCCAACCACAAACTTAGTATCTTAGAACGACACAAATTTCTTATTTCAAGGTTTTCTTGAAATTTCAGGCAGAGTAACTGAATCCTTTGCGTGGGTCTCACCAGGCTGAAATCAAAGTGACAGATGGGGTTGTAATCTTGTATGAGGCTTAGCAGCCTCTTCTGAATTTATTCAGGATGGCAACTTTCTTGGGATTGTAGGACTAAGAGTGATTGTTTTCTTGCTAGCTGTTGGCTGAGACTGAAACTGAGAAGGATCTTGTGGGGCTCCTGGACTCAGAAACCTTTCTGATTTTCCTTTCCTGAGTTCCAAAGACCACGTTCAAACAGTTGCTAATCAGGGAAGGGAGGGGATGCAGAGAAGAGGGAGGCACCGCCAAGAACCATAATACAGTCTTGAGGGCAGGGTCCTTGTTCCCCCTCAAGGGATACACATACCATCTTTCAACTCTTCTGCAGAACTAAAACACCCACCAAATGCAAGATGTTAACTACGTCCTGAAACACACTTCATCCCAGAGAACGTCACAGCTCACCCATCATCACTGTGATGCCAGATGATCCCTGGATTGTAGGAATGAGGGCCCTGCATGCACCCCAATTCTTATCAGCAAATCCACCTCCTTGATTATAAACTTCTTCACAAACCTCCCTGGGTTGGGACACAGCTTTAAGAGCATTTGCCCTCTGGGACCTCTTTACTTGATAAAGCAATAAAGCTGTTCTTTTCTTGTTGCTGTTGTTCAGTCACTAAGTTGTGTCCAAATCTTTATGACCCAATGGACGGCAGCATGTAAGGCTTCCCTGTCCTTCACTATCTTCCAGAATTTGCTGAAACTCGTGTGCATTGAGTCAGTGATGCCATCCAACCATCTCAGTCTCTGTTGCCCCCTTCTTATCCTACCCTCAATCTTGCTGAGCATCAGAGTCTTTTCCAATGAGTTGGCTCTTCACATCAGGTGGCCAAAGTATTGGAGTTTCAGCTTTAACATTAGACCTTTCTATGAATATTCATGGTTGATTACATTTAGGATTGACTAGTTTGATCTCCTTGCTGTCCAAGGGACTCTCAAGAGTCTTCTTCAGCACCACAGTTTGAAAGCATAAATTCTTTAGTTCTCAGCCTTCGTTATTGTCCAACTCCCACATCTGTACATGACTACTGGGAAAACCATAGTTTTGGCTAGACAGACCTTTGTCAGCAAAGTGATGTCTCTGCTTTTTAATACATTGTCTAGTTTTGTCATAGCTTTTCTTCCAAGGAGCAAGTGTCTTTTAATTTCATGGCTGCAGTCACTGTCTGCAGTGATTTTGGAGCCCAAGAAAATAAAATATGTTGCTGTTTCCATTTTTTTCGCTCATCTATTTTCCCTAAATATCTGTTTCTGAGATTTCATTTGTTATCAGGGTACAGAAACCAGATTTGGCATCCGGGTTACTCTAAGGATTTAGAGGCCACCAGAGATCCTTACTACATGGTCCTCTGACAACACTGAGGCTTCTTCCAAGTCAGCAAGTCTTCAAATGGCTATAGTACATTTCTATATCACATGATGTAGTCATGCAATCATGTGTCAAGTATCAGAGTTACTGTCCCATTATATTCACAGGTCCCACCCAGATTCACAGGAGCCATCTAAGAATTCTCTTATGCCAAATAGCTAGCAGAGGAGACAGTGATAAATATGAAATCAAATGCACTTTCCAAATTGACAGCTGTTACTCCGTTCCAGCCAACTGTTGCTACATGATAAAGCCAGATGCTCACAATTTTAAAGTGATGCTGTAAGTCTAGAATTTTATGTTACATTTTCCAGTATTTAAAATAGCACCAACCATTCATTTATCATTACCTTTAGACTAGAAAAATATAGTATACAGCTAATTACAGAAATTTAATCATACCTTCATGGAATAAAGAGTGCTACATATCTAAATAAAAGAAAATAATGTGAAAAACAAAACATGTTATACACAAAACAGAAAACAAATATTTTTTTGAAGAAAGAGTTCTGGAATTGTCATTGAAGACAGAGAAGAAGTGAATCTGAATTTCAATTTGACCTAAATAGATGTTCTAATACAAAGATCAACAAAGTACAACTCATGGCTTTAAATCTGACCCATGAACTAAAACATTTTAAATGTTTGAAAGTGAAAGTGAAGTCGCTCAGTTGTGTCTGACTCTTTGTGACCCCGTGGACCATCAGGTTCCTCCATCCATGGGATTCTCCAGGCAAGAATACTGGAGTGGGTTGCCATTTCCTTCTCCAGGGGAGTCTTCCCGACCCAGGGATCAAACCCAAGTCTCCTGCATTGCGGGCAGACGCTTTAACCACTGAGCCACCAGGAAATATCAAATCAATGAAAATAATTCATGACACATGAAAATCAGTTAAATTCCATTTTATGTATTTGTTATTAAAATGTCTACTGAACAGGGTAAAACTCCTCTGTTCATGTATTGTCAATGACTGGTTTAAGATATTACAGAGAAGTAGAGTTGTTGCAATAGAGACCATATGCCAACTGAGAATATTTAATGTGTAGCTCAATGCAGAAACATTTTTGGTGAATTCTGTTGTAGTAGATAATGATGGGAGAGAGCTGAGTGTCACTACTTCACCCACCCACTCACACCCACACACACACTTCAAACATACACAAATGCATAGTAGTCATACTCTTTTGCATAACATTAACAACTCATGATAAAGCATAGCTTCTGTATTCAGGAAAATAAAACAGTAAGGGAAACTGCATATATTAGAAAGTGACCCACTCTCTCTCCTGCTCAGCTGACAAGGAAACTGGCTTACACATGGGTTCCATATCACTCATTCTCTGTAGGTCACCAATCAATAGTGGCATCCTACTGATGGCTGATCCATCCCTGTGCTGGCCTCAGTAACTCTATCACTGTTGAAATGTCTCTAATTGTACAAATCTTATACATTCCCACGGAGAAGGCAATGACACCCCACTCCAGTACTCTTGCCTAGAAAATCCCATGAATGGAGGAGCCTGCTGGGCTGCAGTCCATGGGGTCACTAAGAGTCAGACACGACTGAGCGACTTCACTTTCACTTTTCACTTTCATGCATTAGAGAAGGAACTGGCAACCCACTCCAGTGTTCTTGCCTGGAAAATCCCAGGGACGGGGGAACCTGGTGGGCTGCCGTCGATGGGGTCGCACAGAGTTGGACACAACTGAAGCAACTTAGCAGCAGCAGCAGCAGCAGCATACATTCCCAACGTTTGAAATGCAGTTTCTATCAGATATAACAATTCTTCTCCAGTACTGGCAGCTATATTCTAATTGCATTAACTTAAAAGCAGAAATCTTAAAATGACATCTCTAAGTATCAGAGAGTCTATGGAAGAGAATTTGGAGAAAACACCTGTGGATATTTTCTTTCTTTGGGGACACTGAGGAATAAAGTATAGTGAACAAAACTCTCATTCTCTTTTTAGATATCTCATTCTGTATATGATCCAGCATTTCAGCAACATTCACATTAAAGAATTGTTGTAATGCAGTAACACATATAGACTAACTGGAATGACAAGGTAGACAACCTGGGGTATGCAACAACTCAGTATATAATGTTATGACTTTAATAGATGATACACATACATTGATGCTGAATAAATCTCTGTTTTAGTCATAATAGATATTGTTTTTATAGTAAAATATAAATATAATTAAGTACATATAATCTAAATGGGGATAAAATGGCTGTTGAAGAAGGAACACTGAAAATATCAACAAAATGTAGTCATAGGAAAGGCAAGGATGTTTATGTCTGTGTGTGTGTGTTTAAGGATAGTATTGTGAATGAAATCTGGCAGGGTTAATATTAATAGCAAAATATTAAAACATGACTACAGTTGGTCCTCAGATTTTTTTTAAAAAAGTGGGTTCTGTATACAAATATAGTTATCTAATTAGCAGCTTATTAAAAATTATTGCTTCCTTAGTAAAAGCCCTTATGTTTTAAAAAAGTGTTTTGTGAGGCCAACCAAGAATAAATTATTTGTTTTATTCTTTAATTCCCAAAGCTAATATCTAATTTATTCTTTAAAGGGAAATAGACACAATCTTTCTTTTTTTAAGAATTTTTAATGCAGTCTTCTATTTGGAACATGAAACTTTAAAATTAATTCTCTTTTTTTATGCATATGAGTACAGTTATCTTCAAATAACTGTTCTAGTTATTTTTCTATGGGTATTTCATTTGGGACTAGAGAAATTACCTGTAGTCTCATCACCAAAAGAAAGATAAAGTCACAGAAATATAGTTATATCACTGAATACTCCTTGGCAATGAAATGAATGGACCACTGACATATTCAAACATAAATGAAACACAAAAGCATTATGAAGGAAAGAATAAGCCAGATTCAAAACTAGTGTATTATAGAATTTTTAAAAGTAGCCACCTCTGGAAGACATTGAGGATTTGACTGAAAAGGTGTAGTAGGGGATTTTCTGGCTTTATAGAAATTTGCTATATGCTATTACAGTTGAAGAGGAATATTCAATTATCAAAACTCCAACTGAAGACTTAAGAGGCCTGCAGGTTTTCTCTTTGAGTTGTGAAGAAGCCTAAGCTTTCATCATGATACTAATGTATCAATCATGTGATTTGCTATCAAAATTGTATTCATCTGACATCCTGTCACAAAAATGGCAATGTGTATATGAAATATTATAATATTCTCTTGTGAAAAACTGCATAAAAGTGGTTCTCACAGAACTCACAATTTTTATCATGGTGTTATATAATTAAGCCTAATGAATGATATGAAGAAGCAGTGATTAAGGTACAAGTATTACATTGATCGATATTTGAAATATTGATATTTAAAATAAAGTTTTGATATAATGGATATCATCAAGGGATTTGAAATCTATTCTCATTCCTCTCCTTGGTTTACCCAGCAATAAGGATACCTTGAAGAATTCACCTCATTTCTCTGGTTCTCAGTTTTTTCTTTAATTAAAAAAAAAAAAAAATCAGTGAGTAGAACTATATAAGTTAAAGGTCTTTTCCATGTCTCACATTGTGATAATCCATATTAATTAAGTGGCAGTATTTGGGACAATATAATAAAGTACACAGTTGATTGTCAAAGATCACACAGCTTTTCCTATATCAATATGGCTGCCTGCTCTAAAACTATTTGTTGTATTCAGAAATACTTTAAAGAATGTTAAATAAAATCAATGAAGTCGAGGGGCAGTCCTAAGATGGAGGAGGAATAGGATGGAGAGGCCACTTTCTCCCTCACAGATTCATCAAAAGATCATTTGAATGTTGAGCAACTATCACAAAACAACTTCTGAATGCTGGCAGAGGACACCAGGCACCCAGAAAGGCAGCCAATTCTCTTCATAAGGAGGTAGGACAAAATATAAAAGACAAAAAGAGAGACAAAAGAGTTAGGGATGGAGACCCACCCCAGTGAGGGAGTCGTGAAGGAGGAAAAGTTTCCAAGCACCAGGAAACCCTCTCACTGGCAGGTCTGTGGGAAATTTAGAAATCTCAGAGGGCAACATAACCAGCAGGAAAACAAAAACAAAAACAAAAACAAAAACCCCACAGAATATGTGGCTAACCGCAACTCCCAGCAGAGAAGTAGCTCAGACACTGGCATCCACCACCAGTGAGCAGGGGCTGAACAGGGAGGAGTGGGTTGCATGCTTAGGGTAAGGACCAGGCCTGAACACCCTGAGGATAATCTGAGGGAGCTAATGTAAGATAGCACACCCACCAAAAAAAAAAAAAAAAAAAAAAGAGAGAGAGAGAGAGAACTTTCCCGTGAAAAGCTCTGACCTAGGGCACAGCCCGGTCTGCTCACAGAACAAAGGATTGAGCAAATACCAAAGGGGAGCTACCCAGCTGTGGACCTGCCCATCCCCCTGCTGGTGGCAGAGAGGCAGGTAGGCGACAGCCAGAGCCAGAAGGCAAGGGGCAATCTCAGCCCCAGAGACTGCATCCTCCACCAAACTGTGAGCAGGCTCCCAGTTGATAATCAAGTCTTTCAGGGATCCTGGACGGTTGACATCTGCCAGGAGGGTCACAGCCATAGATCAGATCCTCAGAGGAGATAGACAGCACACCTGAGATGGCACTCTTGTGGCACACCCAGGAAACTGAGTGGCTGGGACAGGGAAGGTGACTAAGACACAGCCCACCTGGGACAGGGAACTCACCAAGAATCTGAATGCCTGAGCTGCTTGGACCTGGGCACAAAATGCCCAACCAAGTCTGTACCTTTGTGGAGTACCTGAGAACCTGAGCCTAAGCAGCTTAGACCTGGGAAGTGAACAAAACACAGGGCCTGCTTTGGACAGTTCCCTTGCAGACCAACCTGGAACCTGAGGAGTGTAGACCAGGAAAGTGCACATGCTGGGAGCTGGGGCAAACCCAGTGCAGTCCATACATTGCAACCACTCCCCACGCATGCAGTGATAGTTGTTTGCAGTGTTCCTTTCTCCCCACAGCACAACTGAACAAGTGAGCCTAAATAAGTGAACGCCTTCATCCCCTTGTGTCAGGGTGGAACTTAGACACTGAAGAGACTTGCAAAAAGAGGAAGCAAAAATAGACAAAGAAGAGGGAACTACTCTGGATGTGACAGGTGAAAAAGATTAAAACCCTATAGTTAGCACTGATTAAGCATTGCTCAAAATTCTCCAAGCCAGGCTTCAGCAATACATGAACACTGAACTTCCTGATGTTCAAGTTGGTTTTAGAAAAGTCAGAGGAACCAAAGATCAAATTGCCAACATCTGCTGGATCATCAAAAAAGCAAGAGAGTTCCAGAAACACATCTATTTCTGCTTTATTGACTATGCCAAAGCCTTTGACTGTGTGAATCACAATAAACTGTGGAAAATTCTGAAAGAGAAGGGAATACCAGACCACCTGACCTGCCTTTTGAGAAATCTGTATGCAGGTCGAACAGTTCGAACTGGACATGGAACAACAGACTGGTTCCAAATGGGAAAAGGAGTATGTCAAGGCTGTATATTGTCACCCTGCTTGTTTAATTTCTATGCAGAGTACATAATGAGAAACGCTGGGCTGGAAGAAGCACAAGCTGGAATCAAGATTGCCAGGAGAAATATCAATAACCTCAGATGTGCAGATGACACCACCCTTATGGCAGAAAGTGAAGAGGAACAAAAAAACCTCTTGATGAAAGTGAAAGAGGAGAGTGAAAAAGTTTGGCTTAAAGCTCAACATTCAGAAAACGAAGATCATGGCATCTGGTCCCATCACTTCATGGGAAATAGATGGGGAAACAGTAGAAACACTGTCAGACTTTATTTTTTGGGGCTCCAAAATCACTGCATATGGTGACTGCAGCCATGAAATTAAAATACGCTTACTCCTTGGAAGAAAAGTTATGACCAACCTAGTAGCATATTCAAAAGCAGAGACATTACTTTGCCAACTAAGGTCCGTCCTGTCAAGGCTATGGTTTTTCCTGTGGTCATGTATGGATGTGAGAACTGGACTGTGAAGAAGGCTGAACACTGAAGAATTGATGCTTTTGAACTGTGGTGTTGGAGAAGACTGTTGAGAGACCATTGGCTTGCAAGGAGATCCATACAGTCCATTCTGAAGGAGATCAGCCCTGGGATTTCTTTGGAAGGGATGATGCTAAAGCTGAAACTCCAGTACTTTGGCCACCTCATGCGAAGTGTTGACTCATTGGAAAAGACTCTGATGCTGGGAAGGATTGGGGGCAGGAGGAGAAGGCAACGACAGAGAATGAGATGGCTGGATGACATCACTGGCTCAATGGACGTGAATCTGAGTGAACTCCGGGAGTTGGTGTTGGACAGGGAGGCCTGGCTTGCTGCGATTCATGGGGTCGCAAAGAGTTGGACATGACTGAGCGACTGAACTGAACTGAGCATTGGAACGGGTCTGTAGACCTTGCAGAACAAGGAACTATCTGAAACTGAACTGACCCCACACTGCCCTCAACAGCTCCAGAGAAATTCCTAGACATATTTCACTATTATCATTTTTTTAAAGTTCTTTATTATTCCTTTAATTTTCATTTTTATAACCTACTATTACCTTGCAAAAAAAAGACCTTATTTTAAAGCAAATGTTATATATACATATATATATATATATATATATAATTTTTGTGATTGATTTCATTTTATATTTTTAATACTGTATTTTTGAAAGTCTAAGCTCTACTCTGGGAAGATCCTCTGGAGAAGGGAATGGCTACCCACTCCAGTATTCTGGCCTGGAGAATTCCATGGACTGTATAGTCCATGAGGTCGCTAAGAGTCAGAAATAACTAAGCAAATTTCAGAACCTTTACTCTAGATTTTTAATCTTTGCTTTTTGGTATTGTATCAATTTTGTACCTTCAAGAATTTAATCTTCAGTACCCATTTTTACTTAGGGCTGTGATTACTGGCTTGATTGCTCTCTCCCCTTTTGAATCTCCCTTTTCTCCCTCAGGTCACCTCTATCTCCTCCCTCCCGCTTCTCTTCTCTATGTAACTCCATGAACCTCTCTGAGTGTTCCAGACTGTGGAGAGCCCATAGGTAATTGATTACAGGCTAGATTTTTCTCTCATCTTTTGACTCCCCCTCTTCTCCTCTGGTCACCTCTATCTCACTCCTCGCTCTTCTCTTCTCCAAGTAACTCTGTGAAACTATCTGGGTGTCCCTCATTGTGGATAATCATTTTGCCATTAACCTAGATGTTTTATCATCTGTGTTGCATGGATGAAGAAGTCTTGAGGGTACTGTAAGAATAAGACTGAAAGACAGAGGCAGGAAGCTTAAATCCAAAACTTGAGAACACCAGAAAACTCCTGACTCTAGGGAACATTAATTGATAAGAGCTCATTGAAAAGCCTCCATACCTACACTGAAACTAAGCTCCACCCAAGAGCCAACAAGTTCCAGAGCAAGACATACCACACTAACTCTTCAACAACACAGGAAAATAGCCCTGAGCATTAAAATACAGCCTGCCCAAAATCACACCAAACCCATAGACACCTCAAAACTCACTACTGGACACTTCATTGCACTCCAGAGAGAAGAAATCCAGCTCCACCTACCAGAACACCAATGCAAGCTTCCCTAACCAGGCAACCCTGACAAACCACCAGTCCAAACTCACCCACAGGGAGCAACCTCCAGAATAAAGAGGAAACAAAAACTTCCAGCATACAGAAAGGCCATTCCAAACACAGCAATCTAAAGAAAATGAAAAGGCAGATAAATATTCCACAGGTTAAGGAACATGACAAATGTCCACCAAACCAAACAAAAGAGGAGGAGATGGGGAGTCTACCTAAAAATAATTCAGAATGATAGTAAAGAGGATCCAAAATCTTGAAAACAGAATGGAGTTACAGATAAATAGACTAGAGACAAGAATTGAGAAAATGCAAGAAATGTTTAACAAGTATCTAGAAGAAATAGAAAAGACTCAATCAATAGTGAATAATGCAATAACTGCGATCAAAAGCACTCTGGAGGGAACCAACAGTAGAATAACTGAGGTAGAAGATAAGATAAGTGAGGTGGAAGATAGAATGGTGGAAATAAATAAAGCAGAGAGGAAAAAGGAATTAAAAGTAATGAGGACAACCTCAGAGACCTCTGGAACAATGTTAAATGCCCCAACATTTGAATCATAGGAGCCCCAGAAGAAGACAAAAAGAAAGGCCATGAGGAAATACTTGAGGAGATAATAGTTGAAAAATTCCCTGTAATGGAGGAGGAAATAGCCACCCAAGTCCAGGAAACTCAGAGAGTCCCAAACAGGATAAACCCGAGGTGAAACACCCCAAGACACATATTAATCAAATTAACAAAGGTCAAACACAAGGAGCAAATATTAAAAGCAGCAAGAGAAAAGAAATACATAACACACAAGGGGATTCCCATAAGGATAATAGCTGATCTTTCAATAGAAACTCTTCAGGCCAGAAGGGAATGGCAAGGCATACTTGAAGTGATGAAATAGAAAAACCTACAATCCAGATTACTATACCCAGAAAGGATCTCATTCAAATATGAAGGAGAAATTAAAAGTTTTACAGACAAGCAAAAGCTGAGAGAATTCCAGCTCTTCAACAGGTGCTAAAGGATCTTCTATAGATAGGAAACATAGAAAAGGTTTATAAACTCGAACTCAAAGCAGCAAAATAAATGGCAATGGGATCATACTTATCAACAATTACCTTAAATGTAAATGGGTTGAATACCCCAACCAAAAGAGAAAGACTGGCTCAATAGATTAAAAAAAAAAAACAAAAACCCTATATATGCTGTCTACAAGAGACCCACCTCAAAACAAGGGACACATAATAGGCTGAAAGTGAAGATCTGGAAAGATATTTCACACAAATGGAGATCAAAAGAAAGCAGGAGTAGCAATACTCATATTAGATAAAATAGACTGAAATAAAGGCCATGAAAAGAGACAAAAAAGGACACTACATAATGATCAAAGGATCAATCCAAGAAGAAGATATGACAATTATAAATATGCATGTACCCAACATAGGAGCAGTATAATATGTAAGGCAAATTCTAGCAAGTATAAAAGGGGAAATTAACAGTAACACAATAATAATGGGAGACTCTCATACCTCACTCACACCTATGGATAGAGCAACTAAACAGAAAATTAGCAAGGAAATACATTTCACACCAAAACAATGAATTTGTTAAGTGCACATGGAACATTCTCCAGGATAGATCACATCTTGGGCCATATTAAGCCTTGGTAAAGTCAAAAAAATTGAAATCATTTTAAGCATTTTTTCTGATCACAATGCAGTAAGATTTGATGTCAACTGCAGGAAAAAAAAAATATTAAAAATACAAACATATGGAGGCTAAACAACATGCTTCTGAATAACCAATAAATCACAGGAGAAATCAAAAAAGAAATCAAAATATGCATAGAAATGAATGAAAACAAGATAACCCAAAACCTATGGGATTCAGTAAAAGGAGTACTGAGGGGAAGGTTCATAGTAATACAAGCTTACCTCAAGAAGCAAGAGAAAAATAAAATAAATAACCTGACTCTACACTTAAAGCAACTAGAAAAAGAAGAAATGAAGAACCCCAGGGTTAGTAGAAGGAAAGAAATTATAAAAATCAGGGTAGAAATAAATGAAAAAAGAAACAAAGGAGACTATAGCAAAAATCAACAAAATTAAAATCCGGTTCTTTGAAAAGATAAATAAAACAGACAAACCATTAGCCAGACTCATCAAGGAAAAATAAATAAATTTAAAAAAAGGAGTAGAATCAAATCAACAAAATTAGAAATGGAAATGGAGAGATTGCAACAGACAACACAGAAATAAAAAGGATCATAAGAGACTACTATCAGCAACTATATACCAATAAAATGGACAACTTGGAAGAAAGGGATGCATTCCTAGAAAAGTATAACCTTACAAAACTGAACCAAGAAGAAATGGAAAATTTTAACAGTCCCATCACAAGCATGGAAATCAAAACTGTAATAAAAAATCTTCCAACAAACAAAAGCCCAGGACCAGATGGTTTCACAGGTAAATTCTACCAAAAATTTAGAGAAGAGCTAACACCTATCTTACTCAAAATCTTCCAGAAAATTTCAGAGGAAGAAAAACTGCTAAACTCATTCTATGAGGCCACCATCATCCTAATACCAAAACCAGACAAAGATGCCACAAAAAAAGAAAGATACAGGCCAATATCACTGATGAACATAGATGTAAAAATCCTAACAAAATTCTAGCAAACAGAGTCCAAAAACATATTAAAAAGTTCATACATCATGAGCAAGTGGGCTTTATCCTAGGGATGAAAGAATTCTTCAATATTTGTGAATCAATCAATGTGATACAGCACATTACCAAATTTTAAAGAAAGTATGATTATCTCAATAGATGCAGACAAAGCCTTTGACAAAATTCAACATCCATTTATGATTAAAAAAAAAAAAAAAAACAGAAACCTCCAAAAAGTAGGCATAGAAGGAACATACCTCAACATGATAAAAGCCATATATGATAAACCCACAACAAACATTGTCCTCAATGGTGAAAAATTAAAACCATTTCCCCTAAAGTCAGGAATAAGACAAGGGTGCCCACTCTCACCACTACATAATTTTGGAAGTTTTAGCAATAGCAATCAGAGAAGAAAAAGAAACAAAAGGAATCCAGATTGGAAAAGAAGAAATAATAAATCCAGATTGGAAAATATGACATGATCCTCTACATAGAAAACCCTAAGGACATCACCAAAAAATTACTAGAGCTAATTGATGAATACAGTAAAGTTGCAGGATATAAAATCAACACACAGAAATTCCTTGCATTTCTATACAATAACAATGAGAAAACAGAAAGAGAAATTAAGGAAAAAATTCCATTCACCATTGCAATGAAAAGAATAAAATACTTTGGAATAAATCTACCTAAAGAAACAAAAGACCTATATATAGAAAACTATAAAACACTGTTGAAACAAATCAAAAATGACACAAAATAGAGAAATAGGCCATTTTCATGGATCAGAAGAATCAATATGGTGAAAATAGGTATACTACCCAAAGCAATCTATAGATTCAATGCAATCCCTATCAACACACCAATGGTATTTTTCAGAGAACTAGAACAAATAATTCACAATTTGTATGGAAATACAAAAAAAAAAAAAAATCTCAACTAGCCAAAGCAATGTTGAGAAAAAAGAATGGAACTGGAGGAACCAACCTGCCTGACTTAAGACTATACTATAAAGCTACAGTCATCAAGACAGTATGGCACTGGCACAAAGAAAGAAATATAGATCAATGGAACAAAATAGCCCAGAGATAAATCCATGCACCTGTGGACACCTTTGATATAGGAGGCAAGACTATACAATGGAGAAAAGACAATCTCTTAAACAAGTGGTGCTGGGAAAACTGGTCAACTGCTTGTAAAAGAATGAAACTAGAACACTTTCTGACATCATACACTCATCATAAACTCAAAATGGATTAAAAATCTAAATGTGAGACCAGGAACTATAAAACTCCTAGAGGAAAACATAAGAAAAACACTCACTGACATAAATCATAGCAAGATCATCTATGACCCACCTCCTGGAGTAATGGAAATAAAACCAAAAATAAACAAATGGCACCTAATTAAACTTGAAAGCTTTTGCACAATGAAGGAAATGATAAGCAAGGTGAAAAGACAGACTTCATAATGGGAGAAAATAATAACAAATGAAGCAACTGACAAAGAATTAATCTCAAAAATATACAAGCATGTCATGCAGCTCAATTCCAGAAAAATAAACGACCCAATCAAAAAACGGGCCAAAGAACTAAACAGACATTTCTCCAAAGAAGACATACAGATGGATAACAAACACACAAAAGATGCTCAACATCACTCATTATCAGAGAAGTGCAAATCAAAACCACAATGCGGTACCATCTCAGGCCAGTCAGAATGGCTGCTATCAAAATGTCTACAAGCAATAAATGCTGGAGAGGGTTTGAAGAAAAGGGAACCCTCTTACACTGTTGGTGGGAATGCAAACTAGTACAGCCACTATGGAGAACAGTGTGAAGATTCCTTAAAAAACTGGAAATAGAACTGCCATATAACCCAACAATCCCACTGCTGAGCATACACACCAAGGAACCCAGAATTGAAAGAGGCTTGTGTACCCCCATTGTTCATTGCATCACTGTTTACATAGCTAGGACATGGAAGCAAGCTAGATGTCTATCAGCAGATGAATGGATAAGAAAGCTGTGTTACATATACACAATGGAATGTTACTCAGGTATTAAAAAAATGCATTTGTATCAGTTTTAATGAGATGTATGAAATTGGAGCCTATTATACAGAGTTAAGTCAGAAAGAAAAACACCAATACAGTATATTAACATTATATATATATATATATATATATATAGATAGATAGATAGATAGATAGATAGATAGATAGATAGATATAGATATATATATAATGGCATTTAGAAAGATGGTAATGATGACCCTATATGTCAGACATCAAAAGAGACACAGATGTAAAGAACAGACTTCTGGACTCTGTGGGAGAGGCAAGGGGGTGTGGGGGATGATTTGAGAGAATAGCACTGAAACATGTGTATTACCATATGTGAAACAGATTGCCAGCCCAGGGTCAATGGATGAGACAGGGTGCTCAGGGCCAGTGCACTGGGATGACCCTAAGGGATGGGATGGGGAAGGAGGTGGGAGGGGGGTTTAAAGATGGGGAACACATGTACAGCTATGGCTGTTCATGTCAATGTATGGCAAAAACCATTACAATATTGTAAAGTAATTAGCCTCCAATTAAAACAAATAAATTAATTTAAAAAAATCAATGAAGTCAATCATTATTATGCTCATTCTAGGTAACTAAGGTAATGTTGAGTGAAGGAGAATAAAAGTAGAGAGGTGGACATACTTATTAAGTCATTCAACAAACATTTGTTCGATATGTACTGTGAATTAACACCTGTAATCTTTGTGACCCCGTGGACTGTAACCTACTAGGCTTCTCCATCCATGGGATTCTCCAGGCAAGAATACTGGAGTGGATTGCCATTTCCTTCTCCAGGGGATCTTCCTGACCCAAGGATTGAACCTGGGTCTCCCACATAGGAGGCAGACACTTTAACCTCTGAGCCATAGGGAAGCTATTTAATGATGAGTAGTTTACAAGAGGGAAATATGCTACCCTGAAGCCACCTGTACATGTAAATGACCCAGAATGTGACAAATGTCCTTGAAGTTGTTAGTTGTCAAGGAACAAAAGAGTTACATTTCATTCAGGCTAAGTATGGAATGTATGGTTCATAAACTCAGAAATGTGGAACAACCAGGCTGTGAAACAGGCCTGCTGCAGTTCAGGAGCAACTGTTCTCATTCTCTTAATCATGTCTTCATGATGCCACATTTTGTCATCCTCTCTGACTGCAGCTACTTTACTTTACAAGGGGAAAAACATGACTGACCCAGGCCTCATGAGTTCTACATCTTACTGTTTAAGACACTGCAGAGAGACTGATAGGCAGCATCCTTTTTCTTGTCCAAGTCTAGAGTTCTTGAGAAAAGGTAATGTATCAAGATTTAACTCAGATATACATGCAGACTAATCCAATTCAATCACAGATTTAAGAGACTGTTTCAGGGCAGGGTGTCTGGCAAGTCAGAACCAATGCAGAGAACACTGGAAAAGTGCCTGGAGAGGAACTGCCTTACTATGATTTTATTTTCCAGTTACTAGCTCACAGTGCAGTCCAGGAGATTCATGAGAATAGTCATGTCAGTCAGGAACCAAGTAGAAAACTATGGGAGTATTGAACTCAACATTTAATGTCATAAAAACAGCCACATTTTAGAAATCAGCATTAATAAAATAGCATTACTCCAGATGGCTCAGTGGTAAAGGATATACCTGCAATGAAGGAGATCCAGGTTCCATCCCTGGGGCAGGAAGATCCCCTGGAGAAGGGAATGACAACCCACTCCAGTATTCTTGCCTAGAGAATCCCATGGACAGAGGAACCTGGCAGGCTACAGTCCATGTGGTCGTGAAGAGTTGGAGAAAACTGAGTGACTAAACAAACAACAAATATTATTTCTAGGATAGAAAATAATAGATTGAGAAAACGTATCTTATTGGGTATCTAAATATCTGCTTTATTGACTATGCCAAAGCCTTTGACTGTGTAGATCACAATAAACTGTGGACAATTCTGAAAGAGATGGGAATACCAGACCACCTAACCTGCCTCTTGAGAAATCTGTATGCAGGTCAGGAAGCAACAGTTCGAACTGGACATGGAACAACAGACTGGTTCCAAATAGGAAAAGGAGTATGTCAAGGCTGTATATTGTCACCCTGCTTATTTAACTTCTATGCAGAATACATCATGAGAAACGCTGGACTGGAAGAAACACATGCTGGAATCAAGATTGCCAGGAGAAATATCAGTCACCTCAGATATGCACATGACACCATCCTTATGGCAGAAAGTGAAGAGGAACAAAAAAACCTCTTGATGAAAGTGAAAGAGGAGAGTTAAAAAGTTGGCTTAAAGCTCAACATTCAGAAAATGAAGATCATGGCATCTGGTCCCATCACTTCATGGGAAATAGATGGGGAAACAGTAGAAACACTGTCAGACTTTATATTTTTGGGCTCCAAAATCACTGCAGATGGTGATTGCAGCCATGAAATTAAAAGACGTTTACTCCTTGGAAGAAAAGTTATGACCAACCTAGATAGCATATTCAAAAGCAGAGACATTACTTTGCCAACTAAGGTCTGTCTAGTGAAGGCTATGGTTTTTCTTGTCGTCATGTATGGATGTGAGAGTTGGACTGTGAAGAAGGCTGAGTGCCAAAGAATTGACGTTTTTGAACTGTGGTGTTGGAGAAGACTCTTGAGAGTCCCTTGGACTGCAAGGAGATCCAACCAGTCCATTCTGAAGGAGATCAGCCCTGGGATTTCTTTGGAAGGAATGATGCTAAAGCTGAAACTCCAGTACTTTGGCCACCTCATGCGAAGAGTTGACTCATTGGAAAAGACTCTGATGCTGGGAGGGATTGGAGGCAGGAGGAGAAGGGGACGACCGAGGATGAGATGGCTGGATGGCATCACGGACTTGATGGACGTGAGTCTGAGTGAACTCCGGGAGATGATAATGGACAGGGAGGCCTGGTGTGCTGTGATTCATGGGGTTGCAGAGTTGGACACGACTGAGCAACTGAACTGAACTGAACTGAAATAGCAAGAAGCAAATATATTCATGTGAGGATTGGGTTGGCTAGGTTTTTACTTTTTTATATGAGACTTTTAGTAGTTACTAGGTGGCAATTCTGGGGCCAAAAGGCAAAATATCTGATTATTAATTTTATGATCTATTAAATTTACTGTTTATAATGAAAAGATAGCATTCATTATCTGGGGAAATCAGCTATATAGGCATTTTTTTCTCAGTATATATGTTTTTATAAATTTGACCGACTATATAATCCAAATGCAGGTAACTTAGTGTTTTTTAAATGCTATTTGTCTAATACCCATAATTATGAAAAGCTTCCTGCATTTTTCACTTAAATTCTTCTCCTCATGGCATTTCAACAGCTTCTTTTTTCATCACTAAGAATACTGCAGCATAGCTATAGAAAATGTTTGTCTCATTAAAATGTACCCTACTGCAAGTTCAGAGGATTGTAAGTGTATGTATAATTTTATTTCCACTGGGTGATTTTTGTAATGTGTATGAGCCATTCTCTCTAATGGAAAGTGCAATAGTAAGGTACTTTAAATAAGCATTAATCCTCACAATACATTTGCAAGTTAGGTAAGCAACATGAAGCGTAGAGCCATAATAAACATTATCCATATTCATCCACCTTCACAGCCTGCAACACCAGAAATCACACATTACAAACAAAGGACATTTGCAAAAGGTATAGCAGAGATACTTGTGGTATACTAATATTTCCTTTATGGTTGTCATAGATAGATGAAGCAAAAGGAGCACACAAAAAATGATATTTTTAGAAAAAGAAAAAATAGGTTAAGATAACACAGAGCAATGCAAAATATTTGTAATATAAGAGAAGAAATAAAGTATTAGATTTCTTATTCAAATAATGATACTTGGATAACGCCTCTACAAAAAACAGTTACTGCCTCCAATCCTATTGTTACAAAGCTTCTTTTCTTCTGTACCTTAATTGATATTCTATAACATATTCTTGCCAAAAGAAGCAACTGAGATATATCAGATAAATTTGGATGGCAGCTTAAAAACTAACAAAAACAGAAATCAAATCAAAGCTATACACATACACACATCTGATTTTAAGTCATCCATATTTTCATGAAGAAGGGATTTCTGTATTTATTACTTGCATATAATAAAATAGAAATTCCACTGAATTTTCTAAAAATAATGTCATCTTGATGATTATTTATTTTTTTCCATCTTGGACACACACACACAAAATACTATAAGCTTCATTCCATTATTAGAATGAAATGACAAATGCTTAGATAGTGTGAAAATGTGAGTCCAAGAGAAACACGACTATCTTTATGTTGCCCTGGCATACTGCTCTTATTAATACAACACATCTTCAGTTTTCGAAGATGAACTTTAAATCTGTATTAAATATTTCAAAGATAGAAAAAATATGGATTTTAAAACATCTTTTTTCATAAGATTTTGAAATTTATACCTACAGCAGAATATGAACTAAATATTGTGTGTGTGTTTGCATGTATATCTATCTATCTATATATACATATATATCTCAGAGAAACTCATCAGAAAGAAAAAAATTCTAGAAACATGAATTGAATAATAAAAATGAGTCACAATATTCTGAAAATTTATGTCTATGACAGACACAGAATTGTCCATTTGTCAACTTTGCCCCTACAATTTTGGTTTATTTTTAATACTGTGAAAATTAAAAACCTCATCATGTTATGCCTAAAGTTATCAATTTCCTTACTATAGCACTAAAACTTATTCAAAATTGGCATAATATAATAGTATACAATTCTAACCATCAGTATGAAATCTATACTTATAGATAGAATGGTTTTGTATGGTCAACTTTGGAATTGTTTTTATAAAAATACTTTTTCTTTTGCTTGTCTCTCAAAATTCCTGTGAAAACAGTTTAATTGTCTGTATTTCATTTAAATACAGTCAGAACGGTATGATAAAATTATGACACGCAGATCAACTATTTCACTTAACCCCAGGAACCTTAATTCTGTATCTTCTGCTCCTCGGTGAATGCAAAAGCAAAGTGGTCATGGTATCTATGGAATAACTGAAGACAAGCCATCAAGCTTCAAGTACACAGCTGAATTCGGCTCTGAAGTACTAGGGAACCTAACTGAAGCTTGATTAATGGGATCATGTCAAGTGGAGAGATTACGGAGTGTTTGGAAAGTCAGAGGGCTGACCCAGCTTCTCCAAGGCAACAGCTCTCAGCAACAGAGCTACTGTGATGTTTGTCCTTTTCTGAAACGAAAAGCTCAGTGCATTTAAAAACACATTTAGGCTTCTCTAATCCATATATTTGCGGCACGAATAACAGTAACGAATACAGTAACACAGAGGTGGTTGATCACAGCCCTTTTAAACATGGATTACAAAGCTCCCAACTGAAGATTCAAGGGTTTGGAAAGTGAGGATGCAATCTACCGCCAAGTGAAAGTGAAAGTCGCTCAGTCAAGTCAGACTCTTTGCGACAGAGTCTATACAGTCCATGGAATTCTCCAGGCCGGAATACTGGAGTATCTTTTCCCTTCTCCAGGGGATCTTCCCAATGCAGGGATCCAACCCTGGTCTCTCAAATTGCAAGCAGATTGTTTACCAGCTGAGATGCAAGGGAAGCCCATTTACCACTAGACCAGTGCTAAAGTGGAGCTTTGCAATAAATCAGACTTTCTGAACTTGAGGTTTAAACAAACAAACAAAAAACTATGTCAGTGAAAAGTAAGATCTTTAAAATTAAAGTGACTGAATGTATTAATGTATTGGAAAAGGATAAAATGTAACAAAATATTGTAAGAAAAATAATATGAGGAAAATTTTATTGAGCTTGGAGCATTCTAGTAGAGTTAGAAAATAAACAAGACAGCCTAAGCCAAATATATCTGCCAGGACAAAGAATTACATCCAAAACTAAAGAGAATTTTGAATGCTAAGCCCATGTGGGGCTTTATTCCTGTTTAAAAAAAAAACCATTTAAGAACTCACTTTTTTTTCCTTTCCAAATTTGACTATTCTCTGTTCTCTCAACACCCCTTGAATATCTTCACCACTGAATCTTAGCATCCTATTCCTTTCTTCAGTTCGGTTCAGTTCAGTTCAGTCACTCAGTCGTGTTTGACTCTTTGCGACCCCATGAACCGCAGCATGCCAGGCCTCCCTGTCCATCACCAACTCCTGGAGTTCACCCAAACCCACGTCCATTGAGTCAGTGATGCCATCCAACTATCTCATCCTCTGTCACCCCCTCCTCCTCCTGCCCTCAATCTTTCCCAGAATCAGGGTCTTTTCAAAGAGTCAATTCTTCATATCAGGTGGCCAAAGTATTGGCATTTCAGCTTCAACATCAGTCCTTCCAATGAACACCCAGGACTCATCTCCTTTAGGATCGACTGGTTGGATCTCCTTGCAGTCCAAGGGACTCTCAAGAGTCTTTTCCAACACCACAGTTCAAAAGCATCAATTCTTCGGCACTCAGCTTTCTTTATAGTCCAACTCTCACATCCATACAGAATCAAACACATTCTGTCAGTTTAGTCAAAGTTTGCTCTTTGAGGTTTGCTTTAAAATTATCATTCACATCAACCAACTGCAACTACCCCAGTCAGCAGAACTCCATCTCTTTGAAAATTTTACTTGTTACTCTGTGGCCTCTATCTGGAACCTTTTTCTTATTCCCCTTAGAATTGTTAGCTATCTCTGTATGACACGATTTCCATTTTGGACATGTTTGCTTCCAGAGTTTGCATGACCCCCAGGAGAAGATGTCAGTCAGCAACCTCAAATGTGATAACCAAACTCCAGAGGATTTCAGAGTCAAAAAAGCAATTTGTAACAATATTCAAGTCGTACTGGAAACTGAATGATCCAGATTGCAAAGAATTAATTCAGAGAAAAGCTGTCAAAAGCTCCCACTTACTGTCCTTTAGAAGAGGTGTTTTTTTTTTTTTTTTTTTTTGGTTTGTTTTTCTGTTGTTTTCCCTAGGATGATAAGAATCACAAACAGTCTAGAACAGGAAGGATACTGAAAATCTTTCCTCCAGCACCAGAGAGAGCTCTTGGCTTCTAGCCATGTGGAAATTCTGCTAGCACACTGGAAAAATAAAAACAAACTTGATAAAATCCCCTGGGACAACAAAGCTGGTGTTGCTTCATCCTCAAGAGATAATTTGTTTAAGTTTTGACAAGGGCATAAAGTAATCTTTAATGTTATTAACCGAAATTCTGCATATGTGTTACTTTCTAATATCTCTGTTAGAGGCAGAAAAAGTCCACCTCCCAGTTCCAATTTTCCACCTCCTAGTTCCAAAAGGAGAAAACAAAACAAGATTTTGTCCATGGAAACTGCTAATGAAAGCTTCTGTTTTTTCTGTGTTTGTGTGTGTGCGTGTGTGCACACCCACACTGAGTTGTGTCTGATTCTTTGCAAACACATGAACTGTAGCCTGCCAGGCTCCTCTGTGCTTGAGATTCTCCAGGCAAGAATACTGGAGCAGGTTACCACTTTCTACTCCAGGGGATCTTCCTGACCCAGAGATCAAAACCCCATCTCTTGTGTCTCCTGAACAGGCAGGCAGATTCTTTACCACTGCACCACTTTGGAAGCCCCTTTTCCTTTTTGTTCTTGTACTCAAACCAGGATGAAGGTGGGGACGGAATTTAAACCCTTCAGTTTGCCTGATGTAATTCAAGGTTAGGAAGTTAGCCAGCAGACTGGGAAAAACCGGTGTTAAGTAATGTGTGTTTATTTCTTAGTATTATCTGAAAGGGAAAATTTAAAAATGACTCTGACAACTGTCTTTTCTCATAAAGCATGAACTTCTCATTTGTTCTTACAAACAGGAGCATATAAATTCATGTTGATGAATCCAAGTACTTGCCTAAAACATCTCTGCATCTAAGCAAAATGGACAGGCATATGAGACTGCAGTCTGCCTCGCATCAGGGCAGAACAAAGCTGGACAAATGTAGAGAGAAAGAACAAATTTTTGTTTTCTAAGTTCTATTTGCCTGACATTCTACTTATTTGATCTATAATGCTCATAACTAACTGGTGAAGTTGATAATATCTTGGATTTATGGAAAGAAAACCACAACTCCAGAGGCTAATTAAATTGTTGGAGGTCACATATTGAGTAATTAGTGGAACTTGAATTTGAACCTAGGTGAAGAAGTAGATCATCCAGGTGAAAACCTCCCCTACTGGGGATATGAAACACCAAAAATGCTGACCCTGCAAAACACTTTGATCCAGCCTTAGAGAAATCTTGGTAAAACCTATGACTGGATTTCCATCATTACTTATAATGAGGGGGAAAGGAGGTGTTTAACCATAAAACATGGAAGAATCAGGAGGATGCAAAACTAAAGGGAAGATTTTGAGGTGAGTCACTGGAGGCAGAGCAGCAGTAATAATAACCAGTAACGTACTGAGGAAACAAGGAAATGTGAGGTTGCTTCTTCTCCAATGGGGAGGACACTTTAGAGACTTTTACTGTCACTTCCATCTTTGTGCACATTTTTGGGGCTTTCTTAAGCTCTTGCTAACTTTATTAGAGATTGTACTAGTTTCTAATGGCTGTTATAACAAATTACCACAAAGTCAGTAGCTTAAACAATATTTAAGCAGTCTGGCAGCGAGAAGTCCAAAATTGTTGTTATCCAGTGGCCAAGTTTTTCCTGACAGCTTGTGACCCAATGGACTGCAGCAAGCCAGGATTCCCTGTCCGTCACCAACTCCCAGAGCCTGCTCAAACTCATGTCCATCGAGTCACTGACGCCATCCAATCATCTCATCCTTTGTCACCCCTTCTCTTCCTGCCCTCAATCTTTCCCAGCATCAAGGTCTTCTCCAGTGAGTCGGCTCTTCGCAATCAGGTGGCCAAAGTACTGGAGCTTCAGCTTCAGCATCAGTGCTTCCAATGAGTATTCAGAGTTAAATATTGCCAGAATGGCCAAAATCAAAGTGTTGGCAGGGCCGCATTACCCCCAGGGAGTCTAGGGGTGAGACTTATTTGATCTATAATGCCCATAACTAACTGGTGAAGTTGATAGTATCTTGGATTTATGGATAAGAAAACCACAACTCCGGAGGTTAGTTAAATTGTTGGAGGTCACATATTGAGTAATTAGTGGAACTTGAATTTGAACCTAGGTGAAGAAGTAGATTTCATCCAGGTCTAAACCTTAGTCTTACTAAGTTCTTGACTCTTCCAGCTGCTGGTGGCTGCTATCACTGTAATCTATACCTCTGTTTTCATATTACCTTTTGTTTTGTGTATTTCTTTTGAATGTCTTGTAGGGATACATCTGATAGCATGCAGGACTCACTGGGATAATCTAGGATAAGCCTCCCTTTTCAAGATTATTAATGTAATTATATCTTTTGCCATATAAGGTAATATTTACAGGTTTGAGGGATGAGGACATGAACACATCTTTTAAGAGGACATCATTCAGTGCACTGTAGTAACCAACTGGCAGATGCACACCTGGTTAATATGGTTTGAGCAATACATACATGATTTACTGTGTCTTCTCACCTATTGAATTCTTTTGATTGCACAACATCATTGTGATATAGGTATAGATACATATTGGAATTATAATATTATAGTTGTTATAATTTTTATCAGGAAATAGGAGTTGGAGTGAGAGAATCACAAGACTCCTTCCAATTACAATTGTTTTTCTCTTGAGATTCAGGAAACAAGTGCTCCAAGTGAATTTTCACGTGTGTACTATCCAATAATAAGAGGGAAGATATTACAAATGATATTTTTTAAATGAGTCTCAAATACAATTAAGCACTTCACATAGTGTGGCTGGAAAAAACAAACACAGACAAATAAAAAGCAAAATAATAGGTTCAGGCATATGAGTATATGTGATTATTATATGCATCATGGAATGAAAATATTCTCAGAAACTATTTAAAAATCAAGATTAAATGGTTTAGCAACCTATCTCCTACCCCTAGATTTTTAATTCATGAACAGTTCATAATAATATCATTTTCTTTACCTGTTAAAAGTTAAAAAATTCTCTAATACTTATGCTTTTATAAAACAGTTTTTCACTTTTTCAGTAATTGCTACTTTTTGTTTTTGCCTGAATTTTGGCAAGTCATTTGATGCAGTAATTTCCTACAATGAACAAGATGGAGACAAGAAGATATGAGCAACAGAACTGTGGAATCCCCAGGGGTTTGTTACTGGGGAATATAGATTTGTTGGAGAGACAAACATTAGAAGAAAGAGAATTCTACAACTCCCAGGGTAGAGTAATGATTACAGCTATTGGAGCCTATGGAGGAAAATTATGTAGATAACATCAGCAATGGTAACATGGTAGAATATTGTACAAATATTAATTCAGATTCAACTCAGAACCAAAGCAGAAGGAACTGATTGGAAGCAAAACAAGTTCTAATGTTTCCACTGTAAACGTAGACAAGGGAGTCACAGAAATGTAGCTGTTCCTGGTATTTTGATTAGTACACTTCTCAATATTTTGAAGTATTACAAAAGACACTTCAAAATGCAAATTGTTATTTTTTTTTTAATCTCAGGAGAAGTATTATAAAAAGAAATTTATGCCTTCTTCGACATTACATAGTAAGAGGAATAAAAATGAGGTCTGTCTAAGCTTTAAAGGAGTCAAACCACAAAAACAAATGGGACTCTCCCTCTTTAACATGTTTTGATTCTGTATAAAAATGCACATTTCTACACATCACTTTTTTTTTAGATGTACAGACTTTGAGGCTGGATCTAGAATACCATATATTTGAAAGAACAAGAAGTCAAAACTTTCACTCAGACTTTTTTCTCTGGATATCTACTAAGGTACATATTGTGTACTATTTTCCCACATTAAAATAATAGTAATAGTAATAGCTATAATAATGAATCTAGCGCATATAGTGCTTACTAAATACAGTGTCTAAATACTTTACATAAATTAATTCATGTAACCTTCAAAGTAGCCCTACAAAGTGTGCTTATGCCATTTTATGAATGAGAAAGCTGAAGCATGTATATTTATTTGAAGAAAAAATAGCATTGCTGAAAAATGGTCATCTATGTTCATGATAAAACCAATTGATCTTTGCTAGCATTATAGATGCTATCAAACTCCAAGTTGTTCCAGAAAACTTTATAACTAATTAGTGTAATAGCAAGTTTGACTCATCTACACTATATAATTTTAATATGTTATTGTGAGTGCCAGCTCGATTCTTCAATTTAATTATACATTAATAGAAACTTTGCAGTTTGCACATTAATTACAGTAGGAAACAATAGTCACTTATGTGATTTTTTTTTTCTAAGCAAAATACTCAAACAAATTCTGACAGCATGAAAAAGTGGACTATATTTTCATATGTGTGGGATTCATCTCTATGTATACAAATACTATCTCTCTCTCTCTCTCTATATATATATATATATAACTAGATGGAGAGAAAGAAATAGAAAGACAGAAAGAGACAGAAATAGAGACAGACGCACAAGGAGACCAAAAGAGCTGTCAGCTCTTGAACATTTAGAGTAAAAGCCACTTTTATCCAAAGTAAGCAATGTAATTGTTTAGCTGATTAACTAAAAGGTCACGTAAGCATAAAACTCAAAAAATGTGATTCATATCTGCCTCATTTTCTTTTAATTAACATGCAAATAAACATTCATTTGGTAAACTTTTGATTTAAGTCCAAGTGTTTTCCTTTGATGTTGAGTCACAAATTAAGGTACTAGGATATATTTTATATTTCATTTATAAACTATACCCACAATATACAATTTAGATTTGCATTCCCATGAAGTGGAATAAGAGCTTACAAATGCAGGAAAAGCAATTGAATATTAAATATTGAGTACTTTTATATTTTCCAAGTATTTATAGCATTTTATACTTCCCCAATTTTGCATATTTTAAATTTAAATTTTGTTTTTACTTTAGTGACTGACTTCCATTAAATATTTCCAAAATATTCAGCCCAGATTTAAATTAAAATCACAATGGTTTTCTTTTAACTGTTCATGTTACACAGGTTTACATAAGATTTATCTAAATTATATGTTTGCAATAAAAATAAATCAACTGGGATTGGTATAAACAAGTAGTAAAACTCTTGATCAGCATATTATTCCATGTATAAGAGCAGAAATAATCAGGCATACTGAAGTATAACCCATGGCCATGAATATTCAACTTCAAGGCATTTCTTCTTCAAAGGCAATGAAAAACTTGAGTTAATTTGGTAAATACATTCCGTCTAAATCCATTTTAGTTGCATCTATCCTTTCTAATTGCGGTCCTCACAATAGAAGCAGTCACAAAGAGAAATAAGAAATGAGGATATACAAGCCCCAGACACATAGGTATACTGCTGTTGTTTAGTTGCTAAGTTGTGTCCGTCTCTTTTGTAATCCCATGGATTGTAGCCCACAGGCTCCTCTGTCCGTGAAGTTTCCCAGGCAAGAATGCTGAAGTGGATTGTCATTTCCTTCTCCCAGGGATCTTTCTGAGCCAGGGATGGAAACTTCACCTCCTGCACTGGCAAGCAGATTCTTTACCACTGAGCCATCAAGGAAGACCCATATAGGTTGGTAAAGTTATGTTTAAAAATGGTAATTAATCCAAAAGTGAACATTCCTGGAAAGTATAAGGGAAGGGTATAGAAAAATGTTATTACATGTCCAAAGTCCTTATAATCTATAAGAGCTCAACATTTTAAATTATTGGTTTAATTATTATCATATAATTAAAATAAAATTTTACCATAATTAAAAATATGATCATCAAGATGGCTTACAAATATAAAATGTTAGAAAGTACATGTGTTAAAATTTCATAGTTCCATAAATAATCAACAAAAATAGAAAAAATGAGATCTTCCAAAGCATAATTTAGTACTCAAAAATGCAGTCTCTGGAGTCAAGTTTGCCTGAATTAAATTCAGAGTTAAAAATGTATTAGTTGCAATCATAAGAAAAAAAAATACTCAGTTTCACTAGTCATCAGAGGACTGTACCTTAAAACCACAATAAAATACTACACCCACTAATAAAGCCTTACACTGCTTAAGATTTCATAACAAAGCAAAATTAACAAAAAAAAAAAAAAACAATAAATAATAATAACAAGTGTTGTGAAAATGTGGAGAAACTGGAACCCTTGTCCACTGTTTGCCAGACTGTAAAATGGTGCAATCACTATGGAAAAGAGTATCAAGATTCTGAAAACAAATTAAAAATAAACTGCTTCACGATCTAATAATAATTCTACTTCATGTATAGTTTCAAAATAATTGAAAACAGAGTCCTGAAGAGATATTTGCACAATCAGGTTTTATATCATCACTCTTTACAATAGCTAAGAGGTGGAATCAACCCAAATGTCCATAGACAAATATATGGATAACCAAAATTTGCAATATGCATTCTGTTGGGAGGGAAAAAACTCTCCCTCTATCTGCTTCCATTTTTTACTTGGAGGGTCTGCAAATAAAACTGGCAAAAGAGAGACAGCAAGAAAAAATATAGATGTTTTTCATGGGGGGGAACAGGAATTCACAGAAAAATGTGGCTGAAAAAATTGGTTAGAATTTGAAACTTCTATGGCATCTTAATAAGGAAAAGGAGTTGGAGAAAGGCACTAATGGGAAAAAATGACTTTTAGGAAAGTTGAATGAGTCTTTGGGAGAACAGATAGGAGATATAAAAATTTTGTAACAATGTTTGGTTAGATTTGATGTTGAGTTCTTTCTAGTGATGAATCAATCTTTCCTGGTAGAGAAACTGCCATGAAGATTTGTAACAATTGACTTCTTTTGGGATACTGTTTTTAAGAAGACAAGGGAGTTAAAAAAAATTCTGTTCTCCTATGCCTTCAGATAAAAGTAATTTTTTGTGCCATAGTGATGTCTTCTGGACCACTTCAGTACAATGGAATATTATTCGGTCTTAAAAAGGAAGAAAATCCTATGGCATGATACAATGTGGATGAATCTTGAGGAAATGATAAGTGGAATAAGCAGTAACAAAAAATAAATAAATAGATGAGGTCAAATTCACAGCAACAGAAAGTAGAATAGTGGTTGCGAGGCACGGAGGAGAGAGGGAAAAAAAAAAGTCATTTATTGTGCCTGTCTTTCAGTTCTGTAAAGTGAAAAAGTTCTAAAAAATTGTTTCACAACAACGTGGATATACTTAGCACTACTGAACTGTTGTTTTATGTGTTTTTACCACAATTAAAAAAGTTAACTTTATCAGCTAGAAAACGTTGACTAAGACTTATCAGCTTTTCTCAGCCTTAGCATTCATCACCTGTAAAATGGTGATTATCATAAAATTTATGACATTTTCTATGTTAACAAATAAAATGATGAACTTAAAAGACTTTGCACAATGTCTGTCTCACAAAAATGATATGGAACAAAAAGGATTATAGGCAAAATTAGCCAAATAGTCAAGTGATACGTTGGTCCACAAGGGCATTCAAAAGCTTTTACTCAGAACATAATGTGTACAATGAATACATCTGTGCCTTCACAAATATGTTCACTTCCAGTGAGAGGACAGTGAATCTCAGGAAATTTCTGAAGAATTTCTTTTAATATAGAATTCTGTTAAGGAATTGAGATCTGGATTTCTGCCATGATTCATTCTAATCTCTGAGTACCATGACCAGACTCTGATTTTTTTTTTTTTTTCTTTAAAGTAAAGCAATCTTTGAACTGAAGATTTCTCTATTTTTTGAAATAGTTAGAAGCAAATGAACAAGGCTTTCCAGGGTAGCCTGGATTTAGTTAATCAATTGTGGAAATGGCCCCATTCAACTAGAATAAAATTCAGAGAAAAAAAAGATATGTGTTAGGGTAAGGGGAGTTAACTGGGAAAAAAAAAAAAAAAAAAAAGGAAATAGAATTTAAAAGCCAAAAATTTTACTTGCGTATTTTGTCCATCTTCTCACCTGCTGTTTTTAATCTTTCAATTTTTTATCTCCCTAATTATGTCATCAGGGAGCATTCTATGCTTCATTGTGTGATACTATTAAAACTTAAGTTAAAAATATAATTTTAAATATCTGCCACCTGTATTCTTCTACTTTCCTATCTAGATCCCAAGGTTGAATGATATTTGAATGGTGAGTTTGTATGTGTATGTGTCTGCATGTGTCCTTATGAGGTTTTCAAGCTAAAAATTTTTGCTACATCTGCTCTTGTATTCCATAAATGACACAACTGAAATATTGGAGATAAGTTATGTATTCTATTTATCTATTTAAATATTTGGGAATTGCCTTGTGAGGCAATTCACTGGAGAAGGAGAAAGTCCCCCAGGAGTTGATCTCATTTACCTGGTGCCTTCATTTCTCAGACCATTTGAGTTGCTAATTACAAATTGTTTCTGATTGTGCAGATGACCTAGGTAGTGACACAGTGGAATGAAATCACCATTTGAACATATTTCTGCTCTAATGAAGGTTACATACTCAGGGACCCAGAGTAAGGAATAAATAGAGCACTACACAAGCATCTTTCTTTGTTTTCTTATTATTTCTACTAGTGAACATAAAAATGCAGAAAAGGAATACAAAAGAAAACCTTACAATTATTTTACTTTTATGATTCCTTGGGTAGATTTTCATAGATTATAAATACCTTCCTGAGACAACAACATTTGAAGGCGTTGCTTAAAATGAATTTTATTTTCAGATCAAGAGGGTAAAAAGCATGAAGTAGGAGTAAATGACTCACACCATGTCTAGTTGTGTTTTGAGCCTCTTATTGTTAATTTAACATTTTTCTCCTTCACCGTACTCATTAAAACTTTTAAAATGCCTAAAACAGACCTGAGTTTTCCACTCAATTCCCAAAACACGACTGCATGATGTGGGCTGAAGGGGTAAATTATGTTTTGAGAAATCCTATTTATTAAACAAAAACCTCCTGCTCTGAAAGAAATATTTGATGAGTTCTTTCTGTCTCACTCATTTCCAATTATCTTTTACCCACAGAAGCAACTAGCTAATCATCTAATATCTTTGATAACTGATGTGATAGTCTAATGTTTCTGCTTTCAAAAGTGAGAAGAAACCTTTCAAAACCAACAATAGGTAAGCAGATGTCCAGCAAAATCCTTTACACTACTGGACTTGGGAAAAAAAGAAGCTTCGTCCTCACTTCCCTTCTATCATTTTAATATGGCTGAACAAAGGAACAAAAGCCCAGCAGCTGACAGTACTGTCATCTCTCTCCAACTCAGTGAAAGCACGATTTTCCCAGGTTTCCTGGCTGTGCATTAATGAGGGAATTGTCAGAGGGAAAGAAGGAATGAGCTCATGGTTCTCAGTTCCATATGTCAGTTCTTCAGCTCCCAACCCACTGTATTATGACTTCCAAAAAATGTGCTTCAGCCATTGGTAAGTGGTAATTGAGAGGGCATTTATATTTTCATGATATTATCTTATTGACCCTCTTCAGCAATATTCATTTAAAATTTAGGCATGGAGTTACTTTGCCTAATATTGTTCAGCAGCTTCTCTTCTCTTCAAATGCAGACATAGGTTGGCAACGGGCCACCTCTAATTATTTCTCATTACTTTCCTTCTTCTTTTAGCATGTTCTTACTGTGTGGAGCTTTGCCAATTGCTGACAAAAGCCAAATGGAAAAAAAGAGGATGATACTTTGATGGTTAATCTGTTTCAGTGGCACAGTAGCACCCTCTAAGCACTCTTAGAATCTGCTTGTTGCCAAAGATTGTACCTGCTGCTTGCGATGTTAAACCCTGGAAACCTGCTGCTACTTCTGCTTTGGCTCTTGCTAACTCTGGAGGACACAGATGCACCTCAAGAGGAGAAAGGCTAGGCAAGGATACGCCTATTTATTTAAGTGTGCATATAAAGGGAAGACCTTTCCCATCAATTTCTGAGCTCTGCAAGTCCTAAATGCTTCTGAAAATTAAGGATCAATTGATTTCCCTTCATTCAACAAAATATACAGAATGGTTTCTTTATACAAACCTCTAGTTAGGCACTTGGAGGTAAGCCACCTACTAAGAGGTGACCAAAGGTAGCCCCAGCTGAAAATACTTTTACAACATCATAAGGATGTTAACTGATAAGTAACCACAGTGAGGATGATGAGGATGCCTAAAAAAGGTACTGAAATAATATACTTAGGAGTTCAAAGGAAAAGGAAATCAGTGCCTTGATAGTGTTTGAGGAAACTGTTTTGTGAAAATAGTAGAATTTAATCTAGATCTTGAAGTATAACAATATTTCAATAAAAGAGAAGGAAAAATGTTTAGCTAATGAAAAGAATGAAGGTGACTTCACAGAGACCATATTAAACCTAGTCAGATCTATATTATTAACAAAGATACTGTCAGAAGATAAGACTGCAGCAGTAGGTAGAGAACAGATTATAAAGGATATCTCTTGTAATACCAAAGTACATGGATTTAATTCAGAATACATAAATGTTTTTCTATAGAATAGTACCATGTCTGGTCTGTACTTCAGAAATACTAATAATGAAAAATTATAAGCATTATTGAAGGTGCAGGGGAGAGGTTTAGATATGTAAGACACTATTAGCCTTGGGGAGAAAAGAGAGGTCCTAGTCTTTTCAGGTTATTATAGCAGAATACCACAGTCTGTGTGGCTAAATAGCAGACATTTATGTCTCACAGTTCTGGAGGCTAGACGTCCAAGACCAAAAGCACTAGTGTTTTCAGTGTCTGGTGAGAGCTCACTTCCTGATTCATAGGTACTGTATTTTCACATGGCAAAAGGGGTGAGGAAACTTTCTGAAGCCTCTTGTATAAGGGCACTAATTGTGAGGGCTTTGCCCTCAAGAACTAATAAACTCCCAAAGGCCTCATATCCTAATAACAACATATTGATGGCTAGGACTTCAACATTTGAATGTCTGATGGACAGAAACATTCAGTTGACAGCAAGAGACAAATGTTTGTAATTTCCTGGGTCATGATGGTGCCCATGAGAAAGGTAAAGGGGTACCAGCTTTGAGACCTGGAACTGGTCACAGCCTAGATGGGAGAATCAAGGAAGAGTCAAAGATCAGAGTTTGTATCCTATTAGAAAATAAAATCTTCATTCCACTCAAATAAAGAACTCTTCTGCCTACACAGCCCCACATTCCACACAGAAATTCCTTTTGCTGTGGTAAAAGATGCAGGGAATTCTGAAGAATTGCTGCATGAATGGAAACTCTGGAAAGGATATAGGCTCTCTTATGAGGTCTCATCCAAAAAATTGTATGGGAATTCTGTGTTCCAACCCATGACTTTGCAGGACCCCTACATCATAACTCTTTAGCATTAAAATTCTCTTTATGGCTTGTTTCTTAATTTTTTAAGGATGTAAATAAAACAAATTAAAAACAGCTTTATCTAATTTCAGTCAGTTCAGTCACTCAGTCATGTCCGACTCTTTGTGACCCCATGAATCACAGCACGCCAGGCCTCCCCATCCATCACCAACTCCCGGAGTTCACTCAAACTCATGTCCATCGAGTCTGTGATGCCATCCAGCCATCTCATCCGCCGTCATCCTCTTCTCCTCCTGCCCCCAATCCCTCCCAGCATCAGGGTCTTTTCCAATGAGTCAACTCTTCGCATGAGGTGGCCAAAATATTGGAGTTTCAGCTTCAGCATCAGCCCTTCCAATTATCTAATTCAGGTGGTCAAAAAAAAAAGACAGATGAAAAAATAACTCTAGTTGCCTATCTCCTAGATTATTTTATCTTTATTCCTGAACCTTGACTTTGAAGGAAAATTGACAATAGTTTGAATATGTCTAATTGGTAAAATATGTCACAAATAATTAAAATTTGAGGGGCAAGGAAAGTGGGTGAGCAAGGGTTAACTAGAGACTGTGCACCTCTCTTTTTTATTTGAACAGCTTTGTAGAAAGAAATGTTTTTGCTAGGTCATTCTTTGTGCATTTTCTCCATCTCAGTTTTTATCTTCAACCTGCTACCATAGTCCTCCTACTGGTAACAGAAATCATGAAAATGATATACTATAGTATTAGCAGAAAAACTATAAACTTGGCCAGTTAAATTATGTGTGGCACCCCAGGTGTCCTTGCACGGTTTGGAGACTAACAGCCTCAGGGTCTAATCTCACAGTCTTTCATGTGAAGTCCTCACAGAAGAACTGTTCGTAATAGAATATCGGTAGGAATTTTCTTATTACTGATGAAATACACCAGAACTAGGACTCAAATCATTTCATGTATGGTACTTTTTTTACCCCTTTCATATTATCTACGGTCTGAGGATATGTCCTTGCTGCTTTTTTCAGGAAGAAAATCTGACTTGGTATTCTTTTTCATTGATCTCTAAAAAACTGAAAACAGTAAAAATTTATTACAAGGAGCCTTTTCAAGTGCTATCAGACCCAAATCATGCATATCATGAGTTGACCAAAGCAAAACCACCATATGCTGATTGAATGTATTAGATGGAAATGAAGAATAAATATTAAACAATTTAGAAATGAGATAAATAAATGCATTGTGAAATTACAGGAAGTACATTTTATTATAGCACTTTTCTGACTTTCTCAAAAATGTTAGGCTGTTTCTTAAGAGTTCTGAAGATGTTTCAAATCATCTTATACAACTTTGTCCTTACTGTGTTTTCTCATTCACTCACATTTGTATTCATTCATTTTTCAAAAGATCTTTTAGGTGTTTTTAAATATGCCAGGCAGTGCTTAGACTCTGGGGAACAAGATGTATAGGCCTTGTTCTAAAGAAGTAGAAAGACTGGCCAAAGAGAAAGATATATTTAAGCAAATATTTATTGTTAATATGGTAATCATGATATGCATAGGTACAGTGTTGGTCAAAAGAGGGAATGTTTTTCTTTTAGCTCGGGGAAAAAAAAAAAAAAATTATTTCCAGAGAAAGTGCCCATGTTTTATCTTGGAAAACAATTAGGACACCAATAATTAAACAAGAGAGATTCTACACAGACAGAAGAGCCTAAGCAGTATGGCGGGAGTGGGCTGGCAGAAGGAGCTTATCATGGTGTTAGTGGCAGGTCCTGGGTGGAGTACAGAAAGCAGTGTTAGTTGTTTCTCCTTTTACTGTTTATCATTGCTTAGATGTGATAAATATTGCATTAGCCATGACAAAGAATGGTTAGATATTTGCAAAACACTAAACTCAGAACACAGGCATGCACATATATACATACTCCTGAAAATGGCTAATGTTACACATCTGTGATGAAAAACTCATAACTGACATCAACCTCTTATTAGAATTGAGAGAAACTAATTTTCAAATCATGTTGCTGTTTATTTATTCTTGTTATATCATTTAAAATAAAAATTACTGAATCAAATAATACTTTTGAAAATTTAAATTCAATATTAGACGATCCATAAAGTTTCCATGTTCCTATATCTTCAAATTATAAGAAAAATATACTGAATTCTTCTCTTTAGGGTGTTAATGCAGTTCAGACAATAGTACTATTAAGTATACTTGGATACATGCATTACTTGGGTTCTAACCTAGGATGTGCCTACTTTATAAAAGAAATGTTGAGACTTGCTAATATTCTTTACATACTACTGCTTGTGTGTGTGTGTGTCTGTGTATAGTATATGTAAGAGTCTACATTTTTATGTGTTTAAGTGGAAGTATGTCTCCATTATCTTGGTTAGAAAAATTAGTCAGCCAAGCCAATTGTTTTGAGTGTGTTTATATATATATATATATAAAATGTATGTATATATACACATACATATAAATAAAAGAGAGTTCATTTCACTTATGCAATGATTATCCACAACATAAAAAATATTCTGGCCAAGGAAAATAATATATCTAAACATAATTTTGGAGACAAAAGCCCATGTTTATAAATGATGAGAGGAAAATCAATTTAGTCATGTGGAATACCAAGAGATTATTTCTCTGGGGAAAGTTATGACATTCAATTTAGCAAAATAGGCTTTGCATTGTTAATGCATTGCCTTGGTTCTTGTTAGCTAGTGCAGTTGACATATTTGATTTCCTGTTTAAGTTCCTTGAGTACATGACTATTTCTTTTGTTGCTGTGTAATTCAAAGCTCTCAGCATTATACTGGAAGGGAGAAAAAACTCCTTTCCTCTACCCTCTTAGGTTCTCCACCTGGAACTATGGATTAAATTGACAAAAGACAAACTAACAGGAGGAAGAAAACACGCCATATGTAAACATGTGCAGGGCACATTCAAGTGGGAGAAACTGAGGAATATATCAAGGGGGAATTTGAGAACTGAGAGTATTTCAAATTAGAATTTGGCGGTTACATATTATTTTAACAAACAACAATAAATTTGTAGAAAAGTGACAAGAAAAAGGAAAAGAGGTTCAGAAGAAGTAAACTCTGAGTAGGTAAATATATGGAGGAAGGCAACTTATTGAAGATGAGGGTTATTTTAGTAAAGTTTATTATGTAGATTCCCTACAGGACTGTCTTTGGGCTGATGAGAGTCAAAAGTTGTATCTGGTGATTCAGTTCAGTTTAGTTCAGTCTCTCAATCGTGTCTGACTCTTTGACTCCATGGACTGCAGCACACCAGGCCGCCCTACCCATCACCAACTCCTGGAGTTGACTCAAACTCATGTCCATTGAGTCGGTGATACCATCCAACCATCTCAACCTCTGTCATCACCTTCTACTCCTGCCTTCAATCTTTCCCAGCATCAGGGTCTTTTCAAATGAGTCAGTTCTTCATATCAGGTGGCCAGAGTATTGGAGTTTCAGCTTCAACATCAGTCCTTCCAATAAATATTCAGGATTAATTTCCTTTAGGATGGACTGGTTGGATCTCCTTGTAGGTCAAGAGACTCTCAAGAGTCTTCTCCAACACCACAGTTCAAAAGCATCAATTCTTTGGTGCTCAGCTTTCTTTACAGTCCAAATCTCACATCCATACATGACTATGGTAGAAAACATAGCCTTGACTAGACGGACCTTTGTTGGCAAAGTAACGTCTCTGCTTTTTAATATGCTGTCTAGGTTGGTCATAACTTTCCTCTAAGGAGTAACCATCTTTTAATTTTATGACTGCAATCACCATCTGCAGTGATTTTGGAGCCCAGAAAAATAAAGTCAGCCACTGTTTCCCCTGTTTCGCCATCTATTTGCTACAAAGTGGAGAGACGGGATGCCATGATCTTAGTTTTCTGAATGTTGAGCTTTAAGCCAACTTTTTCACTCTCCTCTTTCACTTTCATCAAGAGGCTTTTGAGTTCCTCTTCACTTTCTTCCATAAGAGTGGTGTCATCTGCATATCTGAGGTTATTGATATTTCTCCTGGCAATCTTGATTCCAGCTTGTGTTTCTTCCAGCCCAGCGTTTCTCATGATCTACTCTGCATAGAAGTTATACAAGCAGGGTGATGATATACAGCCTTGACGTACTCCTTTCCGTATTTGGAAACAGGCTGTTGTTCCAAGTCCAGTTCTAACTGTTGCTTCCTGACCTGCATACAGATTTCTCAAAGGGCAGGTCAGGTGGTCAGGTATTCCCATCTCTTGAAGAATTTTCCAGTTTGTTGTGATCCACACAGTCAAAGGCTTTGGCATAGTCAATAAAGCAGAAATATATGTTTTTCTGGAACTCTGTTGCTTTTTCTATGGTCCAGTAAATGTTGGCAATTTGATCCCTGGTTCCTCTGTCTTTTCTAAAACCAGCTTGAACATCTGGAAGCTCATGGTTCACGTACTGTTAAAGCCTGGTTTGGAGAATTTTGAACATTATTTTACTAGCATGTGCAATGAGCAATTGTGATTAAAAAATGGTTTTGAGGCAACTGATAGGTGAAAGCAGAGTTTGTTTGTTTGTTTTTTTCCTTGCTTCTTCTTGTTTTTCTATTGTCTTAAATTTAATCCTTATGCTAAAGTGATATATTTAGGGGTGACAAATTCTGAGATTCTGGGACTCTTCTTGAGTGATAATAATTCAATGAACGTGGTTTTCTTGTGCTAAAGAATCCTGTATTTTTTGTATTCACGTTCCTAATACTAATAATAATTTAGACAAAGCACAATGGGAAGAAATTCACAAATCTAAAGTTAGTAAATAAAGCATGAATATGTCAACCAAGGAATATTATTTAATAAACAGGAAACCATTTTGATTTACTTGGCCTTTGACAGAGTTCTCTTTTTCAGTCTATTAAAAGAAGTTTGCTTTTGAACTTGAAAAGACTGTGAGGCCTTGAAGACAAGGTAACTTACATATTTGTTTGCCTAGTATCTAAGACACAGTAGCTGTGATTACTGTGGAATAGTCTAGCATATTTCATTTTTGGTGTGTTAACTCTATGTAGTCCAAGGAACATTTTTTCTAAAGGATGTTAATTAACAGCATGGGTTGCCATACCCTCCTCCAGGGAACATTCCCAACCCAGGGATGGAACTCACGTCTCTTAGTTTTCTTAACAGATGGATTCTTTACCACGTACCTAAAATGGTTAAATCTGAAAATTGAATTCTAAAGCATAAATCAAATATACTGCATAGATAATATTTTTTGAGTTTGTTTTATACATGGGACCAAAATTTCTCAAAGTTTGTTAAAATTTTCTAGATCCAGGCATATTCTACCAAGATTTGCAAGCTGAATTTAAAAGCCTAAGATGGAGGTCAAATTTTGAAACTGGAACTTTCATAAACTGAATCCTAATTATGTAAGGTTCCTTAATAGACTTTTCTTCATTTGAAAACCACCCTTGAGGACAACTAAAAGTGTACCAATAGGCTTATGGAGTTTTAGTGCTTAGGACATAATTTTTGAATCTTGCTGGTAAAGCTGCAGTGAACATTTGCATAGAAATCTTTAAGTGGATGCATATTTCCTTTCCCTTTTTGGTGAAAACCTAGGAGTGAAATGGTTAGGTTGCATGATGCATTCATGGTCAATTGCTTCAGTCCTGTCTCACTCTGTGTGACCTCATGGACCTTAGCCCCTGAGACCTCCATCCATGAGGTTCTCCTGGCAAGAATATAAGAGTGAGTTGCCATGCCCTCTTCCAGGATATCTTTCCAACCCAGGGATTGAATACCTGTCTCTTATGACTTCTGCATTGGCAGACAGGTTCTTTACTACTGAGCCACAGGGAAGCCCAGAGATTACCCTCAGTTCAG